>NC_134424.1:23080000-24330000 GCF_030867145.1 Opisthocomus hoazin | reverse complement strand
TAGTACAAATAATGAAGTAAGTGAGGAAACTAACAGAAAGCCTGTCCACTGCTAACATACTCCCTCAGGTGAGGAAAGTGTGTGTATTCACGATTTGTCTGGGAAAAGCAAGCTGAGAATATTTTTCATGTTTGTGGTTTTGATCATAATTTAAACAGACTTTTAGCCAGTGTTTTCCTCATACCTGTGAAATTTTTGAGGCTGTGCTTTAGCAAGGAAATCTGAAGCTATTAGTTTTCTCATTTGAAAGCTCTTTTCATAATCTTGTGCACATGGGGTAGGATTTGGTCTTTTCAGTTCCACCTAGAGTAATGCGGTGCACTGGAGAATCCCTGATATTTGCTAGTTTTAGTGTAGAAGCCAATTCAGTTTTTCGTTACATGCTTTGTAGTGATGCAGGCAGAGTTTGGTGATCCTTTTGATTCCTAAAGAACTAAAGGTTAGTAGCAGTAAGTTAAAACGTGAAGCTGTTAAAGGTGATTATCAATGGTGCAGTCACTGTTCCCATAATAGATATATTCAGCTCTCCGAAAGCTAATGAAACTTTAAAATATACCACTTGTTACAAATAGCCAAAGCTTTATAATTTTTTCCTCTGATGTCTGGGTAACAAAAGAACAGTTGTCAGTATTGTTCACACTGAAAGGGAAGTTTTACTGTAATACTTCTTATTGCCTTGAAGATGTTTATTTTTTCACACTTACTATGGAAATCCATCCAAAAAAATGTCAGAAGATTTTAACATACACCTCTTGCAGCTAATTTTATTATACTTTTATGTGGCAGTAAACTGTGGTGGGGTGTAAATAGTTAATTGATAGAGCATTTATAACCTCATATACATACTGTACATTGCTGAATCCATTATTTTTAATACATCACATTTTCTGTGCTGTGTGGCAATACTTAATGCCTTGATTCATTGTATGCAATAAAGCTGGGCGGTGCAGCAATAACAGCAGCATTTATATGCGTAATGATGCAATAGAACGTAAGTGAATAATTCCTTCTTGTAATATTTTTCTGGTGGTGTGAGTCATGGCTGTTCTTCCACCAAACCGATAAAGATACCTCTTTCTTACAACTGGTCTTGTTGCACATAAAATTTCTGTGCTGATTTTTTACTCTTACAATAATAACTGGGAGTAACTGAGAGTTGTGGGAATATTTACTATAATAATTGGAAGACGTAGCAAAAACAAATAAAAGGTTAGGTATGTAAAAGAAGTCATGTTCCATATATTTTTTGTTCTATACAGTACAACTCACAAACAAATAATAAAGTATTATGCTTAGAAGGTCTTCTTTGAATTTAGAGTTATCACAGAATCACAGCGTGGCAGGGGTTGGAATGGCCCTCTGGGGATTATGTGGTCCAACCCCCTGCCCAAGCAGGGTCACCCACAGCAGGCTGCACAGCGCCGCGTCCAGGTGGGTCTTGAGTATCTCCAGAGAAGGAGACTCCACAGCCTCCCTGGGCAGCCTGGGCCAGGGCTCCGTCACCCTCAGAGGGAAGAAGTTCTTCCTCATGTTCAGCTGGAACTTCCTCTGCTTCAGTTTGTGCCCGTTGCCCCTTGTCCTGTCGCTGGGCACCACTGAAAAGAGTCTGGCCCCGTCCTCCTGACCCCCACCCTGCAGATATTTAGAAGCATTTCTAAGGTTCCCTCTCAGCCTTCTCTTCTCCAGGCTGAACAAGCCCAGCTCCCTCAGCCTTTCCTCATAGGAGAGATGCTCCAGTTCCCTCATCATCCTCGTAGCCCTCTGCTGGAGTCTCCAGTAGCTCCTCATCTTGCTTGAACTGGGGAGCCCAGAACTGGACACAGCACTGCAGATGAGGCCTCACTAGGGCAGTGTAGAGGGGAAGGAGAACCTCCCTCGACCTGCTGGCCACACTCCTCTGAATGCACCCCAGGATCCCATTGGCTTTCTTGGCAGCCAGGGCACACTGCTGGCTCATGGTCAACCTGTTGTCCACCAGGACACCCAGGTCCCTCTCTGCAGAGCTGCTCTCCAGCAGGTCAGCCCCAGCCTGTGCTGGTGCATGGGGTTGTTCCTTCCCAGGTGGGGAGGAACATTATAATAATGTAAAAATAGTCTTGAATTATGGTAGAGCTTTTTTAAGGTGTGACATAACAGTTCATGATGAAATGGCTGTCTTCTGAATTGCCGTATCTGTAACTTTGATTTTTGCAAAAATTCTCATTTTGGCTGAAATTTCTGTAGTTTATCTCAGCCTAGATATGGATGAAATGAAAATATTTTTCAGCTGATCTTATTTTGTTTGAACATAGAGAAGAATTTTTTTTTCCTTTGAGATTTTCTACCTTGCTACTGCTACATCTGACAGCCAAAACACATTTTGTTTGAAATACTCACATTTTGCACAGCCTCAGTGGCAGTGTGTTTCAGATCTTGTAGGCATTTGCTCTCAGAAATAACTATTGTAGAGAAGTTTTAGTGTCAGACAGGTCATGTGCTTCAGACGAGCTTCTTTCATGTTCTAATTATCGTCCGTAGTTCCCTGGAGTTGTTTTCATTAAGGCGCATAATAGAGCAGGGCCTGAGTGCCTGGCACCCGGTGCTCGTCTGTGGACAGTGAGGGTGGGTGGGCGACGCTTGCGTGTTGGGAACACGATGGTGCTTTGCTCCACCAACAGCCTCAATTCGATGCCCGAGCTGCCGGTGAGGGTAAGCTACACCTGCAAATGTGAGATCGGTTCCTCTTCTGAATACATGGTGGTACTGTACGTGGATCCCACGCAGGAGCGTGGGCTTCTGATTCGAGCACAAAACCAATTTCTGTACAAACACGAGGGGGCTTGTTTGGGCCTTTGACTTCGAATATCCTGACTTCTGTTCTTTCAGCTCGTGGGAGAGGTGGAGACAACCACCACGTTCGTCCCAGAGCACCATGAAATCTCTTTCAGATTTAGGAAACCCAAACACTGCAAGAAGTCATGCAAACCTGTTTCAACCCGTGCCCAGAATAAATACTCGGAGGGCAAAAATCCGTCGGTGCTTTGATTCAGCCAATTTCATGGATGTTCAATTAATGCAACAGCATGCAGGAACTGATGATTTTGCTAATATTATCTTCTAGCTTGTTGGATTACACCCAGCTCATACATGCAGCCCTGACAGCATGAAATCCCTGCTGCAAACGGTCGTCTCGTTTCGGATGCCTTGGGGTGCACTCGTCAGTCTGTTGCTGCGTGCTGGCGTTAGGCGTGAACGCCATGGATGCCCGCACTGTGCTCCGAGACGTACTTCAGGCCAGTGAATCAAGCAGTGCTCCCCACTGTTCAGACGACACATATTTAAGCTGAACTGATGCAAACTTAGTTAAACTGTAACTAGAAAAAAATTAGCAGAATTATTCTACTTGATCAGAAACCTGTTCCAGATTTACAGCGCTGATTAAAGGTATGGAACTGCCTGCCAGTCGCATCTCTTAAATAGGGAACTTCATCATCTGGTGAAACTCGAATTGTGTGTTTGCAGTTAAGACCATTTTTGTATTTAAATTTCTTTTTCATCATGGCTTAAATACTAGAATACAGTCTAATTCCAATCACATTTTGTATTAGTTGTCATCTGCACATTCATATGAAAAGAAAAGTAGGTCCCACTTCACACACATCTGTATCTTTTCGTCAAGTACATCTCGGTGTCAGAAAGCATTTCAGAAAGTGCATTCATCAGTCTCGAGCGTCCATGTCGGTTTTGCAGCGATGCAGGTAGGCAGGCGTGTGCTTTGACTCACCGCCGATCGGCCCCCTTTCTTCATGGCACGTAGGGGATGCCTTGCTGGGCAATTCCTTTGGTAGCGTGGGTGACCTGGTATTTGTATGAAAGCTATTTCTATAAAAATGGCAAGTTCAAAAGCCTTATGAAAAATTATAAAGCAGAACTCTAGATAAAGCCATGAGTGAACAATCTTTCATAATTCAGGAGTACATTGACTTTTCTGCACATAAAATTTGAGTGGCAATAGTGAACTGCAATTTCTGTAACAGCAGAAACAAAAAACAGGGTGCCCAGTGGAATGGGCCCTTAAGCGATGACAAACTATTGCGTTAGTCAAGGGCAATTGATATTATTTGCATAAGTGTAAAATCAAAAGTATATAGAATTGCCAGGAGAGGAAGTCAGGAAAATTAGACTACTGATAAAAGGACCATCGAATAAAAGGAGAGCTGGAATCCAGCGTGCAAGATCTTTGTTTTTCGAAGATCTGTTCTTTGTATCAGGTCTTGGGGTTTTTCAGACCACGCAGCTCCAGATGCACAACATCTCTTTTCAGCCCCGAGGGCAGATTCAGGCCCTGTGTCAGACACTGGAGCACCTGCCCGGAATTTTTCAGCAGAACTCTTTGCGTACTGCGTCTGCAGACATGCGTGGGGGTTTGTGCCTTTGCCAGCAGACAGCCAACAAATTTGCATTTGATCTGAGGTATGGTACTGAAAGATACCATAGGGAAAGGGGAGGGGGTGGCCAGGAACATGCTGAAAACATTTCTGGAAACAAGTCTTCAAGCTTGTGTTTTCTGGTGTCAGGACATACATCGTTCCTTTGAATGCATGTCAAAAGTTCAACGCCCCGTGTAACCCTTTGAAAATGTAGGACGCTAGCAACCATGGCAAAGAAAATCATGAAATGAGTGTGTGTGGCGAGATGTTGGCACACTGAAATATGTTAATGGTTTGGGATTATTACAGCACTCCTGTCATTTCACTCCTGTGACAACACCACCCACCTCCTGAAAAATTCAGCGTCCTGGCTGAGATGGATTTCACTTAAACGCCAGTAAGACCGTCAGAAAGCCGCTTACACAGGGGGAAAGCAGGAGGTTTATAGGTAAAGACTGCGGTCTTGTTGCCGAGTTCGTGCAGAGCTGTGGAGGAGCTGTTTGAAGGTTTGCACCCTCTCCTTGCCGCCTTGGCACGTTTCTTTGCATTGTCATGGCGTGCAGTAGCGCTCTCGTGTATGGCTTGTCCCATTCAAACAAGACAAAAATTGTGCCTCCTTTACGGTTACATCGAGTTAAGGTGTTATTATTTGAGTCGTGTTCCCTCTTGAAACCATACTCATGTCTGTTGGTGTACAGTGTTTGTTGTAAAGCAGTTATAAAAGTATTATAATAGTAAAAAGAAAAAAAGGAGCATAATGAATTACCCAAAGTTATGATTATTTAAAGTAACGATCTAGATATTTTATTATCTCTATTTTCCCTTAGAAAATGTCAGTCAGGAAATGTGAGACATTCCTTAGCTGAGGCTCATGAAATCGGGCGTGATCTTTCCAACAGCACATGACGTAGATCAGCGAAGTAAGTAATTGCAGAGGCTGGAAGTAACTGGAAAATGTGATGATAATGACATTGCTTGCAGTTAGGTAAAATCTCATGATTCAGGCTGGGGAAATAATATTTTTAAAATACCTCATGATTTTCCAGTGTATAGGGTTGAATTTTTAAAAAATTTCTTCAGTCCTGCATGCATCCTTTTGCATACTTCCTGTTAAGATTGATGTGGAGTTTGCGTGCTGCAGTGTTTACATCAGTTGAGCCCTGCTCTTGATGTTAGCTTCAGTTGCACCTCGTGGTGACAGGCCTGCAGGCTTGGAAGACCCCAGAGCGTTAGCTCTTCGCCCGTGCTGTGCGCAGGAGATTGCCCGTGAGGGGAGGTACGCAGCGAGGCAGGGTTAACTGGTGAGCATACTGAAGGTGCATGCTCCGACTGACTGGTCAGCACTGCAAGGCTCAATGTCCATGGCTGCTATAGACAGAACATTTCATTAAACCTGGACTGTGACGCACTCATTACGCACATTATAGGATGGCTACTTCTAGACTCGGATAGCAGTAAGCATTCCAATGCTGCAGAGGTTACACAATTGCTGCAATTGTGTATGATTGAAGAGAAAGAAAATTCTCATAAAACCAGTCCAGTTGCACCATAGCCGTTCTGGTTCCTTTACTGCAGAGGAAAAACACAGCAGGCTCTGTAGCTGGCTGCAGATCTGTTCTCGTTAGCGTGCCTTGGGAGGCTGCCTAACAGTGGTTGGCGTAGAAGGCTTCAAGGATCTGCCGATACATTAATTACACCTTTAACTCTGGTGAAGGAGATAACCTACAACGTAATAATGGCTCTACAAAAGACTTTTGTGAGTGCTGTGACCTTAATTAGCTGTTGCCACGCTGGTGGAAGAGCCTGTGTTTAGCTTGAAGTACTGACTGGAGGTAACTGCGGTGGGGCTGTGGAAAGCCCGCTGCAGTGAGTTGTTGCAGCAAAAGCTCTGCTGGCATCGTCACAGACAGAATCACAGAATCACAGAATAGTAGGGGTTGGAAGGGACCACTGTGGGTCATCTAGTCCAACCCTCCTGCTGAAGCAGGGTCACCTACAGCAGGCTGCACAGGACCTTGTCCAGGCGGGTCTTGAATATCTCCAGAGAAGGAGACTCCACAACCTCCCTGGGCAGCCTGGGCCAGGGCTCCGTCACCCTCAGAGGGAAGAAGTTCTTCCTCGTGTTCAGAGGGAACTTCCTGTGCCTCAGTTTGTGCCCGTTGCCCCTTGTCCTGTCACTGGGCACCACTGAAAAGAGCTTGGCCCTATCCTCCTGACACCCACCCTTCAGATATTTAGAAGCATTTCAAAGGTCCCCTCTCAGCCTTCTCTTCTCCAGGCTGAACAAGCCCAGCTCCCTCAGCCTCTCCTCGTAGGGGAGATGTTCCAGTCCCCTCATCATCCTCGTAGCCCTCCGCTGGACTCTCTCCAGTAGCTCCTCATCTTTCTTGAAGTTGGGAGCCCAGAACTGGACACAGCACTGCAGATATGGCCTCACCAGGGCAGAGTAGAGGGGGAGGAGAACCTCCCTCGTCCTGCTGGCCACACTCCTCTTGATGCACCCCAGGATTCCATTGGCTTTCTTGGCAGCCAGGGCACACTGCTGGCTCATGGTTAACCTGTCGTCCACCAGGACACCCAGGTCCCTCTCCCCAGAGCTGCACTCCAGCAGGTCCGTCCCAAGCCTGTACTGGTGCATGGGGTTGTTCCTCCCCAGGTGCAGGACCCTGCATTTGCCTTTGTTGAACCTCATCAGGTTCCTCTCTGCCCAACTTTCCAGCCTGTCCAGGTCACGCTGAATGGCAGCACAGCCTGCCGGTGTGTCTACCACACCTCCCAGTTTGGTGTCATCAGCAAACTTGCTGAGGGTACATTCATTCACCGACCACTCATCCAGCCCACACTTCCTCAGCTTCCCTAGGAGGATATCATGCGAGACTGTGTCGAAAGCCTGCTGCGTCGCGTCAGTCGTGTGGGGAACACGGGGAAGAAGCAGGAGCTGTTTGCTGGTCAAAAGCTGGCAGGGTGGAATGAAAACCCAGAAGGCAGATACACCTGTATCATCTTAAAGACAGCTGAAAGACCCTGGCATTTTTTACGTAGAGCTCCAGGTGCGAACCCATCTCCTGCTGAAAGATCTTCAGAAGATCCCTGGGACTTTGTCTGCTTCATTGTAGGAGTTTGTTGTTGGTGAGGGTTTTAAATGTGAGAGAAGTGCCACAGAACACTTTGTTATGCCGAAATTTATTTCCTTGCTCATCTGCAGTCATTCTGAGGGACGGCTGGTGATGGCTTTTCCTTTTGTCAAACTTGGGAGTGTTGTAAGTCTCACAGTTCTTGTTTGCTGCTTCTCCTGCAGTTTGTGAGCGGACAGCCAAATACTTTTTTGCAAGTTTTTTTCACATTTCTCTTTTTTTGCTCCTTTTGCCAAGCTGACGTAATTCTGTGCCTTCATGTGTTGTATTTTGCTTTGCATTTCTTTTGCAGATGATTTTCTGTTTATCTGTCTTCATCTTTCTGCTCTTACTGAACACGTCATTTCTCTATTTTTGCCTGGCTTTCTTTGGAAGGTCTGTTTTAACCGCCCTTCTTTGCTTTCTGGTGGTATTATAGTACTGTCCCCCACCTTGTTTTCTTCTGCTTCGTGTGTTGCTATTAGAAGTCGCACTCTTGTGCTTTTCCGCCTTCGAGCTATACTTGAATAACCTGGAGCAACAGATTGGGACACTGGCAGGAAATTCGTAGGCACGCTGCAGGGAGGAGCATGTAGAAGAAATGAGCTTGGCTTGTTCCAGCTTCCTATTGAAACAAATTGTGGAAGCCGTGCTAACAGGCAGACACAACCACACAGAGGAGTTTCAATGTTGTCTCAAAGTGTCTGCTGGAGAATGAATAACAAATAAAATGAATGTGCGCAAGAAGAAAAGTCTTTTGAAAACTGTTTACTGGAATTCTATGAGACCTTTCAATGCTGTTCCATGTCTGGTTTCGAGAAAGAAATACCAGATTTCTTACTGAATATTTGTTGCACTATAAGCAAATTCTGCGCTCGTTACATAAATAAGATTTGCTCAGTGATGCTGAACAGTGGGCTGGAATTTGGCTGGTGACTGCACTTCTCTGTATGCCAGAGGGAGTCTTGTCAAAGGTCAAGGCTAAGGAGTGCGTACCTGCAGTCTGGCTTCAGTTCAAATAGGAAAGACGTTTAGGGATGTTCAAATTGAATGTCTGTTAACATTATATATGTTAGAAATGTTAAGACCTGTATTTTAGTCAGTGGCTATAGTTTTATCTGTTTCATTAGATGAAATCTGGAGGCAGCACTGAACTTCCTTGTTGTTGCCACCATTCTGGCAAGACTGATCTACTTGATGGGTAAAGATGGGGCCGCAGGGCACCAGAGCCCTCCCAAAGAGCTTGTTTCATTGCCTTTCCCTACCCTTACCCTTTAGGAAGCCTCTGTTGCCAGAGCAGTTGCTTCCTTTGCCTGCAGGACTGGGAGCCAGGTCCTGCCCATGCCCCTCGGGCACTGCAGAGCGGCTGGCTTAGGCACTGGGCACAGTCGTGTGGGTGGTGAAGTTTGCACAGCTCGTGTGATCATGTGTGGCAATCTCCATAACCAATTCAGTTTGCCCATGTGCAGATATTTACATGAATGGTAGAGGTCTTTCTCAAATAAGTTTTGTGGGTTTTGTTCTTTTGAAGAGTATTGGATTTGCAGCCATAGTGAAGGCAGAGGTCTGTGCATCTACAGGGCAGCCAGAGAACAAATTGTCCACATGTGCTGTTCTTCCAGCACTGGTCTGAGCAGAACTTTCTTAGGCATAAAAAACTGTAGTTTAATTCTCTGTCAGCCAGTGAAGATTTTGGCCTCTTTGCTCAGTCTGCCAGTTAAAGCAAAACATGTTGATGGATTTGTAGTGCAAGAGCTGAAAGTGAATTCACAAAACTGTGTCAGAAGGAAGGTGGAAGCATTTGAAGCTTTTTGGGCAAAGGAGAATTTACTAGCAAGTTTGGACATTAAAGTGGAGCAAAGTTCATAAATAATTACTCACTTAAATGCATAACAAAGAAATCTAAAGACATTAAACCTAGCAGTGTGTTTTCCTCTTTGCACCTCTTTATAGACCTAGTTTAAGTTTAATCTACTCTTGAAACAGGGGGTATTACAGTCTTGCTCAATGATTTTGCTTTCCTAAAATACGTAAGCTCACTTGAATTTCCTTGAAGAAAGCAGAGACCCTTAAATAATGAATATACCTCAGCATCGTGATGATTTGTTTTCTGTTCCATACAGCAAGTAATTCTCACAGCTCTATATTCATCAATCTTTGCTTGAACTATAAAGTACTTTATATGTAGACAGAGTGTATATATATTTATTGCTTTGACCAGCATTTACTGCCAGGAGGCTAACTGAATGCAAAAGCAGACTGAGGTTTTTTGATTGCAGTCCTGAGTGCTGTGGTAGCTTTCTTGCTGCTTTGCCCTGTTCTTCTCCACAGCGAAGGGCAGCAGTGGGAGCTCGACACCCGTTACAGACTGTCATTGCACTGAACGTTTCTCGTGGCAGAAAATTGAAATGGACTTTTAACCTTTGCTTAGCTGCAACTGAAAGAAACTCTATTCAAACAGAGGCTGTAAGATTAATCTGAAAAACAGGACTGTAAAGCTGTAGTTCACATCTTCTCTATTATGTGCTGTTCCTGCTACAGTATTGAAATTCAAAAGCCCTCTTTTGTGCTCGCTTAAGTCAAATCTCCATAACTGAAGGCCAGATGATGAAAATTAAGTTTGATTTCATGTGCAATCTTAATATTTAATTACAAAGGAAACCTCTGTGTTATATTCCCCATTAAAGTACCTAAGAAGATAATTTTTTGTAGCCAAAATCTAGGTAGAGAGTGTATTTCCTTCCTTTATCTGTGACCATGGTGACTCAGTGATGAGCAGAATCCGGGCCTAGACATCCCTACCTGGAAAAGGAGTTTGTCGACCCGCAGAGGAGAATCCCTCCCCTGGTGCTGGCTCCCCCATTGCAATCCCCCTCCCTCCTGTCCCCTCTCCCCTGTCCACAAGTACTGTGCTCCCATGTTATCTTCCAAGCTCCCGCCAGTGCTGCCTTTGCTGTCTGATTTCCTTGCTGTCATGCCTTTGGGTTTAGCTTCTGTTCTTAGCCCCAGTTCACGTGGGACATGGATGCGAAGTCTACTGGTCAGTGTTTCTTTCCTAAGGTGTAGTAGCTAACATACCTGTTCTTTAGTTTATGGTGCAATGTAAAATGCTAGAAAGTATTGCACTGGTTGGGCGCTGGCCACCTCAGGGAAGTCCTCTGACTTTCTGCCTTGGGCTTGAAAGGGAGCGCATACCACTGAGCCTTGCCAGCGGGTCGTTGGAGGAAGCGTTTTTCAGATTTCCATATCTGGCTGAAGTGAGGGAAGCATCTCGGGACAGAAAAGTCCATGTAGGTAAGAAGCCCAGTTTGACCGAGTTTGAATTCTGCCAACAAAGTTGTAGATGCGCTTGATTGCATCTACGTACAATTTAAGAGGAAGGAAAAAAAAGAAGTATTTTAACCATATGTTTGGCTTTAAAAGGGGATTTACTTTTTATTGCAGTGGTGAAGTACATAAATAATGCTTTGTTTCTGAAGATAACTTCATACACCTGCACAAAATTGCATGAACTGCAAGGCTCCTTAACAGTGAATGTGGGAGGGCTGGATCTGCAAAACCCCAGTTTGCTTTAAAAGGCAGATTTCCTCCTCTGCTGTGAAGTTTCATTGAATTCAGTACTTTTATAAAAACTTACCATTTTCACTGGAAAGTCTCAGGATCTTAGTATCTGTAAAAAAAGCCCCAAACAATAAAATCTTTTTTTATTGCCGTGAGCCCCAAACACTTTTGGGAAGTGCTTCAGCAGATGCCCAAGCCCTATTAAAATAAACAGGTGCACAAGTGTTTCCCTGAACAGGCCACTGAACTCGATGTTCCCAGAATAGCGGAATAAACTGCGCATTCCCACTGCTGCCAAGTGTACCCAAGGAGTTCTCATAGCTGTTATTTGAATGACTCAGTTCCATAAACTTCTTTTTTCCCTCTGTAACTTTTCATTCTGAAATAAAAACTTGGAGAAGGCTTCTTGATCTGGGCCTCATGGTACTAATTTTCACTAGTTCTTCTCTAACAAACATGTCTTGATCGGTTTTCTGCCCTTTATGCTCGTAGCTGTTTTTCCTTCATTTTAATCCACATCTTCCCTAAATCTCACTTTCCTCACTGTTTACACATTTTGTCACTGCCTCTTTCATTAGCCAACATGTTTCTCATTGCCAGATGCCTTGCTACCCAAATTTGCAAGCCAGGATTAAATGTTTTTATGTCTCTGACTGTGATCCTTTACTAGAATTGTTTTTTTTTTTAAATCCTGCTTTTCTAACTTTTGTAGAAAACTTCTGTTATTTCCCCCCTCTCATGGATGCACGCTGGTAATTTGTAAGCGAAAGCTCTGCATGCAGTTCTTCCAACGGCACAAGTTTTTTATTTTAAGGCTTTTTTCTGAATCCTGTAGAAATTCTTAATGGTTTGTATATCTCATCAGATGTAATTCTGATGTGAAAATATTCCAGCAGCTAACTCCAGCAGTGATTAGCAACTGGGAAGATGTGCCTCTCAGATGCAGTACAGGCTGCAGTACTCATGCTGCAGGAGAGGGGCAGAAGCCAAATAAATGCCTTTGGCGATTCTGGGTGACACGGAGCAGAGACACCCAGATGATTCTAGGAAGGGTCAGCACAATCCACACAGCCTTAGCAGCTCCATCTCAGTAGATGCGGACCAGCAGCCCAGAGAGCCAGGAGGGAGAAGGCCAGGAAGGACCAGCTGTGGTCAGAGGTCGAAGGAAGAGATGCTGCTAGTTGCAGAGTGATGGGCCCAGCAGCAGGACTTAAGGAAAATGTGCAGTGGGGGTTTGCTGCTCGGCTTGATTAAGCAGAGATCATCACCATGTGCTTGTGTGAGGCTGGGCTGTGAAAGGGTTGGGGAACAACCCATCAGTGTTATAAAACTGCCACTTAAATTACGATGCAGGGTCCATGGAAGTTATCTTTCCATTCATAGTCCGACTGGGTTGTCTTTGGCTTTGCGTCGTAATAATGGAAAACTGTTGGAGGGACATCAAGTTCTTGTGTCAGTTCCCATCTTTTTCGTATTCTGTTCACGTGCCCAAGCTGATTTGCAGGCGATGTTTCGTTGTTCAGTTGCCCTGTCAAACTTTGATTGGACTTCCAAAGTTCGAATACTTTCATTAAGTTGTCTGTCAGCTCCTGCTGGCAGAAAGAGGTACATGAGCTACAGTCAGCACTCTGTGCCTCTTGGTCCTTGTGTTAGGTATCAAATAGTAAAGAAAATGTGCGTGTACTCAGCCTTATGGAAAAGTATTTAATGTTTGCTAAAGTATAATAGAAGAAACGTAGGCCAGTCGCAACAAAGAACAAATACTATGAAGAGCATAAAAGGAGTAACACAGATACTTCCCAGGTAATAGTAATTAAAAAAAAAATCAAAACCCACAAAGAGAAACACAGAAACTGTGTTTAAAATGCAAGCACACTGAAAAGTCTTGGTTAAAGTAAATGCAGAGTACAGGTATCAGATATCCCCTCCCAGCAACTTCCACAGAGCTGCTGAATTTCTTCTCCCTCTGAAAGGTCTGCAATGTTTGTCTCTCAGTGTGTTGGCCACCAAGGACTCCTGATACGGTTCTGCTAATGGTGCTTAGTCTGTGCTTTTGAAGTTCTCTGACTCTTGCCAGGCAATTACATTTTTCTGGAAAGATCAGCCCCATTTCCAAGCCTCAGCCTAAAAATGGGCGTACCGGCCCAAAAAGGAACTTCAGGACATTTTCCATGGTGCTGTCTGAAGAGAATAAAAAAAGTCAATGTATCGCGTTCTTTATTAGTTTTGTATAATAGAAATGAAACATAGAACAGCTCACCTTTCAGCTTGCTGACCTACAGACCCTACAGGAGGCCTCTGCAGGTTGTTCTAGGGAGAAGGGAGGGAAAATCCCGTTGCCGAGGGCCGCCGTCTGCGCTCACGTGTAAGGATGTTACGTGTTTAGGCGGAATTTACCCTGGTGTGCGTTTCACAGAGGAACACTAGGAACTTTTCCATGGAAAGCTGTCTTTCATCAATTCTTAGTCTTACAAAGGAATGATTGAAGTGTACAGTAGGATGAAGCTTGTACTCTGTCGAAACGTTTGATGAGCATAACATCCTGATCTTTAAACTGTTGTGCGTCGTCTGCTTATAAGTCATGCGTATTCAGAGAAAGCTGGCAGCAATACTGAGTACTGAGATCCTATTAGAAACCTAGAAGCGTTCCTCTTCCTCTAGTCCTAGAGAATGCCAGCTCATCTGGCTTGGTGAAACAGACTGTCCAGAGAATTGTGTGATCGTTTTAGTTGTTACGATGAAGTATTAGGTGGCCGGCTGGAGTTCTTCCACTGTCAGTAAAGCGAGCCTTAGCTTGTGAAGAGTGCAGAGAATGAATACTCAGAATAAAGGAAAATCTCTGGCAGGAAAGGTTTTATACCGCACAGCTCAGCGGTACTTCCCTGGTAGGGGACAACTGTACAGGCACATGTGAAGTGGTTTCTTGCGTGAAAATCTTATTCAGTGTACCAGGAAATTCTCTGCTGTAATGGACGGTGATGGATATCTGCCAGTCTGGTGAGAGGGACTAGAGGCTGGCTGGAATGGAAGGTAACACAGAGCACCGTCCAGAGTAATTAATTCTAATCACTGTATCTAATTATCCTTGAGGAAGGAGTTTGTGCAGTTTGTTCAGGAAAAAATCTGAGCATTTCAGAGATGCCGTGTGTGTAATTAAGCATGTTTTAACTGACCTAAAGTGATAAGCAAAGTCACTGTTCAAATCTTTATGAAGTTGGCAAAGTGATGTTTGGTCGCTGTGCACTGCTTGGTGCCAGCGCAGTCTGTGCAGTCAGGTTCACAGCGTTCCGTTCCTGCTGCAGTGAAACCCCGTAAAGCATTGCTGTGAAATCAAGGGGAAGTCTGGTTTGACTAAGGACTTCTTACCTGTGTCATACTTTGCTGGAGAGGAGAAAAGGTGCAGCTCTCCTGCTCTTTGATGCAGTCTGTAGGCCATGATGTGAAAGCCTTCAATCCTTAGTAGAAAAGAGAAGAGCTGACATTACAACGGATGTTACAAAATCCCCCTGTTTTTCTTTTAAAGAAATGTCCTGAAAACCATAAATATATGTACCTGAGAATATCTCTCTTCAAGCTGAAAATAAGACGCAAAATTTGAAACTGAGAAGTAAATTCAGCTTGGTAAAATAAGAGCTAAAAGAACTTTTTCCACTTTCTTGTTTTTTCTTCGGATGTTGACAACGGTCTTGCTGAAATACTGAGCTCTATGAGATTCTTGTTTTAAGCAGTTGTTAAAATCTCTCAGAGTTTTCAGCATCCATATAAAATACTTTATTTAAATATAGAGTAGCTCTACCAAGATTCTCTATTTCATGAACAGCCCATATCTGAAAACATTGAGCATTAGAAGAGATAATAATTCAGTAGTTTCTCATCTAAAAAGATGATGCTCTTGCCCAGGGAAGGCTTTGATAAACGTTACTGTGATTTAAAGGTGTAATTTAAGGTCATATTAGCTAGCCCAGTAAAACCAAACATTTTCAAAACTCTAACTAAGGCAAAGCATGGAATCAGCTTATTAGTGTAGTTTCCAGCAGACCTTTAAAACCTGGTTTGGACAGCAAAGCGGGCGATGTGGTATTCTGTGTTCAGCCTATTTGTGAGCTCCACAGAGCTTCCAGCCTGCCCAGGTACAACAGGACTTCGCAAATGGTCTTTTGCTTCAGTCTGAAGAGCTGAAGTTTGTTTGCTTCAGCTGCTCGAAAGGAGAACAGAAAAAGGTACAGTCCAGATCACACTTGCAAACTGACAGAAGTTCATTAAAATATAAATGAAATTCTTTTTCATAAGTGCCCAGTAGGAATCAGCGAAAATATAAAATCTCTGTAGCAGTTTAAGGATGTACAGTTAGAATGCCAAAATTTTAAGTGAATTTAGGTTGAATTTATCAAGTTGCTTTTTTTGGGAGGCAAAAAGTTTGACAAGAGATTCCTAAAACTGCAGACACACCGGTGAAGCAGTGTCGCGGTAGGGACAAAGCACAAAGCATTCCTCCTGGCTGTGGAAAAGCTGCGTTATTCCTCTCCTCTGCCTCAGGAAATTTAAACTTACTTTTCCTGTGTGCTATGCTATAGCTCAGTTCCTAGATAAGAGGGTACTTCAGAGTGAGAGATGTGTGTTAGCTGTGGTTGATGCTATTTTAAGCAAACAAACATTTTCTAGTATAAATCTGAAAGATAGCTTTCTTACCTCTTGAGTGAGTGCCACAACCCCTACAAACAGTGTCCGTTTCTCACGGTCTTTTTCTTGCTTTCAGTGAAAATGGAAAAGCGAATAAAGGAAAGAATCACAGCAAATACAATCATACGACTTTTCAAAAGGTTTTTACTTAAAGATAGGTAAATAGATTTATTTTAACATAACAATAGTTTGGCAAAAAAAATTTCTTTAATAGGCAGTATTTGCTTAGGAAATTTTGAATTTGGATCTTGGATAAGAACAGAAATAAATAGTGAGTTGTCAGGAATCCTATTTGAAAACCACCTTATTTTGGTAGCTGTGAGAATTTTTCCTTTCCTTGAGGTCTGTTTTGTACAGCACACTATCCAGCTAGAATTTCTTAAGCTTTTGGTGAAAACCATTCATCATTAAGGTATTTTCCACTGGACTTCAAAATTTAAATATGTGTTTTACCAAACCTAAGTAAACACCACTAAATTAAACAAATTCTCTATGCCAGCTGGAAATGGGATGCAAAACTTTCATGATTTTTTTTCCCTTCAAACAGATTTTACTATCCCTGCACCCTAAGTTGCGTGAACAGAGTAGGTATGTGATCGAGCTGCATTACAGACAGAGTTCTGTTGTTCTTTGCTTTTTCCCTGTTTGTAACCAGCAAATCCCACTATTCAGACCGTTGTGCTGAGCTGTTTGTGTCCCGTGTTGGCACGATGACAACTAAACACATCACAGGCATGCACAAGCCAGAGCTTTGGAGTCTTGAAACAATAGTGCTCTTCTGACTGCCAGCGTCGTCTTGCTCCCTAGAAACCGCGCTTGCGAAGCCGTGATTTCGGGAGTGATTTAGTTTTCAAACTGTTACAGCAGAGGAGTTGATCTGTTCACTAAAGAGAAGGAACAGCCCCGAAATAACATCTCTGTTTATTACAGAAATAGGTGTCCTTCTGTGCTTAAGTGTTGTTTTGCTCTCTGTGTTAAGTTACTGCACTCTGGTATATAGATGGACTTGATATTTTGGAGAAAGGGCCCAGAAAGACAGCATGAACAAAAATGTGAGTAACGTGTGGCTGGCTGTTTGAATACCAACATCGCGGTCGGTTGGCCAGTTCTCCACGGCCTCCGCGTGGCTGGGGAGACAAACTTTTCAGCAAGGCCTGTTGCAGTAGGACAAGGGGTGGTGGTTTTAAACTAAGAGAGGGGAGATTCAGACTCGACATGAGGAAGACATTCTTTACGCTGAGGGTGGTGAAACCCTGGCCCGAGCTGCCCAGAGAGGCGGTCGATGCCCCATCCCTGGAGACATCCAAGGCCAGGCTGGACGGGGCTTTGAGCACCCCGATCCGGTGGAAGCTGTCCCTGCTCCCTGCAGGGGGTTGGGCTGGGTGGCCTCTGAAGGGCCCTTCCCACCCAGACCGTTCTGTGATTCTATGGTACATGGCTAGATCCCAGGAAATTGAAATTCCCTTGTTTGTTCTTCACCGACGTTGTTACATATGACATAGTTACTGCTTTTCTCTGCTTTCCAGTTTTGCAAATTGCCTTTCACTGTCAGTGATGTGCCAGAGGCTGAATGAATGTGAAAGATGTCTGATCTTTAGATTAAAGGTGGTAGAAAATGCAAAATTACAATGATTTTATTATCACAAAATCAGCTTAAAACCGATAGACTGTGCGGTACCTGAAAACCAGTATTCCAATGTATTTCGTCTTCTGTACGTGTGAAGGTTTAACTCTTAGAGGTGTTGTTCTTTGTTGCTCTGCATATGAAGTCGTAGCTTGGATGGATTAAATAGGTGTGCATGGGAGAGAGAACACATATCATGTGTATGTATATTTGTAGAATGTGGTTTCCCTCCTAAGCTTTTTCTTTTGTTTTGCTTTATTTTGCAGTTTGCCCAGCTGGTATCTGTCTACAAAACTTTGGGTCCAGAGAAGTTCCCTCTAATTGAGCAAACATTCTATCCAAATCATAAGGAAATGGTAGGTACAAATACCAATACTGAATTTGCTTACTGTCTCTGTAAAGCAGGAACTGTAAACACACAATTCCTTTCCCCTATTTACTGTGTATTTTAAAAGCCGTTTTGGAAGCTGTCAGAGGGATGAGACTGGGTGAGTGCTTGAAAGCGTTGTGCTGGTTAACTGGAAGATGTTCAAAAGCGAAGGCAGTCATTTTTCAGCTAACAAAATTCAGATCTTAAAGTGATTAAACACTTGTGAAGACACAGAACAATTACTGAAGTGCAAGAGTTACTTTCATGATTTGTTTTCAGCCTAGTCCTTTATGATACATTAAAAGTGTTGATTCTCTTTGTAGATGATGCACAAGGCTGTGGGCCTGTCGGTGTAGAACTCTGAACTCATCTGAATTCAAGGTGGTTATGGCTTGTGATCTTCATGTACCCGAGCTCATGCTGGTTCCCGGTCCCTTACAGATATAAATGCATTCACAGAAATGACACTTAGAACCTTTACTCATGAACTGTCGTATGCTGCAGACATTTTTATCTTAATTTTCTTACAGTTCTAAACAGAAATTCTTTCCTGAGTCTATTTTTCTAGAGGAAATACTTTTCAGCCCTGAGATAAACTGGAGGGAGGCTATTTGCTGATTGAATAGACTAGCATGGGAGCATCAGTTATTTTTAGAATATAACCCATTCAGCATGTGTCACACAGCTGTGACTCAGGTACCGCTGGAAGGTCGTGACAGTGAGCTGTGTATGTGAGGTCCCCACGCTGTAGTTGCCGTGTGTCTGTCTTCAGACTCGGGCTAGCACTTCGTTCACATGGGTGGCACCTAAGAGAAGCCTCAGTGACAGCAGCTGACTGAGATTGCTGCTGAAGTCTGCTTGCTCCCACGTCCGTCTCGTCTTTTGGCAGTAAACACCGTATGGTGCTGTTCTGCTGTATGTTTTTGATGTATTGCAAGTGGGGCAGGATGGCTCTCCATACTGCTCTCCCAGTTCTCTCTGGTTCCTTTGGACTATTAACTCACAGATGTTTCCACTTCTCCTGTCAAGTATGACACTTCTGAAAGAGCTTTCACCACCGTTACGTGTTTAGTAAATTTGCTACACTGAAGTTTTGTAGAGCCAGAGGAGAACGGTACTGATCTGGAAGAGCAGATCTCAGTATCGTCCCAGACAGTCAAATCTTTTCAGAATGGAAGGGGATTTTGTTGTTGGATTTGTCAGGAAAATATACAACTTTATATATTTTTTTTTTTTTAAACGCAAAGGAAGTGTTCTGTGCCTGAGGGATTCATTCGTAACAGGTGGAGAAGCAGAACCAGGTTCCATATTTTCAAATATGCTTTTTTAAATGGTGATAAGTTATATATCTCTCTTCCTGATAATGTCCGAGATTAAAGCTGGTTTATAATTTCCTTCCCACAATTTATTGTTCTTACCTCATTATTTTATCAGCTATTATTTGGGCTCCCCGGGGCAGTGGTCACGGCACCAGGCCTGTCAGAGTTCAGGGAGCGTCTGGACAGTGCTCTTAGTCCTGTGGTTTAGTTTTAGAAGTCCTGTGAGGAGCAGGGACTTGGGCTTGATGGTCCCCATGGGTCCCTTCCAACTTGAGATATTCCAGGAGTCTATGATTTTATTGAAAAAGCAGGCCTTTTTAGTGCACTGCTAAATCACAGTACATAGAAACAAAGAAAATATCCTATAATTCTGGGGAAATAATTAGTGTGTTAGCTTTTAATTTTTGTGTAGTATGGCCCTGTGGAAGGTCTGCCAGTTCAATAGCTAACTGCTGTCTTGAGCAACCGATTGAATTCAAATTCAGGAATAGAACACAAACATGAAAATGCTCGTAGGTGTTCGTTAGGCGAATGTTGCTCAAGAGTGTAACAACTGTTTGAATGTTTTTTCCCCCCCATCACTGCTCTACATTGCTCATCAATCTCTGAACTGTCTTTTGTTTGAGCTTCTGAATGGTAATGTTCTCCACAGCCGAGTACGTTTTTTACATATTTCTACGTGATGTATGTTAATCTGGGGAGAACGAACGCGTTTTGGTACCGCACTGCCATACGTGGTCTAGAGCTGCTGCAGTCACTGGCTGTGAGCAAGCTGACGTATTTGGGTTTTCTGAAGAAATTATTTGGGACTTTGTGGCTTGAAAAACAACCAGGCAGCAGATTTCTAGAATGGGTTGTAAGATGATATGGATATCGGAATCTTATAGTGGATGAATTGAAAACACATCATGCTATTTAATTTTTGTTGTTTTTTAAACACAGTTATATTAATAGCTGGCCTCATTTGCATTTGCTTTTACAGAATTTGGTATTTACAGTTTCAACTGGTTTTTTGTAGTTCCTCTTGTGTTTGCCCCTTCGCTTCTTACTCTCCAAATCATAACGCAGAGCTCTTTCCCTCCCCTCCAGTGCAAACCAGTTGGGGGGGAGGAGCAGGGGAAAGCTCCCAGTCTCTGTGGGTTGAGTTTTCAGCTTGCGCGTGCCAGAGGTACAGCTGTGCTTCTGTTTCTGTGCTGCTTTCATACTACGGCGATCGTTTGTACGGAGTCTTGAGATGGCAATAAAAGGTAAACAAACAAAGATGCCATTCTTTTGTGTAAAAATGGAGCTGCTTTAATGAAACACTTTTTGAAACAGTAGCATTCATCACAGACTGATTAAAACTGTACAAAACACTGTAAGGCTTTTTGAACTCGTTGCTAGTTGAGTCAGATCTACAGCCTTTCCCTCAGTAATTAGTTCCCTTTATTTCACTATGTTCCCACCTCCTATGTTCTCTGTCATGAAAAAAAAAACCCAGCTGGCTTTTTCAACATAATTGTTGGACCATTTAATTAAAACTTAACTGCAACATTGGGAAAAAGCCAGCAATGTTCAAGGGGCAGGGGGTCCACCGTTCACCTGTATGGTCTCCCTGCTCTGTTCTTTTCCCTACTCTTAAGTCATGTGAGTCACTTTCCAATTAAAATCAAATGTAGTACCAGGCTATATTTCTGCTCTAACCTTTCATAGAACATGTACACAGTTTCAAGAAGGAAAAATAAAATGTTGTAAAAATAATCTGCTGTTGATTATGTGTCAGTGCCACTACAGTAAAAATCTTGATAGGAAAATAACATATTTGGAATGACACATTGTGGTTAATCCTTTTCATAATCTTTATCAATGCTGAATCTCAGGGAAAATAAAAACTCATTCTGAGAGGTTTTTTTGTAAAGCTTTTTTTGGCATATTTATTAGGAAAAAAAAAATTCTTTGTAACATCCATTGTGGGCAGTTTGGCCAGATTTATGCTCAGGCAGGTATCAAACTGGGCGGCCATTAATTTTGAAACACCTCGTGGGATATTTTGTGGCAGGTCAAAGGTAAAATGTTTGTAAAACGAATTATGGCATACAATTCATATTACAGTTTGTTCATAAATATTGAAGAAAACGTTTATTTTTACAAGGTACGAAAAGAAGGCAATCTGAGTTGGGTTAGTTGAGTTTCAGGTCTACATACTATAAAACTGAAATGGAAACAGAATAGTGTTGAGTTAAAGAGCAGAAAATATCTGTTTGCTGCAGGGCGCTATTCAGAAGACACCATTACATCAAAATGGATTTGGAAACAAATGCTACACTGTACATGTACTGAGTATTAATTAACTGTGTGCTTGATTCAGATTTTATATGGTTGTTAAGCTCTTGCAGGCTTGTCTTCAGATTGTTTTGGTCTGACGTGAGGAAATAAGGCCTGGTTTTAAATCTTTCTGTAAACTGGTAATATAAATGCACAGCACTGACAGTAAATAGCACTCTCAGTGTTGTCTCTACAGTATCAGTTCCTATTTGGAAGAAATGTAGCCTTACTTCGTTCATGTAAGTAGCCATAAGAAGTTAATGGTCCAAATTAGTGTTAGGTAATTTTTTGTTTGTCTTTAGCAAAGCAGAAAGCAAGCTAGGTTTTACGTTCGGCAGCACAAATATATGCTGGTTTAATTTAGGATTGTAAATTAAAACAGCAAAACTGATTTACAGTAAATGACAAGTGAAAAGTTGACGACAAAGGGAGATGGATTCCTGAAAGGCACAACGGCATGCCTTCCTGTAGGCCTTGCACCGTTTGCACATCGTTGGAATTGTGTCCATTTAGCCACAAAAGAAGGAAATAAGAATATGTATTCTCACAAGAGTGTTTTCAAAGCTGCCGTTGTCTGTCCTTTAAATATGGATTCATGCAATTGTCAAAATAAACATTAGAAACATGAATGGAATACGTCACAAAAATTATTTATACAGGTTTTTTTACAAGTATACGTTGTGTATCCGATACAGCATATCTTAGGGTGTGACGAGATACATGGGACATGCTGAATTTTATGTCCAAACTACTACGTCATGGAACTGAATGGAATTAGAGCTGCCCGCACTCTTAACTTCTTTGCAAGTTGGTGTCCTGATGATTTTGTGAGCACTCAATAGCAAACAGTCTAAAAGAGCCGTTTGGGAGTCTGGACCCTTGCACCAGCAGGCAGTAACTGCTCTGGTTCTCAGTGAGCCCATGGGCTGGAGACGTCCCGCTGCAGTCCGCAGGGACGGGTACAGCATGTGTGTGCAGCCTTTAAACAGACCCCATCTAACCCAGCGAGAGCAGGACTGTCTAAGTCTCTGCCTGTCATTCTGAATTCTCGTATGAGGCATACAGGAGAGTAGTTTGTAGCAAAATTGGAAGGAAGCGAAAGAAACCCAGTGAAGACAATTGGAGAGAGTAGAATATGTCAGAAGTGGCAGCTATTGCAGATCGTATCCTGCGTGACGGCTCTCATCCAGTTTCTAGAACACAAGCAGCTGGACAACTGTCTAAACTTTGGCATTTACTGAAATGATTTCTGAACTTTTACCACTGTGAGTTGAGTTACTTTTGTAAACTTAAAAATGTGTGTGGTTAGTTAATCACTGCAGTAATCAATTCATAAAAGTTAAGACACTAAAAAACTAAAAGGCAGAATATGTTCTAACACTTCTCTAGGAGTAAAAGTTCATAAGTTACCAAATTCATTATGACAAAGTACGATGGGTATTCATGAATGAAAAATCATTAATGTAAATTTAAACTGTGAAATATGGTCAGATATTTGAGAGCTTTTTAGAAATCGCTTGCAGTGCAAGTTATTAAATATCTGTTGCGTGTATTTTTACAGGAGTTTCTAAAGCCAAGGCTTTTAGCAGTGCTAAATACAACGGCCTCGTCACAGATTCCGAGAGGCGTTATCGAGTGCTGCGGCTCCCGTGGTGATGGATGTGCTTTCTGTAAATACTAAATTTTCTGTAAATTTTCTGTAAATACGAGCAGGTTTAGCCTGTCGTTATTTCTGTTGGTTCCATAAAATGCTGAAGCATTCCAACATCTGGCTTTTCTTTCAACAAGGTAGAGCTAGTCTATAGGAGCATTGCATTGGGTAAGAGGATTTGGATTATGAAGGCTGGTTTTTAACTTCGTTACCATTGAAGGTTACAACTCTGTAGATAATGAAAGCTACGGCGTAGGTGACATACAGAATATGGAGCACGGATTGTTTAATCACAGACGTGTTCAACTGGTTTCAGCAGGTAAGGAAAAACACGGATTTGTGAATCTTTTCTTCATAGCACATTGCTCTACAATACTTACACATACACAGTGCAGTAATTCTGTTGTATCAGAAGACTTTCATGCAGAAAAAAATAGTTCTTTAAAACATTCCGTAGTTCATCAGAAATATTTGGAATAAAACATGGGGCTCTCTTAAGCTGTAGGTGAACAGAAACAGGGGACAAAATTCTGGCAATTCTTTTGTTCTTTTACGTTCGTATTAGTAAAGGGGAGACTTGTCGGGCCTGCGAGGACACCGAGGAGCGTTCTCAGCCTGAGCCCCTCTGTGCAGAGCACAGCTTTACGGAGTAGCTGCCTCCAGGAGGTGTGTTCCTCATCCTGCGTCAGTGCCAATTCCACAGGCTCGTGCTTCAGCTGTACAGGACAATTTGGTTTTGTTTCTAAGCAACAGATACATTAGACGATGGCAGTTCAAAGCTGTGAGCGTGCGCGTTTGATGGAATTAGGCTCCAAGGCTTTTTAAGAAGTGATCATTTTAAGGTTCGCTGATATCAATAAACTCTTTCTCTGGGGGAGGACCACCTCGGTACCAGCTGCATGTACCATCGCTTCTCTTGATACAGGCGTAGTGCTTGGCTTGGTGCCCATAGAGCTTTCGTTCTATCAGCCAGTCTGTCCAGAGGCACTCGTTTGGTGTGGTGATTGAACAAGGCACCGTGTAGCAGGTGGTAATCTAAACGGGAAGTAGTACGTTAATTCAGTATATTGCAGGTTTCTTTAAAGTGACATTTATTCTCAAATCACATAAAATACATGATGCATAAAAAAAACAGTTCCCATCAGCGAAGACTGCCAGTGCCAGTCAGGTGGGCTCCACCATCGGCAGTGCTTGTTCTGTACTTACTTTGCAGCCACAGCCCATTTGGTATCTCTGATTCAGACTCTTCTTCTGAGACAAGGATAAATCATCCCACGGTTCAATGTAGTTGCATAAATGGATGAGGACTTTACCATCACTTAAAATTTGGCCTACAGCGTAGAAAGTAACAAAAATAAGGCAAGCAAATAAAACTTCTGTCGAAATACTGAAATAAATTGCAAGAATATCTGAAGTTTTTAACTAATTGCACCAAATTAGTAATATTTCACACTTTTTTCAATGAATGAAATTACAACTGAGAGAACTAAATATTCTGCTGATTGCATGCTGAATAAATGTAAAACATTTAAGAAGGATATTTTTCAAAAGATGCTGATAATCTGCCAGCAGGGGATGAATGCAAATGCAGCAGTATGGTAAACGAGATTCCAGGACTCTGCAGAAAAATCTGTAATTACTTAGAACCCCAAATCGGCGTATAGGTAGGCATGCATCGTCTCATTAAATGTGTTTGTGTTCCTGGGAAAATCAGTGCTGTTGGTTTTAAACGATAATGGCGTACTTCCTATTTACTAATTACACAGTTACTGACTTTGAATTCCTATGAAACTGCTTTAAGATCTTCGGATGAAGGGTGGAAAACCTGTAAGATCACAGTGTAATTACAGCTTTACGCAACTTGTACATCTCATTGTGTTTCTATTATTTAGATAGTACATAAAAACACTATTTTTTAACAAGTGCTGGCATATTTGCAAAGTCAATCTAAGCAGTTGCTGCTGGGTTTATAGGTACATTGGTTTTGTCCTGTTTTACCTGTCAGAAGATACTGTTTTTTGTTGTTAGCTTCTAGTTTCACTCCACAGAGTGACGAATCAAAAGGGGTGTAGACATACTGGACATCCTTGAGCTTTTCAAATCCTTTAAACATCTGAAAATTATCAGAAACAGTCATTAGTGGGAAAACATCCACTGAAAAACAGTTGCAAACAACACCTGAAGGAATTATGTGGTGTGTCTCTTTAAAAAAGGCTCTAAAGTCGGAATTTAAATGAGAAAATACCAAGTTAGACCCCCTTCTCTACACTAAATGAAATGTATCCATTATTTTTACAAGGAAATCAGGTCATAATTTTTTTAAAATTACAGGTTTTAAAATAGGTTTTTCAGTGATTTTATGGGTCTTTAAAGCTTTCTCTTCAAGTTGTATTCTACTGGCATCCTCCATTTAAGGGGTAATGCAGACATGGCATTCCTCTCAACCAAGGTGCTGCAGCATTGAAAGATGCAGAAATTTCTCAATATATGAATACGGGAAACTTTACCGTGTAATGCTGTGTATCTTCAGGGACACGAAACATGCTCAGAAACAGCATCATTCTTACATTATCATCAAAGCAAGCTGGTTTTCCACATCGAGAATTTTACCCAAGGAGACCTTTTCAAGTGACTATTGGAAAATGGGATCTTACAATTCATAGGCTGCAGCACCAAAAGGGATCAGTTTGGAATCAAAGCCTGAGCAGTGTTCAGGCGGGCTGCTCCTTAGCTAGCGTTTCCAACCACAAAGATAATCCTTAAAGTAAGCCGTTAAAAGATCCAACACTTAATTTGGTAGCGTACAAATGTGAGAAGGAACCATGAGATGCTCCTCAACCTTGGGCTGCCTGTCATCAACTGGGATGACAGAACTGAAGCTCCGACACGTCGGGAGCCCCGTGGTGCCGTCATGCCGCGTGCTGGCGGCTGTGGACAATCGCAGTGCTTGCAGCTCCCGAAGGCCAGCGTTCCCCATTGCGGCTGGCGTCACTGGAAAATCCATTCCCGTTACTTGAGTTCTCTCAGGAGATTTAAATAGTACAGGGCACTAGAAAAGACACTGTAATATGTTGATTTTTCTGATGCCCTATTTATGGAGTAAAAAAGCCAGAGTTGTTGTCATTGGGCTTCTGGTCCAAAAATATTACGAGGTGAATTTGAAATACTTAGTAGAAAAAACAAACACACCAAACCAAGCCAAACCAGGATCCTGCACAAAGCAGCAGTGAAAATAATCGAAAACATACACAACGACGGTGAAATTGCGTCACATTTTATGAGAGGAAGGTCGTCTGGTCAGCTGGCCCCATGCCAGAGCCCTCTCGGAAGGATGGCCGGACGGGGAGGTGGGAGCATGCAGCCTGTGCGTACGGACGACCTGCCCGGCCGCCGGCCCAGCGCCTCGCGGAGCCCCGGGCCTGCCTTCCTCGCGTCTGCGCCGAGCCGGGTGACGCCGGCCACCTTCAGAGCATGAGTCCGCTCCCTCTGCTGCCCTGAAGTCTGCCTGGTTCAGGTTGTGGGTGGTGGACACGGGTGTCGGGTACGCAGTAGCTGCGTGAGCTGTGCAGAACTGTCCTCTGCTCTTTGTTCTCTCCACATTCCGAAACCTTTCATTGGGCTACAATGTAAAGTGGGGTGCAACTCTTCTTCCAGTATCTCATCACTTGATCTAAATTAACTAGAGAGGCATTATACAGACATCACAAACTGATTTAGCTATTAAAAAAAAGGTAAATATCCATGGCAACTTATTATAGAGATCTAGTTAATATTTAAATGAGTTTGGTGTTTGTTTTGCTGGGGGGGGGGGGGTTGGTTGGTTGGGTTTTTTTTGAAATTACAGTCTGACCTATCTTGGGTTTTGCCCTAGGTATTTGTTAAAGCATTTCTTAAAATTTTAATCTTCTGTCTATTTCAGTAAATCATATTGGGTCTTCTCAAGCACATTCTCCCATCTCCTAAAAGCGTGGGTGCTTTCTCTGTACAGGGATAAGATGGCTTCATTCGAATCTGCCGTTTGGTGTGAAGTTCTGGTAGGACTACATGGAGTTAGGAAAAAAGGATGAGGAGAGACAAAAGGATGATAGAGAGATGTGAGCCTGATGCTGAAGTCTGTACTGATACTGTCCCCGTCCTTCGGAGATACAGAACTGAGACAGGCGCACGGCTGTGGCTTTAAGGTTTTAGGATGACTGTATTACTTTTAGCGTCTCAGTCATGTTCCTGTTACAATAAGTACATTCTTCTATCTTTTTTTTTTTTCTCTAAGCCTGTTCAGCTGTATCGTGGCTGATTTTCTTAGCTTTATGTGGTAACTAATATCCAACTTTAAACCTGCGTGCATCATTATGAAGTGTAGATACTGTTTGGTTTAGCTTAAATACCTCCTCTTACTCCCACTGCGAGGAGACCCCACCATCTTGTAAGAGAAGTCGAACTCTTCCAGTGGGTTTCCAGCCATACAGCTTCTGTGGGAAATACTCAGCAGTTTTGCTTAGACTAGCTTAGTTTGGTAAAATGTGTTGACTTCATGTATGACTAACATCTTGGGCCTTACTTTACTACTCTGATTAACGTAGGACAGAGTGGCATGAAAGGTGATGGCGCTGTGTTAATATTCAGGTGGCTCCTCAGAGTAAGTATGATCACCAAGTCAGTAACAGTAATTACTCCTCAGAGTAAGTATAACCAAGTCAATAATAATAATGTTACAAAGACAGATACTCAGTTGCATATCAATAAATCACGTATTTTCTTCTCTCTTTCGTATAATGCTGTAAATATTGCAATAAAAGAAAATAACAGTCATTGAAAAATTGTATGGCTTCTTAACATGCCAACCCATATATATAAAATTAATAAACACCATCATTTTTTTTCGTATTTCTGGAGATGAATAACAAAATAATATTTCTGTCTGAAAATACAAATGTTTTAATGCTAAGCCTAATGCACTGGATTTAAAATAACAGAAATATAATTTTTGTAAGAGGACTAGTGTAAACCAGTCACAGTACTGTTACAGGTCAGATAGCCCAGAGAGTAACGTAAATGAGACACAGCGGTGTTTGCTGAATGTACAGCTGCGGTAAAATGTAACCTCTGTAGGTGCTGTATTTCTGTTCCAGCTGTGGAGAAGAATTGCTGAGGGAAGTGTGAACATGTGTGTGGCTTAAAAAGTATTCACCAAAACTAATACTGAGTTGGTCATCATGCTTTCGCTTGATTGATCGTACAGTTCAAGAAGGTGATTTGAGCATCTCTCCTTACTTTCTGTGTGATGTGAAGCAAATTCTTAGGATGTCCTTCCAATCCTGTAAATGTGTATGCACAGGGTGAGCCAGAAACACGTGGGCAGTGCCATCTGACGCTGAAGGGACTGTGCAATTTGTCGTGACTGCAGGCCAGCAGGTTTACAATAGTAGAAACTGCTCTGTAAGCACTTGAGAGAAGACTAGAATAGTGAAAAACAATATTCTACCATTTGACATATACTGTTAATTTAGATTCTTCTAAATGTTATCATCTGAGGGAAAAGGTGAGAGCTAGCGTTGCCAAGTTACTGCTCTGGTCAGCGCAGTCCATCGTTACTCAGGAGGCTGCGAGACGAAGGAGGTCACGGATCCGGGCGGCTCACAGTGCTGGAGGTCTCTGACGAGCCGTGTCTGTGATGCTACCAGTCAGGCTGTGAACTGTCCCTCTCCACTGAGGTGGCCACATCTGGCTGGTTGCATACAACACTAGATTAATTTAATTCACTATTTTACACGTACCAAATGTTTACAGGCATGGGCTATTTAAAATTCCTCACTCTCTTTACTTTTGTAATTTGGTGTGGACTTTACAGTGTTGTCCATAACACTTTTCTATGAAACTTCTGTTAATTTAAAAGTGAGTGTTTCTTAGTATGTTTTCAGTATACCAAATCCTGTTTAATTTTTATTCAAATGCCGACTCTCAGTTGTACATTTAGAATAGAACAGGGTGCATCACTCTCTGTCGGTTCCTGTATGATTTACCAGGCGCAGGCAGAGTTGCCTTTCTGGATTTATTTCCGTGCCACACTGAGTTTACAAGCCATCCCACCAAAGATTTGCAGTTTACAGAAGCTCTGGCTTGCTCACCCACTGTGTGTTGCGGAGGTTTGGAGCACAAATGCTTTGACAGGTTTGTGGGAGACGCGGCGCTGGGTCCCGCGGCAGCCTGCATGCCGGGGCATGAGCCGCAGCAGCTCCCTCTTCTGAGCTCGCTTCTGGCCACGAGTCAGAATGTGAAGGGTGGGACTCTTAGGACCTGCTTGTCCTTAATCTAGTTTGTATGCGATGATGGAGAGCATCTTTGACTAGAAAATAAATCTCTCTGCTTTGTACAGTCCTAGCTGACTTGCCTGCCGAAGCTTAGTGGAATTAAATGAAGATCTCTTACCGCTGCCGGAGTTTTGAATGGGCCTTCACTTGGGAGAATTTGGGAGAAACTCCAAAGCAGCTCCAATGGGTGAATGTATTTCAGAGATTTCAGTGTGCTGTTACTGAAGAACAGGATTAGAGACTGAAAATAGTAACACAGCCTAGACTTCTCCTTCTTCTTGTTTGTGCTGAAGTAGAAGATGATTTGCATTTCTATAAGGTGACTCAAGTGTTGCAGAGTAGCAACAGAAAACTAAAGTGCTAGTGGGAGCACAGAGAATTTCTCTGGTATTTATATATTGATTTCTGTAAAGAAATGTTTTTAAATATCCTTAGTAGTTTAAGAAGGCAGAAAGTGGCAGATGACAAAGATTTTTGGGGTTTGCTTTAGCAAGGTAAAATGAATTGGCTTGTTGAAGTTGCTATAAAACCTTAACAAGAGCCATGTGTGATAACCGTGCTTGTGAATATTTTGAGGTATTCTTGTTTACCGTAGATTTTTCTGAGTAAAACTCCTGTGAGGTGATCTACTGATACAGTTTGAAGGACTGAATTTTTTTAAAAGCACGTAGCTGTTCACAATGATCTACTGAAATGTTCCCAGTAAATGTAATAATACAAATTAACACAAATAATAGAAAATTATCTTCTCTGAAAAAGAGAGAGAAAACCACCTGGTTTTCTCAAACAACAAACAAACAAACCAAAACAGGCAGAAAACCCCCACCCACGCATGCTAATACATTTGAACTGAAGGAGACTGCCTATGTTGTGTGTATTCCCCAAACAGGTACATCGGGGGCGTTTTTTTATATCAGTGAGAGTTTGATGGTGACTTGGATGGGATCAGGATAGGTCTTCTTAAGGTACTGTAATGAATGTGTCTCCTTATTGGAGCTGAACAAGTAATAGGAAAATCCTGTGGGATTCTGAATGACTGTGTTTTTGGAGTGGTCCCACTTGGTGTTTGTTTTCCTAGCAACTTCCGTACCAATGGAGTTTTGTTTATGGAAGTATCAGGGAGGGACTCCTGTTTCTGCAAATATCTCTGTTCAGTTATGAACAAAGGCCCTTGCAGCTGGAAACGCTTTCCTCTGCTCATAACGTTTGCGTCATCCAGCCAGGGTTGCAGTGTCACAGTGCAGCATGGGTGGTGAAGTGACCGCCAGAAGCAGCAAATGCATCCAGCACCGTTCAGAGATCGACGTCTGTTGTCATAGGCTTTGCAAAGTGATGGTGAGTAACAAACTGCATCATCAAAATACAGTTTAGCAAGTAACTCATGAATGTCAGAACAGCTTGCTTGCTTTTTTAATCTCTACTTTGATTTATTCTGTCTAGTTCACCTGGGTCTAACCATGGAGGCAGCTGGAGCCTGTCCCAGCTTAGAGCCTTGAGGGCTGACTTGTAGTCATATACACAGGTTATCAGCATTCAACTTCAAAATAGCTAAGTGATGCCATGTACCTTTATTTGTTTGATTTCATACCGGATCATTTTGTGGGTATCAAGAGGATTATCACTGGCAGGAACCACCTTTTCACTGGAGATTTTTGCTCGAATCACTGTAATAGAGAAAAAGATTTAAATGCAAATAAGCATATGCCTAATTTTACAAGCAATAGTGAAAATTGTATTGATAGATTTTAGCAATATTTTTATACTTTAGCTAGAAGTAGATTTTAAGGATTGTTCCTAGAAGAACACTAAATTGAGTTAACTCCTGAAAGTGAAAGTACGTAGGCTGCCTATGATATAAATCTGAATTTCCATGAATATGGAAATCTGAAGTAAGTTACCACTCAGTTTTGACAAAAACTGTCCATCAAAATCTTTGGAAGACCTGAATCCCATAAAACTTTATAAAAAACACCCATCATTATAATCCGTGGGCAAAGGAAAGGAACACTTCTGTTGATGACAGAATTGTTGATCAGTTAAATAGACTTGAAGTTAATACTGTGAGAGGCCATGCAAGGCAAGATTAACGCATCGATTTTATGTGTGAAGTCGGAAGACAAGAAGAGAATAGTCCGTTCACTTTTCTGAGACTATAGATTTTAGCATTTTTCTTAACATAACACGTCATTAGTTGTGTTAACCTGTATAAATTAATTACTCCCTCTTCTCACTCATTTATTTCCTATTCTTCAGACAAGGAAAGGATGGGATTTTATGAAAGAAGAAATGGTTTGTTTTCCTGTCTGTTCGAGGCACCTCTCTTGCAGATGCTGTTCAAAATGTACCAGACTGTTGGGCACAGAGAACAACAGGATTCTGAGGATACGGTATGCAGCCAAAATTCCTGTAGGGACCTCTACCCCTGAAAAGCAATCAGAGTCCTCCTTTGGCTGCGTTCTGGACGGTTGCTGCAGCTTCTGCAGCTTCTCTGCCGATGCGGTGCTTGTTAGAATGAAGAGTCTGCGTTTGCGTGGAGAGATCGCAGCAAAGGGCGGCGCAGTCCCCCTGCAGCTGGAAGTCCCGCTCACCGTTGCGCAGATATGGCTCGATGCAAGGCCGTCTGCGTTTTGTGGTGGGAATGGCTGGATGTGCTCTCTCTGTCACGGGTGTGCGCCTGATGCAGGTATGATAGAGACCAGAAAGTACTCTGCAGCGTGAGAGCAACTCTCAGACACTTTCTTTTTGATTTTGGGTTTATTTTTTATGACGAAAGGAACCATTCTGTCCAACTGAGTATGCAACAGGTGTGATATTTCATGGAGTAAGTTGGGTTGGAAGGAGCCTCTGGAGATCTAGTCCAGACCCCTGGTCAGCTTGAATCAGGATGCTCACAGCTGTGTCCAGCTGAGTTTTGAGTATCTCCAAGGATGGAGATTCTGTAGCCTCTCTCAGCCCCTGTTCCAGGGTTTGACCCCTCTTACAGTGAAATCCTCATCCTTCCTCTTCACTGAAAAAAAAAGTCAAGCTGATGCAGGGTAAAATCTTTTGGCATCAAAATCAAGCTTTTCCCCAAAAATCATTTCCTTGATGGATCAACCTCTAAACATCACATCTAAAGCAAAGAAACAAGAAACCCAGATTTTAATCTTCCGTACAGCCAAATAGAGGTCAGTCGCATCTAATAATGGGCAATTCTCATTTCCTCGGTGATTAGCAGAGCAAACTAGATGTAGTAATCAACATGATGCAGATGCCTACAGCTTCAGAGCTGGAGTCCTCTCTCTTTTGGCACAATGCTCCCTTCTCCCAAGCCACTGAAACTCTCTTAAAGGAGCACTTCAGGCTTACGAGTTGGATTGGAAAAGTTCTTTTAAGTGTGAACAGCAGATTCCCCATTTCAAAGGGTGAGTGGCAGCATCTCTTTAATCATCTGCAGATGTGCTGCGTTCCCACAAATTAACAGTGCTTTCCTTCAGTGCTTTGATCTAGTGCCAAAAAAGAAGTGTTGTGGGTTGTGTGTAATGCACTTCTGGAAAGGTCAGATTAGAATCGTGTTGTCCCGTTTTGCTTTCCTTTGTGTCGTTACTTCCTAAAGAAACGTTTTCTCATTGAAGAGTTCGTTCTGTAGAGACGGTAAGGGGCGAGACAACGGTTAGGAGCTAGCTCCATTATTTTCCTAATACCATAACGCTGTTTATGTGCAGGAAATCTTTTCCTGCCCACTGAACACAAACATTGGTAGGATAATTAAAACTACTTTTCCCCTTGTGTTTAACGTTGAAACATTACTCATTTTCATATTTTTATTAAATTCTGCCTGTTAGTGTCTGAGAGGAGCATTACAGATGATCAGTGATAGCTCAGGGGGTCTCCATGGAGTTACGTAAGGCTGAAAGTACAACATTTGGGGGTTTGTCATTAAGAGATCTTTTTCTGGGTGTGTAGAAGAAAATGAAAACTATTTTTATGCTGTGTGTGTTTCATTTGTTTGCTTAAGAGAAAGCTTCCAGATGGCAAGGGAAGACCAAACTGAGGTGCGGTGTGGGTTTGTTTTTTTTTTTTAATGGCGGGAAAGTTTAATTGTTACAGGATGTCTAAATCTTTAGTTATTTGGATTTTACTGTTCTGTTCTCCTGAAACCAGATTCAAATGCACACAGATCTTTTTGGGCCTTTTACTCCTTCTTGTTTTTCTTTTTTCTGTGCTTTAATATTTTTTTCAATCAGTGTCGTCTAGCTGTCTCCTAAAACCTCTTATTCGTGTGGTTGCTTCTGGTTTTAACCACAAGCACGTCCTGATTTAGCATTCCTGGGCCTAGCCATATCCCTCTGGCCGCTGGTGGGTCAGGGGGTGGTTATAGTCTAGGATTCCTCCTAGTCTGCACTTCTTTTCAAGAAAGAGTTTCAAGTGTACCAAGGCTGGCTTGGCTTCTCCCCTGTTAGACTGAGAACAACCTCCGGCTGTTTACTGTAATAATGTTATTTTATCTGTCAGACGGTTATTGGTTCCTTATGAGGAATTTGCATATATGAAATACATATGCATAGCCTTCATATCCTAATGCCAATAATTCAGTCTGCCTCAAATTCGTTCTGCATTAAAGATATATAACTTTTTTCAAAAGACATTCACTGTAGTGTTTCAGTAGTAGGATGCAGCATTTCTGCGGAATGGGTATTTTGTAACTCATGGTACTTGTCTAAAATTTGAACTTTCATCCCCACTTTGTAGCGGAAGGTTGTCTCGGTTCAGTCAATGTGGTCAAAGCCGTGCAGGTAGAGCCTCGGAACAGGCGTCGTGCTGGCCGTTACCGGCTCCCACCATGACGCTGAGTCCGTAGCGTGGAGGTGCCGCCTCTCCGAGCAGGCGCTGCTCCCGCTCCCGGTGCCACAGCGTAGTGCCGTTGGAGGAGGTCAATCTCCTGGTTAGTAAATCTGCTCGGCCGTTGGACATTCGTTGTCAGAGATGTGTTAGGAAGATTTTTGTTCCTTCTTCCCTTAATAATAATAAACATCTTCCAACCCTTTGTGCATCAACAAAAGGGTAAAGGACAGAACTTACTTAGTACAAGATCAGATATGTTTGTGTTTACATAGTCGGGGAAAAGTGGTGGGTTTTATACAACACGACAGTGTTTATATGCAATAAGGGTAGAAAGTTAGGCGTTAATGGCATCTTTCCCAAACCTGTATGGTTTCTCTCTGAAATTAGCTGCACTAATTATTTAAATGTAAATAAGCCATACCATCACCTTGTATATTAGAGATTTTTATGATCATGAGGAACTACTTACATATACTAGGGGCTTTTTTTACAAGAAATTCACTGCCATTACATTAATTTGACCACTCTACAGTGGCATATGCAATGAAATCTGACCATCTTTTTCACAGAAGAGGGGGCACAAAGAGTTTAAACAGCATACTGAAGGCCCCGTACCAAGTCACAGAGACAGACGGAATCAGAATGAAGTAAATCCTGGCGATTTGTCCACTGAAATTCATATGTTCCCTACAAGTAGTGTCTTTATTGACTTTGAGTTATTTAGGTAGGTTAGTGAATATGAGGGCAAGGTTGCCCGGACTGGGATGCCTCGGCTGTTTTTTGTAAAAATAAGGGCAGAGTCCTGTCCCTTAGCCTTGCAATAGATTCTGAGGGCCAGGAGCAAAGAAGTGCAGTTCTGCGTGCAGAGGAAGCCATGTGGTACTGGAGCTGTGCCAGCCATTTGGATTCCTGCTTTGCCCTGGGATTTATCTCCTTTGATGCGCCTCTGAGGCCCCTTGCACATTGTGGAAGCGGCACCTGGTCATTGTCATGGCAGCAAAAGCAGGGAGCTGCCGAGACGATGAACACAGGTTGTATATCTTCTCCATCCTTTCTGCTAAATATTCTTGCTGATTGGGGTAGGTTAGCCCTCATTAAGAAAGTAAGAGCAGTGAGTCCTGACATGTACGGATAATTAGATCTCTTTTGAGATTTGGAATCAGAACTGGGATCCTTCAAACAGGCATCTTGAGGAAGAAGCTCTGTTTCAGCTGTAGCCTCCAGTTTGTTTCAGACTGTGTTTGCAGACTATGGCATAGCTATCTCAATCTAAATTTCATTCATCGCTTTTAAGCAGTCTTTCAAGAAATTGGGAAAGTTTATTTTGTATCGTACACAAGTTTATAATCAGAATTAGCTTTGTTACAAAAACCTTGAAATGAGACTTTAAAAACTACGTTGACAGGAAAAGAAAGATGTAAGTTACTACAAAGTTGCAAACAAGGTTGCGATAATGACTCATGCAGGTCGTGGTTTTTTCCTTATATTTTATTGCCTCAGTTTAGCCCTTTCATTTATTTACCTAAAATATGAGGAGTGATTTTTGAGCAGTTATTTCTACCTGTCTCTTTAGTGTTCGACACTTCAGTCAGGCTGTGCCAGGCACTATTGCTCTTGTAGGGACAAGGAAGAAGTGGCACAAGGAGAGGAATCTAAATAGAAATGTGATGTTATGTGGATGGGTTGAGGACAGCATCCCAAATATTTGTGGGAACAGATAGAAGAAAGCATCCAAATGTGCAAAAATAGAAAACAAAAGAGTTTTTCTGAAATTACATGTCAGTCAGAGTATGCAATATGAAATAAAGCAGAACTATGGACACAAAATATTTATATACATAATTTTGAAGGCCCCTATATTCAGATGAACTTTTGTGTGGAAAAGTATGTCGTTTCACCAAAATGAAAACGTTCCATACACAGCCTGCAGCTGTTTCTGCTCTACCTCCTGCTGTAAGATGATTTGTCACAGAATCATAGAATCATTAAGGTTGGGAAAGACCTCTAAGATGACCAGGTCAAACTGTCAACCCATCACCACCGTGCCTGCTAAACTATGTCCTGAAGTGACACATCTACACGGTTTTTGAACACCACCTGCTTCCCTGGGCAGCCTGTTGCAATGCCTGACCACTCTTCCAGTAAGGAAATTTTTCCTGATGTCCAATCTAAACCTCCCGTGACACAACTTGAGGCCATAAAAGACTTCTACCTATCTATCAGAATGTTTTTTCCTTTTTGGGGTGCAGTAGCTTAAACTTGCTACGTAAATGTCACAATTCCTGGAGGATCACACCCGGAATATGGCTCAAGGGGAACTACCACCATGACAACTGCCGGAGAATTAACCACAGAGACCTGGAGTTTGGTCAAAACTTGACGTTTCAATTCAAAAATTCTTCTTCTCCAGAGGTCTTTTTGTTGGGTTTTTTTGGAGGGGTGGGGTGGTGGTTTTTTTCTTACCAAAAGCCTGTATGTAGACTCTTTTTTCTCGAGAGAGATGAATGAGAGAGATTTGCCGCTGCTGCCTTTTGCCTTACTGCAAACACCTTTGTGACATGCAATGCTATTTTAGATACCCAAAGGAAGTAAATGCCGCTGTTGCAGAAACTGCAGTGGTTCTTCTGCAGTCGCTCCTGTGCCTGCCTGTCAGCAGCTCTGCTGCTCTGACCATAGGCTCCAGACAACACGGGTAGAATATGGCAGTGGCTCTAGTGCGTTGCGGGTTTATACGCTCACTGCAACCATCTATCAAAAGAACATTCAGGAGAAGAGAATCCACGTTGTTTTTCTGAAGCTCAAGTCAAGTTTCTAGGTCCAGCTGTCTAAAGTAATTGCATGGTAAACCAGGACACAACTGGAATGAACCTGGGCTTTGCAGGCCATATGGGGTTGGTATGTGAAAGGGCTTTTTCTGTTCCTGTGCTGACAGGCTCGTATTACTGTCAGGTGTGTTCTTTTTCCTCCGTTCTGAGATCTCGCCTCTGCATTTTGAATGGTGGCGAGGGGAAGGGCTTGCTATGAAACATTTGTAAAACTGCACATATACTCTTTTGTGTGTGTACGCTTTTTTTGTAGCTCTCCCTATGAAATGGGGATGATCAACACAGGTCATGTAGTTGGGTGTATGAAAATAGAAATTCATAGAAATGCATTCTCAGTTTACTTGTTAGTCATTCTTACCAGTGCTGATACAACTTCACACCAGCTAATGAAAGGTACACCTCTCTGCTTTTAAGAACATAGACTGCTGATTTAAATGAACTATAAAAGGCTTTCTCAGTTTTATATGCCTGTATTTATTTTGTGGTATCATAAAGGAAAGTTCCAGAATTGATGCATGAACTAATCAGTGGTATAATACTGATGACTTTATTCTGAATGTTGGCATAAACTACTCTGCAATAACTAGAGACTGCAGTACAGTTGTAGTGCTGCAGGTTACATTCCAGCCAGAACAACACCAAGCCAAGAGCTGTCTGCTCCCGAACATTGGCACCCAAAGGACAAGTGATTGTCTTCAGAGTATTCACCTCTAGGATTAAGAAAGGGGTCTATTAGCACCCTGTCACTCCTTCTCTGTTAGTGATCCACACAATCCAGGACCATCCCCTCCTTGCAGTACAGAAGTGCTAAAAGACTTTGTAGTCTGTAAGAGAAGAGTGGGAGCAGATCTGGTACCGAGATCTTCAGCGGTGCCCCGGGAGTGAGTTCACTCAGCAGATTCAGGGTGAGACTGGAGAGGAGGGGAAGTCTGAAATCACGGAAGGAATTCATTCATCCTTACAGCCAAAGAGCTGCTCCAGGTGGGATTTTTACATTTAGAGGAGGCTGCCCAGCATGCAGAATTGTGGGTCAGATTTGCTTCCAGTTTGTCAGGCGTCTGTCTGTGACTGGCCAGGAATTTAAACGTCAGCAACAAGAAAGCAAACTAGCTAAACATTGGCAGGCAGAACTGGCCTCGTCCGTCATATTCACCCAAACTCAAGCTGTGGTAAAATGATGCTAGGAGTCCAAGATGAAGTCCGAAGATAGGGTATAGACACACTAGTGCATTTGCTTTCTTTGTGTCTAGATGCCATAGATGCTCTACCCGGTATATTATGGCGCAATCTTACAAACTCTTGGTCTCTGGAAGAAGAATACTGCGAGTAATGCTATCAAAGCTGCCAGAGGAACCAAGGAACACAGTTTTGAATACTCGGCTTCCATGAGTACAGAGATGTGACCAAAAAAAAACCACTATTCATTAGACTGGAAACTAGATATTTGATATGCTTAACTGTTCTTGCGGAGAGGGAAAAGAGCAGGTGAAGGAGAACAATCTTAACCTCAGAAAGGAAGAGGAATGTGCACAGAATTTGTCATAACAGACAAAAATTAATAAATCCACTTTAAAGACAAACTGCACAGAGTAGAAAAGATACAATAGATAGCTTGGATAGAATTGTAAATAATGAAATAGTGCCTGTTGGCTGCTGATTTGTATTGCTTACACAAGTTCAAAGATGTACGAGAGGTTGTAAAAGTTACTCCGTGCTTCAGAGCAGCTGTCCTGTCTGTGCAGCATTACCGCTTTCCCTAGGCAACTCTGCCTTATTTTTAACTAAATATGCCAGGTTTTGCAGTCGTGTAACAGACTTACGTGACATGTTTGTGTGTTGTAAAGCTTTGAGTTTTGCCAATGAAGAAAAAAGGAGCATCGTAACTTTTGCTTAACCTACAGGTATCGCTAATGCTGCCAAAGAGGACACTGTATCCAGAAGAAGACAAAAGTTATTGAGTGACATTAAAATAATGTTTTAAAATAAGTAATTAAATACCTAACATGTAGCTTTACATACCCTCTGATATTTTAAAAGCAGATTATTTTAGATACTTAGAAATAATTTTTAGGAGAATGAAGATATTTTTTTTTCCTTAAATTTGCATCTCAGGGTTTGATCTGCGTGTGTCAGCATTAGCAGTAATGCTGTCTCAGTTATTTGAAATCGCTGAAAAAGAGAGGTGTGAAATACGGTAGAGGTGTCTGTACTGCGTACGGGTCCTTGAGCGTTCGCACACTGTGCACTGAGCAAGGGAACAAGCGTATCCATCGATGTGGTGAGTAGCTGTGGAAATCTTTGCGTGTCGCCTGTGTCTCTTGGAGCAGGGCTCAGGTCTGCTCTGTTTTAAGGAGACAAAGCAATGAGTAATGCTATCGAGTGCTAGTACCGGGAAAGTAATGTTATGGCTTAGTCAGTTGCCCTTAACCTGAAATGTTTCAGGCCTTTTCAAAGTACGTGCCTTAGCAGCAGATTTCTCTGTTCATACTGAAGGATTTGCCAACTGTAGTCTCATAAAAATGCCACTGGTTTTTATCCTGTTCCCATTTATGATTTTCTTCATTTTTCTCTGGTCTGAGTCCAAAAAAAGGCTCTGCCAGTGCTGTAACTCCCTTTCACGTATTTTGGTTTGAGATGATCTGTACTGCATGTGAGAAGGTCAGTGCTCTGTGTTTGCAAAAATTACATTTTACTGCGTTGGTTATTTGGTTTTCAACTTGGAGGCGTGTAAATCCGTACCTTTGTTTACGGCAAGCAACCCGAGTTAAACTCCTAGGCAACTTGCACGTTTCAAAACGGACTCAATTTGAGTTCTGATCTTTCAGAATCTGGTTGTTAGGAATTTACTGGAACACTGAAAGGGCTTCATCCTCTGTTCATTGTTTTACTGGTTTTTAACTTCTTTAAAGAAGAATTTGGCATCCATGTGGTTTAACTTCTGTCCTTTTAATGGAAAATGTCTGTTTCATTCTGTTCTTCTATTGCTTATATATATGTATATATATATATAAATGGTTTACAATGGCCATAATGCTTTCTATGTCAAGCACCTCCAGTCAGCTGGAGACCACTTCTGCCATGGGTGTCCAGATGCTTCACCAGCAATTGGTTTTATTGTGGGGTTTGGGGTTTTTTTAACCAAAATTTGCTGGCCACCATCATCGCCTCTGAAAAATAGTTTCCTAGTACTCACGTGTATTTTACTTGGTATGCAGAAGAGTCTAGACCTTGGGAAGGGGGAGAGGTTAGAAGTTGAGTCTAGGGTCTAGGTACTGGATGAACGCCGATGCATTTTGTCCAAATGGTTGGTGCAGTGTTCGTGGGAGGTCAGAGAGAATCCTGGATTCCCACAGGAGTGCTGCCAACTGACTGATGGTGCCACCGGTGTGGCGATGAGAGAGACACAACGATGCACTGCTTTGAGGCTGAATCTGGCACATTTTTCAGTGCCTGGTGTTGTCACAGCCATGCAGGGCAGGTGTTCCACACAGTTTGTGCTTCTGGTGCTTACAGCGTGAAGGAGACATTCTTTTGCAGCGTTGATTTCTGAATTACTATGCAAGCTTCAGGATACCTGCTAGCCACTGCGCATATCTTTTAGTTACACAAGACAGCAGTGAAACACCTTTCTTTTCTAGATGATGAGTAGATTTCATTGTTCACTATTATTCATGGCATTTTTATTCAGAAAAAAGTACTGCATTCCAGAAACTCACCATCTTGAAGAAAAACCCATTAATACTTCTGAAGCTGATAAAACAAACACCAAGTATTATTTTATCACCATTTCATATGGATATTAATTTGCACTGTATTGTTTTTCAGCATTAATCATTTGCAGAATTTGATTACTCTTTTGTGTTTTATTGACACAAAGCTCTGCTGGTCTGCATCCAAAATGCAGTTTCGTTTGAGGCTTTCAGAAGGTAGGAGGCCTGTGTTTAAGCTCATTAGGACTTTCAGGTGGGTCAGGATTTTGTGAATCTCTGTGTGTTTTTGGCTTGGGATACAGAAATTCCTTGTGCTGAAGGCAAGAGTGGATCAGGTTTGGCTTCCTTGTTAAACCAGAAGATTACGTGATTTTTTTTTTTTTTTTTAATTAGAACAGTACATTCAATTTATGGGAGTGAGGTTTTTAAATCTAGTTTTTATAAACTTTCAAATAGAAGAGGTGAGTGTATTTTTAACAGATGTGTGGTATTCTTTTAACTTAAAGAGTACCTAAAAAATAGCGTGATTTCCTAATGTTGTTCAAGGTCAGTTTTATTTTTCTGCACTGTTTTTACAGCTGCTACTCATGTTACTAGAAATATTTCTCCCTGCTTCACAAGCCTCAAATACCACATCATTTGACTAGTAATCGACATCTGCCTAATTTCAGCTGAAGAATAACACTCTCTTTATACTCTCAAGTCCGCAGACAACATACATAATGTTATTGTAGATTTCCATTCAGAGCTGCGTACCCCTTCCTCTGTGTGGAAGAAACCCCACTCTACTGAAACACTTTTTAATGAGAAAGCAAGAGATTAAAGTCAGTAGATTGATAGGATTAAGAGTTTGGCAGTCTTTCATGTTCTGTGTTTTGTATTATTTAATCTGTGTTTCTAAGCTTGCATTTTGTTTTCCACACAGCGTGCGTAGAATGTTGTTTTTGAAATCAAGTGGGTTTAGTTTCTCGGCACTCTAATGCACGCTTAAAAATGTAAACATATAAAAGTGACACGGTTCCTGCATTTTCTTACCCTGCGTTTAGAACATACTCAGCAAGGAGTCAGTGTCACTGAGTTACTTCTAGATCAGGCAATTAGCATATTCTTCTGAGGTTTCATTTTACTACATAATACTCTGCTCTGGTTTTTTTCACTAAAGCCAAATTATTTGACAGTTGTCATCTACGTTCTGATGGACAGGAGTGTTGTGCTCAGTGGGTTCGTCTCCTTCAGATTCTGTCCTGTTGCTCAGTTGCATGATGCCCCCTCGTTTTACAGCTACAACTTTCAAGCCGTTGGGAACGCTGCCATGAAAAAGTTCAGCAGGGGAAGGAGAGGCGAGTGACTGCATTTTTCCAGACTGAGCCCCATTTTCACGCGTCAGTGGCAGGGTTCTGAAGAACAGTCATTACAGAAGGTTGGAAATTATTTCTTAGAGTTGCACAATATTGGCAGTGCAGCTCAGGTCTTACATTCAGAACTGAAAAGTAAGTTAGGAAGCTAACTAGACGTAGAATTTTGGAGTAAGTTCTCGAAATGTTTGCTTCTGTCTGCAAACCTCAAGTAGATATAAGGTTATTTGTGGATCTGACTTGGGTAACACTTCCTCCTCCCAAGCAGGAAATTCAGTCTTTGTGCTAGGAAGCTGTTTCACTAACACGCTGGTAGATGTTAGCTGCAAATGGAAGGACTTCAACTGCTGTTCCCGTAGCAGCATCTCCAACAGTTCACTGAGCGGGGATATTGAGGTGCTTTGTTGAATGTTCAGCAAAGACAGGTAGGTACAAATATGTGTAGTTTTAAGCACTGATTAGCAGCGCAGCATCTCTGCAGTCAGTGCAGTCATTTTTTTCATTTTTGAAAACATTTAGAAGTTTCAGGCTATGATGCCAAGAAATTTAAATGTACTGCAATTATAACTTCATTGTAAGACGCAGGCGTTTCTATCAGTGATGGGCCTTTGCAGGGCACCAGAGATTTTTCTTTGTTAAGAGCTTCACTCTAAGTGCAGCATACCTACTTTAAACTAGGTAACTTCCTAGGATTCATGTCACCTAGGGCTTTTAGAATTTCATTTGAAAATGCTATTAATGTGTATAACAGTATGCGTAAGGAACAAGTAATGAAAATTGCTGTGTATTTCTTTCATGCTTAGAGAGGTGAAGAAACGTGTCCCCTTTTGTATGACTGACTTTGGTAGGACGCTGTACAGCCAAAATAGGTGTAAGGCAGTTTTGGTATTTACAGGTCTATTGAAATGTGAGTTAAGGGTAAGATGTCTTTTTCTCAGTAATTTTTGTTAATGAACTTAATACTAGTCATGTAACAAAATGTGGACATTGGGAAGGGTGTGACTGTTAATGATTCCTCCATACCAACACTACTTTCTGAACACCTGTGGGACTCTACTGAGCATCAGACTGGAATTCAGCTTTTCTCAGCCACTTGCTGAGGACAGGAGGGTAAGAGAATGATCTCACTTTCAGCACCTCTGCACTGAACCTACCAAATAGGCATAACAGTACTTTTGAAATCAGTATGATTTCTGGCTGGTTTTAAGGTGATTCCCTGGTTGATATAATTAGGGTTCTGCAAATAGTTGTTGTGGCAGCATGCTCTTTCAGTGGCAATAATGCAGTCTCGCATCTTCTTTCTGGTAGTAATTCTTGCAAGAATCATGCTCAGGTGCTGTGCTTTTCCTGTCGTTGGAGAGAGAAGTAAAGCAGCTAAATTCCAGTACATGATTTCTATAATTGAATTCACAGTTCATGGAACAGAAACTCAGCTTTAGTTTCTGTGTGAGACCCCTGAGCAGTGGTAGCTGCATAATCCTTTCCAGTCAGTGAGAAGCTGTGCTAGAAATACGCCTCTGCGTTACTGTCACTGGTTGCCGCTCAAGAGGAAGGACGTTGCTCTGCAGCGGTAAGATCTGCCTCCGTTTGGCAGGAGAACAGTACGAAAGCCGATCATATGCCAAGGGCTAGGATCTTTCCCTGTTACGGAGGAGAAGGCTAGAAGACCGTAGGCCACTCCAAGCCGTGAGCTACGTGAGGCGGTGTCGGAAAGCACGGCCGGTGACCTGGGATGCTGCCCGGCTCTGCCGACAGCCGCTACGGTGAGGCTCTCTTGCCCATTCCCTCAAGCAACGGCGTCAAGAGTCGGGGTCTTTTCATGGGACTCTGTTGAAACCCTCACGGAACACTAAGGCCTGTTGCATCCCTGTCTTTAATGGTCTTTTGTTACGTGGCATGGTTATTACTCTTTGTATGAACACTGTACTCCCAAACACATGAAGATTAATTACACAGATGCTTAACTGTGTGTCAAAACCCCCACTGAAGGTGCTTATCGACCTAAACATGCGGGTAATCAGTATCCGCATAATCACACTGCTCACAGCAAGCAGACTCTATGAGATTAAGAACGTGGTGAGTACGCATAACGTTAATACAGTAACAATAAAAGATAAAGTCTGCTTTAATTTCAACGTTCACCTTTTCTCCCCTAACTTGGAAGAAGTACTGTCTACATTTCTAATACTTTTTCCAGTGCTGATTCTCCCCATCAGACAAAAGTTACTTCCCACTCTAATGATGTACAAATTAATCCATTCCAGCACAAAACTAGATATTATATTGCAAAGAGGTGAAGTCATGGGACACTGAGCCATGAAAGTTTTAATATGAGATTCAGTAATAAAGAAATAGCATATTATAATTTTATGCCAGAGGAGCTGACTTTGAAAACTCAATTCTGATGTGTTTACATAATTTTTTTACTGTTACTTTTAAATGTGGTTAAAATTTAGTATATCATCTGGCATATCTTTCTAATGCCTGATCTCAGTGATCTTACGAGATTTTAACAGGCTGAAAATGCTGCCAAGCTCCAGCTGCAAAATTTCCATCGTACTTTGATATGTTCTGCTCTTCATCAAAACTAGAGAACTACTCTCTGAAGCTATATTGTATATTTATTTGTACTCAAAAGCTGTTGGTCATTTCTGTTGGAGTGTGGTGCCCAATATTCAGTAAAAATATCATTTTCGATAGGTGTTTAAGAAAAAACAGCAACTACGAGGCACTTTAAATCGGAAAGCATACATCTAGCTTTAAAGGTAGGGTGCTGGTGTTACATAGCTGAGAAACACAAAGCATTTACGTATTCGTCCTACTGTCCGAAAAATAACCTTGCTTATGCCTAAGGGGGAAAGAACAGCGTGAATTAGAAAGTGACAGACTTTAGAAAGGAATTGGTCCTCTCCACATACACCGTTTCTCTCTACAGATTGTCTGATTTGATGTAAACATTGGTTTAGAATTGAGTCCAGGAAGACTGAAGTCAGTGGCAAAAGGGTAAATCTCTTGACACTGTCCGATAAACTCAATTGCATCCATGGTTTCTCTCCAAAAAACCCATTATCAGAGGAATTTTCTTGCATTGGCTTGAAACTATGGTGCCTGGCTGCTGAATTTGAAGTGTTAAGCAGTATGTCCTCCTTGCTTTTCATTTCTGCAAGGAGACGGCGTGCTGGATGCCGTGGCGGGGCCGGGGGTCAGCACCGGTCATTAGCAGCGCGGTGTGGGGACCTGCTGTCCAGTAAACCTCCCGTCGCCATTGCTGGGGGAAGTTCTCCAGAGAAGGGTGGGTGTTTGCTGGGGTTTGAGGGCATTCAGCACGTTTCAGGGATGGCCTCAGCACCATTTAGAAGAACACAGAAGGAAGGTGTCTCCCTTTTAACACAGAAGGTGTTCAGCCTGAAGAAGAGAAGTCTGCGAGGGGACCTAATATATACTTAGAAACATCTGCAGGGTGGGTGTCAGGAGGATGGGGCCAGACTCTTTTCAGTAGTGCCCAGTGACAGGACAAGGGGCAACGGGCACAAACCGAAGCAGAGGAAGTTCCAGCTGAAGATGAGGAAGAACTTCTTCCCTCTGAGGGTGATGGAGCACTGGCACAGGCTGCCCAGGGAGGTTGTGGAGTCTCCTTCTCTGGAGATATTCCAGACCTGCCTGGAGAAGGTACTGTGCAGCCTGCTCTGGGTGACCCTGCTTCAGCAGGGGGTTGGGCTGGGTGACCCACAGAGGTCCGTGCCAACCCCAAACATTCTGTGATTCTGTCTTCCTGGTGCTAGGCCCTTCCTACAAGTGGGGATTCACCTCTCTCGGAAGTGAAATCCAAAACTACTGCGAAGCGCGTGAAAGCTGCTCGGATTTGTTCAAAATCCCGTCCTCTCAAGGCGAAGTGGTAAGATGAGCAAGCCCGAGGTCAGGCGCGTGGCAGGACTGGCCCAGCGCTCAGCCGGACCTGCTGCCCGCGTTATCGCCCTCAGGCGGTGCTCGACCACGCGACGCCGGCAGGCTCTGCGCCCGGGCGCTGCCCGTCTTCGAGCCAGCACCCTGCAGGACCAGGCGCGCGCGGCTCCCCCAGGGCCAGCAGTTATTCCTGCCAGGGTACTCAGGGGGGTTGGTAGCTGTGGGTGTTTAGAAGGACAGGAAAGCCACAAAAGCCTCCTGGCAGTAAAAGACCAAGTGTCACAGCACTGATCATGTGAAGAACGGTGCAAGTGAACAGAGCTTCTCCCAGAGTGATTTAATTTCTCTGCTTGTTTTTTCTCTTGGGTATCTCACATAAACACTGAGGTTTCTGAGTGGCTTCGCACATTCAGTTAGAGGCTCAAGAGATGTCTGTTGGTTCAACCCCCTCCACCTCCATTTTCACTCCGCCCAAATCACAAGTGATCTTAAAGGAGATTAAAAACGTTACAGAAAGTGAAACTGAGGGGCAGCGGGCACAAACTGAAGCAGAGGAAGCTCCAGCTGAACCCAAGGAAGAACTTCTTCCCTCTGAGGGTGATGGAGCCCTGGCCCAGGCTGCCCAGGGAGGCTGTGGAGTCTCCTTCTCTGGAGATATTCCAGACCCGCCTGGACAAGGTCCTCTACAGCCTACTGTAGGTGACCCTGCTTCAGCAGGAGGGTTGGACTAGATGACCCACAGAGGTCCGTGCCAACCCCTACCATTCTGTGATTCTGTGAGCCATGATGCAGTAACTGCAGCACGCACAGTGGCTGGTAGCTCTGCAAGTAGACGGAGACGAGGTCTCAGTTTGAACTGTGGAATTTAGAGGCATGGCGTGGTTCCTTTTTTTAAGATGTGCTAGGGTTTTATTCTGCAAGGAAATACTTGAATGTGTTTGTGGGTACAGAGATGGATGAACTTAAAAATAACTGAAAAAAATTGAATAGTCTCAGCCAATAGCTGGATTGGCACTCTACTCCTGTAGATTTGGGTAGCTAAAGAGCTGTCCCTTTTTTTGTTTAGCAATCTTTTGGAAGTATAAAAATGTTGAAATTTAAGTACAGATCTTCAATTTAATCTTCTTAAATCGTAAAAAAAATATATCTGTAAGTACAGTGATATTAACAAGAGGTTGCTGCCGCCGGGGATGCTTAACAGCATGGCCTGGGTTTCACAGTGCCTCTGGTCCTGGGGCGTTCCCGGGGGATGGTGCTGTGCCCTTCCCCAGGGCAGCCCCAGCCCGCTGCCTTTGCCAGGCTGGTTGGTGGGGTTTGCCACAGGGCAGGCAGCTCCACCGATCCCCAGCTCCTTTAATTTTGCTCTGCTTAGGCAAGGTACTGTGGTCAGAGCAAATCAAATAATTCATCCAGAAGTGCTTAGAGCAGGTTTTATGTGTACATATGTGCAAGTTCATATCTAAAAGTATGTATAGACCTATTTATATGACTGAACATCTACATCTCTAGCATTTTGCAATATATAGAAAAGCTATTTTAAAATTATAAATATTAAACAAGGGGATCCTTGATATAAACATTCCTTAGCCAAAAGGTAAAGTTTACTTTAACAGGAATATTTAGGTAAATGAGAGCTTGAGCATCAAGTCCAAATACAAAGTACTTTTGTTTTACAATCTTCAGTATTTAACAACAGATGAAAAGTAGCATATAGCTACCATTTGTAAAATGTACCTAAGAATGGAAGAAGTCTTAATACACGTCATAAGAATGGCCAGAATGGGTTCCCTACGGAAGATGGCTCACAGTGAGGATTTTGAGGTTCCTCTATGCTGTGGAATTGTTTATTTGGGAAAATCTCTACATGAAGTCTACTGAAAAACCATCACTTTCTTCTGCACAGGAACTAATGCAGGTAAATGTGCGCACATGTAGTTGAGCTCCTGGTAGCTTAACTGCTGTTTGCTTTCACACCTTAAACAACCCGGCGTTTGTAATTCCTGGTGTAGGTAACTTAATGAAAAGGATTGCTTGACACCAGCAGATGAAAGAACAATTTAACTGATGGCCACAAACAGAGCTGGGCGTTTGTCGTGGCTACAAAGGTTTTCTGCCAGGGGACAAAAGCAGGGAATCAGTATGCAGAAGGTGCTGCCTGCCCCATGGAGATGCTAATTTCCTGACACTTTGGAAACTCCTGTTCTGCATTTGCTGCTCACACTGGAGGGAAGCTAACCAGCCTTAGCTGGAGCTCAGGAAATCAAAAGACTGCAAAATGTCACATTTTCTTATCCCCACGCAGTGCAATTTCGAGATCTTTGGTTTCTTTCTGGGAGTTGTTTGGCAGCCACCGCGCTGAGTGACTGTCCTGAAACACGGCTCTCCCAAAGGCCAGGAGGCTGCGTTGGTACGGGGCGGCCGCAGCCAGTCTCTGCGGAAAATAGAGGGCCCGTCAGTTTGCTGCTCAAGTATTTTTGGAAAATGACGAAAAAACCCCAACAACCAGTTAAAGAAGTTGTAGTATAGCAGAACAAAGATCAAGTGTTTCAGCATGTTTCCATCGGGGACTTTTATTTGGATTTTTTTCTCTTTTCGTTTTTATCCCCAAAACGCTATAGAAAATATCTCTGTGCATAGTTCACACGTAGCAGACGCATTTGGATAGAATATTCTATTGCAGATACTGTGAACAGCAGCCATAGGAAAGTTCAGGTATACTTCCCTGCTTAACATAGATAATATATATAATATATATAATATAATATAGAGCTAACATAGAAGCCGTTCCTATTAAAAAAATCATAATACAGCAATTTCCACCGTTTGTAACCTATTCAAAAAAAGAAACCAAACCACAGCAATTTCAACAACTCGTAACCTTCTGGAAACGCAAGAAGAGCCGGCCAGCCGCTCGCGCTTCCCCCCGCAGCCCCTCCGAGGGGGGTCCCGGCAGCCGCCGTGCCGGCCTCCCCGGCGAGGCCGAGCCGCCCGGCGCGGCCCCGTCCCGCGGCCCGGGGCGCGGGGTCCGATCGCCCGCGGCGCGGGGACTCACCGAGGGCCGAGTCGCAGAGGAGCTGCTGGGGGTGCGCGGGGGCGCAGCTGCAGCCCTCCGCCGGGGCGCGGGGCGTGAGGAGCAGGAGCACGGAGCCCAGCACGGGGCGCAGCGCCGGGTGCATGGCGCCTGCAGCACCGCCGGACGCGGGTCCCGACTTCCCGGGAGCTGCCGGGCGCCTGCGTGCGCGGCCGGGTCGGGCAGAGCCGGGGGGTTGTGACGCGGGCTCCGGGCGCCGGCCGATGGTGGCCCTGGTGTGGGACCCCCGCCTTTATGGGCCGAGGCGGGGCCCTGGCTCCGCCTCCCGCGCGGGGAGCGGCGCGGCGCTGCCGAGAGGGCTCACCTCGGGCGGCGGCGGGGGCAGGGGAACGGCGGGGGACCGGCGGCCCTCACGGAAACGCCTTGTGCGAGTGTCTGGAGCCGGTGGTGCGGTCTGTAGCAGGACAGGGCGTTTATCCTGTTCTAGTAAATTCTCTCCCCGTCTGAAGTTAAAAACCAGCCCTGCCACCTCCTCGGTTTCAGTCGAGGAGCCGAAGCTGTCCTCTTCAGCTCCGTTTTCATGCGCGGTCCCCGACCGTCCCCGCACTGCTGCGCGTTCTCCTGCGGTGCCGTCCCCGTGCGCAGCCTGGACAGAACTTGGTTCAGGGAAAGGAACCGTCTCAGCGCTCCGTTTGTGAGCCTCGAACAAGCGGTGGGTACAAGGAGTAACGGATGAAAAGTAAGAGCTGCAGGAAGGGCATCTTTTTATTGTTTCATCACAGATTTAAAATCACGAGGAAAACTGCGCCGATGGTGTGCACGGTGTACATGGCTGTTTGCATTCCCGGTCAGTGTCAGCCCTAACCAGCACAAGTCCGCGTCTGTATTTTCTGTCTCATGCTACACGTGGAACACAGACATGAAGAAGAGAGTTTGGAAATTTTTTTGGACTTCGGATCTTTGGTTGCCATAGCTATCTGCATATGTGGAACATGTATACACTCTCTTTTTGTAAAGAAGTTGTTTCGTGAGGGAGCAACAGCAGATTTGATTCGAGAGTAGTAAAATACATCTATAGATCGACATGCAGGACAAACTGCTGGCAGGAGTGCATGTTTCGTCACTTCACAAATCGAGCTTAGGAATTGAAAATTCATTGACAGAATTTGAACCACTTCAGACTCATGCAAGTGTGTTCTGTTGAGGCTGACATTTAGGTGTACGAAAAGTGGCTTGCCACCTTTACATAGAAGCATACATGTTTCACAGCAATAGATTTATTTTGGTTTCGAACAGTAAGAGGTCAGTTTGACAGTTTACTATTAGTGCTCTGATTTGTCTTTTTTTTTCCTGCTGCCCCCCCAAAGACATACTCCGTCTGTTAAAGAAAAAACAAACCACAAATATTCAGAATTAGTAGAATTGGATTTCATTTTTAGATTTTAGATGTGCATTCAAAACTGAGCCACAAATGTTGTACACTACATCCCGATTTAGTTCAAGCAACCATACTTGGATTTTTGTTTTTTCAGTCTGAAGTTTTGGCTTCTAATCATAAGGTTGGATCCAAGTCCAGGATAACACCTGAAAATGATTTAGACCTGTTGACATCTGCATTCTTACCTGGAGGAAACGTGCTTCTTTCGGGAAGCTTTCCATGTGAGTGACAAGGCAATAAAGGTGTGAGGCTGAAACCTTGCACGGGAAGTTCAGGCTCCAGGGAGGCTGCAGAAAAGCCAGGCGGGTGTTTTAATGGCCTCGGTGGTCACTGGTTCTGGAACTGCTGATTTTCAAGTCTTGCGTAGGGCAGTAGCGTTGGAAGGTGTTGAAGGAATTAATTGAGAGCCATTGATTGGTTTCCAGATGACATCACATGGCTGCTGCTATAGATAATCTGGATAGGCCAATTTGGTTACTGTTCCAGTAAAACTCGAATAATGAAGAAATATGCTGGGCAGACTGTCTTCTGTGACACCGAGCGTGCAGATCTAGCTGCCTGGTGGTTAACCGAGGCACATTTTGCCGAAGATTATCCAGAGTAGCACATCAAAATACTGTGCTCTGCGTGCCTGAAAAACCTGTCTATCTAATGCAGTCAAACAAATTGTACAGTCGAACTAAAAACATTATGCTCATAATAAAATTTTAAAATAGTTTTTTGGAAAGTTTAGAATTAGTTCACAACTATCTTGTGAATTAAACACTTAGGGTCAACTGAATGTGTAAAATTGTAAACATGCTAAAACTAAATCTCATATGGTAATGTATAAAAGCCATTAAAACACATTTTAATTACGATCTTGCATAGTATTGCCTGCAGCTACCATTGAAATAATTTTGAAGAGTCTTTCAGAGCCATCTGTACATAGGTGGAATATTTAAAGCACTTGGAGAAGCAAATGGCCATAAGAGAGGTTCTTACTCAGTAAATGCACTCCCTGTGGGTCTCTCTAGACCCAGCCAGCGTCGGGGTGGACAGGCTTCAGATGCGCTGGAGGCAGCAGGACCTTTCAGCAGCGCCGTGGATTGCAGTGAAACGTGTGGCTAGCAGGTTTCCTAACCCGACGTGGAGCAGCTGGTCCCAGCAGCAGCCAGGCGCGGCGGACGCGTGCGCCGGTCAGTCCTAGGGCACAGGGACCGGCTTGGGCAGCGCCGGCGCTTGCGGCTGGCTGTCCGGCTGCCCTGCGCGCCTGGCTGGCCGGCAGTGCTCTGGGAGGTGTGCCTCGCGCTGCTGCGGGACAACGCGGACAGAGGCGTGATCGTTAAAACGTCAAAGGCAAACGGTGTTGGAACTTCCGCAGAACTCCCGTTTTCTGGCAAGTCTTCATTCTGAAACGGCAAGTTTTGTCAGATTACTGTCAGAGTTTAGACAGAGGCAGATGAGCATTCGGAAGGGGCTTTAGTAAATCTGGAAATCCCTATACTCAAGGACATGGTCTCACAAATGCACAAAAATGCATTTTTAGTCTATTTATCAGAGAAGAAAAATATTACCTCTAGATTCTACTGATAGCAGTAGAGTGTGAGTACCTGTTACCTCTGAACGGTGTCAGCAGGCGTAAGGTCTTAGCTTGAAGCTGCATTGTGCTTTTTTATCTTACTACTATTTCTCATTGTATGAAGACAATTACTTCTAGAAAGTTTGAAAGAAACCCTAAGCCCAGCACCCATTCTGTGTTATAATTAGATCTTGACCTTATGAAATACAAAGATTATTCCTGAAAGACATAGAAATATTCCCTAGCTAATTTTTAAGCAAAATAATCTTGTATCTTAAGTAGCAGTAGAGAAATGATAGCCAGCGTTTTATAAATGTAAGCAGACTGAAGAAAAAGAAAAACTTGGGTTTTTTACTGTTTCTCTAAATGGACTATCAGCACAGGGCTCCTTTCACTGCACTGTGTGTGGTGATGTCAGTTGTCCTGTAGCTGGAGAAGGAAACCGTGCTGTCATAGCAAATGATGTCGTACCACTGCGGAAGGACGAAGGCTGGGGGGATGGAGCAGTGCCCCCGCCATGGTTACGTGCTGATACAGCTCATGCTTGCTCAGAAGAAACAGAAGCGCGTTTATCAAGGGAGATGGTCACCGGTTCCTTCCCTTCGTTACTGACAGAACACTTGGCACCTGCTCCTTGCTGTCTAGCTGAGCAAGTCTGGTGTTGAACAACTGATTTCTGCTTTCTGGAAATATGCAAGAAAATAAAGAGGACTGGGGATAACCCACTGTATTTGTTCGTGTGTACAATACTGGAACAAGGCAGGAAACCTGGCTGCAGTCAGACTGATGAGCAGCTTCATCTCTGCTCTGTGAGAATTCTGATTTTGCACGGGACTTCTCATGCTGGAGGGGCTTTTTGTACTGTGGGTTGTCATGGCACCTGTTAATTTTTACTGTGAAGCATTAGCGTTTATCAGCAGCACTCTGGTCATTAATTGTCATCATTTCATTTTCTCTTAACAGCTCCCAGAGACCTGTATTAAAAACACTGTGTCTCCTGTTGGATGCCGCAGAGGCAGAGCCCCATGGCGTGAACTGCCGCTTCCCCTGATCTCCAGAGCGTGTGGCGTAGCGATGGTCCCTGCCGCTTTGCCGAAGGCTCTGTAGCAGTGATGGGGACACTTTGCTGTCTCTTCCCGCTGTCAGGCAGGCTGAAGCTAGGCAGCGTCTGCTGTCTGGACTGCCTGCTTTGTATGGCAGCTTCTGGCAGTCTACAGAGTATCATTTTTTTGTCTACATTGATCTTATTCTCTCTCCAGTGTGGCAAATGAATCTTATTTCATAATGGTAGCAGGCAGGATTCTCCGCAGTATTAGCTTATCTGTCGCCTTCTTGATGTTTTGCTAGAGTTCTTTTCTTAGTTCTCATTTGGCTTTGCATTTATTTTTCCTTAAAACTACTTTCAGTTTAACTGATGTAGTCACAGTAGACATCCTGTACAAACCTGTACAGTCATGTAGAAAATTCAGAATTAAAACAGTGGTTTGCAGAATAGGTGAGCTTTCGTGGATTTTCAGTTCCAGGGCCTCCACATGTACTGTAGCCTGCTTCAAGTAGGAGGGTGTTTATACCTGTCCCTTCCTAAATACTGCAGTAAAAAAACCCCGTATGGTTTGTCATCACAGCAATTTGGGTATTTTTTTTATAAGGTCGCAAAATGTTACTTGGTTTGAGAGGCAGCAGTTTGTGAAAGAGTTGGTAGCACAGTTGGAATGGAATGAAACACTGATGTGCCAGAATCAAAATAGGATTTGTCTCTGCAAAAATTTTGTCTTCTGCACAATTTCTACTGGAGATCCGTGGGAGCTGCTGGTTTTGATTTGCTGCCAGTATACTTCATGTTTTACTTTTTAGTGATGGTTTCTGTTGTCATGCTGTACAGGTATTGGAAGCAGAAGATTTTTCTACCATCAGGTCGCTTCTGTGTTGATTTAGATAGCTCTTTTTTTTCAGTTGAAAAGCAGTTGTGGGGACAAAGGTAATTTAGACTGATTTCCCGGTACAGATTTACTTGATAGTGTCACTTTATATACTAAGATGCTGCCAAAACTTGTATTGATTCCAGCGGATACCAAGAGAACTGGTTCCTCAGGTCCGGCCTTGTGAGCTGCTGCCAATGGCCAGGGAAGGAGCCGTGCACAAGGGGTGCTCAGAACACCCGATTTTGATCAGGTCCCGTTGGTTTCAGTGGGAACTGCGGTGGCCCAGCATTCCCTGGGCTGATCTGTATTGCGCTGGTTTGGTGTCTGAGCCGTTCCAACCCTCTGTTTAGCGAAGAAATCACAGTGAAGGCTCATTTGCCTCTCTGATTACCTGGCACGCTGGCCAGTAAAGCTCTACACATTTTGTCGCCATGAGCTTTGAGGTTTCTGTAATGCCCATATTTACAGAAAGATAACACAAAGCATACCAGATTCTCCTTCGGCTTGCCGCTTGTGTAAAGGGGGTGTGAAACGTTACTCCATACAGACAGAATTTTACATCTGGTTTTTTCTTTCGAGATACAAGGCAGTGGAAAATCTGGCTCGGCACCTGGGACTTGTTCTTAGTTAGAGAATAAGAGCTGTTTGAGCACGGTGTTTCTGCTTCTCTGAGAGAAGAGAGGAGAATGTTGAGCTACCCCTGCCGGTGACGGAAACCTTCTGCAGGGCTGAGTCCTGGCTGGAGCTTGGGATCTTGTCTGCTTGAAAGCAAATAGACCAGAGAAAGTACATCTTCTGCTTGTTTATTGACTTAGGACTCTTCCTGCCTGCTTCTGGGAAAGAAAAAATGAATAAAAGGCCACCTTCATTATTTCACTTCTAATTTCCTTTCTCTAAAGTAAGCAGAGCAAAATTAGACTTAGTCTCATGCATATGCCATAAATAAATGACATGGAACGAGAGTGGTTAAATGAACTTTGCTCGGGGATTATTGGAAAGATAAATATTTAAACACTGAGCTTGAGGTAGGTCATGTTTATGCAACATCTGGGGGTTTTGTCGCTGCTTCCCCCACCACCACCAGGTTTTTTTTCCTATTGTGGCTTTTCCAGTCAACTCAGCCATGAGGACATTAAAGCCAGGGTGACCACCACATCCAAAAAAGTTGGGTTTTCCACGTTGTTGCCAGTAGAGGGCACTTTTTTTGCCTTTTTTTTTTTTTTGCTTTTAGCAGCTGATCTTTGCCTAATTTTATTTTTATGTACACCTTTGGTTATATTTTACATTATATCTTTCTTAGAAGAATTCAAAGTAAATTTCCAGGAATTCAAATTACATCTCTTGGAAATAAAATAGCTTATATTATGTAACTCTAAGCATTGTCTGAAAATACTTAAATTGCAGAAGAACTTACAAACCTTTGAGCACGTTCATGTATGAAGCTTAAATTTTAAGGATTTATTTTAAATCAGTAGACTTACAGTGAAGAGGTCTCAGGATTACACTCTAGTAAACCAGACTCACAAGCTCCAGCAGATTTCTGAAACTGGAAAGGATAGGTATTGTTTCCATTACATATAGAAAAATGCAAACAATAATATCGATGAAGACTGTGCTGGTTAACTATGTAGCCATAGCTACTGATTAACTACATAACTTTACTTCACTTTAGAGAAGATGAGAAGGGTGCCTTGAAGTATTGTGTAAGTTTATCAAACTACAGTACTTCTTTCCACAGTAAAAAGTATGATAAACAGATTTATGAAATCTTTAGGTAGCCAGGTATGAGAATAGAATAAAATGGTACTTATCTTTGTAAGTTCATAGTACAAAGAATCTTCAATTTTAAAACTTTGATGCAGATGAAATGTTGCAAAGTAATGATAATAATTATTATCCTTGGTATTGTGACATCAATAAAAGAATCAGCTAAGTAGTGGGCTGGATGAGTGGTCGGTAAAGTGGATAGAGAACTGGCTGAATGGCAGAACTCAGAGGGTTGTCATCAGCGGCGCCGCGTCTAGTTGGAGGCTGGTGACAATTGGTGCCCCTCAGGGGTCAGTACTGGGCCCAGTCTTGTTTAACTTCTTCATCAACGACCTGGATGAAGGGTTAGAATGTACCCTCAGCGAGTTTGCTGACGACACCAAACTGGGAGGTGTGGTAGATACACCAGAAGGCTGTGCTGCCATTCAGCGTGACCTGGATAGGCTGGAAAGCTGGGCAGAGAGGAACCTGATGAGGTTCAACAAGGGCAAGTGCAGGGTCCTGCACCTGGGGAGGAACAACCTCATGCACCAGTACAGGCTTGGGGTGGACCTGCTGGAGAGCAGCTCTGTGGAGAGGGACCTGGGTGTCCTGGTGGACGACAGGTTAACCATGAGCCAGCGGTGTGTCCTGGCTGCCAAGAAAGCCAATGGGATCCTGGGGTGCATCAAGAAGAGTGTGGCCAGCAGGACAAGGGAGGTTCTCCTTCCCCTCTACACTGCCCTGGTGAGGCCTCATCTGGAGTACTGTGTCCAGTTCTGGGCTCCCCAGTTCAAGAAAGATGAAGAGCTACTGGAGAGAGTCCAGCGGAGGGCTACAAGGATGGTGAGGGGACTGGAGCATCTCCCCTACGAGGAGAGGTTGAGGGAACTGGGCTTGTTCAGCCTGAAGAAGAGAAGGCTGCGAGGAGACCTTATAAATGCCTACAAATATCTGAAGGGTGGGTGTCAGGAGGATGGGGACAAGCTCTTTTCAGTGGTGCCCAGTGACAGGACAAGGGGCAATGGGCACAAACTGAGGCACAGGAAGTTCCGTCTGAACATGAGGAAGAACTTCTTCCCTCTGAGGGTGACGGAGCCCTAGCCCAGGCTGCCCAGGGAGGTTGTGGAGTCTCCTTCTCTGGAGATATTCAAGACCCGCCTGGACAAGATCCTGTGCAGCCTGCTGTAGGTGACCCTGCTTCGGCAGGGGGGTTGGACTAGATGACCCACAGAGGTCCCTTCCAACCCCTACTATTCTGTGATTCTGTGATTCTGTAAGTAACTGGGTTTTTAGATGTTCATGCTCATCTGATTAGGAGAAGTGTTTCTATTTGTACGTCAGCTTTATTGTTACCAGAGAACTTACATGCCTGAAATTTATAGTCTCTAGAGTATGTTGATCAGAAATAACTGAAATATCTGTAATTGTCAGATTTTAGCAAACGGCATTTCATTTTCAAACTTGAACCTGGTTTAGAGTATCTGGGCTTCACAGCTAGATAAAATTAAAAAAAAAAAGAAGTATTTTTAGTGACTAGGCATGGTGGGTTTGTATCGAGCGCTCTGTTAACATCCATAGCAATCTCCCACAGTGCCAGTAACCAGCAGGTTTCCTAGACGTGTGTGAACAGGGGTGGGGGGCATTTTAGTCACTGGAGCTCACGGGGCTGGGTGTACACAGTTCTGTGATTTCACATTTAAAGTTTAATCAGACAATTCCTTCAAAAATTATTGTGGTAAAACTGTATCAACTGATATAGCTGCAACTGACTCAGACTCTATTCAGGGAAAAAAATTACAGCAGGATTTCTGACCGAGAGCCTTAGGGTTGGCTCGAGTTTAGAGAAGAATCAAGGGACAGGGCAGAAGTGTGTTTGTGAGAAGGGGATGCCAAAGCTCTGATCGCCACCCAGATCCCAAAGAGCCAACCTGCGTTCACCAGGCTGGTGGTGCTGCCAGCTGCCTCGAGATATGACGTGTCTTTGTTTCTTTCTAAAAGACAAGTGAAGTTCTTTTGACAGGTTCGCGGGAAGGACATGACTCGTGTTGATCCATTCAAGGAACAGGGATGTCTTCCCTGCCGCTATGCTGGAGCAGCACGCGCAGTACGCAAATTTCAGCCTAAAGGAAATCACAGGGACGAATTCAGGAAGGAGAGAAGTAGGAAGTACTTCTTAGTAAGAAATACTAAGGCAGACTACTGCTTCTAATTTTTTATTTTTCATTAAGGTGCATGGAAAATGCAGGTGGCAGTGTCACGTGAGAACAGGGCACTTCCTCCTGAGCCCAACTTTAATCAGATCAGTGTTCATGCACTTCATAATTTTGTTAATTAACTGCTCAGAGGCCAGAGTTGCAGCATCTATTTCAGCACCTTCCTTTCCACAGAGCAGGTTTTGTGTTGTTCGTGGCTGGGGTCGTTTGGGTTTGGTTTTTTTTTTCATTTCATGCCCAACTGATTCTTCGTGGTGCTTCTGCGCACGCTGCGTAGCAGGGGCAGCGTGGTGGTTCCAGTAAAACAAGGATCCGAGGCTTGGTCACTGTTGCGGACCGACAGATGTGCCCAGGTGTGTTGCGTGATGTTAATGAACGCTCTTACAAACACTCTACGTTCGGAGAAGAGATAAAGTCTGCCAGAAGAATGTGGATTCCTTCCTGGTCTCAACAAGAAAAAAATCCTCTTCCAGCTTTCGAGAGAAGAGGAGGGGGGAAACTGTATGTTTGACTGTTTTTTGTTATTTTTTGGCTGGCAGAGTATGCTTCGTTTTGAAACTGGAGTACATTGTGAACACAGCTGGTTTAGCTGTTTCCTGCTGTGCCTCTCCACATCGGAGGTCAGGGGCTTTCAAACCTTGTTGTGTTCATGAAGTCTGCTGGAACTCATGTTTTTCATGGTTATCTGTGTGAACAAGAGCAGTTCTCACCGCAATTGCTTGCTCTTTTTGAGCACCTGTATCATCTGATCAGTGTCTTTTTTAACTGTTTTAATTTGGCAAATTTTTCTTAACCTTCTAGCAAAAGCAAAGATCAGTAATCGCACTGTTTTCCGAATTGGGTTGAATTTTCTGCATTTCCCTGTTCATTCAGTATAATTATTAATATGTGGGATGAGAACAGAAGATAGGCCAGCCCTGAATCGTTTATGAAAACAACATATGAACATATTGAAACAATCCTGACATTTCAGAAGAGCAGTACCGTACGATTTTGCAGATTTCAGGCATCTAAAATAGGTTCTGGCCAGTAACTACTGAATCTTTGAACCTAGTTGGTGTTTGAATCCAATTTGCAAGTCATCCTAGCAACGTGGAAAAGGAATGTTTGATGTGATCACTGGCATCAACAGAAGAGTAAAAATCCAAAGCACTTCAAGCGTGAATGAAGATGATCTGGGAACTCACTGCTCCCTACACCAGCGGTTCCAGAAAGCTTTGTGGCCTCACGCTAGCTAACCCAGCAGATGTCATGACCTGGTTCGGAGGGACTTCATGACGTGAGAAACATGCTTCTGTGACAGGCTTCAAAATGATTTTCTGTAAACACGTGCTTGCCTGAAGTAGTGTTTATTCAGCAACTTCAGAATATTGGGACAAATTTCTCCCTGAATTTAGTAATTCCATCAGCGTAACTCCTAATTGAGATAGTTCTTTGTCTGTCTGTAAATCTAAAGAGTTTCATTGCAACTATAATTCTTTCTGGTTGCCTGTCAATAGTATGGGAATCAAAAAGATGAAAAGAGGAAAATTGGAGGAGTAATGACTGTCATGAGCTCCTACTGTACTGTCTTTGCTCTGACCAAACTAGTGTGAATAGATCTGGTGAAAAATGACTGGCGAGTCCACCACTGAGAGAGGTGTTGAGGGGTTGCTGTCTGTATTAGTATCGGTAATACAAAAGAGTTACAGAATATTACAGTTGCTGTCGCAAATGGTTTGGAAGTCTGAATCTTGTACATTGGCCTCCAGTTTACCTGTGGAGATGGTAGAGTCCAGAGCTCATGGTGTTCAGAAGCTCAACCAGGGAAGCTCAGGTTTGAGCCAGTCGGTCAGCTGCTGTAGTTCCATTGCAAGTGTAGGGCTGAAAAATCAAATCCACTTGTTTCAGAAAAATTGCTCCTATGAGGACTCTACCAATTAGCTTCAAGTGTGTTCATCTAAGAAAAGTAATAGACCTGTTACAGAATCAGTGACATTCATACAACACCATTAAAAGAACTATTTTCAACTGGACTGCCTTGAAAATGATAAAATAAGTGGTAGTTGTGTAAGACAAAATGTTAGTAAGGAGTTAAGTGGCGTGCAAATGAGCTCTTGAATGAAAAGTACTAATGTATAGTTATTTGGATCGGGAAAATATAGATGTTACTACAAACAGAAAGATTTTTCAGACAGGCTATGACAGAGTCACATTTTCAACCCGTATATGCTGTTGTATTTCCATTACAGATTTAGTCACTTCTGATGTTTAATCCCTCGTTCTCCTCCGTCCTTGAGCCCTTCTGCAGTGTGGTTCCCCAGGGTTAGACCGCTGGCACTCCGACACGTGCCCGGGCTGCCTGGATGTCTCAGAGCGTTACTGCTGTGCTCATCACGGCCCCTGTCAGACGCGAGTAACTCCCAGTTTGAAGGTGCCCGGTGGTACCAACTGTTAGATTTGTCTGGTTATTAAGTGTGTACGTTGAAGTCATGCTGTTGGTATGTGACAGAAACCATTAAAACACGTCGTTTCGGTAAAGCAACTTCCATGCTAAAGATTTCTCAGTTCGAGACTTAGGAATCTAGACTTCTGTTACTCAGATATAAAAGGATCCTGCTTCAAAAGGTTTTTTACTGCTGCCTTTTATCTGAAAAACATCATCTACTTTTTGCTCTCCTAGTGAACATGTCTTCAAGTTCACAGATCAAAGTAATACTTACTACTAGTAGTACCTAGTCCTAGTTCTTACAGAAATGTATGGACTGAATCCTTTGTAGTTTTTAGGAGCTGATAAAACATTTTAATACTCAGTGATGTTATTTGGATTAGTGATATGATATTAGCAAATATCGCTAATGTATCTCAACTATTTTGTATATGGGTTCCTACAAAGAGCGGTGACAGTTCTTCTAGTCACTACTAATATTTATTACCAATCCAGTCATATTCCTGTGTAACTATGGAAAATTGTACTGCGTGCTTGACATGTATTCTGTTTTCTCTCTAATTAACAAATACAGTTGATTGCGTTGTTACTGAAGTTATAACAGAAGTCCTGTTTATCCTAATAGTTTATTTAAACATTCACATGTATTTCACGTGTGTTACACGGATGTGCAAGGCTTCATGCAGTGCAGTCCATTCCCATTTCTCATACGTATAAACTTGCCACATTTCTTGATGTAATTTCTGTTGTCAGTCTTCCCTGATTTTTTTCCCTCGCTTTTTGTCACAGTAGAACTTTAAACTTTACTCAATTTAAGAAAACCTTTGAAAAAAGAGCAGTATTTTTGTAAAGTGCCCCCCCTACCCCGTACATTTCAAAGAAACCCTGCAGCGACTCCTGTTAGTATCAGCCATGTTGAAAGCAGATCCACTGATACTCGCTAGATCTGCGTCAAGGTGCCTCTCTACCATGTCACTGTAACGTCAATTAAAGGGAAACTCATGGAGCCGGCAAGTTTCCAGTGTCACTGTCACAGCTGTGTCATACAGAATATTTACCCAAAGGTATGAAGAGTCTAGAGGCTAGCTGTTCTGTTAAGACAGAAATGAATATAAAAGAGCGAATTGGGAAGAGGTGGAGGGAGGACTCCAGTCAAGTTTTCTGTAATTGCAGGAAGGAATTCCAGGCTCTGTTATTGCTGGACAGAACAACAGCGGGCAGGAGTGGAAACCAGCGGTAGGGAAGTGACTGCCTGATGGCACATGTCTAGTCCTCATGTGCAAAGGGAAATTACTGCGGTAAAGTAAAAGCAGGAATAAAGGAAATGCTGTTCAAAAACCAGAATAACCACGACTTCATCAGCCCCGGATTCACGGGCCCATCGCAGCGAGAGAGACAGACAAGAGAAGCACTGGGACACCAGCAGCTGGCAGACAGATAATACTGGTCTGCGCTCTGCGCTGCTTGGGGTTTTTCTGACGTTGGCAAAGCAGCGTTCAGCGCCCTGCAGCCACTGCTGCTTGTCGTCAGCGCGGGGACGGGCTGTGCCACCGGAAATCTCGGTGTCAGACTCCAGAGCAAAATGAACTCGGTCACCTTAAATGATGTTACTGCATTTTTCTGAGGGAGAAAGAGGAGTTTCTTTTTTTTTTTTTTCTTTTTTTTTTTGAGTTAGTGATTGTTCCTGCGGCCCACAGAGGATTCCACAGCTTTGGAATCATGGGAAAATACGTGGTCCTCGTAATTACAGGAAGGCCATTTGTACTGCTGTAGTTAGAGGGCTGCCAGCATTTCCATTACAGACCCCAGTTCAGTGGTTTATTTTTCAATCATAAAAACATGGTGCTGCCCTTCTGGATCTTGAGTCAGGCAATGATTTGTTCCCCCCTCCTCCCCAAAAAGAATTTGAAAAAAAAGTGGCTAGTTTTAAAATCTAAAAGCAACAGAGAAGTGATTAGATGTTTACTATACAGGACTTTGCATTCCTACAGTTTAGCAAGGAATTTATTTTTAAATTGCAGTATAGGTGACCTCTTTTGTATAGTGCTTTTGCAAGTACTTTTGGCTGTTTTGAAACCAATAATTTTTTTCATGCTTACATGTCTTAAATTGGTTAGACTGAAACAGATCTGTGAAGACCAACTCTTGAGATGGTTCCTAAACCAGTGCCAAGCCACTCTCCATGATATTTGAAAAGTCATGGCAGTCAGGGGAAGTCCCCAGTGACTGGAAAAAGGGAAACATTGTGCCCCTTTTCAAAAAGGGTAGAAAGGAAGACCCTGGGAACTACCGACCTGTCAGCCTCACCTCTGTGCCTGGGAAGATCATGGAACAGCTCCTCCTAGAAGCTATGCTAAGGCCCATGGAGGCCAGGGAGGTGATTCGAGACAGCCAGCATGGCTTCACCAAGGGCAAGTCCTGCCTCACCAACCTAGTGGCTTTCTATGATGGTGTAACAACAAGGGTGTAACAACAAGGATGGACAAGGGAAAACCAGTGGATGTCATCTATCTGTATTTTTGTAAAGCCTTTGACACGGTCCCCCACAACATCCTTCTCTCCAAATTGGAGAGCCATGGATTTGATGGGTGGAGCGTTTGGTGGATAAGGAATTGGTTGGATGGTCGCAGCCAAAGGGTAGTGGTCAACGGCTCAATGTCTGGATGGAGACCAGTGACGAGTGGAGTCCCTCAGGGGTCCGTACTGGGACCGGTGCTGTTCAATATATTTATCAATGACATGGACAGCGACATCGAGTGTACCCTCAGCAAGTTTGCAGATGACACCAAGCTGAGTGGTACGGTTGAGACACCAGAAGGAAGGGATGCCATCCAGAGGGACCTGGACAAGCTGGAGAGGTGGGCCTGTGTGAACCTCATGAGGTTCAACACGGCCAAGCACAAGGTCCTACACCTGGGTCGGGGTAATCCCCACTATCAATACAGGCTGGGGGATGAAAGGATCGAGAGCAGCCCTGCTGAGAGGGACTTGGGGGCACTGATAGACGAAAGGCTGGACATGAGCCGGCAATGTGCGCTGGCAGCCCAGAGGGCCAACCGTGTCCTGGGCTGCATCAGGAGAAGCGTGGCCAGAAGGTCGAGAGAGGTGATTCTGCCCCTCTACTCTGCTCTAGTGAGACCTCACCTGGAGTCCTGCGTTCAGCTCTGGAGCCCTCAGCACAAGAAGGACATGGAACTGTTGGAGCAGGTCCAAAGGAGGGCTACAAAAATGATCCGAGGGCTGGAGCACCTCTCCTGTGAGGACAGGCTGAGAGAGTTGGGCTTGTTCAGCCTGGAGAAGAGAAGGCTGCGGGGAGACCTGATTGCAGCCTTTCAGTACTTAAAGGGAGCCAACAGGAAAGATGGGGACAATCTTTTTAGCAGAGACAGCAGTGACAGAACAAGGGGTAATGGTTTTAAACTAAAACAGGGTAGGTTTAGGCTGGATATAAGGAAGAAATTCTTTACAATGAGGGTGGTGAAACACTGGAAGGGGTTGCCCAGAGAGGTAGTGGAGGCCCCATCCCTGGAAACATTCAAGCCCAGGTTGGACAGGGCTCTGAGCAACCTGATCTCGTTAGCGGTGTCCCTGCTCGCTGCGGGGGGGTTGGACTAGATGACCTCTGGGGGTCCCTTCCGACCCAAAACTTTCTATGATTCTATGATTCTAAACACGAGTTACATCGAGGACTTTCAAAGTATTCAGAGTTATCAATTCCTACAGCGTTAGTCCAAGTACCCAGAATTTCTGCAGAAAACAGAAGTTGCCTTTGTGCAGGCACTGAAATGTGGCAGCTACAGTTGCGCATGTACTGTAAAGCAGTGCGAGACAGGTTTCAGAATGGTCTGCTTGCCTGTGATGGTCATCCTGAATTGCCGATCTCAAGGGTGCCCTGGCAGAAGAGAAGTGTATCACATCTTAACTAGTGGAATAATTTAACCAGGGTGGCTGTAAATTTTTCATAACCGCAAGACTTCAAATCAAATCCGATTTTCTTCTGAAAAGACGTGCTAGCCCTAGCTTGGGATTTGATGCAGAAGTCGATGAAAAACCTCCATGGCCCGTCTTGTATAGATGTAGGACTCCGTAGTTCCGTCAGTCTTTGAAAACTCTGGGATGCTGAAAGCGTAGATCCAAAGATTCCTCCTTTTCCTTCTGATCCGGCAGAGGAGAAACTGAGATTCTGTCGAAAAACAAGCACTTGGGTTGGTTTGCTTAGATGTATGTTACATGTTTTAAAAAAAGAAGTCAGAACAAACCAATATTGCATCAGTATGCATTTTAGGGAAGTCAGAGAAAGTCCATTGAAACAAAAAAATGAGGAGATTCACATGTTGTACTGGTAGTCTGCTGGTAAGTAGTGTCGAGTGTGTGCCTTGCAGTGAATGCCCGCTTGTTCTTGTGCAGATTTGCCTTTCAGTCAGCCTATTTTCAAAGTGTATTTCAAAGCATTCCTTAAAAGCATCTTGAAAATAAATGTTTAAAATACAGAAAAAGCTTGTGTGAATTTTAATTAGCTTTGTAACCCTACAAACAGGTTTGGATGTTTCCAAAAGCCAAGTGGCCTTCCTATTCTTTCTCTCTGGGTCTTAAAGTCAGCATTTGGAATCCCGTTAGGTTTTCCTGTAAATGTCTGTTTGTGTTTGTGTGTTTCTGTGCAATGTGGTGCAAAGCACGGTGAGATAACAGTGAACTCCATTTAACCTCTTGACAGTCCTTTGTAAGTATTTGGAAAATGAATTTGTTGTAAGAGCTCTAAGAATTCTTAGTTTATTTTCTAAAGCATCAGCTTTGCCTTTGATTGTATTTACTGTGTTAAAAATTGGTACTAAATGAAGGTTTCAGACCAGTAACGCTTACTGTCCTGCTGCTGCCTGGTTTAATTACATGCTGAGCGTGCTCAGGTTTTTATTTCCTAGTTATAATCCTGTTCTGTGAAGTGTTGGTATTTATGCTTGTCTGACAGAGGTTCAATATATGTACATTTTAGGTGGAAGAAAAAGACAAGCAAGTGTCAGCTGTACCCGTGACTGGGAGATGAAATGAATGGTGGAAGTGAAACTGTCATTTGCAGAACTTTCTGAGAGACAGAACCGTTATCATTTGATTGAATAAAGCATATTCATATGCCTTTGCATATTTGATTTCCTAATCAATGGCTGAATTATTACTTGTATTCTATGCAGAAGCTGGAGCCTTCCCTAGAGAACTTGGGTAATTCTGTCACAGAAGCTAGGAACTGCATTGAAAGAAAGGGGGATTTTGTGAATTAGACAGAATTGCTTTCATAAGTGGTCACAATAAGACTTTACACCCTTGCTAAACAATGGAAATCAAGGGGAAAAGGAAAAGGTGATTAATTTGACATCATTAATGATTTTAACCTTGGAGAGCATGAGTTTATGGGTCAGAAAACATAGTAGCAAAACGTAAAATAGGAAATAGCAGAAAGTCAGTTTAAGAAGTTGGAAAGAAAGGCATACAAAAAAGTTAAAATAGACGTACAGCAAGTGTATGTGTTGGGCATAACGCAGCCCACAGCAAACATGCACAGAAATTCATCAGAGCACAGAGTCTGGCGCAGGTGAAGGACAGCTCCAACAGCCACATGGCAAGAACAGCTTTGGCTGCATGGTGATAGTGTTGAAAAGATTTTCATAAATGATGTAGCTGCATCGTTTAACTCACGGTTGCTGTCACTAATATGTCTTTTTTGTTCTCCCCTTAGCTAACAATGCCAGCCTTTCCTGTTGTTGTGAAGATTGGACATGCTCATTCCGGCATGGGAAAGGTGCAGATGCTACTCGTTGCATGCTAAGAGGCCGGGTGTTTGTCTAAAACAATGTGCATGTTCTTTTGTCTCTTGGGTATTTTAACTTTTCGCTGTCCAGATTCTGTCTCAGATCCCTACCTTTGCGAATCTCTCCTTGTATATTATTCAAGAAAGCACCTTTCTTTGAGAAAATACTAAAATGCACAGTATGTTTTCCCATTGATGCTTTTTAACTTTGTGCGTTGTCTTAAATAGGACATTCTTTGAAACGTGCTGAGGTGCTTTCTTGAAGCAGAACCTCATTTATTAACTTAATTGACTGCAGTGAAACTATTGAAGAGTCAAGTTCTGTCTGCACAGCCCAACTTTTTGGACCTGGGAATATGGGAAGGCTTTGCCTTGGTTCTTTATTAGTTTCCACTCGGTACCGAGCGTTTCTTCCTTTCCTGCCTTAATGTGTTCTCTGTGATTGTTTCATACCACGGTATAACTGCTGCTCTCTTTCTCCAAAGTAACTGCATTTCAGTGGTGAGTACAGTTGTTTTGATAGCACTTATCTCACAATAACGGTTCAATGGGATATGACTTAAATCCCCCTTTCATGGCTATCAGTGAGAATTTCTAGTCCTTACAGGTTAACCTCTTTCTCTCACTGAGAACACTTGAAGTGTTTTAGATTTTAAAACAAATCATCAGACAATAGTTACTCCAGAAGCTCCGTGAACATAATATTTGCCACTAGCAATAGAAATAGACAACTGATTTAATTGTATTTTAGTCTGTAATTATGCAGGTTGTACTGTATGTTATGTTCTTTTGCCTATGACCGTTTTGCTTTATTTCGTGCTTTGTAAGTCAGCGGAAATCCGGCAGCCAGTGTGATTGAGAGCAGAATTAACCACTAATTACTGAAACTGCAGTTTCTGTGGATTGCATATGTGAAGTATTAGAATGTTTATACTGCACTTTTAATATTCACCTCATTTATAAAGAAAAATAATGCACAGAAATGTTCAGCATATCAAATGTCTAGAAATAAATGTAGGTTTTTTTAGCTATAAAATATTTTAAATCCTCAAAGATTAAATGCCAGTTCTTTTAAAGGGAAATGTTTACTGTCAGAGTCCAAGCACAGGTGGTCCATGTACACCAGTCCTCCCTAAAGGCATTGCCAGGAGCAGCGTTTCCATTGGTCGTGATTAGACTCACATGTGCCATTAAGCTTTCAGAAACTAAGCTGAAACCAGGGATTGTGTCTGGTTTTGTAGCCCTCAAATGGTGGATTACTCCGTATTGTTCTCCATCTGAGAGCTGAGAGCAAATCCTTAGGCCTTATGGCTTCTTGTAGCTTCACCAGACCCCATTTAACATGCAGGTCCCGCCTCACAGCGGTGGCACTTGGGCCCACGGGTTCCCTTTTCAGGATGGGTTCCCCATCACCGTCCAGGTGATGATGGAAGCAAACAAGACGCTGGGCTTGCAAAGAGCTGCAAACTCTGCTAATATCAGATAACATGAGAAATACTAATCCGTGCCTCCTTTCCTCACCTGTCTGAAATGTACTTTGGGTCAGGGTGTTGTTGCAGTTCCAGCTTACCTCTCCCATTTTCTACCAGCCCTGACTAAGATTTCTCTTCCGAGTTGCTTTTTCTCCCCACTTCAGTCAGCTTCCTTGAAGTCTGCCGCAGAGATGTGCCCTCCCTGTCCAAACCTGATGCCTCTGTCCTCCATCTGGCCTCTACAGCCTGCTTCTCCCTCTCCCCCTAAATCAATATGCCCCGCTTTTCCACCACCGTCTGATTTCAGGATGTTAAAGTTGATGGGTTTAGCACCATCCACCGTCTTAGCACAGGGTTCCACAACTAGGAAACCCTCGCGCTAGAAAGCCTGACTCCTTGCAGAGAAGTGGGGAAAATGAGAAAATCTGGGTCTGCTGTCTTGAGCCAACCCTCTGTGCTGCATGTGAATGCGCACTCGTCAAGATGCCGTGACCCTGCATCTCTTCCCTCCTAGGAGACACATGAGGTGATAGCGCATGGTGGACTCCACCTACATTCAGTTACACGAGCAACATACAGAATCAACAAGAATTCTACATAAATCAGTGTTGCATACTGTTACACCTTGAAAAAATTTTAAAGCCTGTACATCTAAAATTAAGAATCACCACTTGAAAAAAAAAAAAAAAGGCAAAATAAAATTCCACTGTCTGGAAATTGCTTTCTACAGATGAACAGGTAATATTTTGCCTAGAAAAACAGGTACTTTAATGCAGGAATGTTACAGAATCTAAAAATCAGATAAAGTATCCAATACTTTTTTTTGTAAACTGATGCTGTCAAAGAACATACTTGTCATGAAAGCCATTTGCAACTGAATGCTACTCTTCATTCAAGTTCTAACTGCTCTTTTTTGTTTTGTCTATGCTGTTTACTTGTGGTATGATGACTGCAGATCAAGGTAGACAACCACTACGATTTTCAGGACATAGCCAGCGTGGTAGCACTTACTCAGACCTACGCCACTACTGAACCCTTCATAGACTCCAAATATGACATCAGGATCCAAAAGATAGGCAGTAACTACAAAGCATACATGTGAGCCAAAAACTTATATTCTTTCATCCTTTTATTTCAAAACTGATGAGCAGCAACAAGATTAAGAGTGTTGGATGAATTTCTGAGCTGATGTCGTGACTCCATCCCTCCATTGTCATACTCTCTGGAAAGACAGTATTTTAGACTTTTTAGATTTGTCAAGACTTTTTTTTAAGTTGGTTCGGGCTGGGAGGGTGAGAACAAGACAGCAGGTGAGCCTGCCAGAGTGGATTTCCTGATAACTTTTGTTTATTTTTTCATTTAAAGACAGGAGCAGTTGGAAGGGAATTAATTTTTCTAGAAGTTGTGTTAAATCAGATTTCTTTGTATCTTTTCACCAGCTGAGGGTCAAATTTTCTTCTCCCTCTAAGAATATTTAGCTGGCATTCATTCACACAAACTTGAATCGTAACACTTCAGTGGTGCAAAGTACTCTCCTTTGAACACACGTAAGAAAAATTCTAATCTTGCAATGGCCTTGACATACGTGGATGAAAATCTCTTCTAATTTTAGAATCCAAGTATTTGTTTAAAGATCACGACTACACGAGAGTGTTTCGGTTTCACAGACAACATTAAGCTAGAGCAGCAAAACAGGTTGCCATGTAGTAGTTGAGCTGTGGTAACTATGTATGCATATTTTTACTCTATTTGAATTATCAAGCAATGTAATCTGACATACATTCGTTTCATTCACGTTTTTAAGACAGATTAGATCATCTCATGTGTTTGTTCCCTCACGCTTACAATTCTGAGGCCAGAAAAATATAGCAAAACACGGATTAAAATACACATATGCATTTCCATATGCACACCCACATACATGTGCAAAGGTATTTCTCTAGGAACTCCTGTAACGTTGGAGGGATCAGAGAATTCTTGTACGTTGACATTTTTAAGATACAGTCAAGTTCCTTATCAGTAAAAATAATTGAACTCCAAGCAAACCATAAATACTAAGAGAAGCGTAAGTTGGAGCTGGGTTAAAGAAAATGCATAAAATGTCTTATAATATAAAAGACAGAGTTAGCAGCAAGTGTCACATAATTTAGAAACAGCCAACGAGCTCTAAGGGAAAGTAGGGGAGGGGGCAGAACAGATCTCCTTAGGTTGATATTGGAAGACCACGTACTCTTGACATCTCCCCTGAGACATTAATGTCGTAAGATCAAAACTGTAGGAGTAACTGCTGGCCGCTCCTGACAGATGACTTGAAGGGTCACGGGAGAAAGGACAACAAAGATTCGGCCTTTCAAGAGCAACTCACTAGTCCATCTATCTCTCCCTGTACATCTGAGGGGCCTCAAGAAAGCACAGCCCAGCACTGGATGGCAGTACCATTCCCCTAGGTCAGATCCACCCAGCAGTGTGGGCACTCAATCCTTCTGCTTTATTTTGAACCCAGAGCCATCTCAATTTTGGCAAAACAGTGTGTTGGAAATCTAAGTTGTACACGGTGACCTAGGCAGAACAGTCAAATAGCCTGCGAGGTTTCTGGAGTCCTTTGTCAGTGACTTTCAATGTTCTTACCAATGCAGGACAGAAACTCTGTGATTCGAATTCCCCACAAAATTTTAGGTGTGTTGGGTCTACTCCACCTCTCCCTGTAGGCAAGAAGAATCATAAACAAATGCTCCTGATTGATACAGCTTTTTGCTCCTGGCTTTTCCAGAAAAGTTAATTCCAATTTTGCTTGTTTTGTCTTACATTGGTGTTCCAAACTGTTGACTTTTTCTGGCTTTAGCCCTGTCTATGGAGTTACCCGACCTGCTTTCTCTAATAGCACCATAGTCCTACACCCCAAGGTCACCGCTCTTCTATCTGTCCAAACTGTTTCTTGGTCCAGTCCCACCGCTTTCCCAGACAACTCCTACCTTTCTGTCTCTTCGTCCATACCCCTCGATGCCTAACCTTTCTTATTGCCCCAGGTTCTTGCTTGCCTCTCTTACTTTACTGAATGCCATTCAACAGCCTTGTTCTCCCTCTGCTTCCAGCCACCAGTCAGCCTGCTTTCTCTGTCTCAGACCTTTTTGTACAACTACTTCTGCCTCTTCAAGGCTGGGACAGTACTTTTCTCTCTTGTTGGTGCTTTGACAGGCAGATTTCTTGTGTTGTGCTGCCCATCTCTCCCCTCCTCTGCTCTTTGTAATAAATGGAGTAGACGTGTCTCTGTCTTACATCTCCCAAGGAGCAGAGTCTTAGGAATAAGGCCCAGCTCTGAGTGGTTATGACACACTGCCGAATGCCAGCAGGCAGATGCAATATTAGTAACTTCACAGAATCACAGAATCTCAGCATGGCAGGGGTTGGCAGAGACCTCTGTGGGTCACCCAGCCCAACCCCCTGCCCAAGCAGGGTCACCCACAGCAGGCTGCACAGCACCGCGGCCAGGCGGGGCTGGAATATCTCCAGAGAAGGAGACTCCACAGCCTCCCTGGGCAGCCTGGGCCAGGGCTCCGTCACCCTCAGAGGGAAGAAGTTCTTCCTTGGGTTCAGCTGGAGCTTCCTCTGCTTCAGTTTGTGCCCGTTGCCCCTTGTCCTGTCACTGGGCACCACTGGAAAGAGTCTGGCCCCGTCCTCCTGACACCCACCCTGCAGATATTTGTAAGCATTTCTAAGGTCCCCTCTCAGCCTTCTCTTCTTCAGGCTGAACAAGCCCAGCTCCCTCAGCCTCTCCTCGTAGGGGAGATGCTCCAGTCCCCTCATCATCCTCGTAGCCCTCCGCTGGACTCTCTCCAGTAGCTCCTCATCTTTCTTGAAGTGGGGAGCCCAGAACTGGACACAGTACTGCAGATGGGGCCTCCCCAGGGCAGAGCAGAGGGGGAGGAGAACCTCCCTCGACCTGCTGCCCACACTCCTCTTGATGCACCCCAGGATCCCATTGGCCTTCTTGGCAGCCAGGGCACACTGCTGGCTCATGGTCAGCCTGTCATTCCCCAGCACTCCCAGGTCCCTCTCTGCAGAGCTGCTCTCCAGCAGGTCAGCCCCAGCCTGTACTGGTGCCTGGGGTTGTTCCGCCCCAGGTGCAGGACCCTGCACTTGCCCTTGCTGAACTTCATCAGGTTCCTCTCTGCCCAACTCTCCAACCTGTCCAGGTCACGCTGAATGGCAGCACAGCCTTCTGGTGTATCCACCACTCCTCCCAGTTTGGTGTCATCAGCAAACTTGCTGAGGGTACACTCTGTCCCTTCATCCAGGTCATTGATGAAGAAGTTGAACAAGACTGGCCCTCAAACTTGAGGGTTTGTTCCCTATGGCAGAAATTGGACCAATAGATTTCATTGGAGAGAGACCTACTTTCTTGTCTCTGACTTGAAATTTAAATGCTGTTCAGTGTCTAGAATAGTTTTGGAAGAGTCAGCCATGGTAAATTTATCATTTTCAAACATAAATGTTTCTACTTCACAGAAGAAACAGTTGGCCTAAGGGGCAGCAAAAATAAGTTAAAATGACAGCCTGTTCCTCCTACCTTTTATTTATTTTTAAGTTTCTACTCAGAAACTATGGGTTCATCCAAATGCTAAAAGCCTAGCAATCATTCTTTCTCTAGATTCTCTCATACAGTTAAATCACACAAAAAATGAAATACATTGTTGCAAAGCATCATGAAAAGGAGCAGATTTACTAAACGTCTGAGAAATTCTTCGTATGCATATATATGCATTATGTCAGTGGAATATTGTTTTCCAGCTGGTTCTCATTTTGTTCTGTGACACAGGAACAGAGTACTTAGAGAGCCACCACAAAAAATACCAGCTGAACATTTGTTTTATTTAGTTTAAAGAGAGTTATTAAGAGCTTCAGTTTTTGTAATTGTGTGGGAAATTGTGGTAGAAGTGGATCCATGACTCGCAAAACACTGGTGCTTATCATCTGTCAGTAGAGATTATAGCCAAAAAGCAACAGTGGGATCTGTCTAAATACCACAGCTCCTCAAAACGCTTTGTGACACATACTTAACTAGGCTGGGTACCGCTACAGAATTCATCTGACTTCAAGGAAATAGAGTGTAAAGGGTCACACACCATGAAGAAAAACAGAAACGCAAAAGCACTGCATTTAAATCTCCTCTCCAAGAGCAATACTCTGAATCCGTAACTTGATGTACTTTGATCGGAAGGTCAGTAAAAGAAGAGCACATCGGCCAAAGAGAGACAGTGCTGTGGCGTTAAACCACTAAGCAGGCTGCCTACACAAGAACTGGAGGGGGGCATTTCTACGTGTTTTTCTCATGACAGGTCCCTGTTCAGACAGTTTGGGCTGCCTGCTTTAAGTGGTACTAAACAAAGCAGAAAGGTGTTGGAAGAGGGGAAGCTCAAGTTACTATGAATTGTTTATACTAATCAGAATTCCTTTTTACCCAATTTTCAAACAGTTCTTCCTTCTTTGCAAAGACCAAATCAAGTGGAAACGTATTAAGCCGAAGTGTAAAGCACTCAAAAGTGTTAGGAGTTGCTTTCTATATTACTCAGTATTTAGTAAAAGAGGAGGAAAGAACAATGTGCAAGACCCTTAGCGATTATCAGAACAGAAGTGAAGAAGGATGAGAAACCTATGTATTTCATCATATATGAATTACAGAAAGGTATCTGAGGTTTAAAGTGCCAAATGGTCTGGTCAGGTCCTTTTGTATCCCCTAACCACGGTCTGATGCAACCCCTGTTGTTCTGGACGACGTCTGTGCCACAGACTTCGCTTCGGCGGCCCCAGCCCACGAGCTGCTGGGATTGCACCAGTTCGGGCCGTGCCCACAGCGTTCCTTTGGGTCCTCACCTGGTCCCTGCAGCAGTGTTGGAGCCGGGCAGGCACCCAGTCGTGAGGCTGCGTCGGGTTCGGCAGGGGAGCGGTCATGCTGTGGAGCGAGAAGCAGGGCGTAAAGCAAACCAGCATTTCTCCTCTGCTCAGCAGTGCTGAGATTACTTCAGTGCAGCTGAGGATCTTGAACTAAGTACTTGCTACAAGTCTTCAGCACGGGGTTTGTTTTTTTTTCTGAGTTGGTCACATCTTGCTTCCTAAAAGACACCTTAAATAGTACGTGCTAATGAATGCCTTGGAGGAGTCTACAAGAGTTGAACTGTGATTTGGGAGAAGTATTACCTCTCTGATGCAGAGTTTGTGTGTAGAGTAGTCACGAACTTAAAATTTTTAATTTGTAAGTACGCAGATAGAAATAAATACCAATTGAAAAATGAAGCAGAAATGACAAAATAGCCTGATTACCAGGCAAAGTTACCTTCCACACAGCACTCAGCATGCACCTTCCCCTTTCACTGGTTTCTCCCACGTCAACAAAGAACATGGCACCTTACAAGAACTTTATGCTCTAAAATTCAGCTGACTTCATGAGGCTCCCATGGAAAAGTCAGCACTCCCCCACAGTTGCTACTGACCCTTGTAATTAGGTTAATCGAAAAATGGAGAGACAACTGTAGCTGTTGCCTAATACACTTTTAGTACATTACAGGTGTTCTTACTATTTTACTAACTGGAAACACTTCATAATTTGTATCCTTAGCCTGTTCCCAGCACAGCATTTAGGTTTCAGAAAACAGTAATCTTCTCAGCCCTGGTATCGGTCCTGAGGCCTGAGGAGAAAAAACTTTGTATGAATTTTTTTTTTCTTAGAGATTAAATAAAATATAGTATACTCAAGCCTTAAAAAACTGTTTAGATTGTATTAGTAAATTAGCAAAGGGTGAAAACTGGAGGATAAACCATATATAAAACAGACCTGAGATCACTCTGGAGATGTTAAAAAGAGAGATATCTTGATTTTCAAGCCTTGGGACCTAACTCTGCAATGGTATGGGCTTGAAGCGAGAAGCTGAAGCTTCAGTTTCTTGACATGTGCAGTAATCATGTCTTACAGGCTATTCCATCCATTTATGACTGATAACAGCTTATGGCTAACAGCTTCATTTAATCATCATAGGTCTTTTTAAGAAAGGTCATAAATGAATAAATGGGGAACACAGATGTCACAGCATTGTCATCCTTCATAACATGCCTGCAGTGAAAGGAGTGTTACTGGCAAGCGCGATGCCTGTTAGAATTCTTCGCGTTTTAGATGTTCTGCTGTAACCTACCAGATGTGAAAAAGGTGTAAATACTGCTATAGTATTCATGTGAAAATCAGAGTAATTTAAGAGACAGTGAAAATGCAAAACCACTGGCTGTGTTTGTAATATTTTCCCCCTTTCAGGAGAACTTCCATATCTGGCAACTGGAAGACAAACACAGGTTCTGCAATGTTGGAACAGATTGCGATGTCAGATAAGTAAGTCGAGTCTCATGTAAAAGGTAACTGAAAAAAATAATAATGGAATTTTATTTTAAATCAATTTTTTTAAAATCCCATTGTTGATAGGCAGTTCGCAGTAAATACATATCTCGCATTCATTGGGAAAAAGCCCTTTGAATTCGATGGAAGAACATGAGCCAAGAACTTCCATAGGACTGGTCTCAGAGTTAATGGCCCAAACCAAGGACCATCCTTAGGTGCTTACGTGCACCCTTGGGTTCCTCCGTCCCTGTCTGCACCTAGAAAGCGATTGGAATTCCCTTCAGAAATTCCATTTTTCAGATTCCACCTGTCAGTCATTTCCTCTGGTTCGTTTGCCCTCTTTTACCGAACAGTCTTACCCAGTGCCACAGTGCTTTAAACTTTTCTCCTTCTACATCATCTGTTATAACCAAGCAATCTAGTCTTGACTTTGCCCGTTTAAATCATATTTCTTTATTCTGTTTTCAGTCCTGCTAAACTGCTTATTTTTCATTTTTGAAATGCCCCCTGACTGCACTGTGAGGCTTTTTACCCCGATGCCGGGATGTAACGAAGCTCATTTCCCTCGTGTCATCATTCCAGCTCCGTGCTTTGGTTTGCTGTGCTTTTCTTTTCGTCTCCCATCCCTATGCTGCGTGCTTCTAACAGTCCAGTCCAACGCATTCGCCTCGCGGTACCGTTTTGAAGCTAAGGTCTTCTGTTGACAGAACCCTACTCTCAGTTCTGCTCCTTTGCACCAAGCTCCTCCACAACATACAGACCTCTGTTCCCTGCGAAACAATCTGTGAGACTTCTTGATGGCTGTGAATTTTCTTCTGTTCAGCTCCTCCAAAGGTTGCTACCAGTGGAAGGTGAAAAAACTCTGTACAATGGAAGTGTAATTTAAAAGGTGTTTTGAAGTTCAACAGTAGTCTTTTTCTGGTGGTGTTTTTGTTTGGTTTTTTTTTAAAAGTCTGGAACCTACAACTTGGTTCCTCTCATGAGCAGAGGGAGACACGGGAACTGAACCGCTGCCTGCCCTGAGCAAGGTGAAAACAAAGAAGAGGGGAATGACAGCTCCCTGCTGTCCAGCCCCTGTCTAGACTGTGTCCTCACTGCTCTCCCCGCTGGGACGGAGTGGAGCCACGTTATTTTCTCTTTCTCATTCTCCTCCCACCTTCCTTTAGAAAGCGAGGTTATGTCTTCGCTGAGAGTGAAAAGAAAGCGTGTGCTTTAGCATGCGTAATTACAGTCCATGAGCTATTCCTCTGTGAAAAAAGGGCACTTCAGTTTTGCCGTAAGGAAAACTAAATATCATGTGGGTAATGAGAATGAAGTGCTAGCCCTGCCTGGCTGCCTCACTGTAAATGCGCTGTGTGCTCTGCTCCTGCTTCCATTTTTGAATGTCAGAGAACTGAGCATGATAGGTGTTTTCCCATTTAAAAAACACTCGCCAACAAAACAAAACTTTTTTTATGCTGTTGAAGAGAAAAGCATGGAAGAGATGGATGTTTTCTCATAACAGAAAGGGTTATGTCTCATATAGTCCCGCTTTTTGTTTGGTTACACCCTGCAGTGCACCAAGCAGAGCAGGGAAGAGAAGGGGGAACTGAGGTTTTCTGAAGAGTTGCAGTAGTTTAACAGCGTGGCGAAAGCAGACTGGTGCGTCTGCACTGCGTTTATAATACATCTCATGAATTGGGAAGAAATGTTTTGAAAGCAGTGCCTGAATTGCCATTGTTGGCTGAATACAAATCTTAGTGAAGGAATTCAGAGAAGAAGGACGAAGATGGTGGAGGAAGAGACAGCGAGGAGGCAGAGAACAAGCCCGTCTCAGTGTTACGGGTCCTTATCGACCCCTCGGTTTCCGAGACACGCTGCTCCCCGGGCAGGACCAGGAGAGAGAGACCCCTGCTAACTGCGCACCCCTCGTCTGGCACACCAGAGGTTTCATGTCGGACCCCTGAGGAGCAACCCTTTGTTATCCATCAGTTCCGCGGCTGCTGCGCACTGTGTTGGCTCCGGGAAAAGAAGAACCATGACCTTTTGTCAAACCCACTGCGCAAGCCTGGGGTCTCAAACACCACGGGCTGGCCCATCCAAGACCTCTCTTTCCGAATGTGACTGTGTTTTTCCAGCTCCGTGTTTGCTGGCAGAAGATCATCTGCAAAAAAAGCTTTCATAGATCTGATTGATGTTTTGGTATTTTAAAGAAAATGTCTTCTTTTTTTTTTTCATAGAAAGTCCCTATCGTTACTGTTAAAGATAAGAGTTGCTGTCCTCATGACTGCCTAAGATACACATCGGTATTTTACAGCAAAAAGCCCGGTTATTTGTAAGCAAGTGTATGCAGGCACCCAGCCAGTCAGTGCATCTACAGATGTTGAAATTGTCAGGCATCCAAAAAAAAGTCTCATTTTGGACAAAAAGCATGTTTCTCACAGGAGAAAAAAAAGATTTTCATTGCTAAAACATTACCACCAGGATTTTTTCAAATAGTTGTATCAATTTCTTTGTATTCAACTTAAAAGAAAAACTTTTCCACTTGAACAGACACAATACAAGAAAATATAAAGAATGTGACCTGAGAAGTTTACTTGGAAGGGACGCTACTACTGAAGATATTTGTACGGGAAGAAGACTCTCAGCCCAGCAAAGAGTTTCCTTTGATCCTAGAGCGAAGTCAAATGCTATGTTTATTACATCAATTTTTTTTGCAATGGAAAATACTATGATGTGGCAAATCTATCATCATGGCTCAAAGGCTGGAGCAGGAGAGGGTCTGTCAAAGGAAATACTCACATGCTAGCCAATGAAAGAGAGAAAAGTTTCTGGTAGATGGCTGCTTTAAAGCTGGTGTTTTTTTTCTTTAAGCAAAACATGTCCTTCAGTTGGTGGAACGGCCGTATCTGGCTGTCCAGGCTCTGGAGCTCCTGTCATCACCTGGCATGCCCATGCACAGCGGTGCTGTTAGGCAGTGGAAGTTCTCCGTGCCGCTTTGTGTCCAGGAGTGAGTCCGTGCCATTGAGCAGGCACACGCTGCTGACAGCGCCTCGGAGCGCGCTCTGCAGAGCGTTGTGGCACCCTGTTAGGTCGCCAGCAGTTCTGCACCCGATGATGGGAATCGCCCCACCCATTTTGTAGTAAGTCCATTCCAGTGTTGGTCAAATCATCTCTCTACTCAAAGAATGGATGAAGCTCTTCATGCGAGAAAAGCAGATCTCGTTACCGCACGTAGCAGGGGTAAACCGTCCGTTCCTCAGCCCGTAATTCTTACCACGAGGTTGGAAATGAAATGGAGGAGTGCTTATGTTCAATACTGTGTGAAACGCTAGCTCTTTTAGGAGATGCAGAAATCCTCAGAATTCTTTACATTCCTGTTGAAGTTTACTGTAGCTGTCTATAACCCTGCATGAAGAGTGCTGTCCTTGGGGCATGCTGCGTCACTTCTGTGTCACATCATCTGTCTGTTCCTCTCGCATCATCTCAGGGGTTGGTTCGTCTTGATTTTCCTTTTGCCTTGTGCAGTGATGTACACATAAAGCTATCTTTGCTGCTTTGGAATACAGTTGGGTCTGTAATTTAAGACAGAGATTGTCATTCGAGTTTTCCTGATAGAAGAATAAAACCCACCCATAATTAAGTACGCTTCCAAGCATAGTAAGCAAGAGGATTGTCACACTTGAATCTGTTTGAATTTCACAGGAAAACAGAAGCCCTGTTCCCTACTTTCTAAAACCCCTTGGCACCACCAAAGCCACAAAAGCTGCTCAGGTGATAAATTCCCCCTTCTGTGGAGTTCTCACGTGAAGTACAGCCACCACTAGCAAGCTGTACGAGCGTGAGGGCATTGGAAATGCAGATGGGATACCCCTAAATGCTGTGTGTGTTCCAGCATAGCTTGTCTTCAGGTTACTCGCGGTTTAGAGCAGACACGTGTTTGGACCAGTATAAACTGGGAGAGGATTCAGCATAATGCTAGGTCAGCATACAGAGCCACAGCTTTTCTGGATTCTACTGAAAAAAGTAGGGTAATCAGGCCGGTATCTGTAAGCTGCTATTCTGGGAAATACAAATTCAGTAAAACCGACAATACAGTGATAATTCTGAATTTAGAGCCAACGTTACATAAACTACATTCTTAGGTTAAGCCTATAGAAAAACAAGAGCCTGATGAGATACTCACGGAGAAAAATTATTTTTATGAAACAGGTACAAGCTTTGGGTTGACACCTGTTCTGAAATATTTGGTGGTTTGGACATCTGTGCTGTTAAAGCTGTACACGGAAAGGATGGGAAAGATTATATTTTTGAGGTAAGCAATCCACATTTTTCAATATATATGCTGTTATATATTGCAAACACCCAAGTAAAGAACATTTGTCATAGTTAGGCATTGGCTTATTTGTGTTTCAGGAAAGGCTGTGTATTTTTGAGCAACGTTTAAATCGTAATACAAAACCACAGGTCAAAGTTAGTGGCAGCGCTTGCTGGGAAATGCACACACAATGACATGGTCATGTCTTCTAGTGCTGGAGGAAATGCACACACAAAACCAAATGTGGATCTCACATTTTCGCAACCCTGATGATTTCTTTCCTGAGCAGGCTTACCAGTTTTTCCTGGAAGGTTTATAGATAGCACTATCCCAAGGGAACCCCAACAAAATTATACCTTTATGTGGAAAGGGAAATTACGAATGAAGTGGAAACAACTTCTCTAGCCTAAATGTTACCCTTAAAATCTGATTCCTCATGACCCAGAAATTTCTGCTGTAGATAATTTTGAAAAGTTTTAAGTTTCTCATTTACCTTTAGGTTTATTATGGGTGAATATAACTTTGTCTAGCCATAAAAAGAAGAGATCATCGCTTGCGTATCACACAATTCAGGAGTTCTTCAGCATCTTCCATGTTCTTAGAACTTTGTGCAGGATACAGGCAAGGTTCTTCAGCATCTCCCCTCTCCAAACAAGGTTGATATTTGCTAAAGCAAAAGTCAGAGTATTTTTTCTAAACCGTGAGAGTAAGGTGGAGATTACGGATTCACCCTCTCTAGTTATATCCCATTTACAACAGAAAAGCTTTGTAGAAGTAAAAGTCTCTATTTTGTCACAGTGTTAAACAGCTCTTTGTATTTTCTTCTCTTCACTTTTCACAAATTTTATCACATTGCAATTGCTAGTAATTCCCAAATCACTCAACAGCACTTCAAAGGAGTGAGCCGCTTGCAGTATGAAACCTTCAGCAAAACAAATAGAATTCATCACTGCCTCCTGAGATGCTGAGGAAGATGTCAAGAAATCCTGGTTCCTTCGTCTGCTTGGCCAAATCTGAACCTACTGTGTCTTCTTGTACCAAAACTCACTGTAGCATAAAATTTAGGATTCCATACTAAACCTCCTCTGGTAGGACAAGGGGTGATGGTTTCAAACTGACAGAGGGTAGGTTTAGATTAGACAGAAGAGAGAAATTCTTCGCTCTGAGGATGGTGAGGCCCTGGCCCAGGCTGCCCAGAGAAGCTGTGGCTGCCCCTTTCCTGGCAGGGCTCAAGGCCAGGCTGGACGGGGCTCTGAGCATCCTGGGCTGGTGGAAGAGGTCCCTGCCCATGGCGGGAGGGCTGGAACTGGGTGGTCTATAAGGTCCCTTCCAACCCAAACCGTTCTAGGATTCTGTGATTCCGTGTCGCTCCTTCATATAGTGCAGTCTTTCCCCTCCGCTGCACCCTGAAGCTCCTGTTAAATCTGTACTGCTTCACCCAGTAGCATCTGGCTGATATTCAAGAGTGAAAAAAAAGTATTTTCCTCTTTCTGAGAACAGGCCACTCTGACATCTGGTGATGCAATACAGAGGAAATTCCTGAACATAAGATTTGTCACATGTGCTGCTTCACAGTTTTGCTGTAGCCACAGGTGTCTCTTGGACATTCCTGCTTACGGAGGAGGTACTGATTTCTGCTCACAAGCTCGCTCCTCTCCAGAGGCTGGGCTTTGGCAGCCTCCCAGGTGCCATGTAAAGCTTTGTAGGATACTCTGCAGTTCCCATAGCCCCCCAATGTCTCAGAGGATGAGTATCAGCATTTTCCACACACCCCCATTTATCTAAATTGATTACTTTTGAGATAATTCATGCTGATTTGGCTGGCTTTAATCCAATTAATTTTGAGCCCACAATTTAAAATGTAAAAGAAAGAAATATAGATTATTTTTAGACAGAAGATCTTGGTTATCTTACCTCATAAGACAGTAGTTGATAACTGAAAGATTGCATACACAAAGATACAAAACTAGAGTAGGATTGCATTTAGGCAAGTATATTCTGGTGAGAACTAGAGGCTTCAGATACAAGACAATGTTGTTTCTTACACACTGTAGCCAAAGCTGGTCTGAAAAATGACTGGCATCAACCCATTACTTAGTCCCTCCTGTCGGTCTCTTCTATTCCCTGCTTGCTTTTCATCCTCCTGTTTCTGTACGAATGTAGTTGGACCCTTTCTGCTTCCAGTGGAAGTGAAGGGTGGCTTCTTCACTGAAACAGCTGGCGCTCTGCGGCGTCCCTCGGTGGGCAGGTTCCTGTCAGACCGAGTGCACTTTCCACATGTTTGATACTGCCCAATTTTTCAAGTTCTTGAGCAAAGCCAGCAAGCGTGGCCGGGTCCCGCTGAAGTCAGGTGCACAGAGAAATCCCTGCGTCAGGCCTGGAGGTCTGTTGGGCGGGAGGGGAAGGGGGAGCAGTTTTCTGAAAATGCAATAGCCGGTGCAAATGACAGAACGGACCCACAGAGCACCCCGCTTCCTGCTCCTGAACAGGTGCCCCAATTCTCCGTGCCAGATACAGTCATACTCAAGCAAACAGAGCTCTGAGAACTGCAGGATTCATCGGGAACTGGGTTTACAGAGCATTTTAAGCAGTGTATGCAATAGATGTTGCAATTAGAAGGAAGAGTGGGTAGAAGCGTGATAATTCTTGATGTTCTGCAAATCAGCGAATTGTTTGGAAGATGGTAATGCTCATCAGCAAAATATTTAGAATCTGGGTAAGACATTAAAATGTGGAATTGTTTGCAATGTTCGCATCCAACAGAACATCTGTAAAACTGAAGATCATTTGCTACTAAAAAACTAGCTTACATCAAGTTATTGCACTATAATTTTAACAGTTATTGCACTATAATTCTATGATACAATGAAGAGCAGAAGACTGTCTGCACCGATATAGGAAAAATTTTCTTCTTTTATGTGCTTTCAGCATGGGAAAATAAATGTGTTGTTAAAGCTACCACGTACATGCAGCAATCAAGAACCAGTAGCTGAGCAGGACAGTCAGGTACTGGGTTTACAGTCTGATTGCAGACCCAGACCAAAACCTGTGCTCTCACGTTTTCTCCAGGAGGTCAACACCTACTACAAAACTAAATGTTTCTTTGTTACTGCACTCTAATTCTGCGGATAATGATCTGACAAGACACATGCAAACTTCCTAATGTGTGAAATAATATATGCAGGTGTGTTCTTCTGATTTTTCAGTATGAACATCCAACCAGTATAACCACCAGAAGGAAATCATACGTATATTTCAGCCAGCTTCTGAGAGAATGGGAATTGGGGTAGAATTCTACTAAAGTATCCTTCATACACTCAGCATTCTAGACAGAAAGTAACTTCAGAGGAATTTTCTGTAATAAGGTCGCGAGAGCAGCATTTTACACGAATAAGTGCTTAGAACATAGAACGTGTTTTGACAAAGGTGTTCAACAAAAACTTTAGGACAAGCACAACCCAAGACAATAGTTTAAAAACTGTGTTTAAACATTACATGTAGCAACTCATCTGCCTACAAAAATCCTTTCTGAACTAAAGTGAGCAAGTATAACACATAAATGACTTTTTATATGATTGTTTCTGGATGTTTGTTAATTAATTTTGTATTGTCCTTTCCTCTTTTATCCTACACCAATAATTTTAGTGCTGTAGCCATTCAGCTGCTTTGTGATGGTCTTTTTGTCATTCCTTGGTTTAACATTCTGCTCTTTTTTGTTCGCCAAAACCACGGAGCCGCAAATGGTACCAGTGGCTGATATTAGAGAATCAGTACAACATTGTGTCTCATGAATCTAATGTTCTAGCTGTACTTCTTAAAAAACACCACTATAAAGTGATTTTTTATCTATGAGCTAGTACGGTACACTTACAGTGCAGGTAAGAATGTGTTGGTTCTTAATGCTAGATCCAGTCATCATGCCCCACTTCTTCAGGAAGGGTCAACATATTTTTTTTCTGTTTTAGTTTCTCTAATAGTTTCTCTTCTGTATATGTTTGATTAAAAGGATGAGAATTTTTAAATAACCTATTTCAAAGCCTCACGGCCATTCAAGTTATAAAAAGTGTGCTTGCTGTGTAAATAGAGTAATGACTGTGCAGGAATAATATGGAATGATAACTAAAATGAAAGGAAAAAAATTAAGGATGTTGAGTGACACTGAAGTATAGTTCTAGACACTTCTGCATACATAAGCCTTGTTATGAAACGAAAAAATCTACAGATCTTTATTACTATTAACTTCTTGTAGATGTCTCCCTTGTGGGATGTGCATGTTCCTTTGGCCAAGTAGGTCTCAATGTAATAAAAGCATAAGCAATTGCAGTGTAAGTACAGCTTCTCACGTTTTATGGCTTTGGGTGCTAGACTTGGGTCCGTGTTATAGATTTGGGTAGGTTCCCCGGTGCTAGTTTGTACGTCAGTATCTTCGTATTTGTATAGGCACCCTAGAGATTTCTAGTCATTTGAACAAGCTGAAGCCGATACTACTGTTGTTACCCAAACATAATAAAAAGGATACATTTTTAGCATACAATTCATCTTTTCACATGGCTATAAATGCTGCTCCCAGGAAAATGGGGAGGGTGTCCGTTTGTGCCTTCTTGCTATGCAGTTGAGAGATACCTTCTGCATCCCAAGGAACAAAATCCAGACCAATTTTTCTGAAGACAGGAAGGGTAAAATACTGAAGTCATACTGTTATTCAAACACAGTACAACCTCTTTTTTCTGTGAAGCTACAAGCTCTCTGGATTCTTAGATGAGGGTTGTAAGATGTGACTTTGACTTTTAAAAGAACATACTTTTCTAAAAGTTGTTCCCTGGAAGAAGTTACCTTCTCTGGAAGAGCACTGTTGTTCCTCTTGCCTTTTATTTCTGTGCTCCAAAGAACTATCTCCAAACTCCTCCTAGGGAGCAGTGAACTAATTAAAGAATCACTTAGCTAAAAGGAAGGGTTATCAGGTTGATTAGGAGGAAGACCAAGTTATTATTCTGTGTAACAATCTTAGCTATTCATATAGTGTCTTCTTTTCACCTCGATTGGAACACTCAGCTGCCAAGCATCAACGTGCCAGAAACAAGCTGTAGAAACAAGAATTTTATTAACACATCATTGCAACATACAGCTTTTTAACTGGCTCACCAGTTCTTGTTAAGAAGACATGAAATTAAGGTCCATTAAACTTTAACTTCTCAAATAGAAAAACGGCTTTTAAACTTTCACTTTTTAAATTAATACTTCTGTAGTTTTAATACTGGAAGGAACAGATACTTGAGCATTGTTCATGTGTCTGCTTCCACTGCATATTATCTTTTCGTGATTCATTCTTGGAAAACCGAACCTCTGTGAAACTGAAGAAAAGCTCATATCACGCTGATGAATGCAGTAAAAGAGAACAAATGTAAGAGAATCCTTTAAAGTGGCCTCACAGGCAGTGTCCCAAATTTTGCTCAGAATTGCGTGGGTGGGTGGCTGCTGCAGGTGTCTTGTTTCTACTTGCTTGGTTTTACCCGAATCTATATTAAAATTAGCTTCCAAGAGGTTTATAACCTAGAAAGATGCAAACCATTTGGATTTCATAAAGAATATTTTCAGCCACTGTAAACCAATATACGAAACTACACAACAGGGTTTGATCTCTTTTTTGAAGTCCTGATGTAACAGACGCTGCTTCTGGAGGTGTTGCGGTCTGTCGAACTCCCAGGAAACTGGCCGCTAACTCCAGAGCGTATCCGTGGTGTAAGGTGTAGTGATACAGTGCCAGCACCGAGTATGCTGTCTTTTACAGACGCCTGTATTCCCATAGTCAGTGTCCTGAAGAACAGTGGCTAAAGGATGTGGAGGAATACATCAGAAGGGAGCAAAGGCGGAAGAAACCTGTCCCTTGTGCAGTCGTTGTGTGCAGTTTCACTGAAAGTTGTGGTTTCTAGGAACTGCTAGCTATGCTATTCAGTTTACAACTCAGACAGAGCGACGTCGCTGGCCATGGCACGAGTTCAATGAGCACAAGCCTCCGATACTGCACTGCCAAGTGCTCAGCAGATGAGCTTACTTACTCTTCTGTCTTAATCATATACTGTTCCAAAATTCGGCACAGAAGACTGGACAAAGAAGTGGCAATATCTTCTTCTAGAAATATTTGGTGATGTCCTCGTCAGTGGTGTATCACAAATCATAGACTTATTTAGATTGGCAGGGACCTTTGGAGGTCCCCTAGTCCAAACGTCTACTCAAAGCGTGACTAACCTCAAAGTTACCCAGACCCTGTCCTAAAAGCAAGAGGAGAGGCAGACGTTTTGTTCCTTACCATGTCTGCCGATATTGTAGATACAAGTCTCCTATGATAAACATATTTTTAAGAACTCCCTAGAAACATAACTTTATCTCTGATTGGGTGACTTGGCATGTAAAGATGTGCAGGAGTGGCAAATAAGAATGGCCATGATTTTTTTACATGCTTTAGTGGCTTTCCATCTGTTAAAGAATGTTCTCTGTTCTCGTTAGTAAGGGAACTAAATCCAGCTGTAATAGTTGATAAAGTCAGAAGTCTCTCATCATTTATGATCTGGTACTATAAAATGTTTTGAACATTTAGGAGTCTACTGTTTTGGTGATATAGCCAAGTTATAGTTAACACCACATCTGTCTGTGAAGGTTCGTATTTCCAAAACAAGGAGCATTCCTGCATTTCCTGGTAGGACTTCATATAACTTAATTATTCCTAATAGGTCTTAATATAACATAATAAGAAATGGCTAAGAAGATGCAATTCTAGAAAAAAGAGCCTTTATAATTAAGATTTTTCCAAGTTTCTGATGCATTAGTGCTGAATTCGTTCTTATATTCCCTCATGTGTTGGCTTCATGTGATAGAAAAACATTCAGTTTACTCAATGAACTCTTCTGGACCTTTTTCTATATTTTGGAAGTAACAGATTTAATCCGCTGAAATTTTCCAGACACTATTCCAGAAATAATGACGTCAGCTGTTCTTGTAGACTGCAAAAGTAAATGAAGTGTATCAAGTGACATAATTAATGAAGGGGGCGAATTTGTTTTAGTAGGACACTAATTCTTATTTGAATGGAGCATGGACCTGCATGAATAACATGAATCTTTTGGTTTCCATCCCAAGAATAATTATTCACTAATATTATTTTCACATGATGCTTATGTTTATTACATCTATTGTCAAAATACTTGTAACTTTTGAAATTAGCAACAGTAGCGCTTCTTATGTGTGACCATCTTAATGTTTTCTTTTGTTCATAATGAACCATACTTTATTAGTAGGGGAGTGAATACAAGTAAAATTCATTGTGATGTTAAATTAATTGTTACTTTTATATATTAAACCAGTCTCTTTCACATATTCTCTTCAAAGTGCTTGAATTTTTCTCAGATATATTGGCTGCATTTTCCATAGATTTTAACACTTTTTAAAAAAAAATCTACTACATTTGCATGAGTTTACAACATCCAAATTCAGCTTCATTCAGTGATTTTGACTGGACACAGAAGGCATTTGCTTGGTGTGTTTTCATTCCAGATCAAACCAAGAGCATATAAATTTGTCTGTAGGCACTGGATCCGTCATCTAGGAACGCTTGATTCACTTTCCCAGCTGTTCTTGCTTTTTCTGCAGATGTTGTTACTCACCCACGACAGGAGGGACTGTAAAAATTTCCTAGCAGTCCCCACTGAGTTTCTGCTGTGCTGTCCTCTCAGGTGTGGTTACATTTCCAATCACAAATTATTCCTGTGTCTGCTATAGAGACCTCGGGGAAAGCCCCGTGATTACTTCATACCCAGTCATTCCCGTACTTCTCAGAAATCACGCCGTCTCTTCTTACAGCCCATTCAGTCTTGAATGGCCTCCTCAGACTATTAGTTTTTCTTAATGTCAATTACTTTCCCCATATTTAGACCTCTTAAATGAAAATCTGTATCAGCCCCTGCCTTTACAGTCAAAATTTTCACCACGGTTGGAGACATGCAGGTCCCACAGAAACAACGGAGAAGAACAGCGCATTCATACCATAGCAACAACACAGTCCAGCTTCTCTTTTTCACAGACCGAAGTAAACGTTTTTTCTCCGTCCTCACACTCTCAGGCACGGACATTCAACATTAGCCTGATTTGCAATGAAGTGAATTCCTTCTCCCTCTGCACTTACCAATGACCGTACCTTCTCCTGTAATTCATAGGGCTTTTTCCATATGAAATCCATAGATCATTATTCTGTCAGACCTTCTTGGGTGCTTCTGGCTTGCAGGCCCTCCATCTGCTCCTTCCTGTTCCGCTTGTATTTCAGCATCCTGATGAGCACCTTTTTCTTGCGCTGTGTCCACAGAGTTCTGTACCTTTGCCCTGCCTTTAACCTCCGCAACTCCGTCTTTCCCAGCACTGTTTGGGCTGGGTCTTCAGAAAGATCTTTCTTCTTTGGTGGTAAACACACTGTGCGCTGGAGAGCTGTGTCCGGACAGTGGCAGCCAGGGTGGTTTCTCTGTCAAACATGATGATCCCTTTGCAATTGCTAATATCTTTCAGTTGCCCCTGCTCCTTTATTGATCCCATCCTGTTTCCTTTTGTATTCATCAGAGTTAAGCAGCGTTTCTCTTTCTTACCAGTCTCCGTCTTGCAGCCCACAGTTGAAGTATTTGCCTTCTCAAGGGCACAGACCAGTTCACGGAAGGGTCGGTGGTTTGTTGGATCGCGGCATCCTCTTGACTGAAATGTGCTGCTGTAGTTTCCGTTACTGCTGCTGATGTGTACGGTCACTCACTTATAGTTTAATATAAAGATGTGCTAAGTGCATTTCAGAATATGGTTTCTGGATGATAAGAGAAATTCATCCCATAGAATTTGCTACTGAAATGCTTATAAATTAAAGACAGAAGTGATACGAGTGGAGGTGACCGTAATTCCTAGTGACCCATGCTTTTACTGGCATCTGCAAAAGTAACATATTTGACTTAATAAATTACAAATGTCTTTCTTCTATGAAATCCTCCTAGTGGGAAACTCCAATATTTTAAATAGCTGAACTAGGTACTGAAAAAAAAAAAACAACTGGTTGTGTTTAAATGTTATTTTAAAACTAGCACAGGCTGTGAATAGACAATTTATAAACAGGATGCTTTGTGTATATTTAAACTTTGTCAAGTCCTGTAAAGTGGGGGAAATGCCAGCATGACATTCCTGTTAGTCATTCACAAGTTTTAAAAGCTGTTAGCGCTACCCAAAATATTTTTAATTCTTAAGATACATTTATATAAAGCACTGCTGATTTCTGATAACTGTCATTAATTTTTTTACTAGGAAAGAAAATAGACTGCATTCTCTTAAAGGAAAAAAACCAAAAAAACCCCCCAAAAAAACGAACCCCCCCACCCTGTGAAGTACTCACCTTGCTCTTACCTGCTTTGCCAAGGAGCAGCAGAAGTGCTCTCGTAGTAAAGTGAACTTCTGTCCTGGAAAGGCCCAGCAGCAGTAACGGAGAGGGAAGCGAAGCCCCTGCTCAGCAGCCACGTTCAGGCTGGGTGTGAAAGCCGTGCTCGGGACACTCCAGCCCTCCCCTCCCAGCAGGGCCAGTGGTGAGAGCCCCTTGGGTTCGTGCCCCCCGTGCCTTCCAGCCCACCCACGCTGCCTCGCTGGTCCCAGCAGCTCCCCGAGCAGCGCCCAGTGGCAGAACCGCTTCCAAGCCTTGGGAACCTTACACTCGCCTGACTATTTAGTGACATTTCACTTTGGGATCAGTAGTTTTCTTGATAATCTGATGCCTTCCTTTCTCTTTTTACCACTTTGACTGCTATCTTTGTACTTCAGGAAAGCACCAGAACACATTGTAGCTTATCAGCATTCACGACTTGGCATCTGACTCGGTATTTGGGCAGTGTGATGCTCAGCGTGCCTTTGGCCAACAATGTCTATTCAGGTAGGGCAAGAAACAGAAGGGGTTTTAACAACATGAGTGACAAAAGATTGTCAAGGGCAAATGGCTATGGTTTTTAGTGTCACATGCATTCAGATATGCCTCAGTATGTGAATAGGGCAGCTATGCTTCAAAATATTGTCTTCAAGATAGTATTTTTGCTCAGCCAGGGGGTAGTGGTCAATGGCTCGATGTCCAAATGGACACCAGTGACAAGTGGTGTCCCTCAGGGGTCCGTACTGGGACCAGTGCTGTTTAGCATTTTCGTCAATGACACAAGCAGCGAGATCGAGTGCACCCCCAGCAAGTCCACAGATGACACCAAGCTGAGTAGTGCAGTTGACGCAGCAGGACGGGATGCCATCCAGAGGGACCTGGACAAGCTGGAGAGGTGGACCCATGTGAACCTCACGAGGTTCAACAAGGCGAAGGGCAAGGTCCTGCATCTGGATCAGGGCAGCCCCCGCTGTCAATATATTCAACTTCCAGTCATTATCAACACCTTGAAGTCCTGGCCAAAGTATCTGGCGCATATGGTTGCCTCATCCCTCCAGGCATTATGCATATTACTCTTGCAAGAAAAAGCTCATGATAAAATGCAGTGGATCTTTGAGCATTACAACGATTTTCAGAAATACCAGTCACTCGGCAGAAATTGATACTTAAGTAAACCCACGAAAATTTTGTGTTTCAAGAGCCACACAACTAGCAAGACTACATTTTACCCGTTCAGAAATGTCAGCTCATATTGGTTCAATACTTTTCTCTCAATTAATTAAAACATTGGTTATCTTCTGCTTAAAAATATGTTTATTAAAACAACTGGTAAATTTTATGGAAATTTTCTGTGTAGTTGTTAAGCATTTCTGCAATGCTGTCAACGTGGCCGAACAGTGGAAAAACATTAATGAATTTCGTAGGAAACATTTGCTCTGGACTTCAGTTCTTATTTCACTGGTTACTTTGGGGTTATTTTAAAGCCTCTTAGCTGTGAGAAATCTTAGAGGTGACATCTTCGATCTGAAAATCCCAGAACAAGTGTTGCCAGCATTTTGGTTGTCAATACACAATGCTGGTGTCTCTTGTAAATGAACAAACAGAAGAATAATGTAAATGCTTTGGGGCTTCAAACTAATCTCATCATTAGGACAAAGCAGTCTTTGTCAGCCTCAGTAGGAATTGCTGTAGCACTTACCAGATTGTGAAAATCCTCGGGTTTGGGTAGCGCTGTTTACAGTGCAGCTCATTCCCAGTTCCTGTGCAAGATGAAAGATTATATTCCAGTGTTATAATGAACATGCATGTTCTTTTAAATCCAAATGTCTCTTGAAATACCTAACTTGTTTCTCTAATTCCTAGAAGCACTTGGATATCTAAAGGAAGGAGGATAAAACTGTGCTCTTTCTCTATAAAGGAGATAAAGTGTCCGGTGTCAGTTGGTGGACTGAGCAGAGTTTTGTCCCCGCTCTGTCCCTTCCACCTCGGGAGGGATCTATACAACGCAGACGCACTAGCTTTATGCTCATTGATCTGATCCCTGTGTCACCCCTGCAGATAACAACATTCTTTCACCTTGTAAATGCTTGCAGAATCAGGTCTTGCCACAAAATTTCGGTATCTTCCCATCGGCTGCACAGGCTGGGTAACTAACAAGAATAGCTCAAGGCATCAACCTACAGCAGAATGCCCACCTGAAGAGATGGGCATCAAGCTCTCTAGCCAAGATAGACCTTCCTCCCAATAGCAGAGCTCTCTTTTCTAGTCCTTTTGCTGGAGACTGGGGGGGAGGGAGGGATGTCTGAGATGTTTCTCTGGCCATTAGCACTTACAATTGCCTGTGGCAGCAAGAGTCCTCCAGCGCTGTTTTGACTCTGTTGAACACTTTCAGTTTTGTTCCATTTCCCTGCAAGAGAGAAGGAACCTCAGAAGCCAAAGCGATATGGGAAGGTGCGCTTGTGGAAGTGCTAGAACACCCCTGTAAAGATCACTGATCGTTCTGAGTTGGCAAGACCCATGAGGATCCCTTACCAGTGATTCTTTCCTTCTTCAGCCACCACCACCTTCTCTCTTACCAGCACAGCTTATTGTTGTGTCTAGGGCAGGATTTGCCTACTCTGGTGAGAAATCCGGTGTGAGATTTGGCAGCTGGACAGCTTTTCACAGACTGAAAGTTAGATGGACAACTCAGTTTGTACAAAGGATCTAACTAGGTGAGGTGTAACAACATCTGTACAGTATATTACTGCTAATATAGTCAAACTGCTTCATCCCTGACAGCCCACAGCCTCTTAATAATTATTAATGCTGCTGTTTGTACTGCGGGCCTCGGTCGCTGGTGCCCTGTACCTGTGAGAAGCCCCAGAACGCAGGGCTGCAGGCGGCCAGCCTTCGCCTTTTTCTAAGTAGCCTCGATACACATGGAAAAAGGATTGCAGTTTCTCAAAAGTGAATTAAATCCTTTTATTGTTGAAATAAGAATGTCCAGTGCCACTGTGAATAATATTTCCCCAGAAACAAACAGATTCACCAAAAGTAGATGCACTGTAGGAATAACAAATATTCTGTAGAGATAACAGATGCTTAGAACACACTGCAGTGAACGGAGTTCAGTATTAGTTCTGTTCATCTGGATAGCTGAATGAAGTAATTGCTGAACACTATTAGCCTGCCACATTTGGAAAGGAAATGTGCACATTTTTATTCGCCTCTCTGATATCCTGCTTTCTTTGCAGAAATTCTTACTTTTTTTTTGCATTAGCTGCACTGCAGCCACACTACTTTTCAAGAAAGTGTATCGATAATAACAAGATCTTATTTAGTATTTTTCATTAATCAATAAAGATCCAGCCTTCCCTAGCAGAATTCCAACAAATAGCTAGGAAGCTGAAGTTTTAGTTTGCATTTCCATGTTCTAATTTAGCTGATGACCATGACGTGAGCCACAAAAGCACAGGAGAAAATCTTCAGAAATGTATCTTAGACAGAAGTGTAGCCAGTTCCTTCACATTTTGGGCAGAGCACCGAACAGCCTAAGAAACTTCATTTTCCTTATCTGCTATGTGCTTCCCACAGCAGTCGTATTCCCCGGAGAGGGGGTGCCCAGGTCTCAGACTGAACCTGTGTATTGCCTGAAGACTGGAAAGGGAGGACATTCTAAAATTGCTGTTCTTTTGCTCCGCTGACCCATATCCTGTCCTCGGGCACTTTTTTGGTGATATAGCATTTCTGCAGATCTCATGTGAGTTTTCTTAAGAACAACTAAGTAAGCAGAGGACTTGACATTCAGCGCAGACATGGAATCATTTACTTTGGTGCCATATCAATAGCTGATGTATGATTTGATTTTCCAGGTCATGGACTGTGCAATGCCTCTGATTGGTGAGCATCAGACTGAAGACAAGCAACATATAACTGATCTAGTCGTAAGCAAAATGAACCAAATGTTGTCCAAAACTCCCATACCGTCTCCTCAGAGACCCACTGCCACTCAGCAGCCTCAGGTAGGAAACTTTTCGTTTTAAAACAGAGCACCTTAGTCTATAATTTTAAGCTCAAAATTTTCCTCAAAGAATTTGGCTGGAAAACCGTGCAGACATACCCTGAACTACAAGGATTCAATAGCTTATCAACATGTTTTACAGGTTTGTCCTATTTAAATGAGATATCACCAGATATAATCAAGTAGTGCAAGTGTTGGTGTGGTTCTACCAGTAAACTGATAATTGTGGATTCAGTGAATTACTGGGCTTTGTATTGTTTCCTTTCAGTTACATCTGTATAAAATATCATGGAAATGATAAGAAGCACTGTCAGAGACAGTCTTTGCCCTGAGGATATCAGAAAGAATACTGAGACAATCGTTCCGGTAGTTCTTGTGAGAAATGAATTACGTTGTAATCTTTTTTTCTGTGCTGCAATTCACGAAAATACCTTTCAAATCTAGTGAACTCTTGAAATATGTTTGGTGTGCTAGAAAACTTGTGTCAAAGGTTGCAAATGGATGCATTTCACTTATTTTTTCTTGCACAGCCTGACAGTTAAAGTGTGGGGCTTGCTACCTTTCAGACTTTGGAAATCATCTTTGTGTTTCCATTTCCACGCTTACAAATGTGAAGTTTATTTCCTTGATCCTTTAAATATCTTCTGAACGTGTGGTATTTTTGCGAAAGTGTTTAGGAACGTGAGTTTTGCCTCTAAATTGGAGAGATTCGGATTTGACGAGTGGACTGTTAGATGGATGAGGAGTTGGCAGGATGGCCGCGTCCAGAGCTACGGTCAACAGCTCAGCGTTCAAATGGAAACCAGTAGCAAGTGATGTCCCTCAAGGGTCTGTACTGAGACCAATACAGTTTAGTATCTTCACTAGTGACACATATGGTGGCATCGAGTACACCCTCAGCGAGTTTGCCACCAGGCTGAGTGGTGCAGTCAATATACGCTGGAGGGAAGGGATGTCGTCCAGAGGGAGCTGGGTGGCAGGGTCCTGCCCTTGGGTCGTGACAGTCCCCCAGTATCGGTACAGACTGGGGGATGAATCGATTGCGAGCAGCCCTGCAGAGAGGACCTGGGGATACTAGTGGATGAAAAACTGGACCTGAGCAGACAATGTGCGCTCGCAGCCCAGAAAGCCAACCGTATTCTTGGGCTGCATCTGAAGAACGATGAGGCCAAAAGAGGCGATTGTCCCCCTCTACTCCACTCTCATGAGACCTTACCTGGAGTACTGCATCCAGTTCTGGGGTCCCCAGTACAAGAAAGATGTGGACCTGTTAGAGCAGGCCCAGAAGAGGGCAACAAGAATGATCAAAGGGTTGGAACGTCTCTCCTATCAAGAAAGGCTGAGAGGGTTGGCGTTGTTCAGCCTGGATAAGAGAAGGCTGTAGGGAGACATTATTGCAGCTTTTTGGTACTTAGAAGGGGCTCATAAGAAAGATGGAGAAAGACTTTTACCAAGGCCTGTAGAGACAGGACAAGGAGTAGTCTTTTTAAACCAAAAGAGAGTAGACCTAGATTGGATGTAAGGAAGTAATTCTTTACGGTGAGGGTGGTAAGACATTAGAACAAGTTTTCCAGAAAAGTTGTGGATGTCCCAGCACTGGAAAGGTTAAAGGTCAGGTTGGGCAGGGGTTTGAGTATCCTGATCCAGTGAAAGATGTCACTGCTCATGACAGGAGGGGTCAGACTAGATGGTCTTTAAAGGGTGTCTTCTAAGCCAAACCGTTCTACGATTCTGTGATTCTCTGAAAAGTACAATATAAATGCTAAATAGCATCTTTTATGTCTTGGTAGCTAGGCAGCAGTTCTGATGAAGAGCAGCATTATCAGCTACAACTTTCACGTAGTTCTTTCAATATGCTGAAGGAATAAACGGTGACAATACGTTCTGACATAAACTGTGAAGGACTGTATTGCTGCTCTGTGCCAGCGCAGCTCCGTGGTGATCCGTTAAGCAACAGAATAAGCCAAACTGTAATACAGGAATTACCAAGCCTAAATCAAGAATCTATTTTTTCTCCCAGTAGGCTCCACACCAGGTAAACAATTTGAAAACAATTTTGTGGCATGCCTCAGACAGACTAGTTCTTGGGGCAGAATGACTAATTTGTTCTTCAAATATATCATCATGCTTTAAGTTACAAAAATACATCATCCCACATAAAAAAGTGGTGTGGCTTCTATTTATATTACAGCCACTTGAAACTAAGCACAAAATTGTTTCAACCACGGAACCACATACAATGGAGAAGTTTCCGTCCAACATGACTCAAGTCCATTGTAAAGAACACAGAAAAAGAAAGACAAGGAGGGGAAAAAAAGAAATCACTTATGCGAAAATACAGTTGCTTTTAGGACCGGTAAATTAGCCATATATTAAAATGAAGCAAAGAATCAAATTTAGAGTTGTCCAGGGCATACAGGTCAGCATAAATCAAAATTTAAAACAGTAGTAGACATTACTGTAACATTAATAGATTCACAGTCATTTAGAGCATTTGAAATTTCAATTTTCAGGACAAAAATACAAGGTCTTGTGTAGGCATGCTTCTCCGGATTTGAAAGAAGACAAGGGAGGAGGAATGTTTAGAGTTACTGGTGTCCTCCACAGAAGCTGGTTATCTGTTGTATGTAAATGAAGTTTTTACTCATTTCCAAAGAAAGACTGCCTACAGAAGTCCAGTATGAAAATAGGACACAAGGAACATTTTAAGAAAGTTCCTAAATTCATCAGTCATTGCTGTCACTCGTCACGTCCATGAAAAGGTTTATTTCCTCTTAAACGAAGAAGCTTTGGATGAAGCCAAAGATCATACTTGCTGACTAGCTGCTGAACTTCTGTTAGATTTCTGCTTAGTTCAGGTTACTGAAGAATTCAGCCTTTGCTAATGGCAACAGGATGTTATTCAACATTAATCTTCTTTTCCTTATCCTGTCTTTAAGTTATGGATTGCAGTTGACCAAAATCAGAGATATCCCTTCAGAATATTTGCAATATTTGTTAGTTTTTCCTCTCAGTTAATCAGACTCTGCTGCCTTAAAATTTACTTTGTCGTATTACCCACCATTTTAGGACAGACAGAGGGGGTCTGAATTTCTACAGAAGATATTATTTGCAAATACCCATTAATCTTCCCAGCTTTAAGGGAAAATGGTGAGACAGGTCTATAGTATTTAAAACAGGTATCTCCTCAAGCGCAGTTAATTTTTAGCTGGGTTGTTTTTGTGAGAACAAAATCAATCTGTTAAGACAAGCTGTCCCTTTCATCTTCGAGCAGTCTTCTCCTGTTCTAATCTGTGCCATTATTTCCTGCTCTTGAGAAGTGCCGTGCATCCACTGGCGGGGCAGGGGGATACTGCGTGGAATGCAAAGCCAGTAATTTATCCCAAATTGCGTATGTGCATATGTATGTGTGGTCTTAGAAACCAAAGTAATATAAATATTAGAGAGTAATCTGTGTGGTTTGCTACTTCTGCTTTGAAATGAACAGTTTACAGTCAATAGTGCAGCTATAGATGTGCCATGTTTTGATTTTCCTTATCTGCATGGGTTTCTAAAAATAGCTTATAATCTGCCCACCTCTGTGGCACTGGGTGCATTGCACATAAAAGAATGCTTCAGTTTGCAAATGCCTGCAGTGGTCAGTACTGCTCCAATTCACCAGCCGTCAGAAAGCAAATCAATAATTAGGAAAATAAGTCTTTGTTTAGAGCCGTGCAGCCAAGTCTTGATGGAAGTGATTGGCCTTGCGGTATGTTCTGAAGGGCAGCAAAATTCTCTGGGGCAGAGTGCCAGAAGGAGCGACTTCCAAAGGCAGGGACCTCAAACTTGCTTGTGTTGAAACCTCAGAGGTGCAGATCCTGTAACTCTGAAACCCATTAAATCTATGATCTGAGGTATCAGATACATTGAGATTTTTTCCATATATATTTTCTGTGTTGCATATTTATTTATTTATCTGCAAAGACATGCACAGGCTCTGTAACGAGTTCTGCTGGTGCACAGAATGACAGAGAACCTGTGAAGGAGGAGAGGAGCCGTTCATGGCTCCGTGCGTTGCACCTCGTGCCACCGGCCTCCGGCTGCAGCCGACACACCGTGTCTCCTGCCTTGTTTTTTGGTCCCAGGCTTCAGTTTACTGCATGCTTTTGACAGCAGGGTTGAACTGTATTGGGATAGAAAGTGTTCATGAGACAGGATTCAAACCTTGCCAGTTTTGCTCTTATCAGATGCTTCACCAGTCTTCCCACTCCAAAGGAAAGCAAGAGTCCCTGGACTCAGAGAAGTTCTGTCGGACATAACTACATATGGTTAGAAAACTCTTTCCAAAAATTAAACTACTTCTATAGAATTTGAAAATGTGACAGCCTGTTTGATTCACAACCGTGATGAAAATAAGTAACAGAACTTTATCTAGGAATATGATTTTAATAGACATTTTCCATGAGACAAACCTGCTCTACTTGCAGGCAATAAAATGATGGTTACCCTTTGTAACCTCTTTGAACACTTTTGACAGCTCTTTTGAGAAGCCATTCTCAAAACTTTCCTAAAAACAAAACCAGTAGGTTAAGCTACCCAGTGAAGCGTTCTGGTCGGTGGAATCACTCACCTCTGTCTCCATCTGTTGATAGGAGAGGTCACTGCTGGAACTCCTGCTGTCTGGGTTTGCAGGGCTCTGCAGCTGGTTGCTCAGGGCAGGCTATTTTATGCTGTAGCAGCATTTGTCTATAAAACAATAGTTAAACATCTATTCAAAGCTGCATATCAAGTCGTGATATGAATTGTGATGAACTAAATTCTGTGTTTTATCCGTGGTGACGTAACATCACACAGCACTGCATTCCCAGCTGTATCCTGGTTCTATTGGGTTCAGAAGAAAGGAGCAGCACACCACTAATAAACCCATAAATGGTGCAGAAATAAAGAGGACCGGACTTTCATTATTTTTGAGACTAAAGTGGCAGAACCTGAAGTGATTCATTTCTGAACAGTCTTTTCTAAAATGTTTAATACCTTCCTCACTCTTCACCCAGAGGGACGTTCAGTGCAATTACATTAAGTTCAGCAGAGGCTGGGGCCACGGAGCCCTCACTCAGCCATCGTCAGCTATGTGAAGATTTGGTTTGATTTATTTCCATTTTTCCTATTTTTCTCTTCTCTTATTCATTCTTCATTCCCTGACCCCTTACATGATTTGACCAGAGCCAAGCAGTTTCCTCCAGTTTTATTTTCCTATGTTCAGTGAGAAAATTGAACCAAATGTGAAGATAGTGTAAATAACGAAAAGTATTAACTCCAGAGAGAAAAGCAAACCCTTATCAAATGACCTGTTCTTGGGCTTCCACAAGAGTAGTCACAGTTCTGTTACCTTCCCTCTGGTGGATTTACTTTTTTTTTTAAAGCAAACTACTTATGATGAGCAGCAACTTGCTTCAAATCACTGCAACTTCTATGATGGCCAGACAATACAGTTACTTGATTTGATCTTAACTGAAGGAGAACGCACTTAATTGGGAAGGAGCGGGTCATGGAGTTATATGGAAATCTATAATTCAGTATTAATCTGCTTATTAGGAGGAGTAAACTTCTCTGCACTAAGTTTGAGGTGTGGACCTTTCTCTCTACATGACTTTCTGTTGTCTGGTAGAAGTTCACCCGAAGTGTAACCGTTGGTTAGGGGAAGAGGAGAAGGGCCATGACTTGTAAAAAGCTGCAGCTTTTTGTCATCCTGCGGACCCCCAACGCTGAATCTACTGGCATTAGCCAGGCGGTGTTCATACCACCAGTTAACGTCACCACCAAGAAGTTTCTTTCTGTCCCAGTCCCTCGGCGCTTACTTGGGGGAACACGTTTTTCTTCCCCTTGTCTGGAAGGAAAGACTGCCTAGCAAATAATCAGACTGAAGGACCACACGGCATCATCCTGCGTGAGCGAAGGTAAATACAGAGTTTCAGTGTTAGTGTCTGAGAATCCTGCTGAACTGATGCAAAGCACATCACTCCCTGGTGTAATTAGATCTATACTAACAGCCAGCAGGAGTAATTTAAGATCAGCTTGCCTGAAGAAGGTTGCTGAATGATCTAATGATCCCTAAAACCACACGTGCTGTGTTTCTTTCTCTTAGGAACACATTTAAGTAGGGGATAAATGGCAAGCCCATGTACCCACATTTGTGGAATGACATCTGATGGAAGCCCGGATCCTAAATATATTCAAGAGATTAGCCTGACTTGCTCTCTGCTCGGAGCAAGGGGGCACGGAGACCCTGGAAAAAGTCTGGACAGGATTTTACTATATAGGTTTTTAATAGTTTACCTTTCCAAATGCTTACATTAGGTACCTCTGTAAAAACAGCGATATAGCTTGTCAATAAACAAGTAGTATATCTGTGTAGATGCCAATTGAGCATCTCCTGTAGTCTACATTAGCAATCAGTAAGGTTTTGTCTCTTCAGTGTTTAGCTTAGAAAGTTTGTCTGCACTTTGACAGCCGTCAGTGGCTACAAACAAAATCTGAGTAGTTATTCTTTACCACTGACACTGTCCATCTGCCTCAGAGTTCTTTTAAATCTTAGTCCCGCGTCAGCAAATGACTTCATATTAAAATGCTTATTGACTTATTGGTGTGACTTAAAGAAAAATCAGTCAGGCAGCAGCAAGATGCCTTCCTAAAAATATTGGCAGAGAACCTAAAACAGTGTCATCAAAACTCGTATGGAGCAATGAAAAATCTTGCTGGGGCGTATGTACGTGACAGAACGCTAAGCACAATGCCTTTCAGAGGCTGCATAAGCCAAAAGCCGTTCTTAAAACTGCCGTGTTAGAAGGCTTTTTCCAAGTCGTTTTTGCAGCTGGGAGCTGCTGCGGCGTTCCGTTAGCTGGCTGACAGCGACGTCTTCTGGCCTCTGCCCAGGGCGAGAGCTGGCCCGGGGGCTGCGTGCGCTGGAGTGTCGCAGCCTGTTGCGGCGTGGTGCGGGAGCGGTATCACATCGAACAAGCCATCAGCTATACATGTTACAAATGCTAAACGCTTCGTCTTTGAAAATCTCTCGTCATGCTATTGTAATATATTCATTTCATTTATTTTCGTTATTTCAGTATGGAATAGATTTCAGCGTGCTGCCTTAATGTGCACGTATGTCTAAGCATATATCTATACACCCGATGTTTAGCTGTGTGTATTTGGAAGAGGAGATACTTATTTTAATCAAAGGGGTTTTTTAATCTTTTAGTTATTTTATCTTTGTGAAAGTACAAGAAAAGCAGCTGTTACCCTTTGAGATCATAACATAAATGTATGGGATTAAGAAGAGCAGAAGAAAATAAACGTGTGTGGACCCTGACCTCACCACATCCTGGTAAAAGGCCACGTTTGAGGCACACTTCATTCCAGCTAAATCTACAACAGTCGAGTTTATTTATTACAAGTATGAAAGGATAGCATATATTTTACTGCACCAGGGATGTTTTGTCCATCTTTGAAGAAGACACCTACTCAGGGCAGGTACTGTGCTTTGCACAGAAGGAACAGAGACCACAGCAGAGGCAGAGACTCAGACGTGAACTGCTGGATGAGGGCTCTCCGTATATTTATAACAGTCACTATTTCACTACACAAAGCCTGATTTATTTTGAGCATTTGAACTTGACATTCATGTATTGTGATATATCAGGAACAAAGTTCACACAGGAAAATAAATCCTAAGATTTTAATTATTGACAGTAATTAAAAAACAGCTACATACAAGTGTCGAGTAGAGATTTTACTAAGAAATTGATCATGAGAGTTCAGATAACGTATTCTAAAATACTTACTAAGATCCTGTACCAGTAGATGGAGTAACTACTAAGGGAGGTACGTACGTGTGGCTCAGTTCTGGTGCTTAGTTAGTCTCACCGTCAGCAGGAGTAACAGGTAAATAGCTTGCTGGGTATTTGCTAGTGGTAAATGTCTGCATAAACACTTCTGGTGGTTAGCCGTGAATGGATCTGTTAAATGAGGGTGATTAAATCAAAACACTAGTAAGTGCTTATCTTTCTTAACTTGTTTTGAAATGATGTGCCAACAACTAAGCAAGTGTGCCTTTACAGTGCCCTTTTTGAAGGGATCTGATGGCGATTAGACTGTAACAGAGAATTTACGAAGGGGCGGATGTTAAAGGTTTCGGATAATTTGGCCAGAATTTCTACTGACATCAACAGAAATTTGCCCCAGTGAAATAAAAGCTTTCAACATGTGGTCTCTGTGTTGAATGCTTACCACCAGCAGCATACCTGGAAGAAGACGTGATCCCTGCAGACAAGGTGAGAGAAAGAGATGTGCACAGAAGTCCTCGTTAGGCGAGCCCAAAGGAAAGAGCCCCCCAGGCAACCGGACAGAGTCGTTTCAGGACCAGGATGGGTAGGAGTGCTTCGGTTGTCTCTAGGATATAATGCTTTAGCCTTAGTGCTAAGAATTTTATAATACAGAAGGCAACAATATACTAACTAAAACTGACAAACGTAACAAGTATTACTAGTTAATATATGCTTTTCCTTGTTTATTTTAAATGCAATAACAATACTGTTCTCTCTTTTTCTTCATTCACACAACAAAATTATGCTTTTGTTAGCTTTATTATCTTCTGCCAGGTGGTCTTCTGATCATCTCACAATCTGCCAGTTGTATTGGCAGAAGCAGACGCTGTCTCTGAGAATTCTGAAACTCCATGGTGATGAATTCCCTTTAAATGAAATTAAATTAAAAAATTAATTTTTATGTAATCATGAACCCACCAGTACAGGGTAGCCTTTAGAAGTACTTTGTAGGCTGCTGCGAGACAGAGCTTTCTTGTCCCATAGGCATTTTTTGGAAGACTTCAAAAAGTGTCCTCATTCCATTACAGAGCAAAACGCAGCCTTCTCAAAATGAAAGCAAGGAAAACAATATTCCCATCGTTCTAGAACAAGCAGAAGCTGCCATATACACAAATAGAAAATGAAGGTCTAAGTTAGATCTCTCTGTTTTGTCTTAGTGCTATAATTACTATCATATAATATCCTTTTGATTTTTTATTTTGTCTTATTTTTAATCTACTTTTACTCTCTGATTTTGTTTATTTAAGCTGAACCTAATAGAAACATCTTTTTTTTGGAGGCTTTTCCTCAGTCTCCTCTCCTTTCCCCACTGCGGTGGGTGTTTCCCATCTACTTTTTTTGTTATTGTTCTCTGTCTCCACTTGACGTTTTTATTTGATTTCTCTGACCTTTAAATCACAACCTGTTAAGCAGAGCTCTTTGGCTTTACTCCGTGTTTAACTTGCACAGATTCTGTCCCTCTCTCCAGCAGTCATTGCCGCAGTTTATTTTGTACAAGGACCATGTGCTAAATACTCATGAAATTTTTTAAACAAGAATAAGCACCAAGAGAAATTACGGAAAAATCCAAAACAGAGCAACTCATTTTCAGTTATTCTTGCTTTGTCCATAGAGCAAAAGCAGAGGCTCCCTCCCTCCCTCCGTCCCTGCGTGCCCCCCACGTCAGACACCGATCTGGAGGTGGAGCAGTGCTCCGGCTGGGTGGCTGCCAGCACAGCAAGCTTGTCTTCAGCTGCATCTGCGTTGCTCTCCAGTCTCTCCCAGCCCCGAGGCCAGGCTTGGGAAGCTTGTCAGGGTTCGGAGCGACCCCCAGCACCTCCTCTGTGTGGCTGCGTCCTTGCGCTGCAGCAGGAGGAGGAAGGGCAGAAGCACACGCAACCGCTGGCGGAGAGCTCTCGCGCCGCGTCCATGTGCTAGAGTGCGGAACTTTGGTGTGTTTGGGGGAGAGCTCCGGTCTTTAGCTCGGTGCACCACCTCTTTTCCACGCCTCCTCCCACTCCACCACTCTGTTAACACTGGTACAGTAATGTTAAGATGAAACACGGGTTATGAAACTGGAGTTAGCTCCACCATCTTTTTCCCAGACTCTCTTGTTTCAAAACATAAACGTCAATTCTGAATGGATTCGGTAATGAGGGATCTTTGTGGCTCAAGATGAAGTTCTGCAGGTCTTAATCTCTTCCTCTTCATGCAAGGATCACTTGCTGTCCCCTATTAAAAAAAAAAAAAAAACTGCCTTTTTTATTTTTTTTGCAGGACTGGAGTTGTACCTGCAGTGTAGCGTCAACTGGGGTCAAAGTCCCTGGGTTCAAAACCTTCCTTACAACCTCCAACGGCAGCACAGGGTTTTGACACTCTCAAGCCCCAAGGGGTACCTTATTCTCTGCATATACAGAGGTATCTATGTACGCTGAGAAAGGTGTAGGGAAGTTTAGATTTCCAATAAGTGGACAGCTCTCTAGATCTGTAGCACCTCTTCGCTTGCCCGTCTGGCAGCTCGCTGGTGCACCCACGCACGCACACGCTCCGGTCCCCGCCGCCGCAGCACGCAGGGGGAGCTCTCTCCCGTCGCGTAGCCCACACGCCTTCCCCGTCTGCGGGGAGCAGGTCTCTCACCGGAGAGAACTGCCTGGAAGCTGCTGTGCAACTGCACGCTTCGAACGTTCCCTTTTCAGAAACCGAAGCCGGAGTCTGGTCGCTTTAAGCAAGAGCTGCAGTAAAATCGGGCTGCGTCGCTGCGCGTTGGAATTCCTGCTCGGCTCTGGAAGTGGACCAGCTGGCTCCAGCGAGTGGTGCTGCTTCTTACGAAACGTTTTCCCCGAGAAGTCGACATCCTACTTCTTCTCTCGAAACCTGATCTCTTTTAGGGGCTGGATGGGATTATTTTTGTTCAGCAGAATGATAGAAAATAGGGCTGGAATGGATAATGGGAGGTCACCTGTTTCAGTGTCTCGGGGAAAACACCGGAGCGTGCCTTTGAACAGCAGTAAGTCCATACGAAGGGACTCATTGCTAAAACTGTGTGTAAAAATATTCAAAAAGGAAACTGTTCTCTAGGAATCAGTTAGTTATCTGGCAACGGAAAACAGTCTATAAAATGCAAGTTAGAATACTTTCTGATGTTTAAAAAAAACCCTTTTCCAGTGCATTTTGTAAATACTGTTTCAAGTAAAAATCACACTGCGTCGCTGGTTTTCTGCTCTTAACAGTCATTTTCCTTCCCATTCAGAGGAAGAACTTCACAGTTTTTACATGGGTAGTTTGGAAAGTTGGTTGAGCAATAACAAAAGCTGCTCTAAATTTACGAATTCTTTATCACAACCCCAACATGAAGAAACGCCAGGCTGGCATCAGTTTTGGTGAGAGAATCTTTTCCTTACGGGTTTCCTCAGTGGAGGAGGGCAAGGCTGAACACTGGTGTTGCAAAAAGCTGTACAGAGCAGGAGCCAGCTCTCCTTTAGCTGCCCCCTTGGCACTAGCCAAGGTGAAGGTGGCTGCTTTCTAAGGTGTGCCTTACCCCATCTCTCCGTTACAGCTGTAAGTGAGCCTGTTTCACTGCCTTTCTCGGTCCCCAGGGAAGACAGAATGCAATAAACAGCAAAAACTTTGTAGTCATGTTCAGCGCCGGTGGCACCAGAGTGAAGCAGATCCATCACCTGTGCCGCATTCACCCGGAGCAGGGTGAGGGCTGAGCCAGCAGCTGGTGAGTATTCCTGACGTGCTTGCTACGCATTAAATGTATGAAGAAGTAAGCAACAAGGTGCTAAGGAGTTTCTTATTTTTGGATGCTCCTCATCAGAAAGCCACTTCGAGGCCTCACTGCTTTGCTAAATTATAAAATACGTGCTTATTTCCAGCCCAGTGTTATGTAGTTTATACCTATTTCTTCTTGGTTCACATTGTCCTTTAGTCTAGCTTGTTTTCTGCCTAGTTCTTTACCAGTACTGGAGCATCTCCCCTACAAGGAGAGGTTGAGGGAACTGGGCTTGTTCAGCCTGAAGAAAAGGCTGCGAGGGGACCTTATAAATGCTTACAAATATCTGCAGGGTGGGTGTCAGGAGGACGGGGCCAAGCTCTTTTCAGTGGTGCCCAGTGACAGGACAAGGGGCAATGGGCACAAACTGAGGCACAGGAAGTTCCATCTGAACATGAGGAAGAACTTCTTCCCTCTGAGGGTGACGGAGCACTGGAACAGGCTGCCCAGGGAGGCTGTGGAGTCTCCTTCTCTGGAGATATTCAAGACCCACCTGGACAAGGTCCTGTGCAGCCTACTGTAGGTGACCCTGCTTCGGCAGGGGGGTTGGACTAGATGACCCACAGAGGTCCTTTCCAACCCCTACTATTCTGTGATTCTGTGATTCTGTGATTTATAAAAAGCAACTGTACTGCGTCTGAGCCTTCGTTTTGCTGAACTAAGCAAGACGTGTTGTTCCAAATGCTGTAGGTAGAGACCCTTCCATCTGCCTGGTCAGTAGCACTTTTCTGCGCCTGATCAGCTTACATTCACCTTTCTTGAGCTGGGGTGGTGTAAATGATACACAGCATCATGCCTAACAACTGCTGGAAATACTTCATTGAACGTATGATAAGATTTTGGGGTTTTTTAGTGCACAGATCTTTCCCATGAGATATCAGTTAGTGAGCTCTGCATTTCTAACAGATGCATTTTATTAGTCCGTAAAGAAATTATTCTAGACATTGCATTGACATTTCTTTTTTTGGTAGGTTTTTTTGTGAACTCCACTCATCGATTTCATTCATTCTTTAGGACATCTTTGTCGTGCAGTCTTCCAGCTCTGTACCATCTACGGGTTTTAGTAGCACACACCTGCCTTTTTGCACCAACTTAATTAATGAAAATTCTACTTGAGTTCCACATCCCAGTTACATCCTCCACATTTGTTTTTCTTCAATAACTGCCTGTCTCCTCTGTAGCCACTTCCTTACCCACAATGTAACTCCTGTAATATTACTGCTTAACCTTCTCCAGCGTAACTTGTACATTTCCAGTTGTTAGAGAAATCGGGTATGGAATTTTGTATTTCATGAGTCAGCTGGTTTCGATTTCCGAGATGAAGAATATCTGGTCTGACCAGTATGAGCCTAGGAAGATCTTTGATTTTTACCTCCATCTCATTTTTAGCTTTTATCCCTACTGGCATGTTCCCATGGTTCCTGTTATTATCAGAACCTGTGACACATCAAATATTCATTTACTATTGACACCCTGCTTAAATTATCTAAATTACCTCTCTCCTTAGCAATCGTGTTTTCTTAGTTTTCCTGTTACTTAGTTGTTTTACTATTTATTCTTGTTTCCTTTATGAGATCTAACTCAGCTCATATTTTTGGCAATTCTCAGTTGATCCCTCAACCTGAAAACATGGCTTTCCGTTCAAATACTGTAATGCCTGTGAAAAGCTTCTGTCGTTGCGTTACAAAGAAAACCAAGCGAAACCCAAAAACAACTATATGTGCTCCAACTATAGTTCATAAAATCTTCAAACTCAGCCAAATCAAAATCAATTTTTGCCCGGACTCGGTTTAGCATCTCTTTTGCCCAAGGGCTATTTCCCTGCCAAGTTGCTGCTTTTGCTCCCGCCCATTTCAACATTCTTCAGACTGTTCATAATTCAAGTATATGTGAATTCAGTCTGTGTTGATACAAATGTACAAGGTAGAAAAAGAAGTAATACCCCTGATCGAATTCTCATACAACATCCTTTGAGGAACAGACAGTTCTTTTCTCCAGTTGTACCCCTGAAATTCGTAGGAGACTGTTTCAGGCGAGTGGAGAGGAAGGGTGTGCTGCAGGGACATCGAGAGACATCTGTCTGCTAGGCAAGTGGTGGGGTTTCTGCTCTGGCTGGGATTAACTTGGCCAACATTGTTAAAGACCACTATGCGACCAAAACATCAACTGTTATACCCAGAGCTGAAAAATCACTGTTGTATACTTGCAGCGTTCATGTGGCTTGGAGGTTTCCAAAAGTGAAGCTGTATTTTCTCAGAATAGTTACATAAACAGTAAATCCCCTTTGAACAGGAAGGATTCTATGGGCAGCTCCAAATGATGTTACTGTCGACATCGGCGGTCCCTTCTCTGGGGGAGTTTGGATGTGATACCAAAGTTGTGTTCCGTAAAATGAGAACCAAAAGGGCTCCTTATGACAGCAGTTACCACACCTCCCTTGGGTGATCCTAAACCACACTGAACACTGGAGTTTCTAGCTTCTGTGCTGCTCATTTTGCTCTTCAGCCCTGAGCCTCCAAGTACGAATCTGTTCAGGGTCGTTTTCCACGATAAATTCTGCGTTCTAATCCTTGATTCCTGCAGCGTTGGAACTAAGCAGTCGGCAAGTTTGTAGATCAGAACTGCAGGGCAGGAAAACATGTTTGTGCTAAAAGAAAGTTGTAGGAGGGTGAGCTTCTAGGCTGGGTAACAAAGGAAAAAAGAAAAAAAAACCCATGAGGGGTGAATACATCTGCGGGACAGGTCTAGTCCAGCATCTCTGCTCAGAGAGATTGTGTTACCTGTAAGGAGTCAGCAGCTCCCACAATTGCATTGGCACACGACCTTGGAGAGGCGAGAAGTAACAGTCTGCAGTTGATTTGCCAACAACTGGTGTTTTAGAAGAAGCCTGGATTTTATTAAAGGCCTTGGCTCAGAGCAGCAAACAAGACTCGTTCAAAGCCTGTCTTTAATATCAAGTCTCAAGGTTTCTGACTGTCTGAAAGAAAAGGACTGGGTTACTCCAGACCATTGAAAAACCATGAGTAAGATTTCTCAAGTAGGAATGTACTGCTAATTAGTCTTTTTGGGTCAGCCTGGGTGGGTTGGCTAATTAGCAAAAGCAATATACCCATGTGATTGGCCTGGAGTGTGGGTGAGGTTCCTGGAAGCACCAGGTGATATCTGGGGAAAAAAAGGATGTGTGGGTGGTAAAACCAGGACAGCTGCAGTCAGTGACGAGAGAGGGGGAGATACACCTTCAGTGGAAAATGCATGCAGGCTCTCAACTTCCAGAATAGTTGGGTAAGGATTAGCAAGCTTCTGTGAGGTTTATTGAAAGCTTAATTTAGGATAAAACAACTTTTTTGTGAGATGGGGAGATATGCAGATTGCGTAAGTGCTGCTGTTGTCGTGTCAAGTCAGGTAGGTGCTGCGTGCTGTAAAACCCAAGGCTGTTCCAGTGCGAGAACGGGCGGCAGGTCTGCTCAGCCCCCAGGCACGGAGGAGACAGAGGCCCTGCGGGTGTTGTTTTCATGTTAGAATAGGTGCCAATTTAAATTCCCAGCCTGTGCTTTCAGTTTCTAAATAAAAGATGAGTTTTACCTACATAATCTTTTGTTTTACTAGAAAAGCAGTAACGCTCGCATCCTCCCTAGCCATCCTGTGCTGCTGCAGAGAACCAAGCAGGTCGGTTTCTGGCGGGTTGTAAGGCCAGGAAGCCTCTCACGTGGTGATCGTAGCAATGTTCCTTCTAAAACATGGTGTGTGCTGTCTGACAGAAGTCACATGGACTCCTCCAGAAAGAACCTCCTGGAGGTCGCTGAGCCCGAGTGCTTGTGCTGTCCCTGGAAGGGCTGGCCTCTGTGTCCCGCTGAAGGACACCCAGGCAAGCTCCCAGCGCCCAAAGGCATGGGGGAAGGTGCCAGATGTGCCAGCACGATGCTGCTGGAATGCTAAAGGAGTTCGCTCCTCGGGGGCAGCTTTTCCAGGTCCCTGCTCGGGGCAGGTTTCCCCCAGGACCGAGGAGTTACTGGTGTCCATGCATATTGCTCCAGCGAGCTCCACCGCGTTATACAGAGTGGGCACCGCAAATACTGAACGTTACTGGCGCATGCATAGGAGAGAGTGTCAGCTTCTAGATGTAGTTCAGAAAATTAGAGGAAGGAGAGAGACAAAACGGAGAAGGCTTTAACCCACACTGAAGAACTTGAAAATTTTCTGGTGGCTGTGTCTTTCCTTATGAAATCCTCTTCGTTTCCGAGTATCCTCGTCCTTACAATGATGCTTACCGAGAACTGCGTTACTGGGTGAGTGAATAGAAGGATCAGATTTTGCCTCGTTCATTTTGTACGTATCATTTTTACTCCTCATTTGGTCTTCTGAAGGTTGGTAGCTCTGAACGATCAGAGCTTTGGACCTGTCCTATGTCTTTTTATTTATGTAAGTAAAGCAGACAAAGCAATTTGTAACAGCTGCATACAGTAGAGTGTCGTAACACCTTCCAGTTTGCTGTGCAGGGATTCACATTGCTAGGAGTGAGATTTATTTCTATAGTTCTAACATCAAATACAAAACTATCAGAAGATAACAGTAAACTTTGCAAGAAATACGTTTAATTTTCCATTTATTACTTAATGCATTCTGGGTTTTTTTCCTTCTTGACAGATGGCAATTTAATTTCTGGATCCTTAAAAGACTCCCAAGCTATTATGTCCAATGACTTAACATATTTCACTTTTCAAAATATTAGAGATGGGCCTGAGACAAAGTTTGGATCCAAATACTAATGTTCCCAGAGGGTGTTCTGCTCCAAGGCTTTGGTTCAGACCCATCTTTTCCTCTCGGCAAGTATACATTTGAAAAGGATCCTGCCAAATAAATCTCCTGTTTTGAAAAGTTAAGTATTACATGTGTTTCTAATAACATGTCAGATGGAGTAGCATGAAGTAATTTCAATTATTTTTATTATTTGTCTGTGGTTTTTGCTTCCTTCTTTCATTTTGCTTAGCAAAACAGCTAACCTAGAGTAGTCCATCTCCCTTCCCATTTGCAGTCAGCAAATCAAAGTGAAACTACCACTAGCAACAAGTCCTGCTGCGCTCGTGCTTCCAGGTACGAGTGAATGCCATTAAAAATAAATTATTTCTTAAATTACTTGAATGTATCTGTTGAAGTCCATTTTCTGTTCAGTCCACCCTAAAAAAGAGAGCAGAAGCAGTGAGATGCAGAAAAGCGTTCAAGGTGCTAGGAACTGCCGGAGAAAGGCCGTACGGAAACGGAGGTGAGATCTGAGAAGGCACTCCGGAGATCATGATCACATGCTGCAGAGGGAAAACATTTGTTTTTTAAGAACTCAGCTTTGGATTAGTGCAGGATTCATATATCATGTCAGACAGCAACTAAATTAGAACATGTTATCTGGAATAAATTACACGTATATGTTCAGCTCCAACCAATAAAGAGATTTCTAAGGAAAATAAAGGCAAATTAGTGGAAAATTGGAACGAAACTACTCTAATTTTTTTTTTTTCTCTTTTGTTTCAAATGTGTTTTCCAGAGTGGATCACTAAAGGAGCCAGAGCCAAACAAAATCCCACCTCAGCGACCACCACCTCAAGGTTGTTTACAGTACATTCTCGACTGTAATGGCGTTGCAGTAGGACCAAAACAAGTCCAGGCTACTTAGATAATTGAGACTAAAAGCAAGGGTTAAAGCAGAAATGAAAAAAGAAAAGAAACAAACCCGCAATCTTAAAAGCAAACATGCCAGTTTTGTTCAATTTTTGCATTGTTTCAGTGCTGACCTGGACTGTGTTTTTTCTATGCAGTGTCAACGATACCGTCTGGTTGTTTACTTGTTCATGTCCGTGCGTGTAATGCTTACCTGCCTTGCTCTGTAAAACGTGTGATTCCAGGGCTGTTGTCAACAGTGTACAAAGAATGTGCCTCTCTAGAGCCCCGTGCAACTGTACATGATGGATAGTTAGACGGTATTTTTTGAGTATTATATATCGTTAAGTAAAATACCACCGAGGTTCCAATCGAAATACTTCTGCTTACGCTGTGAGTGTGTGCACACTGTACTCATAGCCTTTATTTTTGTGTGTGTGTGCATGACTAATAGGTAGGTGATCCAGATATATTTTTAAAAGTATAGATTAGAATTTGCTAGTGAGGCTTTTTATTTATAATTTTATAAAGTTTGTTAACATTTGAGTTTTACTTGTAAACAAGTGGAAGTCTAATATTTCAGTGACTCCAGAAGATCTAGTTCTTCCCAAGGAATATTTAAAATATCTTCTATTTTACATACTAGTATTCATATTTTTAGTAATTCTGCATTAAATTATTAGCTACAAAGCTATGTAAATGGGCCACCTATGTGCAATATCTCAGTGAAAGTGTGAGTATCTAATGTATCCTATTTCAATTCAATAGTACCTTTTGTTGTCATTCTGAACGAGTAATCTATGGAGATTTTTAATGAAAACTGATGCAAATACTTTCAAAAATCTTAATACTTACCTAGAGAGTGAAATCCCAGGTGATTTGGCGAGATGTACCTCAAGGACTGTTAAACTTCCTGTAAGAGCTCATTTTTTTCAAACACCGAGGTGTTTTAGGAGATGGTAGACCAGGGTACCTTTAACCAGCTAGGGGTCTTGCCCTGTGATTAAAATGCCAGACAAAAGTGTCAGCAGTTTTATTTACCAGCTCAGGTCTACTATTTTAAACGTAGAAATCTCCAGATAGCTGTACAGACAGTTCAGTCCCAGCGTTATCCACGTAAGTAGGGTTTGTAATAATTGCTTGAAATCCAAACATGCAAAAAGACTGGAGGTGCCTGACAACTGCTAGGTTTTCTGTAGGTAAATTATTTGTGATTTTTGCATAACCAATTTATGGTGTAATGTGACAAGAAATACGCAGGGAGGCAGTTAATCTGTCGTGAGAGCTCTAGCCTAGAATCACAGGGTGCACACTGCAAGCATACCATAAAGCTTAGTTGCAAGCGAGCCACAAAAGTATAATTTTAATCTTGGATGTCTACGAAGATGAGTAGTGGCCATTAGTTTAGTGCAAACAATTTTGTTTGAAGGGAAAACAGCCTGATGTTCTACTTCTGTTTTCCCTACAAACACTGGAAAAAATTATCAGTGAGAATCATCATTCTTAGTGTTTCTTTTATTTGTACAAGCTGGCTGGTAAGACGAGAATTAAGGTATGCGTTATTAGCTATTTAGATGTTTGTGGTAAGTGCTACTGTTTACTGCCTATCAGTAAATTACATGAGTATTTTGCTTTAGTGATCAGCATTTGTCTGGGTCAGTGGTCATTCCAGTGATGGCGTTGGCTGTTCTGTTCTCCATTAATAAAATTCCACTTAGAGTCAGGTTCACAAATCCTTACCTCCAGACACCGTAGAAGCGAATAAACCATACTGCCCTGGGGTGAAGAAATGAATCTGATGATTGATTTTATTTAAAGCAGTTGGTATTTTTTGCATGTAGCGGTGCAAGCATTCGCAAGTGCTTTTCGCACGACGCTTGTGGGTCGTGTGTGCCAAGGAGAGGTGGGGGCTGCAGGTAGGATTTCAGCTTGTTGGCTGGAAGGACTGGCGAGGGCGCGCGCTGTTGCTACACCCCCCAGACGAGGAGCAAGCCCAAATGTCTCTCTGCATGCAAGCATGCTTAGGTGCAATATCGTGGGTAACAGGGAACAGATGTTTCACAGTGTAGGCTTGATGTTCAGTTTTGTTGAGTTATTTTTGGTAAAAGTTTCTTTCATGATTGTTGCCTTTTGTACAACCCAGCTGCAAGAAAGTGAGCAAATGCTGGAAGTGTGACAGCAGTATATCTTTTATGTGAAATATCTTGTACAGCTTAATGTGCAATAAAAGAAAGTTATATCTGTCTTCAGTGTAAAGTTTCTGGCATTCAAGCCTGTATGTACAAGTGGGGGAAAGAAACATTTCTGTTTTCCAATATTGAGCGAAAGGAGACTAATAAGAAAACAATCCTTATTGAGATGTTGCAAGACCACGTTATCACCTTCAAATATTTCCTACCAAAGTGGTTCAAATTAATACACAATGAAGGCACATTCCTTAACACACAGTACGTGCTATTTATCTTTCTACACCACAACACACCGCTACAACTGTGTTAAAACTTACTGAAGTGTTGGTATGTGCTGCTCTCAGGCACATACACTGGAATCTCGCAGAGTAAGTAGAAAGCTAACTGTAAGAGCCTTTTGAAAAAAAAAATAATTGTGTATTGCAGCAGTGCTTCCAGATACGAAGGTTTTCCTTTAGACACCTGAATAGATTTAAGCCTTTTACTTGCACTAAGTATCTGTGTAAGACTGAAAATTCCCAAATGTTCAGAACATCTAGATCAGTCCTCTTCCATAATATTTACTGTTCAGCAAAGCTCTTGCCCTGACTGAAACATTATACAAACAAATGGCTCAGAATTTCCTCCTGTCCTTCCTTCTCCGTAACTCAGATGCCCTGTGTGCTTTGTCACGTGCAAGAATAACGATTCGGGTACGACTGTCGGCCCAGAAAGCCACATGCAGACATCTGATCCGAGAGAAAAGCAGCATGCCTGCTGATATCTGACACGGCGCTATTTCAGTCAGAAAGCAGAAAAAAACCCACCTGTGCGATGACGTAGTGTCTTTCAGCCGTGGATTTCACAGTCTGAGCCTCCGCTACACATTGTAGCTTCACATGTGATACAGTATTTTACAGTATGCTTCCTCTCGGTGGAAAGATCTCTTTGGTGAAGAATTAGTAGTGACTTCCATGTGTTTCTTGTGATGTTCTTGACATATTTCACTAAGGGGTTAAATAAGTTATCAAAAGGCTTTAAATTAGCTGGAAAATTTCAGTATGAAGTTGTTTTACTGCTATAAGAGTGAATCTAAGAGGAGTATTACAGAAATAATCTTAAAACTTTGGAGGAACAGAACTGCAGTAACTAACTACACAGAAAATAGTAGCTGTGTTGCTGAAGTAGATGTTACTGGGAAAGTCAGTTGTCTCGCAGCCTCTGCTTGAGCTGGGCCAAAGTTATACTGGAGTTAACTCCATTGGTGTGATTTGAAGTCGGTACCGCTACTGCTGGGATAAATGTTGTACTTCTTAGCGATCTTAAGGATGAATCGTTGGGGCTCCAAGCAAGTTACTTATGTGCCAGCTGTGAGGAGTAGTATTGACTACATGAAAATTCAGTCCATATTAATAGAATTTTGCCTCAAAAGTAGAATTAGTCACATTCAAGGGTTGTTTTGAAGTGTTGGATATGAAATCTAATAAGAATTCTTTGACACTATGACATGATGAAGTTTTTCTTGTACTGAACCTAGGGGGCCCAGTGCAACCCCAAGGAATGCAATCCCAAAGCCAGGAGCCATTGCAGCCCCAGCGCGTGTACCCCCCCGGGCAGGCAGCAAAGCCCTCAGCTTCCCAGCCACAGCGTCCGCCCGGACCTACAACCCAGCAGCCACGGCCCCAGGCTCAAGGTCCTCCCAGCGCCAGGTTATCAAAGGAAGCGGAGCCGCAGCCGCAGCCGCAGCCAGCGCCGCAGCCGCAGCCAGCGCCGCAGCCTGCTCCGCAGCAGAAGCCGCAGTCTCATCCACAGCTGAAGTAAGATTTAATTGATCCATTTTCTTTTCTCCTCCACACAGGTTTTGTTGTCGTAATTGTAATTTGGGAGTTATTCTGAAACTCAGAAAAACAGGTACATACGTTCCCAAGTCCAACACGAGGTTAAAATATCTCAAAAAGCTTATTCTCTGTTTATGATTAGTAAGACAGCATCATTAGCTATATCCTAAGCACTGCACAAAATTTCATTTGTTAGCTGTGCAGTTTCTGCCCCGACGAGGCCTGAGAACTCCTCATCCTTCTGGTGTTTGCTTTCTCCTCCTGGCGTCACGGGCTCGTGATCTGGGCGTGCTCTGAGCCCGCGCGCAGAGGAGGAACTCTTATCGGTTTAAACTTTTCACCTCGCAGTTGCTCAGGCCCCAGACAGCAGTTTCCAAGGCCTCGCTCAGAAGCGCTCCCGAGGACCAACCGCGCGTGGCTGCGCAGGGCGGCTGGCGGCCCCGCCAGCCGCTCGCGCGGGCGCGTTCCTGCCTGGCTGCGCAGCGCTGCGGGCGCGGTGCCTGGCCAGCCGCGTGCCGCAGTGCGGAACGTGGAAGGGACCCGAGGCTGTGTCTCCCCTCACAGCTCGGACCCAGGGAGCAGGAGACACGGGGCAGGTGTTAGCAGACTTGCTGGTTTTCGACGTGGCGACCCTGGCACACGTTGTTGCCGGTGGTCGCAGACACGTGCTACTGGTTGTGGTGAGTACAAAGACGGGAACGTGGTCTTTGTTTCACCCGGGTAACACAGATCCCCTTTTTCCACCCACTCGTTTGCTAACACTGGCGTGAACCAACGCGGAGTCCTCACCTGAGCACAGTTCAGTGGAAAAGATATCTTAGGTGACAATATCCAGGGGACAGTATTTTCCTTGCCTTCCTAGGACAACGTATTTCTTTATTCCATTTTGTAATCATAAAACTCAATTCATCCATTATTTAAATACACATAGAGAATAGGGAGGTCAGTTTTCTTAAGAAAGATGGAAACCGGTTTGTAGTTTGAAGCCTGACTTGTGAGCTTCTGACGTTTAGGAACAGGTACAGAAGAACTGTACCACGTGCTGCTCCCCAGCTTTCTCGCTTCCCTTCAGTTTCCTGTTCGGATCTGGATTGTTTTTTCTCTTCTTCAAATGGGAGAGAATAGTCTCTATTTAAAATAAAATTTGAAAGGAGAAACAGACGTTTTTAAGATGCAAGCCGTAATGAGAGCAGTTTTTCTGACTTCCAAGGCACAGTTGTAGGTCCACACCAAGACTCAGATCTCCTGCCTGTAGGATTAACTCTATCTATTTGCATGTGTATGCTTTGTATTCACCCACATGCTGTTGCCTAACCTGTATGTACATGTTATTAATCAGTGAATAAATATTTAATTAGGCTACTTATTGTGTTACTAATCAAGTCAAGTGCTGCTTCCCACCCTCCCTCTTTCAGTGAGTACAAACAAACATTTATCAGTCTATTCTCATTAACACAACTATAATTTATGAAAAACCTAAAGTGCCTGCAGCACTGTTTGCTGTACATTATTAGTTTAGAGGCAGAGAAGTTGCAAACCGTGAAGAGTACAAGACGATCTGAATAGGAAAAGTGTTTCAGTTTTACTATAGCCAAAACTGAAATCCTGTCATTGGAGTGAGATAAAAATGAAATCAGTTAACTAGTTTTACTAATGCGTGGACGTATTCATGGAAGGATTATAACTCATTAATGTTTTCTGTTTAAATTCAAGCCTACTTTTTAAATATTATTTTATCTGACAAGTCATGAGTTAAAGTTTTAGATTTCAGACATTTTCCTTCTTGTATGTTATTTTATTCATGCTTACAGAGACTTATACTGTAGTTCCATGATGGCACTAGAAACAGAGGAACGTTGCTAGTCTGCTTATAGACAAGAAAATTTATATCTGATTTGGGGACTTTTTTTAGGATGTAAAGTGTCGTTAAGCCTCCATTAACAATCAAGTGAGAGAGAGAGAGCACATTACAACTTTAGGATTCATCCAATATACCTAATTTTTCCTTGCACGTAACTGTTTGCCGCCGTAACAAGCCCAGTTGTTCATCATCCTGTGTTGGGTGGTGACTGGGATATAGCAGGCAGGCCCACTTTTTCCTCAATTTCTGATTTACATCATCCAATTTACTTGGAATACAAGGTTTCAGATGTGTAAAAAAAGCAGTGTGTTCTCTAACGAAGAAGATGATCCTGCTTCTCCAATCAAAGTGCAGAAGAAATGTGCTGCATTGGAGCAGCTCTGTGTGCTGCATCTAACCACATTGCTTGTGTTGACTGTCCATTTTGATGTGCAAACCGTCTGCATCTCATGGACACTCTTCCTTTTCTCATCGTTTGTACGAGTTATAGGTGGGTGGAAGCTGGTAGGCAATATGACCATACAAAACCTCTTGCATTTTTGTCTTGCAGCAAGTCGCAGTCTTTGACAAATGCCTTCAGTTTCACAGAATCATCCTTCTTCCGATCATCTGTGAATGAAGATGAAGCAAAAGCTGAAACGATTCGAAACTTGAGGAAATCCTTCGCTAGTCTTTTTTCTGATTAGCCAGCTTCATCTAAATGCACCTAGCATAGAGTCTCAAAAGCTACGTGAATGTTACCTAGGTTTTGTTTTCCCTGTGACAGTACCCTTCTCTACTGTGCTCACTGTTGTATTAAGCAATATGTTAAACTTAGAAAAAAACAAAAAAAATAGGAGGAGGACTTTGATGAGATACCATTCAGGAACATGTATAAAAATCTGGAAAGAAGGAAGGGTTCTACTGCTAACACAGAATGACAAATTTTGAGGTCCTTACCCATTGTAATATTGTGGCCTTACCGTGACTGAACTATATATTCCTACCTGAGACTCCTTTGTAGAATTGTGTTAATAAAGCATTGAGTAATGGGGTTTCTCCTTGCTTCACCCATTTCCAGTGCATTGCAATGCATGTGTATTTTGTGTGTAAATGTTTTGTACTGCAAAAGTATAGTCTTGACTTGTTCTTGTCTCCCAAATTTAGGAGGCAATTCCCACTGACTTTTTTGTCGAGCCACTAAATAATGTGAGAAATTGAAGCAGTTTCTTCCTCCTTATACAATCTTTCCATCAGCTGGTTGTAGACTTCTGATGTATTGCTGAGAGTTACCAGTACAGTTTATGTCATAAGTAGAGTGTATATGTACTATTGTATCTCCATATGTCTGTTCAAATTTATTTCCAAATTGTAACCATAACTGGGTTTAGTTGCAAAGAATATGCATGATGTTACCCCTATTTTTGTGAACACCTTCTAATAAATGTAAAGTCCCATGCCTGGTTTAAAAAAATGTCTTCTACAAAGCTTGTTTCAACGTCAATATATATTGTCTGTTCTGACCGATATCAGAAGGGTAGCTTTATGATTATAAAATATTTGGACACAGACCACAACTGTAAGAAAATAAATGGTCACAAATAATTCCCTTTTTGAATCAGCATCATAAAAAGTTATAAATTCTAGGAATCACATTTATATTTTCTAAGAAGTTACGTATTTTAAAAATACTTCTCTGACTTACGAAAACAGAATTGATCCCAGACTTTGAGGTAATAGCGGCATCTTTTTTTTAAATCACCTAAATCAAACTGAATTTCATTAGTAATCTCTAGACTGTCCATTTCCCAATGATTATCCTGTCATTCTGCATATCATGAGTTACACGCAGCAGTGTTCCTTGCCAGGAAGCAGTGCTAACAGGGAAATGAAGAAAAAAATAACTGTGGTGTTAGCATGTCTGAGGGAGAAGACGAGCAACACAACGTTAACTTAAAACTGCCTCAGAAATCTGACTTCTTGTAGATCTGATGATAGTTTATGAACTCTAGGTAAAGCACAGTCACCGTCTGATGACAGACGTCCTTTCAGCAGTTCTGGGTTCCTTTGGGTGAAGAGCCTGGCTTGGGCCAGGAGACTGGCATCGAGGTATGGAAACTTCACCCTCCGGTGATGCCAGCGTTTAGTTCCTACATTAGCACCTGGTAGCTCTCTGTTTGGCAGCACAGTCTGCGCTGATGATCTTCGCGTGTGTATTTCCTGAAAAGCAGACGCGTCCAAATCACTCGCAGGCATCACAGCTGACACCTTTTCTGGACTGGCGGTGGCGACTGACTCAGTGTCGCAGCTGATCAAGCCTAGAACAACGCTTTCCTCCGGGTCAAGACTAAATCGAAGTGAGGGGTAGGTCTGCACTGCAACATTGCAAACATTAAATACGTAGCGTTGCCCTCTGTAGAGTGGAATCTCAGTCTCTGTTCGGCGTGTAACCATCATCTTTGTGGCACAGCCCTCAGAGAAGCCCTCTTACTGCAGCAATCGCAACTCTCCTCTCTTGCAGGAGGAACGTACTGTGTACAGAAGCCTGTAGTTTCGAAGATGAATTCTGTGGCGAAATAGAACGCTGTAACTGTTAATAGTTTTTAATAGTTCCTAAGTATCAGCTATACTTCGATTTTTTTAACTGTTGTCCCCTTCCTGCCCTCACTGGATTGAAACCCTTCCCTGGGCTGCAAGAAGAACCGTGAGCAGTTACAGAGCCTTTCATGTCTGAGAGGCACTCTGCTTTTAGATTAGAAAGATTAATCAAAGCTGCTAACGCAAATTAATTACTGCTACAGAGAAAGCATAGTAATTATGCATAGTTTGGCATGGTTGGTGATTAGTGCATGCCTAGTTTCAGCAATATTTAGCACAATGTGAATTACAGGTAGTTCATTAGTCCAGGCCCCAGATTGTGGCTTGAGGCAAAGTTTCTCGTTCATATAAAATTCCCTCCCACCTCTTGCTGGGAGAAAACGGGTTTCACTACAGTCTTTGTTTTACCATCTGGAACAAAAAAAAAGAAAGAAAAGAAAAGAAAAAAGCGAGCAAGATGATGCAATCGAATCTGCGTGGTGTGTCCTCCCACGCAGTGCACAGAACACTTCGCCTCTCCGCGATGCCAGAACACCTTCGTACTGCCAGGCGTGCCAAAGCCTGTCACATGCAAGCTGATGCACGCTGGTGTGCCTCACGCAGCGTTTCACGGCTGAGGCATTTTAAAGCAACCTATAACACATCTCCAAAATACTAATCAGAAAAAGTGAGGTTTTATACAAAGACCATTCACACCTCTAGTGTCCATTTTGTCTTCCTTCGTTAAGTAGAGGGTGCTTTGAATTCACACGCTGGCTCTGAATACGCAGTTATCCAATAGCTGGGGCTGCGTACGTGGTAACACAGCAGTAACCGGCGTGTCTGTGGCTGTTTGTCCTTGCTGAGCATTAGCCTAGGAACACAAGGTCTACACTTCATTTGCACCTTTTCCAGGGGAGAGGCAGCTCATGATGCCACAGGTTTCTATGCACAGCACTCCATCTTTTTTTCATCTTTCACTTATAAACCCAGATAATATGAAATCTACGGAGCTACTCATCGAGTTCAGGTCTAAGAATGAGATGGAGCCGTTTTCTGACCACTAGGCCTGAAGCGAATTCAAAACGCTGAAGCAGATTTGAAGAGATTGTAACTATGGGCAAAGTGACTAATCTAGCTTTGAAACAACCACTAACTCGCCAGTAAAATTAGTCAAAACAGAACGAAGGTACTTTGTAAACACTGTGTGTGCTTTGAGTACTTCCTACTCCACAAGAACAAAGTCAGTTCTCTGCGCCACCGTTGTCTCAATGAACGTATCACATACAGCACAGCTCCTGCTTACAGAAGCAAAGAAGTCATTGCGTATTGTCTGCGCGTTGACGTGGCTGTGGCCACTACAAATGAATTTCCGGACAACTTGTCCATCGACAGCAGCTTCCAGTGAGGTTGGGCAGGGTGCAGGGGGCTGAGTAAGTCCACCACAGCTCTCTAGTGCCTTTTCAGATCTTGTATCATGGTGCCTGTCTTGGTAACAGCACGACAGCCACGCAGGGGTTGGCAGGTCGGACACGGGATCCGTGGGAGACCTGGGCTATGCTAAAATGGCAGCGGGAGGCTAGGCAGCAGATACAGTGATGGAAAATGGCGCTAGCTGCCAATGTTCAGGACAGAATTTCCTCTTATTCCTGGACGCTCAGCTATCTTGTCCTTTGTAACCATGCAGGCACGGAGTAAGAGGCAACTGAATTAAGCTCTGCCTTGCTTCTTCCCCTGGCAAAATAAGGCTGTGCAGCAAGAGAGTGCTGCAAACGAAGCAGCATTTGCAAGTTTTGATCACTAGTAGAGTTTATTGTTCCATACCAGAAATAACTAGAAATGATTACTGACTCAGAGTAATTTAAGAAAGATGATCTAAACTGTCATGTATGCCAGCACAAATGAGTTACAGTTCTGAATGACAATAAACGTCTCCAGCATGGAAATGTTTTTACTAGACATACATTTCTAAACAAGCAATTTTTTGTCTTTTTTTAAGATGTTTTTAAAATCTCATATCAGAATTTTCAAAATAGGTACCTAAAATTAGTAGTTAGCTTTCAAAATGCATACTCAGTCATGTAAAGAAGCAGCTGAAATGGCAAAATCCTGTTTTCCCCATTTACTCTAATTCCTCATTTTCTAAGGAAGAACATTCCACCTCAAGATGATAGTTTACATTAAGTTTCATGAAACATTGATTTGCTCATCCGTAGTTAGATTCTTGCAGCTCAAAAACTAATTTAAGAAAGAATGCAAATAAAATGCAACTTTTTTAAAAAGAGAAAGAGTTCAAATAATGTCTGGAGTATCAACTGTGTTCTTTAATATAATCCAAGAAGAACAACAGAAAGACTATCCCCCTGCTTCACTTTAAGATAGCCCAGGAGTAGAAGAGAGATGTTGCACTTTTTCCCACAGATTATGTTACAAGAATTAGAAAGAGGATCCAAAAAAAAAAAAAAGGCAGACTTTTTATTTTTTCCTGGGACTGGAGTTTTGACTTGTCTTGGCAGTGGCATTGCTCAGAACTTTGCAAGGGTGGATGTGGTGTTTAAAAACTGATCCACTTCACGTTGCTTGACATTTAAGTTTCCCAGTACAGGATATATATTGTGGAGGAGTAGGTACCTGGCTTTATGGCTAAATCTTTGTTCTATAAAAGTGATGGATGATAACAGGGTAACAGAAGTGGGGTAAAATGTAAGCTAACCTGACACGACTGAGAATGGATTAATTGGGAGCTGAACTCTTTACACATAGTTTTTGTTAGCATTTGTCTCCTCCTAACCATTTTTACTTTACTCACACGTGCCTCTTTTTCTGACCAAACCCAGTCAGTCAAATTCTACTTTGGGGATTTATAAGCTCTAAGGAGTAGCTGAATTTTTGTTTCAAGGCAAGATTTTGAGTTGTTATTACTGCCTTGCGCTGATCTATGCTTCCGAACACCATGAAGACAGCTAGACTAAGCAGTAAAGAATGAAAGCTGACTGTTCATGTTCTTCTCTTGCTTTCTTAACTAAGAATGACATTTTGGTCAAAGATTATGTAGATGTTAAAAGCACCTAGAGAGGCAATACAAAAGAACTTCCGTCTATCCAGATGAGAAACAAAAAGAAAAGAAGGAATTAGTGCATATGGGCTGGTACTTAACCATTTTTTATTTGGGAAGTTACTTCTCAAAAGTCTGTTACAAGTGTTTGAGTGACAACCATTTTTGGTGATCTAGTACATGGACTTAAAATTATACAGCTCGATCTGCTCCATCGGTTACAGAATTACTGCGGTACTGAAGAAACTCTAGACAGTGCTTTAGATGCACGAAACTGAAAGTAACAGGAGCTGTGCTTCATTAGCATGCCATGTGCCCTTCTGAGGCTGTGGCAAAACCTGAAGTGTGGGTCTGGTTTCGCTGTCACAGAATGGTGAAGATGATCACCCGAAGAATTAACGTGGTCCATGGATGTTAGACTTCTGTAGTTCTGCTGTGAAGGAAAAACAGGAGAAGCTGGTGCTTCTTTTCCCCTACCCCGCAGGTATTTCACATAAAATTCTGCTGTTTAAATCTCCTGAAATGTTGTTTGTGGGAACTGGAGCTACTGGGCAAAAATTTTTCAGATGATCAGAAGATGTCAATGTGAGAGAAGAACGTATTTATTTCATTCCCACGCACTGTAATAAAATCACAGAATCACAGAATCACAGAATAGTAGGGGTTGGAAGGGACCTCTGGGGGTCATCTAGTCCAACCCCCCTGCCGAAGCAGGGTCACCTACAGTAGGCTGCACAGGATCTTGTCCAGGCGGGTCTCGAATATCTCCAGAGAAGGAGACTCCACAGCCTCCCTGGGCAGCCTGGGCCAGGGCTCCATCACCCTCAGAGGGAAGAAGTTCTTCCTCATGTTCAGACGGAACTTCCTGTGCCCCAGTTTGTGCCCATTGCCCCTTGTCCTGTCACTGGGCACCACTGAAAAGAGCTTGGCCCCATTCTCCTGACACCCACCCTTCAGATATTTGTAGGCATTTATAAGGTCCCCTCGCAGCCTTCTCTTCTTCAGGCTGAACAAGCCCAGTTCCCTCAACCTCTCCTCGTAGGGGAGATGCTCCAGTCCCCTCATCATCCTCATAGCCCTCCGCTGGACTCTCTCCAGTAGCTCTTCATCTTTCTTGAACTGGGGAGCCCAGAACTGGACACAGTACTCCAGATGAGGCCTCACCAGGGCAGTGTAGAGGGGAAGGAGAACCTCCCTCGTCCTGCTGGCCACACTCTTCTTGATGCACCCCAGGATCCCATTGGCTTTCTTGGCAGCCAGGGCACACTGCTGGCTCATGGTCACCCTGTCGTCCACCAGGACACCCAGGTCCCTCTCCGCAGAGCTGCTCTCCAGCAGGTCCACCCCAAGCCTGTACTGATGCATGAGGTTGTTCCTCCCCAGGTGCAGGACCTGTGAGCATCTTGCAGCTTCACTCCTCATATGCCTCTTCCCCTAAAGTTAGGAGGCATTTTAACGTACAAAGAAAGCAGAGGGGGCAAAGCATCCTTTTACTAAGTGCAGAACGCCGTACGCTAACACCTCACTTGCCAAGCGTGCTCTATCTTGAGATGTACTGCACAGATCTCTCCAACTGATGATTATGGGAACCTTCCAGATGGGCCCTTTAAACGGTGGCATTGGGCGGATGGTTGGACTTGACGATCTTAGAGGTCTTTTCCAACCTATGATTCTATGGTTCTATGATCCTGACGGTATCTATCATCACTGAAGACTTCATAGTTCTGGCTGGTTCAAGCCAAACTCCTGTAGTCTCTGCTTTTTGCACGTTTTTCTTTCTTTGTAACCTGCCTTAACAACGCTGTCATGAGCATGGATGTATCTTTAGGCGTGTTTTCCCTGCAGACTCTTTTTTTTTTCCCCCTTCAGTCATTCATAGCTGGAGACCATGTACTCCGTTGGCCTCATGCAGTAAGAAACGTGGTGCGCTACTGCAGAGACTGCCGCTGGAGTTCAGTGAGCAACCTAATCCTGCTGCCAAGGTGCCACATCAGCTTGCGGGCTCTGTAGGGGTTGTCTCTCACACTAGATCCACCAGACAGCTGTAAGTGCCAGATATTCCAGCTTCAGAAAAAGGAAATGCTCCTTTCCTCCCCTCATGGGGAAATGGAAATTAGTCACTCCCTATCCACTGGCCGAACCAGGCCTAATTACTACACAGAAATGATAGTAAATCAGAGCTGTGCTGAGCTGCATTAGTTAACTGTTTGTCTTGGTGACAATGTAAGCATATTAGTTAACAGCAAATGCTGCATGCCTCAACTTCAGACTCCTAGGAAACTGGGGAGTGTTTCCACATAGAACAGATTCTAGCTCTGATGTTGTTATTACACAATCCCAGCCAAACGATCGTCTTTGAACAGTCTCGAAAATGGACGTTGCTAGCCACATCCACTGCTATTTACTGTAAAAACGTCTTTTCGCATTGCCTGATAGAATTGTAACAAACTTGGGTATATGGAGACCTGTAATTTAAAGGCCTCTGCCCCACCTGTTATGGGAATGTCTCTGAACTAGGATCAAGGAAGCATTCTTTTTCTTATTTAGATGTTTTTTGTCTGTTTGCAAGCCATGACTTAATCTATTTAAAAAAGTGAAATGATTGTTTTAAAAGTACAATGTCTCAATCTCTTCTCCCCTTCAACTCAAGTTCACTTACAGGTGAACACCACACTCTAATACATATTCGTTTACTCAGCTTTGTTCTACAGTACATTTTTGAAGACATTAGCATTTTTCACACCTTTTTTTACTAGAAAGGGAAAGCATGTGCATTGACTCTGGGCCATAGAGAGCTGATGTAATTTCATGGCAAGAAGACTCCTGCTGCCCTTAAGAATGTTAGTACAAGTTCTGAACTGACTTACCCTCCTCTGGAATAATTATGCATTCCACTCTGGCACATTTTATCATGCAATTCTCCTGCTTTGTAGATTACATGTCTTGAGGAGGTACAAAAGGGAAGAGCAAAGACTGGTTTATTTCTATACATGCATCTAACAATTATATACACACACACACACCTCAAATGGTACTTTTAAATGTAAAATTATGTGAGAATTTACTTTACAGACTTATTTAATATGCACATTAAATACAGCTATCCTTTCATGTATCAAGGAGATGCAAGCATCTCTTGGGAGGAACACAGCAAGAATGGGGAAAATATATTGTTAAATTATAATTGGACAAGCTGGAACTTGTTCAGGTTAAACAGCCCACCCTCAAACTGCAAAAAGCCAAATTATGCCCTCAGCAACTTCTGAAAAGCAAACTGCCTTCAGTGGATTTCTGCAAATTTAACTGTCTAGAGTCTAGAGCCACATCAGAATACGTGTCCCTGATCTCAGAGATTAAGCAGTCCCCAGCCTAGTAAGTGTTTGGATAAGAGACCCCTTGGCAATTCCCCATCGCATCAGATACTGGCACAGGACGCATTTGTAGTGGAGAGCTTGGGTGAGAGGGGGTGCTCACAACATCAGACTTACAGATACAATAAATGGACCTTTCAGAGAGGTATTTTTATTAGCCTACCTCTCTCTGACTACAGCAGAAGCCTAAAATAGGTTTAAAAAAACAACCAAACAAAAGTCCCCCCAAAAAAACCTGGAAGCTTAGCTTAAGTGGCCTGAGTTCTCTTTATAAATAGCAGATAATAAAAACTGAATGAATGAAAAGACTGAATTCAATCATCTGTTCTGAAATATGGGGAATAAGATATAATTACGTCCAAGAAAGACTACAGACCAGGTCCCTTTTTAGACTGAAGGCATAAAAACTTAGGTTACTGGAGTCAGTGTGTTACCAGAGTCAGCAGAAGCATACTGGGAAATGAAGCTGCTGGATAAAGTCACTTGGACACTCATTCGTCAGGACAAAGCCAGGAAGAGAAGATTTTACTAGCCTGACAGTAACTCTTTCAGACATGTTGTAGTACATCTTCTTGAGGTGTAGGTATTTCAAGTTAACATTTCTTTTTGACCTTCAGTAGGTCATGCATAAAACTTAGCAGGAGAGGGGCAAGTACACTGACCAGCTATGAACTCTACATAGTGACCCATGCGAGACCTAGGGTTTCATTTTGAAAGCTCCCGAAGCACTAATTCTGCTATTAAAAATCCCTACCCTGTTCTACAAAACATATAGCATTCCACACTAAAAATTTCTTTAGACTGGTCAGCCATAATAAGCTGCAAAGTCTCCATGTTTCTCTGGGATATGGTGGGGGGGGGATGGGTGGTGTACGGGGAAAATCCTTAACTTAAGGTTACAAAAAGCCACACCATTGTTTTCAATTCTCATCTAACGCTGAACTTCGGAAAAGCTAACAAGCCAGAACAGTAGCAGAGCGGGTAACCGGGACTCCTGCACCCATCTACGCACCTACACACAAGTCTTCCTTTTTAGTTGCTTGCTTCCTCTTCAAATCAAAAGTCCAATTTTCTACAAATGCATCCGATTTATGATGGGGGCGTGGGAAGGGCGGAATATATCGGGACAGCACAGGAACCATATATTACAAAATGCAGATCTTAATTATTTTTATGCTTAGTCTCCCCACTAACAAACTGGAGCCCTCATTATGATAAACTTTCTTCACATTTCTTAAAGAAAAGCCAGAACTTCCATTAAATTGAAAAATAGCATGTTAAGTTGCTAAATAGTACTGATGTTTTTTGTGCTCCCTCACACATATGGCTAGCTAAGAATGCATAGCAAGTTTAAGCTTGACATGAATTTTTTTAAACACCCAGTATATAACACTAAACATGATTTAATAATGGAAAGACTGGCACAGCCTTAAAGGAATATCACCAAGTAGGCAAGGTATGCTTGTGACTTATTATAAAACAGTTAAGTCGGAAGCATAATCCAGATTCTTTACATAATTATGGCAGAAGGGTGTGGAAGAAGGAGTATCAATTACTTTTTAAACTGGAGATCTTCGAAAGTAAAACAAGCAATACACTGATGTTCTTTCTCTGAACTCTCTGAACTGAAAGAGTTGGGCTTGTTCAGCCTGGAGAAGAGAAGGCTGCGGGGAGACCTGATTGCAGCCTTTCAGTACTTAAAGGGAGCCAACAGGAAAGATGGGGACAATCTTTTTAGCAGAGACAGCAGTGACAGGACGAGGGGTAATGGTTTTAAACTAAAACAGGGTAGGTTTAGGCTGGATATAAGGAAGAAATTCTTTACAATGAGGGTGGTGAAACACTGGAACGGGTTGCCCAGAGAGGTGGTGGAGGCCCCATCCCTGGAGACATTCAAGACCAGGTTGGACAGGGCTCTGAGCACCCTGATCTCGTTAGCGGTGTCCCTGCTCGCTGCGGGGGGGTTGGACTAGATGACCTCTGGGGGTCCCTTCCGACCCAAAACTTTCTATGATTCTATGAACTCTCTTGAAAATGCCTGAAATTCCTTATTTATACTTAATGTTACTGCCAGCTTGACATTTTGCTAACATGGGGCTTCTTCTTTTGATGCAGAAGTCAGCACAATTTCTTTTACAATTCTTACCGGGTCAAGCTTAATATTCCTAGAAGGGTATCATCTCTCCTCAATCAAGCTGATCACAGAAATTAAATGAAATAGGATGGTCCTCGTCGTGCCGGTAACAAAACATCATTAACTTCGTCACACACAGAAATTGCTTATTTATAAGAATGACACAATCTGATATGAGGTACGGCATTACAGAAGTGATTGAAAATGGAGAATTTGTTATTTTATAGTGCGCATTTTTACACTCAGTTAAAGCTCAAATAAATTCTGCTACAATTAAAACCAAATTCTTGTAGCAAACAACACAAAACAAAGACTTTTAACTAGTATTAAGAATGAAATACACAACAAAACATTGGAATAATGTTCCATATTTTAGAAGTGGTTTTGCTCTGGGTTTCTGTGTGTAAGCCACCTTGCAACTCCATGGCAGAAAACCGAAACTTCCTTAGATACCTGCCTCTTGCAGCCTCTCCAGTTTTAAATCTTTATTCTTAGATATTGGGACTAGAAAACAAAAATGTGGTTTGTACGCACTGGGTTAGGTCTGAGGAATCAACAGGCCTTGAGCAAAGCTATTGAAAGAAGAGGTGTGTCTGCGATTTCCCAAGAGATCTTCCGGTGATAAAAGAAGAATTGCATCAGCTTTTGGCTCGGAGTGGCAGAGTGACTCAGCAGTTCAGAAGAATGTGTTTCCATTTTCTTTCCGGTTGAAAGATGGTGAACCCTCACTAATACTTTCTCTTAAAATGCCATGAAACGGGCAAAACAGGGATGCTAGATTTCTCGGAAATAGCTTGACAGCCTTTATTCAGCGTAGTATGAGAGCCGTACAGAGCTCACTGATACCATGCTGGCATGTGTTGTCTTTGCAGTAGTAGCAGGAAATTTTTTTTAACAGCTCAGCAGCTGTTCCCTAGTGAGTTACCAGCTCATTGCTGCAAGTCGGTACAACACATAGCACAGGAAATTCTAATTTGGAGTTAAAATTTCATTGTGAAAGCAAACATTCCTGGTAATTCTGGTGATTAATTAGTTCTTTTTTTTCTATGATTTTTGGCCCTCTCAAACCAGAATTTTGTCCATTCTGTAAAAGTTCAAAGAAAAAAATAGAACATTTCAGGAAATTCTCATTAATCAGTAATCTGTATTTTAGGTACTACACCCAGTACCATGAATATCAGTATTAACTATGTAAAATATCTTTTTCTTCTTATCCTCTCATACTGCCATTAGTCAGAGATGGAATACTGAATTCTACTGACCATTGGTTTGGCCCAGCAGGACATTTCTTGTGGTCTTTCTCCTTTTCCCTCTAAGTAATGAGTCTGCACCCTTCACATTAAGCTAGCCCAAGTGAATTTGGCAGGACTGCCAAAATTTCTCCTGAAACAGGATTGTAACTGCGCAAGTTACTTGTGAAAGATGCACGCTCGTGTTCCCTTCCTCACCAGAAAGACTTGTGAAAACAGTAAATCTGCCTGGATGTTGGGCTTTAGTCTGCACGGGGTCAGTCAGTTTGCGTTAGAAATGGTAGAATCAGGACACGTGATGCCTGGTCCTGGAGACTGCTGTTTGCCTGGGCTGTCACTGAGTGCTAGAGTTAATATCAGCCTGTGGGCAGATTATACTCCTGTCTGGCCTCTTATCTGCACTTCTGCCTCACCACTCGGCATCAGCTGAGGCTGGCACCTCTGCTCTCAGAACTACAGCCCCGCTGACTAAAACTCCGCTGTCACACCTTCCTTTCCATTCCGCCTCTGCTTTCTAACATTGAAATCACTTCCTTGGCCACTGACAGGAAGCAAGTGCAATCTGTGCCTACTTTAACAAGATATCACAAGACCTTAACTGACTGAATTTCATCATCAGTGACAGAGCAAACATTCCCTTTGGGCTGATGCTAGGTTTAAAAAGTGGTCTTCAAGAACTGGAAAAATGTAAAAGCTACATTTCCAGTTCTTTGAAGAGGACTCTGAAAAGATCCTTAACAATTACAAACATACGGAGCTAAAACTGACACAGAAAACAAAAAAAAGCATTCATTTAAAGCAATTAATCATTGCCAAATATTATACCGTGTTCCAGAAAGTCTGTTCATTCTCCTGAAGTAAGAACTCGCATGTTCTGGGTTATATTCATGAAGTTTGACAGGAACTTTAAAAACAAATTTTGAAGCCTGCCATTTCCGTTACATCAAGTTCAATAAGTCTGAAATAGGCGACGAAATAATGATGAAGTTAAGACGAACTTTTGTGCCCAGTTTGCACAAAGTAGTTCTAAAATACAATCCATCATCTAATCTAGAAAACAATCTTAATGCCAGCTATGGCTTTCAGCACCATGCCCTTTTGAATCAGCGTCGAAAGTGATTTAACCGCACGACTAACCAAAACCCCCAGTTACTTCACTTCTGACACACACAAAAAAGGCGAAGTGATTTTCTGCTTATTTAGCTGAGCCATCTGCAACGGTTGTTTTACAATAATTAAGCTAATTTATGTCATTTTTGTAGAAGTCGGTCACTTTCTTGGAACAGACTGGGCTTTGAGGCCACTGGTTTCCTTTGTGAAATATTGGCACCCAGTCTGCCTCTGCGGTGAGCCTACGCTGTTCATGAAACCCACACCACAACGAGCCCAATGCATTTACAAACCAATTATGCCTACTTTAATATCAATGAAGGCTAAAAATCAGGTGTGTGCTAAAAGGAAGGTTCAAGCCAGAAAAGGCAATAACACTGCAAAATTGATTGCTACCCAGCAGAAGGATTATTTGCATTTTAAACAAGTGGAAGTGCAGGTTGCTATGCATATCAGTATTTCACAAGGCATATTCTTAATTCAGGAAATACTGGTGTCCCAAATGCCAATACTGTGTTCTATGATTTTGAAGATACCAATAAAAAGTTCAGGGCTAAAGAGGGGTAGAAGCATACTGCTTAAAAAGATCAGAATCCTCCTTTCTGTCCAGAGCATCGGCGATCTTCTCAAAGAGTTATTTTAACGAAAGAGCCTGAAGAGCAGGTGACTGCCAGCTGTGACCAGTGATGCTGCCTTACAGAAGTGGCACGAAATGAACAGCATAGCAGAACCCTGATGTACTTGTTCATGGTGAAAGAGAAACCGTAGGGACCAAACGCTGGTCAGCGGAGCTGAAGAGGCTACAGGACCCTTCCAAGCAGAACCCCGAAGAGCAATAGGTGAGCTGTGGCATGCCGGAGCCCTTGGGTGCTGCAGGCACCGTGGTGCCCGTGTCCGCGGCAGAAGCCCAGGCGGGTACACGAGGCTGCTGGCACTGGATCCCCTGTACTATCTTCCACCTAGGAGAGCAGCACTGGGGCCCAAGTCCTAGCAAGTCTTTCATGCTTCTGGGGGAGGAAGAGGATTTTCTCAGATGCAGAATAAATTAAAAACAAAAAAAATCGGTATGAGGTGCTCTCTGAACAGCTGAATATTTTTCAGACTTATGTGTGTATGTGCTTGCTAGTTCTGTGCATCTTACTCCAAAGACTTGTTTTTCAGTTACCAAGAGAAAAGACAGTTTACATCAGCCTCTTGCTTCACAGTGCGCACGATAGATGTAATTCGGAGGTGATCGCACTCAGTGACCTGTAGCATTTCTTCCTCCGAGCACATCAGCTTTGGTAACAGTGTACAGAAAACGTATGCCAAAAACCCCCCTCAGCCTAACAGGCCCATCCTCTCTCCTCTCTTCGGCAGGTTTGGTCAGAATGGATTTTCCAAGTCTATTGCCATCTTCTCGCTGGAGAGACCCTGTAGCTGTTCTTTGGCTTCCTGATATTAATATAATCACCGCACATTTTGGAAGGAAAAAAACCTCAGAGTGAATATTTCTGCAAAGATACTGAATCACTTACAATATTATCAAAATGAAAACAAAAAGAAGGGAAATTGGTAGGATACGTGAATTAACTTCGGTTTTCCCTTCTGCAGCGCGCAGGGATCCTGAAAGTAGTACTGCTTATGAACTGAATTAATGATTCGTCATTCAGCGCCTGTTTCAGTCTCTGCACTATTGGCTGAGCTGCTGTTAATACAATGCTTCTACATTAATCACTAAAAGCAAGGGCATTACACCAGTTCAACTACTGCTACCACACCCGGTTCCACCAGCGTCAGACAAACATCTGATACAATTTCTGCCTGATGCAAACACTCAGGAGATCAATCTTGTTGATTTTGTGAGGTGGCTTCTAACTAATCTCAGTTCATTCGTAATGATTCGTGAGTTTTACACCTTTACGCCTATGTCTTGAATTTGAACTTCAATTGTCTGGTGGAGTGACTGCTTGTTATTAAGCCAAAATGAAAAATATTAAAGAAAACACCAAATAAATGCTTTTTAGAAGATCGACACTGTGGATACATGAAACAAGTCTTGATAAGGCAGCTTTCAGTTCTCTTTTAGCTTTAAAATAAGACTTCCTCTGTCTTGATAGCACAACACGTTTGGAGACACTGCTGTTAGATGTATTTACTAAGTTCAGCTTCGAAGTCAGAAACTGATTCACAGAATTCCAGCATGGCAGGGGTTGGCAGGGACCTCTGTGGGTCACCCAGCCCAACCCCCTGCCCAAGCAGGGTCACCCACAGCAGGCTGCACAGCACCGCGTCCAGTCGGGTCTCGAATATCTCCAGAGAAGGAGACTCCACAGCCTCCCTGGGCAGCCTGGGCCAGGGCTCCATCACCCTCAGAGGGAAGAAGTTCTTCCTCATCTTCAGCTGGAACTTCCTGTGCTTCAGTTTGTGCCCGTTGCCCCTTGTCCTGCCACTGGGCACCACTGGAAAGAGTCTGGCCCCACCCTCCTGACCCCCACCCTGCAGATATTTATCAGCATTTCTAAGGTCCCCTCGCAGCCTTCTCATCTCCAGGCTGAACAAGCCCAGCTCCCTCAGCCTCTCCTCGTAGGAGAGATGCTCCAGTCCCCTCATCATCCTCATAGCCCTCCGCTGGACTCTCTCCAGTAGCTCCTCATCTTTCTTGAACTGGGGAGCCCAGAACTGGACCCAGCACTGCAGATGGGGCCTCACTAGGGCAGAGCAGAGGGGGAGGAGAACCTCCCTTGATCTGCTGGCCACACTCCTCCTAATGCACCCCAGGATCCCATTGGCCTTCTTGGCAGCCAGGGCACGCTGCTGGCTCATGGTCACCCTGTCGTCCCCCAGCACTCCCAGTCCCTCTCCCCAGAGAGCCGTGCATGAACCTGGGAGGAGGAACACGCCTGTCGCGACGCCAGCTCCCGCGCAGCTCCGGGAGGCACGGCGCGCCCGGCAGGGGGCAGTGTCGCGCCCCGCGGCCGGGCCGTGGCCGGGGGAGCGGGGCGGGGCGGGGGGGGGGGGGGGAGGGCAGTGCCGCGGGCCGGGCCGGGCCGGGCCGGTGCCGGTGCCCGTGCCGGTGCCGGTCTGCTGAGCGCGGCGGGGCAGCTCGGGCACTGCCGCCCCCGGGGAGCGAGGGAAAGGGGTGTGCAAAGCGAGGGGACAATGCGAGGGACAGAGCGGCAGCGGGCTACGGGTAACTGATGGCCTGCAACCATCTGGCCAGGTCATCGCCTGTGTTGTACCTAGAACAGCAAAATCCTTCTGAAAATTAGTGCGTCATTTTAGAAGCCTGGTGTGAAGGAGAAACCTTAGATAGTGCTCTAATAAAAAAAAAAAAAAACAAAACAATAAGGAAAAAAAAAATCCCAACAAGTAAACTTTCTGCGCCAAGGCCCTTGGGTGAGTGCGCACGCACCGCGTTTCACTTTCTTGTGGCTTGCAGCTGCGGGCAGGAGGCTTTTGGGGTTGCTCCCCTGGCCCCAACCCGAGCGCACACGCAGCCTGACCGCCAAGCTCCCGCAGCTGGCAGCGGGGAGACGGGACGGAAACGAGGGGGCAGAAAAAGCAGAGAAACAGGACTTGGGGTTTTTGCACCCCCGGGCTCTGAAACAGGGCTTGGCGACGCTACCTATAGCAAAGAGACAATTGCAATCAAACTCATAATATCAGCATCCCAGTTAAAAAAAAACAAAACAAAACACATTTTCATAATTTCTTACCCTGTAGTTTTGTACACAGATTCTGTAATCTCTGCTTTGAAAGGATAAACACCTTCAGTGCTGAGCCTGGTGTTAGCAGAACAACGCACCCACCCTGGGGACGCAAGACAATTCAGACAGCATCTGCCAGATCGGTGCCGGGATTATTTTATGCACACAAAAAAATATTCCTGCCAACAGCCTCACATTGTGCTGATTTATTTTCTGTGTGTTTTCAAATGCCACTGCGGCACTGTTCATTAGGGACTGGGCTTAAAAAGAGAATACCTCAGTAACGCACATTTGTTATTTTAAATGAAGATCCAAATTTGAGTTCTTTTGGGCATATAGAGCTTAAATGTCATTGTATGCTTTCCTCTTCCTTTCAAAACTGAAATATAGCTGCATACATATAGTAATAAAATATTTTCCTCTCCCATGTGTCTTAAAGAACAGCATAATCTAGCAAATCCCATCACTAATGTTGGAAGTGTTAAGAAAAAAACTGTTTCATCTGTCCTGAAGAACTAAAACGCTTTTATTCTGCCCTTCGATATACTCTGGATCGCCAGAAAACCCACATCACATTTATAGCACAAAACAACTGTGTTGAAAGCCACCAACACCTACTGCCATCCATGAATAAAGAATCAAATATTAGGTTCCATTTCTAAAATTCTTCCCCAAATGTTCATATAAAGAAATTAAGATATAAATATCTGATTTCAAACCCTAGTATCCCTTCCCTTCCTCCTTCAATCAGGAGTAAAAGTGATCATCAGAAGCTGAAAAGCAGTTTGATCTTTGTTACATTGGGACTACGGACTCTAAGCAACTGTTTTACAAGGCATTGTAATTGTTTGTACTTGCAAAACTGGATGAAGAAATCACTGCTATTCTTAAAACCCATTTATCACATACATACAAAAGTCAGCATATTTCTACTTAGAGCGGAGCCTTCAGCCAACCGGCGTGAATTCCCGTGTACCGCCCACGCTCATTCTGTCATCCTCCCCTTCCCCAGAGCAATCCCTGCATCTGGCCAGCATAACGTGAAGGAGTTTCCAAGGTGCCTCACCAGGGTACACCTGCCCTGCGGGTGACCCATCTGTATCTCACCCATACTCTGTTGATGGTGTCGCAGTTTCCAGCACCCTCAGCGCAATTACTGAAACACAGACATTAACAATTCTGAATAAAGAAGGTGAGATTATGGAAAGATTCGGATGTGTTTAAGGCACAAGCCCTATTTTATTTCAAAGGCATTGCGAATTCAAGCAGTGGCAATCCAGTCCTTCACAGAGTAGCTCAGATGAGGAAAAAAAGAGGCTATAGTATGGGGGGGGTTTCATCAGACCTCTAGAATTTATGTTTGGGGCTTTACTGAACTTTTCAAAGTTTTATGAAACATTTTTTCCTGTAATTTAAACCCATTTGTTCTTTGGTTGAAGCTTAATTTAAAAAACATGTCTTTTGAGTTGAGTGGAAGTCTGACTAATTCTGTTGTAAGTGCTGCTGAAGATGAACAAAACTAACGCTATAATTGCAAAAAAAAAAGCCTCACGCATACACAACAGCCACAGTCAGGCTAGTGCCTGAGTTATTAGACTATAGCTCTCATTTTTGTTAGCCGACTCAAAATCTAGACCCATACTGCTAAAATATGTAACAAAAGGCAATCTTAATGGCTGGAAATCCAGAAGCTGAAGTTTCTCTACTCATCTGTTCTCTCTCCCTATTCCTTCCTTTATTGTATGTCTGTCTCTTCCGTTTCAGTTTCCCAATAAAGTATTCTCACGGAGGTTTGATCCTTCTGGCCCTTTACTGATACACTCCTTACAGTATAAGCCAAAGAGCGCTCACAGTCCTTTAGCACTGCCACGTTGCTTCTAGGAGTTATGGTTTGTCTCCACGCCCAACCTCAGTGGCAGGTGTGTCATTCCTTCTCCACTCTCCAGGGAAGATGAAAAAAATGTAGCATGGATCTCCTCCTTCCTTCTTACCTCAACCCCCCTGTCCTTCTCCCATACAAGAAAAAAAATCTTGGGAACTAGACCGAGCAGCAGCCGACCTGATGAGGAGTTGTAGTGCTGTACATTCTGGTTCGTTCGCTGACTGTTCCTATACTTCCAGAAACATCTCATGGGTACTCATGAAATCACAGTCTCTTTTTCATATTAGAATTTCTCTTAGCGATATTAAATAAGCAGTTGTGATACACTGCCTATTAACAAGATGGCCTGATATTTTCACAGGCGCTCATGGCATCCTCTATTTTAAATTGCATTTCTTGCTACCTATGGTCTATAGTGGGTTGAGAATTATGAGATGTCCATAGTTTCCTTTCTCCTGAAATGTTTGACTGCTATCCTCTTTTCCTCTATCCTCTGTGTGCAATCTTCTTTAACAAAAAAAAGTCATTCTAGATTCCCCTTGTCTAAGAAAAGTGCATTTTCTCAAAAGAAACTTCATATGAGCTATTGGAGTCACCATATGTTGTTATGCCCTTCTTGCTGGCTAAGAACGCTGCTTAGCCTTACCGATATTCTGCCACTGCCAAAGAAGGAAGTCTGGTTTTTTTCCCTCTTGGCAACTCTTTTGGAGGTACACTATTGTGTTCTCAGAGTACTCGTTCTCAAAGGCCATTGTGAACACTGTAGTAAACAGAACTCTCAGCATCAGGATGCAAGAAACGGGATCCAAGGCTGAAGCTATTTGCCAAGAGTGGATGTGACCGCTGCCCCATTCAATCCTGGATGGTACAACAGTTCATCTTAGCTGCTAGATATAGCACATTCTGTAATGAGGAGGACAAAGGTGGCAATTACTGAGAAACCATATTGCTGGAGAAAACAGCATCAGGATGTAAAAAAAATTTCCTTTCCATCAGGCAACTTAACAACGGATCTCAATTACAGATAGTAGGCTACAGTCTCAATTTGTATCGGCGTATTTCCACATGCTGTTGTGGAGCTCCATGATTACGACAACTGAGCTGATGACAACCGAGAATTTGGCCCACAGATTGAACTTGAAATACTCAGAGTATTTCAATTAGCTTCTCTGCTCTTTGGCAGGATACGTGATGTCAGACATGCCAAATGGTTCACATTTATGTAAAACTACAGAACAACCAGAAAGTGGTAAATCTAAACATTTAGGAAGCTAAGATTAAACACAGAATTTTACAGAATTAAACCATACAGCAGAAGTATTATAGCACAGGGAATAAAATACTTGAACATCTTTGGAGGCATTGATGTTCTTTCATTCAGATTATGGAAGGAATGAAGGAAATGTACAGGGGAAAATACCCACCAGATGATAAATCTGTTAAGAGAAAGATTACATGGATTTTATTATTCATTAAATTATTTACCGTAGTGGAAAGAGCAACTCCAGACAAAGGCAAATAATTGATTGACACCATGAATCTTCAAAATTTAGGCACATAAAGAAAGACAGTGGAGATGTTAAAGACAGAAAAGATTATCCAATCTCCCACATAATACAAAGACATAGAAACCTCCCCAGAAATTGCTCTAGCAAGCTTTTAACTAATTGGTGATAATCAACCGCATCTTCTAGGGATACATTAAAACTTGGTTTGTAGGCTCTGGGGAGTAATGCATCGCTCTCTAGATGACTCGTTCCAGTTACATTCTTAATCTGAATCTGTGTAGTTGAATCATAAGTATTATATCTTTCACCTCTTTCTCCAGTCTCCACCACTGGAAGAATCCTCCCTGCCTAGGCAGTTACTGAGTCAGTTGACCTTTACCTTCTACAGGCTGGTCCAAGTCCCTGATGTCCACAAGTCATAACAATGCTGTGAAGTGTAGTGCAGCTCTCTTACATGCTTCTAGTACAGCTTCCCACACACTATTACACTTATATTGTATCAATAGTTCTCCAATGGTCTTTGCAACGTAGAAGCCCATTTAAATTGTTAAATAATTCCGAAAACATTACCTATTTTTACTAATATTCCACCACTTCTTATCTCATCGGTAAATGGATTCTTTGGTGTTGCTGAAATAACGCATAAAGCTGTTCCTTGCCATGTCTGTAAATCCATCCTGGCACATACAGCCAAAATAGGATCCTACATCAATCAAAAACTTTCTGATAATGGAAAGTTTCTGTGCAGAAAGATGTCAGGACCTTTTCTCGGTCTTAACACTCTATCATGGGTCACTAGCAAAGAAGCCAGGCAGAAATATCTGGCACACAGTTATCCAGGCAGAAAAGATAAAAGAGCACCACAGTGTCCACAGAAAGGACAAGATTCAGGGAAAAGTTGTCCATAAGGAGGACAAGTTGATGCTCATTTCCAGGCACAAATTAACACCTGAGCAAAGCAAGTGTGTACAGAACATCTTCGAGAACTTACTGTCTTTGTAGAAGCTACTTCTCTCATCTCATGAGTTTGCCACTTTCTGGCATCTTCCTCTCCCTCACACTTAGGAAACGTGCGTAGAAGTCTGAGCAAAAGCTGTCACTCACAGCTGTCTGCTTACTAGCTTTCATCCATGCAGCTGCAGTGGCAGAGGAGTCTGATACAGCTTTTCAGAGTTGGGGAACAAAGTTGCAAACAATACTCATTATTTTTCTTCAGTTCACCAAAGTCTGTTTTCCATAATGGACTGCAGAGCCCTAACCAAAACAAAGAGCTGGGGCACAGCACCCCCTCAAAGACTACCTACAGCTATGAGGAAGGGAGCAGGAGATTATATTCTGCTCCTCTTACTGTCAGACAGAAGTTGAAGTCTTGGTTCCTGCTGTCATTGACATACTCATACAAATAACTACATTAATCTACGTCGTTCCACTGTAGAGACAGCAGACGTGTGTAAACCTGTGTAGGACTGTGGTCCAAGTGCTCGTGTTACAGTGCTACTCTTAAAATTGACAGAGAACACACAAGATCTTCGGTGACACGGAAAACTTTCTCAACTTTTGTATCATTCAAAATACAGCTCTATCCTTTAAGGAAGTCCATAAACAGGTCAAATCACCCCACTGGTTTAAGCAGCTAAAATTACGTTAAAAAGCAATAATCTATGGAATCATTTTTATTCACTTATATTCCAGGAATAACCAAAGCCACTTTGTAAAAAGAATTTCCCAAATTCTGCTTTGAGCAGAGAACATTCTGGAAGGTATCACTATGGCAATGCTTTAGAAATTACTCACAGCCTAATTAACATCCACTTTAAGAGTTTAAGTTGTTACAGGGTCATTTATCTACTCAGAGAATCTTGTACACAATTGAGCAGATTTTTAATGTTTAACGTTTCTGCCCATAAACTACCAGTGAAAGACATTCACCTAAGGGAACACGATAGGTAATTAAGGTCTATGTTTCTTTTCAACATGTCTCACTAATGCCAGTTTTTCTAACTGCAGAATAGGTAACATCGCATATGAAGGAAACCCAGTCCTTTTTAGAAAGCTCAAAGTAGACTTCAAAATTTTAGCACCAAAAGAGAAAACAACAGCAAAACTGCAGACAAAAAAACTTTTAAAAGTAAGCTGGAAATTCTGTAAGCTCAGCATGACCCGGCAGTGTGCACTGGCAGCCCAGAAGGCCACCCGTGCCCTGGGCTGCATCCCCAGCAGCGTGGGCACAGGGAGAGGGAGGGGATTCTGCCCCTCTGCCCCGTTCTGCTGAGACCCCCCCCGGGAGTCCTGCGTCCAGCTCTGGAGCCCTCAGCACAGGACAGAGCTGGAGCTGTGGGAGCGGGGCCAGAGGAGGCCCCAGCAATGATCCGAGGGCTGGAACCCCTCTGCTGGAGGAAAGGCTGGGAGAGCTGGGGCTGCTCAGCCTGGGGAAGAGAAAGCTCCAGGGAGACCTTAGAGCAGCTGCCAGTGCCTGGAGGGGCTGCGAGAGAGCTGGAGAGGGGCTTTGCACAAGGGCAGGGAGTGATGGGACAAGGGGTGACGGCTTCAAACTGACAGAGGGTAGGTTTAGATTAGACAGAAGAGAGAAACTCTTCACTCTGAGGATGGTGAGGCCCTGGCCCAGGCTGCCCAGAGAAGCTGTGGCTGCCCCCTCCCTGGCAGGGCTCCAGGCCAGGCTGGATGGAGCTCTGAGCACCCTGGGCTGGTGGAAGAGGTCCCTGCCCATGGCAGGGGGGTTGGAACTGGATGGTTTATAAGGTCCCTTCCAACCCAAACCATTCTAGGATTCTGTGATTCTATAGCTGGAAAAACTGTTCTCCAAAAGGTCTTAGACACACATTGTTATGAAGCAAACCTAGAATCATGCCTACCTTGGAAGTGGCTGCTCTGAAACACAGTTATCCCCACCTGCAGTCTGTCTTTTCTGAAACGTAGCTGGCTACAAGGTGTAGCTATCCTTCCACCAACTGCTGCCCTGATTTTTAGGGGAATTATTCCTCTGAATTTCATTTTCCATTGTTAGATTGGACAGTTTCTTACTAGGACAAATGGGATGTTGGGGAACCTGTGTCATGGGATGCACCATCCAGGCAGGGAAGAATGTTCCAGGACTCGAGAAGATTCATTTCCCTCAGCTCAGGCAAACGGCAGCCTGCAACACGTACACAGCTGTCTTCTTATTCTGTCTCTAGGATTCGGAAAGTATAGGTTTTTCTTAGGGATGATTTGAAACCTAAGAGGAGATCTGTGTTGAAATACAAGTAGAATGAAGACCTAGGAAGTCAACACTTGTTAAATTTAATTTTCGTTTTGCTTGATTTTTTTTTTTATTATATGAATCAATTGAAAGTCTCTGGAAAGTCTTTTTAATCACAATTCTGACAGTTATGCTACTTTTGGTTTTAAATTTGGGATTTTTGTTGTTGTTATTGTTGCACCCTACATGATAAGCATAAATTGCTAGATTAAGAATGTATTTAACTAGTTTGTGTTAGTCTGTAATCCCTTTCAGTGGCACTTAGCAACAGTTGAGAACAGAAAAGGTGTCTAACTGGAACAGAGGGAATCAGCGGGGCAGAGACAACTGGTTCTTGTTAATGCCCTTTCTTCTAAAAGATGTGTTTTGAAGCATACACCTGGAATCCTTGCTGCAAAGTACCCAGGAGAGATCAAAAAGCCCTCCTAGTTCCTTGCTTCCCCAAGCACGAAAAGAAAATCAAGACAGTGTTCCAGTTAATGTAATAATGAGGTCCAAAGAACACAGAAAATCTGCTCCTTGTTACAAGAAACCTCAGAAAGCCTTCTTTTCCTTTTGTCTGTGACCCCACCCCTACCATACACACAATTTATCAACTACATTCAAACGTTTCCCTCCTTTCCCTTTTCTCCCTCTCCCATCAGGAAGCCAACACACCGAGGGCTCCAGCCAGACCCCCCGGGACCTCAGCAGCGCGCTTGCAGATCACGATGGGCTCTTGCCTTTTTTGGACATTGGGTGAAGTTCTTTGCTGCTGCACAGCAAAAGGAGATGCTAATTCAGGCAGAGCACGCATTGGACCAAATTCTGATCTCAGACACCCACACAATTCCTGTTGTAAGTCACATGTGTGCACATTTCTGACAGCAGGATATGCCCACTTGCGCTCTGTCTTCATGCATCAGCAAGAGTGGTGTGGCTGCCTTTTTAATAGAAGCAACAGTGCAAAGAAATTATTTTTAAAAGCTTGGGGGTGTAGGCGGACTGATAATGTGTCTCCAACTGAAACCCAATGGTTAAAAGAAGACAGTTAAGCAAACCAAAGATACAAAAACAATTTTAGTCTTCTCTCACTTAAAAGGGTTTTTAAAAGAATGGCTTGTGTCCAGGGCAGCTCTCTACGTTTAATATGAGTTGAGGGACATATTTCAATTTGAAATTAGCTATGGGGAAGTTCTATAATTTACTCAAATGGTCATACAGAAGAGCTTCAGCACCAGCTCAATTGTTATTATTTAAGCTTAAGGGTAATAGATAATTGGCATGTGGAAAAGCAGTACAGTGTAAAGGTGTACCTGGAAGTCAACACTACTCCAAGTGTTGAGAAGAAATACCTACCTACATTTTTTTTTCTTTTTACATGGGAAGAAATAAACAAATATGGTCTTATAAATAACTTCACCAGATTGTCTAGAATATACCATGTGTGAATATACAATATTCAGATCATAATTCTTAAAAGACAGAAAGATAACGCAATCAGAAAGACGTGAATTTGACATTTGGTTTTGCTGTCACACCCTCAGATATCATAGCAGGTTGGCTTATTTTCTTTTCCACATTCCTAGTTTCACCTGGGTACTGGCTACTAGAAATCATTATTTATTTTCCCAATTTAAGTAATTTCAGAGTGTTAGAGAAGCAAAATAACATAACTGGGAAATAAGATATACTGTTGCCTGCTTCAAAAAATACTGCCAGCAATAGAAATGTGTGTATTTTTACAGAGACTGCTTCTCAAAAGTATTAACATTAATTTAAAGGAAGATTTGAGAGCATTTAAAAACCTGATCGGGTAAACGGATCAGACCATAAGAGATCACACCACACAACTTAAAAAATGGGAACATTACATAAGAAAAAAGCTGAAGTAAAAACCTGTACGAATGGAGACGAGGTGTCCAACCAAAAAAATCGAATAAATGAAAAAAGGTACACTCATGAACAGAGAACTCCAGACAAAAAGAGACTGGAGCTGCGTGATGAGTAAACAGGAAACTGGAGACAGAAGAGACAGAATGGAAGGAGTTTGTTGCCATATGTGAGAGCAGTTACCCTAAATTACTTCTTTGTTCTGAGCTAAGATCAGCAGCTTTAATAACTTAGTTCAGAGAAATAGGCTAAATTCTTAAAACCAGTAACATTTTTTCCCCATTTGTAGTAATCTTCTGAAAATATAGAGAGAAACAAAAGTCATCTTGCTATCTTTTTTCCTTCCAATAATCACAATGAAAGTTAGAATTTTACAATGCATCTAGCATTACAATATGGAATATTAAATATGAAATTTTGCTTTTCCCATCTAGGGCACTTGTTGTTGTTATGCTTTCATTCCAAATACACTACTGCAATTTAGATGCAAAGTTGTTCTATCCCGCCTGCAAAAACGTCCTTGAAGAACAAAGCCTCCAAGTCACAGTCTACAAAGCAAGTCAAACAAGCCATTTTTCCCCAAAAAGCTCTTTTGCTGCAGCTTCCATATTGTCTCAGTAGTGATCCATCTATTTCTAGGAGTGAAATTATCAGAGCTATTCTCCAGTGAGTTGAAACTTTTGTGGTCTATCTGGAAGAAGTAGCTGCAAAAGTTTTTCAATCACATTTAAAATGGCTCACTATGTTCATTTGAAGCAGGTGTAAATGATTATTGAAAAAACAAATTATGGAAAACCAGCTGTTACTGAAAATGTAACTTCAGTTGTGACTCACTTTGTACTGTATACTCTAAAACAAGGGGTGATGATAAGAAAATCCGGCTTTCTGTGCTTTCTGATACACTTTATTATCTGTATGTTATTACACGTTATCCTTAAAAGAATCAGGTTTTCAGTGATTTATAATATAAGTTGAATTATCTACAATGCCTACTAAGAGCAAAAAAAACCAGCAAAGAGTCTAACTCCACAGAACACAGATTACTTTTTACATGTGGACACTTTGTAGCTAAGCATATTTGAGCTGGAATAAATTAAATACAAAATAAATTTCAATCATAATTTGCCAACTTCATCAGATTTTCTGTCCTACTATTCTACCCCTATTTTTTGCACTTCGGTAACCTAATTGAACCTGTACTACTTCAGGTTCAATTGCTGGACCAAAGAACAGTACACAGTACAAGGAAAGGTCCACAGGACAAATAAACATATAAAGGGCTGATCTGGCGCAAATGTTGGAAATTTTCAGATGAATCATAGGATCATTTAGGTGGGAAACGACCTTTAAGATCATCGAGTCCAGCTATTAAAGGCTGAAAGTAGGAAAGTTACGATTAAATTTACTTTAGTTCCCTAACACAACAGTGGGCTGCCAGGTTATAGTCCACTAACCTCTAGTACTAGTACTAAACCACTACATTTTATTAACTACTAGTATATATAAAACTCAAATACCAGAAATCAACACAATGTCCTCTACATATTTCCAAGATCGCATTTCTTTGCGAACACAACGATGCATAGGGTAAGAAAATACTAATAATTAAGTTCACAGAGTAAAATCTTATGTTGAAAAATGAGTTTGATGGCATCTGATACATGTCACATTGAAGGGATGTTTCTATATTAACTCATACTGATGCAAATACAAGTAAGCATACCGTAGTACGCAAATGTGCTATTAATACAATATTACCATACGTTACATACGTGTGATGGACTCCTTGAAGAGCATACTCTTTCAGTTCTGCTCTGCTAACACTCAGGACTCAGAGCCATAAACAGGAATCACAATTGCTATTACAAGACAAATAATAAAGATTACATTTTGAAAACCAATTCACAATAACTGTGCAGCCTGCTGTAGGTGACCCTGCTTCGGCAGGGGGGTTGGACTGGGTGACCCACAGAGGTCCCTGCCAACCCCTACTATTCTGTGGTTCTGTGAACTGTTACTTGAGCATCAACTAGTTACAGTCTGAGCGAATAAGAAGTCTCAGCACTGTGGAAATACTTTTAATTATTTTTTGAAGCATATTAAAGCCATCAACCAACAACACCCCTTAAAACTGCCCTTTTTTAATCAATTTTATTTTGTAACAAAGAATTTTTTAGCAGTGAGTATTTATATCCTAAATTAGAAATACAACGTTTCTGGCTGCTTTGTGTTTTGTTCCTGACCCAATGTTATTTTTCCTCCATTTCTGATCCAACCAGCTATTTAAATTCACCAGGATGTTTGCACGTTTCCTAATTCACTTTATATGTTAGCTAGCACATTCTTTTTTATTACTTTTTTTTTTTGCATTCAGCACTTCATATGAAAAAGCAAATTCTATACTGTAAGTGTTGAGTCAGCAGTGCTCAGCAGAAGCCCTGTTGCCATTCTATAGAATGGCAAAGAATCTCCACAGAAGATACCACATCTCCTGCCACGAGAGGCTACAATATGACAAAAATGAGAGCGCTTGTGTATTGATAATGAAGGGTTTCAAGCACACAGTGGGCAGAAGTCCTAACATACTTGAAAAATATTTAACTGAACAATAATGGAGCAATGCCAAATACTAAAAGTTACCAAAGATAATTTTAATTGTTGTAGATATAATAGTGTTCAATGACAGCTGTTTTGGAACAAAAAGGTTATTTCCTGCAAATTATTGCAATATTTTTCTCCCAAAATAGCCCCTGATTCACTGCTAAAGTTACCTGGCATCCTCTTATGGTTAGCACAGACTAAAAACCAGTTGTTGACTTTATTTTTTAAGAGTCTCAAGATCTTAAATGCAAAAAACAATTTATTTAAAAGATTAACAAGAGCCAGTTCAGAAGAGCAGCTGACAAACCAGTGGAACTATTTGCATGAGTGAAACATGAGGACTTTAATATAATAGCTATTTCAAGCTGCATTGCCTGACCATATTTTATTTTCTTGTACATCTGCAAAACAAAATTCAGCGATCAATAAGTATTAAAGTCACTGCTTCTCTACCCAGCAAAACTCCATGCATGTTGGCCGCACATTTTTATGATGAAGATTTAATCACACAGTAAGCAGATACTGTTTATGCAGTAGAAACTGGCATCTGACCCCTCTGAGTTTAGCATATGTGTACATTTACACACAACAATATTCAAAAATACTCTGCTACAAATATTTATGCACTTTTTTACTACGCTGCTGTCAGTAGTCTCACACCACTGCCTGTGGATCCATGTGTAGAAGTTAGAAGTCAAGAGTTTTGTGTGTATTTTGTTGGAGTATATCTTGGTGGTCACAACTTCCATGAAGAAAGAAGCCTCTGCAATACAATTTGTGAGATGTAAGAAAAGGATGCTTCCATTTTATTGTAATGCCAACTCCTCCTCCTGGTGATTCTTTCAGAAATAACATTGCTGAAATGACATAATTCTAGGATGTTGAGCATTATAATAAGATATATTAATCACAGGGACAAACAAGAAAATGTTTTATTTAGTCCTTGGTCTTCTCATTGAAAGCCATGCAACCCACTTGCTCTAAAGACTAATGACGGTATTTCAGTTAACATAATTCAATCTATAGGTTAGTCTGAATGCCATCTAATTCTCTTTCAGCCTTTACTATCTATGTCTGCCCTAAAGAATTACAAAATGTTTAAAACATTTGCAAGCATCTAACTATATAAACCTAATTTACCAGACATTTGCAAGGCATACCAATCTCCTTGGTTTAAAACTCCCCAGAGTTTCCGTCAGCAACAGAAACAAAAGTTGTGGCAACATGAACGTGAGATCCATGCCACTGTGACTGAAATGCTGAGAAACTAATCCTCAAGGCTAGGCAGTATACCAGGAGATGCTCTGGATTCCGTGACTTTCCCTGGGATTTAGTAGCTGTTTTTCTACAGAATCATAGTTTAGTTGACCGACAGTATTTCCTACATCTATCTGGAGCACCCTGGAGATTAGGGTAAAATATGTAAAAAGCAGGGATTTTAAAAATAGTATTTAAAATTAATTCCATCACAACAATGTATAAAACCTATAAAACAGGACAAAGGTTATAGGAAATGGAAGTACCAAGAGATCTTCACATAGTCCTCCAAAAGAAACAATGGGAGGGGAGGAATTAATTCTTGTTTAACAATTATGAGGGAGTAAATACCACAAAGCTACCTTTCTCACACTCTTACAAAGAAAACTCAGCTATTTTCATGAACAAATATCTAACTGGAACCTGCAAACAAAGTTCTCTGGATGCTTTAAGTTAAAATTTGCACTTTTGAGTTTTTAAGTCATCTTTATTCGAATCAACGAGTTGCTGTGTGAGAAAGACACAGCAAATTACACAAAAGGAATTACATTAGGAATATAGGCTTTGACCTGCTGATAGAGTCATATACAACGTCTTTTATGGGCATAAAATAATTATATAAACACTACTGGCTTCAGTCTCCCAGTGCTTTAGCAATGGAAGTATTATTTCCATTTTATATCTGAGTAAAATGAGGCACAGCTAAGTGATTTCGGCAGTGCCCACAGGAAGTCAGAGGCACAACCAGGAACAGAACCCTGCCCTCTCAGCAGCTAGTCCCATGCTTTAACCACAAGACTAGCCACCTCCTTCCCAGCTTGCATTAGCACAACTCCAACTCTTGGTTGCATCAGCTACTAATTTAAGATGTCTAAGCACGTACAATTGTAGAAATCTGAATTTCTGAAGTTGAGTAAGTTACATTCATAAAGGATAAACTGGTTTTAAAGGAGAGTCAAAATGACCATAATTTTTGGTTCCTTTAAAATGATTCCTTCAGAAATAAATTTCTGAGAGCTTGAGGAATCTGACGGATAGCAGTATATGATTGAGCTCTTTATTCCTTTACATTCTTTGGCCTGTTATCTGTGTGTGATATGCAATTTGGGCCCATTTGATCAGAATGGGACCAGAACATGAAGATAATATCCAATTATGAAAGAACCAGACAATCCTAAAAAGAAAGTTATTCTCTTCAAGAGAGAATGAAATCAGAGAAGTCAAGAGTTGGGGAGAGACCAAAGATCATGAAAAAACCAGAGGTAGGCAGCCTGGTGTGATCTTGGCTTTACTGTATTTAAAGCAGGCGTGATTTGGATTTTGTTCTCTTTTTATTTAAGCCTCAAAGTTCAGGAAAAGGAGGGTCATTTTTAGTTTAAAGTGTTCTTGTTCTGATCCGCTCTACAGTTATCTGTGAAAAATCTGCATTATGCCTAGTCCTATCACTTCTGCTGGATCCGAGGCACAACATGGTTATTGCAGGATCACGATACTGGAGTGCGATCTCCAGAGTTTGGAGTCATACCAAGGGGTAGATCTCTACCATCACTTAAAGAAATGCAGTTTACACTATAGGTTTTGCCATATATCTGTATAAAACACCACTGATAGCAGCTGAAACTTCTGATTTCCTTCAAGTAAAAGCGTGTATACATAGAATGTGAAAATTGAATATCGGGGTGTGGTGGAATATTATGAAATACTTTTTACAAACATATCTGCCCAGACCAAAAAGTGCCAATAAAGACAGAATAAGATACGCTAAGACAAAGTTCTTGTTATCAATAGAAGAACAGCCGATATATAAATTAAAAAATTACATAACTCAAGAGAAAGTGCACAGGGTAAAAAGGCAGCAATACAATAGTTTCTTAGCTTACTTAAACTCCGTTACTTGAAACCAATTTCCACAATCAGAACTTGTTCCTCTCACTGCTAGATTTATAGTCACTCTGCTAATGTAGGAGATTGCCCTCTAGATGTTAAAAGTTTGGCTAGATACTTTGTCATTCTATCCAGAATACTGAGATGGGACACACTGTGTGATCTGTGATTTTAAACTTCTGTAACGCACCTAGAGACTGAAAGCATAGACACAATGGAAACATCAAATAGTTAAGTGAAAGCTGGGACTAGCCTATTTGCAGAGAGAGGAAGAGGTGTAACTCTTTCACCTCTACATCCTTCTAAGATTTCCACCCTTTTCCAGCCACTCATAAAAATCACGTCTCATAGACAGAGTGTCTTTACTATATTCATTGTTCTAACCTTGGATCAAACCATAAAACCCTACCTGGCACACCTGAGAGCCTATTGCTCAAAAATCCATACATCAAGATGGAAGAGAAATAAAAACATTCAAGGGGGGTATTGGTCTACAGTAAGACTCTTATCCATCTTGAGATTCCACAAAGTACTCTTTGTCATTTCAATGGGGCTATTTAACCTGCTTCAAATTTTCCTAATAATTAAAATTAATAATATACACTCAGTAATAAGTGTACGCAGAAATAAGACATTTTTTCAGATGCATCAAACTCTTCAAAAAGACTTACCATGAAAAACAGCATGATTAAAAGTAATATAAAATGCAATTCTTCTACATGAAAAGAACTAAGTAACGCTTTTATATCCAATACGAAAAAACAAAGTAAAACTGATCTTTTGTGAAGAGAAGTTATCATCTAATTTTAAACCGGAGCTGATGCTGAGAGGCCCTTTTCTGCTTCTCTTTGACTTCAGGGAAGAATTGTCCGTGACTCAGGAAGGCCTGAGCCTGACATTCTGATGTCGTATCGCTTAAAGGCCCCAGCCAAACTTAGGAATTCTCTCCGATAACCAGGGGAGAAAGTCCGCGTGTTCAAAAACTGTGTAGTCAAATAATGCAAACAAAAGCTGTGTGAGAAATTGATAATTTCTTTGTTATGACCATTTCATTACTGTATAAAGAAACTCTAGAATTAATTATAGAATAGATAATGTATTTGCAACCTATTTTATTACTTTACCAATACAAAAATGATTGGCTTTCTATGTTCCATGTGTGAAAAAAAACCCACTCTTTGTTGGTGAACAGATTAATTCAAATTATAAATACAGCATATTTTTAACTACCAAAGAAAATTTATGGGTTCTTCATCTCTTGATTCTTCAAATTAAGATTAGCTGTCTTTCTAAAAGAAACTTTTAATGAAGTACCAAATACTACCTAAAAATCTATGTTAAGTAGGAAATCAGACCAAGTAGTTTTCTTCCTTTCCTGTCTCAATCTGCTAAAACACGTATTTACAAAACCTAAGTGATTTGTACATAAGTCAATATTACTGTTTCTGCTTCATGTTTTATGAGTTCTGTTCAAAGGATGAAGTTGCTAAAAGAATATAATGCTTATAACAGAGATAAAAAGATATGGCATTTGCAATACTTCTCTGAAAGCTCTGCTTGGCTGATTTCTCTGGGCTGAGTTAGATATGCCCACTTCACCCACGCAACTTCATTTAAATCTGAACTATGTTTTGTATTTCTGCTTTACTGACGAACTTATTAAAAGTCTAGGCTCAAAGCACGAGTTTATAGTCACAGTCAGATGTTCATTAATACCTGCCAGTTTCTGGAACACTCCCAGTTTCATGGAGTTTTAAAAAATTTGCATGTTAAAGCCTAGATTTTTGGGAGGGCTTCTCTATTATTCAGACACTTAAACTAAATTGCTGTATTCTCCATCAGCTTGCACAGAGAACAGCGTTGTTTCTGTTCCCAGCAGAGCTACATCTGAAGTTTGTGGAGGTGTCCAGCCAAGATCCTTCATCTTTCAACTTTCTATTGAAACTTTACCTGAGATATTGCTGTTAAGTGGTTAGAAATATTAATAATTTAGGTATGTAAGCCTCTGTTATTGTTATTTCACCCCCATTTGCCCGTTTATGCATCCATGGCATCTTGAGCTAATTTTGAGGTTTTCCTTTAGTTGTTTTCAGTACCTGGCTCCTAATTCTGAGTCAGGGTATTACTAGATACTACTACAGTATGTTTAAAAAAAAAAAAAAAAAGAAAATAAAAAAACCCCTTACAAACAAGAGACTTCCACATTCCTAGGGCTAAAAGATTCAGATGGAGGGAAAAGCATGAATTGAAAAAAATTCCTTGATATGTAAGGCAGAAGTAACACTTCAAGCCTACACAAATAGACAGATAATTTGCATAAAAACTAACACAAGGCTTCGAGCCCCTACAGACAGAAAGATTGTTCTCGTAAACAAATAGCTGTAGGCGCTGTTAGTAGACCGGGTATTTTGAGTATTCAACTATAATCTGTAAATTACCCTCGGTATACAAATAATAAAGCAAATGCAGGCTCTCTTTCAAAATGCTTGATGACCTTAATGAGGCAAATTTAGGATCCTCCGAATCTTCTAACGATGTCCAAGAGATCGAGAGTTTTTACATGTAAATGGCTGTATCCTGGGGCATCTTGACTTAGAGGCTGGCTCTCTGCAGCCTGTTGATCCCACGCCTCTTTTCTTTCGCAGAGGCTCGGGGGGGGAAGCAGCAGGAGGTGACATGCTTGTCGGAACACGCTCTCCCTGGCGACCTACCGAGCGCAGCCCGCACCGCTTCCCCTGCGCGCCGGGAGGAGGAGCGGGGGGGAGTCTGTCGCCAGAGAAGGCGAGGGGGAAAAGAATTCCATTTACCTCTGTCGCCGCTCAGTATCTTTTCAGAAAGCCTCTGCTCCTGTCAGCGCAGGATGCAAAGCGGCGTGAGGTGACCGAGCCGGCTACAGGCAGCGCAGAGGGGAGCTCGCTGGAGAACGGGAACGCAAAAGAGAAAGCGGTCAGCGGCCGGAGAAGCTGAATTTTCAGTCACAGCAGCTCAGAGAGAGCAGAGATCAAACTCCAGGCCCGCGGTCCGCCCTCAGGTAGGCGCTGGCGATGCCGCCGGCGGGCGCGCACCCGGCGGGAGCCGGCTGGGGGAGCGGACCGGGTCCGCCGGGGCAAGGAGGGCGAAGCGGCGCCTGCTCCTCGCCCACCCGCTCCCCCTCGGCGCCCGGCTCTGCCCCGTCCCTCCCGGCGCGCCGCCCCGCGTCCCGCCGCCCCGCGCCGCCTCACAGCCCCCCGGCCCCGCCGCGGCCCCGCGCCCCGCTCCCGCCGCCGGCTCCCCCTCAGCGGCGGCCGCGTGGGCCGGGCGGGAGGCGGCGCCGGGCGGCGGGGGCGGTGCCTGGCCGGTGGGCCGGGCCGGGCGGGGGAGTTTATCCCACCAGAAGGGAACAGTTTCCCCCGCCGAGACTTGACAGCGCCGGGTCAGCGCGGGCTGCGGGGGGACCGTCCCGCGAGGTGAGGCGGGGAGAGCTCCGGGCTGCGGGGCGGGAGGGGGGGGGGGCGCCTCCGAAGGAAGGGGGGCTGGCGGGGGCTCGGAGGGACCGTGAGGGGAAGCGCGGGCGGCCGGGAGCTGCGCCCCGGGGAGGAGGAGGAGGAGGAGGAGGAGGCGGCGGGGATGCTCGGCGCGGCGAGGGAGGGAAGGTGGCCGTGCGGGAGCGGGGGCCGGGCTGCGGGGGCTTTTCCCGGAGCGGTGGGGAGAAGCGGAGCGCCCGGGGAACGCGGCGGGGCACGGCCCTGAGGGAGGCGGGCTGGCGGGCCGGGCTGCCGCCGGCTGCGGGGCCGGGCGGGCGGACCCCGGGGGGGGGGGGGGGGGGGGGGGGGCGGCAGGTGCGCGGCCCGGCGGGCGGCGAGCCCTGCCCCGCACGCAGCCTCCCGGCGGGCGGGAGCGCGGGCGCTGTGTCCATGGTGCTGTACGCGGGGCCGGGGCGGGGGGCAGCGGCACCCAGCGCCCGCCGGGGCAGGCCGACCCTCCGCACCGCGTCAGGGCAGCGGGGCGGGCGGGGAGGCGTCGGCGCTCACCTGGCTCCTGCGCTCCATGAATGAAAAGACTTCCCCCCCCCCCCCCCCCCCCCCCCCCCCCCCCCCGCCTTCCTCCCCTCCTCTTTTAAGTTTCTCAACCGCAGAAAGCCGGGGAGCCTTTCCCAGCCTGCAGCTACCGAGATGCTGTGTTGAAACGGGTTGTGTCTCGGTGGCGGTGCCCCAGGTTCGCAGGGGCGTTTTGTAACCTTCCTGGTGTCATTTCTCTCCAGGGCGCTCTGCAGCTGGAGAGGGCGAGTTCCTGTGGTGGTGGGGTAACTCTGTGGCACTGCGTGCTCCCCGCAATGCACTGCTGGCTTAACTGCGATGCACTTATTAATATCCGTGACGTGAGGCTGGTGTTTGATGAAAACCTCAGGACATTATCAGTTTCTCCATGTACTGTGGGCTCCAGGTTCCTTTAAGTCAGAAGGATCTGTTAGAATTAGCCTTGAAATCACTCAGGCTGTGGGCTAGCCTTGTATTCGTGATGTGCTGCCCCATCTCCAAACAAGCCTTTGCTGTGGAACGCGGTTGTAATGTTCCATTTAAAAATGAGTGTTCAAACCAAAAAAAATACATTTTTCTGGTACCTATTAGTCCATAATTTAATCAGTAATTTACTTTTTAAAAGGTTACTATGATTCGTTACTAGTTAACTAAAAATTCCCAGTGCACACCAAGTGACTATGACATACGATAGGGCTCTCCTTTGGAAAGAGGTTTCAGATGTTGTGCTCCCATTAATATCAGAAGTTGTTGCGCAAAGTCACATGTTTGACATCGTTATTCTCTTTGGCTGTCACAAAAAAAATTGCCGCAAAAGCTGCTTAGAGATTTAATTATGAGATTGTAAGAAGTCACTCTGAGCAGTGCGTTAAGGCACGCAGTACAATATAAGCATGGGCTTGTCACGGGGAGAGAGAGATGAAAAAATAGTTGGCATGGACTTTGAATGATAACCAATCAGAAATGTAATTTAAAGGTATTTTTATACAGGCAGCTTTTGAATTTGAATGTTCTTAGGCATCAGTTTTGTAAAACATCTCACTAACTGTTAGTGGTTCAGAGATTATAGATCTGTAAACAGCCTTAAGATAGTCTGTATTTCTTAGAAATGCCTCAATGTCAAATTCCTGGATAACACAATTTATTAAACATCAGCATTCAATGAAACTTCCATTACAATAAGGAATATAAAAATAATTCTTTTTCTCCTGATATGAATTTATATTTCATATCATTATCACCAAAAAAAAATGAAGGTGGCAAAATATTGGAGTTTAACTGAAGAATATTGAAGCTATGCCTTTTACTTTCTTTATGATACTGACAAAAACACCCACTATCAACACTGCTTCTAAATTTGACTCTTCCATTATTTTTTTTAAATAACCACAAGTCCATCTCTAAGTCGATAAAATAAATTTAAGTTCAGCTTCAATTATTATCAGTATAATTTACTACTTATAGCAATGGCTAATAAAATGAATTTTTGCAAGAAGTTATATTATAAAACCAAGAAAAAGTTTGAAAGTAGAACAAAAGCTGTCTTGTACAAATATGGACTAAATAGTCAAAAGTATACTTCATGATTTTTTTTACCTTGATAGCTGGGATCCTATTTTGTTTTGATCTTTTTACATAAAATCTAATCAGAATGGTGTTGAATATATTTACCAGCCATTTTTTTTTGTAGCCTGAGCGTGAGTTGGTCCTCATGCATACTTGATATTCAGAATTCAAGTTTCTTTTACTACCTTTTGTCACAATGATTATTCCTGTATTCTCCTCTGGCATGAAGTAAAACAGTTTCCAGTGCAGTTACTCAAGAGCAATTAAAATATAATTATAAATTCTCCATGCTAGGTTCTTTTGAAGTCGTGGAAACAATACTTTCCATTAGTTATTGCTACTAGCTTCATTTTTTAATCACTGATAGACTTACTGAATTTAGCATGATAATAGATGGTGAGTGCTAATTATTCCATGCTGTATTTCCACAATGATGTATATTTCTTTAACAGCAGGGATCTATTTTTCAGGTACTTGGTACCAAATGTTCTCTGTGTGTTAGTTAACTTTTTGTGAACTAACAAAAGAAAAAGTTAGAAATAATCCAAAGCGAAAGAACATTGTTTTACTCGGGTCCTACATATGCATGCCACAAACAGCAGCTGGGGGTTCCCATTAACAGGTCAGTTCTTGAGGATTTCATTTAACTGTTACAGAGTACTTGGGGGGGGGGAAAAAATGTCCCCCTCATCCCCCTTTTTCCCTGTGGAGGACGAATGAAAAATTTAAAAGCCGTAAGATTTGTCCTCAGATATTTAGATTCCCTTATGAAATGCAAATTGACTCTTACATTAAATGATGATGCTCTTACATTTCTTTTTTCTGTTTTTCCCCACCCCCTGCTTTTTTTAAAGAAGGATAGTCTGTCTGTTTCTCAGTTGTGCTTGCTTTCAGGTTCCAGTGACAAAGTATGTAGAAAATGCAAGCGCTAAACAAATTGTAACCCTAGTACTAGCACCTATGGTGAGTGGGGCTTGGGATACTTTCAGATCTTGCAGGTATAAGGAGATAAGAAGGAGAAAATATATGTGGCAACCATAGGGAAGACTGAGTTGTTACTTCAGCATCAGGTCTCCTACTGCAACGTGGACTTCTCTTTTACCTGTTGCTACAAAGATGTCAGCTGTTCTCACACCGCAAGGCAAATATAGAACTAAATCTTTTGTAGGCTTTTATTCTTTTAATTTCGGGGGCTGGAGGGGAGAGGGGGAGTGGGAAGCAAGGCCTAGTCTGCAGTCTTCGTATCTGAAAACTTTCGCAGAACTGAAGTCAATTTGATCAAGCTCACATTTTTCTCCCACTCCACCTACACCTTCCATTATATTATTTGGCGTGCTTGTCCTCTCCTGGAACACTTTCTAGAATTGAACTAAGCAGTTACATCATTCTTCGATTAAAATTCATGATACATGAACTGTATAGATGCTTTTAATTACCTATGTTGCAATATTACCTAGCAGCCTAGTCAAGGCTGGGGCCATCTGGTTACTCACTCAAATGAAAAGATTGTCTCTGTCCTTAATACTACAGGATCTGTGACACACGAACGCAAATAGTTACAAATTTACCACAGAGACACAATGTAGTCGTGAGACTGATGCAAAAATTTTAATTTAAAATTTCAGTGTTTTGATTTATGCTTACAATAGATTCTGATCTGCATCATGACAAATATAAAAAAAAATTAGGTGTATGTTGGATGATAAATCCCCAAATTTACAGAAAAAAAACCCTCAAATTCTAAGCAGCACTCTATTGTCTAAATACAGCTGGTTTTACTTGGCGTTTTCACTAGATTTCACTGGGAATAGAGAAAATATCCTGCTTAGAAACGAGCAGGGCAGTAACTACCTCAAAAGCCGGGTTGTGTGTTTCTGGACTCAACTAGCAGGTGATGTTTTGTGGACTTGCACAAGCCACCCCCTTCCCTCATGACTAAGCAGATCACCTCCATGCCATGCAGTCTGCACATTCAGGACAAAGTCTATGAATTGAAGTCTATGAATCCCAAAGTCTACTCTGCTGGTTGATAATTAGCAATTTAAAAAACACAAAGCTTACGTAGCTTTGTGTATGTATGTTCAGGCACAAGTACGCTTGATGAGAGCTAAGATGAACATAGATGTATGGTTATGTATGTACTTGTAGGGGACGTGTGTGCATAGGTAATGTATTAACCCTATGCTATAGAATGACTTCCGACTTATCTCGGAAATGCTGAGAGGCTAAGTATAACATCTGATAACACCGTATAATAAATATTGGAGAATATCCCAACAGAGAAATATGCAGAACATTCCATGATAGCAAAAAAAGATGATGTTGGTTTATTGGAAGATGCATAGAATGTAAGAAATAAATCCCAGCTTCACTCAGGTCAGTGGCAGTTCTGCTGTTTCAGTAGGGTCAGGGTTGTAATCTACGTGCAGTGTTAGAAATTTTGTCCTACGTACGGCTTGCTTCCATGCGGTTGCTATTGAATCCAGTCTGTGGTTTTAGTACACTGAAAATATAGGCTCTGACTCTAAATGAATTGCTGTTTCATCAGTGAGACTAAATGCCTGGAATTAAATAACCATGAATATACATTATAGTGAAAGTCCTACATATTTTTCTTTAAATTATTTAAGAAATGCCAGTGTAACAGTAGCAGTATGTTTATCTGCTTTTTTTTTTCTGGAATTTGTTTTCGATTTCTTAACATATTTTAACTCTAAATTAAATACTAACATTTTGATACACACATTGCACTTGGTATTAGTTTATTCTAGATCTTCAAATTAGACATGAGTTCTAGTTTTGGTCTTATAACAGCTATTATGGAAGGAAAATATTATACTTCATGCTGTACGGGATATTGGAATTTCATGAGCTACGTGGGGACTCATGTCTTTCCCCTTTATCACAAAACTGATTGTGACATATTTTAGATTCCCTTTTGCCAGAATCCTATATGTTTTTATAGGAGACCTCGACTTACGATTCCTCTTACTTACCTGTACGTGTGTATAAAACCCTGAATATCTGATTTTCATACAAACACTTTTAGCTGTCATAGAATAGGCGTATAGAAGAAGTGACAGTGATGGAAGTTTTCTTATTGTGTCTTGTGTTTTTCTGCTGAGTTTAAGCAAATTACTTTTCAGAGAATTTCATATTTGCACAAAGTAGCCCTACCCAGAGTTATGATCTTGTCTTAAAATTTTTACACAATATATTGTTACGTGGCATGCATAAAGTAGGATTTTATGTTATAATATTGCATTATAAGTCTATAGTACTTGTGTGTTTGTTTAGATTTATTGAACAGAGATGTTGTGTAACTGCTGTAACTATTCATGGTTGTGTAGCAGCAATTTTGAGAGGCTTTGAACTTAGGTTGCTATCTATATACAAATAGAATGATGTACATTTTCAATATCTGTGCTAGAGGAATACTTTAATGTTGCTGTGAAAGAAGTTCTCAACCATGGTGGTTTGAAACATATGTCAGACTACCAAAAGAGTCACTCTGTTACATCAAAAAAAAGGAACTATGAAAAGAAAAATGTTAATTACAGGCTTTAACACTCACACCAAGATCTTCTAGCAGGGGTGGTCAGAAAAACAGGTTTTACTACCTAGACCTGGTGCTTTGTGGTGCTATCTAATACGGGGGCTTGTGGAAAAATGCGGCCACTTCTATTTACTGCCATTCGTAATGTATATATTTCCTCGTGATAGGTTTAGGTACTGAGTTTTTATGTCTACAGTAAATAAAACTGAAGAGTTTATCCTTTCATCTTGAATATGTTTTACTTGGAGTTACTGTTCACTGTTCCCTACAGTGGTATTTCAGCTACAAAATTTTATGCTGAATCTCAGTTTTTAAGCTTAATAGAAGCATGTTATAATGTGGTATATTGCTAAATTGATTTTTAATCCTGCCCAAGAATGTAAAAAAAAAAAAAAAGAACCAAACCCATAAAGCAAAATTTTATTTTCGGTTACACCCAGAGAATAAGCAAGTACAGAAGTACGTGAGGGGAAAAGTTTGCTGTATTTACACAGAATTTTATCTGTATTCTCTAACCTTATGCAGGACCATATTTAATGGAATCATGAGAAATTCTGAAAAGGTCACAGGCTGAGGTTCTCATTTCCTCCAGGACACTGAAAAATTATTTTATCTGCTATTTGCCTTCTAGCTTGTAGTATGTTTGGAACAAAGTTCTTGCACTGACCTAGTGAGGTAGCTATTCCTCCAGTTCTGCTAAAGTTGACCACTGGTGGTGGATGGATTTACTTCGTTGAGTCACTAAAGTTCTGTGAGGTTTTTACTGTATTTCTTCTCTATCATCACTCCTCGATGCCATCATTTGCACTTAAACTGCACATCTAAGATGTCTTATTTGTACATCAAGGCATGTTAGTGTATTTGATTTTTAAAATGATTAGAAATATTAAGAAAACTAGGCTAGTGTTTTATTTCTTTCAAATAGCCTATACTAATTGTCAACATAAAAAGTTTGACAAATGACTGCATATTGCAAGACACTCATATAAATGTGTAGATTTTTTTGAGTTTTGCCTAGAACATGATTAAAGAGTGTGGAAACAAAAGTTCTGCAAATATGCTTTCACTTTCAGAATTTCCAGCTGTTGCTGAATATGTTTTGAGATGATAAACAAGATGAAACTTTCAGCTTTATTTAGAACAAGAGGATTTCGCATTAAATCAGTTCTCTGAATGAAATAAGCACCATTAAAAAGGTTTATTTTCCTGCATTTTTTTTTTTTACATTTGCACCAGAGCTATTGCCAGAATTGCTAAATTGGCTGGTGTGGAATGGGTTATTTAGTTAAAATCTCAGCTAAGTGTGAGTAGTTAAAATTAAGTACAGAAGAAGTTTCAAAATTAGTATTACAAAAAATGATTATGACAGGTCCTGAATTGAAAATAGGAAACAGGTTTTAAAGTATTTTTAATTATCAGGGCAATGCAAAATAATTGCCAAAAATCCTATGGAAGTTCCTACCTTGCTTTTTTTTTTTTTTTATGGTTATCTGGATGTTCACACTTAAATTCTATTGCAAGCAAATTCCACACTTGCTTTCCATGATTAGCTTGCCAATTGATCTTGGTTCTGTTTTGCAAGCTTCTTGGAGTATTAGCTATGATGCGAGCTTGCCAATTGTGTTGAACTGGTTAATTGTTTTTGTGATGCAGAGAAGAACATTATGGCCTGATGAATAAGAGACCCAAGAGGGTTCCTCACACAGTTTCCTTTGGGCACTGCCCAAAGACTTGTTCTTTGGGTCTGCCTCGTGATCAGGCTGGCTAACTTTACCCAGTTAAATTGGGTGCGGTGGATATTTATTATGTTCACAATATCTTGTTTAATTTGGGTTTTTTTCCAGTAAACCAATAGGCCAATATCTTGCATAAAATATACACTTGAAATCGTAGCACTGGTTTAGGTTTTACTTGGGCTAGATAGGATAAAACATCAGGTTATGCAAGTTACTTACTGACATAGGTAATGACATTTGAGGAATTATTTCTTAGACCAGGATTACTAATTTATTAAGAAGTAGTTATTACAGTGCAGTTTGTGTAGGCAGGAATTCTTGACAGTGCTTGAAGAAGTACTGAAAAACCCTTCAGTACCAAGAACCCATTTTTCCTCCAACAAAGATATTTTCTTGTAGACATGTCGTCTTGAACGTTTTTGGCAATGAAAATCTTAATCCGAAAAATCAAAAAATAGAATATTGAAAATATTTTTCCTGCAAACATACCTTCATGATTTAATTTATATTAAAAAAACCCTCACCATGCTAATGTCATAGCTCACAGTAACTGATCCCGTTATGAAATGAGTCTGTCTCTAATGGTCTATCATTATTTTCATTGTTCTGTGCATTGGAATATGGTATCTGTCAAAATTTTAAGGAGCCACAGTTGTGTTAAGAAAGGCATTTTTTAATGCAAGAAAGGAGTTTCATACAGTACAGTGGCCCTCTGAGCTGTACCTAATATGCTGTTTCATCCTTCATGATGTAACACTGAGGATGTGGAAGTCATGTGCATTTCTTTCCATTCTTTTTTGGGTCACTAGGGTGCCAACTTTGAGTGGGTGAGAGATCAAATAAAAACCCAGAAAACTTGCTGTATATTTTATCAATTCTGTTCTTAAAAGATAAAAACATTATCAACAGTGTTCGGCTTCTTTACAAATGAAAATATCCATAAAACAAAATTTGTGCAGAATAGGTGGAGTAACGTGCAATGTTAAGATAGGGTCTGGCTTTAAAATATTGTGAAATAGCTAGAATATCTTTAATCTTAATAGAGGCTACTGGTATTCAGTATGATTAGATTAACTGCAGTGATGGATTAAAACAGGGATCAAAGGCAAATGTGGGGTTTTGGAGGCCCAGCAGAGAAGAGAGTTGGGGAAAAAGTGAAAAAGCTGTCCATGATGAGTATCAGGAAAGGAAAATAATTAATTCATTAATTAAAGGAAATTTCCAAGGAAGGCAGTGGGAAGATTGGCTAAGGCTCGGTTGTTTTTCTTTATTTATTTAGCCCATTTTGTGTTTGCGAAAAAAAATACTAAAAATCAGGGAAATCCTTTAAAAATACAGATGTTTGAATTTCTTTCTCAAAGTTTAAAGTTTGTTGTTGGAGCCTTCTTGATTTTGAATTATTCTCTTTTGTCTCTTACGAGATTTTCAGCTTTTCTTGGTTTAAGATATGCTGACAATGCCATAACGTGGTCTTTCACTGTCTTTTGGCATTCCTACTCATTGTTCTTTTTCTGCCGAAGTTTGTTCTGTTTTTTAAATCTAGCCTTATTTATTACTCCTTTGAGAACAGGAACTGTCTGATACGCTAACAACAAGTGACAGCTTTCCTGTCACTAAGGACAGGAGAACAGGCAGTGAATATTGCTGAAGTCTGAGGTAAGTTTAGAATAACAATAACTGGTACATACACTAAATTTGATATACTGTAGTGTGACTACATTCTCTGACGCAGGCTGTGCAACAGATTCCTGTCTCCTCCCCTGTCCACTAACAGGAAGGCACAGCACAATGTTGTACAGCATGTGGCAATTTTAAATTTCTGCTGAAGCTTGACCCTTGACCTGTCTAAAGGAGAGCAACTCTCTTCTTGTCACTGATAAAATAACTGTACTATGAATCTCCCTATAATGTCAGAATGAATGGATTTAAATTAAAAAACAAAACAAAACCACAACAAATTGGTAGGCATGAAAACAGTGAGAGGCAGTAGGACCATCTCTCCCTTTCCTCCCCAGATCTGGTTTCTGAAGGGAAGACTAAAGGGAGGACAAGGTTTGAGGTGAATAATGTGAGAGACCCAGTGTAAGGGGGAGAGACAAAGTAGAGAAACTCCAATTGTCCTGTAAGGAAAGCAGAAAAAATGCAAGGAGGAAGAAGCTGATGCAGGTATGGTTGCCACTTTCCTGACAATTACTCCAGGAAGGGCTAATGAATGTAGTAATTATACCTGGCAGTTATTCTGTGGGAGAAAGGAATTCTTTGGAGTTCAAAACAGTAAGAGTGATAGAGTGCTCATTTAGCTATGAATATGGAAATTAAATAAAGACAATGTAGGCGAAATACTAAATAGCACTGTTTTCTGATTCCAGTATGTCATATAAACTATTGTATAGCTCCTCAAAGAAAGCCTCTTCTGAATAAGAATTTTTGAAAATAAATTGGGGAAAAAAAAATGGAAAATCTACTGCAGAGATGAGCGTTGCATTGGCAAGAGATACTGACAGCCCTCATAGGATCTCCCTCCCTTCATGTTCTGAGCCACGATTCATAATAGGTTCCCTTATGCCCTTTGATGCGGCACAGTCCATCTGAAGAAGAGTCAGTTTTCTTCTACAATGACAGGGCACGTGGATCGTTTTGTTTCATAGGAGCTAGGAGTGATTTTGAGGTGTCTGTTGTATCCAGTACGCTGTTGGCTATTCTGGGAGCAGCAGATGAAATAAATAGTAATCGGTTTCCAGTTTGCTATAGTATTGCCGTTTTTACATTGTGGACTTTGAAGCAGCAAAATATTTCTTCTGTTTTCATGTGACACAAAGATAGATAGGTAAATGCCTCTGTTAGATGTCAGTTACAGGAATGTGACAGTTTTACTTGCTCTGTCTGTCTGAGTATCAAGAATGTATCTCGTATCTTAGAGGCTTCCACCTCTGCAGTTTCTTTTTGCACAGGTACAATATTTCACTGAAACGAAGCGCGAGTTTAAGAAAAATACCTCAGTACGTTTTATGTTAGTGCTCAGTAAAACGGTGTACAAAGGAAATACATATTCAGTGAGGTTTATGAGAGTTCTAGAATTTTAGTCACCTTCACACTGATGCTCAATGTCTTCCGAGTTGCATGCTTCCCCTTCCTGAAAGCTAGGAGTACCTACTACATGTATTGGCAGCTTGCAGGCAGAAAGTGGGACCACATTTAGGAAACAAATGCTGGTATAAAATGAACTAACTTGGTGAATTTGAGGAAAAACAAAACCAATCCCCAAAGCAATTATATTCCCGAGTCTCAGAGAAGTCTGACTAAACTCAAAGGCTAGACCTGTACTAGTAGGTTTAAAAAGTGCTGTAACTTGGGCTCAGGCTCAGGAACTGGATTGTTAAATGGCTAAATTCTTCAGATTGTCCCTGGTCCAGTTCTAGCTCAGCCAACTACCAGCCATTCAGACACTTTCCAGAAATACTTTGGGAGTTAGCATGGGCCGTGGACCATTTGCAACGGCCATTTAGGTGTTGCCACCCAGTTTTGGTAACTAGCAGAGTTTGATGTGAGTCTTGGTACTCTTTAGTTTATTACTGTAGCTGAACCTGGATTAGTATAGATGCCTCTCAGATTAGTGATAATTTCCTTTCAAGTTTCTTCCTGCCTGCAGACCAAGGTGAGCTTGCTTAATGCTCCATTCATAGATTTTTAGCTCTAAAAAAAAATGATTTATGACTTGGAGATCTTTGTAAGTTTGAAAGCTTGTGGCACACAAGAAAGAAATGGAAGGTGTATGGTTGACATTTTATGAGAAGAAAAATTTATGTAAGTCGTTTTAGTCTATGTTGTCTGTCCGTTTTTCCTGTTATGTAAATAAATAAAAGGACATACAGCGTAAAGCCCAAAATCTTTAAAAATACTCCTAAATATTTTTTTCTAACATCTGGTAAGGGATCAAGCTGTTATCAGAGCTTGTTTTGCATGGTGGCAAAATTCTGTCTCTATTTATACATCTGTCCTGAGCAGATATTGGTCAAATACTTGTATATGACATAGTCATTACTCTGTAAAAATATGAAAAATATTTGAAATTTTTACTGTCCTACTGTCTGTTCCAAGGACTATAGATAATTAACATTGTAACTCACCTTTAAAGAATACATTACAACTTGTTTGCTCTGAAAATTCCTTTTGGCTCAAGTGAAAGTACACAGTGCAAACAAAGTTATGAAATGTGTACACAAGGTGTGAGAGTGGATGGTTATACTTGTGTATAACTTTATGGTTCTGATTCCTCAGGGTAGCCAATGCCATCTGACCTTTATGCTCACCATCTTGGGTGATCTGAATGGCATTACAAATGAATATTAGGCCCGAATCAGACTGACTGATTTTCCCCAACTAATGTCAGCAAATGAGTCGTGGATTTTTTTATTTTTGTAATTAAATAGAAAGCACAGAATTGTAAACTCTAAACAGATGAACATCTATTTTAAGACTTGAAGATGTGAGAGCTAAACTATTTGACAATCTGGCTGCTATTTTAAACCTCATTTCTGTTGTAAAAGTTGATAAATATTTTGACTGTTAAAACCCTTTCAGCTGTGTCAGTATCAATTCAATTAAAGGAGCAGAAAATACTGTGTTTTGTTAGAACTTAAGAAAGATATGGCAAGAACCCGCTGTAAGTAATTAAACAGATGAAGCATTCAAGAAGAAATATAAAGTTATATCATTTTTCAAGAGGATGAGGCACTATCTTACTGATAAAAATATGACAAATTGGAGACACAAAGCACAATGTAAGGTGAAAATTTTAATATTTTAGCTTCAAATAACTGACTGGTTGTCTCAGAAACAGCATGTAGAAAAGGAAATTCTGTTTACCTTTGCAAGAAGGACATTGTCTTGAATATGGGAAACCAGAGATGGGGGAAAGCACTGGATGAAATTATTTATACAGGAAAACTACCCCAGGCCTCCTCAGTCCTTTGCATTATTCTTAATTAAAGAGTAATTTTTAAAGTAATCTTTTATAAGCAAACCAGTGTCATTTTTAACCCGCCCCAAACTGGACTAAGTCAGCGCCTCGTTACATGTGGTGTATGCAGCAGCACGAGCACAGCCGATCGAAACTGGATCAAGAAGAGTAATCCAGAAACGCAAAGTTCCATAAGATCATTTCCTGTTTGCTGAATCTTGAAGGCGTATTTTTTCAGATTGCTCCACCTTGGAAAATCTTAACTAAAACAAGCATTAAACCATGCAAAAATTGATATCTGGTGTATTTATGTCAAAACAAATCAAATTTGTCAAATTTTAATGATTTGTAATGAAGGTAGGAGTAGCACAGAAGGACAAATAAAGGAAATAGTATGTATATTATCCTGGCTGTTAAAAATATTATTCTGTCCTTGTACAAATTGCTCTTTGAACAGTGGAACCAATTAAGTTCGTTTCCTATGGCTATGTCTCTTAGGATTTTTTCATTTGGATTTTCTGATATTTGTTACATGGTGGGCTCAAACTGCTGCTCTTTCAGTGGTGACACTGTCAACACTTTCAGCATATTGTGTTAAGACTCCTCTACATTGTAGCTGGTTCTGGCTGAAACAAGCCAATGTTTTCCAAAGCTAGAGAGCAACAAAGACACGCAATAGGAAACAGCAAATATTATAAGCCTTGTTTCTTTAGGATCACATTTGTCAAATGGAAAATTAGTCTTATAAGGGTCATTATTTGAATCAATCTGTTAAACAAATATTGATATTTTTATAAGAAGGTTCAAATTGCACTGGAGTCTAGATTCTAAAGTATTCTGCATACCTGTGGGATGTGCTGGCCATCTTTAGGAGCCACTGAAATATGGAACTTCTTCGAAAGACCTTTCAGAATGAGGCTGTATATTAATATTACTACAAGGAGCTGGAAGCACCAGAAATCCCACAGGCAAATATGTTCCCTTCTGGTAAATTAACCATGGCATCCAGGCAGAAGACACAGAAAAGCATCTAAACATTTCCAGTTTATTCTTCATTACTTTGTCAATCTTTTGAAATTTCCTTTCCCCTGTATTTGAACCACCAAATCGTATTCAAAATTGTTTCAAATCATAAATTCATATAACCTGAAAACTTTTTCAAGAGAATAAAAAAGCAGTTTGTGGCCTCTGGGAGAGTAAATTCCAGGGTTAATTTATAACTAAAGCAAATGTATCTATAAAAAGACAAAAAGCTCCATAAGAAATAGGTTAACAAATGACAAGAAAAAAGAGTCTTGATAAAAGATATCAGAACTTGTTTTGCACCAGTGATTTTATGACTGAGGAATTCAATTATAGGTGTGTTGGGAGTACCAAATCACAATTCTTTAAATTACTATTGGGAGACAAAGCTCGTTATCATGGTCTGAATGTGCTCCCATGAAATGTTCAGTCCTGCCCTCTGTAAATAAACGTTTAGTCCTTGCATTATGCATCTGCATTGAGAGTCTATGTCACCAGAGTAGAAAAAGACACACAATTTCTGTTGAATCACTTTTCAAACATGCCTGCCGATACACTCTTCTATTAGAAATTATGTCAGCCAACAGGTTTCTTCCTGTAAGTTGGTAGTATTCAGCTTGTAATTTTTTCCTCCTATGTTGTTAGCATTTTTCCAGAATCTTGGTAGATTTTTTCGCAGAGAAGTTAAGTACGTATGACATCAGTGCACTCTACAGCGACACACAGCAGATCACATCGGTTTGGATTTGCTTACTCCTTTGTTAGATACATAAGTTTTGTAGAGGTCTTTAACCAGTGATGTAGATAATGACTTTGTACTTACCCAAGAGAGACAGATTAGCCTTGGATCAATTGCAAATTAACTCCTACAGTGTGCCTGTAATCTAAATAGGGTTTAAGGCTGTCTGCTACTTGCTTGTTAGAGTAGTAAACCCCTATCTCTTCTCAGTCACTGAAAGAGGAAGGGCTGCTTCTGAAAATAAAATCTATCTAATGGGGACGTCCCCTGTTAACAGCTGTTGCAGGAAAATTTAGAGGACCACATTTTCTTTGCATGGCCAGATTACAGCAGACAATATGCATCACTACTATGAGAAGAACTGCAGATCGATGAAACTCGTGAAGTTGGCTGAAATTGGTTTAGGAATCATTGGAATCTTTGTATTGTTTTGTTAAACATGTCATTGCTATGACATTCAAATATGATCATGATGAATTTATATTATACTGCACTACTTTATATTACAACATGACATCATTATAAGAACATTATATGCACAATGCCTACCCAAAGTACTAAATCAGCAGACCACTTCTATGAAAAGCTAAAAAAAAGGTAATTTATTTTATTTCATCATCAGTTTCTTTTCTTCTTTTGGTATCTGTAGTTGAGCAAAAATGTTGTTTGCGTAGCAGAGGCTTAATGCATAAAACTTTTACTCTGAATATCCAAAAAGCAAAATATTTCATTCTTTTTAGCCATCTCTTTATTGACCCACTGATTTTACTTTCGGTGAAAAAATAATTCTGTCCTGAATAAAACCTTATTAAAAGTGTTAGTTTTTGTGATCTTGACCATTTGAAAATTTTCAAACATAAGCAACATCATTCAGCTTCTAATTATTTAACTAATCATCTCTGTGTATTTCATTAATATAGAGAGATGAGGACTGAGAAATGTTGAATGTACCTGTCTTAAACTACTTAAAAATGTTTACTATATGTAAGTATTTAAGCACTGTTATTAGTAGTTGGTAATCAGCCTGTATCACAGAGAGAGATATCTCATAATTATGAGCACGAGACTACTTTAGCTGTTCTGAATCAGCCTCGAGAGGAACCTCTCTCACTGACCACCAAGGAACTTGAGATATTTTGCTTCTCAGCCATTTTGAATACCTGCCACACAGGAAAATGTTGAGAACTGATTTTTCAGCCTCAGGCTTTTAGATCAGCTTCATGAGAACCCAGGAAAAATTATTCTAGTATAATAAGCACGAAAATGCTGAAGCGTGTGATTTTGTGCGACAGGATCTGTATCGTGAAGAAAAAGAGAGTGCTGTAGAGTGGTAATTGTTCACGCACAGGAATATCAGTGTGTTCCAGAAACAAGCCATTATCTCAGAGCCCGTGCTGTCCTGATCCCCTGAATGCAAGGAGTCTGTAGGCCTTAAAATTCCTCCAAGCTTTATCTCAAATGACATCGCAAAGAAAAAAAACCAACCCACCACTTGGGTGAAAGATTCAGGGAAATACCTTTGTTATGTTCCTGAGCTTTTTTTTTAGTTAACGTACCACATGACTTTCCTCTCAACCTCTAGGAATGCATTGGATGTCTGTCAAGACCACAAAGTTGTCCGTGCTGCAGAAATGTATGAAAGTTGTCTCTACACGGAGTTGCCATTGCTCTTTTCCTTATCTCTGAAGGAAACACAGCAACTCCCACTGGGGAAATTTCATGTTAACTTGATCTTAAAATAAAAAATCAAGGGAAAGGTCATATCCTAATAAGCTGTGCAAATCTAAATTCCCAGGGAGCTTCAAAATGACATTGTATGACTAGGGCATTAACAATTTTCCAACCATGTGTTTTTGAATTGCTTCCAGTAGAGTTTTTAACATCCGAGAACAAATAGTAAAATGAAGATACAGCTGGCAAGATACAAGATCCAGTTGAGCTCTGTGGTTCACAGCGCACAGCCCATTGATAATCTGTGTCCTTTGTAGCTGACAAAAACTGGGAGGAGTGGTGGATACACCGGCAGGCTGTGCTGCCATTCAGCGTGACCTGGACAGGCTGGAAAGTTGGGCAGAGAGAAACCTGATGAGGTTCAACAAGGGCAAGTGCAGGGTCCTGCACCTGGGGAGGAGTAACCCCATGCACCAGTACAGGCTTGGGGTGGACCTGCTGAAGAACAGCTCTGCAGAGAGGTACCTGGGTGTCCTGGTGGACGACAGGTTGACCGTGAGCCAGCAGTGTGCCCTGGCTGCCAAGCAAGGCAATGGGATCCTGGGGTGCATTAAGAAGAGTGTGGCCAGCAGGACGAGGGAGGTTCTCCTCCCCCTCTACTCTGCCCTGGTGAGGCCCCATCTGCAGTGCTGTGTCCAGTTCTGGGCTCCCCAGTTCAAGAAAGATGAGGAGCTGCTGGAGAGAGTCCAGCGGAGGGCTACGAGGATGATGAGGGGACTGGAGCATCTCTCCTATGAGGAAAGGCTGAGGGAGCTGGGCTTGTTCAGCCTGGAGAAGAGAAGGCTGAGAGGGGACCTTAGAAATGCTGATAAATATCTGCAGGGTGGGGGTCAGGAGGACGGGGCCAGACTCTTTCCAGTGGTGCCCAGTGACAGGACAAGGGGCAATGGGCACAAACTGAAGCAGAGGAAGCTCCAGCTGAACCCGAGGAAGAACTTCTTCCCTCTGAGGGTGACGGAGCCCTGGCCCAGGCTGCCCAGGGAGGCTGTGGAGTCTCCTTCTCTGGAGATATTCCAGACCTGCCTGGCCGCGGTGCTGTGCAGCCTGCTGTGGGTGACCCTGCTTGGGCAGGGGGTTGGGCTGGGTGACCCACAGAGGGCCCTGCCAACCCCTGCCATGCTGGGATTCTGTGATTCTGTGACAAACATAAGGGAATTGGCAACTTTTTCTGCTTTCGTTGAGATGTAAATCTTGTGCAGAAGCTATCTATTGATCAGTTTATGTCTTACTGTGATCTCAGTATGAATAGTTTCTACACTTTTTCCCTAACCTAGGATTATAGACTGATGATTTCCTCAGAATATCTGAGGAAGCAGGTTCAGTTTGAGAGCCTGCTTAGTATGGTATGTATGTTTGAGCTGGCAGAGGTTTTTGAATACATTATGTTCAGGTATAGACCAAGAGGTGCAGAATTCCTGTTCCAAAACATATGCAGTCATCCCACAAAAGGTAGAATAAGTAAACTGATAGAAATTTTACAATCAGTTTTAAAGGGGCCAGTATTTGACCGCAAATTATCTTGTCTGACTCAGCATATTATGTTGAGCTGTACAAAACATTCCATCAGTCCAAACCACAAACCAAGTCCAGTGCTATTTTACGTCTGAAACAGTTTAGGAATTCTCAAAATACAGGGGAGATCATTTTCTAATTGTATTAGTTTTACGTAGTAAGCCACACACATCTTACAAGCTCATCCATTACATCGGAAGGGTTTGCCTGTACAAAGCTATGAGGTGAATACCGTGTTCTTGTAACCCAGTAAAAACCAGTTTCCGCTTTGCAAGTAGTTTGGTGTTTGACCTGTTTTGTGATGATACATTGGTAGCAGAAAGTCAAGGTGAGAGATCAAAAATAGGTTCTAAATTCCCAAGCTCACCTAGTTCAGATGGGTGTAAATTATAATTGTCCTTATTTTCATCCTTGTCATATCCCTCTAAACCAAGTATATCACTGCTGGTGAAGGGTCACCTAAGCTGCTGCAAAACAATTTCTTATTTTGTACAGAGTATATTAATAAGGTTTAAAACAGATGTTCACACCTCGTTACACAAAGCACTGGAAGTACAGGGTGTGGGAAGAACCCTTCTGATCTTTTGGATTAGAGGTATTTCAAAAAGCTTTGCACACACCGTGAATGCAAGGGTCTTATCCTGATATTCAGCTCTATATTACAGTGCATTGCACTGGATAGAATCCTGATGTCCCTTAAGAATTAATTTCTCAATACTATTTTAATATGATTGCTTTTAAATACAACTGAATCTTTGAAGAGCTCAACCATCTGTCCTGTGATCGTGCTTTGAATTCAGCACATAGAAATTTGGAAACTATTGGTTTTTGTTTAGCAATTAAAAAAAATAACTAGGACAGTAAGTAGTCACAGTAACTTGTCCTCAGTGTATACCAGAGCCACATGATTGTTAGTTGTTCACAAGCCTGCTTGAGGGGTTACCAAAAGTCACAGTAATAACGTTTAGTTCCTCACACTAAGCTTGCTTGCCTAGAAAATGAATGTCCTTAAACGAATAATGGGGTATGACAATGTAATTTATTGCAATGTTAACTATTACTATTCTGTCCAAATTAAAGATGAATAGCTGATATAAAAATAAAACAATCAAGTTATCAAGTATTCCAGAGTATATGGGCAAAATTCCAGTGTATACTTTGTGGTTTGTATGTGAAAATGACATGCATATTTAGATTAAAGAAATACAGTTGCATGTAATTATTCAAAATAACACTTTCCAGAAAGTTAATTAATATGATTTTTTTTTTAGTATACTAACTTACTCAATAAATGTTCTAGAAAAATAAACAAGAAGTTGGCTATAAATGTAAGTACTTAAATATACATTTTTGTCTTGAATCGTGGTGTATACATCTATTTATCATGACATGAAACTGAAAGATTTGCTGTTAGCTGTCCTCTTAGATTACATGCAGAAGAAATTCTTGAAGTATTTTAAATACAGAAAAAATGAGATGATGACAAGAACACATGACAGAGAAGGGAACTGAAATTTTCTCAGTCTCTTTCTTCTCCTCTTTTTAATGCTGTTAAAATTTAACATAGCTGCTTTGCTTGTACCACTAGTGTTAATGTTGCATAACCCTATAATTATTAATCTTACTGACACAGTGTTAGAACTTGATTATATGCTTTTCCCTTAATTGAAACTAGCAAATGCTGTCAAAGATAGAAATGGAATAGCAGTGATTTTAAAGAAAACGGGCAAGTTTACATGAACTGGGATCTCTATAGGCAATTGTCAGTCCCATATACAGAGCTTCACAGAATCTGAAATCCATCTGAACATAGGTGGCTGGGGCACACAGAGATTTTCTGTCTTAAAGCTAATAGACGCTTCATGCTCTCCACAGTATTTATGTGCAGAATACAAAGTGCAAGCAGAGCCTTTACTGATTTAGTCAAGCGTTGGTAGATTCTTTACAGCTGAAAACAGACATTTACAAAAATCACTGTCTAGCATTAGTTGTTACAACTTTTGATTAATATTAGTTGTTAAAATTAACGAAATTCTGAAAGTATACATTAATAACTTTTCCCTAACAGTAAATTGTTCTTAGTTGTGGATACTCTACTTCCTGTCTGGTGTCCTAAAATTATGTGATTTTCACTCTTGAAAATTTCTTGCCAAACATAGCAACACCAGTTGTCATTTTCATTTAATAGAATGGTTTGTACAGTTTTACAGTCACTAAGCAGACAAAAACTCTGCTGACTTTGAATGCCAAAGTGTGTGACAAGAGGAGACTTGCTATGCATGGACACTGTGGGTTAAAGATCACCAATATTAATAACTGAAGAATAATATCAAATACAATTTTTTTAGTTTATTGCAGAAGCAAAGAACAGTAGCGAAAGCCATGGATCTGCTAAATTGTCAGGCATATATGTTGGCTTAAAAGTTAATATAAATATACCCTGCTTTCTGGATGGATAACACAGGAGTGCTGTACGGTTCACATGAAGGAACAAGTGAGTTGTGCGAAATAATTTTCCATGCCTTGGCAGGTGAAAATGCTTATTCCTTCATGGGGAAAGCAAGGCAATTCCAATGGACGAAGTGGAAAAACTTTTACTTCAAAATAGAAACTTGACAAAAGTCAGGCCAAGTGATAGTAAACATACTCTTAGGATATTAATAACACAGGGGAAGAATAACCCAACAGAACATAAGATCAAAGAAATTCTTTCCTTCTAGTTTTCATGCACATTGTAAAATCCAAACCTTGCCACATCTCGTTAGAAAATACAGTAAGTTTATGCATTAATAACAAAGTCAGGACTTCGTAGAACTTTGCATTAATGTATTATTATCCAGGTTATATTTAAGTTATTTTTGAAGTGCATTAATGATTTTGAAATTAAATGAAAGATGAAATCATGTTCTTTCCCTACAAATATTTTGTGCACTTTTTCTTCTCAAAGGGCTGCAGGGATAGTATTCATCTTTTTGTTCAAGTTCAAACAGCACTTACCCATTGTGCTTTTAATAAGTTATTTTTCTATCCTTAAGAGAAAGGTATCTTGTTTGTTTTTTTTCCCTTCAAAAGTACATTTGGAAAAGAGTTAAATATCTCCATCAATTTCTGGGGCACTCCCAGAGACTTGTGTCAGATTCTCAGAAATATTTGTGACGGGGGCCTTTTCGTAGAACACTACTGAGGAATGGGTGACAGAAGGTTTAAATAGCCCTGTATAACAACTGAGCATGTGCCCTTTTTTGAATTATTGTGTAATGTTGCCCTGATAATCCATTATTATTATATTTTCTTTTTGAGTGCTAAAGGGAGTTTTGTTTATCAGTAGTAGATGGTAGGAACAGAAATGTCATAATTGAAAATAGTCTGATTTGTCCAATGTATAGACTGACATCCACAACTACTCAGAGTTTGCTAGGGAATTTGTTCGCCCATAAACTTGTAATTTTGTTTAGTTTGGAACTCAAGATAGTACAGTTCTGTTCTGGGGCTTCTCGGTATCATCTGTTTCACAGCAACTCTGATCCTGGGCTCTCTTTGGGCTTTTTTGGTTTTTTTTTCCTCTGTTACTGCAGTTTTGAGTTCCAGTCTGCGAGAAGTCCTTCTAAAGTATACAAATAGAAAATTCCTAACAAAATTCCTATAATTCTGTTGCAAGTAAGAAATATGATAACATGAAAGGAGGTAAGGTGGTGCTAACTTAATGCTGAGTTTTTATAGCTGATACTTTAGTGTTTTTCTGATATTGCTCTTTAGTCATAGGGAGGCTTTAAAATTAATATTTTATATCTAGCTCTTATGATAGTCAGTTTTCAGTGCTAGATTTCCCGCAGAAAGTCTCCACCTATTTTCCTTCTGGAATAAAATAGAGAGGACAATGTTATGTTGTATTTTATACTGGCCCCAAAAAAATCAAGAAAGGGGAAGATTCTCATGATGCTCTTGTCCTGTAGTCCAGTAGAAGATTCAGAAGTGCAACTGTTTAAGATGACTTCAATTTAGAGTACATTTCATAATTAATTTACTGGTGTTCTTTAAATACGTCTCCCAGTGTTGCACAGTGTTGCAATTTCAGTTACAAAAGCAAGCTTACCCTACTTACGACCCGATGCTATACTCCTTGTGCAGGCAGCCTGAAGTCACCTTGGTGGGACAGTTTTAAAGCTATCTGAAAAAATTAATATTTAGAAAGATGGAGTACATGAGATGCAAAGAACATTGATCTAAATATGTGATAAGTATCCTACACTATTGAGAACAATAATTATTGAATCACATGTATAAACATGTCAACATATTTTAGTTGGGAATATTTTGGAGGGTCAAAAGTACAGTAGTCAGATGACAAGAGATTGCTCTATGACTGAAAAGTGGCTGAGCCGGTTATATGCTTCTTGGTTTGTACAGTTGAGAAGGTGAATTTTTTTTTGCTAATTTAAAAAATGAAAGAGATACATTTGTGCAACAGATGATAGGTGTACAAAAGTTCATGTGTCTAATACTAAATTATTTGAGTTCAGTACTCTTACTGTAGGCTGGTACAAAGCCCATTATATATATATATAATATATAATCAAAGTGGGCTACCCATTTTTCTTTTGCCTGTTGTTTATCTTGCCCGAGTAATGGCAACAGTTACAATGGAGGAAAGAGCAGGGTCCTTCGGGTCTGCGTCGGGCAGCACTGCGCTTTGGAGTGGCATGCGTAGCACCCTTCCAAGCTTAGAAATGTCTGAGGGAAGAGTTTCAGCAGCTAATGAAAATAGACTTCAAGAACAGTGTGCAAAGAACTGTATTGCACACAAAATCTGGGCGTATTTTGCACTAGATTAATCTGGGAGGCATCCAGAAGAGGAGAATGCTAAATGTTAAGCCCTCTTTGGTACTACTTCTCTGCTTTCTGAGGCTTTGATGTGTTTGAGCTCACTTGACATCACAGAGTTTAGTGGCTGTACACACACATATACAAAGACTATTATCTTATACTTGGCATATATCAGAAATTATATATAATTATATATAAGAAAAAATATATATAGGAAAGTGTGTTCCCTGTCATGCTGAGATATTTTCTGATGTTCTGTATTTAATACACAAATAGCGCTGAGCGTGTTTACATTAATCAATGTGTTTTGCAATATGGTGCTTTTTAGCTTTTAGGACTTAGTGACTGTCCAACAGGTTAAAATCTTTGAGGTGATACTAAATAAAAAATAGTGCTCAATCAAATTATATGGGGCCTACAGATAGTCTTACCGTATTAAAATGCATTTTAGATTTTTAGCATTTTAGAAGGTGACAGCTTTGTGATGAAAATGGCTCATCCTGATATGAGAGAAACATTTTTATGGATAATTTGCAATGTACTGGACTGCCAGGAAAAACTTTAAAAGTGGGATTTAATTCAAGGAATGAGTTTAAACTCATGTTGCATTTGTTCCTCATCCTCCTCTTCCTGTGGGAGTATTCAGTATTCTGCCGTGGCAGGGAACTGCATTTAGGATATTAATGAGTATATTTTACCCTGTTACAGTTGTGTGCCTCATTAGCTCATCTCTTGGAAACAACGCTTAAGTTGCCTGTCTTGTGAACACTAAAAAGTGCGGACAGAGCCTGAGGAAAGAAAAAAATCCCAGGCTTCTTACCAACAGTGTTATGCATCCGTAAAAAGATCTCAATAAATTCTCTACTACTACGAAGTGGTTTGAGAAAGCTTTCTGTGGTTATTGAAGTATTAATATTATAAAAATTCGTCAGTGTTACTATAAAATTTATTGGACCTAAGATGTCTTAGAAAAAAAAAAACCTGGGTATTGTGCACATAATAGACAACATTTACTATTAAACTTTTTAACATTTCAAAAAGAAATACGAACTTTGTCTTCAGATATGAATCCCATAATGGAGTATGTCTATTCTAAAATTTCTTGCCAAATTGATACCTTAGTTGATAATTGTTGACTAAGCACCATTTTTAAAGAATAGAGTCCATGATTAGTATATTAAAATACATTAAAAGGCACGGTGATAATGGCCTAATGAAACCCAATAAACAATGGAGTGTAAGACTGTCTGGTAAATAGCTGCAGTGCTTGCACATCTCTTCTTGTATATTTTGCCTTACTACGTGCTTAAATCTTTGGTAATCTCGCAAAGGCTTGTGAAGCTACAGAGGAATTTGCAGATTTCCATACAATGAATCACGTGTGCAGCACAGTATTAATTGACTGGATAGCATTTCTACTATGCTTGAATATTTTGGGACAGTGCTGTTTTCTATTTAAACATACAGTAGGCGTCTGGCTAAACATTGCAAGTAGTGTTTCATGGCAGCTGTGAGTTTATTTTATTGACTCTGGGCACTGTGTTGTCACTGTGGTTAGTGAGAAACAGTAATTTTGCATAGAAAGTATGGCATTTTATGAGAACCTAATTTCTTATGGATCTGCATTACATTGATTTCTTTGTGTGTATACATGTGTACGATATGTAATTTAATAACATACTCTAGCTAAAGTAGTCCGTCCTTAGCCAGGAACTGAGTTTTTAAAAGTGCTTAACTTGAAGCAGGTGTTTAAAAACCATTAGCAATAATACAATATTCAAAATAAAGCCTATAAATGAGTGTTTTGCCTAACTGTGGCCTAAACCCTGAGTTTCTGTTGAAGCTATAAAACTTGCTGTTGACTTACTTAAAACAAACTTGACATCTGAAAGCACAGTCACAAATTATGCAGAAGTCTACACAGGAAACTTCTGAATGTGGAATTTTCTCTCAAAATACTCAGAGAATACAAAGGTTTCTTAACTCCTTGGAAATTTCTATTTTTGTTACAGTTAACAAAAAGAGCTTATAGCCATTATGTGATATAACATCTCATTTCTGTATTAATTAAAATTATATTACCTTATCGTACATCTCTGGGCTATATGGAAAAATTTCTGGAACACTGTCTTAGTCACCTCATTTTGGACAGCACGAATCCAGTTTCAAAGAATCTGGAAGCAGATTGTTCTCTCGTATGGAGTCAGTGGCAACAAAAAAAAGAGAAGAATAATTTTTAAAAAATAGCGTAGGTTAAGCTGCACAAATAGGAAGTTTTTGAATTATATAAATTTCCTGTAGTTAGTAAAATTTTCACTAGACCTGAATAATACAAAGTCTGCCCAGTATAAATAAATGCCAGTTATAAAAGGTGCATGGAGTCTCAGAGCCAAGCACAGGTCTAAGAATGTTAACGCTCTTGTCAGCTAAATTGGGTTGTGACTTTCTAGTTGACAAAGCTTTGCTGTCTTGTATACAACACAGCATGTTTTTTGTATATTTTAAAACCAGTTACTTCATTCTTACTCCTTCGTCGCTTGGCAAAGCGTGATAACGAAATGGGCCAAAGGGGTCAAAGGTCTTTCTTAAGAAGCCAGCTTTTTCTGATTACAAAATTGAATGTGATTCATTGCCTATCTATCAGTATCCTTTTTTAAATTACAATGATTCATAGAGAGTAACGCCTACGTTTGATGTCATGAGATAGTTCTACAATATTGCCAGTAGAAGTTAGAAACATGTTGTCTGTTTCTGGTTTCTTCAAATCCCTCAGAACCAAAATGATCCAGATTTGAGCTCTGCTAATGCGAGTAGGCATATTGTAAATATCGATATATGATCTTTGCCCGTTAGAACTCTGTGGACATTTGTTCTGATTTTTATAGTAGCAATCAGATTACGTCTTATTTTTCAGATTTTTATGCTTCTGGGTGTTGGGTGGTTTGGGTTTCTTTTTGTTAAACGGAACAAAATAAGTATTTCTATTTTGAAGAGTGGGAGATATTTTTAAGATATTTTTGAACACAAAGCATTGGAAGATAAGTCTTTCATTAGGATTAATTGTAGTTTCAATACATGGCACCTCACAAAGCGCAGATTACAGCTCCCTGTAACTAGAAAACTGCAGTTTTTCTGCTCAAGATTCTGCTAAGAACAATTTGAGGGTCCTTTCCCACAAACTTTGAATCTGAGTTAACAGAGTAGAAATTATGTCTTCAGCTCCGGGTTCCGTCAGGCTCGTGACAGTAGTGGAACACTTTTCATTTGTGTTGTAGCCAGTCTTTTACCACTGGGAGCCCAACGCTCTGTCACATCCAGAATTCTGTGGCGATGTTCTTCATGATTCTGAAGTGCCGTTCCTCTGAAATCTGAGCTGTCTATCTGGCTACAAAGTTTTTCAAACATGTAAATCGGTATTTCTTATACAGCTAGCTTCCATTTTCCTATAGTCTCAATTTCTATTTAAGCTGTCATTTGAGCACAGCCTTGCAATCAATTTCTTTTATATCCTGAAATAACTTAGTTTCATCAGTATCAGAATGCAACAAACCAATTCAATAATTAAAACAGGATGGTAGAATTTGTAGCATATCAGAGTAGCCTGTGGCATTTTTGAGCTTGTTTCTCAATTTGCATTTATATTTGCAATGGTTTATGTTGCTGCAAGAGTATGAAATGCTGTTATTTCAAATAAGAACCCAGGCCATTTACCACTTTGTGTGAATTCCATAGGCACAGAATAGAAAATATATTTTAAATTAAACAGCTCTATTATTCCTTGCATGAGCTTTTGGGTTTTTTCACCTGTTTCTGTTAGCAGCTACCTCCTAAACATTGCAGTAAATTTTATGGACTGCGCTTTTAGTGATCACAGCTTGTAGTTGTAATTCAGTTATAGGAATAAAATACATTTCCTACTGATTTATGAGTTGCTTGCTTTCGGCATTTTCGAGTGTTTGGATTTACACCATTTCTCAAGTTTCTTCTGATATTTTACTGTGCCGCCTTGCTGAGAGAAGGAATGGGTTGACTCCCCCCTTACTTTTTGTTTGGCTCTTTGAAGAATCTCCGTGTCGCTGCTCTCTGCAGCCCTTGCGCAGTGCACCACTTGGATTTCTCAGCCTGGTTCTCACGCCATCCAGTCTTCAACGCTCCTCCATGGTTTGCATTGTGGAGATGTGACAGTCACTCGCATCTGGTGGCAATGTTTCAAGACGTTCCTGGGAGTATCTGGTTTGTTGTCACACCCTTAACATTCCGCTCAGCCCCAGCTTACCGCTTTTCTTTTTGCTCTCAGAATTTGGGTCCGGTGCTGGTTCTGCAGGTTAGTACAGCAGACTGTAAAAGGAGACTTTCATAAGCTCATACCCCTCCCACTCAGTGATTAACTCGTGAGGTGTGCTTGTTGGCTGCACCCTGCCACGCTGCTGATACATCCCTCCTCCTCTGCTTAAAGATGGAACGAAAGCATTTGGTCTAGAACCACTGGGATTGCTTTTATATGGAATGTCTATTCCCACTCTTTCAAAAGTCTGTTGTCTATGTTGCACATTTTTGGCATTGTCAGGCACCTTTCCTAATGGACATGTTCTTTCTGGGCCACGTTTACATGGCTTGAGGGTGGGATCTGAGGAACAGAGAAGAAAATGCCATCCATTTTCTTGATCTGGTGCATGGAGTCAGGGCTGATGCGAAAAGCAGTGCACAAAATGGTCAATTAACTTCTTCACTCAATCACTTGTTATCACGGAGCTGATTTTGACACTCAACACTTGCTAGAGGACACTCGGTATTTTCTTTGGTTTTTCAGGTAAATAAAGGGGGATGGGGAGCTTTAGTTTAGAGTTCTCCAATTGGAACAAACCCGTAAAAGCTTTGTTCTTTTGTTCTGCAGTGAGCTCAGTTTTCACTCCTGTAAATATTTTTGATCAATTCATACTTGAGAAGAAAAACAGCAGGTCTGCTGAGACAGTGGTCCAAGCAGGAGTGTACTGGAGTCCAGAGTGCATGCAGAAGTACTTTTGTTCCTGCTACCATATGCAGTTCTAGGGTAGGAAGGCTGCAAGGCAATACTGAGTTTTCAAAAACAGTTTGAATTTGCAATACCAAAATTTGTCACGACTTGTTCTATCAGTTGCCTAAGTAAGCCTGGGTCCTTTTCCCAAAATCACAGTCGTTTCTAACATACAGTTCGCTTGGACAAAGACTGCTCTGGTTAACTGTCCTACCAATACGTTGCTGGTCAGTGCACACATCATCACATAAATGAAATAATTTCTGCCCTGAATTATACTAATATTTTGAATATGTGCACGGATAAAAAGAAAAAATCATTTTAATCTCTGCTTCTTGGTAATGTAAACATAACAATACAAAATTCTGTAATGGAATTTTTAAAGCAAGTCTGTATAGCTTTTTGCCATTATCTTGTTTTTCTTGCTGCAGTTTGAAGCTTACTGAGTTTGGCAAGAAGTCCTTTGTGATTTTGTCAAACACTGAATGGGGGGTATCAGCCAACAAGGCTCTTCTTGTGTACTTTTCTGCTTGTTTGTTTGTTTAAGAGCATCACTGATTGTGTCAGCAGAGTTCTTGGAAAGAGACTTTTTTCTGGTTACGTTGTGCTCCCTCTGCTGACTCCGCAGCAACAGAACACACAGTAGCACGGGTCCTACCTTACAGAGCGGCTGTCTGAGTGAAGGACCTGCAGCCCATACAGTAGTTGTTTTAATATATTAAATGGACTGTGTCCAAGGGCTTTGGGTCACTGTTTGCAATATAGAAAACAGTGCACATACTTTGGTATATCCAAAACTAAATTACCTTTATTTTATGTGAAAGTTGTCTCTTAGATAAAGACCATTATAATGACAGATATTACAAATGTAAAATAGATAATTTTTATTATTGAAGAAGGTATCTCCTAAAGGCATAAACTAAGCTTAAAGCCTCATTTTACTCAGACATAATCATGAATTTTGAAAATTTGTAGAGTAACACCATCCCTGCTGAAGATTTCCGTTTTAGTTATAACACAGAGAAGGGGGGGAGATAATATTCTTTCACTGGACAGGTGGAGAATGGAGACAAAAGTCTAAAGCGTAGCACCTTTTTTTTTTCTCCAGGAAAAAGTAAATGCAGTAAGATGATGAAATTTTCTCTAAATAACCAGAAGAACAATGAACAGGACAAAGTGATACCATTTAGTCTGGAGAAGAGGAGGCTGAGGGGAGAGCTTATCGCTCTCTACAACTGCCTGACAGGAGGGTGTAGTGAGGCGGGGGTTGGTCTCCCAGCTAACTAGCGATAGGACGAGAGGCAATGGCCTCAAGTTGTGTCAGGGGAGGTTTAGATTGGATATTAGGAAAAATTTCTTCACGGAAAGAGTGGTCAGGCATTGGAACAGGCTGCCCAGGGAGGTGGCTGAGTGACCGTCCCTGGAGGTGTTCAAAAAAACGAGTAGATGTGGCACTTCAGGACATCATGGTAGGAATGGTGGTGTTGGGTGCATGGTTGGACTTGATGATCTTAGAGGTCTTTTCCAACCTACGATTCTGTGATTCATTTTTCCAAGTCTTACTAGAATTGATGAGCACCTGCACCTTCCAGAGACATCAGTTAATCCCTCTCTGAACACAGTGCGTTGCCAGACCCTATGCCTCGCATTTAGGAGCTGAAAACAGCACAGATGGAAATGTTGGCTTGAACTACTTGTCCACTGCCACACAGAATTTCTGTGTCAGAGGCAACGAAAGAACGGAGTTATTGAAAGGGGATGCAATTGTTTCATCACAAGACTGTCCTTTCTCTCCTTATAGTCCTTTTGCAGCATTCTGTGCTGAAAGATCAATGAAGGTCTTTAATTCAGTGGATGCAGTGCCGTCATTTAGGGTAGATATATTTTTGCAAGGCATACATAAAATGTTTTGTTGTTTGTCTGAAGTAGATAAACAAATTAAATATATGGGGATACGAAGCTGACCCTTCACCATCTCTAAATCTTTCTTAAAAGCTAGGAATGGTTGTGTGATCTTAACCAACTTACATATTACATTATTTCAGAGATGGTCTGAGCCCACTTTATTTAAATTAATTGGCAAAAGTCCTGTTAAGTTCTGCAGCACTTGCATATGAGTTTGCTTGATAAACCCTGACACATTTATAAATTAGATGAAACTCAAACTATTCCATGAACTGTATTTTAATTGAAAAACAAAACCCAGTATTTACATCGTGTATATATTTGTCCATATTTATACCTGTCCATGTACTATAATTATACCATTGCCTTGATTTTAGTAATGTTTCAAAGCTGAGAGGCTTTTTTTTCTTCTGGTTTTCTGTAACTTGTATGAGGTTAGGATGTTCTGGTTGCTTCATTGAATACCTCTAGGGTCATATTTTGGTAGTTTTGTCTGGAAAGAGCGTGTCTAGAATGTAGTGCAACAGGCCTTTCAGGTTAGCTGAGCACAGGTAGTGTTTATGGTACAGACTAGCTTGTGATCCAAGATGTTTTTCATACCATGGTAATCTCTTACGTTAGATTTTATGTTTTCCTAATATAAAAAATGCACTGAATAACCCGCCTGGGACTTGGAAATCAGTTTAATTGGCAATTGCTACCGAATGGAGTGGCTTAATGATATGATAGTTCTCACAGTCAGCACCAGATGAACTAACCGTAAGCTGTCACCATGGCCAAAAGTTAACGCAGCCGTGTATCAGCTGAGTTCCTGTGCCGCCTTTTACTTCCTAGTAGGTAACAGTTAGCAGTTGGCTACGGGAGTTTGAATGCAAGTAAAGGGAGTTTTAACTACTAGTTTCATATCTCAGTGTTTAATGTTATTTCAACAGCATTCTCTCACTTCTGGTCTTCTTGATGATTAAATGTTAAAGCATATTCATCTGACTATGTGAATAACATCTCTGCTACTTTTCTGCGTAGTCTTTTGCTGGCTGAGAATGGGTTTTGCATACGACAATCTTTTTAGCCAGTGTTAATTATGTTTTTATTACCTGGAGCTCATATGAGCATGTGTGAGTTTTGTGAAGGAATCCTGGAGAGGTCTGTTGATTGGACGTTTTGGTGTTTTGTTTTTTTCAAAAAGCCGTGAGAAGACTGCAATTAAATATTTTTTTGCAGAGGGAAATTTTGGCATTTGTCTTTTATGGGGAGGCAAAAAGACAAAATACACAATTTAGTTTTCAATAATGCAAGAATAAAACTAGCAGATAAAACTTTTCTAGTATTTATAATATAAATTAAAACAGAACAGTAAAATTAATTTTGTTTCTAGTATAATAGCAAATTGTATTAAAGTGAACAGGATATCCATCATTTGACTAAGGCTTAGCAGTCTTATGTGAAGATTCGAACTTTAAAACTGTAATGAAATGCTTGGATTTGTGTATCCAAAACCTAAGCAAACCTGAAAATTCTCGTAATTCCGAAATGTTTATGAATAATGTTAATGTGGGATCATTGATGCCTAGCTGTGTTGTTGTACAAAGAAATGTGATGAGTCTTTCTGTCCAGAAACAGAGAAAAGAAGCACAAAACAGCCGTCTTGTGATTGATTTGACCTTAGCTATTCTTACAGTACAGAATCTGTTCCACTGACATCTTGAAGACTTCTTTAGCAACTTTGAATTTACTGGCATTTTTAGAAAATAGCTATTGATTGGTACATCTGTACACCAGGTCAAATTGCTGCCCTTTTTTTTTTTTTTAACCAAACAAATCAGAAATATGTGCATAATGAGAGAAAGCCAAATATTTCAATCATTTCATTGTCATGAAATACAGTAAGAATATAATCCTTTACCACCTCTTTGCACAGATGTCATAGCTGGTAGTAGAAATAGAGTACCTACAGCTGGGAAAGCACAGAATTTGCTTTATTTTATGCAGCAATGAAAGTACAGACAACACAATGATTTTTCAAAAGTAAGAGTAGACATTTTTTGTAGTGGAACAATGGAGCAAGACCTTTTTAGTTGCCTGAAGATCAGAAGAACTGATATCACTGGTCATGGGATGTTAACCTCTGGAAGGGGTGGAGTTTATAGGGTTTTGCTCAAAGAATTGTAAATGGCTGCTTATTCCAGATTTTATTACCTCGAAGCAGAAATATGAGTAACGTGAACTGGAATTACTTTGTGACCCATACTAGATGGTGAGACTATTTTTACAGCGTTTTGGGGGATGATGCAGGAAAGCATCGGCTTTGTGTGTAAACACAAATTGCGATCAGTGGCAGACGATGAAGTGTCTCTGTATTCAGTGAGCGGCTTCAGCTTGCACTCCCCTTTAAGCGCGTAGTCAGGCCTCTCCAGCTGCTTCTCCGGCGCAGGGGAGGTGTCGGAGCACGGGCAGCGGTCGGTGCGAGCCCTCCAGCCTTCGGACGGCATGGCTGCCGGCAGCTGTTTCTTGGCCACGCAGTAACCTCGTGGGTGCACCGGCGCATAGCGAGCCGATGGACCTCCCCGGAGGAGCGCGGGCTGTGACTGGGACCATGCCTGCAGGCATCGCTTTCCTTCACCCTCCAGGCAGCCCGTCACCTACCAAGTGGACATAACTCTTTAAGCTCTTTTCAGTGGTGCCCAGTGACAGGACAAGGGGCAATGGGCACAAACTGAGGCACAGGAAGTTCCGTCTGAACATGAGGAAGAACTTCTTCCCTCTGAGGGTGATGGAGCCCTGGCCCAGGCTGCCCAGGGAGGCTGTGGAGTCTCCTTCTCTGGAGATATTCAAGACCCGCCTGGACGGGGTCCTGTGCGGCCTGCTGTAGGTGACCCTGCTTCGGCAGGGGGGTTGGACTAGATGACCCACAGAGGTCCCTTCCAACCCCTACTATTCTGTGATATTCTGTGAACTCTCCATGCCACTTGCTTGATGGAATAGAAGCCAATGTTTAAATGTTAAATGTCTGTTGAGTTTATTTTAATTTTTCTTTTAAATATGTGTCTGGTTAATTACAAAAATGGACTCTTAAGAAGGAGTCTATTCTATTTTATTGCTTTATTTGAAAATCTGTTTAAGGAAGACAGTTCCCAGTGTTGATGGCCAGGGATTTGCACTCCATGCTTACAGAAAAACTAGCTCTTTGGCAGGTGCTGTAGAACACCAAGGTACTCTAACAAACTGTGATGTACTTTCACCAGAAAATTTTCACTTCTGGCAGTTAGAAATTCTGCTGTTTACTTGTAGGCAGATCTTACTTTCGTGAAGGATAACATGAGAATGTGTATCCCATCCAATGGCTGAAGCCTTGGAGAAGGTAGAGGGCTGGCTGACTGTTACGCTAACCTTGCCAACAGCTCACCCTTAAACGCTGTTTGCTTTACAGGACTCTACTTCATCAATCATGTAGTAACAGGAGTGGCAGTAGGAAGGAGCTATAGATTCTCTTTTTGCTCTACTAGAGGCGCCTGTATGTTGTGCAGCATGGGACACAGTAGCATCTCTTCTGTTCCCACTGCAGTGAGAATTTCTTACCTGAAACTTCAGAGTAAGAAAGATGTCTTACAACCTTTGTTGTCCGAGTTCAAGGTAGAAGAATTGAAGGGTTGTGCTGCAAATCCTAAAAGGTGGAAGAATAATGGTGATTCTCCTGAGGGAAGATGAAGAGAGCTGTAGCCGTTTCTAGCCATTGTGACCTGAGCACTTCAGCATAGTTGATGGGGAGGACAGTCACTCTTTTACTTACCTGTAGGCCTGTCGAAACAAAGGATGATCTCAAAATTATAGAGCAGGTCTGTTCCATCATATTCATTTTTCAACAACCATTTTGGCAGTGTGACAGAGTAGTTTTGATTCAAAGTAAATCAAATCAAAGTTCCTGTTATCTAGAGGTTAAAGGCTACTTACTTGATTGGGTCTGAAGTCCAAATTAAACAGCCAAAGTGACCAGGTTATTTTAGTTCCATAACCTCTGTTCTATTTTTAGATTAGAATGTTCTTTCTATAAATCGTGGAAAGTTAAAGAGAGATCCTAGTTATAAAACAGTAAGTGTTTTACACTTGCTGTTACTGACAGGCTTTTTCATAGCTGCAATATGTCTAAATCAAGGATTTTGGTTCAGCTAACTGTCGGCAGAGGACTCGGAAAAACATTTTATATCTCAATCTAAATTCACTTGCTTTGCTGAAGATTTTTGCATATTGAATCTTTTTATTTGTTTACTACTTTCAAGATCTACATAAATGCATGGAATTTGGAAAGTCATAAATTAATTTTCCTTGAGCCTTGGTTTTAAGACTCTAGGATAAAACACTTTACATACTTCAATGAGTAAAGCTTTCAAATATTTCTGGTTATTTGGAGGAAAAATACCACTGTTTAATGCCAACTATTTTTTTTTCTTAATATAAAAGTCCCGAAGATTTTCAGGCATGTGGGAAGATGTTGCTTAGAATTTGCAAAAGTGAAAAATAGGTTGTGGAAGACTTCTAATTCTATTCATATGCATGCTATTGTAAGTTGCAATTAAAGTCAGTGTTATCCCTCTATTTAAAAAAAATAGTGAAAAACTTTTTTCGAGTTATGCTGCTTTAATTTAACATGATTGTTTTTGGGGGTTTTTTTTATGACTTGCAAGCTTACTAAAGCACATAAATGTTATATAAAATATACTGTTAAAATGCTGTTTGTAATTATTTAGATGGTTATTTTTCCCATATAGAAGTTTGCCAATTAATCCGCTAACCGTTGTTCTGTAAGCCCATTAGTTGTATCGCTGCTTTTGGAAGTACGGATCAGATCAGTTCAGTCCAGGAGCACACCTATGATAAGCCATTCTGTTCTGAGGTTAGCCTGGGCCTCGGATGCCAACAAACCTCATTTGCTTTTATGATATGAGAGGTCAGAGCCTTCCTAAGAAGAACCTAAAGCTGGCTTAACTGCCCAGTGTTAGCCATCCAACGTTACTATACAGCCTAACGCATTATATGGTGACAAACTCAAGCCAAACGATAGATGGGGCCTAAACATTCCTCCAAAACCTACACCTGACGGCGAGTTTGCATCTCAGCCCTTTGGACGGGAGACAATTGGACCTCAGGTTGGGCCCAAACTCATTACAGAGGTAACTAGCTTCTTTTAAAATGTCTGTTTCTTTTTTTTTTTGTTTTCAGGGATTACAATGGTGGACACGGAAATGCCGTTTTGGCCCATTAATTTTGGAATTAACCCAGTGGATCTGTCTGCGATGGATGATCATACACATTCCTTTGACATAAAGCCATTTACCACTGTTGATTTTTCAAGCATTTCTTCACCGCACTATGAAGATATTCCTCTTGCAAGAACTGATCAGACAAGCATTGATTATAAATATGACATCAAGCTCCAGGATTGCCAGAGTATGCTGTTAATTTTTTCAGTATTTCCTTTATCTTCACATTTGTTTCTTTCTCTGGAAAGTGTGCTGCTAGCAAAAGGATTTAGAAGTGTTCAGATGCCTAAATGCCAGTATCCTGTGTCATCAAGATATTCTTGCAGGGCAGACAGAAAAGGTAGAATACACATAGCAGACCTTCACCCTTCCAAAGCAGCAGCTGGAGATGAGGCAAGGTAGTCTAAAGTAACTAAAATGACACTAAACACTTTTTGTTAGACACATGAACCCCACCGTTTGTTTCTGAAACCTCTAGTCTCCTATTCCTGTATCTTGTGTTTAAATTGTCCTTTGAAACTTTATGCAGACTATGCAGAATAAATATCCTGGATGTTAAAAAATGCCCCAGCATACATAGCATATTAATACACGTAGCCTTTTAAATTCCGAACAGCCTAAGAAACGGATGGAGTAGAAATATTGGCTGCATCTGAGTCACAACGTCGGTATAACTTTTATCAGTGTTCCTAATGCAGGCATAACCTCAGTGCCTCATAGGCTAGTGTTATTGATATACTGTGAAAAACACTGCTCTTTTGCCAGTTACAGTAAAAAAAATTACATGGAAGTCTCCTTTTAAGAAAGGAAGTGTCCTATTCTTAAAGAAGGTGTTCCTGCATTCCTGCTCAAAGTAGGAATGTGAGGTTGCTGTGCCTGGAACTTTTTTAAAGATCTGCTTAGCCTACCTAGATCTGACATCACTTTTGTTTCTAGTAATATGTACAGGAACTCTTTCAGGGAACTCTTGTTAGGAGATCTGTGGCTTTTAATTTTGGTTGTATAGCAAAGCAGGTGCTGTGTACCTCAGGGTTACTTATGGAAGAAATTAAAAGACATTTTTCCAGCTAATAATTTTTTTCTTTTGTTTAATTAGAAATGTCCATAACACTTGAATAACAAGCTAGTAGAGTTTAGGTAGGATAAATCCTCTTTGTCTTTACTTAGATAATTTTCCACTTTTCTTTTTTCTTCCTAGTTTATATAGGAAAGAAAACTTTCTAGTTTGTATGTGTGGCCAGTCTGGTAAAGAAAAGTATTCACCTTATTGTAACACTATGTCTGTTACATCACTCCTGAGACATGATCTGATGTCGTGTTATAGTGTCAAATGTCACAGCTTACTTCTATGACCAGCAATGAGGGATCTAAAGATACCATATCTGGTTGTTTGAGCTTGTCCAACATTACAAACTGATCTCTTAATTAGAAACTTTAAGAAGAGAAAATGAATCTCTAAACTGCATCCAAAGCTGAACAGTGGTCCCCAGGAGGGAGTTAAATTTCTTTAAATGGGTAATATTATATTATCCAATATATGTATTACCAAATAATATATTATTCAATGTATAGATGTATTAGACACCTAAATATTTTTTTAGACTAGATTAGAAACTCCAGTCCATCTCCCTGCAACAGTTCTGAACACCTTAAAGCAATACAAACCAGATTAGGTACTGAGAAAAGTCAGGCCTTTCATGTACGAGGTCTCCACATGTAAATTTTTAATGTCCCTATCTTCAAATCATTCCATGCTACAGAGCTTAAAACTGCATCTGTAAAACGGGGTCTACATCAGAATCGGCCTGGGCGAGGTTTTTCAGCCTGACACTGCTGGTGCAGTAGCTGCGTACAGCTCACAGCCCTTTGCATCCTGCGTTTACTGCTCACTTTGTGTTCTGAAGCAGACCATGAATCTGTCTGTGTTTGCTGTCATTGCTCTTGATTATTCCTTGCTGCTTCTTCTCGTTATTTAATTATACTTTGAGCTTATCATTTAAACCTTCTCTATACACAGGTGCTATCAAAATGGAGCCTCCTTCCCCACCCTATTTTTCAGAAAAAGTTCAGTTGTACAACAAACCTCATGAGGAGTCTGCCAACTCCCTGATGGCTATTGAATGCCGCGTGTGTGGGGACAAGGCCTCTGGATTTCATTACGGTGTGCATGCGTGCGAGGGCTGTAAGGTCAGTGATCACAAACGGGTTTCTTCTGAATGAAGTTTCCGTACTATTTTCATCTGAATAATCACTTGGTAAAATCAGAGATCTGTGCTTTTTTAGAAAAAGTTTGAGGTCTTTATGCAAGTTGCTCCACACATACTGCATGTACTTTATGACTTCATAAGTGGGAGTGTTTTAAAATACAGTTTGCTTCTTTTATTATGTTACTGATCTATTTAAAATTTTTGTGCATTTCTTCTGCTTTTATCAATTATGCAGTTATATTTCATTCCTGCTGTCTTGGAGGTCACTGGTAGAATCTCAACTCATTTAACACAGAAAAAGCAGGCCCATGCCCAACTCTAAAGCTCAATACTTCGAGAAATTTAAAGCTCAGACTCTGTTATTCTGATTGATTAGAGTTTCTTTACCCAGCTTTCACATTTCTAGGCTGCTACAGAAAAGTCTAACGGTATTAAAGAATGTGGCTTTCTGCTTTAAAACTCCACCAGCTTTTTTTTATGTCAATGATATTTAGTGCTTATAACACATGAAAGACAACTGAATGGTATAAAAATTGACCAGCCTCGAGAACGAGAAAAGAAATGCCAGAGAAATAAACTAATACTAATTCATTGAGGTCAAAGAAAAATATTACAGAGCTTAATGTGAAATTCCCATCTTCTCTATTTTCAATATCTCGAGGAAAATAACTAATAGTGCAGATCTAATGCAGAGCTTAAATAAAAGTTGTAGCGCTGAATTAGGAGCACACATAAAGCCAGAAGTATGCTGTTGATTAATTAAAATACAGTGCATTATATAAATCAGACTTGGCATTATGCTTTTATTATTATTTGCTGTGAGGAAAAATTAGTTGTTACAAAGAACAAATGGTGATAAATTTGGATAAGTTCTGTAAATTGATTATGAGTGTTCTGAGAAAACATCTCTAAACTGTAAAAAAACAGAATTGTGAATTTCCATGATTTCTCTCTTTGTAAGACTTTGTAAGACTTCTGTGCAATAATTTCCATGAGTTTGGCACGAAGCTTTTGGATTTTTTATGTGCCAATGTACTCTGCAAACTTGTAATATCCAAACAATTGAGATAAAGTAGAAAATAAAACAACCTAGAAAATAGAACCCAGAAATAAATATTGCGAAATTAGTTTAGCACTGTCCAAAAATAAAGAAATAGAATACGTGAAAGAATACAAATTCTCTTTAAGTACTCAGGCTCAAAAGAGAAAATAAATATTTGAAAATAAATAAAAAAATACTTAGTTGAGGAAAAAAAAGGTTATGTGTTATCTGTTTGTTTAAATTTTCTACTTGAGATCAAACTGCTGTTGGCAGAATTTTTGGTTTGTTGTGATTTATAAAAAATGTTCTACATTGGTAGTGAACTGTAAATTTTGAAAATTTCATGTTCACTTTGTAACAAATTGTCCCGTGAGCAGTGGAACAAGTGGACCTTCGCTTCCTTTGGCGCAGTGTTCCTCATGCTCAGCACGTCTGTAGAGCTCCCAGCTTACATCCCGAATGTCCTTTAATCCCCACAGATTCCCATAAGCTTCCCCAGCTACTGGAGTTTTTCATCTCTCTGTCAAGTTAGGTTGAAAATGGCTAGGAAGATTAGAACAGGAGCACCCTGATTAGCAGGCAGTATGGTCACTTGAGCCTTATGTCCTTAGGAGATCTGTCTAAAACAAAGTTAGATTCAGTGTGTATACAAAAAGGTGCTTTGGATGCATAGGGAAGTGAGACAACGACACTGGCAGTTTCTCGCATCCTTTTACATGCCTTTGTGTTTCCTCCAGGGCTTTTTTCGAAGAACAATCAGATTAAAGCTAATTTATGACAGATGTGATCTTAATTGCCGCATCCATAAGAAAAGCAGAAATAAATGTCAGTACTGCAGATTTCAGAAATGCCTCGCCGTCGGAATGTCACATAATGGTAAGCGTGCGTAGCACATTTTAAAACAATAATGTTTCATCTGAAAAATAACATGAAACGTTGACTACTGATTGTGCTGCTTTAACAGTCTTCTGTTTCTTTACGCTAGACAGTTTAGAAATACATATCAGAGAGTTTGCCTCTGAGTTTAAGGCTATGTATGTGATTGGAGCTTACTTTCCGTATAAAAATCAGATAGGTAGAGATCTGCACTTACCGATAGAATACATAATAGGAGTTTGCTTTACTCTCCATCATTCCTGACACTGTTGGTTGTTCTTCCTGAACATATTCCTCGTGCAATTGTTATTTTTCAGTTCATTGTCTTATTTTCTGGCAAGAGTCTCTTGCATACTGTAGCTCAGTATCACTTTCCTGTAATTGGAAAACTAACTTTAATTGTGAAAGATGGACTAGAGAATTTACTGAAAGTTTGTCAATAATAACAACTTGAATTTGATGCATAGAACCCTTATCAAGGACTGTTAGCATCACTAAGTTAACACTTGCTCATACTAGAACACGACATAATTTAAATGAATGGGCCAGACCCTGTACTGTTTTAAAAACCCTGTCCTCCTCCTTCCTAGGATACCCACATCTGGGCATAGATTCCAATGTGTGGTAAGTAGGAGTGCAGTGTTTCTTAGCATGCTCGTTCAGCTGTCAGCCTCGCATCGTAGAGTGTGCATAGCTGTGATTCCTGTGTAACATGTCTGACCTCTCCACCGTCCAAGGCGAATATCCCCTCCCATCTGTGCACCGTGAGCAGCGCTTCCATTCTGAGTGTGCTGTAGGCTCAGATAGCGAAGGTGTTTGCAGCTGTGTGTGGTTCTGTGACTGCCTTCTGGACAGCAGGTTAGCAGGTAGCACTGAGCATATCACCATACTGCTCTCTTGCATAGAACTTAGAAGAAAGTCCCTCTGAACTTTAAAACTAGCCTATGAATTCATGTGGAAATACTTCCTTATGAATGCTGGGACAGAAAGACAGAATGAAGATTCTTTGCTGCCTTGCTTTGGCAAAGTTGAGTGAAAACAGGAATTAAATGTCATAACATAGAGACTTATGTAATTCTAAGGGTAAAGAATTGCAAACATGACTGGGAAAATAATTTCTCTGTGTTTTTTTTAGAACTTTCATTATTTTTGATATAAAAAATGAGTGTACTGTCCCCAAGAGGAAAGCTTAACTGTGGTTTGCAAAGTTAATACATGCAGTGAATGTAAATTGGTATGGGAAATGTTTTGCTAATAGAAAATATGGTTTTCAAGTTCCTGGGATGCAACAGTCACACTTAAAAATAAATCTAATTTTGAAATGCTACTGTGGGTATTTTTATAGTAATTTAGGAGGTTTTATTATTATTATTTTCAAGGTGCATGCCAAATTCTCTCATAACGTAGCAACACAGCTACCAATTATATCAATGGGAACCATGTGCCATTCTATCAAGAAGGGGAAGGCCAAGACCATTCTCTCTGGCTTAGTAACACAAAGGGCTCAAGAAATATTTTTAAAATTAACATTTTACCTGCTATTTTTTGCCTGTTCAGCCACTGCCACGGCAGCAGCTGTGGCACTAGCAGGGCCCATGGTTGTGGGAGTCAGGGAGAGGCATCGAGAGGAGGGGGAAAGGGGAAAGCCATTTGTCCCGGGGCTTGAAGGAGCGCTTTCGCGTATTCTCACCGTGAGTTCACGTAACAGGGAGTTGGCAGTGTTTATACTCAAGTATTGGCTTCTACATTTGCCTTTTTTGCCCACTCTGGTTACATTACATTGCATGAAACAACAGCCTCCTTCCTCCATCATTTAAAAAACAAATTCATAAAAAATAATGAAATTTCGCCTTTGAAGACACAGGCCTAAATAAAAAAGCATGCAGAAATGCAACACTGGATATTGTCAGTGACACTGAGACCCATTTTTATGTTACATCTACAGATTAAAGTTCATCCATTTGGGTAGTGAAATTATCTGAATTTTAAATGCTTGCAATCAGAATGTGGATTATTTGTGCCTGAGGGCTCCAGTCTATGACTGTCTTTGCACAGATATATTATTGCAAAATGAATAGGGCACTTACAAAAACGGGGAATGCAAGGAGACACTTAGCAGCTACAGCCACATTTTTTCACGTATAAACGCTACATACCACTTGGCTGAAGGTTAAAAAAGACAGTAGTGTTCTCATGCTTTGAATATTGTTTTCCTTTCCTTCTCTAGCCACAGTGCTTCTCTGTGTTTAACTCTTAGCTGCTCAGATTGTATTCTGAAGTACCACTAATCAGAAGCTTGGTTCTTCTCTTTTAGAAATTTCATTATTTTTTTTCTGTTCTACTAAATGTACTATTTATATAAAACAAGCTACTGTAATGGGAAAACGAGTACACATGGCAGTATGGCTTTATTGTCAGTTCTGGGAGCAGTGAATTGCTCAGCGTGGGCACATGCCTCCAGTAAACTCAGAGGTGTCCGCCCTGGCTTTATCTTGTATTTTCCAGTGTAAGAAACTATGTTTATAGTCTATCTGGGGACTCATTTATGCTCAACAGTAATCTAGAAGAGTAAAGTGCTATATGGAATAATCTATAAGCAATCGTAGTGACTTCTCCAAGCCATAAAATGTGGTGAAAGGATGAATCCTCTAGTTTTTCCACAGACAAAGGGTATCATGTAGCATATAGTGTCTCAGTATAGTCACTACAGGTTTTATATCACTGACATTTGGAGAATACTGCAAATGCAAGTAAAAGAAATAACTGCCAGAGGAAAGAGAGAGAGATCATACGTTCCAGCTGCAGGCACATGCCCAAACTTTCATAATCTTCTATTACTGGGAAAGAGACTGCCAGGTGAACCCCTTCCACCCTCGCAGCATGAGCAGCAAGCCGTATTTCCAGATCCCTTGAACCAGCTTGCAGGCTTGTCCCTGCCCTTCCTGCCCCTATGGAACCTGCCTTGATCCCCTTCCCAGGCTCCAGGGAGATAAGGAAGCTGGGCCTGCTGTGAGGGTAGATGGAGGAGAGAGAAGATAGATAGAGTAGCAAGGTCCAGCGAAATAGAAGCTGAGGCCAAGGTCACAGGAGGGGGGTGAAGAGAGAAGCAGAAAATCATGCCATCCATCCTTGAAATTTTCTTCATCCACCAGAAACGCTGTGAGCTCTTATCCACTCTGTGAACTCTCCTTTATCCACCCGAACCTCTGTAAGTATCATCAACCACTCCTGCTTCTCCTCTCACCCAAAATCCCACTTTCCACATTCCTTCCGTAAACCTCCTGGTACCTGACCTCTCCCTGACTTCTGTCTCAGTCCCCTGAAAATGACAGTGACTTCTCCAAAAGGAAACTCCTAGGCTTGTACCACAAAACTGAATTTTGCCCCAGATTTTGCCTGCAATGCTAATAAACACTGAACAGAATTGGCTGCAACTAATATAATGTTTATAAAATACACTCTAAACAAAAAAAATATGAAAGCTATCCTGTTGCCTATCAAATTATAAGATAGGAATGTTTGATTCACAACTCTCTAACTTTATGTTGTTAATGAATTCTTATATTTAAAATATACTTTTGGGTCCCGATCACCTTTTTTTAAGAAACTCTGTTCTCATAATTTATGAGTTAAATCAGAAATCTTCCACGACACATATGTTCATGAAATAAACAGTGTTTAAAAGTGGATCATGGAAGATCCACTGCTATTAATCCATCCTAAAAACACCCATTGAGAAAGAAACAAACACATGTGGAAATGATAGGTTGCTAATAAACATACAATCTACACAAAAATACAGATGCATGATGAACTTTACACCAAGCACAGTTTTCACACACTAAGCACAAGAAAAAATTATGAGATTCCTGAGGGCTTTCATTATTGCCGAATTATTGTATGTAGAATTCTGATAATAATGATGATGGCAGGCAACAAGATACACCCTAAGAATTTATATCGCACAGAAAACAGTAAGTTCTCACTTCCATTCTTAGTGACGTCAGTTCATGTATTTAGAAGAAGACTTGGTCCTGTCTGCTAAATGCAAACTCTGCTAATATGAGTGGCTGAGCTGATATTTTGCTGAGCTGATAGACGTGTGATCTGATAGATGGCCATCCCGCTGGAGTGAGCGGGTTGTTAGACCAGCGGTGGGTGTTTTAGACCAGCAAGAGATAACCCCGCTATACCGCTTTGATTAGCTACTCATCTAGTGCATTCTTCGATAACAACGGGTAGTTTGGACTCGTTTGACATTGATATAATAACTTTCTGTGCTAGGAGTAAGCTTGGTGTGTTGTATCTAACTCAATTCTGAAAGCAGCATGCAAGCATTCAAGAACAGAAGTTAATGTTTATAACCTTGTTTACCGTACAACAACTATGTGCTAATTTTCTTTCAAAGTAATCTCCTTGGCATTTTAACAGGCTTGCTATAAAACTCAATGTTAACTTAGGCAGTAGTACTTCTTTTGTTGTTTGTGGGTTTTTTTTTCCTTTTTCATTTACACAAAAGGAATTTAACATAATCTTTTTTTTAAAAAAGAAGCCAGGAATCTGGTCTTCCTAGAAAAGTTAGCATTATGAGACCCCATGCCAAACCTATGCCAAATATTCCTTAAAAATATATAGCAAATTTCTATGCAGCTTTAATCATGTATGATTTGATACAGTCTTCCTCCACGTCTTTGGGCTTTAACTCCAACATAGATTATACATAAGGGTGCTTGCATTCATAAACTTCAGCACAGTGAAGACACTTGATTTAACATTAATGTTCACAGGGGTTTTTGACTGTATATATAAAAATTGTACAAGTTCTCAAACACATGGAAACAAAATATGAGATATGATTCCACCAAGGTAGACTACTGAAACAAATAGCAAAGTAATAAATAAAATTTGGGTTTTATACCACTTTTCAAGCAGAGATCTCAAAGCATTTTTCAGGATAATAAGTATCACCATCACAAGCAAAATAAAAATAAATGAGAAGTTCAAGAAGGCATCTACTCTAGAACTACTAACTGTAAATGAAATATTAACAATGTGATGATCAGGCTGGGGGATGAGGGGATTGAGAGCAGCCCTGCCGAGAAGGACTTGGGGGAAAGCCAACCGTGCCCTGGGCTGCATCCCCAGCAGCGTGGGCACGGGGCGAGGGAGGGGGTTCAGCCCCTCTGCCCCGCTCTGGTGAGACCCCCGGGAGTCCTGCGTCCAGCTCTGGAGCCCTCAGCACAGGACAGAGCTGGAGCTGTGGGAGCGGGGCCAGAGGAGGCCCCAGCAATGATCTGAGGGCTGGAACCCCTCTGCTGGGAGGAAAGGCTGGGAGAGCTGGGGCTGCTCAGCCTGGAGAGGAGAAGGCTGCGGGGAGACCTTAGAGCAGCTTAAAGGGGGCCTACAGGAAAGATGGGGATGGACCTTTTAGCAAGGCCTGTTGTGACAGAACAAGGGGTGATGGCTTTAAACTACAGGAGGGGAGATTCAGACTGGACATAAGGAAGACATTTTTTATGCGGAGGGTGGTGAAACCCTGGCCCAGGATGTCCCATCCCTGGAGACATTCCAGGCCAGGCTGGACGGGGCTCTGAGCACCCTGATCCGGTGGAAGCTGTCCCTGCTCGCTGCAGGGGGTTGGGCTGGGTGGCCTCTGAAGGGCCCTTCCCACCCAGACCGTTCTGTGATTCTATGAAATTGGTATCCTTTGTTGAGGAACATGGTTCTGGAACACCCTTAGTCAATCTTATTTTCTATTAAAAAAGTAAACACAATGTAAGCTGTCATTTATAAATTCTACACCAGTGTTATTCTAAACTTTTAACAGAGAACTATCAACAATATGTTGTTTAGCAATACCAAATTGCTAGCACAAATACTGTAATTTACTTTCCAAGAGAGACTCTTGGACAGGAGACAAGAGACCATACACAGGAATCGGGGTACAGGGTAAGGGACGTATTTAGAGAACATAGCATACATACTATGCTGTCACTTTATACTCAAAACGTAAAGTAAGCCTGTTTTATACTGGCAGTATCAGTGCACCAGTAGATAGATACAGTTCTGTGGAAAACTGCCATAAGCTTTAAAAAATAAACTATCCCCCTTGATTCTGGCAAACTTACTTGAAAAAACAGGCACTAGTCTATTTACCTGTGTATTAATTTCTAGCAATAAGTTTCTTACCAGTCTGGTTTCTCTTCTTTAAAAGAATACGATTGTACAGTTTAGTCAGTTATTCTCTAATGACAAAACAATCTCTGTTATGAAAATTCCCCATCTTTTCAGTCAAATCTCTATGTTAAACAATTCTATTTCAGTAGTCGGTGTCATAGCTGGTATATACACTGTGGTATATAGTTAAGAATGTTCCAGTAGATACTTGATTAAAAGGCAGGGGGAAAGGACAAGAAAAAAAAAAGGTGGAATAAAGAAAATTCGTATGGTTTCTAATGCCTTGGGGAAGTGTATAATCAATTTTAGAGCTAAGCTAATATTTAACCATACGAAGGGGAAGCAATACAATGTCCCCCTCTTTTTTTTTTTTTTTTTTTAATCCCTTGTTTGTAAAAATAACCTTGATGAAAGGGAAACTTATGTCAGTGAGATTCCAGATTAGAAACCTGCTTCTGCAACCCCCAGCTCTCAAGAACAGGCCCACAACAGAATCATGTCTCAAACTGGTGTTCAGTCAAGCTCTGTTTCCATAACAGAATCATCAAGGTTGGGAAAGACCTCCGAGATCACCAAGTCCAACCGTCACCCCAACACCACCATGCCTATTAAACCATGTCCCGAAGTGCCACATCTACATGGTTTTTGAACCCCTCCAGGGATGGGAACTCAACCACTGCCCTGGGCAGCTTAACAACTCTATCAGTAAAGAAATTTTTCCTAATATCCAGTCTGAACCTCTCCTGACGCAACTTGAGGCCATTTTCTCTTGTCCTATAGCTGGTTGCTTGGGAGAAGAGACCAACACCTGCCTCACTACACCCTCCTTTCAGGTAGTTGTAGAGAGCGATAAGGTCCCCCCTCAGCCTCCTCTTCTCCAAAGTAAACCACCCCAGTTTCCCCAGCCGCTCCTCATCAGACTTGTTCTCCAGACCTCTCAACAGCCTTGTTGCCCTTCTCTGGACACGCTCCAGCATCTCAGTGTCCTTCTTGTAGTGAGGGGCCCAAAGCTGAACACAGCACTCCAGGTGCAGCCTCACCAGTGCCGAGCACAGGGGCACAATCACCTCCCTGGTCCTGCTGGCCACACCATTCCTGATCCAAGCCAGGATGCTGTTGGCCTCCTTGGCCACCTGGGCACACTGCTGGCTCATGTTCAGCCGGCTGCCGACCAACACCCCAAGGTCCTTTTCTGCCGGGCAGCTCTCCAGCCACTCCTCCCCAAGCCTGTAGCGTTGCATGAGGTTGTTGTGACCCAAGTGCAGGACCTGGCACTTGGCCTTGTTGAACCTCACACATTTGGCCTTGGCCCATCGATCCCAGCCTGTCCAGATCCCTCTGCAGAGCCTTCCTACCCTCAAGCAGATCCACACTTTTGCCCAATTTGGTGTCATCTGCAAACCTGCTGAGGGAACACTCAATTCCTTCATCCAGATCATTGACAAAGATATTGAACAAGACTAGATCCGAAACTGGGCCCTGGGGAACACCACTTGTGATCGGCCACCAACTGCATTTAACTCCATTCACCACAACTCTCTGGGCTGGGCTGTTCAGCCAGTTCTTTATCCAGCAAGAGTACACCCATCCAAACCATGGGCAGCTAGTTTCTCCAGGAGGATGCTGTGGGGAACAGTGTCGAAGGCCTTACTAAAGCAGGTAGATAACATCCGCAGCCTTTCCCTCATCCACTAGGCAGGTCACCTGGTGGTAGAAGGAGATCGGGTTGGTCAAGCAGGACCTGCCTTTCATGAACCCATGTCGGCTGGGCCTGATCCCCTGGCTGTCCTTCACATGCCCGGTGAGCACACTCAGGATGAATTGTTCCATAATCTTCCCCGGCACCGAGGTCAGGCTGACAGGCCTGTAGATCCCAGGATCCTCCTTCCAGCCCTTCTTGTAGATGAGTGTTACCTTGGCTGTCCTCCAGTCATCTGGGACCTCCCCTGTTAGCCAGGACTGCTGATAGATGATGGAGAGTGGCTTGGTCAGCCTCTCCGCCAGTTCCCTCAGCACCCTTGGGTGGATCCCATCTGGCCCCATGGACCTGTAAGTGTCCAGGTGGCATAGTGGATCCCATCTGGCCCCATGGACCTGTAAGTGTCCAGGTGGCATAGCAGGTCGCTAACTGCTTCCTCCTGGATTATGGGAGGTTTATTCTGCTCTCCATCCCAATCTTCCAGCTCAGGAGGCTGAATACCCTGGGAATAATTGGTCTTACTGTTAAAGACTGAGGCAAAGAAGGCGTTAAGTACCTCAGCCTTTTCCTCATCCTTGGTGGCAATGTTCCCCCTCGCATCCAGTAAGGGATGGAGATTCTCCTTGGCTCTCTTTTTGCTGTTCATGTATTTTTAAAACATTTACAACAGTGGCTAGCCTGAGTTTTAGCTGTGCTTTTGTCTTTCTAATTTCCTCTCTGCACGACATAACAAGACCCCTGTACTCCTCTTGAGTCACCTGCCCTTTCTTCTGTAGGTGGTAGACCCTCCTTTTTTTCCTGAGTCCCAGAAAGAGCTCCCTGTTCAGCCTGGCCGGTCGTCTTCCCTACTGGTTCATCTTGTGGCACATGGGGACGGCACATGGGGACAGCCTCTAACACTTAGAGTTAGTATGCTTACAGAATGAGCTTACAGAATTCACATCAGGCTGTGAGAGACACATAAGTTATTGTGAACATACTGTAAAGATACTATATATAATGTTATAAATGTATTCCATGTAAAATATCAAAATAGTTTACAAGTAGGATTTATCATAACAAAACATTTTCCTGGTCCAGAGCACCTAGTTCCTGATACGATTGTGAAATCTCTCCAAGGACATGTTCCTTAGAGTTCCTAAGTATTTCTTACTATGTGTTAAGAAGTCTTCAAGTCATAATAAATTGCACTCCATATATTTCTGGAAGCAATCAACATTTTATAGACGTGGGCAACTCTGATCTCCCTTTTTTATTAACAGTCCTTTGTATGAGGCTAGTGTTTGCCTTGCTCGCTTTCCAGATTCAAAGATCCACTGTAACACTCCGAGCAGTCTTGCTAGACCTTATTTAGGTCTTCAATTTGAAAACTCTTCCTCAAAAGAGATGGTGAGGAGGAGCTGAATTTGTTGGCAAGAACCCAACCAGAAGCATCAAAGTATCACAAGATTTTTTCTGTTGATGAAGCTGTTGCAAAAGGCACGTTTGAAAAGTGGACAAAATAATTATAAAACATAACCCTATGAATGTCACAAATTTAATATGAAATTAACATTTAATCTGAAACCAGGTTTAGTGAAGAACGTAATAGCTTTGAAGGAAAATACGAATTTAACAAATGCCTAGCCGCACTGTTCAACAGGGACTTTTAATTAACCTTTAACACTTTTATTAGCTATGTTATTATTTTAACACTTTCCTGACCCAACATTTTAGTTATACTTGCTGTCCCTGTAACAACTTCTTACGATATGTATGTCATAATATATTTTAGCTTTATTATGTTGATGACAGTTTGATTCCTTTTATTGAATCAGTCCTTAAGTATCATCAAAAAAATCTGTCAATGCTATAAAATATTCTCAGTGAGTTTTCACTCCATTTACTTCATTAAGTACTTCATACTTCATTCACTTTACATCTTCAAGAATGTCTAAAATGCAGATCTTGGTATCATGGGTTTAATATTATCAACATCCACGTATACTAAAAAAAAACCCTCAAAGATTTGTGTAACTGCAAATACAATTTTTTAATAGTGAGAGAATCCATTTTAACTGCAAAATGGAAATACCAAAATGGTCTTGATTCACAGTGTTCATGGAAGCATATGTAGCTGAATTAATTCCTTTGTAGTTATGCTGAATGTTTTCATCTTTTTATTTAGGTTACACTAAGTACAAACATGAATTCTCTTTTTGTTTGATATCAGTTTTTTATACGTCACTAACATTACCGTATGTTCATCCACTCCCATCACTTCTTACAGCATGGTATCAGTCTCTTTGAGCCACTGTTGCACGTCATACAAACTAATGTGAAGTCAATAATTTTTCTTTAAATGTTTTGCTCTCAGAAGTAAAGAAGGCTGGCAGTGATGTCGCCCTGAAAACTATTCTTAGTAGCTGATCAAGAATACTTACTGTTCCCCATGAGAGAGAAAAAGGTGCCGTGGTATGTGTGATCCAAAACACGTATCAGTTGGCAATTATTTAGAATTCCCCATATGAAAAAATTATAGGCAACAGACATTTTCTGGGGGAAAAAATGTAGAATATGTTAAATTGTATCTATTCAACTAGGTTGTCTTTCATGACGATTTTTATTCTGATATGATAACTCGAAGAATGCCCAAGCAAATATGACATACACAGCATGCATCATTTGGAGACCAGGTTTGCTGAAAGAGAAATGTAGTCCACTTGTAAAAATAAACAACCTCGTTTCTACAGCCATGAAATAAGAGAACTGATTGATAAATATAAGCTACGACAAATGGGGGGTTTTATGTTTTCTGGCACAATTATGTATTCTTGGAAAAAAGTGTGATTTTTGTCCATCAGCACACTGCAAGCAAACTCATAAAAGGAAAGTGACTGGTCATTTCCAAAATAAATGTCCTTAGTAGAATCATTCATATATATGATTTCAACAGCACTTTTACTTTATCCATGGAAGATACTAATCACTGAAAAAATATTTATAATATTTCAATTTCCTCCTAAGGCCAAAGTACAAACCTTTATTTCTTCCTTCCATTTTTTTGTTTTGACGCTCTTTTGTTCTGTTTTGTTTTCATTAAACAAAATAAATTCTGTTTACTGCAATATCTTATGATAAATCAGTCGATCTTGATGGCTCATTTGAAATATTTTTCAAGTCAGTCCCTATATGAATCAACAGTGTCCTGGACATGAAGTGCATAGGTGTAAAAGCAGGATGTTCACAGTCTGCCTCAGGCTGGTGTGGAGCAGTTGTGAGATCAGATGCCTCTGTAGAATCCTTTCCTGCTCTCTCAAATCTGCATGCACACAGAATTACCGTGAAGAACTCGGCCTTTTCTGGCTTTTTGATTTGCTGCACAACCTTCTTTCTCATTCCTTAATTCTTTTGGTAACATTTTATAGCACTTTCTACATGAAGTTCTGTGGAACTACTTAGGAATTTATTCCTGCAAGGCATGTGAGTGTTTTGTTTCGAAACAAATGAAGGATCTGAGATCCACATGGTGATTTGCCCAGAACAATACAAGCCTGAAAGGTGGTTCTTACCCTAAGTCAACTGAATTTTCATATCTTTAAAATTCTTTATATTTTATTTAGATTGCAGGTAGAATCAGTGGTTTTCACCAATTCTGTCAAGTGAGCTGACAAGAGCTTTGCATTTCCAAGAAAAATATTGTAGTCTTACTGTTTGGGTGCCTAGATTATTTCCTCTTTGGGATGTGTTTGTTTACATGTCTTTAAAGCACTTCAGCTGTTTTGCCTATGTTACTGGAGAAAGTAATATTCTTCTTACTTGCCTAAGAGCTGTTTAACTAAAAACTTGAAGAGCTCATCACAAAAGGTGACATAAAAAGCTGTTCAAGTATGCTTTTTTAGGTGCAACTGTAGCTCTAGTAATTGCTTGTCATCTTCTTCAGCCATCAGGTTTGGGCGAATGCCACAAGCGGAGAAGGAGAAGCTCTTGGCAGAGATTTCCAGCGACATCGACCAGTTAAACCCTGAATCTGCTGATCTACGAGCACTTGCCAAGCATTTGTATGACTCATACATAAAGTCCTTCCCTCTGACCAAAGCCAAGGCGAGGGCGATCTTGACAGGAAAGACGACAGACAAATCAGTTAGTTCCCTCTGTTTTCTCTTTTTTCTTTCTTTTGAGTAACTGATTTACCACATTGACAACACATCTTCTAAAAAAAAGAAAACTTTGCTGTTGGCAGTTACATATTTCAAGCTGTGTCTGAAACACAGGAAATGTTTTTAGATAGGATAAGTAAACATTATTTGAAAAAACTCCAAGTTCACCTAATAAAATACTTGAAACCAGTACAAGAATTTGAAGGTCATCTTAACCTTTTTGTATTCTCTGATCCACTCTTCCCATGTTCCTTCTCCTTCACCAAAGGTTATCTTCCACACTATCTTTTTAAGGTGGTTATCTAGCTGTCAGGAATTGGTTGTTGTATTTTATATGTGTGTGTGTATGTATATATATATATACATATGCATATTTTCAAGCATCCGTATCATAGCATATTATCAGTTCTAGCTGTACCCAAAGGAATATTCTTTTTCATAAGTGTCGAGTGATTTCCAGTACCAACACCATGGCTAGCCTTAATGATGCTTATTCTTACGATGCTCTGATGACTTCCTGCATTTAGCTGGGTTACCTTGGATCAAATCAGTATCCTATGCGGTGCAATTTGAATTTTAGGAGCATGTACAAGAAAACCTTTGAAAAGTAAGGAATAGAGATATGTGTATCTGTGAGTTGCTTTGGAAACTTCACTGGCAATACATAACAATCTTTGTAACAGTGAGAAGGAGGATAAGATCTGATAATTGTGCTAGGTTTTAAATTTTGTCACTATTTTAATACCTAAAGAACAACATAGATTTCCACAACTTGTAACTCTTAGTTTGGTATATTTTCTAGAATCATCAGCAGAAATTTTATTGTCAGGATTACAACAGAGACTGTATTTTATTTTCTTTAATAATTTCAAAGACAGGAAAGAATTTGGAGCTATTTTAAGCTTTCTTTCTTTAAAGGTGGTTAAAATATTAATTTAAATATTGCCCCTAATTTGGTTGTACCCCTCACATAAAAGCTTCAGATACAGCGGACAGTTACAGTTTGAGTAACTTTTCATCACGGAGTATAAAAGTTTGAGCTAGCATAGTTTATTTATTCTGCAGAAAGCTGATACACTGAGTCCACTTGAGGGTCATGGCTTTTTCTGAGTCTCTCTGCACTTCCCTCTCTATATCAGAGACATAGGTTACTGGGAAGGAATTAACACAGGATTTGGGTTTTTTAAGTGTGTGCTCAATAGCTATGTACCTGCACTGGGAAACAGAAGTGGGGTGTGTAATTATGTGTCTTGTTTACTCCTTTTCGTCCTAAAAATGTCACCAGGAGGCCTGCTCCCTTTTCCTGCAGCTGCCCAGTGCGCGCACTCGGCAACGTGACGGAAGGTTGGGCAGGGTTACGTCTGGTGCTCTCACCTCCTGGTTTTCCAGGCCCATGTTTAGAAATCTGGTTCGGAGGTCCCAAGCGCATCCTTGAATCCTGCTTTTGTTCTGTAAGGTTCTACGAAGTTGCCATGGAAATCAGTTGGCGTGTGGTTTGCTGCTCTGCTGCGCTGGCTACTTCACAGTCTGGGCCTACGTAACGTGGTGATGTCTGAAAGCTGCCCTAATGCAATACTCGTGTAGTAACTCTATAGTATGCCATCAATGATGTTCTACATTTTTACTGACAGTTTTAAAACTTTTCCTGGTTAGAATATAGCAATAAAACAATAGACATAGAATTCAGCTTTCCGTGGCTGCAAATTTTCAAGTCTTTTTAAAAAAATAACACTGGAAGAAAGACACTCGGTATTTAATGGTTACAACTTTGATGTTACTTGAGCTGTAATGGGCTCTGTGCTTTGGAACATCAAACTGTTTGTTATGGCCATAGTTTATGTTATTTTTTAATTGCTGTATCATCTGCATTAACTGAAAATGATTGGATATGCTAAATGAGCGTGTCAAAACTAAAATGACTAACTCATCCTCTTCTGGGATGTACAGTGCTCATTTGACATCAGATTCTACTCACAAAGTTCATCTCAATATTTACATTAAAAATTTCTTCAGCTATTTCGAACTCTTTCTTGATTTTCATACTCTAATGTCAGTAGTCTGGTGACACAGTATAGTCTTTCTAAAGCACATCTACGTGCACAGAATAGATTACTTTTTCTTGTACTTTGTGCTTCCACTTAAGATTTTCTAGAAAGAAAAGCAAGGAATGGCCTGCTAGTACTAAAACATGCATTCTAAAAGCCTGCTCTACAGTCTTGCTATTCCCCTGTCTTGAACATGCATGCACGTACATAGGTAAAGGTATGTGTAAAATGGTTTTGCTGCTGCCAAAATATCATTGCATCTTCAAAAATACCTTATCCTCCTGGCTTTTCTTGGTGCAGTGTGCTTATTTTTTCAGTTCCACACTGAAATCCTAGTTCAAGCGGAAAAACAGTGTCATAACTCTCACTCTATGTAGCTGCATCTCATGGTCTGGAGCTATGTTTGCCTGTGGTTACTCCGAAAGTGAAAGCACTAAGCTTCATTGCTCTTGTAAGAAGCAGAATATTGATTTAACGGAAAGCTGAAATCCTCTGGTGCGGATGCTATTATTTCAGTTCATAGATAGGCCTCTGCTTTGCAGGCAGCTCCACCAGTTAAAGACAAAACCGTCAGCTGTCATCCCTCCCTCTCCCCCCAGTGCAAGCGGGTCGGAGCTCTGTGTTCGACTCGGCCGGCAACGGGTGACCGACACTTGCACGACCTCCATCTGCAGAACTGGGGGAGGTGGGAGTAGTGGTCTCTAGCTGGCGGGTAGCGATAAGCAGCTGGGGGCAATGTCCTCTTCAGAAGGCACCACCAGATTCCAAAGAAAGCAGCTATTTTCAGTTTTAAAAATTCCATAGTAATTTAGCACTAAATAGATTTCAAAACTGGTTTAATCAAATGCAAATAGAATTTGAGGAGCTTCCAGAAGCTGAGCCGGTGGGAGAGGACCACTGGCTACATGTGGGAAGGCTTGGGTTATTTTTGAATTCTTGCAGCATATAGTGAATCTAAAACCATGAGAGTGAGCACCCATATGAATAAGGTGTTAGAATCTGTAATCATAAAGGACCTTACATTCAGAAATGCATTTCTCTACTCCAATTGTTGGTGTATAATTCCTTGTATTTTAATTCACTGATCAAGTATGTTAACAAAGCTATTAATATCGGTAGATATTTGTTCAGTGCAGCAACGAACTATTCAGCTGTTTGTCCTCTAAGGAAAAGATTCTTCAGCTAAATTCAAGAAATCCTCACTTAACCACTTCTTTAAAACCAGGAGCTTCTTCTGCATATTCTGAAACAAATTGTTTCCAGATCCTAACAAAAGTTTTCCTGGCACTACTTTTTCTAATCTGCTTTCAAAATTGATTTATTCCAGTTGAGTTTATTTCACAGTCAGACTCGTTCTTGTGTTCTGAATTGTGCTGCTGTTGTTTGTATCATGTTATTTATGTTTTCTTTCCCATTGACAAGTTGTTTGAGTTTAAATATATCCTAACGTTGTTATTTTTAAAGGAATTAACAGAAAAAGGTTAAATTTCTCAGATAATCCAATACCAATAAGTTGATATTACTTGCAGTCTGTTCTATAAGGATAGAACTTGAAAAGAACATGACAGTATATGAAGTAGTCAACATGTGAATATACTCTGTATTTCTACAAAAAAGAAGTTGTATCATCAGAAGTGCAACCATGTTACTGTAGACCTACTAGATTCTGTTTTACAGAAGCCATTAAAATTCAGGTAAAAGGAGTAACACTTTAATCTGTTGTTAATAAGCTTTCGAAACATTGAATTCTGCTATTATAGAACTTCTGTAAAACAAAAGAAAACAAAACCAAACCAAAACCAAACAAACAAAACAGGAAAAATCATGGATATTTGGAATTAGTGTTGCTTAACTCCCTCCCCCAATTATTAAAAAAAGTATCAGCCAAAGTCCCATTTCCAGCACGTGGATTTATGGAACGTGTGAGAAGGCCTTGAGAACTACTTGTCCTTCCTGTAAATCATTTTAACATTGTGAGGATATTTGCTTTAATATGTTTAATAGGTTAATGAAGACTTAACCCTTTTGAGGTATTCCTCACAGATTTCTAAGTGTTTTCTGACACGTTACACCTCTGTACGCTACTTCAGTTTCTCAGAAGCCAAATGTTCCTAGCAAGGACATTTGAAAGTAAATTGTCTTTTCCTTTTGTTTGTAGCCATTTGTTATTTACGACATGAACTCTCTAATGATGGGGGAAGATCAGATCAAGTGCAAGCACGTGTCCCCGCTGCAGGAGGAGAACAAAGAGGTAGCGATTCGCATTTTCCAGCGATGCCAGTTTCGCTCAGTGGAGGCAGTGCAGGAGATCACGGAATTTGCCAAGAACATTCCAGGGTTTGTGAATCTTGACCTGAACGACCAAGTAACTCTCCTGAAATATGGGGTCCATGAGATCATATATACTCTCCTGGCTTCTCTGATGAATAAAGATGGAGTTCTTATATCTGAGGGACAAGGATTCATGACACGGGAGTTTCTGAAGAGCCTGAGAAAACCTTTTTGTGACTTTATGGAACCCAAGTTTGAGTTTGCTGTGAAGTTCAATGCACTGGAATTAGATGACAGTGACCTGGCAATATTTATAGCTGTCATTATACTAAGTGGAGGTAAGTGTTGTCTGATTTAATATGTTATTTTATATAAGAGAATTGACACTTTTAATTCCTGTCCAAACAGGAAAGTGCTCAGCACTACAGAATGGGAGTGAGTTTATTTACACATAGGTTTTTATTAATTTTCAGATTTCTTGATGTTGTTTGCCCTTTGTTCAGTTTCATGCAGAAACTGAAAATGTAGATGACCTGATACTAAGGATGGAGCTGGAAATGCCTGCTGAATCAGCAGTTCATCTACTTTTAGAAAATAAAATCAAGACTATCTTTCTGAAAACAGGAAGAGTGGAATTTCACTGGCAAGAGCTTCTAAAAATTAAAATTCTACATGAGGGTTTTTTAAACCTGCAATTAGATTGTGGGGCTTGCTAATAGTGCACAAATAGCTTTGACTCCATAAGAATTTCAAAACATATGTGGCTTACAGGATTTTTATGGTGTTTTTTCACTGTTGTTGTGTTTTCATTCATTCAAGGGTTTGTTTGCCTTTAAAAGGGCGGGGGGGAAGAATACATTTATCAGGAAAACGATGGTCTCCTCGTGCCTGAGAAAAGCAGGCATTGTGTGTCTGCTCTGTTCCGATTTCCTAAGATGCCCTGGTTGTGTCCGTTTGTATGCATCATGCTTTGAGCACAGCACGACTCTGGAAGCCCAGGTATCAGACTACGTGCATTTGAACACTTCATGAAAACAGAGGCTGAATTTCCAGCTTTTTTGAAGACAGTTGGTATGTTCTAGCTGATTCTGAGGTGATGCAGCTATTACGTTTTGGGAATTAGCGACTGCTACCCAGATTTATTTCACTTAGAAATCTTTCCACCAAGCAGCTGAGATAGCAGATACACCTTTCAGGTCAGACTGAAGGTCTTTGGCCACTACTGCCAAGTTAGTGACACTGCACAAAGACAGTTTTACCCTACTGATCTGTGTGTATTTTGGCTTAGCATGGTACTGCAGATATCAATGGGAGGAATGTGCTGAGTGTTCTGAACTCAGATCCTCCACAGAGCAACGTGGAGTGTTTTGTTATTAAATTATGTTTAAGCAATCAAAGACAACAACCATATGCTATTGTTCTAAAAACAAACATGCTGTTGAGAATGCATTGTTACGTATAGCTTCATTTAAAATCACATACAGTCACTTCTGGCATTGTGTGCCATTCAGGAAAACCGTGGCATCACTATATGGTTTATTAGACGAACTAAATCCACTTCAAACAAGAACGGCTCCCAGAAGACGTTTGCTTGTGCAAACGTTTGAACACAATGATCCCTGAGGTCTCTGAATTAATTCAGGAAGGGAAAATATGTTACTGGTATATTTTTGGTTGGCTTTGATGGGGGAGGAGAAATTATACAAGCCTATTAGGACACTACACAAAACATGCCAATATTTTGCATTTTCTAATATAATGAAATTGGACAGATGAGAAACAGGCCTCTCAGAATCCACTCCTAGCTGAAAAAAGGGAACTGGCACTCTGCAGAGCTAGGCCTGCTGTGCTTCAGCGGTGTTTGGTTTACATTAGAGGAAATAGGTGTGATTTAACTAATCTGACATTTTAGATCTCAGGAGGACAATGAGCCACAGAAAAAGATTGACTGTGTCGAACCAGATTTATCAACAAGTCTTTTTTTTAAGAATACTTTTTAAACCAAGATTCATAAAGAACTATGGAATTTTACTAGCTAGCTCTGAAATAGCTCTGAAGCAAATCCATATAAATCCATATAAATATAAATATAAATATAAATATAAATATAAATATAAATCAGTCTTTTCTAGGAAAATCCTTTAATTTCTTAAGAACAAACATGTCTCAGTATTCAGAACTTTTTTTTAAAAAAAAGCATGATAGTTGTTTGTAAAAACTGGGTTTACATTTTGAAAACAATTAAGCTTTGCTGCCAGTTAGAGAATGGCTTTTGTCATGGAATTTACAGTCAGATATGATATATTTTGAACTGTATGCATTCTGTGGGACTATAATAACTTATGTGGCATGGAACCAAAATCCTATTTCTCAGATGCTCTTGTTTCTGTAACAGCTATATTCTTATAAAAATTATTTTCTGTAAAAATTATATGAATATTGAACCAGGATGATTTCATTGAAAATCAGATTTCAAAACCAGTTCATATTACCTCAGGGACTTTACTAGCTGCAGGAATACTCTACTGTTTAAGTCACTTCAAGAAATCTTGTGTACAAATATCTTAAAAGAAAACCAGTTTGTGAAACAAAAAAAGATCCCAGCCAAACGCTCTCAGTGAATCTGTCATTGCCTCGTGAAATTCTGTCAGTTCTGCTGGTTCCACGGGTCCTGTCTCTTATGCAGCTGTAAAAAGGAGAAGAGAGAAGGGAAGGAGAAAGATCATTCCATCTGGAACATTACATGTAGAAAGCTGTTCATTGTGAAGTAAGTGTTTGGAATTTGCCACAAATCCTGTAAAACAGTTCAGCCTTTTCATATCGAAACAGTTGCTTTTGAGTTCTATGTAAAAAGGCAAAGTGCCCATAGAACAACAAGAAGCAGCTGACAAATTAACTGTAATAGCATCAAAATGAAAGTACTCCCACGTCCACAGTCAATCATTTTATTGTTTCTGAGCAGCTCAGTGCAGCCTCACGCTGTCTCAAGGGTTCCAAATGTTACTCTGAGCTCAGTATCACAAAGCTGAAGAGTTGTTCTGAATGTTGGCACATTGTGCTTTAAAAACAACGCTGTAAATGGCAAACGAATTCTCGTATTCTGAATTTAATGCTGATGAGACAGAGAGCCTGTGTGTGTGAGCAGTAGGATATTACCTGTTTTTTACAAAAGAAATGCCATTAACAGTAATGCCAAACCCTCATGACAACATTCTTTTACTTATGGGAACTTTGAAGAATAAGCTTCGGTAAAATGAGATGTGGAAAGCTTTTATCAAGGAAATATTCTTCCTCCCTGTTGTATTCCTCTGTGCCACTGAGGCATACCCTCAGCCAGCGGTCAGTGCTATGGTATACGTGTGAAAGAACTTGAAGCACCTTTAAAAATATTATCCATACCTGAGCTGAAAATGAAGTCTGTCATAAGAAGGTTTAAGGAGAACAAGTTGGATGTCTGTGTTTGGGCAGGAAAGATAATAGCTGAAGCCTTGCTGGGATAATCCACATTTATAAATAGAGCAGACTCCTACAAGAAGGTTGTTATCAAATAAAAGAAACCCTCAAAAGGTAATTTTGTAGCATGTTTACATATCATGGTTGGACTTGAGCTTTTGTATATTCTCTTCTGTAGTGTCTCGATATAGTGGTGTTTGGGAATTGTAGTAAGGTACACCTGTAACGACCCGGACTCTGTTAGTCAACACGCAGGTGAACTAGTATTTGAATTCGGACACGTTGCTACATTCACTTTTTCTGTTTTCTGAGCGTGCTCGTTACAGTAAATTTTGAGCCGTGAATCACTATGGCTTGTTTAAACACAACAATTTTGCCACAATCCAAGATCAGCAAAATTTGAAGTTTTATCACTGAGTAGTACCAGTAACTAGTTCCTCTTTGACTGCTACACAAATCCTGCGCTAGCAAACCTGTTAGAACAAAGAAATGCTTCGTAATCAGAGCAGGAACTGCAGCGAAGCACTGTGGGCTTTGGACCAAAATCCTGGTGACTGCGATACATGTGACAGTCTCAGAAGAAAATCCTCAAACTGCTGAGTCATATCGGCCTCAGCAAAAGAAGCAGCAGAGTTGTTCAGCCAGCCATATCTTTGCACATTTTAGCATATTAAGATTTTAGAATGTGTATTTAAATGCAAAATGCACTTCATCAAATATATTAAAATATAAAGGTATGATCAAAGGCACGCAGATGGCAATTTCATATGCGAGGGACAGAAAAATATTGTAATTCTTGTTAGGAACATGAAAGAAGCATCCAAATCTGTAAGTAAATAAACAAACAAATTATTTTTTCCCTGAGATACAACAGAACATCAATGTACACAAAGTCATACTGTTCACACTCAAAACTGTGGGGCTGTTGGCCATTCCCAGTCGCTGTGAACAGTTTCTTCCTTAGAACAGCTTCCTGCAGAATTTTCAAACCAAGTGAAACAGCCGTGTGACAAGGAATGAAAACCTCAAGAAAAACTGAATAAAGAAAAGTGATAACAAGAAGATAAATGTGGTACTCTGCTGGCACAGTCTGAACGGATAGAAGGCAGGTCACAAGCAGCGCATACAAAAAGCTAAACTGCAGCCCACAGCGTTCTGTGTCGGAGAGGTTTAGAAGTGGTGTCCAATTCACTTCTAGCTATCTCCCACCTGAATCGGCTTTCTTTCCTTTGCCCCTCTCTAACCTGATTTCACTGTATGGTAAGAACATCCTGCTACAACTCTTTGGTTTTGCTCTTTCACTTCCCTTTGCAGTTCTCTCTGCTTTAGCCGCTGCCAAGCTCTCCACCACAGTGTCACATCTGCTTTATTCCCTTTGCTGCTTCTTCCTCTTCTTTATCTATATTTTCTCAAGTCTTACTGTTAATCATTTCCTTTGTATTTTTTTCTACAAGCCACATCTATCTGGAGCTCCTTACTGCACAAAATACACCTTTTGGTACAGTAACTCAAGGAGTCTGGAGCGTGTATATTTAAGAGTTTCTTAACAACTTGAAATATACCATAATACCTGTATGTTAAAGCTTTTGTCTCTTATTTCCCTTTTTTCTGATTTAGGTAGGTTTCTTGGAATAGAAACAGCATTTTCCTCTGTAAGAAATTTTTACTGAGAAAGTATAGCAAACTGTCAACACCCAAAAAATAATGTCCAAATCCTGAAGTTCTCATTCATGAAAAATCTCTCTTGCCTTCAGTGGGAATTTTCTTTCCTCTTGAATCGGTTTATTTGAAAATAACATCTGATGATCTCCTAGGCTATTGTCATAGTCATCTTTTCTGACTCTAATTCCTTTGGGTCATTATAAAACCATTAGACTGGGTTTTTCAAAGGAGCTTAAGGATTTTAGGAGCTTAAGTCTCACTGAACATCGATTGAGCTCGGGCACCCGAATTCTGGGGCTTCTTGGCAAGTTCCAGACTCAGCACTGAGCTCCCGGGTTTGCCTCCTGAACTCTAAAGTTGTGCTGGGGAGCGCAATGTTTGAACTGGGTTTCACTTCTGAAAAACTCACACCCTAAAAATTCCCACCATAAAAGAAGCAGGGGCCAAGTGGAGATTAATCTCAGAGGAAATCAAGGCCACAGTCTTTGTGCTTTTTGATTTTTTTATATCGCTGTACACTGAGTCATACCCAGCTAGTTCAGAGTTCATCTCCAACACAGAAGTAAAATTTAAAGCTATCGCAACCCAAAGCCAACACTGTTAACAGCTTTGAAATACTGAAATTTGGGGAGTTTCTGAAGGAGATAAAGAAGGCAACTAGATTTTGCAGCCCATGCAATGCATATAGGTAATCTAAAAATAAATATCTAAAATTTATCAAAAATTCTCTAAGTATCTTTAAAAAGTTACTTGATAATATTGCCAAAGGGAATTGATAACAAGGAGCCGTTTGTTTGGGGACAATTTTCTGCTTGCGGATACTTAGTTACAGACTTTCTGAACCATGCTTTATGGTATTGCCAGATGCATGGTATAAATACGTGATCTCTGCAAGACAAGCCCAGCTTCTCAGCATGAAATACCGAATGGAGAGAGTGGCCAAACGGGTCACTGCGTCCAGCCACCCACAGCTGAAAGCAGTCGCTTCATAAAGCCACCGCCAAACAAATACCAAGCTCCATATTCAATCTTGCCGTTACTCCTGTTTCTGAAAAACGATCCCCAAACCTCACCTCTCTGGGAGTTAACAGTCCTTTCCCAGTCAGTGACCTACAGGTAGCCAGGGCTTGTGCATACTCATTTGTTTTCACGCCAGCTTTGCCTTTTAGTTTACACTGCAATGTTTTCCCCACAGAGTCAAACCCCAATGTATTTGTAAAGAGCTTGGTTTTCTCTCAGCCTTTTTTCTAGTATACAACACAAGCCAAGCTGAGTTAACAGAACTGAATGCACAGAAAAGTTACTAAGATCACAGGAAATAACAGCCTATTTTTTAAATTTTTAATAAGGCTCGACCTCCTGTCCTTTCTGAAATGGAAATATCGCCTTAGGGAATTAATTTAAGGCTAGCTACAGGCACTGAGTCTATTGATCACCCTATGCAATTAATTTCGTAGCTACACAGCAAATGTTATTTAAATTATAGACTGCTTTTTCATGGAGTGTTCTGATAAACAGGATGCGTTACCCAATATAAAGTAGTTTAGCAGTAGCAAATTACTGGTGGTCATTGTTATATGTGTGGATTTAATAATGTTAAACAACTCTATTAACTTTCATGGCTGTAAAATCAAACAGTTGATTACCTCCAGTTAGAAAGCAAATGTTACAAAGTGTGTGAAAAAATAATTGCAACCACATAAGAAGGTGTTTGGAGACAGACAGAAATAACAGAACAACTATTATTATGAAAGATGATAAAGGTTAAAAAGGAAAGATTTTTGCTTCTTGCCGAAGAATAAGACGTGCCAAAGATAATCCTGGACCCTCGCAGCAGTGGCAGTGAATGTGGCTGGCTTTGGTTGTAAAACTCGATCCCAAATTCCTCCATATGGAGGAGAACTCTCTGCTGGCATCAGCCCAGAAAAGGCATTTTCTGTGCAAGCCACATCTCTCAGTCCTGCTCTGCCATGAGCGCCTGTGGCTAAGCTGATCAGCTGGTGCTAAAGGCTGCTGGGACACTGCTTAATAGCGGCTGGAACTTGAGTGCGGAGAAGAACCGAATCTGTGATTTTTAAATCTCCCAGGTTAGTATGACTGCAGAAGTTGAATTTATGCCTTTTTTTTTATTTTGATAGGTTAGCATCCACCTTATCAGGAAACATTTTTAATGGTGGCAACTACATGCAAATCCATCCGAGTATATGCCGATGTTCCAGAGTGAATTACCTGATACAGATGTTTATCCCCCAGCCAGATCCCACTCTTCCTTGCCATAAAGACTCCCAGTTTACTGTGGAAAATGCGTTGTAATATTGCATGAACCTGTCTCTGTACCCACACCACACAAATGCTTGAACTGTTTCTAAGACTAGTTCTAAAAATTTTGAGCAAATTCTAGTAAAATCTTACAAATAAATACAGCAAGAAATTCTCAAACAGTCCTCAGGAAGCACCATGTGTAAGCGCTGCATATCCTAAGAAATCCTTAAGAAATGAATGAGTGAGATCGATGTTTCCTCATTCTTCATAAACTTACAATTCCCAATCTTATTTCCTAGACCGCCCAGGTTTGTTAAACGTGAAGCCCATTGAAGATATACAAGACAATCTGCTGCAAGCTTTGGAGCTCCAGCTGAAGCTGAACCATCCAGAATCATCACAGCTGTTTGCAAAGTTGCTTCAGAAAATGACGGACCTCAGACAGATTGTAACGGAACATGTGCAGCTGTTGCAAATAATAAAGAAAACGGAGACAGACATGAGTCTTCATCCACTCCTACAAGAGATCTATAAAGACTTATATTAATGACCGTAGTAGTTCTAATCAGCTGACATAATGTATGTTCTTCAGATTGCACTATTTCTTTGAGGGAAAACTTTGCATACCTAAGAAATTACTGTGAAACAGCATTTAAAAAGAGAGAGCTTAGTATAGCAGATCTATTTTATGCATATTGTTTATAAAGACACCTTTACAATTTACTTTTAATATTAAAAATATCTATATCATGAAATTGTTGGCAGTATTTTCACAATTAATTTTTTAAACTATCTTATTTCTTAAGAATGCTTGTCCAGTGTGATTGATGCTTCACTGAAGTTGGTTAAGCATGCAGTTAAATTTTCAACTTGAAAATAAAAGTCTTTCTCCTTAAACATTTCTAGGGAAACATTTTAAGTATTACGCTTGATTTTGTGCTCCCAAGGCAGCAGCAAAACTACAATAAAATTGAATCACAGATTAGTGTAACTTCCTATGAGAGCTTAAAAGACAAAAGTTAGAAACATCAGGTGTGACAGTATTTGCGCCTACCATAATATATTTTTACACTCATAGAGCTCTGTATAGAGATCTTAGTGTAGGTAAGACTTAGGCCCATCATTTGTGGGCAAACCCAGAAAGCAGATGCCATCACAAGAATGAATTGAGGAAGGGACAGGCACTGCTCGTACCCTTAGGAAGCAGAGCTCTTGTCGACAGCTCTGCGCACGCCAGCCCGCGGCTCCAAGGCGCGTGCCACGGCGGCTAGGGCTAACGCACCTCGCGGTCACGCCGCTGAGTCTGTCACTGGAGTAGGTTTGCACAAACCACTTGGCCTGAGAGCTTCCCAAATTATTTGATGAACTATCATTGAACAACATAGTCAAAAATATCATGGAGAACAGGCGTAGCGTGACTCCTCCTACACAAAAGCTTCCACCATCTCCTTTTGGTATTCTCACTACTGATGTGAGGTTCGCTGAGATTCACCTTTGGTGTGCCCACATTTGCTGCTTGTGAATGCGACCCCTGACAAAGTCAAGCGGGTGTGATCCGCACCGGTGACCCGAAGGGGACAGCTTTGGAAAAAAAGCCACCAATTGTAACACATATACATTCAAGCAAGGAGCGCTCCTCAACTGATATCCTAGTTTCCTCACCATGTCCACATTTTATTTATGTACCAAAAACTGTGCCTTAAACTTACAGAGACAAGTTCAGTGGTGATATATAAGTGGACCAAGAGGTCACGTCAGTGTATGTGTGAGAAGACTGGATTTTCAGGGAGTATAAGTTGGCCTTACTCCCAATACAGACCTTGAAAATCTATGTTGGTGCAGATTACGTGATAAAGAGACTGACAGAGGCCAATATTAAAATAAATCCCTAAGCTTATGCCTTCTACACCTGAAAATGTTTCCTACTACTTCTTTCAGATAACCCCTGGGCCTATGGTCAGTAGTAAGCATTATACCCACCACGAAGTCAGTAGAATTGGATCATTCACCCTCCAGGTTTCACCCACCGGTGAAATCGCACCGAGATGAAGTCAGTGTGAGGCTAAAGCGAACAGCTTTGATCTGCACTAAGTTCGCAATGAGATCATTTCAGGGAACTTAGAAATGATTGCCCTGAAGCACACGGAATGTTGCACAGCAATGCCCAAGATTGCAGGTTTCCTGCACTTTTCAAGGTAGGCGCGTTGCGCTAGCTGAGCATCAGACTCTGACAGGAATTACATGCACACAAATCTGTGGGTGTCACAATTCACGAGAAAATATTCTCTCTCTGCTTCTCTGAAGCTGTTCTCCACTGGATGCTCGCCATCTGAAACGTTGCCATCTCTCACTTAGTGGGAGAACCTCTGTTAAGTCGCGGCGTTCACCCCCTCCTGCAGGAGGACATCTCCAGGATTAGCTGGCACAAGGACGCACCGCAGCTCCAACACCGAATCCCTGCAATAGTAACACACAGCAAAAGCTATTCGTCTGAGCCTGCAGTTCGTATACAAACCGATTTTACATTGGCTTCACTAGAAATGAGAGTTCAAAATTAGTTTCAAATACAGAAGAATTCTAGGGCATGTTCTTCTGCAAGACATACTGAGAATTATTTGAGAAGGATAGTGGAAGAGATGCACTGGCAGTGAAATTCAGTTTATGACTTTGCTACAGGAGAAACCTCTGTGTAACCAAGGAGCACATGAACTCAAAGACCTTAATTCTACTTTAGTGCAAGTGGTAATGTTTTTGAAAGTAGCAGTTTAGCAGTGATGGTGTTTAAGCCATTCAGTCCCATACGGACGACTACAACCCATCTGTCTGGAGAGCGGTAGCGTAACGGTGGTCGTAATGCTCTAAGGAGAACAGAGCAGACAGTTTTGCAGGAACAAGTGTTACCCTTTATTAGGATGAAGGGACTGAATCCCCAAAAGCCTATACTTCTCCTTCAACTGTATAAGCTGCTCTAATAAAATGTATTATTTTCCCTGCATCCTGTCTTCTCTTACATTTTGATAGTTATTCATCTTGTTTTCCTCAAGCCATGGAAAATGTTGATTTTTATGTGAATTACTAATCACAGAAATGTTCTGATTCTAAATGGTGACATCATGGTTAGGAAGTTTTGCCTAAAATACTTCTCTACAAGAATAGGTCTTAAGGGAAAAATGTCCATTTAATGGACAATTGCTAAGTACTAATTTAGAACAAATGACTGTTAGGAGGATATGAAAACATTTTCCCAAAAAACAGCATTTTCTCTTGTGAATTATATTCAGAATTTTGATCTAATTGTAAATACTTTCTGTTTCTATGGGACTTTATTTATTAAAAACAAAAAAAAAAAACACCTGCTAATGGGAGTTTATAAGTAGGTTGTAATATTTTCAGACTCTCTAGAGTTTTGGTTAGAATGGGCCATGCCATAAATGAACAGTTTGGTTTTTGATCTTCAGTGCTACTAAACCCATTGAACAGCTCACAAAGAGAAACAGTCAGCGGCTACACACCTGCCTTTGAAGAGTTTTGTCTTTTACTGTCCTTCCATAGTCATCTGTTCACCACATCACATCTCCAGAGACGATGTGCTGAGTGGGACATCATTCCACAGGTTCTACAACTGCCGAGCTGTTATTCTGTCATTATATTTTACACTGATCTGCTTTTTCAGCAGAAAAATGCTGGAGGTGCATCACGTCCAGAGAAAGTCATGCGGTGTGCCTGCACGTAGCCAGCAACTGTCTGCCCCTTTCCCTTCCCATGCCAAGCATCAGGGAGCGATCACAACGCTGCCTGCAGAAGGCTCAAAGCTCTCCATTTAACAGGAAAAATGGCCTTCTTCAGACAAAGTTCCTTGGTGATCATTGATGTAGAAAATATTGCTCTGAGTGGCAGAAAACTAAAATTCACATGAGAGAAAAACATTTCCAGCGTCACTGTTGTTACGGCAAAGGCAGCTGAGACCGTTCTGCTCACTGTTTCCATAACAGCAGTGCAAACCTGCTTACCCTGCTAAGGCAGGTAACCAACTGCCTTTCAGCACTGTGTGAAAGGAAGCAGCAGAGCTGTGTGTTCCTAGCATAATCTGTTCCTGACACAGCCAGCCCTTCAGCAGTCCAAAATACTGCAGCCCAGAAAATGGCCTTCCTGCTAACTGCTGCCGCGACGTGTTGCCGAGCTTTGGAAGCGCCACAGCCTGCCCTGCCCTGCCCTGCCCTTTCGCTTTAGCATACACGCTCTCGGCTTCAAGTCACCACTGGTACAGTTAAGCCCTGGGGGATCAGGATTTAATATTTGATTTGCCATGGTAAACTCTGTCTTGAAGTTGAGTGTATTTTAATAGGATTTTTTCCTTTTAAACAAGAGGGAATCTCCCTCGGACGGAGGTAACATCAACATTGTAAACACAAGCAACGCAAAGCTGCAGCTGGAGATTTATAGAAGGAGGAAAACAAAAATGAGGGGGAAAAAACCTTCAGCAAACCAGCCTCCCGGATCAGCAGCGCAGTCACACCCCCGTTAAATTCTTCAGACTTTCATTCAAGCATTGGAAAAAATCACGTGCCTCATCTTAAATCTCATTCCAGCTGCCTTGCCTACAGTGGTTAAAAATCAGCCGCACAGGTGGGTCTCCAACTGCATAAACACAGCAATACGCCTTCACACCAGCACTAGCTAGCCCTGAAAACGCTGACGATTGGAGGAAAAACAATTTCTGAATCTCTCATTTTTCACTTTGATAGGCAGGGTACAGATATGAAACTCAAGTGTCGAAGCAGCACGTCTTAAATATTGCTCACTGGCTTTAAGGAAACAATTAGTGGCCAATGACTGACACAGCAACAAAAGGAAGTAAGGAGAAGATTCCAAGACTTCAGATGCAATATGAGATTATTATGCATGCGTGTAGGCACATGAGCAAGGACATGCATAACGTTCATTTACTGCCTAGCTCCTCACCAGAAGCCATTACTAGTGACCTGTGGGTGGAAGAACTCCAGACAGTGAAAGCTAACGGCTACCTGTTACCTTTTTGCTCATACGTTCTGAGAGTTGCCTCCAAATAGATACCACTCATTTTCCAGTATAAAAAGAACATTTAGATGTATTTTATCGCTTCTGATCAACCTGCCTTGCCATCTGGCCCTCAGGTTCATCAGTCCTCTTTTGCCATGCGCCTACTTTCAAGCCATATAAATTCAGCAGGATTTCTCCTGGGTGTATGCGCTGGTGTTTGATGTGTATTTCCTCAAGTTTCAGTGTTGAGCTGGAGACGTGTATGAGCAACAGCAGCTCAGGATATGGAGACAGCGTAGTTTCACTGCGTCTGCTGGTTCCTCGGACCCGGCAAATTCAGCAGTGTCTCAAGGACCAGACAGAGTATCCCTGTTTATGGTACCCTAGTCTCTGGACCGTAGTGTTCCGTATAAAAGCCGCACACTTGCGAAGATATCAGCTCTTCTTCCCAACATGTACAGTGTGTGATGTTGGAAACATATCCTAATCATACTTATCTGTATGCAAGGTACCTCAAGTTCCTAAACGAGATTGCAGAGTCCCGCTATACTTGGCCTTATAGACACCAGCGCTGTTCCAAGTGACTTACACACCAAGACAAGGCAGGCAAAGGGAGGGAGCAGAAAGTGAATTTATATTGTCCTATTCCGCGTCCACGAAGAAGAAACGCCACCCAGCTTAGTACCCAGCCCGATCGCTCAGGCTGCCTCTTAGAGGTTTTTACATTTCTACTTCACGACAGCCCGTTTCCTTCAGAGACTTTGTGTTTGCGAGAAGTTTTAGCATAAAAAAGCCAGTAAACAGCGTCTCTACGTTGACAGGCTCCCAAAATATGAATGGTTAGCTCAACTCGCAGTCTCTTTCATGACACAGGTCTTTATCGTTTGATGTATCAAATCCCGTGCTAAATTATTGCAAGAACATCGTCTCTACGCTGTAGATCATATAGCTGGAGTTCTCTGGGCAAGCCTTACTCTAGGCAAGCCTTACTCAAGGCAGTAACTCTTAGATCTTCAGAGTTAAATTCTTCAGGACTTCTTTTAAATGTGAAGTTGATTTACTGCAATAGATTTTTGCAAACAGCTAAAATCAGTTCTCGGCTCTCAAACGGGACCAGTTTCTAATTACAATTTCGCTAACTGAATGTAACTTCCAGCTCCGCTTTAGAAAATGGCATGCATGGTAAAGCAGAAAAAGAGCCGTAGCTGAAAAGGAAAATAGCCCTTCTATTGAGACACACGTTTAAGGACTTTCTTTTTCATTATTAAGCTTCCTTATTGTGTTGGAAATGGGCAGCATTTTCATAACAGCATTGGCCAAGAGGAATATCCATTTCTCATTATATTATACGCTGTTACCCAACAAGGTTTTTTTAGTTCAGTGGAAACAACAAGGGAAAACTGTACTCTCTAGAGGCAGGGGAGGGAAGGAGAAATACGCAGCACCATTGGTTCTCACACTGGGAAGAGCTGGCAGGGCAGGAGAAGATCTTGTCCTGCTTGCTGCAATGATGATTAAAGCGTTCTGTTGTGTCAGCATATCCTCAGTTTGTTAGTGCTAACTCTCAGCTGGCCATATCCTGCCAGATTTGCAAGCAAAGCCTGCCAAGCCATCCCAACAAAAATGTAGCTTTAAATATTATAAATGATGCTGCATTTTGCTGTGGAAATGTTTCCTGAAAAGGCTGTTCCAAAACATCCTTTATTGTTGGGGGAGGGGAGCAAAGGGGGCCTGGGAGAGGGAGGAGGGAGGAAAAAGAGCTACTTTTAATAGACTTTTTTTTTTTCTTTTCGAGGCCAGAGATTCATTTCACATCATTCTGTAAGACCAAATGGATATTTTTTTTCCCAGTGACTGTAAAACATTACAGTAATAATTTTGTATGTAAGTTTTCGCAACTAAGCTTGGGGTGGGAGGAAGCACAGAGGGCATCTTATTTTATAAAAGATTGCAATGAGGGATTTTGCAATTGATCAGTTATTAAAAACTTTGTGGTGGACATCTGCTTGCTGGCAAAGGAGATCTCTCTTCTTCCTGCTCTATTAAATAAAGAAACACAGCAGAGCAAAGGAGGTGGCTCTCATAGCAAGGGCAAGGTTTGGGTTCCAGACCAAAAAAAAAGGATTTGGGTCTCCATTTGACAACAGAATAGTATCACAGGCTGGTCAATGGAATCTCTCCAAACCAGCTGTTCTTGCGAGACTTCAGTCACCAGGTTTGCTTTTATCTCTACGGCCCAGAACAGAAACCAGGGGGGCTAATCTACAGGGAGAGTTCCAAACACTTGTTCAGACACACTCAGAAACCCAAAGCTGTTGAAATTCGAAATTCTAAGTGTGGCCCATGTGTATGGGGACCTCCTTTTGGAAAGAACATTGTCTCACAAAACTCCTTCACAGTTCAGCCTCCAACCAGAATAAATCGAAAGGAAGGGAAGGACCGGAGCCGTGCGATCAGCAGTGAATTCTGAGGAGCCCGACCCACCGGCTCACCCTCATGTGCCAAGAAGAGCTTCCCTGCGGTGTGTCTGAATCCAGGTTATGCTTGCTATCTCTTAGCTGAACTCTAACCAAAAGACCTAGTGGCTATTTAGCTGAACATTTCTACACATCTTTCATACTTCCTTTTTCTCTACTTTTCGTATTTTTCTGCATTTTACAAGAGCAGTTTTTTGCCAGATTCATTCTAGACTGCTGGGCAATCAAACACGCAATAGCTGTGCTCTCACAGGCACGATGCAACGTTATGCAGGCTACTCTGCATCCAGGCTCTGCATGTACGGTTTGAGGTACAAACATCAGGTATTTGTAGCCCATGCATTTTCACAATACAATGTAAACAAGGGCAATAAAGCCTACATCAAGGAAATTGGGACTTTCAAGGTGGTTTGCCTTTGCAAGATCAATTTGTGGAATAAAATTGAGCCTTATTATTAAGCTTGCACTTGCAGTCCTGTGGAAAAAGATGCTGCAAATGACTACTAGAAAGATTTTTTTTACAAATTATTAAAAATTAAACATATTAAGTGCTTAGTAAATTAATATATATTTTTCTTTTGCAGCTGTTATTGAGAAAATTTAAAGTGTACAAAGATAATGGAAAATTAACTCACTGGGAGTTCTTTACCTTCATTTCTGGTGAACTCTACATTTACCATTGCAATGCAAAGGTCCAGAGTCTGCTTGCAAGCATAACTCAAATCTGGTATAACGTTGTTAAAGGCAATGGCATTATACCAAAATGAAATCATAGGGGATGAAATCATACTGAAAAATGGGTTTTGAAGACACGACAGAGTTGCGCAGGTGGTATGTAGGAGTTACTTGGATAGTCTAAGTTCTGAAGAGGGTACTGTTGGCACCCAGCAACAAAAACCCTGCACTCATAAAGCAGGTATTTTCTGATGCAAGCTATTTTTGGACTCCCATAAGCATAATATTTAATTTGCTCTTTTTAGAAGATTGCGAGGTTCTTCCTTGCAAGGTGCAATAGAAGTGCAGTGTACTGCTACCTTGTGCTGCCACACGGAATTGTCATTCCTGGAGACTGCACAACTTCATACATATATTACGGGGGAGGAAACAACGGGCTGTAAAGCATCCACTTGCAAGGTTTATAGATGTTCCCTCTTCACTGCACTTCCATTTGTACACAGTAAAGCTGTATACATTAACTAATACCAAGACTGGAATGTATATATAGAGTTTGACTGAAAACCTTCTGAACCCAAGGAAAAACCTCCAAATCTGGGATCAAGCCTAGAATGCAGTAGCTGTTTGTGGTTAGAGAAAAATCACATTTGTGTGATATATGACATGAGCTAAGGGCTCACGGTTTGGATTCTGGTAGCTGTCGGACAGAGAAGAGCTGGAGTTTAGTGGAATGGACACAGGCTGTTCTGTGCCAGTTGGCGTCAATGCTTAAGAGCCGGGCGCATCCAGTTCACTGGTGTACTCACATCCTCAGTCTCACAGGGGGGGTTCCCTTATCTCACATCCCATTTTGCATTCCCACCCAGATCAGCTCTCCTGACTATTGGAGAAGAGACAATACGAAAGAACTCCAGGTGTAACACTTTTTAAAATAATCCTGTCTCTACTCACTTCTACGGTGTTTCTGTATACCAAAGTGCTTCTGCCAGTGCACAGTCCCAAGGAAATCGCCTCCGAACCAGGACTGCTTGTAGAATTGGCCTCCAGAGAATAAAATGCAACAACGAGTTTCAGGCCCTTGACCATTACCACTCACTCTTCGGTAATGTGTAAAGAAATACTGTGCAAAGCAGGACAGAGCTGGTTTGGGGAGCAAACCTCAGCTCAAGTTGTGTCAGCAGCATTCTTTAGTATCCATGCTGCTGTTCGGTCCTGCACGCCATGCCTCCCAAACTGCCCCAGAGCGCGGTGCAGACCATCTGCTCACGGTGGTACTCCCCCCTGCACTGTTTGCATGAGGAGTTTGGGTACTGCCTGGGCACTGTGCGTACCCAAGCGAGCAGGATTCGATCCTCAGTGGAAAACTGGGGGTACTTGTCCCACATATGCACAAAAGAACTAAATGCAAAGTATTTTAAAAAACAAATTAGACATCAAAACCAGTGAAAACGGGTTGTCAGTGCCGTTACTGCAGTACGCCCATGCTCAACGATGAGTACAACGTCAATCCCTCGCCCGTACTCTGCCATCTCCGGGCTAGGCTGAAGCCTGGCTGATTCGCAGTGGCTGAGAAACTTCCAGCAAGAATCCTCCGACTTCCACCTGCAGGAACATTACTGTTCAGTTGTGGGCATTATTCAGACATGAGGGAGAGAGGAGCCGTTGGTGTGCGAGCAGCGTTTTTCCCAGTTCGTGTCTTTCCGTAAGCAGCAGCTGCACGAGGCGCTGGCTCTCAGCGTAAACCAGAGGACAGCTTGTGGCTGCTGCTGCACCCCAGATTCTTCCCATTGTCCCCAGTTCCTGTTCCCTGCATCCGGCCTGTGCCCTTGCTGGGTGTGAGTGTCTGCCTTGCTCAGAGTTATGATAGCCTGGTTAGCAGCCAAGGGGCTGAGGATACAAATTATAATAGCATTTCCTTCCCCAGAAACCATTGTGCCAGGGGATGGGAGCTATGCAGACCCAGCTGTTTCTGCCTGTGCAGCTATCCGGAGGTCAACGGCAACCTTAAGGCATCTCGGGAAGGAGCGTCTTGCCAATTCCAGAAGGCAGCAAACCTTCTCCCCGACAGCTCTGGTTGCGAGAGAGCGAAGTGAGAACTCAGGCAGGCAGTTTTCCTGCTGAGCGTGAATGCACAAACCAGATTTTTTTAAATTATTGCAGTGGGGCTGAAAACAGGAGTGTAATTCTGCAAAAGCAAATACAAACGTAATCCACAAAATGAGCTTCTAGTCTGCACTGGGACAAAAATGAGACAGTTCAAACCATCCACGACTACGTTAAGAAAAGCCCTTGTGAAAACCCAGGTTCGGACCCTTGTTAATCTTGAGCCACAGCACTGGAATCTAATTTTCCTCGGGTCTGGCAGGTGTCTGAGCCATTGCAGTCAGTTTCTCTTCCAGTTTTTTTCTGATGGGTCTCTTCTCCTTTGCATAAATAAATAGACCCGGAAAGTCACAGTGCTCTTCAGGAGGGCACTGCAGGGACCTCTCACCTTTGTCCATCACACTGCAGGTGAGTGCTGTAACTCACTGGCCTGTGCTCGGCCCTCGGCTGCTCTTCCTCTGACCCGCATTTGGCCAAACGAGTACAGGGTCTGGTATTCAGCAGTGCCACAAGCAGCTGGACTCTGAATACTTACACAGAGGTCTAAGAGCCTAACTTTAGGCACTGGTTTTGAAATTCTTGTGCAATTCACATTGAGAGATAGCGTAGGGGCAGCAGGGTGTCTGGGAGGCACTCACAACAAACTCTCCTTTACATTACGAAGAAGCCTCAAAGAAGTAGCAGACAGAGCTATTGCCCAATCTGCTGTGGTGTTTGTTGTATTTTTCTAAAAAAAAAAGACATTCCAAAGTACCCTACAGATTTTTGGAAGAAATGTTTTGTGCACATTTTTTTTTTCTTTTCAGTAAAAGGACAACAATAACAAAATGAATGAGTCCCATGTTACAGACCAGACAATGTTTCTTCACCGGGTTTTAAAACTTGCTGTTACACAAATGCAATTCCCACCGCCAAGAGTAAGCTCACATATTCTTGGCATGCCTGGTAAGTCTTCAATCCCAGACGGTGGGTACATTCTGCCTGACATCCAGGGGAACAGAATTTCACTTACATGGCTGCACGGTGTGGAACTTCTTATTCAAAATGAAGCCTAATTCACTGTGCCTAGGCACAGCAGACCGCCCCACGCTCGGCAGGCATTTTGCATATGTTACGACTGCAGGGCACAAGAATGTTGCCATACGATTGTATCTTCTGATTTTCTTAGAAATTACCCCAGCTGCGTTTTAATGCTGCTACTATAATTTGAAATGAGTAATTGCTCAATGGATTAAGAATCCAACATGTTTTATTGGGCATTTTAATATGTCTTTCAAATGTGGTTTGAAAGATAAAATCTCAGCCTCCAAATTGCACCTTTACCGAAGCAAACGTTGCTCTGCTCAGACCGTTCTCAGCCCTCTGGTTTTGCAACACTCTGCACAACCAGTCCAATGGAGAAGCTTAGTGCAGCAGTGATCTTTCAGCAAACAGCTCAAAATGCTTTATAACAATTAGTATTAGCCAGATTCATTTCACTGCTGGGGGAAGCTGGAGCACGGGGGTTGTAGGTAGTGATTAGCCTGAGATCATCCAGAAAGCCAGCTGCGTACTAAGGTGCACTCTTAATCCCCCTGTTACAGTACCTTCTGCAGTATTCCTAAAAATGTTTCTTTTTCAGAGGAAAAATCGACTGGCTGTCTTACAAAACACCACCAGAAAGATTTTAATTTAATAACAAGAAAGCTAAGCGAGGACTGTTCCTTTAAAATTTTATTTCCCCAGTTGTGTGTTGGCTTGCGAGTGAGCAACTTGGTTTTTTTTTTTCTTCCCCTCCAGTGGTTTTGTGTGCTGCTTTCTCACGTCTCGCAGAAGAGCAGGGGTTCCTGGATGAGATGTGAAGAAGAAGCATTACTGTAGATCACCTCAGGTCGGTGTAGCTGTTTAATAAACAGTAAAACAAAATGAAACTGCCTAACAATACGTTCTCTAACGACTGTAATGCAGTTACGGGGCTGGAGAGTGTCACTGGAGCTGGCTTTGACAGGACAGCTTTTTGCCGGCTACACACCGGCTCTACAATCAAGGGTTTCATTTCTGTTGGTGCAAACTTATTAAAGCCACCCATGGTGGGAAATATGCACTGGTGTTACAACATCAAAGTAGAAAACTACAGTTTGCAAGAGGCATTAAAGGAGATGAGAAAAGAGTCCACACATTAAAATAAAAGTAACAGAAAGCGAGAAATCACAGGGGTCCAGTACTGCCAAGGGAAGATGAGGAAATAACAGAAGACAAAGTAAAGATTAATTGTTCAATGTCTTCTTTGCTTAAGCCTTGACAGTAAAACGTTAATTTCTACCAGATGCTTAGAATAATCAAAATTAGCAACAAACTAGAATATAGAGAGTAGGAAAAGAAGAGGTTAAATGTGTTCAGCTGGGTTAGATATATTCAAATTAGCAAGCTGTAAGGAAATTCACCCTGGAGTATTTAAGGAAATAGCTGAAACAATCTGAACCATTAAATGATTATCTTTAAGAACTCATGGATCACGGAGAAGTGAGTTCTCAAAGGACTTAAGAAGGACAAATTTCTTTCCTTTTTTTTTTTTTTTTTTTTCTTAAAGGAAAAGGAAAGGACCAGGAGAATTACAGGTTAGTCTAGCTTTACATACCCAGCTGGTTACTGATGTGTTCAAGTAACTATCCATCTTAGAATGTCCAGCCAATAGCAAGATAATAAGCAGTCCACATATTTTTGTCAAGAGTAAAATCACGCCACGTTAATGTAATTTCCTTTTCTGACATAATAATTGGCCTTGTGAATAAAGGGGAAGGAGCCGATACGCTAGGACATGACTTTGCCCAATTGACTGCAGTACCTGAAGGGGCCTGCCAGAGAGCTGGAGAGGGGCTTGTGACCAGGGCATGGAGTGACAGGACAAGGGGTGATGGCTTCAGACTGACAGAGGGCAGATTTAGATTAGATGTAAGACAGAAACTCTTCCCCCTGAGGGTGGTGAGGCCCTGGCCCAGGCTGCCCAGAGAAGCTGTGGCTGCCCCCTCCCTGGCAGGGCTCAAGGCCAGGCTGGATGGGGCTCTGAGCACCCTGGGCTGGTGGAAGGGGTCCCTGCTCATGGTGGGGGGGGGGTGGGGAACGGGATGAGCTATAAGGTCCCTCCCAACCCAAAAAAGCCAGTGAAGCATTGAGAGGTGAAGCTATTACAGGTGTAAAAGTGGATGAAAAAATATTTCTCAATAGTTTGCTGCCAAACTGAGAAATCATACCAGCTGGGGTGCACGAGAATTTTTCTGGTACTATCTGCTTTCAGGTTTTGCTTAATGACTAGGAGAACAAAATATACAGCACACTGAGAACATTTTTAAACCACATCACAGAGACTTGAGCATTCTGGAGTAGAAGATTTTAATTCAACCTGATCTTGAGATATTGGAATAAGTGTCTGCAATCAATACAATAAGGTTCAGCAAACATACATGTGAGGCTTTACCTGTACAAGAAAAAACTCAAAGATGCTGTTATAAACTGTGGAATAATTGGCAGTGTAACATTGCTACATGACACAGATATCTGGATAAAGCAGATTGTGATCCCAATGCACAACAGTATTCTGTTGCTGTTGCTAAAACAGGCAGGCACTGCTTGGTAGCCAAAACATCTGTTTGGCTGACAACTAACCCTTACCACCACTATCCGCGATTGTTGGCCTTGCCTTGAGTTTGATGGCACAGTGCTAAGGTGCCTGAAAAGGAAACAGGGAAGGAGAAGTGGGAAATACAGAAAAAAAAGCACCTTATTTCATTCCTCGTGTAGGATGTGAATTTCTTTCCATAGGAAGACCCTGTTTCTTGGTGAGGAAAGCCATCCTCCCAAGCTAGTAGTAAACCAGCCCTTAATATATTCACTAAAGCCTTTCCTTGATGGCGTTTCAAATACATCTATGTCAACACTGGCTGACAATGCATGCTTCAAATCCAGGGTATACTTCAGAGACAGCAGCAATCTTTCAAAAGACATTTTGAAACCAGACAATTGTATTAATCTGTCTCTCCCTCTCTAATAGACTTACACTAACCGGTCTCTCGTGCATAGTCTACTGTTCCCACGAATTGCTGGAGAGTGAGGACTTGATGTTCCCCAGTTCGAGAAAAAGCCTCAGGAAATTGCAAAAAGTCCTAAAAAGCCACAGTTTGTTTTCATAACATTCTTTTCCTTTTAGAGAAGTAATAGATTTTTTTCTAACATTCTCTCTGATATTTCAGGAGTTAATGGACAGTAATGAACCAAAAATTGCAGAAAAAACTATGGCACAAGACACGGGAAAGATAGCTTGGCTAATTGTCAGGGCTTCACTTATGTAGGAAAAAAGGATGTGTAAGTTACCAAAGAGTCTCAGATTTTTTGTTATTTTTGTCAACATTTGTTTCTGAATATGTTCCCTCTCAATCCTCTCCTTCAGCTCTTTTACTATTTACAAGGCAAAAGTGTGCATGTATACTATGACTTGACTTCGTATTACTTGATTTAAGACTGTCTAAAAGTAGTAGTAGTCCATCCAAGTAGTCTCATTCTACAAAGGGGGAGTTCTGCATGGCATCTCCTGCAAAGATTGATGTTTCAGGCTGTGACGTGGCTTGCACTCTGGAGATGCTGCTCCTTCTACAGGCTATGGATAGGAATTTTAGATGACTAAATAAAAATGAGACAAATCTTAGCCTATAATACGCCCCACAATAATGTGACGCCCTATATCTTCTTTCTAGTCATATACAGAAGGCTTCTTTCTCTCACATAATATATGAAATTTTAAAGGAGTCTGCTACTATAACTAAATAATATCATATATCCATGGAACCTAGCAAAGCTGATATGTCATTAGTTCACCCTTCTTTTTTTCTTCCTCTTCTTCCTCTTCTCTCCTCTTTTCCTTCTCATCTTCACGTTCATGAGACACATAAAATAACCAGGACACAATTATTTTGGGTCAGGCAAAGGAAACCTGAGGCACAAGAAAATTTGGGTCTGTCTGAAAAAAATCTAAAATCTTACGCTATTATACATCCCCTCCACTTGATGTGATTGTATATGCTTCTCCCCATACTGGGATGCGGTTGAGAAGTTCGTTTCCAAGTCTTCAAGGTGCCCAAGTGCTGCAATGATTTCACTTCACTGGAGACAGTCATCCCTGGCTTTTCCTAGGGATCTTGACACAGCCTTGCTGAAAGTGTGGAGAGGTTTGCTTTACCAAATATCCGGTCAGTCCTTCACAGTGCTGAGCTTCTTTGAGGGAGACGATGGTGTCAATCATTTGCACTATATGCACAAGAAGAGGTTAAAGGGCATTCAGTATTTCAGGAAAAAAAAAATTAATTGCAGGATCAGGTTCTCAAAGACTGTCCTAAGTTTGAATTTAGAGCTCTCGTTATGAATCCATTCACCTGGAAATCATTGTAAGAGGATCAGATTGAGTTTGTTACATAGGTGAGATCTGATGACAATGTTTTGCTTAACATTCAACAAAAAGGGTTCAAATTTGCCTTTCCAAAAACATGGTCCAGTCTTGCCTGGGAGCCCATTTCAAAATGCACCATGCATGTTCCCGGAGCCTCCCCCAAAATGCTGGGTGTTTAGAACTGGCTGTTCCGGCTGACAGTTCTCCTCTTTTTTTTTCAGCTGTTGCATTTATTATTAGAGGACAAGTAGCAATACATTAAAAGCTTTCTTAATGTTTGTGTCTATTAGGCAATTGCATTTGCCATGGGGATAATATGCAATCAGGGCTGGAAGACAGAGCAATGTTTGCAAACTACGGGTGGGTGAGGTGAAAATTTTTCGTGGGTGCATCCAAGAACAGAAGAAGGGTCTACATGGCCGACTTTTCATCAAAGTGGGGTCCAAGTAATCAAATGTGGGGAACTGCTCCTTTAGCAGAAAGTACAAAACGCTTCTAACAGATTGAATTGAGCAACAGATCTCACATGATTAGCTGCTGCTGCTAATGTAACTAGTGCTACTATGCTTATCCCTATAAATGAGCTAGTTATTTATTACCTTCAAGAGAGAAATGCTTATTCTATGCATATGTCCATACTGTTCTCATTAGCAAAGGTTTATCCACTGAAAGAAACAGCTCACTACTTCAAGGTCCTCACCAATGTCCTGTGATAACAGGAGCTGCAAGTTAATTGTGTTTCATCAAAGAGTTTCCTTTATTTAGCCTAGATGTATTGGGTTTTTTCCATTTCACTGGTAACAGCATTTTCAGTTCTGGAGCTGCCAACAAAGCCTGCAAAACCCCACCTTTGAGACAACAAACAGACTAACGGTATGTTTAACTACCCGTGTGAATGTGCAATTCACAGATTTGCTCATAAAAGCAAGAGATTTTGCAGGAGCACAGGCTACACCTGCTATTGTACAACAGCACCTTGTTACACAAAGTTTTGTACATTTGACCTCAGATAAACCTAATTCAGAAAAAGGGAAACTACCCACAAACGCTCCTCTACAGCAGTCACTCTTTCAGATGCTTCTACCACCAACTTCCATTTTTCCCCTTCACTCTACCAGGAAAAGTTCAAGACTCTCAGCTCCCGCCTTGGAACAGGAGAATAGATGAGATCTCTTGGCCCCTTCTAGAACTATTTTCTTCTGTTTCTCTGTCTCAAAGTGTGATATTCCGCACCTTCTCCAACCCCTGCACCTCGCTTTCCTTAAATGGCAACATCTAACCTTGAGATCCCGAGCGCTCTTTACTGCTTCTTTGAATTCCTGTTCTTCAGAGCTGAGAACCTTATCATTCATTTTATCTGGAGCATAGTGGACACCATGTAAAATACAGTCTTGCCTCAATTTCTTTATTTTACTGAGTTTTCTATGTCATTTCTGTTTTAAAGTAACAGAAGATATGACAAAAAAACACACTGGACTTGCTTAGCAGAGGCTGATGGTTTCAGCCTACTAAAATCACCATAGTTTTTCTTTGATTTAGATGACAGATTTCAACACTTAAGAGAAGAAAGAAAATACAGCTACAAGAAACAAATCGTTCTTCTGACTAGAGGCTGTTGGCAATCTGCTCCTGAAGCAAAGCACAGAAATCGGCGTTCCTCTGGTTTTCAGCGTAGCTATTTTCCCTGTTACCAGCTGGCTGAAAAATGTGCACAATAACGTGTAGCTGAAGTGAGCCTCCAATCTAACCATCAGCTTTTGCAATTGCTCCAGAAAATATAATGACGTTTCATTATTGCTCCCACATTGCCCTGAGGTCTGTTACGGAATGTACTAAGACTACACACCACTGGCCAAGGTATAATAGAAAGAAGCAGGTGGAAAAATAAAATACGATTTTAATTTCCTGCCATATACTAACCTTTTACTATACCCAAAGCAAAGGAGGATTATAAATACGATCTTACTTTTTGTTTGTCACTTGATTGATGAACTGTTTAAGTAATTCTCACAAAGGTATTTAAAACATATTTTTCCCTGCCACAATGTGCTCTTGGATTTCTTCTCTGGGAACTTGTGTTTACGGAGCTTTGCAAAGCGTTAAGTGCTGTAGCTGAGTTAGCAGAATTCCTTGGCTTGCTTTTGTAGAATTGGGCATATAGACAAAATACTGGAGTGACAATCTGTAAGCAGAATACCACTGCTCCAATTTCTGCCAAATTGATAGCAGTGGTTCACTGCCAGATGATAAAGAAATGACGAAATTATCAGCAAGAGAACTTTGTGACTTACAGACTGTACTGACGCCTGATTACGACTCCGGTTGGGGCATACAGAATTGGGTAAATGTGTAACTACAGCAGAATCAAACCAAAGCACTCGGCACTAGCCCGGAGAAGCTGGCCATCTAGAAGGAGGCGGTGACTGATTAACTGAAGAGCAAATGCCGTGCTGAAGCAGAGAGCACAGAGCCTCTCTCTATGTTTTGGACTGCGCCGTGCAGCTCTGTGTTTACTAAGGTCAGTCATGGTCCCGCGACTATTCTGAAATAAGCAAGGCAGAAATGGGCATTTTAAAATGAAAAAAACCCAACAACAACAACAACAAAAACCCCCAAAAAAATCCCAAAGCCAAAAAACCCCAAACCTCCCAACCTGACGGTTGTTTCCAACAGGCGATCGCTGTGTGGTGCACACTCCTGTCACCGACATGGCAACACACCTTCCTTCATCAGTAGTTCTACAGAAAACAAGGTGAACACTCAGAGCAAAATACTGCTTGGACCTTGTATCTGTGCACGAGCATTTCATCTCTGGTTAACTGACTGACAATTAACTCAAAGTAGATAATCCTCTTATAAAATCCGGTTTGGACACTCCCCACATATTTGTTCCAGACTACAAAGGTGTAAATTTTCCTCCTTGTTCTCATCCTGTTGGGCAGTAGCATATTAACCCCATGTATATCTACTGTAAAGAATCTCAGCCCGATTGCTTTTTTCCCTCTGTTCAGAAGCGCAAGGTGCAGGCAGCTTTCCACAGGCACAGCAGTCTCTCTTCCCAGCCTGAGAAAGAACATGCGTGATGCTGTTTCATGGATTGCTTCCCTAAGCCAAGCTCGTGACAGAGTGTTGCTCTCCATCAAAATATGAGTGTTCTTAGGGTCAGAAAAAACTAGTGAGACAGAAGCACTTTTAATAAAAACAAATGCTGCTTGCATTCCCCACCATTAGAAAATTTTCTGCCCCTTGAAGGACGGGGTTTTCTGTGACAAATGTTCTCATTCCTCTTTTGTTTTTCATCCAAGCTCCCAGCTGTAACTGGCCTCAGGTCACATGCTGTCTGTTCTGCCTGAACATCCTGAGATGACAGCAGAAGTCATCGTGAGTCATCTTGTCAGAAAGAGAGGCTGCATTGCGTGTTCTGTCTGTAAGCCGGTCAGAGGGGGGAAAAATGCTCTCAAACGCAGCAACACAAGAGAATTCCCGCGATGCTTTCTATGCACAGAGCGGTAATTTGCACACCTCCTTTCCCCACGCACCACTCAGCGAAGATTAACGGGGTGGTGGCCTATACCTGGTTGCTCACTGTGAGAGAAAAGGCTGTCCTGACCTCGGAGGAGGGGACAGCAGAGCCTGGGTTCACGTACAGGAGGGGCAACACGCCAGCCATCAGCGAGAAAGAGTTGGAGACCAAAGTGGTTTAAGACAGATCTGTAAGCAGAACCAGAGCGTGAAGAATTATTGCCATCCTTCTGAAATCTCAGCGGTATCCAGATAAACTGGCTTTAAAAAGAAGTGTCTGGACTCACATTTCTGCCCAGCTCTCTGCAGCTACCTCTCTTCACTTTTGACTGTTCATCTTCACTCTCAGTTGTCTCAGCAAGCAGCTAGATGACATCTACACACCTTAAATGGGCCAAACTGCTCTGTTCCCTGGACTTCTACTCCTGCCTCGTCCTCTTGGAGGCCTACAAATTTTTGGTGGCTGATCATTAAGTCTCACTTTGTTTTATGGTTGCCTCCGAACAGGAAAAGCTTCTCCAGTTACTGGAGAGTGAGTACCATTGAATTTATGACTGTACGTCACTGTTCTGTTCATGAAGATGAGAACAGTATAATTTACTTCATGAAATATTTGCTATTTTTCCTAATTCAACAAAACTAGGACTCCTTTTAAACTTCCTGTGTCATCCATACTGCCACAGAGCCAGCACCCTTTCCTACGATCGCTGCTCAAAGGTAGGAGCGTGCAGGGTCCTTCATGTTGAAGACTTTGTCTGGTGGCCCTGAGTCGGAGCCAGCACTGGTGAGCAAGCTCTCTGAACGGGCAGGGGAGGCACGGCGGCTGCTTTCAGCCTGGTCCTGGGAACAGCTACACGCAGACCACCACGTAGACGCATACACGCAGAGTTCTCTTGTTCTCCTTCTGTGACTGGCAGCCACATCTTTGACAGAGACTCTCTGCTTATCAGATTTAATGCCCTGACTCTACCTCGCAATCATCCAGTAGCTTGGGATATTAGATAGAATTAATTTTTATTTTATTTTCACGAGTAGTAACTCTATGAAATGTCATAGCTAGGATCAACAGCCTGTATCATCCGCTGCTTCTGTCCCATTCCTCCCAGGTTTTGAAAAGAACGGCTGGGTTTATGGAATCCTGCTAGGGTTTTGTTTTTACTCATTTATTTCCTCCTCTGCTCGTACATGTGAGATAAATCAAATCTCTGGAGAATTAAGTCTATTTACCTGCAGAACGGTACAATTCTGGCAGCAAGACTGCATGCACCTGTTTGTGAAGTCACTCATGGCTGCAGACACTAGCCTGGAAAGCCACTTCTAGGGGTGCATGTTAATTTAGTGCTTCTAACCATTCATTCCTTATCTTTTCTGAGATAATCAGCAACAGGGCTTGCTAATTGACTGGGTCCTTTTCTGTATGAACAGGACTAAAACTGAATTGTTTTCTGTGAAGTGCTATGCAATGCATATAGCTTCTGTCCATACTTCATTACCTTTGCACTATTCAGTAGTCCTGCTGATGGATACGGAAGTTCTTTCGGTTTGTGTTCAACACAAAGTATTTTTCAAGGAACATAACATTTGTATAAAGCAAAAATAATGCCTGCTTCGTGATGCAAGATTCAACAGTGCTAGCATTAGCACATTTTCTAGCATTAGGATTAAGTTCTGGAATTATTATAATTTAACACAGTACTATTTCTGAAATCTTTTGTAAATGAACACAGCCAGTATTGCATTCACCAGCTTACCAGACGCTCCCGGGAACCACAGACATTTGCACTAGCACCAGATTTGGACCCTGAAATTTTATATACTAGAAACTGCTGATAATGCCATAGATGAGCTGCTGCTGATTATAGATAATTATATATTGGCCAGATCATTTCTATAGCAATTTTTAAGCTTTCACAGGAGAAGAAATAATTTCTTGTCTGAGCAAATGATACCTATTTGTATGCAACTGTGTTAATGGTAGCTTTCCATCCAAATTAGTAACTCAAATACAGCCTGAACTACAAGCCAATGTGTGGGGATGGCAGGGTGCTAAGTGAGAGAACAACCTGACAAATCTCTTTCCTTTACATTTTTCCCCGCAGTTTAAATATGGAGAACATGAGTCACTCTGCCAGACAATACAGGCAAAGAAATTGCTGCATTCTGACCAGCCACAGAAAGGGATTACTTTTTGCAACGCGTCCATGTCAAGTAGCGTACCTAGAAACCAAAATTAACCTTTCCCAAGCACTTACGGAAGCCCAACCTGTTTACTAACAATACGCCGTGTCTTGTCACCACGTGGGTGACTCAGCATGGCATCACCTCACAGCATCAGCACGTAAAAAGAGGAAGCGATGGGGTCAAAAAAGATGGCAATGTCAGATGACATACTTCTGTAGAAGCAATCGCTTCTGGTCACACAAAATGCGTGGGTCAGCACGTGCATAAGCATTTATGACAAAAGGATGCTTCTGGTATGCTGACTTTTTTCAGTGCCGTAACTTATCCTGATATCTGATACAGAGTCTGTACTAACACAGAATCATCCTGGATAAAGCTGAAGAGCTAGCACAGGAAAATTTTTAAATAGCCAGTACTGTTTTAAAAGATTACTAAGTTTCAGAAGAGATTGTGCATTAAATAATACCCAGGTATTATTTTTACACATACATATTATCTGTCTATGCAAAGCGGGAAAAAATTTGTGGCAGAATGGTTCATTCCCTTCTTTCAGTGCTCCTTTGGGAAAATGGGGCAAATACTGACAACAGAGCGTTCTGGGAAGGAGCCGAGGTGAGCAGGGGACCATGTGCTTCTGCTACATCCATTGCCAAAAGATCTGGAAGCCTCAGTTTGTGTCACTTAGCAAGCTCTGACTTCTGCTGCAGCTTTTAATTCGGATTCCTGATGAATCCTGATCTCAGTAGCCAAAAAACTCTAAAGACACTCTTGGAATGATCCTCAGGCTGCAGAAAACTGAAGCATAGTTCTCAGCAGCGTGCTACTGTGGTTGAAGAGAGCCTTTCCAATACGCATGGTTTATTAAAGACAGTGAAATTCCTCTTCCTGCAAATGTATTCCTCTTCCTGCAAATAATATACCTCCACATCCCTTTATAACAACTCCTTTATTCCTGCAATGATGAGGCTGTCACATAAATCACATACATACAAGTAGGATCAATTATAGCTCCAGAAATATACTTGCCCACATTCCCACCCCTCCACAGCCCACAAACCCCTGTGGCAATTAAAATATGTGGATTATGGGTTGGTTCCCTGGGGTCACTGGAAAGCTAAGGACAGATGCTTGGAATCCTCGCTGTCAGTAATGCTGCTGCTCTCCTAGACGTTGGTACCAAATAAACAAATAAATAAATAATCTGGGGCCAAGTTGGTTTTACTGTGTTTTGAAACCTCGTGTTGATGCAACAGGACCTTGCAGTGCTGCAACAGGCCTATGTTTGAAAAAAGCAACAGAAGTTTCACCTCATCTCAGTACCAGACAAAGCCACGCGAGGTTCATGAAGAGCAGACATCTGGCGCAAGCCCACAGTGGGAAGACCTTCTTGGGGTGCATTTGCCCTTCGTGCCCTTCACACGCCTTCGGAGTGATGGGAATGAAGTATGCCTATGTTAAGATGTTAGAGAGCACTCGTCTGGGGAGGGATACAAGTTACTGTGTTTGCAAATGCAACTGGAAATAATGGAACACAACTGAAAAATAGAACTTTGGTTAAAAAATTTAGAAAAACTGTAATAGAAGAATATTTTTTCCATGGTGAGTTCCACTTCTTGGGATCTTAAGAGCAAATTTACCCTAGTATTTAGGGTCAACCTTAAAGTCACCTTAATCTTCCCGAGATGCCTCTCTCACTTATACAAGAGTTTCTCAAAACCAGGGAAGACCCTGGTGGAGGAGTAAGGAGTGGAGGAGTACGAATGTGGCAAACTGCAGTGAAGTCCCAGCTTCTGTCCCTCTTCTTCCCCCCTTTTTTCTCTACCCATTTCTCTTCACTCTGAATATTCTCTCCTTTCTGGCAGGCGTGTGAAGAGCAAATCAATGTCTCTGAGCCAGGAAGGGTAAAGGAGACCACAGGCTGCAAGCTTAGACAACGCACAGCACAGCTGTGACTGTCTGCCTGGGTCATGTTATTACAGGGAAGGAGGGAATAAATTCTAAAAAACTTGAGAAGCACTGAATTGTTGATTGTCTCTTCACGATGAGGAGCTCTTCTAGAATTTATTTTACAGGTTGTCATTCTTGCTTTACGGGAAGTTCAGCAATTCTGATCAAAGAAATATGCAGTTGCTGCTGCGGACTTTCTAGCCTTGAAAGAAGTTTTAAAACATTGCATGAAGGCAGACTGGGAGATGACTTGGATAGGGTTTGCTTTCAAACACAAAGTTCTGTCTGATTCTTTCAAATTTAATAGAACGGAGGGATTTACTTTAGGGTCATCAGTTTAGGTTGAGGACATACTTAATATTAATGATCAGTAGAGACTTAAAAATAGATTAAATAAAATGCTAGCAATTTTACTGCAGAAAACAATTCTGTGTGGGCTGACAGTCCATTTTACCCCTTTCCCTTCTTTTTATGGTTGTGAACACTAGAGTACTGGTTTCATAAAACAAAGATTCTGGCTACTCATGTGAAAAAAAATCTCCTAGAATTAATGATATTAACATCGTTCCTAGCCGGTTTTAAAATATTTTTGCTATTGTCTCTGCCTTTGTTTTCCATTGCAGTGGATCTCTTCCTAGAAGACTTGCTTGGTTTTATTGCCTATATGAACTGACCGCTATGGAAAATTCTTCTCCCAAACGCGGCTGCAAGCAGGCAGTAAGTTCTGAACCCCCTTGGCTTCCACAGAGTTACACGTCCTGATAATGTCACCAAGATATTGTATATCACAGACAGACTCAAATGACATGGGATCCTTCTGTTCAATGGCACTAGACAGATAGCAGAGGAGTATCTCTGAAGAAAGCTAGTACGTTGGCACCTCCTGTTTGTTTTGGCTATACAGTGATAAGATACAGCAGACTCCTGTTTTTCTTAAGAAATAAGTTGATATCCTCTACCTCCTTTCTTCGCTAATAGTTAGAATCTGCTAATTCTGAATACATAATGCCTCATGGAAATGTAGCATAGATCACACCTCTTAACTGTCCTCTTCAAACAGCAGTTAGCACCCTGAACTTTTTGTGATGCAAATAGAAGTTATTATGTTGTACGTAGTAAAGTACATATATTTAAGTTATTTATGTACATTGACATTATTTAACTTTGCAGTGATGTGACAGAGACTAAACACTCGAGTTTGCCTTGAAATTCTGATATGTGGAAAAAAAACTGTTGAGATTATCTACAGGGATATTCTCCGCAGAAGTCTAAATTACAGTGATGAGCTCCAGATCCTTGCTAATCCTAAACCTCTTATTTAAAACCTGAGGGGAAGAAATGACCTGAGTAACGTGTAGCCTTTCAGCAGCTGTCCTACGTGTGGTAATTCTGCACACCTCTGGCCAGACTGCAGCGAAGCAGGGCTGGCACTGGGGGTCTCCGAGCACAGACCCGAACCCCGGCTCACTCTGTGTGACGGTCGGTACTGCTGCATCCCTGGCTCCAGAGAAGGTGTCCAGGGGAGGGTTTCATTCCTCTGACACCTCATCTCACCTGGCTGTTTCAGCTGTATGTTCAGAAAGGGATGACCTCTTGGGAATGAGGTCAAACCCATGAAGCCCAGGCCTTTACTCAGCATACTACATAGACTTTTTCCACAGCCACAGTTATCAGTCCAGCAAAGACAGCAGCTTTTGCAGAAACACATTTTACGTCCTTTTTTCACACTCCCCTTTGAAGCAGGTGGAAAGGTCACACTGCAATACGTGCTACCAGATTAGAAAGACCTGGGGTCTGATACAGTTTAGTAATTCCTGCTTTTCTGGCACATCAGGGGAAATTTCTACTTAAATTTGCCATCCATAAAAATATGTATGGACTTACACAGGAAGCAGAGCATGGGTTTATTTCATTTCTCTATTCTGATTCACTGTCACTTGACTATGTAAAATCAGAAACAACAGATGGCAGAAGTAAGGAATTAATTTTGTGTGAGTACCTGTCATGTTTTAATTGATATAATAATTCCTCAGGGATGTAAACAAACGATGGTCCTCCGACCCTCTAGAATTGATGTTACAGGAACAAACACAAGACTCTCATTTTATCAGGTGTCATGGAGTGGGCTTTTCCGTGGTTCAGAACCTGAACTTCTGCCGTTGCTGCTGATTCGGAGTGGTAGAGCTGAACGGACGGTTAAATTCTGTCCTTAAGAGCAGTTTTACTCTCATCCACATTTTTTGTGTCTTTCCAATTTGCTGCATCTTGCATACAGACCATGAGTGTGCATTGGAAAACCTTTACAAATCCCTGCTGCTTAGCTATGAGACCAGAATATTCCTTTTGGACTAAGGAGATTTATGGAGATTTTAAATATGCGTTATAGATACTTAATAGGATGAAGGAGTAAATTTGCATTTAGATAGGTGCTACTATTGCTATGAATACATAATCATTTTTAAATGAATTTTAGTAAAATAATTACTTTTAAAGGATTTTTAAAAGGAATTATGAGAAATAATAAGTCTTAAACAAGAGTACCATTCTCTATTAATATCTAAGTAAGTGATATGTAAGTGGCTTCATTCTGTTTTGCAAATAGGGATACTGAGTAACTGAGGTGCTATTTGTCAAGTGCGTGTCAGAACAGGGAAAAGGACCCAGTGTTCATTCTTGTAGTCTAGCATCCCATCTGCTTAGACCATGGTGCCTCTAAATAGCCTGCTGGAAAGGTGTCAGAAATGTGGCATTTCTGTGAAAGTCCGTGGGGAAAGTAGATAGACCTTGCATAACAGTCAGTTGCTGCTTCATTTATTCCAAGTACTCAAACCCAGCCACGAGTCATTTTTTAATCAGACAGCGTTGACTCAAGGGATTCATACACCCGTTGCAAGCATTGATGCAACCGTGCTACAGTCTTGCAATGAGTTGTGTCGATAGTTTGTAGTCCCAGGACTTGCCGTGAACATACATTACCGACACTCCGCCGGCATTGGATAACCATGCCGTTAACGGACACGGCATCCAGCACTCTCAAAGCCTAAGATTTTTGCAAGAATCCGTGCGTATTTACTTTGTATGATTTCCATAGCAACAAGAACTGATACATGCATATGACTTTATCACGTGTTTGAGGACAACAGGCACAGAGAATCCCGCGTACACAAAGTTACACTGACTAGAGTTGCTAGGATGGCGGACATTGCAGAAACATTTTTTGCCAACTACAAGCTTAGCAAATTTAGCTTGGGTTCTGGAACACAAGATGAGAGTCTCTCAGGTTCCTTGCATGTGTCCAAAAGCATAAAGTTCCAGAGGTCAGATCAGGCCCTTGAACTCATCTGTGCTATGCCCCATATCAGCAAACCATGCCCTCGGTGACCCATGTGCCTCTTACAATGACTTTGTATAGGTGTAATTGATTGAAACTCAGTAAACAATTCTGTTTGACATTTCAGGAGGCGAACTGTAAGCACCAGTTTACTCACTGGGAGTTGTGTTAACTCCACAGGATGAGGAGGAGTGACAAAAAAAAGTTTTTAAACTGATCAGTGGATACAAAAGAAGCACAACTCTACTGCAGAAGCAGCACTGTGTGCACTCTAATTTTCAGAGTAGAGCTGCACTTAATATAAACCAAATCGCTTATTTACCAGAGATTATGTATGGATCTCAGGGAACTTCTCAAGCATTAACCAGTTTGGTCTTTCCACACTTCTGAAAGTGAGATGACACCACAGAGAACATTCTGTTCTTTAACAATGTAACGAATGCTTTATCTTGACTATATAAGAATTACTTTCTCTACTGATGTGTTAGTTCAACAAGATGGGAACAGGAGGGAATAGTAGCAACTCAGCACAAACTATACTTTGGTAAACAGCATTGGTGGACACAAATACCTTCAACCAAAAAAAGAAAATCATACATTTAAAATCTAGATCTCTTGGCTCTCTCAATTTAGAATAAGGTGACAACCTGCTCAGAAAAACTGCATAAAGAGCCCAAAAGCATCTAAAAAATCTAATTCTGTCTCTTACCAGCTGGTTACCAGGTTGCCATCTGGTGATGTTAAACATTTGGTGAGAGACTTGTTTTGAACTATTTTATCTACCACGCACTGAGACTGATACATTTGTTGTGAAAGGGCAGTGCAGTTACAGTGCCCACCACCAATCCGACTTCCAAAGGGAATAACACCAGCTGCCAAGCAGTCCTGCTTTCAGATTGACAGGCAAGTTTATAGGCAAGAAGATGAAATTCCAGCTCCACTCTGAGTCTCAAAGTTCTGTGGAATTCAACCCCAGTAAACTCAAAGGCGTGAAGCTTGAAAACTGAAAGCTGCTTTCAGAAAGATAAGAGCCTGAGCTGTGAGGCAGCCCTACAGCCTGGGCAGACGGCTGCTGAAAAGTTGTATCTAACAGAAAGTGAAGCCGAGCCACAGTGAGATGCACGAGCTGACACCAAGAGTTCAAGTGTGTGGCAGTTAATTCAGCACGCGGACGCCATGATTTTCAGCCTGCTGTCTTAATCTCTGCTGTTGTCGTGACTAAAAATAACCCTCCACCCACCATAAAGTAAGTCGTTTACTGGCAGTTGGACCTGATTTAAGAATTTAAAAAGAAGGAAACCTTAGTTGCATTTCTGTAGAAAGCACTTAATCAGCAAACCAGAGTTCCTTTAAAGCCTTCGTATGTTTAATTCTCCTTCCTTTTACTAAGCAGTCTTCCCCTTCAAGCCCAAATAATTTGTTTCCCAACAAAAGACAGAAATAGTTTTAGAACAGCTTTTACTAATGTTTACTGTGGCATATCCTGCTTATAAAATCTTTTTAATATGTAACCATTTAACTTCTCTTGGCAAGATAAATTCATGGTGATACAGGTATTTTGTAAATACCATACTAACTTAGCATCTGAGTCAGAACAGATTATAAAAGAAAATGGCACTTGAAATCGACTTGGGTTTGCAGTGCATTAAGGTGTATTAAGCAAAAACTTTAGGATGAACTAGAGCTGAGAGTTCAATCTGTTCTTTATGGTACCGATGGCAACTCTGTGCCCTGAACTTCTGTGAGGGTGTTTCTGAGGTCATCAGCTATCTCGTGGGGGAAATGAGTCAGCAAAAGCGTAAGTGATTTCAACACCTTTGTTATAAATTCCATAGATTAGTAATACGAACTTTACAAAAGTTTTGCTAATTTGGGACCTGTGAGACTTTCCACTAAGTAACTTTAGCTTTAAAAAATTATATGCGCTGCCACAATATTTGCATTAAAGCAGTGTCAAGGATTCAAGCAGGAACAAGATTTTACTTTGGTGCTCTATGGCTGCACTTGAAAACAGTCCTTGTAGGGACTGTTAATGTTGAGGCAAGACACGAGTAGCTATTATAAGCTAAGTGAATGAACAACATTAAGAATGAGAACCCTTACATCACTGAGACAGAAATATATAAATATTCATACCACAATTCAAAAGTTATAGAAAAACATTTTTTTACAAAGGTAGATATGTCTAAAAAGCTTGTATGAGTAAGCAACGCCAGTTGGAAAACTTATACCTCGAGGTGAAAAGAAAGCTAGAGAAGCAGTTTTCCGGAAAAAGGTATCACAGATATCCAGGATCTGGTAAAAGAGTAAGGAAAGGGGGCATGGTTTAAACTGTAACATTCTTCAGAAGTAAGCATAGAAAATTCTATCTGAAGGCTAAAGAGCCTTCAGTAATATAGGTGGTGAAGTTCAGATGCCATTCCATGGTGGTGGTCTGTTAAATGTAATGCATGTCTATATGGCTGCAGCATTAGGGTCCAGAATTGCAGTTACTCCTGACAGCAATTTGCGTCTAATATGAACATATGCAAAATGCAGATGTGAAATCCATGTGTCTTAGAGACTGTCCATTCACAATTTTACTCTGTTATCATGCCCCAAATGATTAAGTTCTACGTATCAGCACACAATGATTTGATGTTCACCCTGGGTGGACAACGATGCGACAACCCGGGAAGTTTTATCCCGTTGTTCTAGGGAGCCTATATATTAAACTCATACAATTATACCTAGAACAAATTGAGTATGTGTAACTCGTTCCAGACCTTAAACACTTCAAAAAGCATACATGTGAGCCTTCTCAGACACGTTTTCATCAGGGTGCTCTCTGGTTGCAAGTGACTCTCCTAATCCAAGATCCAAACACGTGATCCGGTACCCTAAAGCCATTTTGCAGAGCTGTGATTCTCCTGTGGGATTCTGTGGGTATAATCCAATGAATGGAGCATATTCATCTACAGATGGAGTTTTCCACCTGTGACAGGCTGAAGGTGTCAGACAATTCAAACATCCCTCGTTTTCCTCTAATGTTTCAGGACACAGCAGAATGGAAATCACTTATATGAAATATGATAAATGTTGAAAGCAAATACATTTTAGACCAGTAAATTAGGTGTGCAATTTTTATCTGCTATTGGCAGGGAAAGGATATGAGAAATGGGGTGTCTACGTACAATTTTGCTGGGCCATTCAAGTATATGTGTATGATTTGCATGTTTGTATCTATCATGTTACAAATCTGAATACCAATACCTAGTAGGCATATGACTGTTAATCAGCTTCTTCCCTTGTGGTACAAAAGCCAATCATGTCATAAATCGCACAGCAGGTTTCATAGCATGCTGCAACGCGATGACAAGATTGTTCGTACTCAAATACAGCCACCCATATTGCTTGGCCACATGCCTCTGTTCTGGATTTATATAAGAAGCAAAAGAATTGTAGCTTGTTATAAGTTTTAACATGTGTGAAAATAACCTTGCAGAAACATACAGTAAGAGCTCAACTTGTCTGCTAAAACGCTATGATTTTTACTTTGTGGCAACTAACATGCAGAAGCAATCCTGAGGTAAAAGCCCAGTGAAGACCAAGGCCTTCAGCCTAGCCTTGAGTTAAACACACCAAGGTCAGCTCCGAGTATGGGCGTGGATAATAGCACGGTTACCTCATGGTAAAAATAATGTGCTTAGTCTTCTCTTTCTACTCCAGAGTAGTTCCAACAGTTATTTACCCCAAGGTATAAAAGCCTGCGTTTTGAGCCATGAGAACAAAGCCTTCTGTAATATGGCAGCTTCTGTATTAGTTCATCCATTTCCAAGTCAAGTGCCACACCAAATGCCACTCTTCCAACAGGTTAATAGTGGTAATTTTCATCCTACAATGCGTCCTCTGAGGCTTCGAGCACTCTTGACTGCTTGTACTGCTCAGAAGGGTTCTGACCAACCAGTTCTGTCCTGTGCCAGCCTCTTTAATTTGCTCATGTTGTCAATATCTTATTAATATGTTCATACTAATGCAGTCACTTCTTTCCGTGACCATGCTCATGAGCAGGGTTAATATGCTTACATTTTTCAGTTCTTAGCACAATGTAGACAGTCCTTCTGGGCCCTCTCCTTCTTTCTTGCCCACAGATTTCATGTCTTGCTTACAGAGCCCTCACTACTAAATAATGTTTAAATTCTACTTGATAGACTTCGTGTCTTGCTGTAGATACTACTTCAGCTGCAGTAGCATGCCCATATTAGCATGCAGTTTGAAATGCTTGACCTACCCATTCTAGCGATCGCTGGTCGCAGTCATCTGAATTACAAAAGGTGTTTCCTAGATAAACTAACTATTGGTAAACTATCTCAGAACAACAGCATATGGGTTTTGTTCAATGGATGTGAGACCAGTCGTTTTGAAAGGAGTGGTAACGATCCCAGTTTCCCGCTGAATCTCATTTTAATGACGATAAGCAGGAGGTAGATAGGACCAGTGAGGCCTGGGTCTCCGAGCCTGACATTTCAGTTGTCTGAAACTTTGGTCTCTGTGCCAGAGATCTGCTGTGTAGCTGAGTTACTGAAGACGGGGAACAACTGGGTGAAGATCACATGTCCTCCCCCGACTGTTTCAAGTATATAAGATGTCCTCAAAGCCCAAGCCCCAGCAGCCTCCATAAAGCTAACCATTCTTTCCAGTATGACTGTCCTTTACACAGCTTGGCAGATGGAAACAAGATCTGCTTACTGCTTGCACTTCCTTTTATGAGTTATTTACTTTTTTTATCTGAAGCCTGGATTTCAAACGCTACCGTGCCCACAGTTATAATCCTAGGGAATCCAGTTGCTAGCTGTTTGTACCTTACTCATTGTTTAAACAAGCCCACATCATGTTGTAACTATGTGAAGAGAGCTAGCCTATTTGATAGAGTTTTGTCTACCCTACAATGGCAGAATTATCCTACTTTTTTTAACATGATTAGGCCAAAATTTGCTGTAGTTACTGCAGTTGCCACAACAGAACAGGCAAGGCCAAAACAGGTCGAAGTACTTCTGCAAGAAGTCTAATGATCTTTGAAAGCTATTTGTCATGCTTGCTTTCAGCGTCTAGTCTGAGGGCTCTGTGCTTAGAAAGCAGCCCTTCAGTTTGAGGATTCACTTCTTCACGCTAGTGGCAATCCTTGTCCTACAGACCCAGCAACAGATGTCTGATAAACCTTTCGCCCAATCCTCACTGAAGCTGAGACACCGTAAGAAGCAGAGCCCAGCAGGTAATGGGGAAATGAAAAAAAGGATTTAATCTACACTTGAGTTCAAAAGGCGCAGAGAGAGGTAATGAACAGAACACAGGAAGGGCAGGGACAAACCAGCCAAGGAACTATATAAAGAAGTGCAAATGAGACACCAAGCCATTAGAAGTTGCTCCCTTGGTTTATGATAGGCAATTGTTTGCCTTTGTGTGCTCATAAATGCATTTAAAATAAACAGAACATTTCCTAGTATAGGCCATGGCACTGTTTTTTTTCCTGGTAAAAGTTTTAAGAATACCATAGGAATATTAAGATGCTGACATGTGAATCTCAACAAAAGAGCTACAAACCTTTTCCTGTTATTAAACAAACGGAAAGTAAATACTGAAGATCGGGATATATTCCATAAGAGGATGTGCTGGGGGGTTTTTGTATTTAAAAACGTATATACTTTTGGCAACAAATTGATTTATTTAGTTTATTTCAGTTCTTAGAATGTGATGATTTAGGGATTTATCTTGATTGGCTTGTTATTTTGTCCTGTTGTCAGTTCCGACAGATGAACCTAGGCAGCATCTGGGACGAGCTTTGAGACACATTTCAGGTAACATCTGCATCCAGTGGGGTTGTTTATGTGCTTAAAGGCAGACAGCCATGCCAAAGCGCACTCCTGGGTCAGGGATGGTCTAGCTTAAATGGAGTGACACCAGATTTTCATTTTGTTATATAATATAAAATTAAAAATAACCTATTCTGTTTCCTTAATATTGTAAATGAGGTAAAAGTGTTGGAGACAAATTCAGTTTTAGATGTTATACTCATGTCTATGGGAATTATAAATCACTAGCACCCAGTTTGCATCTGGTGCTGGAAGCTGCCTTAAGATGGTCTGGTACATAGCATTCTCAAAATCTATCACAGAATCACAGAATCACAGAATAGTAGGGGTTGGAAGGGACCTCTGTGGGTCACCCAGTCCAACTCTCCTGCCGAAGCAGGGTCACCCAGAGCAGGCTGCACAAGACCTTGTCCAGGCGGGTCTGGAATATCTCCAGAGAAGGAGACTCCACAACCTCCCTGGGCAGCCTGTTCCAGGGCTCCGTCACCCTCAGAGGGAAGAAGTTCTTCCTCGTGTTCAGACGGAACTTCCTGTGCCTCAGTTTGTGCCCGTTGCCCCTTGTCCTGTCACTGGGCACCACTGGAAAGAGCTTGGCCCCATCCTCCTGACACCCACCCTGCAGATATTTGTAAGCATTTATTAGGTCCCCTCGCAGCCTTCTCTTCTTCAGGCTGAACAAGCCCAGTTCCCTCAACCTCTCCTCGTAGGGGAGATGTTCCAGTCCCCTCATCATCCTTGTACCCCTCCGCTGGACTCTCTCCAGTAGCTCCTCATCTTTCTTGAACTGGGGAGCCCAGAACTGGACACAGTACTCTAGATGAGGCCTCACTAGGGCAGTGTAGAGGGGGAGGAGAACCTCCCTTGTCCTGCTGGCCACACTCTTCTTGATGCACCCCAGGATCCCATTGGCCTTCTTGGCAGCCAGGGCACACTGCTGGCTCATGGTTAACCTGTCGTCCACCAGGACACCCAGGTCCCTCTCCGCAGAGCTGCTCTCCAGCAGGTCCGCCCCAAGCCTGTACTGGTGCATGGGGTTGTTCCTCCCCAGGTGCAGGACCCTGCACTTGCCTTTGTTGAACCTCATCAGGTTCCTCTCTGCCCAGCTTTCCAGCCTATCCTTACATTCAACGGAACCAAAAATGCCTGGGAAACCAGACGAGAAACAGTGGAAAAAGTCTCTCTTCTGGGTTATTCCTAGAACGGAATTCAGTGATCTTAAATAAGGCTTTCATTCGCAGCTCCTTGGAATTTCCCATTATTTGAACCAAATTGCTGGTCTCTGATCTATTATTAATGAGTGCATATGCAAATCACAAAAACATCAGAGAGGACATAAACGGGTGTCTCCGTTTGCAGTGTTACAGGTAACCAAGGGAGTAAGAATGTCACCAGTCTCGCAAGATAAAGGAGACTCCCTGGGTTTGCCGAGGCAAACGAGCAGAGCGGCGACCGAGGTCCTCTCCTGCCGGTGCATACAGACATTTGGAGCTGCGGCCTGGCCCTTCCCACGCCACCACACTCACCGCTTCGGCAGAAGATGAGCACATGCTTAAAGCAGAGCACAAACCTTCCTCCTCACCGTTGCCATTCGGCTCCCTCCGCACAGCCAAAGCCGTGAGCAGCATCGGCCGCGAATGAATACCAAGGTCAAAAGGCTCTCTGCTTACAGTTTGTTTAAAATCATGAACATAAAAAGAACACGTCCTCAGCTACCGTACTTACGTGCACGCAGGCATAACTATGCTTTCCAACACCCATTCCAACACCCAGAAAAAGCAGGTAAATATTAGACATCAATATTTGAAGAGAATGTAATGAGCAAAGCAATTATTTTACAATTATGCAGGCATATAAAAAAATCTGAGCCAATGTTTTTGGAATCCGCACAGATTTTGAATGCAAAAAAGAACTGTGCATAGAAAAACAAGAAGACAAACAGAAAAAAAAACCCCACCTCACTAAAAATCTTGAAAGTTTTTCCAAATATTTAATCCTACAAGTTAATACAAAGCACATAATAATTTGAAAAAATAACACAAAGGCAAGGTTGTAAACAACCAGAGAGATAATATTCGATATCTGAAAACTATGACAGCCCCAGACGACCTTTTTCTTAGAGTTTCAGTTGTACAAAGCGAAAGGTGTGTTTTGAGTGTTTTGCACTAGATTCAGCGCCTTTTTAAACAGCGAGCCAGGTGCACAACTTCACTAATATGAAAATCTATCTTGTATTTACATCTTCCAATGGAGCGTAGCACTTTTATGCATTTTGCACCCGGCCTCTACCGTCACTGAATTAGTAAGTGAAAATTGCTGAAATATGGACATCTAGCGGAGAGAGCTAACTGCTACAGCCTTCATCCCAACGGAAAGACAAAAAAATGAAACGGACTTTTATCTTGCTGGAACCTGGAGAGGTTTGTCCTTGCCCGGCCCATTGCTTAACTGCATGAGCTGAAGGTGACAGAGTCAGAATTCGGCAAAACGGAAGCTGTGAGTCATTTGACAGCTTACCTAAGTGACTGATGAAGCAGAAAAGCTAACGAGCCATGAAGAAACAAATGTTCCTTCAACAAAAGGTAAATAAATCTGATATTGGAGCTCCAGGGATGGGCAAAACTCAGAGGGTGTAAGTGCCCTTAACTTCCCCTGAAATTGCAGGCTCAGACTTTTTGCATTAGTTTCCATGGGGAGAAGGAAAGTGATAATTTTAGGGGTGTTGAAAGCCTTCATGCAGCAAAAATTAACGTTTATATTTTCAAACGCCTATAGTCTGTAACACAAAATGAGAGCTAACTACGAGGACAAAACAAGGGACCCTGTGCACCGAGGTGTCTGCAGAGAGGCACTGATGTGGTGGGATGTCATCTGGATCAAACGGCTCTGTAAGAATTCGCCATCGGACTGTGTTTAACCTCCAAGAACACAAAATCATTTTCCATGCCTGAAGTAAGTATGCTAAGGACGTACTCATTTTTAATCTTGTCTGTTCTCATGCTGTTCACTTCATTGCCATCCACCTCGGGATTTCTGCTGTTGTGGGATTTCTTACTGGGTTGATGCTTGGCCAATATTTGTCTGACTTCTCTTTTTTTGTCTCCTGTGAAAACCAGCTGAAACTAAGCAGAAACTAACCTTGATTTATTTCTTTAATAAACAAAATGAAGATACTGCTTTTTAATAAAAATGAAAACTATTCCCAAGTTGGGTTTTTTTAAAGTTTCCAAAAACAGTCCTGCATCTCTGTCAAAGTTAATGTAACCAGAACTTCCATGGGAATTTCTGTCAGTCTGGGGAAACTGGAGCTGGCTAATGTAAATAACTGCAGCCCATCCCCCAACTACTGCTCAAATCACCTTGTGAGAAAGGAGCGAGCCTCACCGAGAAGAAAGGGTCATCGTGTTTCGTTGCGGACTACAGCTAGTACGGGGTAAGGAAATTTTACAGGAACATTCTGTGGAAACCAGAGGCAGAAATGAACCTAATGATGAATCCCTATGGATTTCATGGGATTTTATGCAAAACTTTTTTGGGGGGGGGGTATGCAGTCCAAAATTACCTAAAGACACTACAGGAACAGGTGATATTTTTACGATTTTATGACTAACTTCCTTCAGAGTGCTACACAGGCTGACATTTTTGTTTCTTTTAATAAGTCTAAGAATGTAAAATATGTATTTACAGAGTACCTGGCCTGTATGTTTTGGCTGAGACAGGACTGGGAATTAACTTCCCAACTCCCTATAGACGTCCCCAAACATCCAGAAAACCACCACCTTGGATAACGAAACTCCCTAGCACTTTCCTGCATATGGCAACTTAGTTTTACTGGCAGTAGAATCTTCACAGCATGAAAATTAGTTAATATTAGCTGTTAAATATTAATTAATATAATATTAAATGAGCTCTTACTGTATAAATGGATGTTTCATCTAAATGATTCCAGACGAACTTTGTAATACGACTGTTGCTGTGGAAGGACACAATAAGCCACAGAATGGCTGAGGGCACATGATTGCAAGTGCTTTTGTCGATTTTAAAGGATATTACCACGCATGTGGTCACAGAATGAGTTCAGTAAGCCTGGTGGTGAGAGCACATCTTCCCATCGCAACTACATTTCAGTTCTACTCCTCTACCACCGACTGAGAAATCCTGTAACAACACAGAGCAGAAGCCAGCAACTTCGCCTGGGAGAGACCTACTGCTCCTTCAGAGGGACTACCAAGCACACACCAGTGTCCCCGGTGGGACGACGCTGCAGGAAATTCTGGGGACGGCAAGGCAAACGTCGGGACGTTGAGAGCCAGGCAACGGACAGCTGAAAACTGTGCTGCCGAGGCAACCGTGTCAGAGTTCGAGGCAATGGATGTCTAGAACTGAAGGGTCACAACCAAGCTGTTCTCATCATGATTTGGAAAAGAGGGTCGCATTGGCCTTTGCAGAAAGCTGACACCGGTTTGGACCTTCATTTAATAATTAAGAGCAATGGCATGATTCAGCTGAGTATCAAGAAACAGTAAGCAATCAAGTACTCTGCATTTGGACTTGATGATCTTAGAGGTCTTTTCCAACCTGTGACTCTACGGTTCATTAGAAGCAGTGAATCAGCCAGAGACAACGCAAAACAGTCTGCTCGTGTAATGACATTCCCGAACCAAAATCTGGGAATCTGAAAGATGCTTTAACAAAAGCTGCAGCCTTTCAGCCTCTGTAGGGCAGTACAGAGCGTTGCATTTTCTGATGCACTGCAGGTGGATCAGAAAAGCTCCTGGAAGGATAAATCCTGCAAACTCCCGTGAAAGGGACCTTCAGTGCTTTTCGCGCAGTGCTTTGTCTCAAGGCAGGATTAACTTGAACTGCTCCTGAAAGACGTTTGTCCAACCTGCTGTTAAAATGTCCAGTAGTGGACATCATACAATCCTCCCAGGCAATGACAGTGTTGTCCCCACCTCACAAGTGCAATAATATTTTGCTGGATAATCTCCTTGCTCCTCCTCTTATTTTGCAGTGGTCATGCAGAACGATGTATGTCTCCCTCTTTGCGAGGGTCTGTCTTGCCCATTTCACCTTTTCTAGACTGAGTTATTTCAGTCTTTCCTCACAGGTCACTCGTGCCACTCTTTTCGTGGCTCTTGACAGCAGTGTGACATTTCTGCCTCATTCCCAGTTTGTGATTCACTGTCATCTTGAGGGTTTGCTTTTCACAGCTACGGCCTAGCCATTTAGCTGCCGCTTTGACATTTGCTGTCTCATCACAATAAGGGAGATCCAGATATTTGTGAAAGGGTCTGCAGAATTATTGATATTCTAAAAAAATACAGGCATGACTCATCTTCAAGCAAGCTTGCCCTTCAGATAGATAGCAAAATTTCTGGCTGAAGCTCAATCTGGGCTTCTAATCAGAAACGGGAGCAGAAATACGAGTGCGATTCAGTTAATTGACTGAATGGCGTATGCTGCGGTTTCCCTCTGAAGGCTGTGTGAAGATAATGAGGTGTGAGGGAAAGCAACTGACCCATTGCTTTTTTGTGTTTTGTCTACTTCTCCCTGCAATGTAAGTCTCATTGCAATGTGTCTGCACAACGAGAAAATACAGATATATCTAGCCTAGATAGACTCAGCTTCCACGTAAAAGCAACTTGATTCGATAAATTTAGAGGGAATTTTGAAATAAAGTGACATCTTTGACACTGGCTTACTTTGATGTTGTTGCCCAGAACACTTTAACTCGCGGGTATTTCAGCGGCAGAGCTCTGGGAGTGAACCTGAAGTCATCAGAGCATTTCTGCGTCCTTTGGTGACAGGAATACAACAGGCTCCTCTGCGGTTCAGCTTCAGCACTTTGCCCGTGACTCAGCGTTCACAATGACATGACACTCCTTCGCTGGTGTATGAGGTGGGCCTCCGTAGGAAATAACTGCAAGAAAGCCAGCTTCGTACTCTCGTGGTTTGCGCTACTTTTCCTGCATGGCCTTACAACCACCACTGCCCCCGCCCCGTGCCTCACAAGTCTGTCTGTAAAACGGGCACAAGATAGATACGAAACACCTCGTAGGAATGATGTATTTTTACGACTTCTCATCAGTGAACGCGCTGCTGAAAACGGGACAGAGTTCTCTCGGGTCTGCCTCCCCGGAGCCAAGCCGTCTTGACGCTCCTCCTCTGACAGTGGCACCTCACAACACGGCCCCAGGGCCAGCACGAGCGGCTGCGCCGAGCGGCGCGTACGAGCTGGAGAGGCAGGGCCCCAGCCGGCACCGAGCTCACCGCCTGCCCGAGCAGAGCCGGGCGCCGGCTCCTCGCCAGCTGGAGAAGCTGCGCGGGCACCGCTCCCAGCCCGCCCGGCTCGGGGACCGGCCGCAGGGCCTGAGGCAGGGCCTGAGGCGCGGCGCTCAGGACGGCGCTCCGCACCGACGGCCGCGTTCTTCTGGCTTTACTGGCTCGCCAGCGCCGGGCGGTTGTTATTTGCGGGGCCGTTTGCAGCCCCCGACGACCGCACGGACCTTCCCGCCGCCGTGAGGGAACGCGCCGCGCGCCCCGCGAGACACCGCCGCCCCCCACCCCCCCCCCCCCCGTATGCGCATGCGCGGCCGCCCGCGGGGCGGGGTCTGTCGGCGCTGCCCGCCGGCGCGCGGCCTTCTCGGGCGGCGGTGAGGGGCGCGTGGCGCGCGCGGTTGCTGTGGCGACGGGCGAGCGGCGGGGCCGGGCCGGGCCGGGCCGGGCCGCCCCGTTCCGCTCCCCGCCCGGCTCCGCAGCGCCTCGCCCCGGGCGGGGCCGCCGGCGCCGGGCCGGGCAGGCTGCTGCGTGGGTGGCGGCGCGGCCGCGCGGCGCCGCGCTGGCGGCGGGGTCCGGAGCCGTGGGTGCCGGCCGGCCCTGCGCCGAAGCCCCGCGGCGGGGCCGTGGCGGTGGCGCCGCCTGACGGGGAAGGTGCCCGGTCCCCGGCGGGAGCCTCGGGCGCCGGCCGCTCCGCCTCGTGGGCGAGGATCCCGGCGGGGCGCGGCTCGCCCCTCGGAGCCCGGCCCCGGCCCTGCGCGGAGCGGGCTGCGTTCGGGCCCGGGAGGCCGCGGCTGCTGCTTGTTGAGGGTTGCGCGCAGGCCCCGGCGTGGGGTCGCTGCGTGGGCGCTGGGCCGGGCGCCGTCCCTGCCCGCCCCGCGGGGCTGCGGCGGGGACCGGGGGGGGGGAGCACTGCTGGAAGGCTCTGCGGCGGGCGAACCGTGACTCCTCACCCTCGCCTGCTCTGCTCCCGCTTCTCAGGGGAAAGCGTTAATACCGGGAAATGGCGGAAGCGGTTTTCCATCCCCCGAGGAGGAAAAGAAGAGTGTTTGAGTCGTACGAGTCTCCCTTTCCCGTGGGTGCAGGCGCGAAGGACTTCAGAATGTGCCAGGCTGAGATCATTAACAACAACGTTGTAGTGCGGAACCCTGAAGACATCGAGCAGCTTTATAACAAGGTGCTGTCTGCCCTGTTAAACGGAGGTGAAGCATGGTGCTTGTTAAAATCTGCCAGCCTTTACGCTTCCCTTCCCCGTCAGCCTCCAGTCATCCTCCACATCTCCCTCCTGTCCTGAGAGAGCACAAGGCACATATTCTGTATCAAATGTGAAAAATATTTCATTCTTATCCCACCAAATATATTTTGGAGTGAAGTGACGTTGTGAGGTGAAAAACAGCTGCAAAGACTTAACATTTGTTACGTTTATTTCTCCTTTCAGCATTTTATGCAACCTTGCAAAAGCATTTTCTTGTTTTTAAACCGCAGGAGGTTGGAATATTAATGTTTTATAAATGCTTGCATAATTCTTTGAACTTCAGCGTGCTTTCTTCCTGAGTAGATTCAGCTGCAGTAAGCCTTTTATGTCCGAGCACCATTTCACCACCACTCTTACGCAGCAGCTGTATCCATCCCCTTGATTTCTGCCAGGCGTTGTCCCCACTTCGATGCACCGGTGTTTTCTGCTGCATCTGCCTTCAAAGGTCTGCTCGGAGCTGTCAACTGGCGAATATTTAGAGTTGAGGCAGAAGACCCAGCACCCTCCACTGGTTAAATCTTTGCGTGCAGGTGTTCAACCATGAGCCAGTTATTGGAAGCGAAGCGACAACCTTTAGGCCAAGCTTAAATGCTGCAGAATTTCAGTTATTTTTTTCACCTGATCTCAGAAGTCAACATTTTATAGTTTGGAAATAAGTTGATTTTTGTCATGATGTAACAAGGATTTTTCCTTTTCTTTGAAGGGCTATTTTGGGAAAGGTATCCTTTCAAGAAGTCGACCGGTGTACAGCATTTCAGATCCTTCACTGGTTGCTAAATGGCAAGGTAAATGGTGCCCATTTGTACCTCCATCACTATTCTAATAGTACTTTTCACTTTTCTTCACTCATTGACGATACATGTGTATAAATTACACCCAGAAAAATACCTCTCTGCTGGGTGAGGCCCAGGCTCCTTCCCCCCACGCCTAATGGCAGCCAGCGAAAGAGGCTTAGGAGAAGCACAAGAGCAGGAAGCGCTCGTCCGTAGCTCCTCGGGGCGTTCTTCCAGCCTTCGCTGCTTTGTGGCTTGGGAAGTCTGGGAGTAGCGGTACCATCCTTGGCCTTGTCTTCCTATAACTGTGCAGTGTTTCTTCGTTTGAATCTCTAGATTTTATTGTCCATGAAATCATGAGGGAAAGATACGCGCCGTTTTTAATCTGCTTATAGCTAATTCTGCCTCGCCTGCCCTCAGCTGTTTATAGAAAGACTGTCTTTTTACTTGCCAGAGAAAAACAGTAGATTTAGTTCAGCTTATGCAGAGTGATCAGTCTTCATTAGCTCAGTACCTTTTCTGGTCCTGCTGTATCCTTCTTGAGTACAGGTTGGACCAAAATGGCATAGAGGACTGAAAATGTAGGCAGATATTAGGCCACAGATTAGCTCAGTGTTCAAAATCACATGAAAACATTTTTATATTGATGAAACAATGTATGATTTTTTTCTTTATACAGGTGCTAATGTAAACATGCCTATAATTGCATCCAAAAAGTAAGTTAATTTATTCATTGTTTTTAGAAAGCCGGTGATTCTGTTTTATGTTTTGTCTTACTGGTTTTCAGATGGTTGGCTATATGCATGCTGATGACTTGCTGCTATTTCTTTGTGTTTAATTTATAAATCATGTTAGAAAAAGTAGAAATAGAGTAGGTGATATTCATCATGGTTTTTCATGTAAGCTTGCATGTATTAATTGCTGACTTGAAGCCAAGATTGAGTGCGTGCATAGTGGTGCGGGTAATTAATCCATAATAACGTTAACCATAATAAACTTGTTTCTGAGCAGAGGACAGGAAAGAAATGTTTCTGGGGCAGGCTATTTAAAACAACTTTCTCAATTCCTTATTGAATTAATATAGCGTGGGCTGAAGCAGCTCTTGAACTTTTATAACAGATAAATGTTTTACTTTTTTTAAAAAAAAAGTCTATATTAACATTGCTAGTTTGTACATTTTACAAAACAGAGTGTTGGGCCACATATGTGCTTTGTTCTGCTTAACTAATACATGAACTAACTGTAAGAGTGTGCAAGTTAGTTACTCTGTTTGCTTGAACCCTACGATAACTCTAAAAATTGTACCTTCCTTAAATGTAAAAGTCATGCTCCTTCAGTCCTCAGCTTCGGGTAAGACAAACAGTAGCAGTATCGCTACTACTGCAGATACTTGCAGAAACATTTGTGATTCCTGTTAGTCTTTGTGACTGCTTTATGTGTCAGCAAATACAGCTGAGCACCAATAAAAGTGTCATTTTGTCGGTGTGGGAGATGCATCACGTAGATCTCAGTAGAGATCTGTAAGCGCGAATTATGTGGTAATTAAATCATAGGACAGAGGAGTCTATTTTTTTATAACAAAGTACAGCGCTGAATTATGTCGTTTTTCTGTGAGACTTCAGAGAGTCTTATATTTTGAGTTGACACATGAAATTTGCATTTAATTGTCTTTGCAGTTCTTCATAACTGTAATTGCTGTGCTAGGATTTTGTTTTGGGAAATAACGAACATTGTAAGAGAGTTGTCCAGGTTTGAGTAAGGACTCTGCTACCTGTGACTTTCACAGAATGAAGATTAATGTCTTCAGGTGAATATTAGCGTTATCCTCCAAGGGGAAATAATGAAAGGGGCACTAAAAACTAACAACTGGGATTATCATAATTGAAAATATTAGATCTTCCAGCTACTATCTCACTGATGGGGTTATTTCTCAGGGATATGAGGGTTTTGGTTAAAACTAAAGGTAGTTTCTGCTTAAGATTTTTACGCTGGTGTTTTTGCTATGCCATTGCTGTTTCAAAGATAGTTAAAACAGAGTTTTGAAGATACTGTTCTCAGTAGTTGGCTGTGCAACAGATGAAGTGTGTGACAGATCTATATGCAAAGTCTTGTTCCATATTTTAATCATGCAAGCTCTGATACCAAGATGTTTTTGCAGGGGATTCAGGCTTAAGGCTTCCGTGGGAGAAGTGAGTTTTTGCCTGGTGAGAGTCTTGCTTCTTGAAACTGTGTAGCAGTAGTCCTTGTGCAGGGTTCAGTAGTGGTGTTTGCTGCCACAGAAATTTAAAAGGCAAAACAAAGCCAAAGAAGGTAGCAGAACCTTGATGTTAAGTGATGTGGTCTGAGCCTCCTGAAGATGGGACTGCCACTACGTTGTGCACGTTTTGCATGGCAGTTATGGGGATGTGTGTTCAGATTTTTTCTGTGAACTGTGCTGAATCTTCTTTTTTTTTTTTTTTTTTTTAAAGATGTTAATTGAAAGATGTAATGCCCTAGAACTTCTCATTTACTTTACTTGTTTACTAGGTACCAGTATCATGTTCAGTGGGCTAAAAGTATTTTGCGAGAGCAAGGATTTGATGACTGCTCGGTTACCAGGATTCTTGAGAATTACACTAAACCTCTTGAGCTACCATTTTTGCAAGAGCATGGAGCTGAACAAACCGATAATAGTTGCAACAGAATGGGCCCAAACACAGAAAATACAGAACTTCCCAGACAATCTTCTACATATACGGGCAATGTAGTAGCCCTGAGTCCTGAGGATCAGGATGAAGGCTGCAAGGAGGCCTGTTTGGAAGGAAATCCGGAGTCTGATCCTGTGGCCGTGTGGGGCTCTCAGGAGCAGGAACGAGGTGACCTGAAGGAGGGGGCTGAAGGGCCTTGCCAGAAGCATGGCTTTCCTGGGCATTGCGGCTGCAAGGCGAAGGGGAGCGCTCAGCAAGGGCCTTGTGAGATGATCAAGTCAAAGGAGTGTGCTCCAGAATACGTGTTGGTGCAAGAGGAGGAAGAAGATGGCTTGTGTCCTGAAGATGGCTCTGCTCATGCGCAAGGACACGTAAGGATAAAGAGTATCCTAATCTTTTACAAAAATTACATAATCACTGCTATTTTCAGAATTTGGTATTTTTTCCAGTTTACAGTTTTAGTAATGCAGTAATTTTTTTCTTGCAGGTTGTCAAGAAGGAAAAACTAGTATGCAGAAGAAATCCATTTAGAATTTTTGAATATTTACAGCTCAGCTTGGAAGAGGTATGTTTCAAATACAGGACAAGTTGTTTTACTTTTAATCCCAAAAGTAAACATTAATCTGTGTTACGTCATAATTTAATACCTGTTTCTAAAGTACAGAGTGCTCCTGTGTCTCCTAAGTATGTGGATTATCTTAGTCACTAAACTGATTTCTAATAACCTGCGATAATTACATGATCTGGCTAAAAAAAGAGTAAGGTCCAATCCCGTTCGCTTTATGTGAATAACCCCACTGACAAAAAGACCAGTGATAGGACTGAAGTATAGAAACACCAGGAATATCGTATTTATGTAACTCCTGCCTCTGTTGTGCTGCTTCTAAATATATTCACATGTATTAGCTGTAACACAGTGCCTTCATGAGTCTGCAGCACATGTGTAACTTCTGTTGTAGTGCTGTGTGTTGGCATTAAAGTTCGTGAAGACAAATCTCAAAGGAAGCTTTCAGGCAACTTGTTTGTCTTGCCAACGTTAGCATTCTTGTATTAAATTGATTTGAGCCTTTGTTCTTGCATGGAATATAAACGACAGGAAGAGTCTAGCTATCAGTTAAAATTATTCCGTTTTATTTTTTCAGGCTTTTTTCTTGGTATATGCTCTGGGATGTTTAAGTATTTATTACGGTGAGGTAAGAGATTTGATTAATTTGGGGTTACTGGGGATACCATTAGTTTGGATATGTTTTTGGTCTGAAATTTTTACCAGCTGTGGCAGTACTTTATGCTGTTAACTCTGAAGGAGGAAGAACCGAACAGAATAATCGGGAAGTTTTTAAGTAATATGTCTGTTTATGAAATGCTAGTTTGAAAGTTTTATGTTTACCAGGCAAATACAGCTAAGCACAGCTTTTCTGTAGAGAAAGGTTTTTGTTGTAACTTGTGCTTGAAATATGGGAAACGTAAGTATGGGAGGAATAATTTAGTCAATACTCCCCGAACCAGGAATATTCCTTAGAGTATGAAGCATTAATTTACAAGTATATCAAGCTACTGTTAATGTAATGACAAAATAATTGAAACCTATGCTTCTAGTTTAAGATTTCCGATTTTCCTTTAAACAATGGCATTATGGGACTGCTTTTGAAATGCTAAAAAAACCCCAGCAGGTTTCTGTCTTTTATTGAGGGATTCTGTATTTTATTGCCCAAAGTTCGTGCTCTTTGCAGTGGACTGTGATATTTGGTGTTTGGCTGTTATGCTCTACTACACACAGTATTCTAGATCTGCTGTAATATTAATATAGTCAGGTTAATGCCTGTGGTTCTGATTTTTAGGAGCCCCTAACTATTGTGAAGCTATGGGAATTTTTCAGTGAAGTGAAGCCCAACTTTAAAACTACTTACATGGCGTATCACTACTTCCGCAGTAGGGGCTGGGTCCCCAAAGTCGGACTGAAGTACGGAACTGATCTCTGTAAGTAGCTCCTTTAGGAAACGCAGTAATTTACACCTGACTTCCTTCCAGGCAGTGCAAACCCCAGTGCCGAAGATGAATGCAGTAACGGGAGCTGCGTGACCGGAGCAGGCTCTGCTGCTTGCAGTGGGCAGCAGACACCTTTGGGTAGGCTAGGTGAGCAGTGAAGCTGGGCTGAGTGGAGTGTAAGGTCCCACATCCACTGGCTCAAGAGATAGCTCGAAAGGCCTGTTGTTGTGCTTCATGAGGTCAGTAACTAGTGCAGGATTGCACTGAAATTCTCTTCCCAAGTTTCTCTGCCCCATCTAAACACATCTTCTGCAGTATTAACAGGACAGTCTTTGGAGTAGCAGGTTTGTGTCTAGATCCCAGTTCACGTCGAAGTCCGTGCATCTCATATTTCAGCCTGTTTAATGGAAGCTGGACTTCTGCTGAACGTACTGCTAAGACTGTTTCTATGTATGGGTAATTTCGGCAGGGTCGGGGGGGGAAGGGACTTGCTTGTTTGTTAATGGTGGGGGTTTTAATTGTACAGAAGGAATTGGTAGTATCCATAATCCCTTGTTAAGTAATTCAAGAACTACATTCAGCTCACATCAACATGAACAGTACACAGTAATGCCTGTCGCCACAGCACAGTGTGCATAAAGGGAGATATTTTTTATGTATGCATACAAACCAGCAGGTGTTCTGATACCACCTGAAGCAGTTTTACAGTTTGGGGGGTTCTGTCGAGGTGGTGCTGAGCTAGTCCTCCAGGTCAGCAGGTAGGTTTGGCTGAATTCAGCATCACTGTTAGTACCCTGCATTGTAGATGGGGTTTTGCTATTGATTACCTGATGTATACGTGAAATTGATATTAGTTTGTTCACCGTTCGTTTGTGTTCTGGCCTTTATTTGTCATTTAGCATATCGTTGCCTTTGCATTTGTGCCAGACAAAGGAATTGGATTAGTTTAAGGCTAAGAGTTCTGCCTTACTCCTGAGTTCCTCTAGCTTCTTGTTCTTTGGCAGTACCTTCTTAGAACGGATATTACTACAATAGTGGACAATTTGCAAATCATGCTCACTGCTGCAATGAAATGCTGCTCGTCCTTTTCCTGGCCAGGTCTGTGCTAGCCAGCGGTGTAAGAAAACCTGTGCTACTGAAAGTCAGTCCCCTCTGACGAGCTCGTGACAGAGGGGAGAGAGGAAACGTAATCATTTAGCTCCGTTACACCAGTCCAGCTGCAATGAGTCTTGTGTGCTCGTGGACAGAGGAGGAACTTCTAGTGGGTGCTGTGGGCAGTCTGTACACACTTCGCCTCTCCCAAAACTTGTGGAAAATGCTTGCTTAGACCAGAAACTCAATGGCTCGTTCTGGTTTTTTACTTGTACTTCGGTGGCTCAACTTCTGTTGCGAATACAGTGTTAAAAGCATGAAGTCTGTTGCAGAAAAATGCCATCCTAAACTTCTCCCCCCAGCAGCTGTTGACTGTCCTTTGGTTCTTCTGCTGTATCTCTTGCTTGCCACTCGCCTGCCCTGAGTCACCCTGCTGCTCCCATGGTTTTTTTTGTCTCTTCCCTCTCTCTCCACTTGCTAGGACAACATAATTCTGAGCAGGATTCAAAAGCGGTGAAGTTTTGTCTTGTGTAATTAAAACTTACAAAACATTTGAAAACATTTACGGACCCAGGTATTAAACTCAGATGGAAACTCTGAGATTATCTAACTGAGGTGTTTCTCTCTCATTTCAGTGCTGTATCGAAAAGGTCCGGCCTTCTATCATGCAAGGTTTGAAGCTCATGTTTTGTCTAATTTCTTACTTTCAAATCAGTAAACTTCTCTCACACATATTTAGTATCTTCACTGGTGAAGCACACATTCTTCACTCAGAATATTTTGCCAGATGCGTTCATACTGGGATTGCAGAAGTCCTTTTAGCAGAGGTACTAAATAACACAATCTCATTGAATTCATATAACAGTAGTAAGACATTAAAAATTATAAGTTGCAGTGAGCATATTTGACACTCGTACGATGAATGCACCCAGGAAAGTAATTTGATTTAGTAATACTGACTTCTAAAAGTACATGGTATGGATAATTTATGTAGTTTGGGAGAAAAAACTTAAGGTATGATAATTGTCCTTATTCGTTAGCTAGTCAGGTTGAACTCCTAGATAATAAATTGATTATAAATGTCAGATAGGCATTCATAAAAGAACGCTACAGACATCAGCAGAAGGGTGGGGAGGGAAAGTGCCACCAAGCCTATTCACAGTTCCATCTTTACTCCCCTTTGGCGAGTGGAAAGAGACTTAAGTGTCACAACTCACTTGCTGCTTGCTGGCATATTGTTTAACACCAGTTTTTAGGCTCTAATCCCAAAGTTTCATGATCTTTGTAGGATGGTAATTTTCCTTCTGTGAGTTACCATGTTTGCTGTGTATTCCAGTTACTCTGTCATTGCTGAATTAGTGGATGATAATTTTGAAGGTTCCCTTCGAAGACCGCTCAGCTGGAAGTCCTTGTCTGGGTTGAACAGAACAACTGTTAACGCTTCGAAGGTAAGTGTAAGGTGCTAGTTTTAAAACAGCATTAAAAGGACAAAGGTGCAGTTTAGTTCCAAAGACTGGCAAGTTGGAGTGAGGCTGGAAAGAGAATCCTGGTTCTCGTCTGCTGAAGAACAGGTTAGGTCACCAGCAGGCAAACAAGAGTATCCTTTGTCAATACCCAGATGAATTCTGGAAGAAGCTTATTGAAGTTCTGTTGCCTGTAGGAACGTTAGAAGTTGTGTGAGGAACACAAGTCAGACCTGAGGAATGCTTCTTTCCTGCTTGCCACTTTTGTTTTTAAAGCCCTGTCCACCTACCAGGATTTTCTTTTGAACAGTGAAACTGCGAGTTTCCAAAAGATTTTCTCTATGCTAGAGCCTGAAACGCAGGGCTGCCATACTCACAGCCATGCTGCTCAGGTGTTGTGTTACCATTGCAGCTTATCCTGTAGCAGTATTACGCTTTGATAAGGAAAACGAGATACGCGTATTATACAGCTCTCCCCAACGTGGTTTGCAGAAGACATCTTGTAGGAAACTTGGTATCTCCATTTCTGCTTGATCTAATACTTGTATAGAAAGAAATCAGTTGAAATTCATGTGTTCGTGTTTTCTGTTTCCCGACAGGAACTTATGTTATGCTATTTGATCAGACCATCTGACATGTCTGAAAAAGAGATGTCGACACCAGAATGTATGAAAAGGATCAAGGTTCAGGTGAGCAGTGACTTCCCTCTCTCGCCTGTATGGCCATGCCTTGTCGCAGCTGGACGGCCGACTGTCAGAGCCCCCCTGGACTGGTGCTTGCTCCGCAGCGTGCGTTGGCTTTTGCACGCATCGCTGCAATAAAATGAACTAGATTCCCTTGTGCCCCAAGGCACAGAAGTGCATTGCAGACTGTTTAAAGACTTAGGATCTTGTAAATTTTAACGTTGCTGCTGCAGTTAATGGAAGCATTTGCATGGGGAAACAGGGACACCTATGGAGACTTAGGTTAATGTATACTTAAAAATGCAGGGAGAAAAATGCGAGAGAGAGCAGCTCGCTTCAGCAAGAAGTGTAGTCACAGAATCACAGAATGGTAGGGGTTGGAAGGGACCTCTGTGGGTCATCTAATGGGATTTCTCAGTGGTCTCCTAACATGCGTCAGTTTGCTGAAGGCTTAATCACCATCCCTCACTGATTGCCTGGAGCTTTGTTTCTTTCTTTCCTGCCCACTTGCGTAATAGTTGCTGGTTTTTGATTTCAGGAACTGATTGTAACTCGTTGGGTGTCTTCCCGTGAGCGCAGTGAGCAAGATGAACTTTGACTGCATAGGAAAAATTCTTTTTTTTTTTTTTTTAAAACCATGTCTTGTTTTTTATCTGATCTTCTCACGGTGAACCAGAGCCTCAGAACGGTTTCTGTCAGCGTACGCAGTTGGTATGTATAAGTGCTGTTTAAAATGAAGTACACCCTGTTTACTGGAGAGAATGTTGTACTGAAAAATGTAATTGAACTATAATAATGCATAGGAAGGAGAAAAAATTAAAGCCGTATCCCAACTCAAAATACTCAGTTGTTTAAACTTACAAATGTGTATCTTTGAGTGGTGGCTGGACTGCAGTGATTAGTGATGGTATTCTTAATATTCTGACAGATCCAGGCATTAGTGCTGACTGGGCACTACGGCCTGCAGAGCTGCTGAAGTCCAAAACCTGAGCGTCTGCCTGAAAGCTGGAGCCGTGAGGGGTCACACGGGTTTCTGGGAGCGCCTCAGATTCTTCAGGGTGGAACTTTGGGATTGTAAGGCTGACTTCCTTTTGTAGCTCAGCACTGGGCCCTACATTTCTTCAAAAATGAGGGCTTAAACTTGGTCGGCCTCAAGTTTACTGCTGTTTTTGAACTAGTTAAAACCCAGCAGTAATTCTAGTGAGTCAAGTAACCTTTTGGGACACCTGTGGTACCATTCTTCTTCAACCAAATACTGACTTTATAGACTCCATGAAGTTGCACAAAGTAAGATTTGGGAAGAGATTCGGTTGTCACAACAGTGAGCATTGCCCCCACGTAGCTGTTAGGTGCCTAGACCCTGGAATGTGGCGGTCCCAACTAAAAGTCGTTATTTTCACAAGCACTACTCCAAATTAAGGAGCTCTCCCCAGAATGTGCAAGGATTTAAATTCACTCTGGGGTCTTGGCACCGAACAGCAGCATTAGGTGTCAGGCAGCAGGGAATGCTGGGCTCCACTCCCCATTCCCGCGCGGCGTCTGACCTCACTTGAGATTTGCAGTGTCAGATTCCTCCCTGCCCGTCAGGGCTGGATCTTGCTGCGGGACAGCCAGGTGCCCTGCCCGCAGGCGATGCCCTTGGCTTTTGTCTGGGGTGGGGTTGCCATGTACAAAACAATGAAGATGTCCTGAGCTAGTGAGAGAAAGCCGGTCTCTCCAGCTTGGCAAGTGTAAGTCTCAGTTTCATCGCTGCTTTTCTTCTCTTTTATCCAGCAACGACAACAGTCTATAATTTTTTTTTTCATCGGGCACCCGTAGCTGTCTCTGCCCTGGCCTGTCACACGTGAAACAGACTGGGAGACAGCGCTGCGTTGTGTGCAGAGCAGGGCGACGGGCAGTGCTGAGCAGCTCCTCCTTGCTGCGCTCGCTGCCTGCTGTTTTCTAGCTTTTTTGTAAGATTTCATCATGTGGGTTGCAGGTTCCTAAATACGATGGTTGCTGTTGCTAAGCCACTTTTGGAGAACAAACCAACCAACCCAGCAGGTATTCAGCTGCCTTTCAAGTCGAGCCAGAAGGTTTAAGTACCAGCTACGCTGCATTTTAAGTATTGCTGCTTTGGATTCAGGCATTTGAATTCCATCTGTCTTGGAACAGTAGGCTTCCTTCCTTCACCACACCGTTAGATTTTTTTTTTTTTTTCTTTTTCCTGTGTCATGAGAGAACACTTTTGCTGCAACAGTCAGGATACGTTATAGCTGGTGACAGTGACACTGGGATTTGCTTTGTGCTGTTTTCTAAAGGGGGTTTGCCTCCTGGTCGCAGGACGTTTTCTGTCCACTCGGGCTGTTCCCACCAAGCACAAAACCCCAATCGTGCTCACTTAGGCAGCTGAGATTGTAAAGCCATGTCATGAATGCAGGAAACTGCGGGCAACGCGGCGGAAGATCTTCTAGCCCTTGCTTTAATTTAATACGACTTCTACCAGAAAGATGTAAAATGAAAATGCTAATTATGCATAATAGCTTTTTAAGGCTGAGCAGGTGTCTATAGGTGGTGACTGTACATGGCAGGGTGTTGTATTTCTAGCTGTAGCGACTGTACTTTGTGTTTCAGTACTGTTGGATCAAATACCTTATGTTAGATACTTGTACTGTAGCACTGATACTTGCTGTTGTACTTATATTTTAGCAATTAAAATACAGTACTTCAAGGAAGCATGGATTCTGATGCACTCAGAAAGAGAGTACCGTAATTTCTTCTTGTAAGCCACATCCTAGCTGAAGCACGCTGACTGGCACTGGGAGCAGGTGGCTGGGAGGTCTCTAACAGCAGCCAAACAGCGCACGTCAAGCTGGCTGTCTCCCTTGTGTTTTTTGAGTATGCTTTAAATGAGCTGTAATTTAGAATTTAGCAAGAAGTGGAAGAAAACAAGGAGGGGGGGGAGTGTGTCCAGTGTGGCGCGTGCAGCTGGAGTGCTGGGGCAGGGCTGTGCCGTGTGTACACAAAGGTACAGATGTGTGGACAAAGCCCCCATCAGTTATGGTTACTTCTCCATCTTTGAGAAAACAGGGCTTACATCTAGACTAAAAGCAGCTTACTTTGCAGAAACTAGTAGGAGGCAAAAAAGCTGAAATTGTTTTCTTAAACTAAAACGTAAGTAAATAAAGTGAAATTGCACAAAATTGAAGGACTGCAGAATTTTGACCTCGGCATATGCTTCCGCGTAACGTACAGTAGGTAAAAGTGCTGCTGGAAGATCTTTTTAGGCTTTTTGGACTTAAATTTCTTTTTGTTATGTGCTAAAGTTTTATCTCCAAGATAAATCCTGAGGAGTCTGCTGCTTATTACAGATACTAACAGATACAGACACTAAATTATTATCTTTGAATACCAAGCATCTGTCTTGGTTTGAGGAATAAATGTGCAAAATGTAAAGAAGAATTGGGAAAGAAATGTGTCTGGCCAAGAGGCTGGATTTATTTGTTGTTACGTTAGTAGTAATTAAAGGAAAGTAACTTTGCATGTGGTGAATCTGCGTTGTCATGAGACTGGATTTCAGCAGCACACAAGCACAGATTCCTTTTTTCACTCATCACTATACATATGCGACAGGAAAAAAAACCTGGTTTGGTTTGCTGCAGCTTACGTTACCCCAGATCATTTGTTAAAACCCTTAATTACACAGCAGTTAACAATTTCTGGTATTACATGTCGTGGCAGAACAAAGCACGTGGTGACTGTAAACAGGAAAACATTTTTCTGTATGAGCAGTTCCCACAGCTCTTCTGTAGTGTGTACACTGCACGTACGCGACTTCATTCCAACGCACAAGCCGTGTTTCCCGATCCTTCCACCATGTGCAGGCCAACATGTAAAGTTAATTGCGTTTTTAAATACATGAAGTAGATCGTGCATCTCAGTCCCTGCGACTTGGGAGTCTGAGGACTTCCCACTGCATGAAGCAGATGTTTTAATTCAGCCCTGGTTTTCTCCATCAGGAAGGGGTACGATGTAGAAATCCTTAGCCGTTAGCTCCTGGTGCAGAGTGAGGTATCTGGACGCTTGCTTCGTCCGGGGAATCACAAATCTCTCCGTAAATTCGCTTTTACTCATCTGCTGCTTTCCTTGTGCAGTTAGCACGCTGTTAACGAACGCCAGGGCGTAGGTGTAGCAATTGTGGTCGTGTTCGTCATACCTAGGAAAAGCAGCTCGTTAGTAAGAGTTGGCACGAATCCATTAATTGCTGCGCACGGAGGAATATTTTACTGAGTGAAATAAGGAAGCGCGTGCTCTCCAGGAACGACTGCCACTTTCCTTCTATGCCAGTGCTTAAATACTGTATTCATCACAAGTTGTACTTTCCAGCTATCAGAAACTGTAACCATAAAAAAAAAAAAAGCTGCAGACTCTGCAATAATTTCTTAATTTTTATATTTGTTTGGCTTTTACCTTGTTAACCTTTGCTGTTCCACATACTGTTACTCTTATGTAAAAAACCTCTTCCCGCGGCAGCAATGTTAACCGTGTGCTGCCACGGGCACTTCCGTCAGCGCGGCGTTAAGCTGGACGCCGGCTTGACGAATCGAGGCCATTCCATCACGAGTCTGTTGACACCACTTCTACACAGCGTGCCAGTCAAACTGCTGCTGGCAGTTATTTTGTACTTCACTGAACTGGGTTTTATCCATGCAAAGTTCTTTTGTTGCTGAAGAAAACTTCCCTGAAATGATCTCTTCTTTTAGAGCTTTTACATTCCAGCAGATGAGTTTGTTACTTACAACTTAAAAATACTCTTTTTCTCCCTAGCAAGGCCCGCAGGTCTCGGGACAGCCTGACGGCGTTCCTGGGACGTGCCGGTTAGAACCGGGCGTGCTGAAGGAGCGAGGCTCCGAAGGGACCCCGGGCCTTGCAGAGTCCAAATCGGACTCGCCCAGTTCATCATCCCAGAGTGAAAACCCCTGCTCCATCCAGCTTTTAAACGACTTACCTGTGAGGAAGCCAGTCCTCTCCTGCAGAAAATTCCTCCAGGAGCTTATCCCACTGCTGCAGAAGCCCAAACATGTCTGGCTGTACGAGTGGGATGCTAATGCACTGCTCCCATCCGGTTTCAGCTCTGTGAACGCCTTCTTCGTCGTAATTATACACCACGCCTGGAAATAAAGAGCAGCAGATTGCCAGGTGCCACTGGAGAACGGGATTCACCTCCTTCGTGTGTGTATGTTTGTGTGTGTGGTTTGGGCTTTTATTTTTGAAGTGATGAGAGCTACTCCTGGTTTCCCGTAGTGCCACTTTCCCTTAGACTGGCCCTACCCTGGCTTCCCGTCAGTGGCTACAGAGTGGAGAATGCAGTTCCTCAGAAACCTGCTCTCCTTTCCCCCGTGCGATTCCAGATCTCTTTCGATAACGTGAGGACAGCCACGCTTCCTTCTGACCCGAGCCCACCCTTGTGTTAACTGAGCGCCTGGCATGGGGCTCGGCCGGGTGGGCGAGGGCTCTCCAGGAGAACCAACAGGATTCTCAGTGAGGCGTTTGAAAACGTCGCTTCTTTACCGAGGGGCATTTCTGGCCCTGGCAGAGGCCGCGTTCGGGGGGGCTGCCCTAAGCCCCCGGCGCCGGGGCCCGCCCGCTCCCCCCTCCCGACCCACCGACGGGCAGCGGAGCGCTTCCTACCCTGGCTGCTGCTGACCCCGACATGCAGATCGGACCGCCCGTCGTACCCCCTGCGAGAGAAACAACCGGCGGCGCTGGCGGCGGGCCCGGCCCCCCGAGCCCCCCGCCCGGCCCCGGTCCCTACCCCAGGAAGGTGCCGGCGGCGGGCCGCAGGAGCAGGGCGCGGGGCTGGCGGTGGCCGTGCCGGAAGGGGCCGGGCAGGCGGACGGGGGCGGCGGGCAGCCCGGCGCCGCGCAGGGGGCTGCCGCAGGCGGGGCAGCGCGCCGGGGCCCGCCGGCAGAAGATGGCGGCCCCGCAGTGCCGCACCCGCACGATGCCGCCCTCCGCCATGGCGCCGCCCGGCCCCGCCCCGCGGTGCGCCGCTGAATGGCGTCCGGGCGGGCCGCCGCCGGGGGGCGGTGTCGCGCTCCCTCCCGGCTCCGCCCTTCGCCCCCAGCGCTGAGCGGAACCCCGGCGCGCGGCGCGGGGAGCCGGCCGGGCCGGCGGGGCGCGCGGCGCGGCGCGAGGATGAGCACGAAGGAGGTGACCTGCAGGTGAGCGCCCCTCCCCCCCCGGCCGGGGCCTGCTCGCGGCGTAGCGGCGGCCTCCCCCCCCCCCCCCCCCCCCCCAACCTCCGCGGGCCCGGCGCTCGGGTGGGCCGCGGGCAGCGAGCTGGCGGCGCCGGGGGGGGTTCGGGGTCGGCTGGGGGGGGCGGGACAGCCGCTGCCCTGCCCCTCCCGTCCCTGCCGCCCCCCCGCAGGTACTTCGTGCAGGGCGTCTGCCGGGAGGGCAGCCGGTGCCTCTTCTCGCACGACCTGGCCGCTAGCAAGTCCTCCACCGTCTGCAAGTACTACCAGCGGGGACAGTGTGCCTACGGAGCCCGCTGCAGGTGAGGCCCCTTGCGCTGCGGGGGCGCCAGCCCCGTCGCGGAGCGGAGGGCGCTCCCTCGGGGGGGTCCCTCAGGGGGGGCCCTCGCACTCCCTCAGGGGGGGTCGCTCAGGGGCGGCCCTCGCGCTCCTTCAGGTGGGGTCCCCGTGCTCCCTCAGGGGGGGCCCTCGCGCTCCCTCAGGGGGGTCGCTCGGGGCGGCCCTCGCGCTCCCTCAGGGGGGGGTCCCTGCGGCCCCCACGGTCCCTCAGGGGCGGCCCTCGCGCTCCTTCGGGTGGGGCCCCCGCGCTCCCTCAGGTGCGGTCCCTGCGATCTCCGCGCTCCCTCAGGTGCGGTCCCTGCGATCCCCTCGCTCCCTCAGGTGGGGCCCCCGCGCTCCCTCAGGGGGGGTCCCCGCGATCCCCGCGCTCCCTCGGGGGGGGTCCCCGCACTCCCTCAGGTGTGCAGGGACAGCGGAGCAGCCCAGCGCTGCTCCTGCCGTCGGGTGGTCGCAGCTCCCTCAGAAGCGTCACCGTTCCCTGCCTGGGTTGCGGTACCCAGCTGGGGTCCGCAGACGGAACGCCAGCGGTGGGTGCCGCCGCCACCAGCTGCTCGCAGTGGGTCGGTAACCACGGCCGCGCTGCTCACAGGGACCATGCCGGACGCTGCCGGGCCGTTGCGATGCCGCAGAGGGTGCTGCTGCCTTACTCTAGCGATTTCACTGGAGTTTGGGGCACTCGAGGCACAGGCTCGAGTCATGCCCGTGGCACAGCTGTGGGCACGGGCAGGTCCGAAGCGCAGGACTAGAAACAGGCACAGAGGGTATTCCTGTTTGCTCCCTCCTGCACAGCGCTTTGACGTGGCTCCTCTTGGAAATGCCAGCAAACCTGTTTGTGTGAGGCGATGACGAAGATCTAGTTTAACGTGCACATGAATAATATTTTTTCGGCTGTGCAGGGTGTCACTGGAGGAGAAAATACAGGTGCGCTTTCTGAGGTGGAGAAACTTTTTAGTGTGGCTTTGAGAGAGAGCCAGCAGTTCAGTCCACCTGTCAAAGCGATTGGGTTTTTTTTTTTAAAAAAAAGGGGCAGCTGTTCAGTTTTATTTTGTTTAAGTGTTTGCCAGGGGAGCTGTCCCACCACCACTGTGCCCAGTTCGGCCTTTGTAACGCTTCTGTCTTTTTCCTTCGGCAGGTACGACCATGTCAGGGTTCCTGCGCCGGGGGGTGCAGCAGCCCCCGCGCCGCCCCCCCTCTCCTCGACAGCGCTGCACAGCCCCCGGCACCCTCCCGAGCACGGCATGCCGGCGAGCAGGGGCAAACCGCACCAGGCTGGCAAGCGGGAGAAGAGAACGCTGGTGCTCAGGGACAGAAGTGAGTGGGAGCGGGGCTGTGCTCGTCCTCCTGGGTACTGGAGAGGCGTTGAGTAGTTTTTCTCCTGTTAAGAGTTTCATGGAGGGGTGCAATGGGGTTCCAGCCCAGTGAGGCCTCTTTCCTGGAACCACTTGCACCTGTCAGTACCTGTTAATGACAGCGTTTTGCTGATGGGCTTTTAGCTCACTGTTCCCTGAAGGATGGTTTTTGTTCTGGGGGATTTCTGGAGATGTGTTTTGGTTTGGATTTCTGGTTCACAGAATCCCAGCATGGCAGGGGCTGGAAGGGCCCTCTGGGGATCACCCAGCCCAACCCCCTGCCCAAGCAGGGTCACCCAGAGCAGGCTGCACAGCACCGCGTCCAGGCGGGGCTGGAATATCTCCAGAGAAGGAGACTCCACAGCCTCCCTGGGCAGCCTGGGCCAGGGCTCCGTCACCCTCAGAGGGAAGAAGTTCTTCCTCATGTTCAGCTGGAGCTTCCTCTGCTTCAGTTTGTGCCCATTGCCCCTTGTCCTGTCGCTGGGCACCACTGGGAAGAGTCTGGCCCCGTCCTCCTGACACCCACCCTGCAGATATTTATAAGCATTTCTAAGGTCCCCTCTCAGCCTTCTCTTCTCCAGGCTGAACAAGCCCAGCTCCCTCAGCCTTTCCTCATAGGGGAGATGCTCCAGTCCCCTCATCATCCTCGTAGCCCTCCGCTGGACTCTCTCCAGCAGCTCCTCATCTTTCTTGAACTGGGCAGCCCAGAACTGGACACAGTACTGCAGAAGGGGCCTCGCTAGGGCAGAGTTGAAGGGAAGGAGAACCTCCCTCGTCCTGCTGGCCACACTCCTCCTAATGCACCCCAGGATCCCATTGGCCTTCTTGGCAACAAGGGCCTGCTGCTGGTTAAAATACCTCTGCCCCGCCGATCTTTTTGTGTGTTTTGCCCTCGACACAAGGGCCTCTGAAGCGCTGAGAGACCTGGCTGCTTTGTGCCGGGCACCTGGCATGTGGAAGTTGTGCCAGCCCTGGGGAAGCTGGGGCTGCCTCTGGCAGGCAGGGCAGGGGAGCCGAGCCCAGGCCCCGCCGCCAGCCCGCCTGCTCTCAGCGTTGTGGCGCGTGGACCAGTGGTCCTCGTGGCGAGTGAGAGGGGGTTTTAGCCTATTTGTAAACAGAAAACAGCTGAAAATGTCTTGAAGTCAAACTTTTCAGTAGGCAGTTTGTGAAATTTCTTGTGATTTGTGAACAAAAGGGGCTTAGAGATGAGATTTTGTTGAGAAGAAAAAAAACCAAACCAACAACTGGTAATCATTGGTAAGAAAATTTATGGAGCTTCTTGCATGGGTTTTGTGCTGTGTCTTCTGTGGTTCATGTTATGCTTCTGTTTCTGAAGATCTGTGTGGCTCGAATGAAGAAAAGCTGAAGCCCAGTGCCCCAGGCGACGTGGTGTGTTGCAGTGACCAAAACGATAACCTGGAAGTGAAGCCCCATTCGTACTTGGAAGCCATTTGCAGTGGACTGGAAGAGGCGGTGGCTGGGAGCTCCTGTGCCGATGGAGAGCAGCTGTGTCCGTACGCTGCGGCGGGAGCGTGCCACTTCGGAGATCGCTGCCTGTACCTCCACGGAGACGTGTGTGAGATCTGCGGGCTGCAAGTGCTTCACCCTTTCGACCAAGAGCAGCGGAAGGCTCACGAGATGGTAAGGTTCATGTGAAGGCGGTGTGAGATTTGCTTTGCTTAGTGCAAGGTTTGCTTGGTTTGCTCTGAGATCCAGAGGTGGTTTTGTGGAAGAGACTGTTGTTCCCAAGAGCTCTTATTTTGTTTGTCTAGCGACCCTGTGATTCTGAGAGCGTCTGCTCAAGGATCTCCGTTGGGAGGGGTGATGCGGATAGACAACCTTTCGCAGCAGCTTCTGGTTTTTTCCCCATTTTGTCCTTACGGGAAACCTCCCTGCAGCCTTCTCCCAAAGCACCCTGCAGCTCTGCCCGGACAACGCCTTCTGTAGCCGGCGCGACGTCCCCACTGATGTGCCGTGGGGGAGAGGAGCGGCGGGCGGGTGGGCTGCTGCTGCGTCCCGAGGGATCGCCCTGCCGAGATGCCTCTGCCAGCATTGCTGCTTCGCCGTGGCTGCTTTTGGGGCAGGGCCAGGGAGTGACAGGCTGAGCCGAGGACAAAGATTTTGGAGTGGAACGTGAAGTTGGGTGGCCGGAGGGACTGGGTGAGGAACTGGTTGTGTGAAGATGCGCTGAAGGAGCTGCTCTTTTCTCTGCCTGGCTACCAGCTGTACGCTGGGGCTGGTCGGGAGCAGTAGCTCTCACAGCTGAGGAGGAGGAAGACCAGTGGCGTTAGTGGTTACTGAATCATCAGCCTCTCCAGAGTCTGGGCTAGAATCCAAGGGGTTAAAACCACAGGTTTTGTGCAGCCGGCAGAAACTTGCAAAACGCCGTGCTGTGGGAGTTCGCGCTTCTGCCGGGAGCTCGTCGGTACCTGGCACGGTGTCCTGTCAGCGCTGCTGCCATGTGCCCTGCTCCCGGAGCAGAGGCGTGTGCTGGGTGAGAAGGTGCAGTAGTGGGAGTGTTGTTATTGCTGGGGAATTGTTCTGCGACCTTTTTTTTATTATTATAATTTAAAGTATTTTAAATTTATTTTACTTGTCAAGTCCTGAGAACTTTGAAAAGTAAGAGGTAAGTGTGGACTGGTTGCTGGTTGTCACTGCGGGACGCTGTGGTGAGCGAGAAGCGCTGTCGGAAAGCCTGTACTGAGAGGTGAATTCCTTAACCAGGGTAAAGCTGAAGTCCCGGTGACAGAGTGTGGCCTCAACGCTGAGCACAGCGACATCTGGGGTGTGGCACCCGTTCCAGACCCGGAATTAGATGGTTTTAGGGGTATGCAAGCACCTCCTTGTGCAATACCTGTGCCACGACAGTGAGGGAGGAGGGTGTAAGTGAGGAGTGTTGGGGCAGCCTTAGGTCTGGCACTCCTGAAGCTGCAGAGAACGCCGAGGGCTGCAACAGGGGATTGAATTCAATGTTCTTAAATGGTGACGCTAAAGGGCAGGAATGACGCTGTTAAGGAGCTGTTTTTCCTGGAGCAGGTCGCTTTCCTAGACGCTGCCGTTCCCCGGGGACGGGCTGACACAGACGCAGTAACCACTGATGTCTCTCCCGTCACAGATGTGCATGGCGACGTTTGAGCACAACATGGAGAAGGCCTTCGCCTTTCAGGCGAGTCAGGACAAAGTGTGCAGTATCTGCATGGAAGTGGTGTACGAGAAACCGTCGGCCTCCGAGAGGAGGTTTGGGATCCTTTCCAACTGCAACCACACGTACTGCTTGTCCTGCATCCGGCAGTGGAGGTGTGCCAAGCAGTTCGAGAATCCCATCATCAAGTAAGTCGGTGTTCACCAGAGTCTGTTCCCGGGGGCCTGCGTCAGGGCGGCGCGCGCTCTGCCAGGCGTTGCCTCGATACAGAAATAAAACCAGTGGTTAGGGATTCGGTAGCTGTAGATATCAACCCAGCTGTCAGTAAGTTCTGAGCTCAGAAAATCCCGTTCCGAGCGCTGGGAAATTCCAGGACGTTGGAGCGTGTCCAGGAGAACCACCTTCGAGAGCAGCAGGACGCAGCGGGCGTGCCTGGGTGGCAGTGTGCTGACGCGGGGGTGCTTTGGCAGTTCACTGCTGTCCCGTACGGCGGGGGCTGGGCCCTCTCTCCCTGCCTCGGTGGCGGGGCAGGGGGCACACGGGTGGGCTCTGCAACAGCTGAGACCGGGCCCTTCACAGCAACCCGCGTGCCAAACCAGCCACTACTTTTTTTCTACGTCTGTGCTTAATGACTGGATTTTTCTCTCGCTTACAGCTTACTCAGGCTAAATGTCCCACTAATCACACGTTTATCTGTACCTGAGTAAACACCTTCATCTTCTAGCTCTATAAAAAATATATTCCAAACACGCTCCTCCTCAGAGGAGAGAATTTAAAGCATCCAGTGAGGGCAATTTCCTTTTTTGAGCATCTCTTTGAAAACTCTCTCAACTTCCAAGCATGCTGAGGAAAAGGTGGGAAGTGTTTTCGGTCTTCTGCCAAAATAATAGACTTTTCTGCCTAACTTTGGTTACCAGCTCCATTGCAGTGAACGTTAGCCCATTAGCACGTAACCTGAATCGCAGTCCAGCTTCTGCTGGCCAGGTGCTGAGGTATTCTGCCTACAGCAGGGACTGTGAGGGGGTTTTTTTCAGAAGCAGTGCCCTGGAATCCATTTTGAGTATGGATTTAATACTAATATGAATTCTTCAAACATGTTTTTTACACTTCTCCGTAATGGTGAACGTACTGGTCACTGCAGAGGTAATCTAACGGAGGGGCCTGGCCTCGCTCAGAAGGCACTGCCTGCCGGGAGGCTGTTCTGCGGGGCTCGCAGGGCAGGGTAACAAAGCCTTTCCTGGGGTTGGCGAGGTACCTAGAGTTACGTATTTGATCCTTGATCCTAGCTGCTCGTGTAGAAATCCATCTTGTAAAACCACCGAGTGGGCAGCTCGTCCCTGCTGGCAGAGGTCAGATGGCGTTGCAGCAGGCGCAGGGACCTTCCTGTGCCTCTGTGCAGCCGGTCTGGCTTTCCGCTGCACAGGAGCTGCAGCACCCGCGTGAACGCCTACGCTGTTTCTGCAGACCGGGGTGAGCAGATGCAGTTTACTCCTGCGCACTGAGGAAACACCCGATGCTTTTGTTCAGGCCTAGAAACAAATGCAAGGCAGCATTTGGATTATTTCAGCTGAAACGGGCCACACGTGCGGGTGTGCTGCAGGAAGGCGCGGGGAGGTCTCGGCAGCCTCGGCGTGACGAGCCCTCTCCCTTCCCTCGGCAGGCTGCCGGCTGCGGCAAATGTGTTGCGGCGGAAAGTAACGGAGCCTTGCTGTTTTGTCTTGATCCACAAAGGTCTTGCCCGGAGTGCCGTGTGATATCCGAGTTTGTCATTCCCAGTGCCTACTGGGTAGAAGACCAGGAGAAGAAAAACGAGCTGATTGAAGCCTTTAAGCAGGGAGTGGGGTAAGTTCAGTGACCAGAAACCCTGTTCACATTGTCCAAGGGCAGATACACCGGGACTCAGTCGAAGTGCCTGTATTTTTAGACTTTGTGTCATCACAAACCATTCTACAGAGAACTCTTCATCTCTGAGAACACTTTAACTTTGTGACTGCCACAAAAGGGTCTGTCACGTAATTATAGATCAGAAATTATTCAAACGCATGCTCTGAAATGTCGAAGCTGTTTCAGTTCACTTGCCAGAATTGGCTTCATGTGGTTTCCGTAGATCCCGTAGACATAATTGCCTGGAACGTTGGCAGTTAACAAGGAAAACAAATAGGGAAGGAAAATGTAATGGTTTCTTGAAGTACAGGATAAAAATTCACGGGGTTTTTGTAATCCCTACTGGAAAGGGGAAACACTCCATGGCTGTGTTCCCTTTACTGTCTAGTCACGATTTGCTTGGGGCACGGGGAGCGGGCTGCTGACGGGCGGTGCTGCAGCAGCTCTGCAAAGCTGTGCTTGCCTGGGACGCGGGAGGGTGACGTGGTTCCCGGAACAGTGAGACACCGTCACTTGTCTCCTCGCTCGCTCTTTGCCAGGTGAACAAGCAGAGCTGTGCTTGACCCGCGTGAGCAGCGAGGGTTTTGCTGCAGGTGGTGCAGCTTTGCTCTGTGGCATGCACCAGCCTTTACACAGGGCCTCAGGAGTGCAGAAGGCCACAAGCCTTGCTTCAGCCCGTGCACAGCTGTTGCCACCAGCTTTTCAGCTGCTTGAGGAGCTTCACGTCGCCAAAGTCCTGTTACCACACAGCAGACGAACTGTTGAAAGCGGCACTGCTCCGTTAAATGTTTAATCCAGCAGCTTGCCTTGTTTTGCCTTACAGTCAGGCAAAATATTGGAATAAAACTAATCACTGTGAGGTTCTTCAGATACGGTTTGTTTTCAGTACCCTATTGCTGTTTTGGTTTTTCATTTGAATGCATGAGGACTTTGAATTGAGGGTAGGGAGTCGCGCTCAAAATCCTCAGCGTGGCGCGGTTTGCAGATGGCCGTGTTCCCAGGCGGGCGGGCTCTGAGCTGTCAGGCAGCGCTGGAACTCGGGTTTGGCGCCCGTCAACCTGCTGCACAGAAGAGACTGCAAAAAGGGGTTTTGCTTACGTGCTCAGCTAAGACTGAGGTGTTGTGTTGTAGAGAAAAACGTCGTTGGTACAGAAATTGTACAGAGAGATCTCTTGGCAGGCAGTTTAACTTGAGGATTCAGCATTGCAGGGAATACAAAATGCCAATAAAGTGGAGTCAAAGCGAAGCACGGGGTCATGCCAGCACAAATCCATTCCGATTTATGTGCCAGCACAGGACAAAACCAGCCAGACCTAGAAACCTGGAAGCCCCAGACCACCCGAGCTGCAAACTGAGTCGCATTCGTTCCGCTTTGAACGCACTGCCGGGTTTTGGTTATTTGGTGGGGTGTGGTGGTGTTGCTGAGCCTTCCTCTCCCCTTGGCTGCGATCTGACAGACTGCATCTGTGTCTGAGGAACCCGTTTCACCACTGTTTGCATATGAAGTTTACAAAGTTCAGTTGTGTTTTCTCTGTGGTCTCCTCTTCAGCCGTTTTTCATTGTCGAGCAGTCCAGCCGCGTCCCCCGCCCCGAGCCCCGCTGTGCCGCCTCCGTGAGCAACACCTCTGTAAGGATTTGCTACACGGCTACAACAGCGTGGTTGAACGGCAAAGCTGGCGGAAACGTAAATTAACAAAGTACTGTCACAGAACTTCCAAAGGAGATGAGGAGAGCAACTGGTTCATAAAAGTGCAGTGGTAGAAAACACAGGGGAGGAATGTTGCTAGAAAAATGGCAGCAGATTTGTTCATGATGATGCAAATGCGTGCGCAGGATCAACGACATTGTTTGAACAGCCTTCACTTTCCACATCTTAAGACAGTTTCATTTTTTTGACTGATGCTGCTGTTTGTTTATACATGTGCCTTTGCTTTTGCTGAGCTTTCCCAGCTATTGTGGCTGCTGTGAGTTAGGGAGTGGAACGGGGGCCTGCAGCTCCTGCTGTGGCAACAGGAGCAGGACTTTGCCTCCCTGCCTGCGGACAAGACAAGCAGCCACTGACAGCAAACTGTATCCCCCTCCTTACTAGCTGAAGGCAGTAACTCTCTTTTCTAATTAAATCAGGAAAAAACCCTGCAAGTACTTTGAACAAGGGAAAGGAACTTGCCCGTTTGGAGGGAAGTGTCTTTACCTTCATGCTTATCCAGACGGGACGCGAGCTGAACCTGAAAAGCCACGGAAGCAGCTGAGCTCCGAGGGGACTGTGCGGGTAAGGGAGTGCTCCAGCCAAGGGTAATTAAAACCGTGTTTTGAATGTAAAGTGTGCTACTGAAGTACGTTGCGTACCGTGCATGGCCTTGGAGAAGTGAAGAAAGCACCCCTCCATTTTCCTTGAGGCAAAGGTTTGTTATTAGGGAAAGGAGAAGGCACCTTTCCTTTCACAGCAAAAAATTTATTATTGTTTTATCTTTTGAACCAGTCCTTCTCGTGGCAAACCTTTCTTCGAAGGAATTCTGCCATTAAAGCTTCCACTGACAGTATTAACAACTCCCTCTCGTGCCTGGGGGTAGCTGGCAGTAAGACCAGCTGAAAAGGGTGAAGCCTGCTTGAAAACTCCTGAGGGCTCGGCCACCCCCAGCTGGCCAAGGCCGGCTGCCCTTCCCCTGCGGCTCCTCAGCACTGGCTGCCATGACCCGGCCCTGCTCCTGCTGTAACGCTCTCAGAGTCTGAATGTGACAGCAGATGTTGCTGAGAGGGGTGGCAGGTCCTGGTGCAAACCCAGCTTCTGAATCTCAGCTTCTGACTATTTTTAATGACGAGGTCAGATGGACCCGGGAAGGTGGAACTGTGGCAAGCGCTGGTTCTCGCTCACTCAGAGTCTGTTCTGTTCCAGTTCTTCAATTCTGTTCGGCTGTGGGACTTCATTGAAGACAGGGAGAGCAGGACTGTGAGCAGCGCAGAGGAGGACGTGACGGAACTCGGAGAACTGTTCATGCACCTTTCCGGGGCCGAGGAGGATCCTGCTACTTCTCAGTGAAGAGAACCACAGGTGCTTCCCTCTGTAGCAATCCAGCTATTTATTTAGCCATGCTTTTACTCTCTGCAGCACAGTTAGGATGAATGTGCCCTGTGGTTTACTCGTGCAGTCCTAGTAAAGTTTTCAGATAGTTTTGTATGGCAACAAAAATACTAAAATATATTTCAAGCATGGAAAAAATCCCTGAATCCCAAGAGGGTCTTCTCCCTCTTTGGCCTGACGTGTGCTGTCTTGTGAGCTGAGTCGTAGTGTGAACACAGCTCCTCTTTCCCATTTAAAGCTTAAGCTGTTCAAAACTGTTGCTAAATCTGGTTTGGGGGTGGGTTTTTTTGTTTTCCAACCCCCCCACCAAATCAACTAAATGTCTGTCTCCAAAACCCCACTGCGAAAAATGGTCAGCGTAGCTTTTTCTTCCTTAGAAAGGAGATTTAAGACCGAATCCATTGTACCTCAAAGAAGTACCCGGAGTTCAGAATAAAGCTTACTGTGTTCTTACAATGAGCGCTGCAGCAGCGGGGCCGGGACGCGGCCTGGCTCTCGCGGACGGTGCCAGCTCCTGCCCCTGTTTCAGACCAGCGGGAGGCAAACACAGCTCTCCAGGTTAACGCCTTCGGGCAGAGCAGCACGAGTCACAGCATACAGCTGAGTTAAACTTACAGCACAAATCGGATTTTGCAAGCTGTATAACGAGAGTAAGTAGTTACTTTCAGTAGTCATTGCAACAGTAATAGTTACATTTTATTTTTGTTCAGTTTCATTAGTTCAAATGTATTTAACTGGAAGGGAAACCTTGATTCAGTTACATGAAGTAGACAACATTAAATGAAGTAACTAAGCAATTCTCTGATCTCCTTATGCCAGTGACCTTACAGTTTACAACTACACAACGTACGTCACCTGTCACAAACGCAGCAATTAGTTTTAGCTGCTGCTTTCCCTAATGGCCGCCTGTAGCTGCTGGGGCTCCCATCTCAGAGTACCTTGAGCACAGCACCAGAGCTGCAGCCCCGTCTCCAGGTCACTCCCCTGCCCGCTGCTGGCAGGCAGCCCAACAGAGCTCAGACCCTGCCCCGGCTCCTTCCCTGTCTTCGGAGGGCACGGGCGCCAGTGGCCCCGCTGCCTTTGTCAGACGAAGGCCCGTGCTGGGGGGGAGGTGTTAAGGCAAGTCTCTTCTGAGCTAACGGAACCGGTACTGACTTTCAGTTTTGTTAAAAATTTAACTCCTGTTTGTGTTGCAAAAGCAATTTGATTGTGAAACATGGTACAAGAAGGTGATTCCACCAAGTCCTTTGTACTAACTTGGCAGCTAAACCAGAAGTCAGTAAAACGGAAACAGCTGCTGAGTAAGGCAGCAGTGAAACACGTGAGTACGAGCAGGGTTTGCTCAATCCCAGTCCGCACTACTCGACTACTTCAAATAAGTAGAGGGCTGCTTTAACCCCTGGCGTGAGGACAGGACTGCACACCCTGGACAGGGCGCCTGTCCATTTAAAGACTTGAGCGTTGCAGAAAGCTGGACGGTGGAGATGACAGATTATTTGTATTGTGACACAGAGCACATTTAGAGATACTCATGCAAAAAAAGTAGCAGCAGCATGGCAAAGAGGGCTCTGCTTTGGTGATTAAACACTAGGATCTGGGTCAGCGTCGTGAAGCAAACAGCAGGAACCTTCATCCGGGACGCAGACATTTTCAAATGACACCAAGTGAGAGACTCCAGGATTACCCGCTTCATCTGTCAGCTGGCATTTCTGGGTGAAAGGTGAAGCCCAGAGACGTTCTGGATGGAAATACTGCATCTCTGTGAGGGTTCCCAGAGGAGAGGGAGAACGCCCGCCTCTGCTGCAGGCCAGCAGTTCCCACAGACTGAACGTGCAAATCTCCCTCTCTGTTCTGACCTAGGAAAGGTAACTTTTCCACAATTATTTCCCCCCCTATTTTTTAGCAGTGCTTACTGCAAAGTCAGCCCTTAGCTTGTCAGTATCTGTAACTGCTTCACTGTCAGCTGCTTTTTAGAACTGGCAGAGGGAGGCACCAGCAAAGCTTCAATAAGCCGTATTAGTGTAATTCTTCATCGCTGATTAAAAGGGCAAAGGAAGATACAGCATCACTAAGAGAGATGTAGTACCGTGAGATGAAGGTACAAGAGCACTTGCCCAGGCACACTTTCTACCCCAGAACACTCAGCCAGCCCTCAGCCTCCCTGCTGAAGCTTGTTTCTAGCTGGTCTTGCAGGTTAATTTTCCCCCCACCGCCCCTGAAATATTTTCAGTAATAAAATATACCAAAAAAAAGCGTCAGTGGAGAGGATGTTCTTTGCCTTAAAGAAGACATTCCTGATTTACTTTGCCCCAAGAAGACATACACCAGGGAACATCAGTCTGAAATTAGAAAGATAAGTTGTTTTTCGAAGCTACCTAAGGACAACATACAAAAGTTTTAATTTAAGGGCAGTAAGACTTCAAAACTCAGACCTCTTAAGTTCTTCACTTTGCAGCTTTCATCTAATTTTGACATCAATTGCTGGTCAAAATAACCCTATTTACCAAAACTATTTTTATTTTTCAAGAGACACGTAACTCCTAATTTTTAAAACAGCTTAATGTTTTCTTCTTGGAAATCAGAGCTAAAGTAAAAAAAGCTTACTGTTTCTGCTTCCCTCCCCCCTTCTTAAAGTTTTCCTTGTCATAATGAAGGTAAAATCAGAGAGAAACGATGTTTAGAGAGGGCTGCAGCTAAAATACCAAGAATATTATTAAAAATAATGTGGAACTACATGGAACATTTTCCTTCAACCCTCAATTTACTTTTTAGCAAGCAAATTTTATGGTCATGCTCAGTGACCACCGAAGGATTGATACTCCACCCTCATAACGCTGTATGATGTTCTGACTACAAGCGGGCTAGGTACTACTTTTTAAGTACGTGTCTGGCTTCTGTCCTTCCAGTTCCCCTGCTCCCTTTCGTAAGCGCGTAGCGGGGTTTTGCCTGCTGCCGGCGAGACCCCGAAATGGCTGCCTGGACGCTGGAGGCCGTTCAGCGCTGCACGGGTGAGCTGTCAGCGTTCCCCGCAGCGGTGCTTCGGCAGCGGCCCGGCCTGAGCTGGCAGTGGGCACAGGCCACTGCGCAGAGCTCGGCGCTCTGTTCTGCCACGAGCCCCGTGCCTTACCTGTACGCGCAGGGACAGACACCGCAGCCCCAGCTTCCATTCCCAGAACGGAGACCGGCTTCCACGCTTTCCCTAAGAAACATATTTAAACAGAATGCTACTTAAAAAATCAGTTCTTAGATTAAACCACCTGTTTTTTGTCACCTGGGGATTTCAGCCAAGACAAAACACTCACTTCTACCTAAGTAAGTAGCAGGGTCACAGAAGATAAAATGCACAGCAAAAACAGTGCAGTTCAGGAGCGTGACAGTACGCGAGCGTGGGCATCCCGCTAAGCAGATGCTGCCCAAGGATCACTGCAGTAGGATAAGAACCATCTTGTAATGGAAGCAACTGGAAACCTAAAAGTGATCGTATCAAGTGTGTTGTACTTCAGCTGCTATTACCTGTGCTAGTAACTTTTTAAACATTATTCAGAATGTCATTTTCCAGGTTTTTCAAATCTAGGTGTACATGTCACAACTATGGATTGCTACATTAAAGGATGACATTGAATCTCAAACCTAAAATTTAATTTATTTTATTAAAATAAGATAATCAGAGGAACCTCGGCTTACAATAAATGCATTTTCTCAGGAGCAATAAAAACAAAATTAAAACCCAAATCAGCAAGAAAAACTGTATATGCTCAGTTTCCTCTTGATAGTGCATCTCTTGGACGACAGCTTCAGATGGGATGAAGACTATGCTCATTTTGCAGAAGTATACGGGTAATGTTAATTAGACTTTTCTCAGCCACAAAAGCCTGTCTCTCTGCACTCACCACCTCACTGGGCTGCAAGAAACAAGTCAATAGTACCAAAGTAAGCTGCTGAAGTTACTGAAGATGACCGTAGCAAGGCTGGCTAGCTTCCTTCTCTGAGCAGTACAGTTCAGAATATATTCCATTCTTTTGCAAGAGTTTTTCTTCTATGTGCAAAACTATTGCAAAACTATTTTGTGTTGAATTAGCATTTTGACTTATTTCATTGGCTTGATGAAAGCTCTTAGGCAGGAGCTGATTTCCAGAAAGTTTTTTTTCCTCTCCCCTCAGTCTTGTTTGCACATACCCATTGCAGGCAGAACTCCCCCAGCCTGACGTGGCATGGGGCAGCCACGGAGCACCACAAGGCATCCTCTTTCCTCAAATGCTGGGGCAAGCCACCCTTGCTGTAAAGAATACCAGTTCAGATTCAAAACAGATTCAAAATCAATCCAGAAACACTGCCAAAGAAACATCCATCGCTTCTGTGTCTGGGAAAAATAAGGCTCAAGTGCATCTATTAAAAAAATAGTAATAGATCTCTTGATTTATAGTCTGTTAACTATCCCAGTAAAAGAAACTGTAGAAAAAGGCAATGTGGAGCTGTGTCCCTGCAGGATAACAACTGCAGAAATCCTTAGCAGCTTGTTCTTAAAACTGGGACGCAGATAATCCTGCTGGCACTGATCCTGTACACTGAGGCATTAAAAGCACAACTTCTGTTACTTCTGTTCCTTTCCCATCACTGGGGAGAACACGGGAGGGGGTGTGCGATCCTAAAACACAGGCAGTCTCGTGGATGTTAACGTGCATGAATTTATGTCCTCTGTGTGGGCGGCACGATGCAGAGACGGTTCAGAAGCACTCCGGTTGATTTTGGGTAAAGAATGTTGCAACAATTCAATGGATGACAGTATCTGAGGGAACACACAAAATGAAAAGAAGACTTGTTAGATGAGCAGCTCTTTCTGTTTCAGTCTTAAACCTTCAGTTACTGTGGCTCTGAGCGCATCTCTGTGTGGAGGCACTGGGCACAACACTGGGAATGCGCAGTTCCAGTCATCAAACTGTGCCACACGGTTTCACTGCCATGAGGAGTCCCACTGCGTTTCAGAGGATGGGAGGATACTTTGCATTAATTCACAGACATTATGATTAATTAGCAAGCATCTATGCGATTCTCCAGCAGAGTAACAGGGAAGGAATTGCATCTTCTGCCTGTCAGTCTGTTTTTACAAAACAACACTTAAAAAGAACTTGTACACAACAAAAGTTATGCTTGATTGTAATAGCAAGAAGTTATTTTTCCAAAATCTGCTGATACTTAATTCCAGCTGTTTAATAAGAAAGTACCTTCATCATCCTCACAGTGACAGGAAAAGGTAAAGTATCTTTTGTAAACATACAAAAAATTGCTACGTGAATTTACGTCCCCCAGTGGATTTTGTTTGCTTGTTCATGGCTGTGGGGAAGGAAAGGAGGAATGGTCTCTCCTTCAAACCTACACTAAAATAAAATGGGAACAAAAAGACAGATTTGATTTTTACTGTGTTAGGCTTGGGTTTTTTTGCTTCTCTCTAAAATGGGTCAGCTGTTGAAAGCAAATTGCTCTAGTGTTAGTCTAACACTACTTCAGTCTGCATGCGTAGTATTTTTTAATGACCTTTACAGGAACAATCAGAACTACAAACTGCCAAAGGGAGCTGGGTTATGAAAAATACACACATTAATAAAGACAAAAATAGGAAGCAGGCTGCACTTTATATAAACCAAAACTCCTATCTCAGTAGAATGTTGTGTGTGCTAAGGGCTATTTATAAAATAACACTGAAGCTTATGTGCAGAAAACACACTTACCTGTGGAAACAGAGGTCGCTCTTCCCTGACTTTCTTCAAACAATCTGCTACAAGCCTCTTCATTGCTTTGGGGCAGTTCTTGTACAGCTTACTGAGGTCTGGAGAAGCATACCCTCGGCCAACCATGAAAATAATCTGAAAAAGAACAAGCAAGTAGCAGAAAACCAAAGCTGCAGAAGTTGTTTCACTGGTTGATAGCTTTAGTGTCCCACAGTGATTACCCGTGCGTACCAAAGGCACCCGCACCAGCACAGCCTTGTGGATTTGTCCAAATTAGTTCACCAACACAACGGTCCTGCTTTCACGTAACGCAGGGCACAATTAAACCAGAGCGGCACTGGGTCTGCGTCGCTCAACGAGCAAAGGAACTGCGGCACTTGGAGTGGAGCAGGACACGCTACATGACACGGACGTGACACGGCAGTTTCCTTCAATTGAAGGCTACCGTGACAAACGATCCTCAGCTTGAGCAGTTTACGAGCAGCCAGCCAATTCGGCACAACAGCTTAATCCGTCCCTAGAACTACACTCCGGTGGCTCTATAAAGCACGCTGCAAAAGGAGACACGCAGCTAGCAGGCTGAAAGAGATCATCGTAACTAATCATAACTAATGCAGCAACAAAGAAAATGGGGTTTGGTTGGTGTTGAGACAGACAATAAACGGCATTATCAGTGTTGGAAAATACATTTTCTGTTTTCGTCCAGGTGGATATGGTCATCTTTTAGGATTTTCATCAGCCTTCCAGTAATCTTAACAGCTGACTATATAGTATTGATAAGAGCGTTACCTGGTGACATGGTGGTAGGCTTGCTTGGTTGAGGGGAGTTTGAGGGTTTCACTGGGAGAAGAGGGGTAAAGAGAACCAACTGTGCTACTGTTTCTTTTTCAACTAACACTGTCTCAGGAAAAAAAGAAAGCTCAATATAATGTTGCTAAAATAAGGTCTCAGTGTTGTTCTGCACTAAATACACTATTCCTCCCTGGAAAACTTACTTGAGGGTCAAGTGTCACGTGTTTTGTGACAGTAATGATCATTAAAGCTCGCATATAATTTCAATATTACAAATTCAAACACATTCCAATACCCCAATTTGTAGACAACCTTAAAAATAAGAATAAAAAAACCCACTTCCTTAACAGAACTGGCCTCTTCTACTTGGAATGCAGACCATATAACATAATAGGGGCTAAAATGTAGCCGTTTGTGTGTCGTCATCCCCCCCCCGAGCTCCTTATAAGATCTTAACTAAAAAACAAAACAAAACAAAAAAAACCCACCAACAAAAAACACAAACCACAGCTTCATCAAAAAGATCTTACTGTCTTGAGGTCACTCTACACTTGCTAAGCCAGAAAAAACATTCACATAAAGAGCAGAGTTTGGGTTTGTGTCCTTAACGTGCTACCCTGTAATTACTGTTAACTGACTGGGAAGAATACAACTTCGTAAAGACTAAGTCACACCAACTAACTTTCCATTCTAAATGTTTGACAATAGCCACCATTTTTTTTCTCGCTTAGTAAAAAACACAGAATCCAATCTTGCTGATGTAAGAAGAGCGTATTTAACATGAAAAGGAAAATTTCACATAACCACGATTAAAAAAGACTTTTTTTTCCTCTGAGTAACTGTCACTGTCAATATTAAACGTTCAATTTCACAGATTTACTGCTGACGCACATCATCATGTTGTAAACAACATTTTCTTGTTTTGTGTTTGTCTCTTCTCTCACATTTCTCAAGGACAACAAGATGTACTATGCCCAGAAATAAAACGCAGCAGTCAAAGCATGTTTCGAACCTGATCTCGGTTGTTGATGTGGGAGTACGGCAACTCTCCTGTCATCAGCTCATATAATACTATTCCATAGGAGTAGACATCTGACTGAAAACTAAATGGATTACTGTCCTGCATCCGTATCACTTCTGGTGCCTGGAGGAGGAGGAAACAAGAAACAGATTACGAGCAATAGTAACAGAACTTAGAAGCTCAAAGGACAAGGGAAGAGGAGAATATTTGGAAAGCAGAGAGTGTTAGCTCAACCAAAAATCAGTGAACAAAGGATACCTCAAAACCTTTGATGAGTTTTACCTAAGGCTCTGGAAAAGTTGAGCCAGTGCCACTCTACATCTTATTTAAAGAAAATCAATACAACTGAGATTAAACAAAAAAGCAACACTAACTCAACGAGCATATTACCATTACAAAAATCATTATTATTCCAGTTGGCAGTATTTATTGACTTTTGTTACATCTTATATACAGCTGAGTCTCAGTCTCTCACACCATCAGTTCTTAAACAGGTACTGATGTTAAAGGGGAAAAATAGAAAATCGTAATACAGACTTAATCTCTTGTAACATTGATACCAAAACATTTACATGAAATGTGAAAGCCCAATATGAAATAGCATATACTGAAGATCAGGGAAGAAATGCAAGAGCATTGTCTCATCTTTGCAAAACAAAGCAAAATTATGAAGCTAAAGAACTTAAAAGAAACAACGTTGAATGATTTCATAAAACAAGATATAAACCATCAAAATATCTTTCCTGTTAAGATTTTTTTTCCCCTAAAGAGGTCCCTCAGAACTACTGAGCAAAGTACTAGTTACAGTACTACAGTACAACAACAAAACCCGGTGAAAGATTATATCAGCTCTCCAGGAAACAGAATCAACCTCCCCTTCTACGCAATGACAGCTCAGCAAAGATGGTCTAGAAACGCTCAAAATGAGAAGACCTGCAAAGAGCAGAAACACAGGGGTTTTGCCCCGAGATCGGTTTCAGGGGTATCGGCACGCCATTAGGTAAACGCGTTCTAAATCCTTTTATGGAAAGCCGTAAACAGCTTTGGCTTCTGGGTTTTGGTTTTTTTTAAGGAAAAAATGTTTCTGCTTTTATAACTTTGCTTCAGATTATTTGTGATTATATAGGTCACAAACAAATCTTGGCCAAGCACCCTAATATTCTTAATAAACATTTCCTGACTTTTCTCAATATACAAACGCTTCAGTAACAATGAAGGCTGCAAGCCTAGCAGTACAGAGTAGTTTTTAAAAAGGAAAACCTGTTTCAAGTAGCACCCACAGCTCACTCAGTGCTAAATATCGAAAGATTTAAAATGTACTAATATCTAACATTCAGCAAGCCATTTTCATTTGGTTACACTCCCCTGAAGTATGTGCCACAAATGTTGCTGGGTGCCCCATCCTGGGAGCTAGAAAATATTGCTGATCAGTCTACATGTGGAATTTAAGTAAACTGCATAGCATTGAAGTAAACAGCATAGCATTAACAAAAACAGGTCAAGTGAAACTTCAACAAAATATTTTATTAGAGTGCTAAAGGAGCCATTCTTGCATCATTTTAATGGTGCTTTTTAACCCGGTAACAGACACTGCGCCACTTTTTCCATTCACTGAAGTCCCATTTGAAAAGTTACTATCTAGATTTTCTCCAGTTAATTTTTGGAAGAAAAGTTGTGGAACTGCCTTTTAAGTTCTGGCAGAAGTTAAACATAATGGCAATTGCTGGGAATGTCTCTCAGACAAGGGCTTTCCGGCACCACTTCCAAAAGAAACGCCACAAACTTCCCAGCAGAAGCTGAGAACCTCTGTAGCTGAACTGACACTCATCTGCTACGGTGCTGAGCTGCCCCAAAACCCACCCCAGCTCTCTTGAGCCGGGTAAGGAGCAGTAGCGGGCCTAGCAGCAACACTTTGGGACACATCAAGCGTCTTGCCACCGTACCAAGGATGCACTCATTCCCATGCTTCAAGCTGCACTCCACAACCTCTCCCCAAGCACCCGCCCAAGCTGCTGAACGTGCGATCAACGAGCAGTACGAGAAGGGATGTTGCCAAGTACCAAACAGGGAGCAGGGGAAGAAGAGGCTGAGATGAAGAACATGGACAGGGTCTCACCGATCCCACAAAGCCACCACTGAGCAGACTAAAGCCTGCTCTCCACTGAGACAAGCCCATTTAGGCAAAGGCAGAATTATGGCAGCAGAAAGGCTCTCCTCTTCCCTCGGAACAGCTCCTTGCAGTTCCACTGTCCGCGCCCGAAATATTTAAAACACTCCAAAAATCAAAAGGAGAATCCTTAGGTGAATGGTGTCTACTTTGGACAATTAGGCACTCCATTCTTTAATTTTAACTTGTCCTACAACTGGAACAGAAGTCTACACAGTACTAACAGGGTATTTTGATTCATTTAAATTTAAAGCTTGAAGACGGTATTCAACTGACCAAACACACACAAACAGATGAAAGCAAGCTATTTAACAGTAAAATGTTTTGCTCACCATCCATAAAATTGAACCAGTGGGCTGTTCCACCTGTTGAGAGCCACTCCACCTGGATTTTACAGTTGCCAGCCCAAAGTCTCCTATTTTCACGGTAAGGCCTTCATGAAGAAATATATCTAAACATTTGTTAAAGAAATTCTGTAGAAAAATGGAGTAAACAATTCCGAATTTTCTGACATGATTACAAAGTATCTGGTTAGGTTACTACAAATGCAAGCCAACTATCCAGAATATTGCTGGTTACTTTTTTTCATACCTGCTACAAGTTGTATCTTAAACAGAGGAAAAGCAATTTTATGGCATCCATATTTACAGAGTTAACATTTAAGACTAAACGAGACCACATGTTTCAGCGTTATTTGTACATTTATCTTTAAGGTGAGTTAGGAGAGAAATCAACAGTGTTAATTAAGACCAATGACTGCAGGTACTTAAATAACTGGTGTCAAGAGACAAACAGGGAAACAACACAGAAGTCATCACAACTCAAAAAGAAAACTAAAAAAAAAGCAATTACAAGTAGAAACAAGTATCAAAATAAAATCTATTCACATAAAACTCTCTGGCAGATCTCCTGAGATTTAACCATGATTTAACCATTTCAACTGGAAATACGCACATCTGTACTATCTGTAATCTATCTGCTTAATACGTCTGCCTGTGAGGCTGATCACGAGCACCTTCTCTGCTGGGGTTATTTTAAGAAGATGCCATTTTACAATTTCATTTAAGAATGTTTTAAGTTCAAAAAGATGATTCAGAAATATGAACATGACAGGCTCCTAGCTGTCATTTCCATGTTGGGAGAAGCGTTAATTTATTTCACAAAAATGGTTATCATTACCAGGAATCACAAACTCCTATATACTGAAATGATTATTTTCTAGCTTAACTGAAAATGGGAATCCCCTTACGTTATGGAACAACTGAACTTGGCGTATTTTTTTAAAGATATTTGCAAAACATTCCGTTCACGCCTTATGAAAGGAAGTTACAATTTGTGCTGCCAGCTCAGTGGATGCTCTTCTCGGCAACTTGGAAAGCCGGCATTTTCAAAGGTGAAAGACAGGAGTTCACAACATTTTCACTCCATGTGCATTACTAAATTTATATTTTTGCAGGAAATATAGCAGTAAAAGGTTGCCTTTTCCTGAACTTCAAGTAGTATTTTTGGCTTCGTTTCTGCCAGTCATATGAAGGTGTTTTGAATTTGTTAAAAATATATGGGAAACAGTAACAAAACAGAACCCACAGGTACACACACTCATCAGCACACGCACAGATCTGCCGTTCAGTAAAGACTGCAGCTTCTCTCCAATACAGCATCTGGGTAACAGAGAACTGCACAGACACCATTTAAGTAAAATAAGACACTTTTGGAGCACAACTGTTGCACATCTTTCTTCATTTTTATCACATCAGTTTGGTAAGCAAGCACATACGTTCTATGAAAGCCCTTGCTAAAAAGTCACTTCTTATTCATCAAGAGGAATTACTCATTATTAGTTACAACCATTTGCAACAGCTGTTTCAACCCCCCAAAAAGCTCCATATTAACAGCCAACCACTCTCACATGACAGGAAATGCGATGAAGTTAGGAAAGGATACTATTGGATTTCATGTCTCTGTGGATGATATTCTTTGCATGTAAATAGCTGTGAAAGACAAAGCAGAGAAGCACCATTATGAAGGCTGTTCCCATAAATCCAGCCTTCCAACTTACTCCTGGACACTGTGACAGTTTATTGCACACTCAACCATCCCACGGACCTCTTGCTTTAGTCCATTTACAAGACGCATCTACTTTGGCAAAAGAGGAACGTAGCAAGCGCCAGCTGATGACTGCTGCCTTCGGCATCACAGAAAGCGGAAGAAATGCAGTAAATAAATCTCAGGAAGAGAAAGAGTGGCATGAACTGTAATATGCCCTAGAAAAATGGATGCTGTCCTCATATGCGTTGAATTCGTCTGCTATTACAAGGTTCACTTTTTACACACTGCTTTACTTTGCAGTCACAATGTATGTTCCTAATTTTCCCCCTGTCTGACTGGAAACCTGGGTCCTGATCTACAAAATGGATGAGCACTGGCACCGTTGGCCAATGTCAGCATCTTCTACGCTATGAACATTATAACATGTCCTGAAAGAGAAGCAAGGTGGTTACTGTATCCACTCAGACATCTGGAAAATGCTTCCAAAATACATCTGCATGTGTGAGTCCTGTAGCTGCAGAATAGGAACAGCCATCCCCTCATTTCACAGATGTACCGCGAGTATAAGTTAGTGTTTGCCAAATACTGCCATGTTACAGCAAGTAAAACAGGGAAAGGAAAAAACAAGTTAATCCTGCATTTAGAATAGGATCTCATCCAGCGCATTACAGTAAGACCTCAAGCTACAAAAGAATGTAAGATACAGAAAAGCTGACTGTTAAGTGACTGGTGGTGTAACATGAACTAAGGCAAGAATCCACGGGGAGAAAAAAAACCAAACACTAAATCAAAGTCAGAATGCACACAACAGTGCTGAACTAAGGCTGCACACACCTTTACTTGATAGACCATTTTGACTCATTACTGTTTTAGCACAGTAACTCCACACACGGGGGTCTGGGGAAGAGAAGGGGAACACCATTCCGAGAACAAAAGATAGCCAAGCACTGTCTGTCCTACTCACTCCATCCCCTGCGCTGTCTGCCGAGCAATGTCAATGAGCTGGAACATCTGGAACTTGGTCTCTTGCACATGCAGGTGTTTGTACAGACTGCTTCCTTCGCACCACTGCGTCACAATGGCCAGGTTATCTTTAGTCATGTAGCCCATAAAGAGCAAAATATTAACATGCCGAGTCTTCCTAATAGAAAGCAGCAGAAAGAGAAATTAGTATCTTTATGAAAAACATTTTCAAGTTCTTCTAAAAATGCATTCCCGGCTGAAGACACAGATTTCAGCTTTTTAGTCCAAAAATAGGAGTTTCCTGCAAAATTTTTGCTAAGTGGATATGTATGTGAAGTTTGCTTTTAAAAATAAAAATATGCCACACATGCCAATTCACAGTTTTTAAATAAAATCAGCTGATTTTCTGCTTTTTAGGTCAAAATGCTTCCTTTTAGTTCCAACGAAGTTATTTAAAATTAACCTTTAAGAAAAGATATGAAAATTCAAGGGTTTTGAAACTAACAACCAACTAACAACACGCTTGCAAGTGGTATTAGAAAAAATTATTGGTATAACAGAAATCACCCTGAAAGCTGTGAAAAAGTGACAACTTTAGATAGAAAATCGAATCCCAATAGGAAACTAAAGAGTCACGACAAACTGGGAAGTAATTAGCAGATGAGAAGACAGTTCTTATGTACTCTGATTGGTTCAGTATCAGGATTAACATTACAGACAGCCAACTGGACACTACAAAAACAGTATTTGAAAGCAGAAAACAGCTACGTAGATCACAGCATACATTTATTTAAAAAGAAGGAATTATGCTGCAATTTTAAAAGCTAGAGTTCAAGTATTCCATCCAGTGATGAGAATTATGGCAGAATTTATTAATCCTCATCTTTTGCTGCATGCCAAACATGACCTGAACAATGATGGATGTCAGTATTACTACTCTGAGGAATAGCGAAGAACCACTGAAATACTCTGAATTAAGATTACTGTCTCACAGCTCCACAACAACATTCAGAAGTATCACTATATGCCCTCTTTTTTATTATTTTCCTCTGGAAACCTACTTTTTGTGTCTACCAAACACAGACTATTGGACACAACGGCTTAAAGGAGGGGTAGTTTCCAAATACAGAGCCTTGTAGTAACAGAACTTCGCAATGAAAACTACCAACTCACCTTAACACAGCCACTTCATTTCTGAAAGCCTGGAACTGTTCTGGGGTTGGATCTACAACCTTTAGTATCTTCACTGCTACATCCCCTGAAAATACATTGACCATAAAAGTTGCTAAAAATGCAGCTGGGTTTTTTTTTTTCTGAAAATAACTTTAACATACAGTATACTTAAAATTACTAATTCGTGCACAGCACCCCTCTACTAAGTGGTACATATGTCAAGATTTTCCTGCAGACATATACATTTCCATAGTATCATGCAATTAATTTACCTGAATTTCAGTCTAATGAAAAAAGTCATTAATTGTTCACATGCTTCCCCTTATTTTTTAACAGCTATGGCTGGCTACAATTACACATCTGCTTTTTGCAGGATAAGAAGCTACTAAACTCTCAAACAGCTGCTGAAAAGGAAGGTATTCTAGTGTAGCTGCATTCTCAGCACAGTCACATCAGAGGCTCTCTGCTTCCAAACAGCACCCAAAGTTTCACCACCTTCCCTTTTCTATCCAGCTTTAGCACACATATATATACACTTTTGTATAGTTATATAATTAAGTTCATCTATTAGAAGTTTTTTATATATACACATGTATCAATTATATCTATGTATATACACACACACCCTTTTTTAATACAAACTTTATTTAAAAAACAAACTTTCTAGATTTAAATACTGTTAAATTTCAGGAATGGGAGGCATAAATCTTCTATCAAGGTATAGCAGAAAAATGACCAACAACATAAGGGAGTTTAATATTTCAATAACAAATTTGGGGACTACGTAAAGGGGAATATCTCGCTGTTCTTTAAGCTGACACATTTTAAAATTTTACTTAAAAGCTTCATTTTAATTGCTTTCAGTGTCAGTGCTTGCTTTAAATTTCAATATCTGTTAAAGGGTAATACAGAGAGGAATATATGATCAGCCAGTGCTATCTGTTTAGAGATTGTTTCCAGCAAATAAAGCTGTAAAAACCGCTACAGTGTACATCCAGAAAACAGTAGAATTGAACTGATCCAAAAAAGGTGCAACAGCGGAACGAAGCAGACTTCTAACACAAGCAGAAGCACTAACAGCAAGACCCAGTGATTCCCCAGTGCAAGAAGGAAACGCCACATTCACTGTAACTACGGACGGACAGCATTTTGCAGTTCTGGAGGGCGATAAACTTGCCTGGACACTGTCACAGGAAGGTAAAGGCAGCTTAGGAAAACTGAAACTACAAACTTAGTCCACATGGATTAAAAAAGATCTGAGAAGTGCTATACTCCAACTTAGGCCTATCCCAGGGTTTAAAGGCTGCTGCCACTTAGCGTTACAGAACCCACCTACATTAAAAGTAATCCCTAGAGTGAGAGATGTCTTTGCTACCACCGATTACTAATTATTTTCTTCTTAACATGGTCTCTTTTCCAAGATATATTTGAAAAATATGTTAGCATGTCTCTAGAATATAATCAACTGAATACATCAGAAATACTAACCGCTCAATTTAAAAAAAAAAATAAAAAAAATGTTGCCAACAAAGTATGAGAAGGATATGCAAACTGGTACTTGAAAGTTTCAGAGTACCCCAAGCGAACCGCAGTATCTTCCACTCAAAGTACCAGCTGCTTAATTTGCAGTCACAAAGATGCACAAATATTGATCACATTATTACACATTTATATCTTCTTCCTTTAACTTCAGTAAATGCAACATACTTCCTATTTCATCCTCTAGCATCTTCACAAAGAGAACTACCTCACATTTGCAGTATGCGTAACGTTCTATAATATAGGGATCTCTCTGCTGACAGACCAGAACAGGAGAAGGTAACTGGTAGGAAGCCTACACTTTCATACGACTACCAAAACCACAGGCTTTAAAGTGGCCAGTTCCTACTGCAGCTCCCGTTGATGTACAATGCACGACCAATAGATGGTCTACCAGTACCTGGAAGTATATTGCTACAAGCTGTGCCAAGACAAGGCAAGGATGCAGCATCCACTGATTACTGGCCAAGTGTTTTCAGATTATTTTTCAGTATTTTCTCCATTACAATCCTTGCTCCATGGATTAAAAAAAGACGTTTTTAACCTGACACTGTTCTTTCTGAACCAGGTGCCACACTTTTTAGGCTTGATGGCATTCCCCAAGCAGTTTTCTCTACAGAAACAAATACACATCAGCACTCGTTTCGTTCAGCAGCAATCTGAAGACAAATCAGCTTCCGCCACCCCCCAACCACCAAAACCCTAGAACTGATTACCAGGGTCAAAGGGGAAATGTGAGTGTTTATGATAGGTAGTCTTCCAACCCATTTAAACTGCCTTGGTTCTCTTTCCGCCTTTTAAATTTAGAAGCATGCTACAGGACACTACGGGATCCAAATGGGGTCTGTAACAGAAGTGGTGCAAATACGAAAATTAGTACTTAACCATCAGAACAATCTGGAAATATATGGAAGTGCAAGATACCTGTTCAATGAGACACGCACTCCTCAGAGCAAGACTGTCCTCAACACTTCATTTTTATTTTGGAAGACTACATCAGGGACGTTTACTGGAAACCTAATATGGTTTGCATGAAGCTGTACACAACCTTCCACAGGTGCTCTCCAAAGGTTCACTGCAAACAGCCCTTCATAGCTGGGCACGTTCGGAAACCCAATACCTCTGACTTCATGGAGAATTTCCACTTAAGTTTGCAGCAATCTGACCACTTCAATTAATTGCATTTAGCTCCACAAAGACATTTTTATTGCTGCATTTATACTATTAGAATAGATAACCACAGAAAATCTACAAAGCTACAAAAACGTTTCACTGGTTTGCGCACTGTGAACTACCAGTTTCTTCAATTCTAAACAGAAGAGACTCGCAAGAAATATAAACTCTTTAAATCCTTTAAGGCCACACTGCAAATGACGGTTACAAAACAAAACAAAAATTTTTAGTAACCTAGCTTTGACTTTCCTGAAAAATCAGGAGAACTAAGAACAGTTACCACAAATAAGATCTTGAATTTTATCGATATTGAGTTAGGTGACAGCTATACAGACATCTTGGGCACACACCTGAAGGGTCTTGGTAAATATGTAGCTCAACGTACTTCCTGTTTAACACAGGAAGAACCAGAGTTCTTAATACGTAATGCATATTTAATAACATGAAATCCAAGTATATTAACAACAAATTCAGTTATTACCTTGTTTAGTAAAATCTTTTCCTCTCGATTTCTGTATTCCATTTCACTTACATAATGCAAATCAGTTTAACTGTTCATGAATATTACTGTTATCATAAGGATAGTCCTTCCACTGATGCTGGCAATATTTGGGTTTAAGACATAGAAGTACTTATTCTTTAAAAATAGATGGCAGAAGGTTAAGTTTCCAGATTTTTTTTGCCAGCTTATTTTATGACAATAACGCTATTTAGATTAGGGCCTGGAGGGGTTTGTCTGCATTGCTTTTTAAATCACAAGCCCTGAATCTGGAAACTAATTCTTCAGATCTGCAGTGTGCCTCTTTTCAAAGTACCCAGCTTACTTTATATCATAAACTCTCACATCAACCATTTCTTCTTCAGAAAAACTCCACAGCAACAGCAATTTATGCTTACTTCCTTTCCCTGACACCTTGAATGTAAGTATGCTAATTAAACCACAGACGTATTGAAAAAAAAAGTAAATATAGTTTAACATCAGGCTGTGGAATTTCCCAGCTAATTCTACTAATGGAAAGCAAAATCTTTTCAGAAGACAAGCTGTTGTAGAACATGGTAACAACGGAAACAATGCTCGCCTTAATATAATGAACACATAGATAGCAGTCGTGAGACACAGATTTTTATGTCTGTTCTTTGCCTTAATTTCCTCACTGCTAATATTAGGAAATTAATATTTCTCACCTAGTACCTTTGGTGGTAGATAAGCACACAACATCATTAAAACAATTTCATCTTCTTCTGGATTGCTGTCCTACCATACCAACATTTTGAGAAGACGGTAACACTTGTCAAGAACTTACCATGCCATTTGCCTTTGTAAACTGTTCCAAAAGAACCCGATCCTATTCTGGTAGAAAGCATGACTTCACTTGCTTCTATTTCCCAGTAATAACTGGAATCCCTCTGTCCACGAGGCCTCTGGAACAAAAATTGACATGGCTTTTACTCTAAGTATTGAATCAAATATATTATATACACACACCCCAAGAATGAAATAACTTCCTTCATACAAGTTTAAGATCCACTGAAACCTTGAGGGTTTTGTCCCGCAGCCAGGACTTCTGTTTTTCTCCTCAATTTATGAAGGGTAGTGGGGTTGTGTACCGAAATAAAAAAAAAGACAAATCTGCTTCAGAAGCTATCATTAAGTTCTGCACTAGAACACTCACCCTAGCTCTTCAGAGCAGCAACTATTCTATAATCAATTCTTTAAAGACACCTGAAATACTTAGAAACTTACTTTTTCAGAAATACAATACTAAAAATTCAAGAACTTATTTACATATTTAAAAGGAACAAACCAGAAAGATGAGAGCAGAATTCTCAAACATCTAAGTGATTAACAACCCTGAGTCCCACTAAGCAACTGCACTTGCATTTTTAAATCTTACGAGCCTTCAAAAAATTCAAGACATTACTCACTATTATTCTACCTTTTCTTTCATTCCCCTCATCCCTAAGTTTAAATCAAGCCTTTGAGGGAAAACCTGCATTTTGTTAAATCTATTTTTCCCTGAGACATTTTAACTAACTTCCCTATGAAAATGATAGCATTACCAATATGCACTTTCTATGGAAGCTATCACAATACAGTTCAAATAGTGACAATATGGCTTAAACATATTAAAAAAGAATAAAAGAGACGTTGCCCTTAAAGATTTAGAAAGATAATACTTGCATCTGTACTGAAAAATAATTTCACAATACTGTCTGAAATTAATTTTCAACCCAAAACACTGTTCTGGGTATTTATAATACAAGGCAATAGTGCTATCTTTCCCAAGTTAGTTAAAATTATACACGTAGTGCAGAGCAACCCAAGATTACCACGTACCTTTACTGCCTTTTAAGTACAGAAATTCATCCCAGCACACCGCTACTCGCAGCCTAGTTTAACATATTAAAAAAATAAAAAAGATATTACTGTACTTACAATTTTGGTTTTTTCTTGTGTATTAGATCCAGGGGCTTTCTCTCTTTGGGCTGGGACTGGGGTTTTAGGCTGCGACCAGCCAGTTGGGCTCATATTGTTAGGACTTCCAGACAGAGCAGAGGGTGAGGCTTAAATATAAAAACAGTAGAAAAACAATTTATGAACCAGAAAATAAACACAAAATAGTATTATATTTTATTTCATTTTTTGAAACCATACCTGATTCACTATGGCTTCGAATTGCATCCTAAAACAAAGAAAATGGGTAATAAAGTTAATAGATATACGAGAGCATACAAAGGAACAAGCAAGAATAGTGCTGAAATCGTTCCTGACAGTTTTGGTCAAGTGCGATATGGTACTGACTGACACCCTCAAAAGATGCCAGCTTGGTTACTGTCTAGTGACAAGAATCCTATATGCTAAAAAACATGCAATTTGTGAATTCTTACAAAACATTAAAAATACTCACAGTAGATTAAAAGGTATTACCACCAAAAAAAGAAAGGAAAGAGGAAAAAAAAAAAAAAGACATGGAACAAAAAGAAACACCAGAAATACTGCCTGCATTCCCCCCCCCCAGCTTCTTGTACATGCTTGTATTTCAGCTCTGCACACAGCTCCTGTGACGGTCCTGTGTCTCTAGCGGAGAAGTTCTCAGAAAGGTTTTGGGTTACAAGTAGGAAAACTTTTTAAAGCCCCTAAAATATTCCAAGTGGACAGACATTTTGAATTATCTCTACAGTACTACTTCAACCCCAAAAAGGCTACGTCTAGTGCCCTTATACAAACCCATCCGATTTTCAGGACATTTTCTCGCAGGTTACAGTTTGATGATACTCGAAAAGCACATTCGTACACAGTTCACTAGTGGGTACAGTGCGACAACTCTCACCTCATGCCACAGGCACGTTACAACACAACTCTACAGCCATGCACAAGATCAACTAAGCTCTGACAAACATGACTTCACAACTTTTCTCACCTGCTATGTATTATCCCAAAGTACATACAGGAAAGGTAAAATATCCAGGTACTGTATAAGTACAAAGCAAGAACATGCACTACAGAGATGTTAAATACTGTCAGAGTTAATAGAAGTCAATTCAAACTTTCTAACTAATTAGTAGAATAATAAATGTAGGATTTCCTAGGAGGACAGAACAAGTGTACATTCCACCACACAGTTTTCAAATTAACCCACATTAACCTTAGTCAAGATTAATTTATGAAATAGATCATTTTAGCTAGTTAGTTGCATTCTCCCAGGCTTGACTCTGTATACGGTTTTCTTGCAGAGTACCTCTACGCCTAAGTGGATTAAAATCTGCATGAACTATCAACGCAGGACTCTTGCAAGCTACCACTTTTGTCCATTTTGAGGACAATAAAGATCTTTAAGAACCTGAGTTAATAACAAGTGATGGGTTTTGTACATCAGATTGAGAACGTAACTGCTTTCAAGTAACCAGGCAAAGGATAATTAAATAATTTTAAATTGTTCCCATACTTATATATATGTAATTTGTATTTAAGAAAAAAGTATTTTCAAACTTTAATCCTGATGTATTTTCTTTTTTTTGCTTATGAATCTTATAGCAAAGGAACCAAAACCAGTGTTCTTTACAGTCGTTCTCGCAACACAAATAATACCATACACAGTGCTGTAGTCTGTCACCTTTACTTTGATGTGAAATAGAAATAGTACATCATTGTTCTTAATCTAAGACTTTTATACAGCTATATTCAACAAAATAGTTTCCAGAGGAAAAAAACCCACACAGTTCATGTGTTTGAGAAGGTTTTGTTTTAAAAACTGTGACCAAATGCATCTCTAACCCAAGTCTATTCAAATTCACACCGAATTTCATAGTACTATGGATTCATCCGCTTAACTAAAAATGAAGCTCTTCTGTTAACTTGCCTCTTCCAACCAGCATCCCCAGTATTTAAGTACAAACATGCTATAAAGATTTTTCATCAAATCAACTCCAGATTAAACATTTCATGTGGACACTAGCATGGCTTGCAAGTTATAGCAATCCTGTTAATCACAAGAAAACAAAAGGCACCAAGAAAATACCTACTCTTCCCCTCAAACAAAACCGTCTGCACCAGGAACTGGGAGAAGCATTCAGGCTGTTATTCTAGGCCAACACAGTAAGAGATAAAAGAAAAGAACAGAGGAAGTATAGAAAAAAAATTTAAAAATTAAATGTTAGGATAAATGAAAGTAAACTAATTTGTTTGATATATGATAATTAAATGCAGTAAAACTTTTAAGTAAGTATTCCTGGGCAAACCCAAAATTTCACCAGTATCCATCCTTTAGTAAACCACTTTATTAAGGCGGTCTTTCTCACGTCGCACTAGAATATCTCTACTACCTTTTGAGGGAGGGTAACTTTTCTTTTTAAAGCCTTTAGAAACACAGCTATTACCTTTAAGACATGACAGCTATTTTTATTGAGTCCCTATGATATTATGAAGAGCCAGAATAGAAAGCATTTCTGTCTTTACTGCTATGCATAAAGGATAAAAAAAAACAGTGTCTTCTCAAAGGCTCATCACACTGCAAAGTTCAGTATTTCATATTCTCCTTCTTGAGTGTTTCATTATTTTCATGCCATAAAAGATGGTCAGCCAGGCTTCTGAAAAAGGCTGTAAGCCTAAGAAAATCGAAGGGAATCGTAGGGTGCCTTTCCCCACAAAACCCAGCTGACACAATGCTTCTAAGCAACAAAAGCTTCATGGAGCCACAGTGCACTTTTCTTCAGTTCCAAAGGTCCAGAGGACTTCCCTAGCACACTTCACAGCAGCCTATGAACTACCAACTGAATGTGCAAGTAAACTCTGCAGTCAAAGGCTGTTGCTTGGCCTAGAGGTTTTAAACTATTCCAGAGCAAAAAAATCAACAAACAGTGTGCTCATTCTCTGAAGTCCTGCAGTTCAGCACTTTCTTTCTGCAAGCCTTTCCTGCACACAACTCCCTCATTTTCTTAAGGTTATCACAAAACAAACCACTTCAGGCCTGACTTCAAAGAGCTGTCTCTCCCTACTGCCAGCCTAAGGTAGGGGAAAAAAAGAGAAAAAGGTGCTTGAAAGCAAGAAACAGCAGAAATATTCTCAGATACAGATGGCTTCAGCACACAAGCCCAGAATTGCTGTTTATTCTGTACAGGTATGACACAAAACATATTGCCAGTAAACATTGACTTCAGTATTCCAATTCCGACAACTACATAAAGACTTACAGTACCTGTAGTGTGATTTAACATGAACACCTGCCCTCAACAAATGCAGATTTTTAAGTTTGAAAGAACATTTTTAGACATGCCTAGTAAGTATTTCTTCAGCAAAACTGAGCTTATTTTCTTTTCAGACCTGTGAAACTTGATTGTTAAGCTCCCCCACACCTTCACAGACACCAAAAATCTGCCTGGAATTTCAGCAAAGTTGATAAAGACTGCAAGAACGAACTATTAACTTTCTATGCAAATGTGTCACCTATATTTTTCATCACTCGGCCAGCTAAGGCAAACAGTAAGCAAATGACAAAGCAAAGAAAAAAACAACGAGTCATTATCATATGGCCAGTCACAATTTTAGTTTAACTTCATGCTATTCCCTCCCTACCAATATTACCTCAATTATCCGGCTGTCTACAGGCATTGTAGTGCTAACCATATGGACGTTTGGTGTGGATGTAGATCGCTGTCTTTGGGAAAGAGAGCCCTCAGAGGAAGGATTTGATGTGTTGAATGTGAAGGCATGAGGTGTAGAATACCTGTGCTGGGAACTGAGAAGGAAAGAGAGAGAAAGGGGAAGTTGTGGTTATTTTTTCCCCTCCAGCAATTAAAAAAAATACTGTTCAGTGTAACCTGTCCAAAAGCAATATACATGGAATTTCAAACAGAGAAAAAGCTGGGACTTACAGGCTAATGAAACTATTTGGCCAGCTGAATCATTCCCAGTTTAACTTAGGAAATAAATTTTAAAACTCCAAGATCTCGTTAGCTCACTTACTTATCTAGTGGGTTTACCATAAGTCTGTTTCTGCCGCTGTAAATTTTGCCACACTTCACCTCAATCCCCATCAAATCACATTTAACATACTGATCAAACACTGGCTCTGCTGGATTAATCCAGGTCTGTGAAATTTAAACAAACTGCTTATTTCAAGACTGTTCAAAGCATAGCTGAAGAGCTACTTTTACTGCTAAGCCCTGAATTTGCAAAGGTTTGCAAGACTGTTCAATGGTTCGCACAGAACAGCCAGCAAGGAAGTCATGAAACCCAAAACCAGTTAAGAGGAGGCCAACACTAAAATCCAGACCAACAAAGAGTTGTACGTCACAGCTAAGGTCACTCAAACCTTATTTATCCCAAATCACACAAGTACCTTAACTGAAACCAGCCAGCCTTCACAAAAAGCTTAAAAAACTATCAAGTTAATAAGTCATTGTTCAACTACACTAGAAATAGAATAAGATGGGAAAGGGAACACAAGATCAATTCCTGATGCAGTTCCCACTAAAACAAATAAATACAGAGAACCATTTGCAAGTCAGCTACGTGCTCTGTGCCTCATTTCTGAACGGGCCAAGATTTTTCAAAGGGATGCAGAAAAAACAAAAAAGATGGCCTGCCCTCTTCAGCCTCTAGAATTTCAAGGAAAAGAATACAGGCACAAATTAGGATCAGAAGACAGGCCCCTTTTGAAAAAGAAAGCAATTTTTATTCTAGAATTTAAAACTACAGGAACATTCTCTTCAGGTCTCAATTTGCTGTGACAGCAGCATATTTGCCATTTTCACTGTTCTCTCTCTAAAGTATTATCTGTCATCGTAACATTAGAATGTTATTTGAGTTTATGTATGCGAGTCATGCAAAACGAGTCGCAAACCCTTACATGTATACTACCTGATCAGATACAATAAAATTAATTCACAACGATACCAAAGGAAGCCTTGAATTCTCTTAGGCAGGAAAACAAAGGTCTCCAGAAAACCTTTAATACCCTCCCTTAAAATCTTAAGACTAAAAATGAAAAATGTAAAATCCCAAATCAGTGTTTTGCTTGAACCTAAGAGCAAGAAAGGACACTACATATTATCTACGATGAAGTGGTGTTGCCTTCTGGCACGTTTATCCCAACCTTCTATAAGATTATTCTACTTCTGAGGAGTTAGGGGTGTTTTGGTTTTTTTGTTTTTAAACAACTGTATTTCCCAAAACAGAAAGGACCGGAAATACTAGCTTACCTAACAGGTATCCGGGAGACAGACTCCCGCATCCGTCTCATTGTCAAGGGAGGTAGTGCAGGGACACCACTGTCACTGATATTTGAATTTGGGAACAATCTGAAATACCAACAAAAACAATTACAACTTCAACTGCTACACTACCTCCTGTACAATGCTCTTGAACGCTGAAAATTTAAAGGGCTGTTTCTTTCCAGTGTAATTAACTTCATGAACACATTCCTGTCTTCACGTAATATTTTTCCTCTGTGTATGGTATGACTAAAAACTATGTCTTCAGAATCCCAAAGAAAATTACCATGTGTTCCACCTAAACTTAAGATGCAAATCTTTTTACGTCAGACTTCAGATTTTCCTGAAAGGCTACTCAACACCAAATTTTTAAAGTTCTGTTAAACCCAGGTAGCACCGAGTGGCACAAGTCATCCTACACGCTAACGACTAGTCAATACCAGAAAATGCATAACTATCTGACCACGTTTAGTTATAAAAAAAATACAATCACTAAGACACATAAAATCAATTATAGGTTTTAACACTTCTGCATAATAGGACTTCCAACATAATGATTTTCAACTTCTTCTAAACAATATTAGGAAAGTACTACCCTTCATCAGTTTTCTCACCATTCCAGGCATTTTCAACAGGGTGTCAAAAGTTGCAGGAGTGCTGAACACTCGTGCTTCAACAGCTAAAAAAACATCTGAATCATGAACTTCTTTTCTTCTAACAAAAGCATTACACGAGAGGAATTACTATCGCTCTGTTGAAACAGAAGGCATCACAGCAACTGCCTGGTCATTCAAGATCTTTGCTTGCTTGTCCCAGAACATTAAAACTTGCAGCAAGAGCAAAATGCATTTAATGTAAACGGCCTTCTTCATCTGGGAATAGACAATCATTGCTGGCTGTTTTATGAAATCAATACACAAGTTCTGTATACTGAGGAAAGTGACTACACTTCCCAACAATCCAAACTTATCCCTGTAATAAGAGATTAAAAAACCCGACGCTTGTCTGTCACAGGGAATTACTGTTGCTATTAGAAAGGGACAGTCCTTACAAGAGTTGTCTGATATTGCTCCAGTCGACACACATGGTTGGAACTTTAGTGCTGCAGTGTTCGTGGAATTTATAACCACATGTCTGACACCGAAACCCATTTAGCAGGAACTTCTGGCAGATGTCACAGAACGCGAGCTTCAGAAACGTCTTCCGAGCCTAGAAAACACATCAAAGGATTAATCCAAGCTACTAGCTTCTCTTCATTAGCTGACACGAAAATCCGCAGGGCTGGACATAAATAAATGCCATGTTAAAATGTTCTCAGCACCCCCAAAACGCTACTGAACTTAAAACCACACTTGAGTATTCTTGCATTTATTTCTAGCTTAGTTGGAAACCTGGAAAGCTTACAAACATTTAGGGCTTTGTTTACCTGACTATTAAAAAAAAAAAAAAAAGAAAGAAGAAAACAGGAAAAGTCAAATTCAAAAGCACTATTTTGTGCTCAGTAAGGTGACAGAGCAGGGTGGGCCAAGAACTGGGGTTATTGTTTGTTTTTAGCGTCACCAAAGAGGTGAAGGAGGATCAGATCATAAGCACCACCTCACTATTTTTTTTTAGTCAAAATGCTTGTGTGTTAATGATGAACCAATATCCTTTGCATAAGAAACAAATTCCTCAGTAAATAAGATAAGTTTAAGGAAATCCTACTTTTTTTAAATGGCATCTAACATTCTTTTAAAGCTTCTGAAATAATGAAAAAAGCTGAAAATGAACCAAAAGGTTTCTTCCTCTGGAGCATACTGTGGAAGAAGACTCGAAGATTGAGCTTATTCCAGATCTGGAGAAAAATATTAGTTTTCTGGTGACCAACTACAGACGATTTTATTTGCACTTTTCTGAAAATGTGAAGTAGAAGCAAAGGTACTTTCAGGTCTTCTAAATCAATCCTAACCTTTCTAATGGAGGTAAACGATAATCCTTTAGCTTTAACACCTGGCACCATATATTTCTGGGACAAAACAACAAGAAGGCTAGTATATAGGAAGTGAATTCCTTCACAGGGAGAACAAAATAATGCAAAGTAAAACTGTCAGAGTTTGGCACTATCTCTTTGTAAAAAAAAAAAATTTAAAAACCCAACCAAACAAAAAAACCCCACAGCTCTATTTACTTGCTCTATCCTGAGTAAATAATCCATTTCTGAGAAGTAAATACAAATCTAAAGTCTTTCATCTCCCTAAAAATCACTGTCAAATTACAAGGCAACATTAGCTCACAAAACAACGTTGTGACCTTGCAGAATTAACAGCACCCCTGTACATTCAGTACAATTAACAACAGTCCAATAAAACTGCCGAACTTTTCCAGCCTTCTTTGAAAATGCAAGTTATCTCCCAATTGTGGACTTTAAAGCCATGGTATCTTAATATGACAGTTACATAAATATGTATTTCTATAAAATTAAAAATGGCAATCATCAGACCTTTGAAGAATATGCATAATGTGAGCTTTTAAAAGTATCTGACACCCAGGAATCACTAAATGTAAATAGAATTCTGGATTGCAAACTGGTATTTAGCCAGTCTAATTTGTGGGGAGTACGGGTCAAGGAATCAAATCACCGCTTCTGAAATCCCCCCTGTGTTTACAAAGCCTAATGCCCAAAACATTCTTTGACTGAATACGTGGTTCAATTGATACAATTTACATCAAAATACAGGAGAGGAAAAGCTTACAAAATTGTGTGTAGTGAGTGGAACGTGATCAAGAAAGTCCACTTGCAGTTCCTCTCCAATCAAGGAGGCAGCATCTGTATTCCAATCCAAACGCACTTTTTTTCTGAAAGAAAGAGAAAATGGGGACAACAAAATTACTTGGGAGAGAAGGCTGGCCTAATCAATGTTGTGTGAGTTTTCTTGTGTAAACTGAAAACAAATACAAAAAAGCGTGGCTAACCTCTTACAGTGAGCTGTATTTCAGTGTCTTTCACTTAAAAAATTAGAACAACTTTGATAACATAGCAATTCACCTCTTTTTCTGTTTATTTTTTTAACGTGTAAGTAATTTAGATACATAGATTATTTGAAATACGACACCTAGAAACTGTAACGGAGTCACAGAAATACTCTTATAAACAAAACATAAGAAATTATGAATGGCAGACTTGGTGACACGAAAGCCATATTACGTGCTTCAGTACTGAAGTTACTGGTGACCCCACAATGGACTCAGTTACAGAGATGCAAACCCACAAATGACTGCCTCATGACTGAGGCTTTAGAGAGCATTAAGCCCAAGCCTTACGAGGTGTGAAGTTAAATGTATTAACTCCATGAGATACCTTCACTCCCTCAGCTTGTAAAAGAATCATTTGGTATTTAATAGCAGCATCCCCGGTCCTACAAAAAACAAGGAATATCTGAAGTGAGTTTTAAATCCAAACATTGAAGTTGTAGAGGAATGTAGAGCCTTAAAACTGAGCACACAGAGCAGACGTTCATTTAAGTTGGGTAAGAATCACCAGCAGTGAAGTTCACCAACTGCACATGCAGAGGAGAAACGCACCTCAAATTTGCAGGCATGCCGCATCATCTCATCTAGAGTATGACAAAAAACTCTGTAAGGTGCTACAAGAACTTGAGCATACCCCTCAATTTTGAGCACTTTTACTATTAAGCTTTATAACAAAAATAAAATTTTTAATACTTGGGAAGCTGAACGAGTTGCCCTAGGGGAGGATAAAGAAAGCAACATGGAAGTGTTCACAACCAAACTGTGCTTTTAAAAGAAACCAGCAAGAGAGCGGAAGAAAGCATCATTGCTGCTATTGTAAACCCAAGATATTTACATTCTCTAGTTGAAAGTTTCACATATAGCATCCCAGACTCTTACCCTTTTGGTTCAGTAAAAAGCCGAAAAACTGCACAGCATTCTGGCTGCAGACCTCTTACTTTAAGTGCCTTCATAAGACAGTCATGTAAGGTCATCCCATTTCGCACATTTACCTGTGACCAAAGGGGAAAAAAAATTTAGTCAATGATTGCAAAATTTGTTTAAACTTTTTTTGGGGAAAAACATCCTCTTTTTCTTCTTCTGTTTAGAAGTTCCAGTAAAATGGCACATCTATTTACTCTTGAAGTTAATAAATAGCTAAATAAGAATTACTTGTGTGACATAACAACAGACTGCTGTGTATTCCGATTTACCTTGCCACCCATTAAGCCAATCTGTCAGGCAGGCACATTTTCTGCCATATACGTAACTACTGTGTACTTATGCAAAAGAAGTTTTGAAGCCATTTTAAAACTTTTTGATTTCTTACAATTACTAAGTTTCTGTGGAACAGGATTTTATATAGCACTCATACAAGTAGGCAGCCTATCAAAGTAACAGAAATGCAGGCAAATGGAGTTACCTTAAGTATAGACAAAGGCTTAATTTAGATTTCAGGGAACTTTGCGTAAGACTGTTATTAGTACACTCAGCTCCAAGAAATCTAATAGAAGTGTTCCCTCAAGAAGTCTCACTTCAGCTTTAACCTCCGTACTTCACTGTGGGCATCCAAGTGAAGAAAATGGTGACAGAAATGACCACACGCCTTACTTCATACAGGCATCATTGCTTAGGTCAGCCAACTACTGTCTTTTAATGTTAAATATGTAAGCAAAGTATCTTGCTCATGTATACTGGAAAAATACAGCACCGAGGTAGAGAAATACAGGTTCTCAAAATACAGATACACTGATTTCAAAATATGCCTTCTAGAATTAACAAACTGATGACAACACGCTTAATCACAGTAAGACTTTGCGAAGCTTGGCACTTCTCTTGCCAGACACACATCATAGTGTTGGCAATGGGAACAGCACGACATTTCTTACATAAAGGTAATGCAGACTTACCACCGTGCGCTGCTTGTTGGGCAAGAAAACACGAATAGTATTACTAGTTTTGGAAGTATCTGATATTTTGCCATCATCAGATGCACGGCGTTGATAACCAAACTGCTGGACGATAGTAGGCGAAATACAGTTTGGGCCATCAAAGACAGAATCCTTGAGTCCAAAACCATTACTGATAGTCTTCCAAGCTCCCTGAATGTGCTCCATCGATGCAGCCTAAGAAACAAAATTTGAGAGAGTCAGGGAAAATTACAATATCCTTCGCTATAAAGTGGTACTCTCTTTTCCTGAGACAACAGACCTCACAGCCTCTTTTGACAGCATCTGAAAACTGCACTGCCTTCTTCCTCGTGACACAGTTCACCCACATCTGCAAAACTAGCCCGGGTCTTGAAAGCATTTGACTTTTTGCACGTGCACAGATCATCAGTCATAAAGGCGTAATTCCTCTCACTGCACCTCTGGTGTCATAGGAGCAGTTTACCACCACGGTGATTTAGACAGTCAGTGCCCGAGGGGCCTTTGGAAAGGTGGCTAGATGCCAGCTGCAGGCCAAAAGAATAGTCTTGCTAGCATCATCACAGACTCTACTATCAAGGAGAAGAGGCCCCACAGGAATTATAATAAAAGGCATTACTCGAAGAAATTATACTTTTAACAATGATTTTGAGGCTTTGGTTTGGGGTTTTGAGGGGCGTTGGGGGTGACTGTTGGTTGGTTTGTTTATTTTAAAAAAGGGCAGCAAGTTTAATACTGTTAGCACACAAAAAATGCATAACATTTTAACAGTATTACAATTTACATAGTATGAAACAGCAAAAAAAAAAATAATTCTAAAAACTCACGCACACTGTGCTCAGTTATATTTCAGCATAAACCTCTCCCAGTGCAGGGACATGAACAACCCCCTGCCTACTTCCAAGTCAGCACACAGTACTACTTTTGCACACTCAGGGACAAAGATACAGGTACCAGTGTATTTTTTTCCCCCGTCTATCAAAACTCCAACGCAATCTGAACTCCAAATTATACTCCAAATCCACCTTACTCAAAATGAAGCAAAAATAAAGTCTGAAACTGTTTTGAATAATGAAATGTACTCCTTGCTAAACTTCCAAGTAGCCAGATTCATTACAAAGCTTTCAGAAGAAAAAAATCATAAAAAAGAAACAGTGAAACTAAGCATGGTAGTTTATTTTCCCCATAAAACTGCATCCTTCTACAAACATCTGAGAAATTAATGTTCAGAACTACACAGTGCAAGTGCACTTCTTATGCCATTTTAGTAGATTGTTTCCATATTAATCTTCAGTTGTTGTGCACACCACCTAAATTCCTGACCACCTCTATGAAAGGTAAAGAAAGTCATACTAAAGCTGCAAATTCAAAAAGCAAGTCAGTCAGGAAATGCCAAAATAAAGGTCTTCCAAGAAATCCTAATCCCTTCCCCTTATGGTACAGGAAAGACTTGCACTGAAAGACCTACATTGTTCCCCTGAAACCACTAACAACCTCATTCAGTACAGAAGAGCAAACACTCCTTTACTGAACACCTAACAGTACCTATTAAAATCTCATTTCATGCGTGGTCCTGTACCTCCTTTGTTGCAAATTATTTGAACCCTCCAATTCATTTCCTCATGCCCTTCTGTGTGGCACCCATGCCAGTGAAAAAAACCCTCCACCTCCCCTTATCCCAAACACTCCCATGCTTATGTCAGAAAAAAGGCAACAATGTCTGCTACAGTATAAGAGCTAAAGTAATGTAATTCATGGAAAAAACGTCTCCACTAGTGTTAAGTGTCCATTTTGGGATGCCCAGAAGAATAAACTTTGAATTTCAGAGTGTTTCACTCACAGCACAACTCCAAAAAGCCTTAGCTACCTACATTCATGAGTACTCAACACTGCTAAAGAGCTAAACCCAGCTCTAACTAGTATCTAGAGAGGAACTATGTAACAACAACAAAGGGAAAGGTTTGGTTTGTATGATGCACCTACCATCACATGCACACCTACAGCAGCAGAACTCTGGGCATCTGACGCTCTCTGCCACACAGGGACATTTCTGGTCAGTGCATGAACATGTTTTTCACTGACAACATATACAACGAGCACACGCATACCCTTTCCTTCCCTCCTGCCACTCATCGTCATTCCTGCATCAATGCCATCAGTTGTGCAGATCCAGTTGTTCAAAGGTTCAAAATATTTAAATGCCAATAAGAGTTAAAACTCAATGCCCAATCAAAGTCTACTATGATTTAGATACTTGGAATTATGTTCTTCTTTAAATCTATGGCACATAAACTACAACAGTCTTACATTTGATGTAAAAAGGGAACAGGGAATGGGAAGACACAGAGATATTCTGAAAGGAGGCGGCAGGAGGGAAGATAAAATTGAGGAATGTAACAGAGTTCAGCATGCACAAGCATCTACAACAGTCTTGGAATTCGTATGCATTGCGCTACTGTCAGGAATCAGAAAAATGAAAAAGGAGTTATGTAAAGATGCAACAACCGTACTATGCATATGGACAGCTGCAAGAGTGACCAGTCAGATGGCAACAATAAAAACAGAGTGGAGATAAACTGTTAGATAAAAGGGGTAAGATGAAAGTCAGTCAGCTTGTTCTCTTTCCTCCTCTTAACCTCCACTATGAGGAAGCCTACTTTATTTCACCCTTCTAGGGCATACATGAGACAAAACAAGAGGAGCTCAACTGGACTTCTCTACTAAGCTGAGATAAGCAGTAGCAGGGCAACCATCAAAACTCCCTTCTTGTCACTACTGACCTAAGTTGACAACACCCTAATGTTACAGACTTCATATTTAATATTTTGATGTGCTGTCAAAATTTCTTGAAAAATTCAAGAGAAAACCAGCAAATCACAAAAACTTCAGACTTACAGCTTGTCAAAAGCTGTTTCATACCAAAAAAAGCTATTTCCCTGCTCTAGTGGTGCTCTCCTGTCCAAATATGAAAGGCCTACTGCACACTGCAGAAAAGCCTACCAGCGACGATCACAGAAACACATTTTGAGGTTGTTGTATACACAGTCAGAAAAACCTACAGTTGCTATCAGCCTTCTGTACGGTACCAATGTCAGTTGTGTCTTTGATGATGCATTTGGATCCTTCTCTTTCCCAGGATCTTTGCCTCAAGTAAGTGCTGGATATTCTCAGGACTGCGTGTGTTTGGCATAATTCTCTCTTCCAGAGATGCCGTCCTCTCTCTTGCCACCACGCTTCATCAGTGCATTTTCGCCATCTTTCTTGCTGCAGCTGATGATTCTGCCCTGGCAGCTTGGGTTCACACATAATGCTGAGAGTTCTTTTTCTAGAAAATTATGAAGCACTTGCTTCCTCAGCTCAGCAGGCAAACTTAAAACATGCCATCCTTAGCTCTCCTTCTGGCCTGAAGTCTACGGGTTCGCCAGAAGTCTACGGGTTCTACTCACTTGGCTCAGATCTGGCCTGGAGTGGACAAAGGCCTGCAAGTGGCCGCTGGGAGGGGGAAGACAGAGAAGTTTGAAAGGTATCCAAAGTCTCCTGGGGAGAGACAGGGAATCCCTGATGAAAAGTTGCCAAACTTGCTCTTGGCATCCATGGTACAAGCGCACGCAGTTGGTAAGGTGGGGCTTACCGAAGACACTTTTGCAGCTATTCAGAAGGAGCCCTCATGTGGGATGGCAGGAGGCTCCAGCTCCTCAGAAATACCTCTTCACTCAGGCCAAGAAGAGTCTAGCCAAGAACGCTTCGATTCTGATACCGCATGGGCAGCCACTGGACACGTTCACTCCTCAAACCTAGTGACTGTTCTTACTTCAAGTTATTATCATGGAAGAACAGAGACAGTCATTAAAGCTGCTTCTTAAGAAGTAATTTACAAATTAATTACCCCTTTCCCCTGCCCTCCAGTGCAAAGAAAGCTAGGTCAAAAAAAATTATATGAATATACACAAAACATCCACTTTGAACTCAAACAGCTCACTGTATACATAAATATGAGGTAAGAGAATTAGCATGGCAACTACCTGACCAGCTTTGAACTGACCAAAAAAAGAAAACCCAAACGCCATACAACATAATACTGCACGTACACACACATCTTGTAGCTGGCACACTGAACACAGAAGCAAGCACAACAGCAGAAGAGAACAGACGTACTGTTTCACAGAACACAGGTTAGCTGCATTTCTGGCCACCTTAACAGGTAAGACATGCACAGTACAGCTTACCTTTCAGTGCCCTGTAACCTGTGGCCTAGCATTTATTTGTTCATTTTGGGTCTTTTGCTCCAATCAGTATTTGCTGAAAGCCATTTTTACTGAAACTACATTCATTTTCTTCAACTCTCCCAAGATCCACACCAATTCACTGAAAAAATATCTGCTATGTTCTGAAGAGAAATTTAGTGTAAAATACATGAGGAAAGATTTTACAATGATGCCTTCATAAATACGTAATTCTTAGTTTGTCTATTCCAGAAAAACTAGCTTTTCTTCCTTAAAATGAGTTACAAACATGTTTGTGAAACCTAATGAGTACCAGGTATTAGATTTACGTTTAAGCCATGCTCATATAATCCACGGCCAGCTGAATGTTTTCATGCATCTTTTTACACTTCTTCCTGCAACTCAGCTCTTCACTTTCATGGAAATTACTTCCACTAGCCTATCTACAACTGAAAAACTGCAACAGCAGCATTCAAAGAATATTTTACAATATTGAAGTATGAGCAAATCAGTCCCCTTGTAGATGCACTACTGCTAGAAACTGATACTGATTTGTTTCATACTAAACACTCAATTTGAGAGAAAATCTCATACTATTCCTCCACCTCTCACAGGTATACTGCACACTGTGACCAAGACTGTGCTTTTAATTAGTACTTTTTACATAGTTACAGATTTTGATTAGTCATTTGAACACACATTAAAACCAAATGCACAAAATGGCTATGCAATGTGCACGCCTGACAGTAACAAATTCCTACAGATCAATCACTCATATCCACTCAGATCATACTCATACCATCCATTTATATCCAAAAGATACATGAAGTTACGTCAACTTTTTCCATGACTAGCAAAATTTTAGTCTGTCTGCCTAAGAAATGATGAAACTGGTAATGAAGCAGCCTTAAACTTGCAGGATACAAAGCTAAACTCCTCCCAGTATAGAGTTTAGGTGCCTTTCCCTTTCCTGTATTTCTGAAAAACCAAAAGTTTTTAAAGAAAATATAAACACAGTTCCCCATCCCAACACACACACACACTGCCATTTTTATCCATGTGAACAATTGTCACACTCATGCTTAACGAAATACATATACAAAGGCAAAACACCACAGAACAAAATCCAAAATCCATTTCAAAATGAACACTACTGTAAGAAAATATAAACTTTAAAAGTTGCTTATAAGAAAAGTTTTCACCTCTGACACAAAGAGATAAAGAATACATTTAACTGTGGTCTTTTCTGAGTGCCCCTCCCATACGGTAGTTCTCTACTGATTTACTATTACATGGGTGGCCAGTTGTCTGGGGGAAAAAGAAAGCCAAGTATCTATTGTGATCTATTGCAGTATTTCTTAAAAAAAGCTTTTCGTAGCAGTAGCAGATAAATATGGACCCATTCCTAGATTAATAAAGCTGTGATAAATGTAAACGTAAACGCAGGGCATGAGTTAGGATCAGTCTAACAACCCAAGCAAATTTATCACACATCTGCAAGGTTGGGGTTTTTCCTTTGAATGTCCTTCATTTTAAGAGACTGATGCCAAAAAGCAAGCTCCCCCCTACTGAACTTAAAAAAAATTAAAACTTAACAGGAGGAAATGTTTTGGGTTGTTTTTTTTTTTTCCCCCTGAACAATAACAACCCTCAAAAAACAACAGTGAAAAATTACATACAGTTTTTGCCTCGGTTGTTCTGATGTTGCAAGTATGTTCTCTCACATTTTTCTCTGTTTCTCTGAATCACTATTTCTTAGTTACTACTTCAGCCATTGTGCTGCTAATTTAACTTTATTTAAGGAAGAAGATAACACTGGTTTTCCAACAACTGGACTCTACAGTAAGGAGGGCGCAAGGAATGCAACTGTCAATCTGACACACTTTCAGTTTGATTAATCTTTTGCAAGGTTAATACCTTTCTGTATTTAAGAGTAACTTTCAGAGTAAAACTCTGGTTAACAAGCACAAACCAAGTCGTACTACTTGGCTGTACTAGGCTACACTTTGGGCTCTAGTCAGTGGGTATTTGTCACCAAAACCATCTGCACCTTTGGCGCTCTGTGCGTGCTCTTATCTGTTGATTAGAACAGCTCCAGGCTACTTTTCCTAACAAATTTGTTTTCTCCTTTCCACACAGATCATTCCTGTGTCAGTCACCCATTTCTTTCCACATGAAACCTCTATCAAGTTCAAATGCAGAGCTCCGTAAGTTTTCCTACAAAACCTGAATTCCTGCATTAGAGAAACAGAAGCACTGAACACACTGCTTGTATCTAACAGAGCACAAAGGGATACAGAATCCAAATCCTTCCCTTTCCCAAAGCAAAAAAAGCAATCCTAGGTAAAGATAAAAATGCAACAGGTGCTTCCAAGCACTACATCTGAACTTTTCAAAATTTTAGTAAAGTACTGCTGCTGAATTTATATAGATTCACAAAAAAGTTTATAAAATTGCTATTAAAACAGCTACGGAAGGAAAAAGAAAGCAAGGAAAGTATACAAATTTTGCACGTACATTTTGTATAAGTTTTGCTAACCAACCACCAGAACTCTATGTCATGGAATGAAACCTCCACTTTTTTTTTTAGTATAATTTATAATTTTTATTTTATTCTCATTAAAATCAATAAACAGTGAGAGGTGGTCACTCAATGTTTTAAATATATTCTCTTAACATCATGAAGACTATTAAAGCTGAAGTGATATTTTTGACATCCTCAGTTTTTAATTTAGTAAATTCAAATGTATTACCAGAAATAAAAAGCATACTGAAGACTGCTTTCTTATACCTGACTGTATCAGAATCATTTTATATGACACTCTTCTCATGCTTAGACTTCTTGTTTTTTCACCATAATGCTGAATTCTTGACAGCAGAATCCACCAAAGAAAGATTTAGATAGATCTTTAAAGCGGACCTCGCACTGCAGAAGCGGGGCTTTGCATTTACACGTGTATTGACATTATGCAGGCAAGACATTTCGGACAAGCGTTTTTTTCCTCACGTCTTTCTATCAACTGCACGCATGTTCTCAGACACGTGCCTATTTGCATTCTGAACTTGCTCACGCTTGAATTGTTTCAAGTACGGATGAAAGCCCCAAACTGTGTCTACAGTTGCCTGGAACTCATCCACTTTACAGCAAGGATAAAAAAGTTACTCAAATGTCAGCAATCCACTAAATGCCCTTCCCACACACGTTCTCAAGGATTAAACAAAAGTGACTGAGAATCTCAGCACAAAGAATTACTGGCTCCATCCTCCTGCAGTTGCACGTAGTAAATGAAGTCACACTGAGGACACCACAACTAAGAACACACCAGTCTTTGCACCAACCTCAGTTTTGCTGAAAATGAACACAGCCCGAAATTAGGTTATTCAAGTAACTGCTGGGAGCTGCTAGTTATGCAGGCTAACCATCCAGTTCAGTCGTACCACAGTTATTGTTAAACCACCATTGCAAAATACCAGTCAATGCTAGATCATCTGTACAGTTAGACAGAACAGGATGCAGCGATCCAGCTAATCCAAGAGTTAGGTGTTCTCTGCATTCACTCAGAGCAGCTTTAAACTAATAAACGTAGTTTATTAAATGTGGGCTCTGTGCCAGAACCAGCAGTGCCACCAGGAGGTCAATGCCGCAATTCTAAGAGCCTGGGCTCTGGAAAGAACATAGAGATCGGGGCACTGGGGGGGCAGCGGGCCACAGCACCAAGAAAAGGTTTGGCAAGGGTCTGGAGATATTTTTCTGTGAGAAGACCGAACAAATGATTCTCCCTTATATTTTATAGTAAAAGTGCACCTAGGAATAGTTAAACATATGTTTCTCCCATACGAACTAAAACTAACATGATACTAGAGTATTTTAGCTACAAACTGCCTGGACAGCTCTACTAAATTTATTTTATTATTTCCTATGCACTGGTATATGTAAAGAAGCCTGCATAAAATGGCAAATAGAAACTGAAGGTAATTAGAAATTACAGATTGTACACAAGCAAAATTACTTAGACTATGTCAAACACCTACTGTCTTGAATGTCTCAAAAATAAATTATGCTCCATTTTAATTCCATCTCACATTATCGTACTGCATACATCCACGAAATTACAGTTCTGGTTCGGGTTTGTTTATTTAACAAAGCACCGTAACAGACTCTTTTTTCAGAGGTACAATCTCAGAAAAGGAAAAAAAAAAACACCAACCACTAGTTGTAAAATCATGACACAGACATGATTTACTTTAGGTCTGGATTATTCACAACAGATCTGTAGTTGTGTGCAATGGCAAATGCTATTTGAAGACGACAGGCAAATATCAATATCTAAAGTTCTAAACTGAGGAAGGGCTTTCCCCCTGCAAAGTAAATATCCATGTAGACTGTCTAAAGTAGGAGCTTAAGTCAAACACACACTTCTGATAAAGCAAACACTGAAACAACTGTAGGCATCATATCAATTTTGTGGAATTTCTCAAAAAATAAAAAGGAAATTTTAGTAGCAGTGAAAGAATACAAGCACTGAGCTTGGTTGTGGTAAGTCTCCCTTCTCCCAGGAAAGATCCACGGACCTCGGAAGAAAGAATGGGGCAGGGTAAGGAGGAAGTGAAAGATAATCAGAGAAATTTATTTATACCTTTACTTTTCCTTTAAGCGAATGAAATCTTATGACAAAAGGATGAAGTACATCATCTGTGGAAAGTAACACAAAACCAGAAGATATTTACTAATTTAACAGACAAACTTATACACATGGACAAATTTGTGAATTACATCAACAGAAGAGTTAACTCATCATCCTTCTACTGCTACAGTTTCAATGGCCTTCTAGCCTTTGATTATTTGATGCAACATTTCAGCATAACAAGGCACACTGTGTAAGGCCAGACTGCATGACAACCAAACCTACCCCAGCTCAACACAATCTCATTCTTATTCGACAACAACATAAAAATCTCTTAGAGCTGAAAACTCACTGAAGTGAAAAATAAGTACGAGTTGAACACTTTCTTTTCAGACATCAGTTCCTTACACACAGAAACACCTTGCTGACTCACAGATGCTATGACGAATGTTGGATCCAAAACAAGAAACCCAAGCGAGCAACAAGAAGCTAGGCCTCTGAAGGCTATCTGCACCTTACACATCAGCATTAACTGTAAGAGCAAGAATTCCTACGGAAGCTGAAGAAGTCTTGCTTAAAAGACTGGAAGCCCAGATTAGTTAAAGAAAGAGGTGCAAGTCAAATATACAAAAACATTCACAGATAGTAAATGGTAAAATGCTTTCTTAGCCAAAGTTCCCATCCTAATTAGCTATTCCTAAAACAACCCCACGCAGAGACGATTAGAGAAGGCAAAGACACACCACAGCCACAGAGTCACTGAGGCTGGAAGGGACCTCTGGAGATCATCCAGTTCAAACCCCTGCTCAAGCAGGGTCAGTTACAGCACGCTGCCCAAGACCACATCAGTTCGATTTAGAGCATCTCCACAAATATGGGCTCCACAGCCTCTCTGTGCAACCTGTTCCAGCGTTTGACCACCCTCACAGTAAAAACGTGTTTTTTTCTGTTCAGATGGAGATTCACTTGTTCTAATTGGTGTTCCCTGCCCCTTGTGCTGTCACTGGGCACTAGTGAGAAGCCTGGTGACCTCTTCATTCTCTCCCATCAGTGTATTTATACAAATTGATAAGACCACCACAAAGCTTCCTCTTCTCCAGGCTAAACAGTCTCAGCTTCCTCAAGTCTTTCTTTACATGAAACACAAGAAAGCACACATAAAAAAAAAAATCAATAACTTCTATTGCTAGCTCACTTTTGGTTAGAAACATCCTCTCTCCTGGACAGAGCAGTTGGGGGGGGGGGGGGGGGGGAGGGAAACAACCTGCAACGATTTTACCCAAGACGGCAAACTCCCAGAAGAATGCTTTGGAATCTCCACCTTGAGCAGCTTAGTAATTTTAAGACTAAAACCTACTTACAGTCTGAACTGTACATTTACCCTGCTTACTAACTTGCATACTTCTACACAGCAAACATTTAGGAATGTGACATACAAAATATTGTGAATATGGTTTCCATCATGGGAAAAGATAAGCAGGTACAATGGGGAGAAGGAAGGAAGGAATGCTGTCTTTCACACATCAGAGGAAAAGCTGAGAACTTCAGTTCGAAGACAACCAGTCAGCAATAACGACATATTTAGGAACTAGTCCACACTGAATCAGGGTGGAGGCTGCAGTGTTCATTCATTTTTAACAAATTATATTACTGAGGAATAAGGAGTGGAAAGTGATACGACCAGAAAGTACTTGGGGGCCAGAAGCACAGAAAAACAGGGAAGATCAAAAACACCATAAGAAGGATAAGAACAAGTAGAGGACCAGACAAAGACATCCTCACAGGAACCAATATACACACAGGGTGTAAGGGGCAAGTGTTTGGAGCTTGTTTTTTTAAAAGTAGCTAGGCTGACAATTAGCAAACCGATAAAAACAACAATACAATTACAATCCTCACATTTAGCTAAGATCTCAAGAGATTAGTAAAGACCACTTCTTGAGGAAAACAAGAGCTAAAAACTGAGCCGAAAAGTGTCTGGGACAAACTTGGAGAAAATTAATCCAGTCAGCATGATGGGTAACATTAGATGAGAAAGACGAGAGAAAACTGATGGGGAGGGGCAGAGGTTTTATAGGCTGAAAACCTAGAGCATTTTTATTGTAAAATCAGCCAGAAGAAAAACAAATCTCATCTACAAATCAAGACGAGAAAGCGTAGCATAAAACAAGCGTGATGGGTTAAAGAAGCAGCAGGTACAATATTTCTACCTGTAACCAAAGTAACAGCTGTAAGGGAGTAAAAATGCTTTCCTTTTCTTGACAGAGAGAGGTGACCAACAAAGATCAGTAGGAATACTTGCTAAGAGAACTAGCAATAAAAAGGGTTTAAGAAGCTAATGAGTTGACAAAAATACCAGCTGTTACTGCAGATGTGAGATTCAATCAAACCTGAGAAGGAGAATTGTTCACCTCAGACAATAGCAAAGCCAAGGGACAAGAGAACTACTCCGTACTGGAGGAAGTTTGCCCACTTGCAGGATTTCCACCTGAGACACTCCACAGTGTGCAAGAGAAGGAGCAAGGGAAGCAGCTGTTCTGCAAGGGGAACACTGAACTCGCACAAGTTAAGCACTGATCATACATCCGCACCAAATCATCGCTTTTGAAAAATTAAAAATTCTGCTACAAATACACACCTAACTGCACAAACAGCCAGAACAAGAGTGTGAAACAGTTTTCAAACGACAGATTTGTGTTTCGGTGTTGTCAAGTCCCTTTTGAACTAGATACTGATGGTTTTAGAAAATACACTTGGACAATACTGCATTTCAGATTCGGTAATCACAAAGATGAGACACTTCAGCACTGAGATTCAGACAGTCACAGATCTGCACATGTGATACACTATACATGACACTTCTACAACTGAACCCCAGTGCTACACTGTTGTGGCATCCTTGCTGTTTCCTCCAGTTTCCACTACAATCCGTTTGGTAGATACAGCATTCTGTCACTGGCAGAGCTGAAAATCTATTCCCAGAAGAAAAATATTAAATTAATTTTCTACATTGTGAAGGAACAATCAACTTAAATTTTAATCAAAAACAGCCAGATTTTTTAAGAAGTTATGACAAAAACCTCCTCCTACACTTCTTGCTGGGCTACACTGTTAATTCCCTGTCTTTAAAAATCATATTGCCTATTTAAAGTCTCCACATGCAAAACTCAGAAAGACAAAACACTCAATATACAAAGGAAACCAAAATTAAAAAAAAACGCCATCAGACATAAAATATGCAAACAAAAGTGAAAGAATCTCTCAAGAGTTACAGCGGCAGTATTACTTGTGGCGACAGAAAAAAGAATTATTTTCAAATGTGAGACAATTTTAGTCTCAATCTGCCTAATAATTTTACTAAGAATTTTCTTCAGAGCATACAGCGCTTCTGTAAAACAAAATAATTCCAGGTACTGTCCTGCAATTTAACATCACAAGGGCAGATCTTACTGGAATAGGTAAAAATAGCACTAGTGAACATGCCAAAGGAGAGTCTTTCCACTATATGGCCAGTGCTTAGATTGCAACATCAGCTGGCTCTCTTTTTATAACCTCTTGATTGCCAGTGAGCAGTTACACAGTCAACTTAAAAGGTTTGAGAAATCTAAGGGTAAGCTCTGGAACTCACTTTCAGCTGAAATCAATCCACTGTATCACTGACATGAACACTTTGTTTCAGCATGCTATTATTGCATGTGTAAGCTTTATACTTGCTTCTAAAGCATTTACCACAGATGAATGATGTAATTCAGAATACGGTTTATTTTTTGTTAAATGTCAGCATAAAACTAGAGGCTTGCACACTTTGTTGTTTCTTCTGGCTGCAACACTCTGGAAGCTACTTGACTTACTACACTCTCTCGCAGCCGTGCATGTGCCATCTTCCAATGACCCCATTTTGGCCCGTTGCTGCAAACGCACCCCTCAACCCCAACCACCCTGGAACAACCACTCCCTAGCACCTGAACTGTAGATGGGGTTTCTTCCATGTTTCCTCAAAAAGATAACAACTGTCACAAGATGATCATTTAAAATTGTTAGATCCCTGATCAAACTCAGCCAGAAATGTTGTACTGCTAGAAGAAGTTCATGCTCCTTAGCCAGCAGCTTGACTTACCAATGACTGAAATTGCTCAGCTTTCTAATTAAGTACCAGGGAAACCAGTATCCTCCCATCTTCAACACCACAAACAGGTTTCTGCTTGCTCATGCCTACAGATTGGTATTGATTGGACACAGCTTTCAAAAGTTATTGGAGAGGGAGATAGGGAGGGAAAGGCAAGCTATAAAAAAAGCAGGTCACCACTTAGCTTACACAGTTACTATTACATTGTTTCCCTCAATCTAAAAAAAAAATAGTACGATCACCAATATATTTAACTCTCCTTAAGGCTGAAAGTTCTGTCATAATCAAAAATATGTTTCTTATTTACACACAGTGGCCCCAGTACTGTGTGTATGAAGAAACATACATAGGTCTCATGCAAATTCGAAAGCAGAGTTTAGACACATCTGCCATGCTTAATGTATGGTTTTTACAACACGGGTTTTACAAAAAAACCCACAAAATTACAACAAAGATGTGCCTAAATAAATAACTGATTAAAAAAGGGGTATTTTAATGTGCTTATGAAATACATTAGACCTGAAGAAAATCAAATTCTATCGGAAATTATCAAAATGAGGAAAATATTTACCTGACATTAATCCTGGCATTAACAATTGGTAGGTAAATTCTGAACTTCAAACATGGTTTTACACAATCTGAAGCTGGAGTTATATCCTATCATAAATACAATCAACTTTCGGTGAAACAGAACAAAGTTTCTACAACACCATTTAATATAAAAATCAAGTTGTTAACTATATATCAAACATACCTTTTCAACTGGAAGCTACAGAATTAATTACTGGCTCTTGCAATTCCACATGAAGTGGAATTTAAATCCACCTTGCTTTTTCTTTTACATGAAATTTATAAAAAAATTTTATTTTCTATGATAATCATTTGGAAATAATGTAACCAGCGTTTTTTCTGAGTAGCAATAAATTACATATTTTTTAAAAATTGTTAAAACATTAACTAGCAAATTTTCTTCCCAGCAGCATTGCCACCATTGAAATTTCCAGTCTAACGGCCCTCCCCACATTTGCTCTATTACCTCTGTGTTCCCACATCTGTGTAACAATTCCATGCAAACAAAAGGGAGTACGCATATCTTCACCCGTTTCACTACACTTCCTTCAGTTTCACCAAGAAACTCTTACGTAAAATCTCACACATAGCTTCATCTACCCAGGGAAAATTACGGAACAAAGCAAAAAGGGTGATAATTTACTTGTTTGTCTGACAAGCAGTCACAGCGGGGGAGACACACTTCACCTCTTCCACAGGTAGCACGAGAGTAAAGAGAGCAGTGCCTTATGTGGTATGCTAACAGACCAAAATGACCAGTCCAGAAAATATTGAAAGCCTGACCAGACTTTGAGCAAACACTATTAAGTGACAGAGAATAGATCAAGAAAGTGGAATATGCAAAAACTAGCTCAAATTACTGGTAAGAGTTGACAGAGACATATACTGGAAGCAAATGACTAGCAAAATAAAAGGCATTACAGAAAAATACAAAGGAAGATTAGTTATATATTAAAGTTTCTCAATATATACCTAAACTTTAGCCCTACAGAGGTACAAAGGCATCAAAGACATCTTTCTTCCGTTTGTGCACCACCTTGCATCTCCCTCCTGCTAGTCTCTCCAGCTGGGTGTTCCTGAAACACTCATTTTCAAAACTCTAGCTTGTTCTGGAGTGAAAAAATTTCTGTAACAGAAGACTATAATGGGGGCTCTGAGCCATTTTTTAAAGCCTAAACCTCTCAGCCAGCTTTAATTAATATGGTTAACCCTGTGCCACACCCAGCTGCAAGTTAGTGAAGCAACCTCCCTCTAGCTCGTGAACTAAAAATATACAAGATGTCTCAACTGCTCTTAACCGATACTACGTATTTCAATTGGAATGCAATATTAATTAACATCCTTTTGTCAGCTGTTTGTCAGAAATGAAATATTTTAGGGTCAAACCAACAGCAAGTGTGCAACGTATGCTGAAATCTGAAATGAGGCAATGAAATGCAGCAGTAAGAGAAAACAGGCAGCACCACCGTAATCAACTCAACATCTGCAGCGAGCCACAACACAGCAAGCAAAATGATTCCGCACAGCACTGAAACTGAGAACAACAACAACATAAAAAGGGGCTTATATCAGAGGAGCTGGAGATACAGGTCCCATCTGCAGATTTTCAGATAGTGCAAAGCAAACAAGGCAGAGTCACTCACACACTCACCACACGCACAGATTATTTGCAAGGCAATTCTAAAACTCTTTTGCCTGAAGTTAAGACCAATCAGCTTTGATTTAACCGTGCTACTACTCTGCTTCACGTCTGCAAGGGTGCAGGATACGTCTGGAACGTGCACAACAGAAACAGCAGAACACGGACACACCTGCAACTGCAAACAAATCCAACGACCTGCATTTGCCACCGTACTGTCCTACACAAACCCAGAGTTTTTCTGCATTACAGTCTTAGCCCTAAAAAGCCTGTCATTCCCCATAAGCAGGCAAAACACTCTGGAAACATATAATTCGATCACGTTGACTATGTCACTTAAAACCTTGAAAAAATGATACTCATTTATGAAAACATTATGTTTATTAATTATCAGTTACAATTCTTAGCTCTGAAGTCTACCAAGAAAATGCTTTACTCATTTACAAACGACTCCAGAACAGCGTTTCGTTTCTGCTCATCTGCTGTATGCACTGCAGCATTTCAGTACACAAGATGTCCGTATTCTACCGAACTGTAAAAGGTCAGTACACACCGCTGCAATAAAATCAACTTTGTGTAAAACAGATGGCATTTATAGTACCAATACAATATTCAAGTCACTAAAGGAATAAACGTGCCCCAGTTGCTTTTCAAAGCAAAATTGTTGTTTACAAAAAATAGTGTACGCAGCATGAGCCAGCACAGCACAGAGAATTATTCACAAAACTTTGTCCAAAACAGACTTTCTCTTCAGAAAAACTAGAACATCACTAAATACATACCTGGATTAGCCATACAAAATCAGTTGTACCTACCTCATGCTGTCTCAAAACTTGCGAGCTAATGCACGCTCATTGCTAAAATACCTTGTTAATTTACCATAAAGCTAGTATTTTTACCCAATTTCCTAGTGCTGGATCAACTCCTCTTTCAATAGATTTCCAGAGCTGACAAAATGTTTCCGCAACCTTACTCAATACACAGCAAATGTATTTCATACCAGAAAATACTGACGGGTTTTGCATAAGCAATTACACAAAATCAATCAAAATCAGTACAACGCAGATGTAAACGTCTGCTCATTTACAAATTAAACTTACGTGAAACTTACTGAAATTGTGCTTAAACTGCCACGCTTGAAATCTTAGTTAAATCACAAGTTTTAATCTTGCTTTGACTACTTTGGTTACTTCCCCAAATAAAGATAATGTTGACTTAAGCAATTTGATGTTTTTATGAGAAATAGAACACCGACTTCTATTTCTCTTCACACAGCCACAGAGTCTCTAGATTTCTGCATTTTTAAGTTAGAAAATGGCCCCGGAACTTATTTCTTACAAAACAATCATCCTTTTCGATTATTGATTTGTTTCAAGCAGAATTTGCATGGAAGTTTTGGAAATTCAACTACACAAAAACATGTTACACTTGTTTCCTAGGCAACTGGTCTTATGTGATCACGCCACGCTGCTGTCCTTCTGCCTCTCCTCCAGCAACTCTCGGACATACCAGCTTACTTCAACTAAACAGTTAGGTAAAAGTATCAAGAATACGAAATTCCCACAGGCTATGGAAATAGGAAGCCGAAGCCTGGAAGCATCCTTTGCTCTTCCGGCCTCTTCATCAGCTGGGGCACCACAGCACAGACCTTTGGTGTGCCAGCTGCAGCAGCACATCACCCCACGACGAAACCAAACCAAGGGAAAAGCCTCCCTCTTGCCTAGCTGGCAGGCCAAGAGGGTAGACAAGCAACGTAAGAACCGAGGGAAAGGAGCAGGAGAGAAAATCTGGAGGGTGTTTAGGTCAGGCAGTACTGCAGACAGAGAAGCAAGGGGTGCTACAGGTATTGCAAAAGCATGGCAAAGGGAATGACTGAAGGTGCCATGGAAGAGAAAGACAGTATGTTTGCAGCAGAGATGATCAGAGACCCAAACACAAATCTGTATGGAACTAGAATTTGTTAGTTCATTTGCTCTTGTAACTTTATTAGAATATAAAAATAATTGAAACATTCTGCATCCGTAACACACAAGCAAATTTATCAGCACAACTCCTGCATTTGAAACCAGCTGATTTTTAGACTTATTTATGCATAGTAATTCAAACTAACAGCTTTTGGTTCCCATCTCCTACAAAAGTTTCAGAACCAACAGCTCTCATCATCACAATATAACTTGTTTTCAAAGGCAGAAAACAAGGAAAACTTGTTTTTTTCCTCAACAGTGAAGGAGCCAAATACACAAACCAGGGGGAGGAGGGGAGTATATGGCCCAGAAGAAACTAGTGCTGATTTAGCATACCAAGAAATGCTGACCAATGATTTTTGTGGATCATGCCTGTGGTTTATAAAATATGAGTTATTTTAATAAGTTATAGTAAGTTCAGGCCCCGAGACAGCAGTAACTTCATAGGTAATTTGAATAGACTTTGTTGTTGTTGAAGAATAAAAAATGGAAAGTTTTATTTATACACCAAAGGCATTAAACTAAAAAAAATAAAGTTTTATATCTTCTTTGGAAAAAAAAGATATTTTCTCTGCTACTTCCAGAGTTTCTTTCAGAGCAGGTTAGTCAGCAGTGTTGCACAATAACTTGCCCAGTGCTGAAGATATTAAGTATGGCAACAAACCTTATGAAAAACACATTCCAGATTTCTGAAAGCACCACTGCTCCAACCCAAGTAAGCTACTTCACATCTGATTTAATAATCTAAGATTAAATTGCTTACCGTATTAATCAGTCATCCATTTTGTGAACATATATACAGATCCATACCTTTTTTTATGATTAATTGTAGCCTTAGGGTTTAGCTATAGAAAATATTTATTAAGACAAACTAAATTAAAGCCACTTCTATTCTAAACGGGTGTCCACAGAACAGATTCAACTGAACTACCTGAACTTAACTCTCACTTTCACCAATTCAATCTCTTCTTCTGCACCAACACTGCAGACCTGTCCTGAAGGATACGTGTGTCCATTCAAATTATATCCTAGTTTTACCCAATGCAGCAATCCTTTAGACAATATTTGGAGCTGAGTTTTTCAGAAGCACTAAAATAAGAGTCATTTTCAAAGTCTTCTGTACAAAACTACTTTCAGAAACTTTAAGTTGGCTTCGGTTTTTGAAGCATGTTAGTTTTACTGCATTACAGACCCTTCCTGTTTTGCATACCTACAACAACCTACAACTGCATCTGGAACACACACTGTGCTGTAGCATTTCCACTACAACTGGTTCTGAGGTCCCACTGTCACTGGCAAGGTCTCTCTACTTATGGATGTCGCTTATAGACTAAGAACGAAAAAAAACTTTACACAAATTACTCGGCCTGACGTAGGCAAGACGAACAATGGGCAAGAGACACGCTGGTTTTAGCGCAGGCAGGTTATTTGTGTGTACATTTAGCCTGTAGATAAAGAGTCCAGAAACAGCGCAATCCTCAAGGCCTTGTTCTGGGCTAACATCACTTACACACAGCCAAGTTGTAGCAGTTTAGTAGAAATTGGTGAAACTAAACGATCTTACTCCCGTTTTCAAAGCTGAGCCTAAGTTCCGGAGGGGGGGGGGGATAAACAAATGAAGCAGTCGGCTCAACCCGAAGAATGCCCGAGCAGAACGCACTCAGCCGCGCTAGCACAGCCCAAGCGCCTTTTCCGCGCTGGGCTCAGCAGGCAGCAGGCGGAGGGGAGGCCCCGCTGGAAGCGCGGCAGGGGCCAGGCCGCCAGCAGCCAGGCGCAGGCCGAGCAGGGCCCCCTCCGCCCCGGCCCCGCTCCCCGCTCCCGCCCGCCGCTCGGCCCGGGGCACAGCCGCCTCGGCCCGCACCCCCCCGGGGCTCGGCGCCGGCACTGACAGGCGGCGGCGGCCGCGACACACCTCCACTCCCGCCCGACCGCCGCGACGGGCCCCGCCGCTCCCGCCCGGGCTTCTGGGCCCCTTCCCGCTCCCCGCGCCGCCTCTCCTCGGGGGGCGGGAGCCGCCGGCCGGGCCCCGCGGTGGACAGGGCGGCCCCGCGGCAGGGACGCCGGCCCCGGCGGTGGAGGGGAGGCGGCCAGCGCTAGGCGATCCGACCGCCAAGGGCTCCGCGATGAGCCGCGACCCGCAGGTAGGGAGACGGCCGACCCCCCCTCCCTCCTCCCCCGGTCCCTGTCAGGGGGTTTCCCTCACGGACGGGCCGGTGCGCCCAGGGCTGAGCCGCCGCGGGGAGCAGTCGGCGCCGACACCGAGAAAGAGAGAGCCCTTCTCTCCCCGGTTCCGAGCCCTGTCCCCTGCCGCTCACCAGCCCAACGCCGCTCCCACCTGTGTCACTCACTCCCTCCCAGCGGCTGCCTCCAGGCTCTCGTCCCGCTCGGCGCCGTTCGTTTCGTTCCTCATCTAAAATGGCGGCCTCACACTCAGCGAGACATTTATCCTCCGCCCATCGACCCTCCCGGCACTCGGCTCCTTCCCTTTCGCCTGTCTCTCCTTCTGCTCCCGGCCCCCTCCCCGCCTCTCGGCCTGGCGGCGGAGCGCCGAGCTGCCGATGGAGCCGCCTCCTCCCCGCGCGCCGCCATTTGGGAGCGGCAGCCGAGGCGGCGCCAAGGGCCGTGAGGTGAGCTCAGCTCGCGCCGCCGCTCCCCTCCCGCACCCGGCTCGGCGGCCGAGCTCTGCCGGGGCGACCGAGCCGCCTCCCTCCCCTCAGTCCCCAGCCAGCCCGGCCTCACGGCCGCAGCCCCCCGCCCGGCTGCTGGGCGGGTGAAGGAACGGGGCCCCGGGGCAGCCAGCTGCCCGCCGCGCCTCAGCGGGGAGCCGGGGAGCCTTACCTGCTCCAAAGCGAACCCTGTTTCTGAGGGGAGCGGGCAGAAATTCCCAAGGGGCGGTACGTGCTGAGAGGGGTGGGGTGTGAACTGCTGGGAAGAAATAAATAAAAAAATAGCGAACAGCTTTTTTTCCTGGAGGAGACGGGGAGCAGCTGGCGGCAGTCCTCGGGGTGCGTAACGGCCTCCCTGGGAGAGGAGAGCCACGGAGGGGCTGCTGTCGGTCAGGGTGCTGCCCGTGCACCGCAGACTAACCCGGTTTAGGTCAGGTTTTGAAAAGGTGCAGCGCTGCATGGTAAATGGTAAACAGTTTGTCATCCCGAAACAGAACTTCTAAGGACAACCATTGCAAAGTAAAACATTTCTCCTAGAACTGTTTTTAAAGAGCATACACGTTTGCATTTACAGTCATGTAAGTTACATTAATTGTTAATTAAATAAGCACTTCTCTAAGAAGAGCCTCCAGCAAAATTCTCTCAGCCTTATTTGGGATTTCTCTACAGAATAAGGTTTATTCTGATACAAACCAAGGCTTGAGTTCAGCTAAAGGCACATGGACCTCGTAAAGGCACAGCAAGGGCAAGAAAAAAGCAGCACTGTTGGGCCTGCCTCTGCTAAGCACCGAGTAAGAAAAAAACCACACGAAGTCTTCAGCTGCTGGTGCCCTCCAGGAAGAGGTGTGGTTGCCAAGTAATAGGAGATTGAAAGGGGGATGGCAACCCGGAGCTCTGGAAGACTGAAAGAGACGTTTTCATGTCTCTAGAATACTGTGGTTTGGTACTTTATTCACATATTTCTAGAAGTTGTCCACTTACTCTAGTGTAATAATGCCTTCAATTTAGAGGATATTGCTAAAACAAAGATTTAAATAAACTTCTGTAGTGCTCTTGTACAAGACAAACCACATGGAGACTTCAGCCCTTCTCTTAGGAAAGGTGCTTATTGTCTTTTTCTCTTCCCCTTTGCCATAGGCTCAGGCCTACCAAAAAAGCCCAGAAAAACAAATCCAGACTAAGAAGGTACCTAACAAGGACAGAAGTAATGAACGTGAATCACTCTTTTCAAATTCTTACAGAGTAGGTTTGCTCTTAAGCGGCGCATTTGAACTGAAGGAGTCTTCTGACGCATATACATAGTCTGCCTGACTTTAACAGGAGTCATATCTGTGTATCTGACTGTGAGAGTTGGCCCAGGAGAAACAAAGCAGTGTGTACAATCAATATTCAGATGGCTAAGACTAAGCATATCCATGTAATATGGCAGACGTAGTACAGATTTTGGCAACATATGCAAAAGGAGCTTAAAATATTGTAATGTAAAATATGAATAAGAACATGCCACGAGAAGTTTAAAAAGAAAAGGGAAAGAAAAGAGGGATAACCACCTCTTAAGAAGAGGTGGTTTTCACAGAAGACCATTTTCATAAAGTTTTAAACTTCTTTTTTAAAAAAGTAGAAGGATCAAGGAGTGTAGTCATGGAACAAATGGACACAGGTATGGAGGAAAGCAAGCCAAATTTCAGATAGTTACACAATGTAGCACATGCAAAGAAATACAGTAATTACAAGAAAAAGAAAAGTGCAGAAAGAAACCAAGCAGAGAAACTCAAACATTACAGCATGAAAGTAGAAGGGAAGCAAAAACTGAACAAACTTTCCAAAATAAACTGAAAATTATTAGCATTCTTCCTGAGGTTGATCCATTTTATGTTTGTGTTCAGTGGTTGGGTTTTCAGTGTGTTTAACGTGAATGTCTAGGTATTAGACTTTCATTTGTCCAGGCGTATAATTAAATCTTACATTTTCACAGTCTGAAGTGTTTTCTACCTCTATAAAAAGCAGCCTGAGGAGTGATTAGAAAGAGAATGAGAACCAGTGCCACTAGGGTTTAGAGTGGACTGGTGACAGTAACTAATATCTTGACATATCAAGGAAATCTGTCTAACAGTTGTAAACTTGGGAACTCCATTCCAGCCGGTGGATGTGTCACACGGGCAAAGCCATCTCAGTTTCACAGACTTCAGTTTCCTCATATTTAAAAATGGGGTGGATAATAAGAAGAGTTTTAATATTGACTGCTGAAAAGCAGCATGTGAAAGTTAAAAGTATTACTTGCTGTGGTTCAGTTTGCTATGTGCAATATCATGTGTTCCCCATCTACTGAACTGTGATTACTTGACGAGTCTCAAAAAAGTATAAAAAAAGTATAAAGTGGCATCATATGACCTTAATTGTAGTTTTAGTACATAAAATACCTGTAAGCCTCAAAAGAGTGAGTAGCAAGAATTAGGAGTGTGACACTGGCTGGGAAAAAGAAGAAATGTATTCCACGTTATGACGGAATTTGGGGTATCAAATCTTACTCCCTTACTCCTCAAGCCAAGGATTGCTATAGACAAACTTTGCCATTTTATCCAGGGTTATGCAACCTGAGCCACATTCAAATACTTGTACATGTTATTTTGATATATGCTATAAATTATTCTCTTATTCCCCCATAAGAAATTTTTTTCTTTGAGTAATAGAACATTGGTTAGGAAAAATTTAAGTCAAGTTAGATACGAAAGAAGTCCAACATACAGAGGTCATGAAGAAAGCAGCCTTGAACAAATCAAGCAGTAGCAACCTACAAAGAGAAATACCCCGAATAAGGAATGTCTTACTTGTATGGTGGTGCATGAAGTATTTATACTTTATAGTTCAGCTGAAAGACTTTATTATTTCCCCGTGTCACTGACGTGATCAAAGAGGGATAAGAAGGTAATTTATAGTCTGTTTTTTTCCATGCATTGTAGAATTTAAATGGCATACATTACTGTACAACAATAGGACATCTTGTGTATGAAGCTGTTAGCAAAGCAGTAGACTTGTTTTGTTGGGATGGAAACCATAGCATAGTCTGTTCACATTAATTATTTTTGTTATTTTATCCTGAACAAGCTCTTAACTTTCTATTTTATCCCTATCCAGCTAAACGTGGTTGCTATTGGGCAGGCTGTGGAGCATACCTTTCTCTACTCTGTTCAGCATCTCTTCAGTCAAATCGTGACGCTAACTCTTGAGAGCTTTTCTGTTCTGTATGAAAACAACGAACACCTGACTTCCCATAGGCACAAGACAAGAGATACCTCCTTCTGAAAGCTTCAGTCTCTGTCATCAGTCATAGATTAAGCATGTAGTGACTTCGTTACTTCCCTGGAAAGGCTGGATTCTGGAAGCAGATCCATCTAACCAATTCCTGCCGTCAGAAACTGAGGGGAAGTCAGTCAGGCTATGAGACGGGGTTGTGCGGGCTTGCGTGTCTGCGGGTTCTAACCCCTAAGAGTTTTATTCAGTAAATCTTCATCTCAGTATAAAGTCAAGTCGGGTACTTTATGATACAGAATGGACTGTCTGATACAAACCTCATGTATGCTGTTACTACCTCATGCTTCAGTATCTATTTTTAAATTCACTTTCGTTTATTTAATTGCAGAGCCAAGCCAATTAAAGGACTTTAAGACAGTTACCAAGAACCATCATACAAAATTTCTTTTGTCATGTTTTACACACACGCACATGCACACCCTGTGAGACACACTGCCTGAGGTAAACACATAGTGCCATAGTTGCCTTCACAATACTGCAAACAAATTTTTCCGTATCTGTTGACCACTTCATTCTGTACATAAATGTCAATTATTGTCTTCATTTTTTCCTTCCTGTCTTCTTTTTTTACTGCTTTAACACTTTCATTTAAGAAACACGTTTATCGAAAAACCATATGCAATTCCTTCTACTGTCAAGGACTATAATCCTCTACAGATTCGTATATTCTTCCAGAATCAATTCCTTCTCTAATGCTATCATCGATCTATTAGGTATTCAAACTTACGTGGTTCTTGAGTTGTCCTTACATAATCTTAAAAATAAAAATATTTGATGAAAATGTCGACTGCAATAGATTTTCAATACCAGTTTGTGTGGGAACACTTCTGAGTAAAACAAACAGATTTTCATCAAGCCCTACAGTAATAAATAAGTTATTCTGAGAGCAGGTCTATAAACAGTAAGCAATAATCTCTTTCTGAAAAAAAAAAAAAAGTATATTGGCCTTTCTTCAATGATAGCCTTGCATGAAACATTCTTAAAATTTTCAACAAATTCTCTACCAGTTTTCAGTCCTCCATATGCTCCCGCTGTAATTTATGGTATTATAGATATCCAGTGTCTCTGAGCTTGTTATATGCAGTGCAGCAGAGAATTCCTGCTTCTCCAATTTCAGTGCAATGCAGTTTGCTCCCAGGAAGATTCAGAGGCACTGCACTACCCCATCCAGTTCTTTCAGACTCTTCTCCAGACAGGAGGAGTTAAGTTGCTTTCCTGAATTTTAGATACTCATTTGCAGTACGTATTACCGAGATTTACTTGTCTTCTAGTGTGAAAAGAATTTGTGACGTATAAGAATGCTCATGGTAACTTTGCAACCTGAGATTTAAAGCACAGGTCCTGCTTACAGACAGTTGTCCCTGCTGCATGACTCGGCCCATGTCCATCGACTCATTTGGTGTCACAGACCTTGGCTACCCGTTTGTTTGCAAATGCCGTATAAGCTGGCTGAAAAAACAAATAAAAATATCACTAAAGCCACGTGGTTTCAAAGTGATCTCTGTTAAGCTGTGTCTGACAGGTATAGCTGTATTTTATTAGGTAACCATAGCTGTGGTTTTTCCCTGTAGTTGGGAATGTATTGGAGGGAGAAGAGTCAGATTCCCAATAGAAGGATCGAGAATCTGGGTAGCCTTCCTTTCATTGCAAACAAAAGCTTCAAAGGGGGACCCAAGACAAACGTATGAAGTCAATTGGTGTACCACCACATACTGAGAATACCAAAGCATAAAAATCTTTGTAGGATAATGTTTTATAAATAATGTGGAAATGTCGAACTGATGGGTGCCACCTGCACGGTGAATAAATAGCAGTCTGAATAAGCATTATTGGAGCTCCAACAGGGGAAGAAAAAAATTCTGGGCTTTAATTTGTTGCTGTTTGAACAGTCGTTCCTACTTCATAGACAATAAATATAGCACTTTGATTTATACATGTGTTCTATTTTTGAAACCTAACCAAACTGGTTTATTTGGTTTATTTTGACGTTCTGAAAAAGTCTAACCACAACAAAATCTATTCAGATCTAGGTACTACAGTTTAGAAATAAAAAAGCAGAAATAGCTCTTCCCTGACAAACATTTTTGGAACCTAGCCTGAATATCTAATTGCTCAGCTGCAGAAGACTTTTTATTATACCTGATACAGAGCTACAGGAAGAGACTGACCATCTGATTTGCAATGACCTATGCATTATTTTTCCTGGGCATGGACAATTTCTAGTGTGTGTTAACTGGACTGCACTCAATATGTAGTTTCTCTAGAAGTTATTGTTTGTAATAAAGTACATTAGGATGACAGCAAAATTTCAGTTTTCTGTGAAGATTCACAAGTATTGAATGAGTAGCGATAGGGTAAGACAGATGTGTGTACATGCACGTATGTATCTGGCTATATCTGAGTACATGTATGTATGTTCAAAACATATGGAGGGATGACAGACAACAAAAGAAAAAATATAAACTTCCCTTTTATCTTTTCAGAAATACTATTTTTTGTGATTTTTCATTAAAAAGCCACACTTTTTTAAAATAGTTTTCACAAGGAACCTGTTCTTGTTGTCATGCGTTTGTGTTGTGTACAGAAGCACTCATGTTCTTTTTGGCAACACGCTCAGCTTTTGTCAAAGGTAGATTCTAAGAGAAAGGGGAATCAAAAGCCGCCTAGCTAGCGTATCTATCCAAGCTGCTCTCCAGCACTGCTATTCCCAGATAAAGCCAGACTAATTAGAGTATAGGTACAAGGTTATAAATACCTGGCATCATTCAAAGGTTCAATGTATCTAGCAAAGGTGGCAAATTAGAAGTCCATTTTAGCCATGTGCATACATTCGTGTACTAAAAGAAATGGAACTCTCATTTACTGGATTCTGTTATACTAAGCTATGCAAAGTGAGAAAAGGAAAAAAAAAATATTTGGCTTTCAGCACAAGCCTATTTATCCATCGTCTTTCAAGTTCATCTCAAACATTCAGATAAACAGAGATAGGGGATCAAAGGCATACATTACCTTTGGCAAATATACCTATGTTTTAGCTAGCGTTTCACACTTTGTACCTCAATGTCGTATACCGCAAATTGTGCTGAGGAGGGTCTGGCAATTAAAAATCGTGTCGTAAGCACATAATTTCAGAAACTGCATGCTAATGGAAATATATCAACAGTGAAAGATTTGTTATTATTAAGCTGATTAAGCTTGGTATCTGTACAAGTTCATAACTGATCTGTGTATGGCATGCTGGCACGTAGTGTTTCAGAACTAGACAGGTGCTTTGGTGAAAGTTTCAGTATGTGCTAATGGGCCACATCTGTTACAGGTATCAGCATTATTCCTGTCAGCAGCAGAACACATCAGTAGAGTTCACCATGTGAAGCTCTGTGGGATGATACACCAGTGTAGGTATGCTATTTAAAAAAAAAAAATGTATATGTGTGGCTAATTTAGTCTCTGATTATAAAGGCGGGGGATGTTTTTGGCAGATGTTTCGTGTCATTTGTTAAGGCTTTGTTGTTGTTGTTAGAAATGTATTTCTCTTAAACTGGACAGTGGTAATTGAATTGATCATATGCATCAGGATATGCTTTTCCTCCAATGGAAAAGTCAATTTGATTACATTTAAAGCTTCTAATACAAGATGATGTTCATTCTGGTCTTCTTTTGTGAGACTTTTTTTTAATTTCTTTTTCCAAGATAATAAAAACCCAAAACAATGCTATGAGCAAAACAACTAAATTACTTGAACAGTAATTAGCAGAGACATCAGGTCAAAGGAATGCAAACACACAAGTCTATTGCTATGCCTCACTGCAAAACTCTAGTATGCTGTGTTATTAGATTTGTTAAATCTTTCAGCAGTTGCAGAGAAATGAGTATCAACATGTCTGGTTGTACCTGAGTAGTTTTAATACTTTCAAGATGTATGTCTAATACTCAGATGTATTCAGATTAATTTATTCAGATATTCCTTAACTTCAAACTTATTTCTGGTGGAGACAGAAGCTTTCTATTTGCTACAAATTATGTAAGCCTTTCTTCTGCATTTCACCTAAACACAACAGTGACATAAGAACTTAAGTAACTGCTAGAACATTATTGCCGAGACATCAGTTTTATTTGATAGTAAGGCTGAATGAAAAAAGCAAAATCTTTTTTGGGGATTAAAGCCCTGTGTTTCATCAAGTAAGTATTGCTAACATCTCTGTGAGTTGGAGTAACCTGATTCTATGTTCACACACTAATTTGCAGACAGGAAATAAAATTAGGGGGAAAATACCCTTTTATATATATATATATATATATATATATATAGGTTGAATGGAAGGAAAGGAATAGAAAATTCTGGTTGCCAATATATAACATCTATTTGCTTACAATTCCAGCTTGAGGTTTGATTACTTCAACATACCACCATTTTAATTTTTAGTTATGTCATGCTGTTACCTTAATTCTAAACGGAGTATTACTTCAGTATTATAGGGTCAGAAGTGCTTTATGATGGTTCTGTAATTGAAGTAAAGTAAATCTTTCCTGAGGCAAGTAGTATGAAACTCAAAAGCATTATTGGTACCAGAGGAGGATCAATTGCCGAGACATCTCCCCAGCACATACTTGCTATACAGATACACCTCTTTTAAGACTCTTTTGAAATAAACTAAGGTGGATTTTTTTTCCTCCTCTTGTGAAGGCCATACAGTGAATAAGAAACTGTGACCAAAGATCTCTTGCAGCTACCTCTTATACTTGACGCAGCACTTTCTGGGTAAATTCTCTGATATTTTTTTTTTTAATAGCTTTGAGGTTCACAGATTTCAAGATAAGCTATTTAGCTAAATATTTGGGTAAAATATTCAGTACAAAGCAACCAAGTTATTTCCATGATAAATCAAGTTTTGAAGTAGAGTCATGCTCTTAGGTGACAAGAACACAAACAAAATTATTTGCCTTTGTTTCCCCCCAAGGCTTCATTTAGCATTTGATAACATATGGTCAGCTATGCTTTTTCTTAAATATTATTGGTGATAATAGACACAGTTTTGTTAAAAATAAAAATTGCGTATTTTTATAAGCAAATTTCCAGAATATATGAAATACAGGATAGCTTTTACATATTATTGTAAGTTAAATATATTCTAAATTCATATTTAGCAGCTGCTTTGTTTATTTCTAGGAGAGTTCAGGACATTTGCATTGAAACCAAAGGTCTAACCTCAGATTTTCAGTGCTATCATAATAAAGCATATTACTGAGATTGTTTACTTTTATAACTTTAGGTATAATTACTACATTTCACCTTTAACTTCTGCAGTTGTGCTTTCCTACCCATCTTCATATAGCTCAGAGAGACTTAGAAAGGCAAGATTTAGCATGGAATTTCGAGATGGAGGACAAAAAATCCAAACCACACAACAAAAATACCAAAAGCAAACCTTAGAACACAAAAGGATTTAAAAAAAAAAACAACAACAACAAAAAAACCCCAAAACAACCACACATTACTTGTCAGTTTCAGAGGAGAGGATTTACTAAATTTAGTAAACTTGCTGTTGGTAAAGTGACTATAAGAAAGAAAAGTCATCCCTTCCAGATTCTCTCCAAGGTGGGCCATTACTTTCAAGTGCAGAAGTATGTTAACAACATGTGCCAAGTATTAGTGCAATTATGTTTTCATTTGAACCCACCTTAGGGCAGTTTAGAGGATTTAAACATTATCAGTGCAAAGCTTTAGCATCATGCACTACTTAAGTGGTAACAATTTGTCCTTGCAATAAGCAAAGTGGTGAAATGTGATATTGCAATATATCCCAATTCCTCTGGTATCTGGAGGAGAGTAGTGAGTGTTACCACAGTAAACTCTAAGTTAAGGACGTTGAGTTATAAAATACTGGCTAACAGATGTGTACAATATCTAAAACATGGGATTTAAGCACCTTCCATTCAGCAAAAGGAGGGAGAGATGGCAGCTAGTTCATACATCTGAAAAACATGATGAAATCTCGCACCTAAGTGGCCGAAAGATAAAACAGGCCTATTCAAGAAGAATTTCCATTTCTGTTGCAATCCTAGGAAACCTTTGGGTGTGGGTAAGAAAGAGGATCTGTTCTCATATTTGATACAACATAGTTCATATGAAATAATAGATGATAGATTTGTTTAGTTTAATACAGGCCATGCAATTCACCTGAGTATTTTTAAGTTAAAGATGTGGAAAATCCTAGTTTCTCTTAGGGATAGGAAATAGACTCAAGTGATTAAAAATCTCCTGGTTACTTTTCCTGGTAGCTTTTTGTTGCTTGTTTTTGTAGGAAGTTAAGAATTCTCTGAGGAAAGCTCCAAGATGTTTGTGTGGCTTTATGAGTAACGGAAAGAATTTACAACAAAATACTCCACTGCTGCATAGTGATATGGAACAATAAATAAAGTAGTCAAGAAGTAAGGATCGCTAAGACTCCCTTTCTATAAAATAGCTTTTCCTAGGGGAAAGTGGAACTGCTGTAGGACAAGCAATGTTTCTATGAAACATTTGAGATGGTGCTTGCCAGGGAAGCCTACCTTGGAATCTGGCAAAAGGCCAATATGTACTCTATAGCTTTACTTGGCAGTTCGAGTTCTTGGTAAGAAAGCACTACTTGGAAGTAGCAAGTACTGTAGAATTTGACAGTCCTGAGCAAATTCAATTGCTCTGCTCAGCCAGAAACCTAAGCAGTCTTTCAAAAAACCAAGAACATATGGAAAATAATGTTTTATAAAAGAAGACTTGACAAAGAGATAAAATGCTAGGTAGCCAAAGTTGAGCGGTATTATAAACAATCATTTATGTAGGTTATTAAAGATAAAAAATATTTTTCTTATTAAAATAGACAGTTTTCATGTTGAATACTGCATTCCTCATTCAAGGAAAAGAAGGAATAGCAGTTTCAAGAAAACTTTTATCAGCAAAGGACAGAATATGGAATTATTCTTTCATGGTAACTTAATGCATTAGAAAATTTGGTCTTCTTTAGCATTTTAGAATAAACAAATGTTGTTATGAATGTCAGTATGTCATACTGAAGCAGCTGTTGCTGTGCTATACAGTTGCTTGCAGATATATTATCATTCATCTTCAAACAGTCTAAACGGCTTTATTTTTAAACTTAACCTGAACTTGTTATTCTGATTTCCTACTGATATTACAAGAGTAAACAAACAGCAAAAAGGCTGCTGTTATCAGGCAGCCTTAATCACTGTCTGCCTTCATACATTTCTCTCTCTCCCTGCCTTCACTACTGCCATCAGTTCCAAAGCTGTTGCATCACCTGTACCACATTAGATGTATGCCACCCAGTATGCTTTCCCACTGAGAATGCCAACTGCATTTATCTATTTATAATTAAGAGGTTGTAGAGGGGTTTCTGATTCATAGAAGTTATAGAATTAGGCTAAAAAAGGTTTGCAAGTTATTCTTACTAGAATTAGACTCTATCAGACAGATTTAACTGATCAGTCTTTATATTTCACTAGAGAGCTTTTCATTTTTTGGCTTAATTTCCTGACACAAGCTTTCACTTCCAGCATAAGCAGTATGAGTACTAACCTCTAACAATCACAAATGATGTGCTCAAAGCAAGTCACAGGTCTGATAATGTGAACAGCAGTTCAGGTTTTTTGTCTAGGGTTAAAGCATCAGACTGCATCAGGGCATTTGGGCTATATTCCTGACTGTCACATGGAGAAAAACTGTGGACTTGTTAAAGTTCTCTGTAGCTCAGGTTTCTCATCTGTAAAGGAAAAAGTAGGAGCACTGCTATGCTTTAAGGCTTAGGTGCAACGTCACAGGATGTGTAATGCAGTCTAAATTATGGACTGCTCCCAAAGGGACAGTCTCTTCTTCCCCTTTCAGCCCCTGCTGCACGCTTCTGCCCCTTCTCTCACGCTGGATCTAGCAGTCATGACGCTGCGTGGCGAGTCAGATTTTTCCATTTTCATGACTAACCGACACTGCTTGATCAATGCAAGGGAAGGGGCAGGAAGGCCCAACTAGTGGATGAGGTGTGCAGAGACTGGAATCTCCCCATTTGACAACAGCCTACAGATCCAGTTACTTGGTGTGTGAAACTGCAGCCTAAAGTAGTTAGAAACTCTGTGATCCCAGAAACAGTGTCTTTTTGCATATGCAAAGTGTATCTCAAAGGCTATACCTGCTTACCTGTTTATCACACTGACATAAGCAGCAATATTATTGTATACAATCAGAGCTGAAGTTGCTAAATTAGGGGGGGGGTTGTCTTTTGTTCATAAATTCCACATTATAATTAATTTACCTCTTACGCTATAGGTAGTGTCTGGTTTGAAAAATGCCCATATGGCTTCTTCAAATGTTTATAAAAAAAGAATAGGAGTAGATAGGAAGGCAAGAAAGTTTGCTGAGAAACACAGTTTTTCAAGATACTTGAGACCAAAGCAGATACATTGGAAAATTGCAATATTATGTAATAGAAGATGAAATCCTATGCAAGTGAATGCAAAGCAACAGTCTAGGAGAAGACAGCCTGCATCATATGTAAACAGTAAGGCGTTCTGGTTTAGCTCTTGTCAGCCAGATAAAGAGATGCGGGGTTTACTGCGAATAGCTCCCCAAAAATGCCAGCCAAGTGCTCAGCAACAGTTAAGACAAGAAACAATGTCAGGAATTTAGAATGAGAGCTGAGAACAGAGCCAAAGAGAGTACTTAATTGTATTGTGTAATTCAAGGATGTACCCACATTTTTAATTAATTTTGATCTGTTCCTGTGCTGTAATGAATGTTTATTAAAATCAAATGAGGAAGAGAAAGGGCAGCAGGAATTTTTTAGAGATATAAACCAGCTTCTACATAATAAGCCACTAACTATATTAGGACACTTCAGCTAGGAAAATAAAAAGATGACAGAGAAAAATGAAGTTATTTTCATAAGACAAGTGCCTCTCACATGCCTATGTAGTCGTCTCATAGGGACTAAAAAGACGGTTTTGAATAAGAATTAGGCAAACTCAGAAAGTAAGGTACTCTAGTGTCTATTTGTACACGTTTCCTATACTAGGTTCTCACAGAACTTCCGGACCGCAACAAATTCAGTGACAGATGATTGGGAAGAGTGCTGTAAACAAAGAAGGAAGTGTTTTTCCCCTACTACAACCTCCTATGTTTTAGCAATCAATGTAACATTTTCCTGAATTAGAGGCCGATTTTCTATTTCTGTGCATTTGAAAGTCTTTTATAGCGTTATGCTTACTGTAAGTTGCCTTTTGGCTTTTGTGTTTTCCTTACTATGATCTTATATTTAAAATACCAGAGCCAAGGGCTTTTAAAATATCATTTAGAAACAACTTGCACTTTTTGACAAATTACTTCCTGCAGCTAATCGTGCTCTTTTGTTCTGCTGTTTATCCTTCTTAGGTTTGGAGGGAAAAGTCCTTTCAGCTTTTTTCTTTTTTTATTAAAGTCAGTAGATTATTTTGAGTCTCTAGAATAGCATCTTTAAACTCTAAACCATCTGCAAGCATTTTATCCTTTCAGCTGTTACTTCAAAATGAAAACGGAGATTGGTTTGCCTAAGGGCACATTGTGAATTAATGAGGGAGGTGGGGAACAAAATTGAGGAGCAAAGGCTGGCAATCTGTTGTTTCACGATCCAACTACAACTTCCCCCCCATAATTCTTATTGTGTAACAACAATAATCTTCGCTTCTTGGCAACAGTTATCCTGCCGTTTCACTATACTGCCAAACACTTTCAGCTACATGAGATATGTTAGAGTTGAACAATATTGAAATATTTTTACACACCAAGATTTCATGTTTGTGTTATCTCAGTACAGACCACAATTAAAGCAGAACACGTACCCTGGTACAACTGGACAGTTCTAGAGCTAATTAACAAAGCAGGTGCCTTCCATTTGTGTAGTGGGACTTCTCACAATTTGACTACCACAGAGACATCTGTGAACTGAATTACCAGATTTCAACTTACATGCATCTCTGAAATATTAAAATACAGATCTTAGTGTTTTACTGTGTGTAGCAAGTACGTCAAGTATGATAGAATTAAACAGCAAGTTTCCACTAAAAAGGTGTATATACACTTGTTTTGAAATTAATTTGTACTTTTACAAAATGCAGCCAGTATTACAAAAATATGATCACAGTTTGTCACTTCTTAGTGGCAGCACCTCAGATTTTGTCTCCAAAGTGCACCTGAAGTACAGAGTTCTGACTAATCCATTTGACCAAGAGGAATAAGTAATCTATCTATTGCTGTACATTACTTACAGATTAAATCGTGTGCCTCTCCTAATTTGAAAGGGATTTGGGAGACAGGATTTAGATCCAGGTCTATTCTCTGAAGGCTCCATAGTTGTCAGAATCTTGATCTACTAATCCAGAACTGGCCAGGCTTTTTAGAAAAGTTATGTCTCAGATTTAGCAATGCTCTTCCTCCTTCACAAAATCCTTACAAAATTTTGGAGAGTGCATGTTTTGCCTTGCTTGGCCTTTGTTTAATTAAGTAGGATAAACACACAGCTGTTTCTCCAACACCCAGGAACCGAAGGAAAAAAAATAGCAATATGACATAAAAATACTGAGAAAAGTTTTTACAGTGAAGCAGAAATACCATCCAGTGTAATCTGAAGGGTTAAAAAGCTGTTCTGTATTTACAAAAATTTTGTGAATAACCTCAAAGGCTTTGACAGGTGCACCCTAAAGACACATCTGGGGTGTTAACTTGTGGAATAAAGATACAGAGAGTCTGTGGGAGGATGGTGGTCTCCGAGTTTTTGTTTATACGTAGCGCTTTTTTTGGCAACACAAGCAGCATTAAAGCGTGCAGCAAGTTTCTAAAAACCAAGTTTAAAGCACACGGGATTGTCATCCCAGACTGCTCACAAGGGGGGAAAAAAGAAGGGGGGGGGGAAGGGTGGGAAGAAGGAGAAATAACATTTTCCCATGCAGGTATTCTAGAAAGTATAGTAGACTCCATTCAACATAGTAAACAGACAGTTTACAGAAAAGCCAGGCTCAAAACAGAAGTAAAATGAGGAACTCTGCTGTCAAAAAATACAGAAGCTTGCTAACTAAATAAGTATTCAGTGTAAAATTTTATCATCCTGATTCTAGGAACTGAGTGATATGACCACAGGCTATAAAAATAGCCACAGAAAGGGTCACATGGAGTGATGTAATGTGAACATGGAATAAATCCTTGCTTTTTTTAAACTGAATAAAATTTATACTCAGTGAAACTCTAGGAAAAACACAAACCAACAGAAAGCGTAGTCCTAGAGCACTGAATCAGGCCAAGGGCAGCGTTTGTATGCATTTGATGCTTCCATCAGTATCCCATGGTAGAAAAATCTCATATGAACCTTGGCGTAATGGTGCAAAGCACTGCACAGAAGTAACGGATAGGACCTTCACGTCTGGAAAAGTTACTCTCCATTAAATGCATCATCATATAGCCACTGAATTTCTTCTGTTTGATGACAGAAATAGATACGGGAGTGTTAAACAACCCCATTATGAGGTTCTGTCCTCATGAAGGAGGTTCATGATTTCTCAAATATGAAGGATTTCTGGTTTGTTGCTTTTCTACCCTATGTTGTTGTAAATAAAGGTAACCAGGAAATCCGAGATGCAGCGGGGGCCAGTGGATTGCATGTCAGTTTTGCCAGCCTGCGCTCCCACTCCTGTAGTAATATGGTTCAGCATAAAGTTTTCCAAAGTCTGAAGTATTTTGTAGAGACCTTATTAAAAATGTAATCCTAAAACATATCTAAGGAAGCCAGAAAGAAAAAAAAAACAGCTTTCAAGATTTCCATGAGAATATATTGGAAAATACACATCACAGTGCTGAGCTGTGAATGGTTAAAGAAAATTAATAGCTGTACGCAGCGTGCTAATACACTAATGCAAGCAAAGAACGTCATTCCATATGCCCTGGTGCGTGAGATCACTGGCCAAGTGGCTGGATATTTCAAACCACATGAGAGGAGCATCACTCCTTCCAAGCATGGAATAAGGCCAGAAAAGAAAAAAAAAATAAAGAATTTAGAATCTCCTTTAAGAAAAACAAAAAGGTGGCCCTGCTATCAGCTGTACATGACTTGCCAGGTCTGTGTTTTAGAACTGGTCTTGAATTTAAGTTAGCCCATAAATAGATTCTGTGTTATCTTCTCTTTCTACTGCATCATAACACCGTTGGGGAGTTCAGCAACAGACTCCATTGGCTTTGGAGCCTGTCATAACTCCTGGTTGTTGACGTTACTCTTATTATCCAGCTCCATTAATTCCAGTGTGATGCTTTATGCCATTTAATTCTCTTCATAGAACTAGGTGTTAATAAAGTAGTAATGTGGTTCTACGATAAAATGCACAATGTATACAACCATATTATAGCAAATTTTACATTATAATGAGCAATAACTACAAAGGCATTGGATTTAAAGCAGTGAAGGTCTCAAATTGTGGCTCTACCAGAAGCTACTTGGTCAAGTCACCGAGGTGAGTAATTGAAATATGCTTAAGCAGATGTTAAATGCTTTACTGGCTGTGAGACTAAGGTAAGCACAAGAGAGATACTTTCAAGAATGCCAAAATTACTTTGTTAGTGAAAGTGCATCAGCTGGGAAGAATTGTGAAGTAGCAAGGTGCTAACAGGGAAAGTCCATTGTTGCCACACCTGTAGCTTCAAAAGCATTTAATCAAAACTGTGAGATTACACCAAAATTAAAAAAAAAAATCCTGTTTAAGGATTAAATCTTTTGCTTGGGAAGGGTTGTTTGTTTCTACTCCTTCAGCTATGCCCAGAAGATAAGAGGATAGCACAGGTCATTATTACCACCATTCTCAAGTTCACTTGACCTCAAATTCAGGAGCTCTTTCACACCCCCAGATTTCACTCTTCTCTCTACAAGGGGTTAGTTCTGCTTCCTGTCCTAGCCTTACTGTTGCTGCTGCTTCCAGCGGTACAGAGAGAAGGAAAGCAGCATTTCGGAAGAGTTCTGTCCTGTGGAGGGCTGAAATCCACAGTGGGGCTGGAACTTGATATCCTCACAAGGCTGGTACCAGTCCTCGCCCGGCTTGCATGATTCAAGGAAGTCACAGGACTTCACGACACTGAACTAGAAAGAGTGAGGTGAAAGAGTCAGCTCTGCTGTGAGTTCTGTGCATCAGTACAGGCTTGAGGCGGACCTGCTGGAGAGCAGCTCTGTGGAAAGCGACCTGGGTGTCCTGATGGATGACAGGTTGACCATGAGCCAGCAGTGTGCCCTGGCTGCCAAGAAAGCTAACGGGATCCTGGGATGCATTAGGAGGACTGTGGCCAGCAGGTCGAGGGAGGTTTTCCTCCCCTTCTACACTGCCCTGGTGAGGCCCCATCTGGAGTACTGTGTCCAGTTCTGGGCTCCCCAGTTCAAGAAAGATGAGGAGCTACAGGAGAGAGTCCAGCGGAGGGCTATGAGGATGGTGAGGGGACTGGAGCATCTCTCCTACGAGGAGAGGCTGAGGGAGCGGGGCTTGTTCAGCCTGGAGAAGAGAAGGCTGAGAGGGGACCTTAGAAATGCTTCTAAATATCTGCAGGGTGGGGGTCAGGAGGATGGGGCCAGACTCTTTCCAGTGGTGCCCAGCGACAGGACAAGGGGCAACGGGCACAAACTGAAGCAGAGGAAGCTCCAGCTGAACCCGAGGAAGAACTTCTTCCCTCTGAGGGTGACGGAGCCCTGGCCCAGGCTGCCCAGGGAGGTTGTGGAGTCTCCTTCTCTGGAGATATTCCAGCCCCGCCTGGACGCGGTGCTGTGCAGCCTGCTCTGGGTGACCCTGCTTGGGCAGGGGGTTGGGCTGGGTGACCCACAGAGGGCCCTGCCAACCCCAACCGTTCTGTGATTCTGTGAGTTTTGCACATGTCCATGTACTTGGGCTTTGTCTAAAGGGCTTCAGAAGAGCCATCTCCGGAGCAGCTGTAAGCACAACCCACCTGAGCACCCACAGCTACTGTCCTGCAGGCTGCTAGCCCGGTGCGGCTTTACCGGAATATGCTCCAGCTATGCCCAAAGCAGTACCAAGAGGTTCAAAGCCTCTGGAATGTAGGTCATGCTGCACAGGCAGTCTGAGAGTTTGTCTCTGTGAGACGCTAGAGACAGTTTTAGTCTCCAGTTTTCAGTCTTGCTCTTTCTTCTTTACATTTCCATACCTCAGTGAGGAAGGATGAAGCAAAGATAAACTAAACATCACAAGACTCCTGGCTATTACTGTAATGAGGACTCAGTTCTCATATTTTGGAACATATTTGGAAAAATGTTTGGTTCAGTAAGGGTCTATGGCTTCCCGATGCCTCAATTGTCTATCCTTGAAATAGGAACAGGCATGCTCCCCTGGTTCTTTCAACACTTTCAGGTGTTTATGAGGCATCAAGTTTGGTTATGAGGGACATATTCATAAGCCAGAATCCCGTCTAGCATTGGACGTAACTGTAATGTTGACAAGAAAAATACCTCTAATGCTTATGAACACCAGAAAGCTAAAAAAACCCAAGCACCACACCAACAAACTCTGTTAACAAAAGGCAAGACACTGGAAAACAGCAAAAAGCCCCTTTAACACTTTGAACAGGAAGAAGGATTAAAGAGCATACTAGAACAGAAACCAGAACTATTTACTACACGAAGTTCCCACTTCAGCCATGAATCAGCTATGTAAGCGCTGCTTTACGCGTGGTGGATGAGAGGCAGTGTACCATGCCAGTCAGACAGGAGTAAACTTCACTGGTGTTCCCGGGCCAAGCAGATGTAGGTGTCCATGCACAGTAAACTTCACACCTTGCACTCCAAAAGCATATACCGCATATCCCTTTCCACTGGGAAAAACTGGTTCTCATTTAAGTGTTTTTTTTATTTTTGCATTCTTCCCACTCATAGCATTTGTACATTTGTTCCCGACATCTGTAAAATCTCATATGTCTACCTAGGAAGAGTTTCACTAGCATGCTTGCAGCATAAACAGTCTGCTTTTTCTATCCAAAACATAAACAAGAATCAAAATGAAGAGTTACTTACTTTTCAGCATACTGAGATGACGTTATAATATTATGAACATTGCATTTTTCTGGCTAGTAGCCCTGTTTTCCCCATGGCCTGTAAAAGAAGGAAGAAAGTTAACACTCAGCTCATGTTGCAGTAGTTGCAGAGATCCTCAGTTGCCCCTCTGGCTATTTGGTCCAAAGCTGTAAGCATCTGAGAAGTGTCAAATGCAAATGCTGTCACAAATCAGCAAGTTCCCTGAAGAATAAAGGTGATGACTGCTTTGTTTCCAAGCTGTCCTGTGACATGCAGTTTTCCCTTACTTTGACTCCTCTAACCTTTAAGAAGGAGGACAATTAAACACCGTTGAGATACAGCATTCCAAGAGTTCTGGAGAACAGCAAGCAGTATTGCTTACAAATGTCTTGAAAATGTATGAAGACTTCCAGTGGGAAGCTTAAAATAAAAACTTACGTAGCAACAACTTATCTTGAATTCTCTGGCCTCATGCAAGTTCTTGTTCACATTAAGCTCTGGTCTCCTGAAGCCAGTCATACAACAACAACTCAGTGTTTAATCTTGCAAAGAGAAATTCTTCCACATGTCGTTAGTGGTATGGCTCACTCAGGATACAATCTTGGTCCAGCTTGAGGAACAGACTATAGTCCCTGACCAATTCCTTTGAACTTTGACAGTACAGTTTTGTTAATTCTTGTGATTCTACTAAGAGTAGAACGATTCTGTCCTGTGATCCAGCCAGTCTTTTGGAAATCCAGCAGCTCCAGCTCTCACATAATTTTCAGCCCTGTCTGTGGAAATGTCCTTTGACTATCTGCTACTCCCATCTCCTGGGGCAGAGCCTCTAGGTCGTTACTTCACAAGGCAGAGGGACCTTTCTTTCTCTCCTTCAGTACCCAATGTGATTTTTTTTCTGTCTGAGGTTAAACGAGAAGCAGAATCATTAATGCAGCCCTCAGAGAAGAAGCAGAAAGTGTCTAGAAGTCCAGGCCAGCCCTCGTCCCTTCTCCCTACCATTCATGGGTCAGTTGGGCTTTGCTCTCCCTCTCAGTGTGGAGGTGGACTGAAGAATGCTTGGGGTTTCTTCTATTTGACTGGAGGACTCCAGTCTAGAAGCCCTCTGAAGCCTGTGGTGAAAGCAGGTGCACTCTGCAACCCACAAGGGACAGAAGTGTAAATAAGGGCCTCAAACCCATGATTAAATGAAAGCTGGCTACCATAAGCATTGATGAGGGATGTTTTCATTAGGTGGATCACTAACTAGTGTAAGCAGATAGTATGGTGGAACAGATTGTGAGGCATTACTGGAAACCTTTATTATCAGGCAGTTTCAAAAATTCCTGTGCCCCAAAGGCAAGTTGCATTCTATACGTTCAGGAGAACTGGCAACGTCACAGACTCAAGTTCAGAGTGCTCAGGATAATAAAATAAATAGGTATACACACACTCCATATGTTTTTCTTGTCTTTGTTGCTGTTGTGGAAGTTTTCTTCCTTGGGATATTTTGGGATCCAGCCTGTGCTTTGTTAATTCTGTAATACCCAGCACCAAATTTATAGCTGAAGATATTACCCCGCTATTCAGCACTGAAAGCACATAGCTAGTATGAAGAGTGCTAGCTGAAAATGAAGTAATCGAAGTACAGAAAGTGGCATGAAGTCATAGACATAGACTCAGTCATTAAGATATAGGAAAATAATTCAGGAAACAATATTCCTGTTGGGTTTGTTTTTTCTTCATTCTCTCCCCTCCAGAAAAAATAAGAGTTTAATCTCTCCTTTTTAGTGATGTCTCCAAGACTAGACCACAAGGGGAAAAGAGAAGAAGAGTTATGATCCATTTGTTTTACCATCACAAAGCGTATTAGAGAGGGAGGAATCTGGTCTTTTAGATTCTGCTTAGTAGAAAAGGGGATGGTGCTAGGGGAGAAAGAGCTGGCTGAAAAGCCTTGAAAAATGAAGATTGCTGTGGTGCTGTATACAGAGGCTGTAGTGGGATGCTTCTGCTTTAAAGAAAGTTAGTTTTACTTTTTACTACTTTGATCTGAAGGGAGTAATCCAGGCTTATGTAAGCTGTAGTGATTGCACATCTCCTATTTCCTAGCTTGAGTCCTGTAACAGTGCCACTGTATTTGGCATCTGCAAAACAGTTCTTTCTGGATTAGAAGTTACCTAATCACGGGGTAGAACTGTTTCGGGAAGAGCCCCCTAAGAAGTTTTAGAGCATAAAGCCAAGACCATTTTTGAACTTTGTCAATAAAACAAAACAAGCATTAGGGATAAAGTCTCTTATCTACATGCTAGGTTCTGCCATAACCAAGTTGGATAACCAGCCACCAGAGCTGGATTTGGGTTTCAATAGGTCTTTCAATCTCTCCTGATAGAACTGGTTTACTTTGTATAAATACACATGAATAGGAGCAAAATCCTGAAACTTATTTTGTCCCAAGCAATTGGCCTACATTATTTGATAATATGGAATGAAGGGATGTCTCATCTAAACCAGAAACTTTATCTTGGAACACTGAAACCTTTGCTGACAAAGTCTTCACCAAAGTTAATCTCCATGCAGAACTTTTGGCTTTGAATCTCATTTTCCAATGAAAAACCATTTTGTTGAAAGATTTTGGATGAGTTCTCTTTCTGAACAAATACATTTTGAGTAAACACTGTGTAGGACAAGGAAATAGTTGAAAACCATGAGCTTCATCAGTGTCCTCCAGCAGATGCATTTTTGCAGAAGTAATTAACTTGAAGGAAATATACATACACATTCTCTACTGGTTTGCAGTTATTTTCGGGGTATAGTGAGTAATCTAACACTGCATCTGAAAGCAGCTGCAATTTATAGATGAGTAATCTTTGCATATGAATAGATTTTCATCTGTGAATGACTGATTTTTACTTCTTCTCAAAGAGATTAAGTATCTTTTGCTTCCTGTTAGAAAGCAATTACAATTTATGTCAAAAATTCAGTATTGAACACTACAGTTAGATTGGAAGCTGTGTTTCATTCTTGCCTTATTCAGTTGCTTTTGCTATTACCCAACAAATTCCACTGAAGCAGAATCTTAAGGCCCATCTAGTGATAATTTATGGGACTCTAAGCAGTTATGTGAATACAAGAGAGCCTGAATGTTTTGAATTACCTTTGTGCTTGCTTCAAACCAGATACATAATAAGTCTTTTTTCATTTGAGTCTTTATAATAGATGTTACAGACAAAATGCCTGTGTTGCGTATGCATTGTCTGAAGTCAGAGGTACAGGATACAGAAAGGTGGGACTTGCTGCAGTGCCTCATAATCAAAGGGGCAGGGTACAATAGCATTTTTCATATAAATTGATAGTTAATAAAATAGTGATAAAATAAAGGTGTGGTGGGTGTGGAAAATAGAAAGAGAGGCAAACTGGATAAGAAGTATTAGTGTGAAGGGTACACTGGTACTTCAAGCACAAAGCATTCATTTCACGTGATGGTCCTACTGACTCCATGGTTCATCTCCAGTATCTTTGTCCAAAAATAAACACTTTAGTCAGTAATCTCTTTGATTTACGATGATCCTGATCAGAATATGAGTGCTTATTATGTACCATAGCATCTATTTAGACTTAAGAAAAGTGGTATAACGACCAAATTTGAATCTGGACAGTTATATAAACAATATTGTACAAGTTTCTGATTAAGACCTAAATGTGTGGACCTGGACAGGCTGGAAAGTTGGGCAGAGAGGAACCTCATGAGGTTCAACAAGGGCAAGTGTAGGGTCTTGGACCTGGGGAGGAACAACCCCATGCATCAGTACAGGCTTGGGGCAGACCTGCTGAAGAACAGCTCTGTGGAGAGGGACCTGGGTGTCTTGGTGGACGACAGGTTGACCATGAGCTAGCAGTGTGCCCTGGCTGCCAAGAAAGCCAATGGGATCCTGGGATGCATTAGTAGGACTGTAGCCAGCAGGTTGAGGGAGGTTCTGCTTCCCTCTACTCTGCCCTGGTGAGGCTCCATCTGCAGTACTGTGTCCAATTCTGGGCTCCCCAGTTCAAGAAAGATGAGGAGCTACTGGAGAGAGTCCAGCGGAGGGCTACGAGGATGATGAGGGGACTGGAGCATCTCTCCTACGAGGAGAGGCTGAGGGAGCTGGGCTTGTTCAGCCTGGAGAAGAGAAGGCTGAGAGGGGACCTTAGAAATGCCTCTAAATATCTGCAGGGTGGGTGTCAGGAGGACGGGGCCAGACTCTTTCCAGTGGTGCCCAGCGACAGGACAAGGGGCAACGGGCACAAACTGAAGCAGAGGAAGCTCCAGCTGAACACGAGGAAGAACTTCCCTCTGAGGGTGACGGAGCCCTGGCCCAGGCTGCCCAGGGAGGCTGTGGAGTCTCCTTCTCTGGAGATATTCCAGACCTGCCTGGGCAAGGTCCTGCGCAGCCTGCTCTGGGTGACCCTCCTTCAGCAGAGGGGTTGGGCTGGGTGACCCACAGAGGCCCCTTCCAACCCCTGCCACGCTGGGATTCTGTGTAAAACTTGGCTTTGGTTTATGTAACAGTTCTTCATTAGCCCGCACTCAAGATTTTGAGTAATTCTGTGGTGAAATAATAAATTTCCCACAAACCCTTGTTAGCAAATAATCTTTGAATAGAAGTAGCATATGCTCATGTGAGTTAGAGAGTCACAGATTCATCAGCTCTTTAAACAATATTAATTGCCTGCATACTCCTGAAGGACATTAGGCTGCCATGGCATTCCTTCAGCTGTCTGTCTGTAAGGAGAGTTGGCTCAAAGAAAAGAACCAGAAAGAGGTAGGCAAAGCATTTATTTTGGGGTTTGAGACTTTGAGGAAAGGACTGTGAGCTTCTGGCAATATGTGAAGGAATCCAAATGCAAAGCCCATGAAAGAAACCAGATTCAGAAAGGTGCTGGAAAACGCTTTGTGGGAGGCACTCACTGGCAAGGTCGGAGACAGCAATTCAATCCAGGAAGCTGCCAGGAGACTGAGGTGGGTGGGTTAGGTGGAACCAATTCAGGTTTTGGTTTGTTTTTCCCAGCGTTGCACTAAGCTAGTTCTCACAGCTTCATTCTGGTGAATGGATACGTCATGAATCAGCAAGATACTATAAACTTGATGTTGAAATTGAGGGCTGCCTATCTGCAAAAAGATAGCTTTTATCATCGCTCACTTTTGTAGCCAGAGGAAACGGTTCCTTTACATTGCAGCCACATTCTACAATAGATGCTCAGGTGGCATCTGGTTCAGTTGCCCTCTTACATCCCTTGGCTATTATTTTCTTCTGCGCAGCAGAAAGTAGCAGCAATGTGGAAAAACAGAGGAGCAGGACACTTAACTATCCTAGTGTGATCTCAGAGATCTGTGTATTAGAATGCGCTCAGAGAAAGATTTTTATTGATAGAATAGAGAAGTGATAAGGAAATTATTTCCCTTGCATTCACTCTCATATACAAAACTACAATAATCTGGGTTCTAGACAGATTTGAACTCCTCGTAAAGAATTGAATCTTGTGTAAATCTAAAAATAACAACAATAAAGTAGCATATCATTAATTTGAGCATTCTTAATAGTCTTTTGGATACAGGTTCCTTCAATTACATTAGGAGAAAGGAATGATTATCAACTCTGTTTGTTGTGGTGTTTTTTTAATCTCAGTAAGTAGGATCATTGACTTCTGTAATGAAATCTAGTAGTATTTTCACAGGAATAGATTTGCTACAAGAATCCCCTCTTCTACATGCCCGTACACTCCCAAAGCACCACCTACCATTCACAGTACAGGGGTGGCAAATTTGATGGGAAAGAGTTGATTTGAGCAGAGGAAGATAAAATGGCCAGTTAGGCTGGACATACACTAGTTTGTAAACTAATGGCAGGGATTGTGTAAATTCCCAAGTTCTCATTGCTCGAGTCAGTGTTGCCACATAGGCTTCAAGATCTGCATACTTATAAAGTATTTCTAAACGGTATTTATTTACTGTATGAGCCAAATACATTTGAACAAAACACAAAACGATCACAAGGGTCTCCTATGTACCTTGTGAAAACAAAGAATTAGAAATGTCTCCAGTCCATGTGTAGAATTAGTTATGGTCTTTAAATGCTTTTCACAACTGACATAGCACCAGTTTATCATACATTAAATGCTTAGCTCTCTCAGGATAATAACCATATCTTTTTGTGCTTCGTGAGCAATACATGATATTCCGTTCAAAGTAAAACCATATCCACAATTTGAAACCCTTGCCCATGACAAAACAGGATTTAGAAATGTTTAGCCAACTTTAGTATATAATTTGAAGACAACCAGAGCTGCTTCTGCACCTTGAAAACATTATCTTTGATTAAATAGTGATTACAATCTTCCCTCAGATAAAAAAAAATTAATATATATGCATGCATATATACTTATACAAAATCAAAGCCTTGTACTTACTGCATCTTCTTCTGCATGTCATCTGATAGCATTGGGAACAGATCCCAACATCCCAGAATGCAGCCTGGCAGGTATTAGTCTCCTGCTTATAATGGGCTCTCTAATTGCAATGCATTTTTTTCCCTTTTGAACTAGCTAACTAACCTGTAATTTTTCTTGGTATCTGCCCAAAGGTAAACGAAGCATCTGATACACCCAAGGAATTCCTCATCTGCTACAGGTGACTTCAGATTGGGAGTTGCCATCACCAAATAAGAATGAATCTGCATGTAACCAGGTTTCAGTAATATCCCCAGGCAAGCCAGATCGCTCATGCTTCCATTTTTATACTGTTTATTAGTTCTTATAAGAAGAACAGTGAAGCCTGCACACTAGTCTCCTCCCCTGAACTCCAACACAAGATTGAAGCTGAGAGAGATTCTGATCATTGAGCAAGTATTGACTTGATTTAATAAGACAAGAAGAACCTCAACAAGCACTTGCAATCGCTGCTGCTACCCACTAGCTTCAGGTGCTTAGCAATTCAGCAGAGCAGCTATGAGTATGCTTAAGTTTGACCCACTTTTTCTTCCCCATTTTGCAAAATCAGGGTTATTCTTCTTATTTTGCATTTGACGATTTGCACCTAGGTAAATGCATTACGATGAAATATCTTCCACTGTCACAATTTGAAAAGATTCTGCTATTAGTATGCCTAGCTGTTAAAAGTCAATGCATATGTAAAAGTGGGGAGGAGGCTGCGGCATTAAATGCAAATTAGCATGCAGTAATAATGGATCTACAGCAGGGAAAAAAAAGGCTCGAATTAAAATACTAACTTTTCTTCTCTTTTCCTCGTTTTGAGGAACACTGAATTTTTCCTGCCTTCTGTTCCTTCAGCTCTTCCTGTAGCCTCTTCTTCCTGGGGAGTGGCAGATGAGAAACTTACTGTCCTTACCAGCTGTCTCTTTTCTCCAGATTAAGGTAGTAGCTGCTGGCGGCCTACTTGTGTGTCCGTGGACGAAAGTCTGCCCTCTCACTGAGAGGGTGACCACGCAGCTTCTCAAACAGCAGAAGCACTGTGACCGGTATAGTACCTTTTCTTCAGCTGTTTCTTCTCCAGTGGAGATCTATGTTCTGCAGTGCACCAACTTCATGGGCTTCTCCTTTCTGCAAGAGCATAGAGGGGAGGCAAAGAGGTTGCTGTCTTTCTTTCTGATTTTTGTTATCATGCCCATTCTTTCATTGTGGCCTCTGCCTTGTTCCACATGTGGGAAAGTAGACAAGAATCCTGAGAGTGGTATAGGACAAAGACAAACCAGGCTTTTCACTCGATATACATGAGCTTTGGGTAGCAAGTAAGACAATTCTCTTCTAGGGAGATGAAATGTTTCCCTAAAACGTTACCCATCTGGTCTACTGGGAAAGATAATACTGAACTAGAAATGCACAGTAAAGATAATACTGAACTAGAAATGCACAGTCTTCCCCCAGTAAACCATTTCCTTTTGTTTGTCGTCAGTCATTAGACAGGCCCTGTGCATGCCACGGTATAGCACTGTTCTGCCTCTGGACAGTCCTTTTTTTGTACTACTAGCAAGTCTCCACTTACCATGGCAGATGGTGCAGACTCGAATTAAAAATAACACATTGCGTGTAAGTCAAATGCAAAATCCTGTAGTGAAGAAACTAGATTCAGAAATCACGCGCACAATCTAGACAATGCAGGGTGAATGTTGCCAAACGTGCTAAGACGATGTCTGCCAGTACCAGTGCCTTTCTTTAAAGCACAAAGCCATTTCAGCACACAGGTAAATTTAGTGACATTTTTCTTTTATATTTCTGGTGAAATATTCACCTTCCTAACTATGATTCTCATCAAGAGATCAATGACTTTTACTTATATATTTAAGTACATTTAAAAAAAAAAAAAAAGTATGAGCTAGACATTTACCAGAAAAATAATCAATCCCAAGTACTTGAAGTTTGGCTTTTGGAAGGCACAGAAAGTACAGGATTTATAATAGAAAGTCTGGGATAGCCTTTACTCTAGATAGCAGTGAAATTTCAAGCTTCTGTATCCAAAACTGTTTCATGTCATTTAGTTCTCATAACTACAAAGTTTGTTTCAAATCGACTACAGATTTCCTAACAAAAAAAGTTTGAATAATTTTACATATGAAAATTAAGGAAAGATACTCAGTTTTAGCTAGCTTTTTTAGGTACCAGTGAATTGGTAGACAAACAGATTAAATTCTAGTTTCCTAGTAAAAATAATAAAATTATTTTGATGTATGTGATAAGAAGTAAAGTAACTCAAGTAAAAGTGAGAAAAAATAAGATGATGGTTGGGAAGACTTAATTTCAGCACAGCTTAAGAAAATATTGTCCTGGTATCCATAAATTCCTGGTTTTAGTGCAAGCAGTTTTTCTCCATTTCAGTTCACACTTGAATTATAAGTGATACACCACGCATGAACAGGGGGAAGCAGGCCGTGGTTCGGTACCAGCCTCTGACACAACATGCCCGGCTTGGAAGAGCTTTCAACACTAGCTGACATGTTCAGGACCTCTGCTTAGGAAGAGTTTAAGTCCTGCACTGTCCACCTGCAGGTCCCCCGTTTTTAGGAAGAGAAAAGGACATTGTCAGTCTTGTGGATATTACAAAGCCGAATCATCTGTTTCAGAGAGCTTGTTGGCAAGGAGCTCTGTGAGGTGATTCTTTATGTGTATGGTGCTGCTTCGATCGGCACATGGATACAGTGGGAAAGTTTGAAAGATTGTAGGTGTGTGTGTAGCCATTTTACAAAATCAGAACCAACCTACGGGTGCAGCTAAAAATACCTCTGTGTAAAATTCGGTGAACTCGTTAAAAATGCTAGTAAAGTCCCAGTGTCAGAGGATGTGAATCTGTCATTGTTTAGCAAAAATATTTATTCTGTTTTTTGCTTCAATACAATTACTTTAGTCACTATTTCAAAAATGACAAAAAAGATGGAGATTTGGGTATTGGCTTCTATAATGTGGTTCAGCTTTTAGATTTTTTTCTCCAGACTTCCGTGTACCCAGTTTTATTTGTATGAAAACAATATTTGTGCAGGTGTCTACCTGGTGTTTGGGGCATGCCGAACCAGGGCTTGCCAAAACTCTGATTTTTTTTACTTTCTTTTCCTAACCAAACAATCATTTCGCATACCAGAGTGTTTGGACACCAGAGGGATGTGTTCTTCCCTTTCAATAAATGTCCACATTCTTTATGGAACTACTTATGCTTTCTTGTACTGCAAATGAATAAGGGTACAAGGTAGAGGAGAATAAAACCTTGTGACAGAATTCTGGAATCTTTCTCTGCTGCCTCCAAAGTAAGAAGATTTCTGTCTTAACCCCCTGCCACTTACTGCTGCCTGATACATTCCATGGTAACAAAAGCTGATTCTCAGCAAATTTGAGACAAGGGAGAAGAGTGATCCCTGGCTGGGAATATTCAAAGGAGGGAACAAGCTAGGGATCTTCAGACATGAGGTTCTTTAAGCAGGGACTTCTGTACACCTTCTGACATCAAAATGAGCAAGTATTAAATCTGAGAATCAAACTGAATCAAATCTGCTTGTATTCAATTGATTATAAAAGTTAATATAATTCTGAATATCAAAATGAACAGGTATTCAATTAAAATTCCAGTGTAGTATGATTAAAAATGAAATAAAACCAAACACATCTTTTGTGGGAGAACTGCCTAAATATAATAGGGGTTTGTGCAAGGATCACTTCAGTGGCAAAGGGAACACGGTTCATTGTCTTGAAAATGCTTGTCCATCCTTTGGCTTTGCATGCAGCTGCTGCTCTTGTTTATAGGTCTGCTACACTTCCCTCTCTTAGCTTTCCCAGTAGGACTGATATAGTATCTTTGTGCTTAGGAGGAAAAGTACAGTCAATATTCTGATGTTTCCCCACCTGAGAGAGAGGTACTGGAAGGAGCACAGAGCACCCCAGCGCATGGCACGATCCATACTATAGGAACATGCAAAAAACAAAAAAAAGATGGCATTCAGGTTTCACAAATGAAGTAGGTGGCAACCACATCAACTACAACAACAGAATACAGAGTAGCTAGCAGATGAGGGAGTGCTGACTTAAGCGTGGTATGCAGAGTAGATAGCCAACAATATTAATCTAACATATTGTGAATGCCCAGAATACTCATCCCAATCCTTTTGCTTTAGATTTTGACAGAGTATGGGATATCTGCCAATGAAATGAAGTACAGTAGAGCTTTGGAGCTTAGAAAGAAAAAGTACGGTAACCTAACATTCCAAAAAAATGTCTTACTACATTTCTATTTTGTTATTCTTTCTCCTACTGCCTGATTAATGGTAATCTGTTAATGATTTGGATTCAACTGAACTGAAGTTGGCAGTATAACTTGACATGACTATTAATTTGTAAACTCCTTCTTGAAAGCAGATGACAAACAATAGGTACTTCATTGTCAAACGCAGGCACCTGTCACTGCCAAGGAAAAGGACACTGGGCAAAGGGGTTCTGAAGGCTATCATTTGGCATAGGTCTATGTTTGCAAAAAAAAAAATGCACTTCCAGTCATTTGGGCATGGGGCTTTTCATGGAACGATCTTGATTAGCTTGCTTTCCTAAGGAGAGGAGCTTATGTAATGGTTCAGTCTATCTCTTGCTCCAAATTTCAAACATATTTGACACATGAGCCAAGGTTTCAAAAATAATTAAATTTCTAAAGTTTCTTGGTAGCGAGCAACTGAAGACAGAAAAAAAGAACCATATTCATTCCCCAGCTGAAGGAAACAAAGAACTCAGAAACCAACCAGGGTACACTGTAGTGTTTGCTGTAGCAGGCTGGCCAGTCACCATTCACCTAAAGCCGAATCACCCACAGTATGTGAGGCTTTTGCCCTGTGGGGGTGACACTGAAAAGAGAAACACAGTTAAGATAACCTCATTTATTACAGTGGGGAGCAAAGGTGCTTTATGGATGAGACCATATAAATCTGTAGTGAAGCTGCTTTAGTTTTGCTGCTCATAGAGCAATGTTAGGGGTTTTGTTGAAATGTACTCTAACACTCAAAACACAATAAGCACGCTCTTCTTGTTCTTAAAGAAGCATGGAACAACACTCAGCAGATTGTACCACAGCTGAGGCACCAAATAGTTAAAATACTGAGTGGAAGTATACACAACATTTTGGTCCTCGGCTAGAGGACCACAGATTATTTCATGTATGAATGGGCAAGGGTGGGTAATAAGTTTTGATTTGTCTCTCTAAGATCATTTTGATTCAGCCAGGTTGCCAGAGAATGAGAATCTGAATGTAGCTGCTGAAGCGGCAGTATGTTGATTCAGATTTTTCTGAGGAATAAAAGCAATGCAGTGATACAACTGTGCAGGAAACTTTGTCCGAAATCATAAAATGCTTAACTTTTTCTTTCCTTGTAGCATGGCCCTATCGGTGTCATTCCTTTTTCATTTGTTGTTCTCAGCCTGGATTCCTTAGATAACTTTGCTAGAGACTTGAGTTTTATTGTAGATATGGAAAATTGCCTAGAAGTTTTGCTCCGTAGTTGTTCTGGCTGCTTTCCAGCCTTAGTAACAGTCAAGACACAACACATTCAACTTGCTCCAGCAATCATTCTTTCAAATAAGGCAAAAAATAAAGGACACCATACAAAATTAACTCTGCTGCTACCTTAGTTAATGACTTCAGAAACCAGTAAAAGTGAGTTGCGACCCAGACCTTCGAAGGGCTAGTTCTAACTGCGCTATACTGGTTATGTGATCCTAAAGTATAGCAACAGGTAAAGGTGGCAAGGTTGGTATAGAGGTCAATAAGCGCTGCTCAACACTGCAGATCTTTGAATTACTAATGTTTCTATGACCATCCAATAACCAAAGAATTTTGGTAGCACACTGCAGTCTGTGCACACATTTAAGCTGTTCTCGGTGCCAGTTTGGCTAGTGCCTGCTGCTGACAGTAGGGAAAACGCAGGCAGAGACACCCAGGCTATACTAGACAACTCTGTTAACAAAAACTTATCTGACTTCTCTGAAACATTTATGGCTACATACAGCCAGAAGAGAAAGTACAGAATAACAGATGAAGTTACATGAAGCATATAAAGACAGCTAGATTTTAAAGCTGTCTGAGAATATGAAAGATAATGTACGCTATACATCCAAGTGGTATGGATAACCATGCCCACGTGACATTTCCAAACATAAAAACCTGATTTCTGTTGGTTATTCGTTTGCCAGCAGAATTTTCATGCTTGGTCTCTGCCCTCAGGTGAGTGCGTGTATCTGCGTGTGCATGCGTCCCTATGGGTAAAACAGCAACAATTAGAGAATCCCAGAATGGCAGGGGTTGGAAAGGACCTTTGGAAATCATCCAGTCCAACCCCTTGCCCAAGCAGGGTCACCCACAGCAGGCTGCACAGCACCGCGTCCAGGCGGGGCTGGAATATCTCCAGAGAAGGAGACTCCACAGCCTCCCTGGGCAGCCTGGGCCAGGGCTCCGTCACCCTCAGAGGGAAGAAGTTCTTCCTCGTGTTCAGCTGGAGCTTCCTCTGCTTCAGTTTGTGCCTGTTGCCCCTTGTCCTGTCGCTGGGCTCTCTGGGCACCACTGAACAGAGTCTGGCCCCATCCTCCCGACACCCACCTTTAAGATGTTTGTAGGCATTTCTAAGGTCCCCTCTCAGCTGTCTTTTCTCCAGCCTGAACAAGCCCAGCTCCCTCAGCCTTTCCTCGTAGGAGAGGTGCTCCAGTCCCCTCACCATCCTCGTGCCCTCCGCTGGACTCTCTCCAGTAGCTCCTCATCTTTCTTGAACTGGGGAGCCCAGAACTGGACACAGTACTCCAGATGGGGCCTCACCAGGGCAGAGTAGAGGGGGAGGAGAACCTCCCTCAACCTGCTGGCCACACTCTTCTTAATGCATCCCAGGAGACCATTGGCCTTCTTGGCAACAAGGGCCCACTTGTTGTCCACCAGGACACCCAGGTCCCTCTCCGCAGAGCTGCTCTCCAGCAGGTCCGCCCCAGCCTGTGCTGGTGCATGGGGTTGTTCCTCCCCAGGCGCAGGACCCTACACTTGCCCTTGTTGAACTTCATGAGGTTCCTCTCTGCCCAGCTCTCCAGGCTGTCCAGGTCTCACTGAATGGCAGCAGAGCCTGCCAGTGTATCCACCACTCCTCCTAGTTTGGTGTCATCAGCAAACTTGCTGAGGGTACACTCTGTCCCTTCATCCAGGTCATTGATGAAGAAGTTGAACAAGACTGGCCCAGTACTGACACCTGGGGAACACCACAAGCTACAGGTCTCCAACCAGACTCTGCGCCGCTGATCACAACCCTCTGAGCTCTGCCATTCAGCCAGCTCTCAATCCACCTCACTGTCCACTCATCTAGCCCACACTTCCTGAGATTACCTGTGAGGATGTTATGGGAGACAGTGTCAAAAGCCTTGCTGAAGTCGAGGTAGACAACATCCACGGCTCTCCCCTCATCTACCCAGCTGATCATGCTGTCATAAAAGGCTATCAGCTTAGTCGAGCATGATTTCCGCTTGGTGAATCCATGTTGACTACTCCTGATAGCCTTCTTTTCCTCCACTTGCTTAGAGATGACATCCAGAATGAGTTCCTCCATCATCTTTCCCAGGATGGAGGTAAGGCTGATCGGCCTGTAGTTCCCTGGGTCCTCCTTCTTGCCCTTTTTGAAGACTGGAGTGACACTGGCTTTTCTCCAGTCCTCAGGCACTTCTGTTCTCCAGGACCTTTCAAAGATGTTGGTGAGTGGCTCAGCAATTATATCTGCCAGCTCCCTCAGCACTCGTGGGTGCATTCCATCAGGGCCCATGGATTTGTGAATGTCCAGTTTGCTTAGATCACCTCTAACCCAATCCTCCTCAACCAAGTGAAGGTCATCCTTTCTGCAGGCTTCCTCTCTTACCTTCAGGGACTGGGATGCCTGAGGGCCGGCCTTAGCAGTGAACACGGAAGCAAAGAAGGCATTCAGTAACTCTGCCTTCTCTGTGTCCTCTGTCACCAGGGCACCCACCTCAATCAGCGGCTGGCCCTCATTTTCCCTCGTCTTCCATTTGCTACTGATGTCCTTGAAGAAGCTCTTCTTGTTGTCTTTGATATCCCTTGCTGGATTTAATTCCAGGTGGGCCTTAGCCCTCCTCATTGCTTCCCTGCATGCTCTGACACTGTTCCTGTATTTCTCCCAAGTGGCCTGTCCCTCTTTCCACATTCTGTAGAGCTTTCTCTTCCATTTGAGTTTTGCTAGAAGCTCCTGGCTCATCAATGCAGGTCTCCTGCCTCCTTTGCTTGATTTCTTACTCAGGGGGATGCACCAGTCCTGAGCATGGAGGAAGTGATGCTTGAATAGCGACCAGCTCTCTTGGCCCCCCACCTTCTAGAGCCCTAACCCATGGGATTCCTCTAAGCAGGTCCTTGAAGTGGCCAAAGTTAGCTCTCCCGAAGTCCAAGGTTGCGATCCTACTTGCCTTGCTTCCTTCATGCAGGATCCTGAACTTCATCTCATGGTCACTGCAGCCAAGGCTGTCCCCAGACTTCACATCCTCGACAAGCAATTGCTCAGGAAGGAAAAATAGTCAACTTTACTCTGTTAAGCATTTTACAACTATTTCTCTGAAGCTGTGGTGTGCCCAGCCTTTCAAGAAAGTGCTTCACATTCGGTGAGTTGGTTGCTTTGGTTAAAGCAGACTAACTTGCAGACTGGTAAAGTTCCGCTTGCTGGACATCCACTGGTTTTATTTACAGGCTGAATCACTTGTTCATTTACAGAATAATTAACAGCATGGGCTTCTCCATGGGCTGCAAGGGGCCAAGACTGCACCCGTTATCCTTTCTTATGGTGGAGAGAAAGTTTAAATGTTGAAGCCTTGAAACTTAAAACATCTGTGTCAAACCTCTCAAGAAACTTTCGCGTGTTCCCCAGAGCATACCCCATGATCACTGTTTGTGCTTTCAGAGACATGTAATAAAGGCAGGACACAACACCCAGACTTTACATGAGACTTTTAACATGTTTACTCTTTACTTAGAAGGCACATCAGAAAAAAGATAAGATGAAGAAAGAAATTATATTCCCATCACCTAGTTTCCTCACTACATTGGAACAGGTCTGGGACTACGCTAAGCGTCTTTCAGGTTTCTACAATTCTTTTTTGCTGATCTTGACCTTCCTTCAGAACTTTGTCTTTCTGCCGCCCTAAATGTTAGTTTATTTTTACATCATTCTGTCTTACAGTTACACTGGATCTTTCTGGTCCAAAGGCCTGCTTGTCTCTTCCTCTATACTGCTCATAGCTTCCTGTGAGCTTCAGTGAGTCTGTTTGGGTCCCCTCACCGCTAGTGGAAACTGTGTGTCCTTGAGCAACCTACTTAGCCTCTGCTTCGGTTCCCCATTTTGGAAAAGAGGAACAGGTATTTCATGTCCCCTACCTTTTGTCTCGGCCTCTGTTGCAGTTATAGGAAGAGGTAGGGTAGGGTTTCATACAACACATGTAGTAACTTATTTTTACTGAGCGGTGAGTGAAGGATTTCACAAGAACATGGACACACAGAGGGAGAGAACCTGAACACACACAAGACTGAGGGAGTTAAGTTACAATTCTGAGGTAGGTGAAGAATTTAAAGTCAGGCAGAAACTCCAGACCTTCCTGTGTGCTCAATATCCTGGCTGACACAGGCTTTGACAAAGGAGGATATTATTGCTTTTCTTGCAACTTCTGACCTGCTGCCAGGTATTGTCCAATGGTGGACAGTCATCAGAAAGCTTGGGATTATTTTTTTTTCTATCAAGAGGATATGAATGACTTGTTTCCTTAAAATAAATCCGAAATAAATGGCTGAAATGTATTAGACCTCAGACTAGCTAGGAAAAAAATGGAAAACCTAAATCTTTGGCAGTTGAGTTTGACACTTTTCTGTTCTAATGAGAAACCCAGCCTATTCACTCATCTTTATTAAACAGAGGCTTCAAAGGATTTGTTCTGTAGGTGAAACAATAGTTAGATGAGGGATCACAGGAGCCCAGCAGGGCCGAGCAGCAAGAAGGCGAACCTCTGCTACACGGGTACGGTGCCCGGCTCAGCGGGGCTGGGATGCTGCCTTAGCCTGCTGGCTGTTTCACATCAGCTGTGAGTCCATGCCCAGACTCTGCCTTGAGTTGCCTAAATCAGGCTCAGGAGCGTGGTGGCATGCGTAGCGTACAGAGCCGTGTGGTTAGTGCCTTGGTGCTCTCAGAATCTCCCAGTGGAAGGTGCACTTAATCAGCTCTTTGAGCTGCAAACCTGATGTGCTGCAAAACTACAAAGGCATCTGCCATGTGCATATGCATAAGTAACAGGTATTTTGCATGCTTATTTTTAGGTGTTTTTTGTTTAGAACACACGCAGCCTGAGACATGGTGAAACAGCTTCAGATGCCTGCCTGATTGTTCCATTAGCTTTTCCTCTGATGTAAATTAAAATATATAGGTCCAAATTTCTCCTACAAAGTTACTGAGGGAAATTAAGAAATGAAAATTAGCAGTACAGTTTTTAAAATTTTTGGCTTGTGTCTTTGTTATGTGTTATTATAACATTTTAGCTATACTATTAGAAAACCATTAGCTTGTTGAACAACAGACATTTTGTCTAAGAGTATTAGAAGGAACCCCAACAAAAATACCCATGCCGTTTTAAACATCCACTTGAAGCTGGCAGGAGATCACCTCTAGGTTTCTTTAGAAAGCACAGTGTGAGCTACTGTACTTAAGATCAAGAACCAAAGCAAATCTAAAAATTGCATAACACAGAAGGCCGAGGAAGTAAGGTACTGAGTCCCATTGCTTCATCCACTGCAACAGACTCCCTTGCAGCAATGCATTAAGAAACTGAAGAGGTAAGATGAGGCATTGCAATATCTCAGCAGCATGAAACGGGGCTGGTTCAGGTACACAGAGCTGAACTTTCAGTTTGGTGTGAAGGAGCAGAGCTTCACAGCTCTCACAAATGCTAATGAGTCCCATGACTAAACTGGGGCATACTTGAAAAACTCAGTCCACAACATACAATCTCAATCATCATTTGGAAACTTCTGACCTGCGTGCAAACTTCCAAGGAGCTACCACTGCAGACACACTATCACTGCAATTACGGGTAGCCATGGAGCTCCAGTATTGTGTATATGTAATGCACTGTTATGCAAACATACATCTACTTTTAAACCTCAGTTTCACAGTCATCGTGGTTTTAATTTCAAAGCATCAAAAAGGAGGCAGAAATAGCGTCTCCTGCAAATAGACCTCGATTAAATCTAGAAAGGATTTTTACAAACAATTCAAACACAGGCAGTCTGAAACCCTGAAATGGAACCATGCTGGTCAGGAAAGGACAGCCACAACGCACGTTGCACTGAGAAATGCAACTTTGTACTTGGTAAAACTTAATTCTTTTGCTTGTTTAATATTTAAATAGGAAAAGACAATTGCAAAGATTATTAGATTTTTCCTCAGAAAATGAGGAAATTCCCACCTAATTCTTCTTATGAGGTTCACAAAATGCCCCTTAGAAATAGCACTTGGGCTTTTCTGTCTGATCTCAGACTAACTAATTTAACCGTGTGAAGCAGGTCCAGCAAGTATTTAATCCTGACGCTTTAGCCTGGATTCACAGATTCACTAATCTGCCATATGTCACTGTACAATTGAAAGCCCTGCAATAGCTGTGAAAACCATTTCCCCCCCCTCCCCATCCTCCCAGAGACTCACCAGAGCCCGAAACTTCGTCCCACACCCAGCTAGCCCGCTGGCACAGCCGGTAGCCTTCTGATCCGAGGGAGAAATCCCGAGGCTGAGACGGGACCCGGGCTGGGAGGATGGCTGCAGACAGAAATCGAGTGCACCCGGGGTTAACCGTTCGCAGGGAGAGCACGGCGAGGCGCTGAGGCAGTCGGAATGGTTCGCCTCTCGAAAGGCTCTAACGCATTCTTTGTGTTAGCAGAAATACCTGGACCCACGGGCTGGGCTCTTCAGTGTCACATGGGTGACAGAGCTAAAAAAGGCAAACCCATAGGCTGAATTTAAACTCACCCGGTTTGTTAGTGCTTTCCCCTGAGACTGCTTATGTGCCTCTTCCAACTTTTCTACAATTTTCCTGGAATTTTAATATCCCGCTCTCTTCGGTTTCATACTTTTTCACTCTTTTATTTTTAGATTCGGTATTGCACAGTGGTCTGTAAAGTCTGCTTGACGCCAGCAAATGTAACTGGATCCCAAGTCCCTGCAAGCCAGGAATTGCCGCCATGATCAGCATGCTGCCGAGAGCGCAAACCTTGGCAGTGGTCAAAACCAAATAGGCTGAATCCTCTACTTATCTTATGGCAGGGCTTGGGAAAGGAGGCGAGAAAGGAGGTTCATCAAAATGTAAAGCATAGCTGGGAAAGGTTAGGGGTAAGTAAATAGAAATCAAAGATGCAAATAGGTCTGTTCTACAACTGATCTGTGTGACCAGTCTTCCAAAAGTAAGAACGGGGATTTACAAAAAACCAGAGATATTTCATTCTCTAGTAACCTAGTAACAGGACAGGCATGCACAAAGCAAACTGCCTTTAAAAAAGGCTTGTGTCAGCAAGGTTGACTTTAGTGGAATAAATAAGAATAGGCTGCCTGGCAGCAGGTCACTGCTGACAGTAATCGCACAGGTCAGATTTTCCAAGTTATGATGCCTCATTTGATAGACACCTAACTGCAGCTACCAGTTCTGTTTAGGATTATTATGGGCCACTATCTTCCACCCCGCCTTTGGTGAGTAGGTGTCAGTTTTTTACCTTATTGTTTCATGGTATGCAGCTGGAATAAATCTGATCTCTGATACCAAGGAGCTGAACAACCTTGCATGAACTTTTTAGTTTTCTATCACTTCTGGCCCTTTCTTCCTGTAGCAGAGAGCAAAATGAAGGATTTCCAGTTGATCTGATTGAGAAACTGTTCATCCTAACTATTCTAGGTTCTGTAACTATGGCAACTAGTGTCTACCACAGAGCGTGACAGCTTCACGGAAGAAAAAACAAGTGTGCCAGGGCAGTTATTTCCCAAAGGTGACGTGATGAGTCAGCAGCAGAGCCCAGAGTAGAATACAGACTGCCCATCCCATATGTAGCTCACTAAACCACTGTTCCTCCTGCAGCCTCCAGGGAATAAAGTTCATTTAGCTAGGTGGTAAATGCTCAGCTCCTGCCCGTGCACTTCACCTTGCTATGTATCTAAGTTTTGGCAGGCTTAATGGTTTGTTGCCTAGAAAGAGTGCAGATTAAGAAAATCAGAAAAAGCATTGGTCTTACCATGGAACAAAGGACACTGCAACAGCAGAACTCCACTTTGAGAGAACAAGAACACTGCTCTGCCAGTACATTGAATATACAGATTGTATGTAACACTGAAATGGCTTGAAAATGGAATTTTTTACAAGGCAGCTTCTCTGTCTCTTCATAAGTAACAAAAGCAGAGTGAAAGAACTGAAGAACTGTAAAGCAGAGACCTTGAACAGGGCAACTAATGTTATCTGTCAGTTTTCTCCAGTGCATAAAGAAGGTTCTATTTTTTTTAATTTTTTTTTTTACTTCCTGGCATATTTAAAACTGGTTTGGGCAAATTATGTAACATTAGCATGTTTGCTTGGCGCAGATTGTATTCAATATTCATATTTGCTCAATTAATTTGAAACTTGGACAGCCAGTCTGAAGTAGTTCTGCCAGCTGTAAGCGATGCCACTTCGTATACCCGCAGAAAGTGTTCTGCCGTCACGGGTCTGCTGTGCCATGAACTGGGAAGAGCTTGTGAAAACGTGCCCTGTGTGATCTCCCACTGTATTCTCCTCCTCTAATTTTTCAGTTCCTCCTTGTATGACAGTTCCTCCCGGTTCTCCTCGATCCTTCTGGGTCACGGTTAACCCTTCATTCTCATTGTCCTGATTAGCCAGCTCTTGAAAGGAAACACAAGAAAACTGATGTTATTTACCCTCGACGCTGAATATCACAGTTCAGTGCTACTGAGAGGCTTCAGTGTCTCATCGTGTCAAGGACAGCTAAAGTGGAAAACTTGCTAGCCTCCCATATTGATGCAAATTTTCTGTAGAGTTGTTCTTTTCATCAAGGTTTTTGCTTAAATGTCCCAAAGCCTTCGCTTTCTCTTCCTGCGGCTGGCTAGCAGCCTGCTACACCGACCTGAAAGTGCTTTAGATCATGGCTTAACGATGAGTCGAAGATTCTTGCAATTTGCCCATTGACAGTTTGCCCATTGACTTAGGTATGGGGTTTTTTGGTAAATTAGGAAAACAGTAATGTTGATTTGTTAAGGGAGTTTCTGATCTGCTATTTATTTTTTTCTGTTTTCTAACGTTCCGGACATACACAGATATGTCAGACACTGTGAGCTAACACAGGAGTTGTCAGAGAGCTCAGAAGACTGTCTCAGAAGGCTCTCTGCTTGGTCCACAGGGCTTGGAGAAGGCACTCAAGGCAGAAGTGGAAGCAGCTATGGACTGTCTACCACCAAGAAGCCTTCTGAGGTCAGCACAACCCAAGATGTAAGTAGCATTAAGCAGCAGATGTGGCCACCAGGATAGAAAATGTGTGACGGCACATTGGGCTCTGTCCGTGGGGCTCTTCCCTGCTCAGGAAGAATCCTCCATGAGAAAGCATGGGTGGCCGCAATACAAGTCCTTATGATGTTGAGACCCAAAGTATAATTTCGGGGAATAAATTACATGCTATTTAATAAGTTACCTCAGTAAAAGTGATTTTAAGTGTGGTATGTGTTTGTATACAGCTTCGAATGTACACGGCAGTGCTTTTTCTGTGATGGATGGTGCAGAAATGTTTGTGCTGGGAAGGAAATGCAGCCAGATATTCTACGAAGCCTACATGGTAGCCTAGGGCAGTTATGAAAAGAAAATGGGGTGCTGCTTAGATGACTTAACCGTAGGGACCGAGTTACCACTACTGGTCATGATTCATCAACTTTTTACATTTCTGTCACAAAGAAATATAAAGGAGCAAGTCCGTGAGAGCAGGACACACAAGAAGCCTTAAGCTCTTAGCATGTAAATATTTGTAAAGCAGATGGTGAGTCCTGTGCATTAGAGTAAACATAAATTCTTCTGGTTTATTCTCAAATGCAAGTGTATTTTATTCAAACTCTAATCTGTGTGCTGTGTAGCTGCCACTAATAAACAGTTTCTTTTCAACTAATCTCTAGAAAAAGATTGCTTCCTACCTATCCTGACATGTTTCTTGCAGGCACGTTGCTCTTTCCTTCATTGGCTTTTTCTTTTTTTGGACATGATAAAAACCGTTAATCTAGGCATCTGTATTGTGGAGAAAGCAGATTTTAAAGCTAATGATATGGAGACAATTGCAGAAGGCATAGATAATTTAAGTTCAAATCTGAAGGTTTTTATTCAGTCCCATAACTTTAAAGAGAGCAACCTTAATTATGCTTTTGAGAGGGAATGAGCATATCCACGCAGTCTAATGTGCAGTATCTAAATTTGGGGTCTCTATGGAAAGAAGTGGACTGTCATTTTTTTATTTGAGTTACTTTCTGGAAGATACTGTCTCTCTCTTTTGACTACAGAGTGTGCTAGGATTAGCAGAGCCAAACCATTTTACATGAATTCATTCAGTGTGAGGCTTTGGCTTTAGACTGAGAAGGATGTGATCTCCTCTCCCTTTTTTCACTGGGAGTGAAAAATTACGCGTCTGTCAAATGTTAACCAGATTCAGATCTCTGAGCTAGAGTGCTGTTTTGCTCAATGCATGGTTTTCGCTGATACATTTTTTAAATGCAGTTCCAAATCATAGCTGACTGTGCCTGTTATTTCCACCATCAGCCAAAAAAAGCTTAAATATCTACTTTCATAAGTATTTCCTTCATATAGGGAAATACATACACCCCTCATTTCTTATGTATCGTGATCTGAACTTATCAATAGACTGAACATTCATTTATAACGTATACTTGTTCCTAATTGTATACCTTTGACCTAATTGTTCGTTTGCAGGGAAATTATCTGAATTAGCTGTAACAGGTTTGGTGATGAAAAAACATTATATATGTAAAGAATATTTTCAAGGAGCTTAGTTTCCTAGTAACACCATTCTGTTACTGACTTGGACTTGCTTCTTGAGTGTTGTTACAGAATTTTCCCTTGGTTTCTTTCTCACTGTTTTTGGGTATGATTTATGGTTGCTTATCCAGATCAGAAGCCCAACAACAAAGGAGGCAGGTGCTTTCAAAATTGCAGGTATACAGACTTGGGCAGGGCAGGCAAGCAGATGCCTGGATGTCTGCAGCAAATAAGAATCCTGGCTACAGTTAAATACATCACTACTAAAATGAGCAATTATGTTATTCCAAATAAATTAATTTTTAGATTGTACAATTTATTACAGTGCTTTTTTTTTTCCAGAATCAAAGTAGGCTGTCTGTCTGGTCTCTTTTTACATCACTTTTATCTCCTGATATATTTAACTGAATTCTCCCTATTACTAAAATATGCCTTATGCCCTCATTCTTGTGGGTTAATACGCAACAAAATTCAAACCAAAACAACATTAACAAAATCCGGGATTTCTTAGAGAAATTTCTGCCACTTTGATATTCTAAGATGATGCAATAGTTAACATTTTGTTTGCCTTTCTCACACAGGCTCTCAGTGCCCTTGAAATCTCCGTGTTGTATATATTGCTTTATAGATAGAGACATTGAAAACCAGGAACCAAATCTGAGCGGGGTGTGAACGCCCATGTGACAATTACATCATTTAGAAGTACCACCAGCCTCTGTCTTTCTTAGAAGAGAAGTCACACCGTATTACTAAATAGCAAACTAGATTTTTTGTATGTCTGGGACAGGGCTGAGTCTGAAAATGACGGCCTAAGACAATGCAGAAGTAATATAATTTTGGAGAGAAGAAGAACTCCTTCATTTTGGTTACCTCACAAAACTGATGACCATAATTGTTCTGATAATTCTGGGTGAGCTAGGGTGTCATGAGTTCATTCATGAGTGCAGCAGGAAGCGCCAGATTGTTGGGCTTCATAAACTGCCCTAACAGCCATTCAGGATCTCAGCAGAGGCAAAACCGGGGAGAGAATGATGGAGTTCTCCGAGTCAACAGTTACAACTGAGTTATGACAAGGACTTTTGGGACAGAATTCTGGGTTTTAGTCTCAGACCTCCACCATCATGTAACCATGGATGAATTCTCCATGATGCCATTAGCAACATAATCAAAAAATATAATATTGGATGTTACACTGTCAGCATGGTCAACATACCATGCTAACTGCACGGAGCAGCAGTAAAGATGCATTATGATTTTGAAAAATGTGTATTTGCTGTTTTATATATGGTAGTTGTAAAATATTACCATTATAGGTCCTTTTAAGTAAGCAGGAGTTTTATTAAAGACAATCTTGCATAAAGAGTGGCATACATACTTAGATCAGGCCAGGATCTCAACTGAAATTCTTGGAAAAAGGTCTTTGGAGTTCCACGGCTGTTCATTCCTGCTTATCCCATGCAACAGACACCCACGGGAGAAGCCACCATGCAGCGTATTTACCTTCATGATACAGGTCAAGAGCCAGGATAAGAACAACGACGCTCCTTGGTGCTGATAACGACTGTGTTGTGGTTGAAACTGGACCCTTGATGTTCAGTGCCTTGTTTCATGTGGCGGGGTGGGAGGAGTCCCTGGGCTCCAGGTTCTCCTCTTATCAGCTGGGAGCAAGCACTGGAGTTTCTCTCTCCTGGTGGAGACTGACTCCTAATTTGCACAGAGGGCTAAAAACCCTTCTCGAGTAAGTTTGCTTTGTGAAGGAGTTTGGATTCAGTGTCCTAATTTTAGGAAGAAGGAAAAACAACAACAAAAATCAAGTCAATAAAACCAGCTTTTTGGTTATATGTATATACACGTTACCAAACTTACATGTATACACACAGACACATATATAATATATGTATGTCTCACCTTATTTGCAAACCAAACAGAACTGTGCAAAGGTATTAGTAAATGAACCTCAGTAGATACAAGTTCTGTTAATTGATCTAGTTTCCCTCTCTGGAAAGAAAGTGAGATTATGGAAAGTCTAGTCCAAAGTAAAATAGCAGTTAAATTTCAGATCTAATCGTTTAACTACTTAGTAAGAATAAGAATTTTCTTTTTCAGAAACATATCTTTAACTATACAGCCACAGACAGCCCTTGTTTGCATAACGAGGCGATCATGGCCACCACTGACATCTCAGCATGGTGCTTCTTGCACAGATTCATAGCCAGAGAATTCGATACAAAGCCACAGACTCTTATTTTTTTACTGTAGCTTTAACAGAGTTCTGTGTCTTGCCTGGTCTCTTCCCTCCCAGAAGGTGGAAAGGGAAGCCTTTCAGGGATGGAGGGTTGTGGGGAGGGGAGGGAGGGTGTACAGCCGCTGCAAGAGGCAAGAAAAGGAACATTTTGCAGAGTTCAGATGAGCAACAGCCTGACCTTTCTCTGTCATTCCTTGCTATTTACCACATAAAACTCAGAAGATCCTGGAAAATAATGTAAGAAATAGTAATTAGAGTGAGCTTTCTCTAAGCTCCAAGAAGAGCAGAGCAGAAAAACCACTTGTGATATGAAAAACCTCTGATCGTTTTTAATGTTTAGATTATTTCATGCTAGTGACAGCTTGATATTCCTAGCAGTGACTGTAAACATGTGAAACATGTCTTCTGGTCGAATTGTGACGCTGGGAATCTCTCCGCAGGGTTGCAGTGAAGTCACCTCAAACCGTTCCTGAAGTTCTTCAGACAGACGAAGGGCACCTGGGGAACAACCGCAGATGTGTTCAGCCCTGCGAGTTACTTTCTAGGAGGAAAAGCACCGCTGAGCTAAGAGTTTCTGTCACGGGTAGGGTTAAATGGGTTTCACTTAACACATCTTCAATTGCTGTCTATGAAGCATGAGTCAGGAGGAACCCTGCTTGCCTTTAGCCTCTCTGGGGAACAGGCAGGCCTGGCAGCTCAAGGAAAAACTTGTTTATAAAACGAACAAAAGACAGACAGATTGAAGCAGCCCTCCCCAATGTCACTTTTAGAGTCACTTTTAAGATCAGAAACGCACTTCAGCTGAGCCTGTCACCTGCTCCCGGGTCTGTTTACCGTACACATTACAAAGTGCAGTTATGATTGCTTGCTCTCTTTCTCAGATCTGGGTGTACCTTTTCAAAAGACCTTGCGGAAAATGCCTAATGTAAACCTAGCTTGCTCCTCTGAAAGTCCATCAGCTTTCTATCTATTGTTCAGCAGAGCACTGGTTATCTGACACTGCATACCAGGGAGGTGAAGTGAATGTCAGCTCCTTTAAAGGCACAGCTACCTGGAGCACTGAGGACCGAGTCTGCCCTTCCTATGTGGCTACAGGAGGTCTTTTTCAAAGTCCTTATCCGTGACTCATTATATTGCCTGCACGGTTTTGGCTGTTTCAGACCGGGTCTAAATTCCAAACGACACCTACCCCAAAGGCTTCTTACATAAAGGTAACCGGGCACTTGCATTTATGGTAAAACATACTGGTCTGCTTTGCATATTGCTCTGCTCTGCAGCCAGTCTCTGTAACAAGGCCAAAGGCACGCTGCTGACTCAGGCTCAGCATCTCTTGCAGTTTGTAGGAGTTCTGTGTCTTCAGCCAAGAATCCCAAGGAGACACAGGGTAATTCATTGGCGAAAGAGGCACTGCGAAGTACTGAGGGCAACTACCAGAAGTGAAATTTTAACTTTAGTTCAGTATTAGGTCGGAAAACTCTGTAACTTAGAGATGTTCTCTGAATCTTCCACATTTCGTATCCTGTATACTTTATGGCATATGCAAAGAGCAAATAACAGTAACAGCTGAGATTCGCCTCGTAAAGGGAAACGCGTAGCCAGAGCCAAGTTATCATGAGAGCAATGTGACCTTTAGAAATTCACTGGTTTTTGCATGCTCAGTCTATTTGCTTTAGGGAGCATTCATATTCCTCCCATACCTCCTTCTTCGCACAACTGTAGAGGTACTCAGTGGGAGAGCTTTTGCACCATCTTGAGGAAGGAGCTATTTGGTTTGGACACCCAGATTCTCTTTTGTGCACATCAGCTTAGCGCAGGAGTGCTGAGCGTGCCAGAGCTGATCCTCCGTTCTTCGTCCTTCGTGGCACATTTGCTTTGACCCCAGTAAAGCTAGGACAATCTCTGAACACAATGTCTCCCAAAGCAACCATAACCAGTAAGGGCAAATCGAGGGTCACTGAGAGCTGATTCTCCTCAATCCAAACAGACTTTTGAAAAGATGGCTGAAGTTGATTAGAAATTTTTAGTAACCAGAGGGCAACATTTTTTATCACAACATTAAAGTCTCTTTCCTTCCTACTCCAACTTCTGAATAACTCACAGCTGCAAACTTGTTTCACTTGGTCTTTCAAACATGAAATTTGGCCTTTGATCTAGAACTAAGCATGGAGAGCTTTGACCCAAGAGGAACGTATTTATTAAAGCTACAAACAATAGAAGCAAGGGTGCTAAACTGACTACCAACACTGCGTTTTCAAAGGCTGCTGCCCGAGTTTGCTAAGGCTGTGTATAAAGTTTCAACTTCTGGATAAAGTGTAAAATACAGTATTTATTTGGGCTATTTCTTCTGCACAGATCTTCCCAAAGTCCAGAGTTAGGTGTCCTAATCATTTTCATTCATTAACAGCTTTTGAGCCCCTTTGCTCCCCTTGCCAGTGGGAGTTCTGTAGCTGGCTAAGAAGTGCACTGGGATAAAGGCAGCCGAGGTCCGGAGCTGAGGAAGCTTCCAGCCCCTGCGTTGTTTTAGTCGCCTTCGAACTGCTTCCCAGAAGGCAGGGGATCCTGTACAGAGGGAGGTGCTGAAAAGGGAATGGTTAACCATGAGCCAGCAGTGTGCCCTGGCTACCAAGAAAGCCAATGGGATCCTGGGGTGCATCAAGAAGAGTGTGGCCAGCAGGACGAGGGAGGTTCTCCTTCCCCTCTACACTGCCCTGGTGAGGCCTCATCTGGAGTACTGTGTCCAGTTCTGGGCTCCCCAGTTCAAGAAAGATGAAGAGCTACTGGAGAGAGTCCAGCGCAGGGCTACGAGGATGGTGAGGGGACTGGAGCATCTCTCCTATGAGGAGAGGTTGAGGGAACTGGGCTTGTTCAGCCTGGAGAAGAGAAGGCTGCGAGGGGACCTTATAAATGCCTACAAATATCTGCAGGGTGGGTGTCAAGAGGACGGGGCCAAGCTCTTTTCAGTGGTGCCCAGCGACAGGACAAGGGGCAACGGGCACAAACTGAGGCACAGGAAGTTCCATCTGAACATGAGGAAGAACTTCTTCCCTCTGAGGGTGACGGAGCACTGGAACAGGCTGCCCAGGGAGGCTGTGGATTCTCCTTCTCTGGAGATATTCAAGACCCACCTGGACAAGGTCCTGTGCAGCCTACTGTAGGTGACCCTGCTTCGGCAGGGGGGTTGGACTAGATGACCCACAGAGGTCCCTTCCAACCCCTACTATTCTGTGATTCTGTGATTCTGTTTGAGATACAGATATGCAGATCATATTTCCTACATCATTAAACTCCACTGAAGATTCAGTGATGTGAATGTACAAATTCAGTGTGGCTCAACCACTGCTTCATCCTAGGGCCCCAGTCAAGTCAATTTGCGTCTTGATTTCCTTGTAGAATTGAAGGGAAACTAGGGGACATTTTCAACCTTGAGAGACATACGTGAACCGTACCAGCTTTGTTCTAATATTACACTAGTAGTTTGCACTTCTTCAGATGCCTAAAGGCTGGAGATCTGTACCTTTGGTGTCATCCTATGAATGCACAACGGCGGTAGGCTGTGACACAGCCAACTATTATTTCATACATCTCCAGCTGAGGGGAAAAAATGAAACAACAGTAGCAGTAGTCTCAGGACAAGCACACAGAGCCCAGAGCTACGCAATGCAGACTTGAGGCAGTCTGCACCAGCTGGTTAAGGAGCTCGGATCCTTCTCCTGGTGTGGTAGATAAAGGCAGCACCTCCACCAGCTGGAAGAAGTCTGGCACCATGCATCAAAGTTTCTGTGCTACCATTGCAGCCATTCCTGTCCTCCTGCCGAGCATGCAGGGCAGCACAGTACACAGCACTGTACTCAGCAGGAATCAGGCTTCGAGAGGTTTTGCATTGCTCGGGTTTACAGTCCCATGTGAAAACAGTGTCTCGGTCCTTTTTTTTTGAGATTGTCCTTTTTTTTATAGATTGACTGATCTAATGGGATATGTGTCCATCACCCATGCTGTCCAAACATACAGAGAGCCAGAAAAATCAGTAATAGACTCCCTGGAACAACAGAGTCCCTGAAGCTGCAGTCTCTGTTCTCCAAACAGTCTGCTGTCCCCATTATTCCTAATCGGTATGTAGAACGTCATAAACTGTCACCAAGTGTATGACAGCACTGCACAGAATGAGATAAAATTAAACTGTCTGACTTGTAAAGCTGTACTACTAGCGTAGCCTTAGAATTTCAGTGGAAATATTTTTTGGCTAAGGACTTTATAAATGGTCTTGAAAGAGATCCAGTTCCCTGAATGTGAAGCCTGACCTATGGCCAAACTCAGAGCCCCAGATATCCAGCTGCTGAAGTTTTAAGTCAAAGAATCATTCTATGTATACATCACACTGACAAAGCAGCACAATGAAAAACATTGAAAACGCTGCCTTTCCAAAGTTTTGCTAGGAAGACTATGGAGGAGATCCTGGGGTGCATCAAGAAGAGTGTGGCCAGCAGGACGAGGGAGGTTCTCCTTCCCCTCTACACTGCCCTGGTGAGGCCCCATCTGCAGTACTGTGTCCAGTTCTGGGCTCCCCAGTTCAAGAAAGATGAAGAGCTACTGGAGAGAGTCCAGCGGAGGGCTATGAGGATGATGAGGGGACTGGAGCATCTCTCCTACGAGGAGAGGTTGAGGGAACTGGGCTTGTTCAGCCTGGAGAAGAGAAGGCTGCGAGGGGACCTAATAAATGCCTACAAATATCTGCAGGGTGGGTGTCAAGAGGATGGGGCCAAGCTCTTTTCAGTGGTGCCCAGCGACAGGACAAGGGGCAATGGGCACAAACTGAGGCACAGGAAGTTCCATCTGAACATGAGGAAGAACTTCTTCCCTCTGAGGGTGACGGAGCACTGGCCCAGGCTGCCCAGGGAGGCTGTGGAGTCTCCTTCTCTGGAGATATTCAAGACCCACCTGGACAAGGTCCTGTGCAGCCTGCTGTAGGTGACCCTGCTTTGGCAGGGGGGTTGGACTAGATGACCCACAGAGGTCCCTTCCAACCCCTACTATTCTGTGATTCTGTGATTCTGTGAGATTGCTCGTGGCAAGGCCAGAACACTAACGAAACAAGCCTGCTGAGCCCATCATGCCTACCTCCAGCAAAACTCCCTCGGCTGGGCAACAGTCGGTGCCGTTCCGAACCGCCACCGAGCAACGCTGGGCGTAGGACAACAGTTCTGCTGAAACAGGATGGGGGACGTGAGCCTGCAAAGACAGCACAGGGGTGTGAGAATACGGCGCAGCCAGGTGTGACTCGAAAACAGAAGGGCCCTCTCTGAAACAGGTTGTAGAGCACGTGCTCAGTGACAGTAACACAGATAGCCACCCACGCTCTCTGCAGCTTCCTTCTTTCTTTGCCTGTTGGCCATAATCAAACAATCAAATGTCCTTAATGGATAAAGTGTGCATTTGGGGACACTGGCCTACTGGTATTTACATTGAATTGGGGGTAACAGCTTTGTATTATTCTTTGTTGTTTAATAAGGGTTTGAAGCCTACGTATGGTGAAGTGCTTAGCAGTGAATGGGTACTTTTAATACTCAGAATAAGCATTAGAAATCAGAAATAGTAACTGAAAAAGACCTTCCAATCACAAGGATCCAGTATGGCTAAACTTGAGACTTTTTTAGTGAGTCATTGCTGAGACAGAGAAACATACATCTGTGTAAGCACAGATGATTTTAATGAGGCTGTACAGCTAATAATAGATTGCCTTCTACTAATTGCAAAGCTATAATAAAGCTGAAATACAAATGTTCCTATTTTCTTGTCCAACAAAAGATATAAGATGGTTTACTGATATGTCAGTACCACTCGAATTTCTTCCAAGACTGTTTTTTCTCTGACTCCCTGGTAAATAGACTCTTAAAGTTTTTCTCCCTCGGGAAGTCTGAACAAGGCTTTAATTTCTGCCGAAGACAGAACAAGTCAGTCTGGAATCTTGCATCATATTCTCATTGTTGCCATATTTCCTCTCTTATTCACATCAGTAGCAATTTGAAAATATTCCAGTGTCCCATACAGCTTGTATGGGGAAAGCTGCATTACACGTAGAGGCTCACCAGAGTTTGAGCAGACTTGGATCCCTTAAGGCAATCTCCTATAGTAACGGTGCGATCTGATGAACCCCGTCCCAGCACATCAGATACTGGGGTGCAGCAGGGGCTGAGGATCAGATGAATGGGGACGACATGCTGTCCTGAGCATGTAGTGCTGTGTAACTTTGGAGATTGTATTCATTGTCTGACTTAAAACACACATTCTGCATGGACTTACATTTTTTCCAGTGGCATCGTTTCAGACCTGAGCTTGACAACAGGACCAGCGAGGGTCAATCCTGCCCTCTCCTCGTGACCCAAAGTGAGTGGCAACCTCCCATGCGTTCTTACACTGAACACTCAGAGCGGTGTTTGATGCTATAGGCCAACAATGGGATTTTGGTTGTCAGGGCCTCCTAAAGGCAACACTGACATTCTTGTATTAATCCAAGATTTCTGCCTCGCTTTTAGATTATAGACTGGCCTGGAGAGAGTTAACAATAATTTCCCTGCTGCCCTGCAGCAAATTCTCCTGCAAAATACCTGCAGGTAGCTGGAAAGACATCCTTACCGAGGTATAGGAGCATGGGGGCATCTGAAAACCTCTCCTGCAGCAAGCAGACAAGCAGGAACAAGTGTCTTTTCTGATGGCTACATGTAAAGTTAGTAATGGTTGTGGCAGTGTTGGGTGGAGGAAAGGCATTAAGGGGCTGAAAATCTGAAGCCACTCTTTCAGATTACTTTATTCAAATCCTATACCACAAAGGTTCGTTAATGCGTAAGTCTTTCTCAGAACATTGGAAAAAAAGCAGACTAATACTAGAGTCTCAGTGCTGTATTCACCGGTGGCATGGGAGTGCTGGAGCTGGCATGTCATGGCTCTAGACTAAAAAATTCCAACTAGAAGGATACGAAGAACACGTGGAAGCTTCTGCAGCCAAATGCTTGCAATCCATAAACCACAAACTGTATCTGGGCTTGTGCGGATGAGAAGCACTGCAATTCATTAGTGAGCACAGCTGCAGATGGAGAGCGGGGACCCTGTATTTGAAGATGCTTTTGGAGCCTGTGTGACTGTATCATGCATGAGCCATTGCCGTGGTACAACGGGCTGAGCTGTTGCGAAGGACATAGATGCTGTTCAGAGACATTATCATAGTTGTGCTTCTTGAGCAGTAGAGTCCGTGACCCAAAGTATGTGTGTTTGTAACAAACCGTGAGACGAGGCCTGGGAAACAAGCACAAGATTTAAACCTTTATACCTGCACCTCAGACAGTGTAAAGAAGTAAAAAAAAAAATAAAAAAGGAAAATATTACTATGAAAAATGGAGCTTTATTTCATATTTCACCTCTCAGCTGCAGGGAGTTAAGCCTGACAGAGCAGCTGGCTGCCAAACAACTGGACAGAATAAGTACCTGGTCAAAACAAAAGTTTTACCAGTAAGCAGTTAACATCTAATTCTAAATTGGAGCTTCACTTCTTGGAAGTCATCTGTGAACTGTCCCCTCAACAGAAGGTTACAGTGTGCCTGCATATGATGTAATTGTTCTGGCACAAACAACCTGCTGTGAACTGACCCTGCCGGGATTGCTTCATTCAGAGTAACTGAGTTACTGAGTTAATCTATAGTGTTGTCCGAATTAGGGCACAGAACTAGAAATAAATTCCTTGGACGTCAGGTCCAGTCCTCCTCCCATCACAAAAATATTGCTCATTATCAGTTGGGTGATGACCTGCCATCTCAAATCCATTCTTTGTTGAATCCTGCCTGACTCGGTGGGGAAGCCTGAAGGATAACCGAGGACTAGTTGCATGAACAAGGCTGTCACCGTTTTCACTCTGTCAGCTGAAAAAACATTTGTTTGTTCATGATTACTACCCAGGTGAAAATATAAAATTTGACTCATTCATTTTATTGCCTTTTAGTGCTGTCCTCTTTAATATTCACACGGAAATACGTTCACTCAGCTGGTGATGTGTAAAACAGATAGTGAACATGCAGAGTACAACCAAGTTGTAGCAACTTTACTTTGAATTGCACAAGTAGTGGTAAGTATTTGAAACCAAAATTTTAACATATTTTTGTAATGGGAGCCTCCATGAAGTATATGCTGAACGGAATCATTCTAACACCTAAATCTCTAAGTTTTGTTAATTTACATTTTCTGTCATTTGGTCTGTTCCAATGAGTCATACAGCATAATCATATTTAGAATTGTAATAAACTTGAAAAGCCAGCAATCATGAGCGCTTGGTATTTATAGAATGGAGAAGTGATAACCAGTACTTTCAACGTAACAACTTAAACTTTCCAACCAGGACAGTTTTCCATCAGAAAATGTTGATTCGGTGGAAACTTACTGGGCTATTCCTGGTCAATTCTTAATCTTAGCATCTCTCTTGATGCTGAGGATGAAAGTATCGTGCTTAATTGATACTGTGGGTGACTCCTGCTTGTTCATTTTCTCCTTCAGCTCAGACCCAGTAAAACTGTAGGCCCATCTTTGGCACTCTAGTGCTGTGCTGGTAGACATGTAGGTACAACCTTTTTTTAACAGTAGTTTCAAGTACTGAAGTTCCTTTTTTGCTCAAAAGAAACTTACAGGTATGAACATGTGGTTGTCACTGCTAGATCCCTTCTCAGACCAGTTTATTTTCCTCCAGTTACTGTCAGCTGACGTGACCCACAGTGTATAAATTGGATTACCAGCACTTGTTTCACTAGTGTCTCCCACTGTCAAGCGGCTCGTGTGCTTTCTGGGAATGCTGCTATCCATCCTTTTGCTTCCAGGGCAACCCCTCTCTGTATTGTGCGTTGCTCCAAGTAACTCCTAAACGTGATGAACGCTGCTGCCTGACTTCTTGTGAATCTGAGCAAGGTCACATCGTGCTTCTCTGCAGGCTTTGCTAGCTTCTATGTCTGCATAATGTTGTAGTCAAAACTTCCCTTCTTACTTTTAAAATTCTCCATCTTGCTTCAGGCTGTCTCAGACTCCACTTTGCCCTGCTACGTACTTCTGCTGCAGTGCTAGCTGGTTTGTCTCTCTTCATGATCACGCCTAGTGCGTACAATAGCTGCCTCCTGCGCAGTTCTCCTGCGCCTCATTAACTCGTGCTGAAGTTTTGTATTTCGGATGCCAGCTTAAGGCTTCGGTCATAATCTTCAAAGTAGTAAATGGATCAAGCCTGAGCTACATTAAAGGCTGAATTTTGATCTGTGCACCATCATGACGGCTGCGTTTCCTTGGGGCAATGTAGATTACAAAGCCTAGGAGGAAGTGTAGGAAAGGGAGGAACAAGGCAATCTTAACTGGAGAAGCAAGTGATGGAAAAAATATTCAGAAGAGATCCAGACCTTTCAAAACTGAATCACGCTGAACATTGATTTCCCTCTCTATCCTAGCAAACAAACAAACAAACCAGCAACACCTCAGCACCATCATTAAAACAAATTCCGAGTCACATTTTTCTAGAGCTACCAGAAAGTCTGCTACAAATTGTGCTTTAAATGCAAAGTTCTCAAATAGCCAAGTGCTAGAACATCTTTTTTTGCCTTGTCTGCCGTTGTGTCGCTGCATTCACTGAATGCCCCAGTGCTATGAGATTGTTCGTATGAAGCAGAATCAACAACAAAAATTAATGCAAAACGTTCAAATAAAAACAATCAAATACAGATGAGTAGCCTCTGCTTCAGGAGGGACTTTCTGTGAAGGCAGTGATGAATATAGTACACAGCTTACTTCTGAAGTTAAACCAGACTTTTTCATTCCTATGCTAAGCTGCATTAGTATTTCAGGCTTGGTGTTTATCCAAACACAAAAGTCCCACTGGTTACTCTTCCGTGGAGGTTTCAACCAATGCAGTTAAACTGGTATAAACACTTCTGTAAAGACTCTTAGTTCAGTTTATGTCAGTCTGGAATCTGTTTATGGCAACCCAAAATAAGTTGTTCTTATACTTGACTACAAATGTCAGCCAACTTCTTGCACTGATTTTGACTAAACTGATTTAAAATAGAATCTTAACGTAAACCAGCGTGACTTTCCTGTAAAGTGGAAACTTCTTTGGCGAACTGGGCTCTCTGGTGTACTGCATGTCACGTCCTCCCTCTCGTGGCTGACGGGAAGATGCACAGCGTTGGCGAACTGAAAGGGATTTTATGCTGTCCTCAGCCATGACCTGGCAACAGGCACGGTAAACTGGCAGTTGTTTTGGTATCCAAAGATGTGTAAACACAGCTTCGTAAAAAGAGAGTAACAAAATACTTCAAGCTGTTAAATTGCAAACCAGAATTTATAATTGTTTTGGAATAAAGTAGCTAGTAAATTATCAGAAAACATTTCTGTTAAAATTGATATGCTATTAGTAATGCACTATACTGTTAGCATAGTATACTAATATAGTATATTACTATTAGTATGCTACTAAGGCTAGTATAGCTTGTGTTTTGGGAGGGTAATAGAAAAGGAAAGTTGGCGGGGATGGATAACCAAGAACTGGGGGTGGCTTGTTCAAGGCAAGGACAAGGAGGGAGTCTCCAGAGGAATAAGGCCTGCAGATCTGAGAGACGGTGCAGAAACCGAGTCCCCCCTGGCATGCTGTGGTGGTGGACGGGTGGCTGAAAAGCGACGCAAAGGCAGCAGCGAGCCCCCACGGCTCTGCCCCGCTGCGGTGGTGCGGCGTCCCTTCGCAGCGAGGGGCTGCGCTGGCCTTCCTGCCCCACGCTGCCCGAGGTGGGAGGCTAAACCGGTGTGACTGGGCTCCTTGCAGGCCAGACACAGCTGCCTAGGGCTTCAGCAGAAGCTTGGCTGAAGTATATAAAGTAGATTCCTGCCTGTGTCTGGTCCTTGCCTGGTTGATTGCCTGACATAACTGAGCAACCGTTAGGTGATGTTCAGCATGCTTTGGGGAGGCTTAAAGTTGCCATAAAGATCTCAGTCCTGCATTCCCAGATTCATCTAATTGTTGTGATTACTTTACTGACACTATTGTAAGGTTTTCTTATTTGAAACTTTGCCTAAAAATGCTCAGTGCCAGATGAGTCCTCTGTGCTCTTGCTCCACTCTGCCAGAGTAAAGCCGTCTCTTACGTTCAGGCACAGCATTTGCCTATTGCATATTGTACACATTTTGAAGTGCAAGATGAAAGCTGGCATCTCTCAATTTCTTCTCATTAGAGATGCAACAATCCTGTCTTGCTAGGATCCACCTCTTCTGTGAGAGCACCAGGACTGATATCTAGAGGCAGGGAGGTTCGAGGCACGGGAAGGGAAGAGGAGAAGTACCACTTAACACTTGTGCAGCGGGGCAGAGGTCCTCCTGTGGCTCTGAGTCTGGGACTAGCATCTCGGGTCATCCACTAAAAAGGTATTTGGGGAAAAGACAAAGGTGGTGGCACGGGAAGCGCTTCTCAAGGACAGGATGGGACTAACCTGTAAAATTCCCCACTTTGATATGTCAGCAGTACACACTAGGATCTCATCCACCTTGCCTGCCTTACAAGTAGTGAGGCAGCTTGTGGCAGCAGCACCTGGAGTAGCTAGGAGCTTCTGTCGCAAGCAGGAGACATTCCACACCCATGAGCAACTGTGGGACAGCACAGGCATTAACAGGAGGGACCTCATTATGAGCTACGCTAATGAGTCAGCAGCTGGCTGACTTTTCTATGCTGCTAAAATCTGATGTAAATTAGAAGTGAACACTCAGTGAAGAGTAGCCTGGATTCTCTTCAGTTGCTTGGTTCTCAAAACGCTGACCAACTCTGGCCAACGTTAAGACTCTGAAGGTCATTGATGCTTTTTGAGAAACATCACCAGGTCAGGCTGAGCAGTGTCCTGCACAGGTCAGAAACTGAGTAGAGCAGCCGTCAAGAGAATTCACTGCACCAATCAAGCTGAGCATTGCATGGGTTAGTGCAAAATAATCAGCACGGAATAAAGTGCTTCTGTTGGGCAGCAGAATTGTTGGGATAATTGGAGTTCTGAAATTATTATTACTCAGGATTTTTTCAGTTACGTTGTCACCAAGTTTTGGATTTTCCGAACTTTGTGGACTCTGTAAACAACTTCAGTCAACTTCGAGGTAACAACGCAGAAGTTTTCTTTGCTGAACAGCAGTGGTATAAGGTATTCATTGACTGGACATAGCGAAAACTGGACAAAACTGTTGCAAATTTCATCTTTTTTACATGTATTAACTCAACTCACCGACACAGACGTTTTGGACATCCTGCTCACATGGTTTGCATTAAAGCATTATGAAATCCCATATTCTGGTGCCAGATGGTTTTGGATTACTTTGCTTGTGTAAAGGGTTTAATTTGGGTACATGGAAAATGTAAAATATTCTGGTAATAGCTTTAGCAGGACTACATATTCTGCATGTGCTTTATTTGTCAGCCGTGCTATCTGTCTTTTGCACACTATACGCCAAGTCATGATAAAACTTCAAAATGTGCATTCAAATTTACTGACTTCCCAGAACAGAGTATGGTCTGTAAAATGGTTCAAGGGACTGATGTGAAAGGAAATATTCCTAAAGACCCACTATGCTGAGAAACCACACGGTGCATAAAAATAGCGCTCTCTTTCCGGATACATGCCTCCTAAGAATGCATTGAGCCTGGTCCTGAATGTGAAGCTAGAAAAGAGAGAATGGGTAAAGGTCAAGCATACAGCTGTTGTTCCTGCCAGTGAGCTTTTGGCTTGCTTTACTTGATGAGCTGAATGAGCTTTTTAGCTGCTATGAACAGGGATCACATTTTTCAGATGATCTTTTCTCGGTGCACCAGATGAGCACCAGGAGTATAAATACAGAGTTCACTTGAAATTAGATCTGTTGGAATTCACACATCCTGTTCCACGTGGTATTTGGTGGTGTATGCCACCACTACGTGGTATATGCCCTTGCACTTTCTGAATTTCATCCCGCACGGACCACCGTCACATCACGTACTGTGTGGCTTCTGCCTCGTCATTATTCAAATATAGAATTACTTCCCTGATCCAGTCACACTCCCAAGTGCAAGTGCAAAATGTTAACCTGGTTAAACCAGTAGCTTTCTAGGATATAGTAATAAAAATCAGCTGGACTGTATTTTAGGAGAACATTTTAAAGTTATTTTTTAAGTGGATGTGATTTTAGCTTGCTTGTTTCAACTTACTCTAGACGGGGAAGCCAGTGACTAGCTAGAGACAGTCTTTCTCTCAGTGTCCTCTTTGCTAGCTTTTCAGACATAAATTGCTTATTTTCAGGGGCAGCACAAAAGTAAGGGCATAACATATGAACAGTGATCTTGTTCTCAGAGACATAAAGGGAGGGAGGCTTATTTGTACAGAGGGATTCCCCTGGCTTTGCGCAGTCAGTTCTAGCAGTTTTCACTCCCCCATTTTCCACAAGTATTGTTTTCCAGAGTTTCAGTGTAAAGCCCAGAAAGAGAAGCATGAAGTAGGAAAACAAAATGGGAGTTTCAGATTTGATGGAGTACTGTGTCCAGTTCTGGGCTCCCCAGTTCAAGAAAGATGAAGAGCCACTGGAGAGAGTCCAGTGGAGGGCTACGAGGATGGTGAGGGGACTGGAGCATCTCTCCTACGAGGAGAGGCTGAGGGAGCTGGGCTTGTTCAGCCTGGAGAAGAGAAGGCTGAGAGGGGACCTTAGAAATGCCTCTAAATATCTGCAGGGTGGGTGTCAGGAGAACGGGGCCAAGCTCTTTTCAGTGGTGCCCAGTGACAGGACAAGGGGCAATGGGCACAAACTGAGGCACAGGAAGTTCCGTCTGAACATGAGGAAGAACTTCTTCCCTCTGAGGGTGACGGAGCACTGGAACAGGCTGCCCAGGGAGGTTGTGGAGTCTCCTTCTCTGGAGATATTCAAGACCCACCTGGACAGGATCCTGTGCAGCCTACTGTGGGTGACTCTGCTTCGGCAGGGGGGTTGGACTAGATGACCCACAGAGGTCCCTTCCAACCCCTACTATTCTGTGATTCTGTGATTTTCACAAGTTTCGTATTGTCAGAGTTATAGTTAGAGTCTGTGTTTCCAGTTGTACTGCAATAAATAGACAGAAAAGTATTGACTTGCATTACATTTGATCAGTCTCCCAAGTACGCTAGAATAATTACTTGGGAGTCATTTTTCTGTCAAGTTATTCTCTAAAAAGAAAGTGAGACGAAGCAAACTTCGGAGTCTTGCAAACTGTCATCGCAACGTGTGAGCTCCACACGAGATCTACACAGAACAGTGGACAGTTACCAGCTCACAGAGGCTTCAGGGCTCTGTGAACGCTGATCTCTGTTACACGGTCTCTGGTGAGCTTCCGCAGCTGTAGCGCCTTACCAACGCGACTGAAAGTAGCTGCTGATCTCAGCGAAGACTGCACTAAGACCTAGAATTCTTCAGAGAGGTGGAGGTGGGGAGGAGTAAGAACAATATCAACAAGCAAGTCGGGCAACAAGAAGGTACCGTCATCTTGCTGAGGTCAGCATCACACCCAAGCCCCAGAAGGGCTGACTGCGGGGGATGAAGTCACAGCCTTAGAGCTGAGTGTGTGCTGATTGGTTTGCACAACTCCTCCTAAGTTACGGGGCGGGGTGACTTTCAGAAAGGAGTTTTTAGAATTAAAGAGTCAGTAGACTTGGATACAACAGCAGGATGGGGAAGCATGTGGAGCATGCTTAACATTGCCTTTAGATGCAGGCAATGCATCTAAGTGTTTTTTAGGGTCTGTGTTAGTACAAAGTGTACTTGGGCAACCTCTGTCTCAAATGAATTATTAGCATGGAGGAACTTGTGTGAGTGGTTTGTCACGCTCTTTAAAACCTTGTTGTTTAGCCTGTGCTGTACCAATGATGATACACGTTTTAAAACTGGAAAGACAGAAATTTCCCTGTCTTCTTCACTTTGTCACCTCTCCCACTGGCTCCCCTATTTATCTAGAGGTTGTCCAAAGCAGGCTAGAGTACCATGTATTATTCACCAGTGTTTTGCTGTGGAAGACTCTGTGGTGGCTTCCTTGTGACTCTACCCAATTTTAATAATTTTCCTACATTTTTCAAGCCAAATGTCTTCCCCTACCTGGTCAGACACGCACTAATTTACATTGGGACAACTTAATGAAACTGATTCAGCAATTTCCAAGGGTGACCCTTGGCTTAGGAGAAGTTCCTGTGACCTCTTTTCGGACAACTCCAGTGCTCCCGTGCTGCAGGGTTAGGACTTGCCTACAGCTGTGGTGATTCTTCACTTCTGAGTGTCTCAGATACAGAACCTTTGAAAATGAAGCACACACACTTAGTTACCACCTGTGAAAAGTTTAGTTTACGTGACCTGTCTGGTATCACACAGGTGATCTGTGATGCAAACATGGACAGAATTCAGTTACCCAGGATAATGCTCAGTTCTCTGAGCCGTGAAAATGTCCTTTCCCTTTCCTGTAGTCTCCTGTCTCCTTGTGCATCTCCCAGCTTTTCCAACATTTAGCATTCAACCCTGATCCACTCCAAGGAGGCTGGGAAATAACAGCATTCAATTATTTCGCTAAAGGCTACTGTAATTCTGTCCACAAGATTCCTAAATTAAGGTGGTATAAGCAAACTTAACTCTAGCATGTCCCAATTTTGGAGTGCCTGGTCTGCAACCTTTTGCATGAATTCTAATAACTGGGTTTGTTTTCTGAATTAATTTTTTCTAGAAACTCACACGCATCATCAACATTCTGCGGTTGCTGTTTGTAGCAGTCTCAGTGCTCAAATATGTGGGCCTGAAGAATTAACAATTATATTCACCAGTACTAATGGACTGGCCAAAGGGCACTTTCCTGCATTGGTAGAGGAAGGTTTCGTTTCATTAGATGGAAATCTAACAGAAGATCTCACTCAGACCTCCCCTTTATCCTTGCACAAGGGATTTCTGTGTCCACCAGACGAGGAATGATGAGCTGTTTGATTAACATGCCTCCCTGTTCTTCCTTCAAATTGAAAACCTGTCTAGACTTGCTGGACTCATCGCTTTTAGGGAGCACAGGTTCTCAGCTCCATGCAGAAACAGTCTGGCTATCAGCTGTGGAATTGCTAAGAGACGTCAGCCATTGGGACCATCTACAACCTGGCTTGCAGATGTACAAAGAGTAAGCTACAATTGGCAACACAAGGGAGGTCCTGGTTTTGAGGTCTCCATTTCAGACCCAACGCATGGAGCTTTCAGTTACTCATGTAGGCTGGCAGGAGTTTCATGACCACAAACCTGTTCATCAAGTTGACTGATTAACGTATTTGTTTCTGAATGTTCCAGTGTCAGCGTTAGTCACTCACTGTAGGAGTGTTTGTAACAATAGAAGGATCAGGCAACACCCAAGGTCATTCAACTCAAAGTACAAAAATACATTCTTGATGTACCTTCGTTTGCTATCACTTTTACCACTTTTACCGCTTTGAAGCTGACTGAGAGCTGCTTCCGGGAAAACAGAACACATCACCTTCCTAGCGGGCAATGTGTTTCATCCTGGTACACAATAAAGAGAAAAACATGGTAATTTTTGAAAAATAATGTCTCCTTTCTTCAAAGGCAGAAATCAGTTAATTCTATTTATTCTTCTGTTTTCAGGGGAATCTCATTTTTCTCTTAATTTCACATACAACCTCCTTTTTCCTATGTTTTGCTAAATACCAGTATTCTGCCGCTTTCAGGCTCACATGGATAAAACATCCTTCTAGATGACTCGTTTTATTAGTATGACCAACCTGGAGATGAATGTTTATCATATAATTATGCCTAGACTTTCAGTTGCCTGAATCTTAAAGGCAGAATTTTTTTAAAGAAGACTTTAGTATGAGGTGTACTTATTAAAGCTAGTGATAATATTAATAATCTGAGACTAAGATGAGTTCTTGCGTATTTAATTACTATAATATTATATTATCAAGTAGGACACCAGTGAGGAAAAACAAACCATACTTTTGAGCAAATAGAGGCTTTTTACTCCATTTTATTGAATAAAGAATACTGTAAACAAATGCTATTTCTGCATCATTTTCTTAGGTGACTCTGCTTCTACAGAGTTTATATAAATTACGAAACAGTCATCATACATAGTATATGCTGTACCATCAACTTGGAATCAGAGATGTCTTGAAAATGAAGTGTCTGCAGTTCTGAAATCTGTATGCACAATTTGATATAATTTGCCAAATAGACCAGTGATGCTTAAATCACTCAGGTAGTTGACTGGGAATCCCCTTTTGGAGTATAAACAACCACTTTATTCCACACATCTGTATCTGACACTGAAAAAGAGACTTTGCTGACAGCTCTCTTAAAAATTACAGTATAGGTGGTGTATTCCTGCAATTTACTATTCTTGTAAACTCTTCCTAGAAGAACTAGAATCAAAAGACTGGCCAAATCTAATCAACAGAACTTGTAAGCAGATCCTGTTTTCTGCTTCAGCAGTGATCCTGTTGATCTTCTTCCATTCCCAAGATGTTATAAAGTTGGGCTAATAGTCATGAACCACTGGGAAAAAAAATGCCTTAAAAGTGTGAAGTCTCATTGCTCATGTAGCGGGGTAAGAAATTCAAACAGCATTTCCACATGTTCTGAAGGACTTGGATTTACTCTGACTCCTCCATCAGTCTCAACTTACGACTAAGATCTTCAAAAAATCACTTATTATTTTACGTTAAAAAGTCATCTGGTATTTAACCCCTCCTTCAGGCAGTCTCGTGCCTGCTCTCTTGCAAATGGGTATCCCTTTTTATTTGGCACTGTTTTCCTTCCTTTGCTATGAATGAGCTCTCCTCGAGCAGTAGACTGAGTAGTGACTCTTCACTCCTGCTCCTTATAGTGCGGCTTGGTCAAGCTACAGAACATACACGAAGGAATATCTTTCTGTTTAATTGTTTGTTTCTGCCAGTTCGGGATATAACAGTGCTTAATCCTGTAATTTTAGTAATAGTATTTTTCCATTATGAGCCACGTAAGCCACTTTTCTGAAGTAAAGGACTACACACATTGTCCTGTTGTGGCACTGACAAATCAAGATCAGAGTTTACTTACAGATCACAACCTGTGTGCAATACGTGGGACAAGAATGTTCTGCACTCTGTGTAACTCTCAGGTCATACAAAATGAGTCAGGGGGTCTTCCAGCCACTCCAGAGAGACCACATGGGAAGAAATAAAATGTCACTGCATACAATGTTACAAAATAGGAATAACCAGCTTCTCTACAGGCCCGGTGCTCGGAAACCTACCTCAGTTTCCACTGAACGCACGTTTCAGAAATTCCAGCATCAGGTGTGCGCAGAACGGAGGTTGCTGAGATAAACCCATGAAAACCTGGGACTGTCCTTCGCAGTGCGCTATGCTGACACAGCCCCGGGTCTGCAAACACCACACTGGCTGCACTGAGAGTCCCTGAGCTCTCACCCATGCAGGTACCCGTTTAAGAGGTGTCCAAACACCCCGAGGTTCCAGAAGGCCAGAGTGATGGTAGCGTGCGTTCAGCCTTGGTGTATCACAGGAACAGAGCTGTAGGTCTTAACTGTATCACCAAGTTTCATTTTGTCCCATAGGACCCCTGCTTCTCCCCAGGGGAGAGATGTGGGCAACGCACGGCTCCTGCCTGGCCTTTATTGCTAACAGTAGCACACCTCCACCAACGCTTCCCCACCCATGTCCCTACACACACATCCAGTGCCTAACTGGGACTCCAAGCAGTTTTCAAGTTGAGTAGCAGAACTGAATGTATTTAGTGTGAGAAGGAAGGTCTTTTAAGAAGAAAGTGCACTGGCAAACATATTTTGAAAGGTTAAATGTTAAATGGAAGCCCTTTCTGCATTTGCACCAGAGATGAGTTTAAGTGTTCAGGTAAATTGTGCATTCCAGACAGAGCTATTCCTAGATTCCCAAAGGCTAATGCACCACAAGATTTTATGAGTAGTGAATTCAAAAAGCTGGAAAATAGAAGATAATTATTTATTTATACAGAGCAGATCACACCTATTGTGAATTACGAACTATGAATTTATATAGCAGACCATATGTGCATGAGTAAACCCATTTCTACAACTCAAGACTTCGGGAGCAACCCACTGAGTTAAATTTTACACATGCTAATGAAGACAAGCCCAAGAAACGAAGCTAGTTCCTTCCTTCCTCAGTAAAAGTCTTGCTTCAAACAGTGGAACGCCCTCACAGGCAGTGAAGGCAGCGCTGACCACCGTGCAAAACTAGTGTGGAGCACGTCCCGAGCTGAGCCTTTCCGAGCAGCTCCCCCAGGGCCTGGCGTACGCACTGCCCGCTGAACTGAGGGATGCAGGGCCACCTGCAAAACCCAGGACCTCTACATGTTTTTGCAATGCCCATTTGCATTTCCAGGACTGAAATCCTTAAAGCAGCCTGAGAACATCCCAACAGGAGAGCAGCAGAACCCGGCCGTGTGCGCTGAGAAGAAGATGCTTCATGTTTTTAGGAGGATGATGTCACTTACTAACCGCTTGCACTGAAGCTGACATTTTTTTCTGTTTGGTTGAAGCAAACAAAGATCTGTCAATTTGGCTTTATTGTTACAAACAGCTGGAAGGTTATATTATATTGTTATACAATTATGATGAGGATATTGTTTCGGTTCTATCTAATTCGTATGGAATTGACATGACAAGAGCGGACGTCAGGACGACCTATAAGAATTGACACCCGTAGATGTTCACCGGTACAATTCCAAACACAATATATTTGCGCTGCTGACGGCCCCCACAGTACCTGGGCTTTTATTGACCTTTAACATTGCCTCACCTGGATTATTGCTCTAACTGCTAGCTTACAACATAATTAAAGCAAGTTTATTAACTCACCCTGCAGAACATCTAACATACACATCTTTATCATAACTTTTAATTCTGATCTGTCTGCTATTTTTTTCTTCCTTCAAGCCAAGCACCTTTTTATGACCTTTTACTCATCCTCAGCTTGTAGTTTCTCATGCAGTCAAAGTGAGATATGCCTATTTTTAGCACATAAAAATATTCTAGGAACTACAGAACTGCTTGTCATCTCTGTTGGTAGAGCCTGATTGTTTTAATTTGTTAGTTGGTTGAAATTACCGTGGAATTCAGTTATCTTTTTGTTGTTTATAATGTTTGCATTTTTTAGACAACTCCTGCCTTGACTGTGAGTTATTTATGCTGTTCCTTCCTGAGAGGTATACCCCCTAACCTGGTTTTGCATAGCATTAAGTGAACACCTTTTTTAATAATTTTTGGTTATCAAAAGAGTGTTAGTGATAATTATGTATGCGCTTCTACTTAATATTCAATGAAGCTGAAAGGATGCTGTCCTTTTTACACCCACATTTCAGTGAGAGGTGGGATCACTTCACTTCGCTCGCTCTCATATACGCTCTGCACTATTTCAGGCAAAACACCACACTGGAAAAAGCAAGACAGCAGATAAATCTCTGTAGTATTAACACAAACTTTTTTCCCATTAGATGCCTATCTTTCTACATAGAATTTATGTCTGAAAGGAATGTGGCTATAATATTTTCCATTAAATTATCATGCTGCTAAATCTTGCTTGGCAAAGATTGTGGTAAGGTGAAACAACTCCATTGCTTGCTTGACAGACTATTCCAGTAACAATGCCGAGGGAAAAAAAGCTCTACTCATTATTTCAGTAACGAGATGTAGGGGGAGAAAAAGTTTGAATCCCTTTTGCCTTGGCAGGCTGCAAACAGGACACCAAATGGGATATATTTAATAAATAAACACTACAAAGTCTCTGATCCACCTACAGCCAAGTCCTTACTCAGCCTCCTCTTACTGAAATCGTTTGGAGTCAAGTGCAGATAAAGAGCTCGTTTCACTTTTGGATCCAAGCTGAGTGTTGCTGCATCCAAACTAGGTTAGGAACCCGCCACTGGGGAGAGGTGCGAGTGCGAAAGGACGGAGAGGCTTTGCTTTTGTGCTTCTTCCCCAGGCTCTAGCTGTCTTGCCATCAAGTTAGAACAATCTATTTTCTCTACTTACAGTGGCCTCTTGAAAACTTAAAAAAGCTGTTCTAGCATCGGGATATCTCTGGGCTGCTGCTGCACTCTTGATGTACTATTTTTTTCCTAAGAATCTCTTTTTGCCCCAGAGTTAACTGGAATCGCCGTGCGGGGATGCCCTCTAAACAAGGTGAAATCTCTGGTGCCCAGTTACCGCTGCTTGACAGCAAACATACGCTGATACGAGATGGGCTGATTACCAACCTGAAGTGTAGACTCTGTAATCCATTCTACACAGGTCAGCAGGGCTGCCCAGCGAAGGGCAGGTTTAGCTGTTGGATGCCTCTGGCGTCACGGATCAGCAGGCACGGACTCGCACAAGCCTTCAGCTGATACACACATCACGGGAGACTCGGGCTCATATCGTCCCATCGTGTTTAATAATAATATTTTTAGTTGTACTTGGAATAAAACACTATGTAGGGATCTTCTGTTGCTGGTTCCTGGTCAGCAAAATGTAAATTTTGGAATCAGTTGTGTAAACCACTGGGAGAAGCAAGAAAAGCATTTGCAGTGAGGGGGCAGAGACGCGGGGCTGCAGACTGACCGCAGCAGATGCTGGCGGGTCAGACAGCTGGTAACACGCTGTAGTGTGCTCCGCTGCATTCCCGGGGACGAGCAAGGGCACCTCTTGCCCTTGGCCTTACATTGTAACGCTGTAACCTTAGGGCACTGCGCAAAAATAGAAGCCGCAGCACCACAAAATCTGACCCTTTAGCTGAATATCCCATTTCAGAGGAATACCAGAACTCCGTCAAGACTGTGCACACATAAACGTCTACTGTTGTTATCATGATACAGTGCCTCAGCTACTCTACACTTCAGGTTATCTAGGTTATTCCTCAGTCTTTTTTATGTGTGTGGTCTTACAGACATCCTTCAGCAAGGACTGCTCCATCATGCGCTACATACTTCTCTGGTGTCATACAGACCATCAAATATTAGTGTAATTTTTCACACCGCAGCCAGCTGAACAGATGTTAAGCTGTTGGCTCAATGGTGCAATTGCCAGTGTGATAAAAGGAAATGATAGCCTGAAGATGGACATAGTGCAAAATATTACACTGAGCAGCTGGGAGCCAACAGGTTATTCCATATGTTGTTTAAAAATAACAGAAGAACAGCAAAAAGAGGCGTGGGTGTTTTTTTCATGTCAAAGAACGTGCTTTAGAGAATACTTTATTGCAACATTTTCTCACCGTAGCTCGGTCTGGTACACTGGCCATTGGTTATGTTGGATATGACCTCATGGTGCCTTCACATGGAGGTTGTCTTCTCCCATTTTCATGTGACACCAATCTGCTGCTTCAGGCATTTGCCCTAACTGAGCCCTGAAGACTTCAGCCCTCCCTTGTACCGTGTGAGCTCTAGCTTTCTATTCCACGGGACATTTTGAATAACTGATTTCATGTAATTTACAAACTTAGTTGCATGCTTAGAAAATATGTCTGGCTAATGAAGTCATCTGTATCATCAGCAAAAAATGAGTGGAGTAACTCACTTAACAAGACATTAAATCTTAGAGACACGGCAGAGTCACTAGGCATGTTTCATAACGTCAGGGCCATGAGCGTACCAACACTTTAGCAGATTTTCCTGGTGCTTCCACCCACACCCCTGCCCACAGGCCCATCTCAGCCCTGGGCCCTCAGCCCTGCCTGAGCTACGCTGTGGGGCTGCTGGTCTGCAGCTCCACGTTCAGCTGTGGTACAGCCACATCTGTGCCTGGCCACGGACCTCCTCGATCTGAGCCCAGCCTTCCTGGCTTGATCTCCACCCTGCCTTGCCACCGTGGGCCACCCTGGCAATCCCCAGACTGCATCTCGCTCTGTTTACTGCCGCTGGGCCTGGCCCTGATCCGTAGATTGCCTTCCTGGCATCACCCCAGGCTGCCTCCTCATTAGGAGCCTGCCTGACGACCCGGCGCGCTGCCTGACCCCAGCTGCCATCCCTGGGCTTGCCTTGCCACCGCGGTGTCGTGTTTGGTTCCTTGCTCCTTGCCCCCGAAAAGCTGCTGGCCCTCGCTGTCCCTGCCAAATAATATATGCAGGGCTGCATAGATTTGTATATCTCTAAAAAATATTTAGAGAGTCTATAGTACTTTTTCAGACAGTGTTTCAAAATTCTCTTTAGAGAAATAGAAGGGTGATTGTGTAGTGGGACTTCTTAGCGTTGTGGTTTAAGCCAGCAGCCGGCAATTTGCCACCGGACGGCCGCTCGCTCACCCCTCCGCGTCTCCCCCAGCAGGATGGGGAGGAGAAATGGACAAAAGGGGAAACTCATGGGTTGAGATAAAGACAGTTTAATAAGGCAGCAAAGGAAATACTAGTACTGCTACTAATGATGATGATAATAATAATGAATATGCAAAACAAATTATATCCAATATAATTTTTCCCACCACCTGATGACCAATTCGCACCCAGTCCCCAAGCAGCGATTGCGGAACCCGGAAATCACCGATGTTGCAAAATTACCAAAAAAGACCGAACTCCCGGACAAGTTCGAACTTGCAGACAAGAGAGGATGGGAACCCACAGAAATGAGAACGATTCCTGCCCCCCAGCCAAGGCCCGTTCATACGCTGAGCACGCCGTCCATGGCACGGAGTATGTCCGCTGGCCAGCCTGGGCTGGCTGTCTGGCCGTGCTCCCTCCCAGTGCCTGCACCCTGCTCCCTGAACACGGGAGACTGGGAAAAGTCCTTGATTTCTTAGCAACAACCAAAAACATCGGTGTTATCAACATTCTTCTCCTACTGAATCTAAAACACAGCAGCTACTGGGAGGGAAGTGAGCTCTCTCCCAGCCGAAACCAGGACAGTTAGCAAAGGAAGTTCTTTTTGCCTGCCTCTAAATGTGGGTATCTGTGCAACGGCCATGAGCTAGCTAATCATTCTTGTATTATTATATACAGTAAATAAGCAACTATTTGAAATCTCATCAGCTAACTATAATAAATCAAAATGAAATAAGCATCTGGAATTGGTCAGTATGATTGCTCCTCTTCAACCAGAATAATTTTACCCTAGAAGACTGTGCGCCATAGACATAGTCTCAAAAAAAGGATATGTAAGCCTATGAAATATTTCAGCCATGAAGCTTGGATATAAATATGAATATTTTATAAAAGAAGCAGGCAGATCTTTCCTGTTATCTGTTGCATCATCCAGGAGATTATGCCCTCTGTATTTCAAAAGTCTCTTCAGATTGTAAGGCTGGAACTGGATGATCCATCAGTCCCTTCCAACCCAAACCATTCCCTGATTCTATGATCACCACTGAAGCTTCCCGAGCGGTCACTTACACGGACAAGCATTAACCAGAGTCAGTCTTCCATTTCTCAGTACACCAACTGATGTCACCGGGTGTTTTATCAGGCCTCTTTTCAACAGCCAGTTGACTATGACATTCTTAAATAAATACACAGAGCTGACTAAAGACTCACTCTGTTTCTTTCAGCAACAGATGATTCTCTTTTTGCAGAAGTAATCTTGGTGGACCTTGCTGACCCACTGGGCTTAAACCAGGTAAAACGTACTTCTTTTATGCAACATTGTAATGCAGAATGTCACGAGCAATCTGTTGATGTTAGAGGGATGTCACCTGCCAATCTTTAAAAACAAATACTTTCCCCCTTTTTTATTCTTCTACCGTTGGAATTAAATTTACTGCAGAAGCTAGGGCAAAGCATTCCGGGGCAGAACTGTGCGAAGTTGGCTGTGTGTTCCTGTTCTGCTACGGCCTCCCATCAGGGGACAGGAATGGCTGGGGATGGGGGAAGGACGGGCCGACAGCCACCGCTCATTCTGAAACCGCTGCTGACAAGTTGTTTTCAACCAAACCATACCTCAAAAGCAGTTTCTCTTTTGAATACTTACGATCCATAGCGATTATTTTAGGTCTCCTTGGTTTTGAAAAATCCCACATACAAAATTAAGTAAGATTTACTTTAACAATAACAATATGTGGCTGAGAAGCAATGACAATTGCCCAGCAACTGAAGCAGTTTTCTGCCCACACGTCCAACTGCAAAACAATGGAAGAACATTGGTTGCAAAATGTGATTTGTTGCTTTATTTGGTCTTAAAATGATTTGGCTCTTCATCCAACACTTCTAAGAACTGTGCATCAGGAAAGACATACTGCTGAAACAATAGATTACCTTCAGCTATTACTGTACTTGAGCTGCTTTGAGCACTGTTCTTCATAAATCGTTCTTGGGTCTTGGAATTTTTCAGGCAGAGCTAACACAACGGAGAAGTCTGGGACTGACATAAACTTGTCTTTTCCTTGCACTTAATAAATTTAAAGACTTTGTACTTCTACCTTGTTTTCTCTCTGCTTTGTTTTCTGTAGGAAGTACTCACTGAGCCTGGAACAGATGCCATGCCTCTTGCTTTTGTTCTTTAACTGCAAGACTATCCTTTGCCTAAATATCAGAGAAACCTGTAGAACAAGAATTGCAAGTTTTATTAAGATACAACAAGCCAAATTAATTCTTGAGGTAAGTACACAAACCAAATGCTGTTAGAAGACTTTCTTATTATCTGCTGGGGGAAGATTTCATCCATTATAATGAAACACAGCTAAAAATATCCTATATTATAAGAGCACTAGAACTGTATTTGAGGCAGTGCACTTAGAGAGGATGATTGATCTGTCACCAGCAGTAACACTTCTTGAGCAATGCATTTTCACTCACAGTTGCACCCTGCTTCCATTTCAGCTACACAAGAGTCTGGGATACCATTGGAAGTTCCTTCAAATAAAGTAAACAGTTTCGATCTGTTCAGCGAATTTACTGGCTGTATGAGTCACAAAAACTTTCGATGACAGTAAGCCTACAGATTGCCACCCAGATTAAGCTTGGAGTTTCCCAGCCTCAGGGACAGTACCAGAAGTGCAACCAGCAAAACACAAGAAACAGAGAAGTTGTACTACAGTTGTTTTGTCAGTCTGAAATGCCCAAGCCCTTTTACAAAGACTCATACAGAAGTCAGGTAACCTCGATGCTGATGCAATCCGGCCTGGTTTAGTTCTGTAGAAAATAGGGCGTGTTATAAAACACACGACACAGACACACAAGTACGGCCCACAAAATACAAATAAAACCAAATGATGCAAAGTCCATCTGAAATGAATTGCACTTAACAGCATGGAGGAAGAGACATACGGCGTTTCTCATATTCTAATAAAAGAAAGCTAAATAGTGCTATAATATTAGGTTTACAGCTTGAGGAAAGGTCAGTCCAAAGTGTCTCCACGACCAGCCCCGCACCGACGTTTTCCTCCTGCATCCCAGGGCCCGGCGGGGCTGCCTTGCTCTTACAGGCTGGGGGATGGAAGGATCGAGAGCAGCCCTGCTGAGAGGGACTTGGGGGCACTGACAGACGAAAGGCTGGACATGAGCCGGCAATGTGCGCTGGCAGCCCAGAGGGCCAACCGTGTCCTGGGCTGCATCAGGAGAAGCGTGGCCAGCAGGGCAAGAGAGGTGATTCTGCCCCTCTACTCTGCTCTGGTGAGACCTCACCTGGAGTCCTGCGTTCAGCTCTGGAGCCCTCAGCACAAGAAGGACATGGAACTGTTGGAGCGGGTCCAAAGGAGGGCTACAAAAATGATCCGAGGGCTGGAGCACCCCTCCTATGAGGACAGGCTGAGAGAGCTGGGCTTGTTCAGCCTGGAGAAGAGAAGGCTGCGGGGAGACCTGATTGCAGCCTTTCAGTACTTAAAGGGAGCCGACAGGAAAGATGGGGACAATCTTTTTAGCAGAGACAGCAGTGACACAGGATGAGGGGTAATGGTTTTAAACTAAAACAGGGCAGGTTTAGGCTGGATATAAGGAAGAAATTCTTTACAATGAGGGTGGTGAAACACTGGCACGGGTTGCCCAGAGAGGTGGTGGAGGCCCCATCCCTGGAGACATTCAAGACCAGGTTGGACAGGGCTCTGAGCAACCTGATCTCGTTAGCGGTGTCCCTGCTCGCTGCGGGGGGGTTGGACTAGATGACCTCTGGGGGTCCCTTCCGACCCAAAACTTTCTATGATTCTATGAAAGGCAGTTCAACGTGAAGCTGAGATGGTGGAATTTGGACCGAGACGACGACGACGACCCAACGAACGGCACGGCTGTGGGCATTGCCAGCGCGTTGTACTTCCCAGGGCACTCTGCAGAAGTGGTTTTGGTGCCATGCTCGGCCACTAACCCACCTACAGAGTTCCTAGGCAAGAGGGAGAGGGCTTACGTAAAGGGGGGTTGGACTAGATGACCCAGAGGTCCCTTCCAACCCCTTACGTTCTGTGATTCTGTGTAAACGAAGGGGTGATATTATTTAGGAGCGCTAAGACACAGGTTCCGAGTGAGTAAATGCTGTTCAGTAGTTCAAAAACCCTTTTCCCTCTTGTGTCTCTGGCTGGGACACGCGAGCACCCCAGCGGCCTGCTGGCCGGTGCCCCCGCCGGCGGAGCCGCCGCCAGCCGGGCCCCGTCCTCCATTTCCTGGCGCTACCGGCAGGCCGGCAGCCAGCCCGCGCCGTCAAGATGGCCGCCGGGCCCTGGGCTGGGGCGGAGGCCTTGGTGCCTCGCACGGTGCCCACGGCGGGGCAGCGCCGGGGGGTGGGCAGGCCCCGGTGGGCGAGGGGGCGGCGGCTCCTACGCTCGCCTCAGCGGGGCGTGCGGAGACGCGCGGGGAGCGGCGGCGGCGCCGAGCTGGTCTCCTCGGGCGGGCGCGGGGCAGGCTGCCGGAGGGGACGGGAAGGACCGGCCAGGCAGGCGGCTCCCCGCACAGCTCCCGCCATCCCTTCGGTCGTGCGCAGGGCCGAGCCGCGTCTTCCACGACGGCAGCGTTCCCCGCCGCGGGCTCTGAGCGCGGGCTGCGGGGGGCGGCGCGGGCCCCGCCCGGCCTCGCCCCGCCGCCCCTCAGCGCCCCGGGAGCGGCCGCTCGCCGCGCCGCCAGCCCCGGTAGGCGGGCCCCCTCCCACCTTTCGACTGCGATGGTTGGACGTCCCCGTCCGCAGCTCCCATTGGCCGCCCGGAAAAGCGGCTTGAGCCCATTGGCTGAGGGGTGGGCTCTGGCGAGCCGTGCGCAGAGTAGTAGGGCGGGGCGGGGCGGGGCGAGGCGATCAGGGGGGAGCGGGGAGTGCGTGGGGCCGTGTGCAAGCCGCGTGTGGCGCAGCCAGAAGGGAGCGGGGCGCGGGCGGGCAGAGCCGGGGCGCGCGGCCTACTGTCGTCCGGCGGGCACTGCCGCAGCGGGGCCGGGAGGCCGCAGGTGACCGCCGGGCCCGCCCGGGTGGCGGGGGGAGCTGCGGGAGGCCGGGGCCTGGGGCCCGGGCCCGGGGGGGAAGGCGCTGGCGCACTCGGGCCTAGTGCGCGGGAAAGTGGCGCCGGGCGTCCCGGGCGCGTCGGGGAGCGGTGCCCCGGTGGCGGGGGGATGGAGGGGGGTGGATGGGGAGCGCTGGGGGGGGAGCGGGGCCCCGCGAGGGCGGGCGGCGGCAGCGGGTGAGTCAGGGCCTGGCGGGTTCCGGGAGGCGCCGGGGGAGGCTGCGCCGCGCTGGGGGAAGGGGGGTGGGGGGGGGTGGATTCTCCAGGCCCGGGAGCGGTCTCCTACCGCTGGCAGCGCCCGGACTGCCCCCCGGCGTGTCCCGCTGGGTGGGCCCGGCGGCCGGGGTGGCGCGGCCCGGCCCGAGCCCCGCGGTGCGCGGCCGCCTTCCCGGTGGGCCCGGGGTGGAGAAGGCCTGGGGAGGCCGGGGCTGGGCGGAGGGCGGCCGAAGTAAAATTGTTTGTTCTTTTTCTTTTTTTCTTTTTTTCTTTTTTTTTTTTTTTTACTTTTTCCCCCCCTTTTTCCCAACCCGGCGCGGAGCGGGCGGGCCGCGGCCCGGCGCACCACGTGGCTGCCCACGTGCGAGGCCGGGCAGCGGGGCCCAGGGGCTGCGGCCTTCGCCTCCCGCCGCGGACGGGGCCTGCCCCGGATCCAAGCGTGGCCTATAAATGGGTAGGAAAAATAGCCCCTGGCGTCCGCGGATCCCGGGCTGGCCGAGCAGCCTTTTATTTGAGTTCCTGTCAGGCGTAGTTCTCAAGTAACCGCTGCTACTCGTTCAGTATCCGGAATTGTCATAAGGAATTATTTAACTTAATAGCAGGTTTTATTTTCCTTTCAGCATTTAATAAGATCCCACTGCTGCGCAGCGTTAGGGTTGCCTAGTCTGTGTTTTCCTCCTCGGTGCAAACTTGCCGAGAGAAGCAATTCTGCATCTGTCTTCGGTTTGAGGAGGTTAAATGAGTTCACTGGGCTGTGCAAGCACCTTGCTGCTTACAGGCTTAACCTGCCGTTTTGTTAAACTTCATTAATTTGCGTTAAAAAGTTCACATGTTGCTGATGTTGTTTACTTCTCTCCAAGTTTAAAACTTTGTACAGATACCAGTAAATAACAAAAGGGGAAGATAGTAGGATGTGCCTATTTGGTAGATAATCTGTAGTTTCTCCAGCTCTATATTAACTAGTATGGGTAGGCAGAGAGTGCTTTTTTGATGAGCTTACACTCTCCTTCTTCTGATTTGTGTCAGTAAAGCTATCTAAGAATTACTAGTCTAATCAGAGTCATGATGTCTCTTTGACCTGGCTTCTGGCCCCTCAGTAGGGATCCAATTTCTTGAGTTTTACCTGATGTTCAGCATTCTTGGATCAGCTTGGCTGTGGGATGTATTATGGGGACCCAAGTGGAGCATAGGGCTTGGCTTTGCACTGTTACAGTTTTTCTTGAAGCTTCAAACTGCTTCCCTTCAGAACTGGGGTATTGTTACCTGGTGGTCACCATACTTAATTTTGTTTCTTTTCTAGTGAGGACAGAATCCCAAGGCGGGAGCATCACTAGCTCTCTGCAGCATGTTTTCAGATTACAGATGTGGAAATTGAAGCAGCTGAATACTGAGTAGCTTTGGTGGTGGTTGTCTGTCCTGTGTTCAAGAATTCTCAAAACATGCTTCTTGGGAAATAAGAACTCCTTAGGGGTAGCATTTCTCTTTAAATAATCAGTGTTTTGACTTCTCTTTTGAAACTAAATGCTAGCACTTCTGGTAGCAGTCCTTCTTGCCTTTGTATTTCCTTACCTTACAGGAAGCAAAGCTGTGCTTCCTGTTGCATAGGTGTTTTGCCATGTTCAGGCTGGTTAGATTCAGGTGTGGTATGTAGGTTGGTCCCCAGCAGCCTGGAAGGAAACAGCTGATTTCTTAATGTTTGGCTCTTCGGTAAAGCTGACTTGCCAAAGAGTTCTGAAATATGCTGGCTTTAGCAGTGTTTTTATCTAGTCTGTCCTTTGACTGAAGGAGTGAAGTCCTATTAATATCGAATGGAAGTGATACTTGTAGATGAAAAGAAGCACCTGGTAAGTACAATGGAGGTAATTGCTGCTGTTACATTGGGCTGTAGAATTCCAGGGAACTGCTAGTATCCAGAAGAATCACAAGCAATCTTGGAGGTGAAGTTCAGCTTGCTTTCTACTATGAGAAGCCTGAGTTAGTTTTCCCTGAGTTTGCTAAAACAAACGTCTTCCTCAGAGGGCATCTAGGCTAAAAGCCCTATGATAGGGAGCATTGCAGTGGAGCTTAGTGGTAGTTCTTTCCATGGTCAGGTCTAGATGGGCTGCTAAAACAGACTTGGATATTGTTGATTCTTGTGCATGAAGACTGGAGACTCCTGTTGTAAAGGTTCTGAATGTGTATGAACTGTAAAGCCACAGAAAGACATGATCTTTCACTTTGAAGTTTCTTGTATTATGAGAAGAATCACAAAGAACTTTGAGTTTTGTTGCTAAAGTTGCACTTAAAAGCTTCAAATCTGACCTAGGAAACCACTGGTGGCACCTCTTGGATCTTTGAGCTGTTCTCAGCCCATGATCTTTAGCAGTAGGGTAATCGTACAGAAGTCTAAAATTCGTTCTTAATAATGTTTTGCCAAATAGCTGAAAGATGACTTATTTCAGCTTCAAACTACAGTTAGGGAGCTGTGTAGAAGGAGTTCAGGTAAATGACTGCCTTCTCTTTGGCGGAAAGGTAAGGTTTAAGGCAACTGGGATTGTGTTTGTTCACAAGTTTTGGAATCTAGTCTGGGGCAGTGGCTTATACATCTTGCAGAATTTGACCTGGCTCAGAAACGCTAGATGAGGCCATAGTTCTGATTTGTTCTCCATTATTACTTCCGTTGTCCTGGTGGGGTAAAAACCCAGTTCTGGGATGTAAGGGGGAAGGGGGCTGCGGGATCCAGCTGCTTTGTGTAACACATTTGAGCTGTGGAAAACACTGGTAGATGTGACTGAGTGAAAACTTTGCAAGGAGACTTAAACAAGTAGCCTTCTTGCAGAAGGCTCACTTAGGTGGCCTTGATAGATAAAAGGAACTGCTGGAAGCTTGCCTGTGATGACAAAATGGAGGAGTACTGACTAATAAAGGAGAACTTGAACTTGGATGGTTTTTACTGTACTCATTTTTTTTCTCTGGGAAGTAACTGAAAAATGTAATGGTGTCTGAACTGCTTGGAGGCTGCCCATTTAAGGACTTGTCTTCTGGATATTGCTCCTTAAAGGTGTCTGTGGGCTTTATCTGAAAATTGAATCCTCTCATGGTTTTTTTAAAAACAATTTACACGGGTGGGGAATTTTGTCCTGTGTAAGGCTGCTTAGAACGCGGAGCAAGTAAAGCTGGTGTCAGCTGCATCCACCTCTAGCTGGTGAGCTTGTATTCAGTTTCAAATTGCTTGCAGGAAGAATGCAGAAGTTAAACATTAAAATACTGGTGAAGAGAAATTCCAGGCCAGCTGTGTGTTACTTTTATATGCTTCAGATACCTTAAGATGGAGGAGTGTGCTTTGTAATCATATTTCTGTAACCTTCAAGTATCTCTGAGTTCAGGGGAAAACGGGGCCTCTGAAGATAAAGGTTTTTAAATTTTTCAAATAGTCTTGAAGGATAGTTGTGCAGAGACTGTTGTTTGACTTCAGATTTTTTTTACTTGGTTTGCGTAATCTTACTTTGCCAGTTTCTTGTATACCAGAGGAAAAGAGACTTTAGGTTTTCCTCTTGAAGGAGCAGTTAACAAGGAAGCAACTTTAAATGAGATTTAAAACTTTTTTCAGAGTCCTTTGGGGCAGTGAGTAGTGAGCTTTTGCCCCTTGTGCAGTTCCTGACCCTGACTGGCAGACTGACAGACTAGGTACAGGCTGACAGATCAATCTTTGTATAAAAACGTTTTCACTGTGTATGTAAAGCAGGTCTAGCTGGCCTGTTAAACAATTGTCTTGTACCATATGTTAACCTAAGGGGTTATGTGGGGTTCTTCATAGGGGTAACTGCTGGCAGCCCTGTCACTTCATGCTGTAGTTTCAAGTTCGTGGTGTGGAGTGAAGTCTGGTAGTCGTTAGTGTCCGCAGAGATGTACTGCAGCTCTGTGACAGCTGTTGGCATGCCGTTCTTCTCCTTTTAACAGGTCTTACGTTGCTGTTCTATAATGTTTTAATGTGAAGACTTTTTTTAAGAGAGTTGCAAGCTGAGTGAAGAGCATATCTTGGTATGTAGTTCAGAGACACCCATCTTCTCCCTCTTAAAATTCAAAGCGGCATCGACTGCTGTGCCTGAGCCGAGCTGCTGCAGTTGGCTTTGCTTGTGTTTTTTCTGTTCTGCAGTGTCAACATGGTTGCTATGAAAACAGGCATAAACAACAGCACACGGAGTGCCAGCTGCTGCCACCATAGCAGACAGCTCTTCACCCTTGGCTGTCCTAATAAGATAGTTTGAAATCCTGAACACTTGAGATGCAGCGGAGAAGACTGGGTTATGTGTAAAACCCAAGTATATCTCTCAAGTGCTCAGCCAGCCAGTTGTTTTATTCTTGTTTAGATCTCTTTAAGACCTTCTTGCATCGTTTCATTGCTGAGCTTAATTTTAAGAGCAAATGCATACCATCATCTGGTCCAGCTGGAAGGTAGATGTGGGGTTACAGAAGTAGCATGCTACACTTTTTCTCTCTTGTACTTTAAATTCTCAGGCTTCTACTGGGGTTGGAAGGATGGGTGGTCACTTCCGTGTGCCGAAGGTGGTCGGGGAGAGAGGAACTGTTGTGAGGGAAGAGTGGCTAAAAAGCCACAGGAGATGTGTTCAACATGGGAGTAGTTTAAAAATAACTAAATAAAAATTAGTGTTTAGATACACGGTCTCCATTTAAGAGCTAAGTGTCAGGGTGCTGAATCTGGTTCCATCTTGAGGTCATGTGGTGTTCTTACTGCTTCTGTAGTGGCTTCCTTCAAGACACGACTCATGAATGTTCTGGTAATCTGGGATGCTGGATGGTCTGGGGGTAGGGAAGCATTCAGGGACATGAATAAATGGTGGGGTTATGGGGAGATTATCCTGGTGGGGGATCAGGTAAACTGCCGAACATACCAGATAATGCTGCTACTTCTGTTGGGTTAAGAATAATGAATTGGGAGAGAGCTTAAGGAGACTACATCAAAACAAAACTTGACATGCATATTTTTAGATTAGTGTACTTTAAACTTGTCTTCAAGCACACTTTAAAAAAGACTCCCAATTTAAACATTTAACTTCCTTGTTCTTTTCTTTCTAGTTCTGGAAGTCTTGCATAACTGTTGTGCAGCTTAGGGGAGTTGCAGTGCTGTGGCCACAGTCTGTTTAAGCTACCCCATGCTAACCACTGCTGCAGCACTGTGGCAGAGTGACTTCGCTGCGCTCGGTGGAACGCGTACCTCCGTTCCCCAATATGGGCAAAAGAAGCGGTTTGTGCTGTCTCGGACAGGCGTGCCTAGCTGATGTTCCCCTGGCATTCTAAGGATGTTTTCCAAGTGTAGCCTTCTGGATATCTGGCAAGTGTCTGACGTCTTTTAGGGAAGCCAAGTGTCTTAAACGTTTTCTTTCATGTAAGCCTGGGAGTGAAGTACGTGTCCTGAGCTATAGGTTATTGTATTGAAGTTGTAGTTCTTGCTTGTCGGAGTTTAACTGCTATTTAGGTTGTGAAAGAACTGAAGTCTTCAAACATCCAGCTAACGTGCTCTGTAAGGCTGCAGGTTTAGTACTGCCTGTTGTTACAGTTGGCTTCTAGAATGGAACTTGATTAGTCAATAAATGTGGTAGCTGACATCCAGACACTTCAAGACAGAGCGTAAGAACTGCCAGGAAGAAGCAATTTGTAGAGCTAAGTAGCTGGCGTTTGAGTTGAACTCTGAGGAATAAGGGAGGTGGTGCATTATCAAAAGAGAACAACAGCAAGGCTGGTGAGACAAGAGTTAAAGGGGCCTACTTGTTTTTTCCCCGCTCCTAAGCATTTTCTATGTTTCTGAAGCGAAGACTGGCTACAAAAACTAATTAGAAGAAAGGTTGTGTAGCACACTGGGTTTTTTTGGCTGTTCAGAGCTGTCTTACGCCAAGCAAAGCCGAGACAAACTTGTATGGCCTACAGGGGTTCTAACAGTTGTGATCGGATACAGTACAAGAAAGTAGTGATGTAGTCGGAAGTCCTGCTTGGTTTTCACGGCTTTGCCGGGACGGTGTGAAACCTCTAAATCTCTTACTTTAATGTGGCCTTTGGCTGGGGGAGGCGAAGGTGTTCTAAAAGTGTCTGTTTTCCTCAGGCAGGTAATCTGCAGCCATGAGCAGCAACGAATGCTTCAAGTGTGGACGTACTGGCCACTGGGCTCGGGAGTGCCCGACTGGAATTGGCCGTGGTCGTGGGATGAGAAGCCGTGGCAGAGGTGATTGATCGCTGTGGTTTTCAGTTTGTTTGTGTAGTCAGACCTCTAGCTGAGCGTTCTGAACAGTGTGTAAAACCGCCTTTGTTAGACTGAAGTGAGGAAGTTAGGATACAAATTGGTGATAAATTTTCCTGGTTCTTACCTCTGCATCAGAACTTTTCCTGGGGCATCTGAGAGTGGAGCTAACTTGTCAGTTCAGCTGTCGGTGTCCTTGATTAACTCTCTTAAGAATGTTCTGAACTTCATCCTTTAAGCCTTTTTTCTCCCGTTGCCCATTTCAAGCAGGCTTCCAGTTCATGTCTTCATCTCTCCCGGACATCTGTTACCGCTGTGGTGAGTCTGGCCATCTTGCCAAGGACTGTGATCTTCAGGAGGATGGTAAGTATCACTAAATATTCGATCTGTTCAGTCGCGTGGGCAGAGGTCTGTGGTTGAAGAGAAGGATACAGTACACTGATTGTAATTAGCTGGAAGCAAGCTGTACGTGTCCTTCCTTAGAAGCGTGCTACGTCTCACTCTACCAAGGTTTTATAGTCTTGTTTGGTATGTTTTTCTTATTGTGGAAGCCTGCTATAACTGCGGCAGAGGTGGCCATATTGCGAAGGACTGCAAGGAGCCGAAGAGGGAGAGAGAGCAGTGCTGCTACAACTGTGGCAAACCTGGCCACCTGGCTCGTGACTGTGACCATGCAGATGAGCAGAAGTGCTACTCTTGCGGAGAGTTTGGACACATTCAAAAAGATTGCACCAAAGTGAAATGCTATAGGTAAGAGCTGACGAGAGACAGCAGCAGAATGTCGCTGAAGTGATGGATGTGCGTTCTGTGCCTAACTTTGGTTAGGAAATAAAGCTGAAACTTTGACCAGGTAGCTTGTTTTTTTTTAAACAGTTACCTGCAGTTGTTCAAAACTGAGACTTAAACAGCTGCTAGCAAAGTCGGGTACTCGATTCAGTGATGTCCGTCTCTAGGCGGTCAGAACAGCGCAGGTGTTAAACCACTGAGGCTGTACAGGAGAAGGGGCCGTAGCTGTTTGTGGAAGGTGACACCAAGTGCTTGCCTGTGGCAGAGACTTAAATCACAGCCGGGTGCCCTGTGTCTGAGGCTGGAATGGACAGACTCCAGCGGTTCGCATCGGTCGACCGGCACAGCCGGCCCCCGCCGGGGTATGCTTGAGTAAGGAGTCTGGGTTATGGGAAGTGCACATCCAGGTGGACGTTGCATCAGTTGGAAACACCAGGTTCAAAATGCGGTCTGGTTTTTGAACACAGGCCTATGCCAGGAGCAGCATGTTCCCAGAATCACAGAATAGTAGGGGTTGGAAGGGACCTCTGTGGGTCATCTAGTCCAACCCCCCTGCTGAAGCAGGGTCACCCAGAGCAGGCTGCACAGCACCGCGGCCAGGCGGGGCTGGAATATCTCCAGAGAAGGAGACTCCACAGCCTCCCTGGGCAGCCTGGGCCAGGGCTCCGTCACCCTCAGAGGGAAGAAGTTCTTCCTCATGTTCAGACGGAACTTCCTGTGCCTCAGTTTGTGCCCATTGCCCCTTGTCCTGTCACTGGGCACCACTGAAAAGAGCTTGGCCCCATCCTCCTGAAATCCTTCCCGGTTGTAGTATTCTTCATCCCCACCAAGATTCCTTCCTGTGCAAGAAGGAGAGAGAACATGGTGCACCTGAGTTAAAACTAATCACTCTCAAAACAAGGCTAAACTGCTGACAGAAGCATCGGAGCAGGCAAAGCCTGACACACAGTAAAAAAAAAAAAAAAAAAAAAAAAATCTGCATTTGGTGTACAGCCATTAATGTGAGTTGATCAGTTGGGGACAGTTCCTGGCTCTGGTGAAGACAAACTTGCCTTGCGTCAAAGAATTCTGGAACACTGAAGCAGGAGCCTTGAATGTGGAACGAAGGATGGGTGAAGCTTAGGTAGACCATGCACTGGACCAGGGTAGGATTGCTTTTCTGAGTAGCTGTTCTGGATGGTTTTGATAAAATCGTGTTCTCTTTTGCAGGTGTGGTGAAACTGGCCATGTAGCCATCAACTGCAGCAAGACCAGTGAAGTCAACTGCTACCGCTGCGGCGAGTCAGGGCACCTTGCACGGGAATGCACAATTGAAGCTACAGCCTAATTATTTTCCTTTGTCGCCCCTCCTTTTTCTGATTGATGGTTGTATTATTTTTCTCTGAATCCTCTTCACTGGCCAAAGGTTGGCAGATAGAGGCTACTCCCAGGCCAGTGAGCTTTACTTGCCGTGTAAAAGGAGGAAAGGGGTGGAAAAATCAACTTTCTGCATTTAACTACAAAAAATGTTTATGTTTAGTTTGGTAGAGGTGTTATGTATAATGCTTTGTTAAAGAACCCCCTTTCCGTGCCACTGGTGAATAGGGATTGATGAGTGGGAAGAGTTGAGTCAGACCAGCAAACCCTCTCTGGGTTACGTGGAAGTGATCCTATGCAGGAGGAAAGAAATTCTGGAAGTGTCGAAACTTCCTCATAACTTTAATTTTAATACAATGGCCTTGGATTGTCTGACCTCAGTAGCTGTTAACACCAAGTAATATCTGTATCGGGCCCTAGCTAGAGCATATAGCTGAGTGGGAGTAAAGAAACAAGATGCACATGCCTGTTAATGGCCATGAGAGAGAGAGAGAGAAATCGGGAATAAACTTAACAGTAATTCAGTCAGCGAATGTTCACGTTGGAGATACAGAACGTAATGGGAAGCTTTTGAATAAATATTTGGAAGTAAATCCGAAACCCAGACATCAGTGCTCATAGCATATACAATTTGGAGCTATTCAGGAGTTGCAAATAAATGCATTTTCACAGAAATCAAGATGTTATTTTTGTATACTATATCACTTAGACAACTGAGTTTCATTTGCTTGTAATCAGTTTTTAAAGTAAGATGGTAAAAGCAATTGAAGTCCTAGAACATAGAAAATGTAATTTTAAACTATCAATAAAGCTGGAGGAGGAAGGGGAGTTTGGCTAAAGTTCCTTTTGTTTATTTTTGGTTTTCCTGTACACAGTGCAAAATAACATATTAAAAAGGGGTATGTGGAGGTGTATGAAGTTTAGTTTGGACTTTTCTTTTGTACTGTCTTACGTGAAGCTTCCATCCGGTAGCACCGAACCGTAAATGCATCCGGTACTGCTGCGCGCCTGCGTGTTCGTGCGAGCGGCTCGCCTGGCCTCGGAGGGGGCTTGGGAGTAAAGAGGTTCCACGGGCGACAAGGGGGGTGCTGTGGGAGTTCCTGATGGATGGGTGCTGGGCTGTAAGGCCCAGCTGTAGGAGGTGGGTGTTCAGCACCTGGTGGAGGCTGACAGCCTGGGCGTGGGGCTGCCCTCGGGAGCTCTCGCGGCTCGCCTGGCCTCTGGCTGGCTGCTCTCAGGGGTAGTGGGCTGGAGCCTGTTGGTGTGGGCGTCTGCACACGCCAACTGAAGGCTTTGCAGTCCCAAAGTGTTTCTGAGGGGGGGGTGTGCTGTGGCGCTGAGAAAATCGCGTGGGCTGTTGCGTCCCTTCCACCCCCTACCATTCTGTGGATCTCTGGACAGAGAGAAGTACCAAGCTGATGGTCCGTGGCTGTGCTGGAGCAGAACTGAATGGGCACTGTTGCTTCTCTGCTAGAGGTGTGTTACAGCTCGCCAGTTCCACCGTGACCGTGTGGTCGCAAGGCTGTTCATCGTGATGCAGCCATGCGGTCACGGGCCTGAAGGTCACGGTGTCCCAGGAGCAACCTCGGCCTGTGGCAGGCAGCAGACAGCAGCACACGGGTGAGGCTTCAGAAGAGCAGGAAGAACTCTGCGGCTGGTGAACTAGAAGATGGCAATGAGGGTGCATAAAAGCAGGCGTCCTACCTGAAACAACCTGAAGATGGTCAAGGAAATCTCTCATCTAAAACCACATGTCCAAGAAAATTGTGGTGGCTGCAGGTGCTGTGTCGCATTGCGTGAACTCTGATCAGACTGCCGCTGTTTGGAGCCGGCTGCTGTAGAAATCTAGAGTTCCGTAGCATGTAATGAAATGAAGATTTGTAAAGCACTGAGGTTTTCAGCCTGGGTTCAGTTTTCAAAGCCTGTGCAAAATGCTGAGCCGTGGTTCAGGGAGAAAAAGCAGATTCTTAGAATACGGAGTGCGGGGTGACTGGAGCCCAGGCTTTGGAAAGGCCGAGCTGCTCCTGCTGCAGAGACGGAGGGGAGCAGGCGCTGGGAAGGGGTCTCTGCCCGAAGCGCTTGGCAGCTGCCGTGCCCAGGCGGGATAAATCCCCAGTATTTGCTGCTGCCTGGTCAGGGTGAGATGAAAGGCTGGTCCCGCAGAGCATAAACCCGGCCTGGGACGGTGGCGATGCCCTGGCAGGGTGCCTCGCCTCCGGCCTCTGGGCTGAAGAGCTCCTGGGGAGCTGGGGGGGGAAGGGCTGCTGGCCTGAGTTGGGGGGGGGGGTGATGGGGGGTGTGCTTGGCTTCGGTGGGTGGTTTTGCGTGAATGCGCTTCTGAGTCTTAAACATGGCTGCCAAAACCCTCCTGAATCCACGCTTGGGATGAGTGCGGTGTCTCGGGGCAGCACAGAGCGCTAATCGTAGCCTGTTCGCGTTCAGCCTAGTTAGTATAAATCAACTGCGTCGTTACATGTAATTATCCTAGTTAAACAGTAATAAGCGAGCAATAAGCAATGAAGCGCTGTGATTACGAAGACCTGAAAGTCTTTGGGACTTAACCTGTAGCTAAAAAAAAAGTGCTCTGTCAAAGGCAACGTGCTGGCGACGTCCGTGATCTGCCCTTCTGTTCCCGTGGAGCTTGGCAGTGCAGCTTGGTCGTGAAGGTCTCGCAGCTGCTGCCTTCTGCTCTGGCACGGCGCTGCTTTATTAGCACGGAATAATCTGTGGGAGTCTGGAAAGCAGTATCGTTCTCTGAGAATGATCTTTGGTTTTAACAAAGTGGGGTTTGAAAGCTGAGAAACACAAACTAGGATGTAATTTCAAAAAGGAGAAGATTATTCCAGCTGAGGTCTCTCTTCCTACCCGCCTTTCTGCGGAGAGCAGTTTAGGATGATGTGGGCGCTGCTACTTCAAGCGTCCTTTGCTTCAAAGTTAAGATGAACAAGCAAGTAGTGATTCACCAGAAATTGTGGGGACTTTGACAAATCAAACGTAACATTTCGTTTGTTGCACGTTTGACGCTGAAGCATCTCCTCGTTTGTTTTGAAGACCAGTCCCACGCCCAGCTTCAGTGTAGTGGTTTTCTTAGGCCTGGTGGGTTGTACGGATCAAGAAGGCAGGGAGAGAAACGTGTGGTAGACAGGGCTCTCTGCAGGGCTGGCGTTTTATGGGAAGGGAAATCACAGAATCACACAGAACGGTTGGGGTTGGCAGGGCCCTCTGTGGGTCACCCAGCCCAACCCCCTGCCCAAGCAGGGTCACCCACAGCAGGCTGCACAGCACCGCGGCCAGGCGGGGCTGGAATATCTCCAGAGAAGGAGACTCCACGGCCTCCCTGGGCAGCCTGGGCCAGGGCTCCGTCACCCTCAGAGGGAAGAAGTTCTTCCTCATCTTCAGCTGGAGCTTCCTCTGCTTCAGTTTGTGCCCGTTGCCCCTTGTCCTGTCGCTGGGCACTACGAATGTTGCTGAAGCTACTGGGAGTCATTGAATAGCCAGTCTTCCCAGTTTGGTGTTCAGACCAGCTGCGAAGGGCTGGTGTAGCTGCTCCAGGGACAGCGAGGTCGTGGTCTGTGCATGGCGGAGCACGGGTGGCTTGGTCAGGGGCTGTGCAAGTCTGGACAATGGGAGAACCTCATGGTGTCTGGAGGTAGCAAGGCACGCTGCGGAGGTGTCAGATTTATGGGGTTTGCGTGCCCAGGTTCTGGTAGCGCTGGGGCTGCAGGGGCAGCTTCTGTGAGGAGCTGCCAGAAGCTTCCCCCACGTCCGGCAGAGCCAACGCCGGGCGGCTCCGAGACGCACCCACCGCTGGCCGGGGCCGAGCCCATCGGCGGTGGCGGGAGCCCCTCTGGGCCAGCAGAGCGAAGAGGGGGGAACGGCGGGGGGGGAGAGCGGGGCGGGACGGTGCGAGAGGAACAGCTCTGCCGAGCCCGCGGTCCGTGCGGGAGCAGGGCGGGAGCTGCTCCCGGCGCCGGAGCAGAGGTTCCCCGCAGCAGCCCGGGAGGGACAGGCTGTCCCCGCAGCCCCGCAGCAGCCCGTGAGGGACAGGCTGTCCCCGCAGCCCCGCAGCAGAGCACGGCGGGACAGGCTGTCCCCGCAGCCCCGCAGCAGCCCGTGGCGGGACAGGCTGTCCCCGCAGCCCCGCAGCAGCCCGTGAGGGACAGGCTGTCCCCGCAGCCCCGCAGCAGAGCACGGCGGGACAGGCTGTCCCCGCAGCCCCGCAGCAGCCCAGCCTCTCCCGTTTCCAGCCGCGGCGGGCTCCGAGCCCCCTCTCCCCCAGCCCCGCTCCCTCCCCTCAGGCCGGCCCACCCGAGGCCGCGCCGGGGCTCCTGCGCATGCGCGTGCGGAGGGCGGGCTCCCCTCGGCGCAGGCGCAGCGGGGCGGGGCGGGGCGGCCGCGCAGCTCCGGGGCCGGTGGCGGTTGCGGTTGCGGGCGGCGGCGCGGCCGAGGGCCCTCCCCGGTGGGCGCCATGGTGAGTGCGGGGCCGCGGCCGGGCGGCGGGCGGCTGGGGCCGGCGGGGGTGAGGGCGGGCAGCGCGGCGCTGCCGCGGGTGACCGGCTGTGCTCTCTCTTGCAGGCGCGGAACGCGGAGAAGGCCATGTGAGTAGGGGCGGGGGCCGGGCGCGGCGGGGCCTTGGGCCTTGGGCCGTCTGGCAGAGCCATTGAACGTCCGGGCAATGAACACAACCGCGCGTTACATGGCTGGAGCTGGGCAGCCTCTGCTCCCTCGTGAGGCGCTCGGAGTGTGTTGATAAACTCGGTCACTGGCTGCTGCTTTCCTTGCTGGAGCTTTTTTTTCCCCCTCTTGATTTTTGTTGTTTGCTTTTAGATGTATCCTCTGCTAAGATATAGAAGCTTTATGTTTGTGCTGATTACTTGTGGGCATCTTTTTGCTGCTCATATCTGCGTGCTGGCATACCCTAAACAGAAAAAAATAATCAGCCGCTTACCAGGATGTATATCTATATCTATATTTATATTTATCTGAGAACCTAACCGCTGAGGATTTCTAGCGCTGGGGAAGTGGCTGGCTGGAAGAGCTCATCAGCGAACGCCTTCAAGCCTTTGTTTTCTACAGACTGTAACTAAGCCCATAACAAACATCCAGGCAAAACTCGGTCCCGTTGGAGCGTCAATCTGTAAATCTGCTTCCTTTTCTTTAGGACGGCCTTGGCAAGGTTTCGTCAAGCTCAGCTGGAGGAAGGGAAAGTCAAGGTATGACGTGGAAGAGCTGCGACGGTGCTAGCTGTGGTCGGGAGCGGGGCGCAGGCCGTGCGGAGCTGCCTGGCAGCGGTCGGCAGGGTCGTGGGCCAGGCACAGGCACCCGTCGCAGTGTGGTGTCCGCTGTCTGGGAAGCAGCCGAAGCAGGGGCTGCGTTTCACAGTGGCACAAAACGGAAACAGCAAATAGAATTTTCTTAATAACTTGTTTAAAAACGCGTGTATGTGTGTGTTTCAGAGATATGTTGGCTTGACTGCCGAGAAGGAAGTGCAGATTGAACATCACTATTTTTTTATGTAATGTAGGTAGAATATGTAATAGTGTGTGTGTGGGAGCTATAAACAGAGGCAGCAGGCTGGCCAGAAGCTGAAAATTATTTTTGAGACTGAAGTTATCTCCTTCTGCAACTGCTTACACAAACTGATGTGCGTACACTTATTTTTGCGGACAGTAATCGTAAGGTTCTTTTGGATTTCTTCCCAGAAGATGTAGAGAAAGCCTCCTCACAATTTTGTTCGCTGGTAATCTGGCAAAACAGGAGCCACGAAACAGAGGGCCCGCAGGGTGCTTGCGGACTCGAGGCTCGCATGAGGCGTAACATCGGCCTGTTACCAACCCGGCGCCTGCTGGCTGTGCCTCTGTTCGGAATTGTCTTCAGCGTCATCCGGCTTTTTGTTGATAGAGAAAAAAGAAAATGCACTTAGCAACTTCGTAATATAAAAACCCGTGCTGCTGTAGTGAAGGAAATAGCACCCCTAAACCCACACAGAGCCTTGGAGGCTGATTCTCAGCTGTCTCTGGATATTCCTGTACATTTTTCACTAAATCATAACTCAGATTGCGAGAGTATTTATGTGGGGGTCAGAGTGTTCTCAATAACTTTTTTTGGAGAGATTGATAATTGTTAATTTTGGGTCACTGAGGAAGGAGTTCTGCAAACTAACGGAGGTGTCCTGTCTTTACACCAGAAGAAGCGATGTTTTACACACGAGTGTGAGCAGTGTCAAACACTAAAGTGGAAAATAACAGTTTGGGGAAACTAGTGGAAAAAAGTCTGGGAACAACAGCCAGGGAGTAAGATGGAATAGACTGTATTGTGTGAAGGAAGGCTTTTTGGCATATAAAAAGTAGAGCTGCAGAAGTACTGCAGGGAAAGGGACAAAATAACTGCACACAGAGTCCTGGGGGGAAGATGAAGTGTTAGTTTGTGTAAGCAAGTCAACGTTCTGTGGAGAAGGCTGGGAAAAAGGTATTTTACAAAACAAAGTAATCTTGGGGAAAAAAATGACAGTGTTTAGGTAGTAGCAATTGAGAAAGGCGGGCCTGAGCTTCATAGTGACTTGGAAAACAGCGGATTTTGTTTAGATGCTAGTGTGTTGGCAGTGATGCGATTCCGTTGTTCTAAGTGGAGCATTATTTGTATTGGAGAGCATTGTGGGGTGACTGGAAAAAACAGGTGACAGATTTGAATAGAGCAGGTTTGAGTACAGTGTTACATTCTGTGATAGTTTAATTTAACATGGCTGTAAATTGTCATTGTTTTCCACTTAATACAAATGGGTGGGAGCAGAAGGCACTGGAGCTTGGTAGCGTCGTTTGGGATTAACCAGGCACTGAAATTTGCGTGAGACGCTGTGAATATATTGATGCTGGGTTAGAACTTCATGGTGCGTGGCTTTCTGTCGAACAGGAACGCAGACCTTTCCTTGCGTCAGAGTGTAATGAATTGCCCAAGGCGGAGAAATGGAGGCGACAGGTAATGTCGAGCTGTGTTTGTTTCCAGTTCTGCAGCAGGTAGGACTTTAGCACTTCCTATTTAGACAGCCCGCTTGCAAGTTTTTTTCAGACTTCATCAGTGTGCTGACAGCTAAATCACAGAATAATTTAGAGTGGAAGATCGCATCGTTCACCACAGCGTTCAAAGGTCCTACCACACAGAGTTGCGCAGGGCCATGTCCAGAGGAGTTCTGAATATTTTCAGGGACTTGGATTCTACAAGAGGCCCCTGTTCCAGTGTTTTGATTACCTGCTTAATGATTCCCTGCCCTGTGAATTTAATCAGAATTTCCCCTGTTCCAGCTTGTGTTTGTTGCTACGTGTCCTGTTGTCATGCACCTCTCAAACAGTTTGGCTCTGTCTTCTCCGTACCCTCAGGCAGCTGACGACCGCAGTAGATTACTATTTCCTTTCTGTCGCCTCTGAAGGGTCAGACCCAGTTCTCCCTCAGCCTTTTTCTGTACTTCACGTACTCCTGCCCTCATTGCATGTACAGCTGTAAAAATGTTTCGCTGGTTTTTGAGCTTCTGAGGTACTATATTTGTGTCTGAATAAAATCTGTGTTGATATGTGGAATTGATAGGCTCAGGTCCGTTTTCTAGAACAAAAAGCCAACTTAGAATTTGGAGCTTTCTTGGGGTTTCTTTTTAGTCTTTTCTGGTGGTTGGGTTTTGGTTTTTTTTTGAGAAACTCACTTCTGTGTTCTTATTTAACTAGATCATTGGGGAAATTTCCAAGAAAGTGGCGCAGATTCAAAATGGTAAGTTTTTTTTAATTACATTTTGGTTTTTTGAGTCTCCAGTCCTAAGCAGCTACAGTAAAAATCACAGTTTATGTGAACTGTACTGTTTCCATTGCATAAATTCTGAAATAACTTTGTTGCTTCTTGTCAGCTGCTGAATTCATTGCCTTCTTCCCCTCTAACAGCTGGCTTAGGTGAGTTCAGAATTCGCGACCTGAATGATGAAATAAACAAACTTCTGAGGGAGAAAGGACACTGGGAATTCAGAATAAAGGAGCTGGGAGGTCCTGATTATGCTGTAAGTGTAGTTTATTTTATACTGCGCAGTTGTTCTGCTTACAATTAAAGTGACTAACGGGAAAAATCCGCGCAGCGTTTAGTTAACCATGTACTGCTTGGCCAATGTTTATTAGAGAGGAAATTTATTCAGCCCCTAAAAATATTAGGGTACATTAGAAGAAATGTTTGTTTCCGTGGTGAGCAAATCGGACTTTTCGTGTGGAGCACCGGTTCGAGGGGTCTCGCCTGCCTGTTGGGAGTTGGCTGGAGTGGTCTGGCTTTACCCATCAGTAGGTGGTGGTTTTCGGTGTTGGGCTCTGTCAGTCTGCAGAAGGGTTTTCACTTGGCTCACCTCGGCACTGCGGAGAATGGAACAACGGCACTAGCTCTCACTTGCTTAAACACCAAAAGTACACTTATTGTGAGATGTAGTAGTGCTTGTTTATCTGATACCTGAATGTACAGAGAGCACAGGGACTAAGATGGGTTGAGATACTTTGTGCAGGTTAATCTAGTATGGGCACTCCTACGGTTTGCGTGGTCACTTTAAATGTAGTAAAAGTAGAGAACCTGTATAAAAATGAGCTATGAGGGCATTTTACTTATGGAGTAGTTTGAACTGGCATAGCATATCTCCTTTCTCAATCCTTTAGTCTGTTCAGATGCTGAGGAAAACAGGAAATACAAGATGCAAGGGGAATAAAATTTTAAACAGTGAACTCTGTTTGTTTCCCAGCGGATTGGACCGAAAATGTTAGATCATGAAGGGAAAGAAGTTCCAGGAAACAGAGGTTACAAATATTTTGGAGCTGCAAAGGATTTACCAGGAGTTAGAGAGCTCTTTGAAAAGGAACGTAAGTAAAGAACAACTCTTCCCAGACGTGAATCTACGTGGTGGTGTATCTTGGGTAAAATGTCTGCTGCAGTATGTGGGGAGTGCTCGAACGGCGTGTTCTGGCCTGTGTCTGGGATCAGCTGAATGAAACACTGGACTCAAGTAAGAAATGCTATTTCTTTGGGCAAAGAACCCCTTTGGCTGTTTGCAGTTAATGTAGAAAAGAGTAAACTCTTTTCTGCTGGGAGTTCCAAATAGTGAGAACTGATGTTGTGCGAAACTTTCCAGCATAGCAGGTTGACTTCATTGATAATTTCTAAATAGTACTCTGAGTTCAGAATTTTAAAAAAGAAAAGAAAAAAAAAAAAGTTGGCTTGAACGTAATTTTAGCAGCAGGAATCAGCTTTCATTCTAGGAAAAATAGATGTAAGTGGGTAAAACTTGATGTATTGGTTAGTCATGGAAGGAATGGGAAAGCCGTGTGTCTGAAAGTGAGGCAGGCCTACTGAATCGGCTCGTTCTTACCATCTGCAGAGACAAACTGTGGGAAGTACTATGTGGTCTGGGGGAGCCTGGGACAGTTTTTTAGTTCCTTTCATATAGTAGCCTTGTTCAGTGTTGCAACTCCAGTGCAGAGGAGAGGGAGGAACAGCCGTGTGCATGGCTGTAGAGTTGCCGCAGGGAGGGAACTGTGCAATGCGAAGCGTCGGGTCACGTTGTCGCACCGTGTTGGGCAGGCCAGATTGGAACGCCAGCCCTCCCAACACTGACAGCAGCGCAGGTCCCGCGTTGGTTGGTAGCTGAGGTGAGGTGGCAGTAGTTGCTGTGAGGTTGATGGGAACCAGGAATGCACAGCAAGCTGTCAGGGTGGGCCTGGGTGCGTGACAGTCGTGTGTTCTTTCAGCCCTCCCACCACCTCGGAAAACTCGAGCTGAGCTTATGAAAGCCATTGATGCAGAATACTATGGCTACAGGGATGAAGATGATGGTATTCTGGAGCCACTGGAACAAGAACATGAAAGGAAAGGTAGGTGAGATTCAAAACCTGCATAGATCAGACCAGGAAGGGGTGGTGATGGACTCTGAAGTGTAGATATCTTCTCTCCCCGTCCCTGGGTGTTGTCTTGTGCTTAGCTGACAGATTTCATCTGTCACATAGGTATCCAAATTGCTATTGTGTAAGGCAGTTCAGGAGGGAGCAGGTGTGCTTTAGAGCTTGTTTTCATCTTTACTACTGTTAATGATTCAGTATTGTCACCAAGTGATTCATTATTGAAGCACAATCTCCTTTTTTCCCCATGTTTTTCATGCTTAATGTAAAAGAGTAGGTTGCAGCAGGGAGACTTGTGGAACTCAAGTGGTGATCTCCCTCCTTTGTGAGAACTGACCGTACCAGCTGTTCCCTGTCTCACCCATTTATTTATCCATAAACGCAGCTGTTTAGTTTTCTTGGAGATGAGAGGGGACCTTCAGGAAACCCTGACATCTAGGTGGCCTGTGTGAATTTATCCACGTGTCGCATAGCTTGGAACTTCAGCGCATTTGTGAATATGTTTTCCTTTGAAATGTGTACTTTCTCAATAGATAATAGTGATCTGTGTGTCTGCTCACTTGGTTCTCTAGCTTTGTTTCTGGTGACTTGCCTGTTAAAGACATTGGGATTACGAGGCTAATTCCCGAAATCCTCTTTAAAATTCAGCATGGTGTGCCGTCTTCTGGTATTTGTGCAGCTTTAAGCAAGAGGCCGCACACCACCTCTAGGAGCTTAGCTGTTTTCGAAGTAGTTCTCGGTGCTTCTGGGGAGCAGAGCTTGTCTCATCCTGCCAATTTGTTGCCGTTTGCGTTGTACCTTTGTTTTGTGATCTCTTCTTCTGAAGCTTCAACTGCAGGCAGGTCCTCAGTGCTCTGTAGAAAGTGTCCAGGTACAGGAAACCTTGGCGGGCTCTTCCACACAACACAGCAGATAAAAAATCAGATTTTGCTTGAATACTGCTGCTTTTTCTATACAGTTGTCTCTCTGGAATTAGAGAGAAGAACTTCAAACCAAACTGCAGGAGGTGACTTGTTTAGATGTTTGTAAGTTGTTGAGCTTGTAACTGTTACCCATGCTTAGTGTTGCTTGGTGTGGTCATCCACTTCTCACGCTTACCCCTTCTCCACGTGTGAGATCTTCGCAGTCCCATGAGTTAGAGATCATGCCTTGTCCGTTAGATTACAGCACAGGGAGGAAGAGGGGAGTGGAGGAAATATTTCACTGGTCTGTGTCCTGCAGCGTAGCCTAGAGCCTTGAGCCACATGGACGGTAGCTGCTTGGCAGACCGTTGGTGGCCTAAGAAGGGAAGTGGTGGGGTGCAGCGCTCCCAGAAAGGCCTCTCGCTCGGTGCTCATCCTGCTGATTGCAGACTGGAGAGGTAGCTCGTCTGGTTATTTAAGAGAATCTTTGGTGGTTGTGCCACTTGAAATAACCAGGCCAGAGATGCTAACAGAACCAATAGGTGTGCTATTAGTGTAGAATTAACGTACTGCTAGTGCCCAAGAGCTGGGGTTCTCCTAGGTCACTTGTCTAGGCGCTGTTGGTTTTTACCTTGTTGTCAGAAGAGTTAAATTGTTGTGAAACAATGTGTTGAAAAAACTTGTTAATTTGGGGTACTTTTTGTGTTACGAAACCACACAAAAATGCAGCCGTGTGCCACTGGTTAGTTAGATCTTGCTTGCGCTGGGTGGGCATTTTAATGTTTAATCTTTGAGACCCAGGGGGAATGACTATCTTGCACCTCCCTAGGATTTTTATACACTGGCAACATCACTGATTAAGCTGTTTAAAACTAGTTTTAGTGCTCTTGTTAGCACCGTGCTGTGTAGTAGAGCTACAGCAGCCCAACAGCTCCTAGCTAGCAGCGAGTTAGAGAATTGAAATCATGCTACAAAAGAAGAGAAAAACACTATGAGATGAAAAGACACTTAGGTGGGTGGTCACTCTGAGGACTGTAATCGTTTTTAATTAATTACATTCCTGTAGCTGTTGATGTGCTACAGAGCCGGGTCATGGGACACCCCCCCCCCAGTTACTCGGTGCAGAAAGCAGGTTGATATTTAACCATGACATTTAGAGTCTGAAATGTAACCAAGTTAAGGCTTAAGCAAGTACCTTACTTTCACAACTGCTAGCATTGGGTTTTGCTCAGACTACCTTGATATATTTGATTAGATGCTACATCAGGGTTCTACAGTAGGTGTGTGTTACTGATGTAGAGGACTTAAGCAAGAAGTTTAAGGCTGTTGGAAAAGCTTTCGAACTAGGAGACAAATCAGGGGAACTTTAGCTTCAGTTGCTGCAGAGCTGCTCTCGAGGGAACTGGGGCTACAGCTGGACCGTGCTGCTTGAACTTGCTCTCAGATACACTTGCCATTTTCCTTTGCTAACCAGTTATAGCAGAAGCAGTGGAAAAATGGAAAAAGGAGAGAGAAGCACGACTTGCAAGAGGCGAGGAGGAGGAAGAGGAGGAAGTAAATATCTATGCTGTCAACGATGATGAGGTAAGTGATGGCTAAGGTGACGTAACATTCCATGTGTCTTCTGCTCTGCCTTCATGGAAGTAGAGTTATTTTGCCAAGAACCTGTCTGCTGCCGCGTCCTGCCCTGCTCTCTGCCTACTATACAATTGCCCTGTTCAGTAAAAGTGAGTAGGAGATGAGTACATGTGGTCCAAGTTTAGAGAGTGGTGAAAGCTGGCAGGTAGGCACAGCTTTTTGCTTGAGCAAGAGTCAACCAATAGCTGAGACCTTGTTGCAGTTCAACTGTCACTGCCTGGAATGCTGAGGTCTGTAAGGTGGCGTGTTGTTAGCGGAACATGGATCAGTCTTGCTTCCAAGCCAGTCTGCACCCGTAGCAGCACAAGTACTTCCAGGTACAGCACGATGTCACGCTGTCCCTGCACACAGGGGGCTGCAGTGTCGTCTCTGCAGTTGAATCCTGACACAGCAGGGCTTTGCTGATGCTGCAGTCACTGCAGTGACATGGCTCTTGCAGCTTTATTCTGCCTGCCCCCAGCGCCGGGAAGAGAAGTGAGGGAGGCTGCCTGCGCTCTTAGAGACCTGTTAAAGGGGTGCTGGAAACAGGTCCTTACTTTGCAGTCCATACCTAAACGGGATTATCACAAGAATAAAAAGGAGATAGTCCATAAGGTAAAACAGATAGTTCCTTCAGCACTCTGAACCATGAGATAATACAAATAAAACATAAGCCCAGCTCTCAGGCATGAGAAAGCAGCAGTACAGAGCTATACAGGGAAGTGGTACATACATTTTTGAGATACTTGCTTGCATCTTGGTTAGCTGGCTCCTCTGTTCTTCGTAGCTTTGCTATTGGCGGCCAGGGAGGTATGGAGGAGGAGGGAATACAGCTTTACATTCACACCCGTGCCGCAGCAGAGGAAAAGCCATACGAAGAACGAAAGCAACAGTGCTGAAAATATCAAGGAGCAGGATCTGAATGTGGTGCTTATCATACTCATTTGTTGTTCGGTCCCATTCATCTGCTTGTTGTGTTTGAAGTGTCGATCATTCTCTCTCTGGCTCCTTCTGGCAGAGCAAGTAAAAAAGGTGGTTTTGATGACCCCTGCAGAAAGTAAACTTGATATGACCCTTTTTTTTTTTTTCCCCCAGTCTGACGAGGAAGGTGGCAAGGAAAAAGAAGGTGAAGAAGGCCAACAGAAATTTATTGCCCATGTTCCAGTGCCGTCTCAACAGGAGGTAAGACCTAAGAAAACTAAGGGTCAGAGATGCACTCTGGCTTTTGCAAGATAGAGATCTCAGCTGGTGGCAGGTCATCAGTAAAAATGTTGTTGATTTCTGATTTCTGTGACTTGACTCTGCAGCTGGTTGATCCTTTTGCAAATGCTGTGGGACTGGCCAGAATTAGGGTACCATTGCTATAACCCTTTTCATCTGAGAATTTCCAAAACCTTCATAAGTGTTACATAAATTGGAAAGTGTTGGGGTGTTACGATCAAGATGACCCTGATTGCCTGCCATGTCATTACCATGCTTTTCTGCTGACGGTCTAACCTTTTTTTAATTTCATGGGATGATTTCTGAATTGCAGGGTTTGCTCTCATAAGTTTTCTAAAATTATTTTGGTGGCATGACCTTGAATTGACTCTTAAATTTTGAAACTGCTCCAGGGTATGTATTCCCTTAGCAGTGACAGGTTGTTTGAAATATAACTCAGGCAAGAAGGTTCTGGAGTTACGTGTCTTTGGGTCGGTTTGTCTTTACATCGCACGTACAGCATGCGGCGGTTTGTCCCCTGCTGTCATTTTGTCAGCTGACAAAATGCTGTGTTCTGCTGTGAAGCAACGATCCTGCACATTCAACGAAATATGGCTTGTCAAAACTGTAGGGGAGAAATAATGATTAAAAACATTGCTCTTTGGCCAGTGGTGTTCTCTTAATGAAGAGAGCGTAACTGAGAGCCAGAACTGGCTTCCTAATACATAACCACTGATTTACATAGCAGTCTTTTCTAATTAGACAGTAGCTGGTGTAATCTTCTCCCTTTTGTAGTGGCAAATCACTCCATCCCTTATGCCTGTGGGATTATGCCTTCTAGATCTTAAATTACAAATAGCTAAGGTTCAGAACATTTATAGAGCGATTGCTGTGTGCAGTTTGGACAAATATAAGGTTATTCCTGAGATTAAAACAAGTCTTGTAGGTTGCTATTAGTAGATCTTTAAAGTACACGCTTGTTAAAGAATCATGTATTGCTGGCACTTTTAGACAGAATTTAGGGAAGAGGTTGATAGCAGTTGCTAATATGAAAGGCACTGTTACTCCAGAGGTGCGGACTCGTGCGGCATAACTCGTTCTCCATTTGTTGAAGCTGTATCTGAGACAATTGTTTGAAACAAAATTCAAGTGACTGTACTGAGAGCAAAGTGCCAGCTCGTGTCCTAATGAAAAAGGGTAGGAGCAGAGGCATCTGTTACCGTTTCTTTTGACTTCCTTGAGCTTCAGACGAGTATTAAAAAAGATACTGGCGACTCGTCTTCTGATCCAGACTACATCTGACTCACCCGAGGGCTGGAACCCCTCTGCTGGGAGGACAGGCTGGGAGAGCTGGGGCCGGTCAGCCTGGAGAGGAGGCGGCTGCGGGGAGACCTTAGAGCAGCTGCCAGTACTTAAAGGGGGCCTACAGGAAAGACGGGGGTGGGCTTTTTAGCAAGGCCTGTTGTGACAGGATAAGGGGTGATGGCTTTAAACTACAGGAGGGGAGATTCAGACTGGACATAAGGAAGACATTTTTTGTGCTGAGGGTGGTGAAACCCTGGCCCGGGCTGCCCAGAGAGGCGGTCGATGCCCCGTCCCTGGAGACATCCAAGACCAGGCTGGATGGGGCTCTGAGCACCCCGATCCGGTGGAAGCTGTCCCTGCTCGCTGCAGGGGGTTGGGCTGGGTGGCCTCTGAAGGGCCCTTCCCACCCAGACCGTTCTGTGATTCTGTGATCTTGATTCAGCTACTTTCACAGTCTGTTTCCTGTGGTTTTCTTCCTCCTGTCTTAATAGCTAAGCACGCTACGTTTTGGTGTCTCAAGCTGAATGTGATCCTATTTTTACATTTGCAGATTGAGGAAGCTCTTGTACGGAGAAAGAAGATGGAGCTCCTTCAGAAGTACGCCAGTGAAACCCTCATGGCACAGAGCGAAGAAGCAAAAACACTTTTAGGATTGTAACATTGCACCAGTATGTCCTGGTTTTTATATGATCCATCTTCAAGCGACAGATTCATATATTCTGGTAGCAGTCACGTTTGGCTCTGAAAGTCCCTTTGGATGTGAAGAGTCAGCTGATGAAGTTACAGTGTATTTTGTAGAAGGAAAACCATCGTTTTGGTTTATCCATGGAGATATCTTGCACTTCAGTGCTGAAAAAGATTAAACCTAGGCTCATTTGTCTCTGTGTCTTCGGTAACTGTCTTCAGTCCTTTTGCTTTGTCAGATGGTCAGTGCAGTGGTGCCTCTCACAGACAGAACCGCAAACCCCGTGACTCCTTGAAGCCTGAGGGAAAACCGCCCGACCTTACTGCCAGTTTGTCTGCGGGGTCCTGGCTGTGAGTGCCCACATCTTTCTCCTGCTGGTGTTTTCTGACCTGACTCTGTTACGCCTGGTTAGTTCACCAGAATGGCCTAAAACCTGTGTAGAGACACCTTGGTGGCAGGTCTTAGGAGTGACTTGGAAGCCGAGTTGGGTCTTTAGCTGACACATGCAGTGTGTCTAAAAGCTGTTACCCTCTTTGTGCTTTGTAACCGTGCCTGGGTGGGTTGCTTAAACGCTGGATATTTCAGCAGCTATTGTAAACACTTCCAACTTTGCAATACCTTGTTCGAATACTTTTAGTAAAACTTATTTGCAACCTGATGCCTTGCTTCATTCTAGCTCAAAGGATTGTGTTGTTTCCTGAGTCGTAGCCAAAGAACAGGATCAGCAGCAGCCATCAGCGTAGGGATTCGGAGCTGCGCGTCCCCTGCTGCTCTTAGCTTGTCTGTCCTGTGACAAGTGGTGGATTACAGCGGAGCCTGTTTAGGGTCTTACGGGTGGCTGACACTGTTATATAGGTCTGAATGAAGGAAATCTTAAATGGGACATCTGCAGCCACGGAGTGGAAGTGCTAAGTAAAGAATGTGGTATTTAACAACCAAGTAACCATGTCTGGGACTGTTCAGAGATCCTAGATACTATTAGTATTCATCTGTGTCTATTGTAAATAATCCACTCCAGAACAATCAAAGCTCTAAATTATAGAGGCAGTCTTTGGCTTACTTGATGTAAATGATTAAACAAAAAAAAAAATCTTGAGAAAGTGGGAAGCATAGCTGGAAATTCAAATCTTAAAAAAAGGGAATAAATCAGAACCTCAGGTACTGATAGCAAGCAGACAACTAACACTGCAAACACATTCTGCTCTTCCCGTTAGCAGCGTCGCTTTCTCTGCTTTGTAATACAGGCAAAGGAGTGTGTTTACAACTAGTATCATTCTGTGTGCTCTGAGTTGCAGGCACCCATCCAAAGCTGGTTTTAGTTGGTGCTGCTGCCCATTGAGTGTTCTCTGTTCCTGGGTGTAGGGCAGGCCATGTGCTTTTACCTGCGAGCTGTTTGTGTTGCTGCGAGGGGCAGCGCTGTTTCGCAGAGTTCCTCCCCTGAAGCCTCTGGCCAGCAGGAGCGAGGGAACCGGCTCCCTTCCCCTCGGGTGTGTCAGCGGGTTTGAGGACGGGCAGCGCTGTCAGACTGGTGTGCTTCCCCTGGACGCGAGGGGTGACGGCTGCGTGGCCTCGGCCGAAGCCGCTAGCTGAGTTCCTGGAGCTGCGTAAACGGGCAAGCAGGCTGTGAGGCCCTTGTCACGCTGCGGGAGGGTTGGTGGCAAGGCCATAGGGCAGGGGGACACGACACCAGCGAAAGAACCAGAGCAGCCAAAGGAGCTTGCCAAAAAGGCCTTCAGAGTCACAGCTCTGCGGCGAGCGCCCCGGCAGCCGTGTTCTGCTCGGCTGCATGGTTTTTCTTTAAATTTGTTCAGTACAACAACAGTTTTTCTTCTAGGAGAACACTGCTTGGAAGAAAGCCGCCGGTCTCGTGGTAGATTCGCGAAGCCCTGTGCCGGAGATGCCCGAACCAGAAACCCAGCTCCTGTCCGGGGAGCTGGGCGGCGCCTGTGGCTGCGCTCTGCCGTCGCTGTGAGCCCCCGGCATGGGAGGGGACACCGCAGGGACAGAGTAATGATGACAGAGCGCGTAACGACAGCATTAACGGGAGGAATGAGGGAACACCAGGGCGGGGTCGCAGCGGCGTGGGCGGCCGGAGGAGCCGCTGCCGGCCCTGAGGGAAGAGCGGCCAGCGAGGGCCGGCAGGCGGCGCCCTGGCCGCGCAGGGACCGCGCCGCGACGGGGGCGGGGCTCTCTGCCTGTGACGTCGCCTGTGAGCCAATAGCTGAGCGTGGCGCGCGGGGGGCGGGGCCTGCGGCCGGGGGCGGGGCGGGGCCGGCGGCTGGGCGCGGCCGCCCGCACACCGCGCGGCCGTGATGCGGCGGGCGCTGCCGCCGCTCCGCGCTCTCCTCAGGCGGCCGCGCTGGCTCCCGGCGCCCCGCGGGCTCTGCGGCGGCAAGGTGAGCGAGGGCCGCCGCGGGCCGCCCGGCCTGGCCCGGGAGCGGGCGGGGCCGGCTGGGCGGGGCCGGACGCTTCACGGAGCGCGGGGCGAGCCGGAGCGAAACCGAAACGGACCCGGGCGGGGCGAGGCGGGGCCGCCTGAGGGGCCGGGGCGCGGGGCGGGGAGGGGCGGGGCCGCCTGAGGGGCCGGGGCGCGGGGAGGGGCGGGGCCGCCTGAGGGGCCGGGGCGCGGGTCGGGGTCGGCTGAGGGGCTGGGGCGCGGGCCCGGGCTGCCCGGCGGGGCCGGGCCGCGGGAGGTCGGTACCGGCGGGGCCGTCGGCTGCGAGCCCCCCTGTGCCGCGGGGCCGCTCTTGCCCGGCGCGGTTAGGAAGCAGGAAGGCCGCGTTGGCGCGGGTCCCTCATCGCGCGGGGTGTTCCTTCATGGCCGGACGGGAGGGCGCCTCGCTGTTAACCGCGCCATTTCCCCCTTGGCTGCACGCGGAGTTCCCGTCGTAGCGCTCCTCCGCTCCACGAGCTTCGCCAGAGGCTTTTGTTCCCCCGCTTTGCTGGGTTGCTCACTGGAGAGCCCACTCTCGCCGTGCGCATCACCTGCGGGGAGCGACGGGACGTGAAGCACCACGCTGGTCACGGAGCTCTTGCGGTGCAGGCCCGGCGGTTTCACATGGCAGCTCACGAGGCCCCGGTACCTGCTGCGTCTGCGTCAGGAGCCCGCGCCGGCCCGTGTGTGGCCGCGGGAGGTTTCCGAGGAGCGCTCGCCAGGCTGCTGCAGACAGGAAGGGGCACTTGTGCGTAAAACTGAGCAAAACCCAACTGCCGAACTGGAATCAGCGGTACTGCAGTACATTCGGAGCGTTGACTTCAGTCGGTTGGGTTCTGCAGCTCTCGGGTTCTCAGATGTTGGCGCGTCGTGGTTTTCGGAGAGGCAGCAGCGAGGGCCGGCGTGTCGAGGAGGCGTCTGTCGCCGCATCGCCCGTCAGGCAGCGCTGGCGGTGTCTCGTCTCTGGGCTGCACCCAGCTGCAGGCAAGCTGCCCGTCTCCCCGCACACGGGAAAAGCGTGTGCCCTGAGGCAGCCTGGAACGCAAAGGCCGTCCCACGTCCCCCGGCTGCAGGCACCTCTGCGCCTGTCCTCCCCACCGTGCCCGGTCCCAGCGCTGGATTGCTGGCTGCCGTCTCACCAAACGGTGAAAGAGGGGATCGTAAATCCCAAGAGTCTCCGATTCCATTTTGGGCTTGGGAGAGAAATGAAGTTTAGAATGTAGGCCGGTTTTGGTCCATCCTTTTCCAAGCTGATTGAGTAACAGCTTTGTTGCTCGACAGTCCTCTCTGTCTCCACTCCTTTGGCTTACCACCCAGCTCATCTTTCTTACCCCAGTTATCCTCACACTGCTTTTCTGGGCTTGTGAAGTCCTATTCTTCACTTCTTCAGCAGCAGGCAATGAGGTGAATGTTAGTAACTCCAGCAGCACCTCTGTCTAAGGAGATGCTAACGTTACCAATGGGCATTAGACTGCCATACATAAAACCAAGGACCAACAGAAGCGACGTCTAAGGAGCGCGGCAGGTGTCTAGCTGGAGTCGAACCTGTTGTGGAACAGAAAAGTACAGGTGGCAGCAGGGACAGTTTTAGTATCTAAACATCTTGCAGGGGAGGAGCCAAGTAGAATATTTGCATTCAAGACCTACCTGCTGCTGAAAAATTTACTTTTGTTCAGTTTGCTGGTAGTTTAGTTTGTTGGTATGCATTGAAATTACCTGTGAAATAGAGCGGGGGTAAATCAATCAGAAGTGTGACTTGCTGTCACGTTTTGTACCTCTTTTTATCAATTTAACTCAATTTCTCCCTGTCTTCTGAAACGTTCTGGAGCTGCTCGTAAAGCAAGGTGGAATTCGTGAGGCTGCATGCGTAGGGAGCAGGGAGCTGCAGTGCTCCGTGTTGCGCAGTGGCTGTTGCAGTGTATGAGTATGTCTGTAAGGCGCACTAAAATGCGCAAAGTTAAAGAGCTTTAAAGTTTCCTCCTCTGTGGAGGCCTCTGTTTTCCTCGGGCTTTAGCTATTGCAAGCTTGATAAACGAGCGTAACTGTGGGCATAACTAATGTACTCTTTCTTTTGAATTCCTCCTTACAGCTCAACATACTGCCGTCCTTTGGTTTTCTTTTTGACATTGATGGTGTACTGGTACGAGGAAAGACTCCAATTCCTGCTGCAAAAACAGCCTTTCAAAAACTAGTGAATTCTCAGGGACAGTTCTTGGTGCCTGTAGTATTTGTCACCAATGCAGGGAATTGCCTTCGCCAGAAAAAAGCTGATCAGTTGTCTCATCTGCTGGGAGTTCCAGTGAGTAGCTGAAATCCTGTTTCTTTCGTTATTTACTTAATGGTGAATGTGTCAAATGTATTGTCTTCCATGAAACGCTGCTCGCTTAAATCTGCTTTGTTTTTCCCTTACGTCCCTGAAATGCTTTGCTGGAGGTATTATAATAGTAAAAAATGCTGTCCAAAGCTAGTGATGTTCCGTTGGTAAAGGCACTGATTTTTCCAGTGGCAAAGCTCACGGCAATGGTATTTCCTGGCAGCATTATTATTGTGGGAATAAATCTTGCCTGCTCCTTCTGAATAAAAAAAACGTGTGTGCCAGTAACATGCAGGTCTGCTCCAGCAAGCTGAATGTCTGCTGTGACAATGTGCAAGATGGGAGCTTCCTGCTTCTTTTGATACAAGCGGTGACACTTCATTCCGCCTCCCGCACCCCCCGCACCCCCGATTTGTGGGCGCTGCAGGCAGCAGTAGGGCTTGCCTGTTGTTGGAGGCTGCCTTTGGGCATTGCTGAGATGAAGCCTGTTGTGGGTTTGCGTGGCAAGGTTTTGGTAGCGAGGTGGCTGCTGTGAGAAGCTGCCAGAAGCTTCTCCCATGTCTGATAAAGCCAACGCCCGCCAGCTCTGAGACAGACCCGCCGCCGGCCAGGGCCAAGCCAGTCAGCGACGGTGGTAGCGCGTAGATAACATATTTAAGAAGGGGAAGAAAAAAACTGCGGTGAGACAGCAGTGTAGAGAGAGGGGAGAGATGATGTGAGAGAAACAACTCTGCAGACACCAAGGTCAGTAAAGCAGGAGGAGGAGGTGCTCCAGACGCCGGAGCAGAGAGCCTTCCTGTGCAGGCACAGTGAGGCAGGCTGTACCCCCGCAGTCCCTGGAGGTCCATGGTGGAGCAGATCTCCACCTGTAGCCCGTGGAAGGGACCCCACACTGGAGCAGGGGAATGCCTGAAGGAAGCTGTGACCCCGTGGGGAGCCCACGCTGCAGCAGGCTCCTGGCAGGACCTGTGGACACGTGGAGAGAGGAGCCCACGCCGGAGCAGGTTTGCTGGCAGGGCTGGTGACCCTGTGGGAAGGGACCCACGCTGGAGCAGCCTGTTCCTGAAGGACTGCACCCCGTGGGAGGGACCCACGCTGGGGCAGGTCATGAAGAGCTGCAGCCTGTGGGAAGGACTCACGCTGGAGAAGTTTGTGGAGAACTGTCTCCCGTGAGAGGGACGTCACGTTGGAGCGGTGGAAGCGTGTGAGGAGTCCTCCCCCTGAGGAGGAAGGAGCAGCAGAGCCAAAGTGTGATGAGCTGACCACAACCCCCATTCCCTGTCCTCCTGCGCCGCTCGGGGAGGGGGAGGGAGAGGAATGGGCGTGAAGCTGAGCCCGGGAAGCAGGGAGCGGTGGGGGGAAGGTGTTTTAAGATCTAGTGTTATTTCTCATTATCCTACTCTGATGTGATTAATGACAAATTAAACTTCCTTTCCTCCCCAAGTTCAGTCTGTTTTGCCTGTGACGGTAATTGGTGAGTGATCTCTCCCTGTCCTTGTCTCAACCCTCGAGCCTTTCATCATATTTCCCTCTCCCCTATCCCAGCTGAGGAGGGGGAGTGACAGAGAGGTTTTGGTGGGCACCTGGCATTTCTCCAGGCCAAACCAAAACAGTGCCCTACAGTCCGTTCTGCAGTGCCTTTTGTTTCAGCAGGGCCAGCAGATGTGGGCGTATCTGTGTCAATAAAAGCCTGTGTGTCACGGGTAAAATGACATCTCAATTATTTCGAGGTTTTTTTAAAGATCTGTAAAGGTGTAAGTAACGAGTCATAATAGCGTCCTTGCAGGATAATAATGTTACTGGGTTTATACCTGTTGAAGGAATGGGGATATGTAAACTAAAGGAAGAAGGTCTTGTGATACAATTAAATCAATGCTGCAGTCTAGCAAAGGGGCCACAGCTGGCACTAGGGCAGTGCTGATTCTTCTACCCTCTTTGTTTGCTAAGTGAATTTGGTGATTCAGTACAACTAGGAGAGAAAACAGTGTATTCCTGTGGGACAGAGTAATTCTGGAAGCTGAAAGGGGGATGTGTGGCAATTTGTCAGTAATGTATTTGTTTCTGTCATATTATCAGTATGACGTCTGCGAAACTTAGGAGAAAATGATACGGTAGGGTTTTAGGTAGATACGTATGATTGTTTCGTAATTCATAGGATTTGTCACACCTATTAATTAAATCTACATGTAAATAACTTATATGAAAAACAACAGACTCCTTTTGTTTTTAAATCCCAAACAGATTTCACAAGATCAAGTCATGATGTCACACAGTCCTCTGCGGATGTTCAAACGTTATCATGAAAAATGTGTTCTCGTATCTGGACAAGGACCACTTCTTGATATTGCTCAAGAGTATCTTTTTTATAAAAAACAACTTTCTGTTTAAGTATTTTCCTTATCCAAGTTCAGGGGATCCTGTGGATCAAGTGAAGACCAAATATTTCAACACTACAAATCCAGTAATAAGCAATGGTAGTTCCTACTATGGTGTCGAATTTATGTTTTGGAGATGGTTAGGGTGTTGATATTTGCTTCACTTTGTTCTGTCAGGTTTTAATGAGGAAAAAAAGGGAAAGAATGACTGTTTGGACGCTTTAGCACAGAGGGTTTGTGCTCTCTTGAGGATGAGAGCATGCCATTCTATCTATTATTTATCGCATCTGACGTTTAGCTCAGTGACTCCAGATCTGCTTGTAAGCATGTGGCCAGGCCAGGTCACACTGGTTTTGTAACCAACATCTAGAATAGAACTATACTTGAAAATACTGTGCCGTTTCTATGCTAACTGCCAGGAAGAACTTGAATTGTGCTGGTACAACAGCGGTATCGAAGCTTCAGACTGTGATTTAATGACCTTAACTTTTGTGTAATCTTCACTCATGCTTCCAGTAACTCCTTTCTGCACTTCTTCCTTTATTGGGATTTTAATGAAAGTTGGTGTAAATCAGAAGTTGTAAAAAATGTAAAGGCGACTTTGAAGAATAAGCTTTATTTCAAAGATGAGAAAAAATTACTGAAGGAACATTGCAGTTAACTGTCAAAATTTGTTAGGCATGGCTAAGAGAAAAGTATATTACAAGACTGAATACAAAACAGAAAAAACATATTTCTGTCAGATAGCATTTTCATACGGGATAATCTTCTCTTCAAATAACTTTACAAGTGGCCTGTGGTGTTATTTCCAATACAGAATCAGGTGGCTGAGTTTGTATAACTGAGATATTTAAATAGCTCTTACTTTCATTTGCATTGTAAGAAATTGCCTACGTATTAAGAGTAGCATCACAACTGCTTTTTACATAAATAAGCAGTTTTAGTTTGATTACCTCTTGTTAACTATGTTTAGATTAATGGGATGTGTCAGCATTTAAGAGCACTACTATGCAAATCAGGAGGTTATTTTTTCCCTTTTGGTCCCTTCCTTTTTTGATGTGTTTCGGTATTTATCTTCGCTACCTACCGAGCGTAATTAAAGCTGCTTGGTCAGTCCCCTGTTCTGCACGAGACTGAGTTTTACGGTGTTCGTGTATCTAGCAAGACGCTTGCAGCTACGCTGGCCTAAGGAAAGCACAGTTTGTGGAGATGGTATTTTTTCCTCAACCAACTCATATTTCTTACCTATAATAATTACACAAGATGTCTTGCTGCCAGATAAACTTCTTTCTGTGCTTATGTGAAGATGATCTTGGAGTATTGCAGGTGTAGAGCGGCTGCTTGCTTTTCATCTCGTATTTTGAGAAGGACTTATGTGTATTTGCTGTCTTGAGCTTTCAGACACACAGGTCTCCCACTGATAAATAATGGGATGATCTTTTTATCTCACAGGAGAAAAAGTCAGTCTTTGATATGTTGCTTTCTTTCCTAAATAATCTGCCTTACCAGATAAACAGCATATGTTAAAATTGTTGAAATTGAATTACCGATTTCTAAAATCTTTTAATATAAGCAGCTCTGTATCCTTAACTGGTATTTTCCCAGCCTTGGTTTCTGTCAGCCTATTACCATTGAAACGTTGCGGGAGAAACACCCTTTGCTGGATGTAGTTGACCATGACAGAAGACCTAACGTTCTGGTGAGTGTATATTTTTGGTTTAAAGTTCTTTGTTTGCTCATTAGAGAACATTCTATAACAAGGGTCAATATTTAAAATACCGAGCTAATGCTGTTGTTCTTACATTGTATTTTGACTTTGCTTTTCTGCTTCTTTATTTGTTTTATTACAGCATTTTCAGGAACAACCGTATAGACCTTGTTTTCTATCAGTGGTCATTCTTTAACATGATCTTGGATTTTGTAACTTACTGTGGTGGGAAAAATTATAATTTAATACAGATACCTAATTCAAAATCTGTCGTGGAAAGCTTATTAGCTTCCTCAGATGTGTGGAAGATAAATTAAGCTTTTTCCTTCAGTATAGGATTGTCTTGGTATTGTTTCTAGGCTGTAAGGTTGCTCTGATTGTAAATTAGTGCTTTGCAGATAACAAATTTTTCTCCAAAGGACTCCCTTTCTTGTTTATACCATTATTTGAATATATTTAAATATTAACAGTACATACAGTACGGTTTCAACTGAATTGTGCAGAATTTCGAAAAGAAGTGAACACGTACACCGTAAATACGTGCATGTATTGTACATATTCAGAGTCAGCAGACAGGGTGGATTTTTCCCATGTGAAGTCAGGAAATTGTCTGTGGTTCCTAGAATCCAGCTCTCAGTTGTATCACCTTTTGCCATGCTTCTCAAACATGTGGATGTAGAAGTTCAGGAAACTGTTAATGTATTTGTCACCACAGGGAGTAAATCATGAAGTGCAAACTCTTGTTTAGCAAATATATTATGTGCAATACAATGTATTTTTCTTTCTTAGCAGTGTTAAAGAAATACATTTCAAAAACTATGTTTCAAATGCTGTGTTAATACTAGAGCCTTCTTACTCCTGTGGAAAAATAAACATCCATACGTTTGTGCATACGTAAATTAAGCAACTGAAGCTTTGCAGCTTGCCAGAGGAAGTTCAACAGCTGTAGGAGGCTGGCGAATGTAGAACAGGCGAACTTGTCTGCTCTCTGTTTCTTTGCCACGAGATTTCACTGCAGAATTGAAATACGAGTTTCTAAGTAAACTGATGTCAGGCATATACCAAAATAGAGAGTGCATTTCCTGCCAGTGTTGTGGAAGGCAACTGTGGGAGCTGTACTTGAATTTATTCTGTTAAAAGAAATAGTAGTTGTTTAATCTGGTAGAAAACTTTCACTTTTTTCTTATTGCAGTACCCCTCTGCTGTGGAGCTTCCCAAGATTGAGGGTCAGTTATCTTTCTTTAATTTGCAACTATCCATTAATAGATGAAATATCTTCATTGTACTTCATAATTAGAATTTATTTTAGATTGCTGGGCACTTCAGATAGTTGGCTGAGACAATTCTAACATTTCTTTGTTAATGACATCTGCCATTGATTTGGAGTGTATTGCGTGTGATAAAGCTGGTTTTTTGATGTGTGCGGTTTTCAGCCATGTGTTTCTGAAGCTTCAGAAGGTGGGTGAGGTCTGCTTTCCTTTTCATCTTCCTTTAGCAGGCTGTTGTTGCCTTCCTTTCAAAAATGAGGAATGAATCGACGTGTGTTCAGAAGTCATCGGTATTGTTCTTACGGCAGTCGGGATGGTCACTTTGGAGTTGCAGTGTGAGAAGCATCTTGTTTCAGCACACTGTATTCACTCTCATCTCAACTGAAGCACAGGAAAGTAGAAACTGGACTTCAGGATTTAAATAATCCATGACAGATTATTGCCGGAGACCAGAAAAATGTCTAAAAACAATGTTAAAATTTTGTTTTAAGATGAACAAAATAACATCTCCGATGGATTATTTAAACGCTGCATGTAAACATAGAATTCACAAAGGTGTGGAAAACTTAGAAATACAATTCAGAAGTTAATATTTTGTGATGCTGTGGAGAAACTTAACCAACAGAAAAACCCAATTCTTAAATGTGTGGATTTTGTAGTGGCGTTTTGTTACTTTTGAGATTTTCTGTGGATGAGTGGCTATGTAACATATTAAAACCCTATGCTAAAGTTAGTGTGCCTATTTCATCAGTTCATGGTTAAATGAAAATTTAACACTTTAGACCAAGTTTTAGTGTTGGAGATTTGGTGTTCTGTTAACTAATTCCGTAACTCTATTTTATAATTCTTGTTCTTGTAGCTGTTGTTTTGTTTGGGGAGCCAGTCAGATGGGAGACCAACCTGCAGTTGATAATAGATGTTTTGCTGACAAGTGGCTATCCTGGAAATCCGTACCACCATGAAAATTACCCGCACATTCCTGTGCTGGCTTGCAATATGGATCTGATGTGGGTAGCTGAAGCACAGTCTCCAAGGCAAGTCCAAATACAACACGCCTGTGTAGTGCGAGATGATTGGGGTTTCCTCATTTCTTCAGTAAAATTCAGAGTCAATACTTTTATACAGAATGCTTGCGATAGCTTCCCAGTAGGTCTCAGCTTTGAACGCAGCGCCTCTAAAGCAATGGACTTTCAGCAAATGCTGCTTTATTTCTGTCCACATTATTGTATTCAGGAAATCAGTTACTCAAGATAAAAATGGCTTTTAAGCTCTAAACCAATTTGTTTCCCTGCTCCCAGAGAAGAGAGGGGAAAGATAGGTTTTTGCCTGAGGGCCTCAGAGTCTCAGTTCAAAGGAAAAAATGAAAAAATTATCAAGGCCATTGTTTCATTTCGTTAGGTCCTTTGGTATTTCTCTTTTCCACCCTACAGTTTCTGGTAGGGTAAAGAATTGACCCTGCAAGTTGAAAGCAGTGAGTGTTTTTGAGCGTGTTTTTGAGCCAAGGACAATATAGTGAGCTCTTTAAGGAACCTAAGAAAAAACAAGTAGAACACACAGAATGAGATGGCGTGATCGCTGATCAGGGTTTTGTTTGATTTTGCTTTCAACAGAAGGCACTTCTTTAATAGCTTTGTTTCTCCTCTCTTCCCCCCAGGCTAAAATTTGAACATACACTGAAACAGAAATGGTTGTTATTGCGACTTGATTGCTGGCTTGATCTTGGGTCAAAGATCTTGTCAGATATCCTTCCACCTCTAATTAGCACGTTGGCAAAACATGTGATAGTTCCAGGCTAGAGTAAGGCAACCAATATATCTACAGTGAATGAGATAATGTAGTTTCAGTTGTGTCCTTTGGGAAAGATTGGGCATAAAGTTTGTTTTTCCTTTGACGGTATGACAAGGTTGCATCTGTCAGTGCCATTACCGTCACTGAATTTTTTTTGCTTCCATATTACAAGTGGGTTTTGGTATACTCTTGTGTTTAAGGAGAGATCAATTTTCCTTCTGTCTGACTGCAACTTTCTTTCGCTGTTTCTCTTCTTTGTTAACTTAGTTCATTCTGTTAGGTCACTGCAGAGAGCAGGTCACTGGTATTATTTCAGGAAGCACCACTTTTGTAACTAGGGCACGTACTTAAATGCAAGTAACACTAACACAGATCAGCGCTACATTTAAAAATAGATAATACTGTTGTGCTGTCCCAATAACAAGCTTTTATTGTGGTGTTTCTTCTTCAGCTAAGCAGCACTTAGTTTTCAGTGAAACAGCTGTGGAAATGCTGCATGCAAACTGAGGGAAATTTGATAGTAATAGGATATGTTTTATTCCTAAAGGATCATGAAATAAAAAAGCCTTGTTTTTTTAATCTATGCTTAACATAATTTGATTGGTCTTTATATCTGTGCAGGTTTGGGCATGGGACATTCATGGTTTGTTTGGAAAACATTTATAAGAAGATCACTGGCAAAGATCTGAAATACGAGGCCTTAATGGGCAAACCTAGTAAACTGACCTACCAGTACGCAGAATACCTCATCAGGGCTCAGGCAGCAGAAAGACGATGGAAGCAACCCATTCAAACTCTTTATGCTGTCGGGTAAGATACTGTGGATCTAACGAGTACAGCAGGAAATTACTCGTGACATAAATACCGGCAAAGAAAAATACACAACTCCTACTACTTTGTTTCTCCTGCCATTGGGACCACCTAACATTCTTGGTGCTATGGTGTACTTTTTATTATGTTTTTGAGCCTCGGTGTTTCTAATCTTGAAAATGAATGATACTTGGCTCATTCTGTGCATCATTTCTGTAGAAGGATAAGAACTGTTTTATACGCAACTAAGATTTCTCTCGATTCTTTTTCTTTAATTATTTCTGTAATAGGCAGTGTAAATATAACAAAAAGGATTTGCATGGGTATTTATTAGGTTTACTGGTATAACATCAACAAGCTTTGAGTAAATGACAGTTACTAGGGAGTGTAGAGCTAGAATTTGTGACGTCGTTAAGCTTGGTCATATGCTACTGTGTGTGCTGTCACATCATAGAATCCTTTTCACAGGAAGAGATAAAGCTCTATTGTGTTAAAGACTGTTTCAGAATCTCCAGGATGTTTGGAAATATAATAAGCTCATTCATGGACTGCTAATACCTATCTTTGCTTTCCCCTCCCCCTGCTCTGATCGGCAATTTCAATATGGAGAGTTATTCACTTTTACCGTATTCCATGCTTAAGGAAAATGGTGTAATAAAATAGTTTAGGAATAGGTTTCTTCCTGTCTGCGTACTTCTCCATAAAGTTGTGTAAAGGATAAAATAAGCTGTTAAATCGAAACTGTAAAAATGTCTTTCATACATTGAAATTTGACAATCAAAATTGCGCTGCCAACTAAACTTTCTTCTTCTGTTTCCAGAGATAATCTCATGACTGATGTCTATGGTGCTAACCTTTACAATCGCTATCTTGAAGAGAACTCCAGAAAAGGTTCAAAGCCACGGCTTCAGGCCAAAGCTGCTGGTGGCAGAGGATCTGCTGCTCCCTCCCAGGATGATGAGATAGACAACAGTTGGGAGAATGAATTAGCAGCTGCAGCTGCTGCCCGCTGTAGGTCTGTTCTTGTTTGTACTGGGGTTTACAACCCTCACACAGAGGTAACCTTGGACACCAGGGAGAGCATAACTGAAACGGTGTTCCACGGCCACAGAGATTTTAGATTTGATCCTGGTTTGGTAGAACCAGATCATATTGTACCAGATGTTGATGCTGCTGTAGACCTGGTCTTCCAGCTGGAGAACTTTGCACCCGACTGAGATGACACGATTTCTTAAGGACTACGCAGTGCTGTGCTTTTCTTCCCAAAAAACAAACTGTGCTTTAAAATCATGCCACAAATTGCTGCTTTCTAAAATTTTTAACTTTTAAATTAATACAATCTGATATTAATATACTTACTATGAGTATACTAAATATCAATAATGCTTTTTTAAGTACTTCGAAATATGTCATTTCTTGCTTTAGTTGCCCTTTCTTGTCCTCCTGTTCATTCTCTTAGGTATTTCACTAGCAATTCTTCATAGTGGCTTATGCATATTACTGGTACTTAAATTCCCACATGACAATACCTTCTTTTGTTTGCTGGAAGATGTCACTTCTAGGTATTGGGGATCTTGAGGATATCAGATTGTGGTCCTGGGGTCATTCGTGGGGTGACAAATTGGCTGGTACAGAGCACAACGTCTATTGCTGCTTGGAATTCTGCAAGTAACGGGTGCTCTTTCCCATCAGGGAGAAGTTCAGGACTGTTCTGCTGCTTTGTACTTGCTCACATCTAACCCTGCAGCCTTTCTTTTTATCTGTTTTCCCTCGTGTCTGGAGCCGCCATTGCTTCTCTCTGCTCTGACCTGTAAAGCCTTAACAGAAATGCCCAAGGAAGCTGGAGAAGGCTGAATGTTAACACCGTTCTTGGAACTCCAACCGAGCTGAACGGTCATGTAAGGAAAGCGGCTAACAGTGAGCGCCCTGTGTGGCATAATACCTGGCCTTTTTGTCTTTGCCTTTTTATCTGCACTTTTCTGAGGGATTTAAAATCTTGGAAAGCTTTAGCAATTATGTTTCAGGCGTTTCTGTCAGTTGGACTTTTCCACTGAATGAGCGACTACTGTTTGGGCAAAAAGTGCCTAGTAATTTACTTGAAGCTTCATACCACTGTGGTAATTAACCAGCCTTTAGTGTAATATATTTCATCTTGTGTCAGTGTTATATGTTTGTTGGCTCGTGGATTTTATAGCTGTTCATTTAAAAAAAAATAATTTATTTTCTGTTATATTTGTAAAATACTTTTAAACGTTTTCATCCAAAAGATGTCCTTGAAAATATTTTTGGGTTGATTTGTTATAACACAGTATATGGTGTACTTGTGACATAAGATTGGAAAACATAAGCCAGTTAAGTGTGTTTAAAAACAAAGTCAATTTACGCACAAATATCACTTAACATCACCTTGGGGGGCCAGTCAGGTTTTTATGGTGTTCTTTTTTTTTCTCCAAATTAGAAATTGTATGAAAAAAAAATCTGTTCTTGCAGAACTAGCAGAGCGCTAGTTTAAAAGCATTAATAGACATTTGGTGGCAGAAAATGAAATGACTTCCTGACCAGCTTCTTCACTGCTTATTAACCTGAAATTGAAACCTGAAAACCCACATCTTGAAGAGAACATTGCTGCTATGAAGTCAAATGTTTTCTGTTGTGTTGTCTCCATTCGCAAAGCACTGTAATCCCCCTCTCTACTGTCATCATTGTTGATTCATCCACTCTCATAATGTTTCGTAAGTAGCTTTCAACATATCTTGCTGGAGCCAGTTTAAGCACACTGCTCTAAACAGTGTATTTCCTGTGTCTTCACTGGGAAAGTATTACAGCAGCACGTTCTTGCCTGGTTTAATTGGTACAATAAACAGATATATACCTCTTTCTTCAGCATTTTCCTGTAATATGACAACTATTTGCAAATTATGCCAAATCTTTCTTAAGTAAAGACTGTAGGTTTGTCAGATGTCCGGGTGACTGAAGTTGTGTTGTTTCCATACTGATCGAGTTGCAGAGCTCTTTAACTATTATTGGAAGCAGTTTCAGGCTGTCAGTAAAGCAAGGAATAAAAATGTGAAAGCTGAAGAACAGAAAATGCTCAATTTATTTCTTCCTTTTTTTTTTCCTCAGAATATGCATGAACACTTGAAAAGATTAATGAAGGAAGTGTGTATATACTTTTTAAACTTCGTCCCTCATGGAAACATCAACTTACAATGCATACGTAGGAAAAATTACTGTTTAGCTGCTAATCAGGCTGCTGCTGTTTTTAACTGAAAGGAAGACAGCTTTTTGGTCTATGTCCCCCTTAGGCCATTTAGGCTATGTCTGCGCTGCAGGGTGTGAGTGTTGCTGATGAGTCTGCTTGAGGTCTCTTGATGTGATTCTTCGTGTGAATGTGTGGCTGAGTCCCAGTAGCAGGCTAGGGTGCCACTGGGTTTGGAGCTGTATCAAAACAAGAAACAGGCAGTTGGACAAAGATGATTAATATATGTGGGTATTTCTATAAAACACGAGAGAAATGTTAGCATTGTAGGCATTTGTGCTATACCAGCAAGCTAGGCAAATATTTTGGTGACGTATCATGAAAAATAAATGTTTAAGGAAGGATTTGAAGGAGTGTAGTGAGTTACTGTTGAGGATGTTTACCTGGAGCTCTTGCCAAAGGTGAAGGACCTCACAGCATCGACTCGCTAGATGCTCCCACAGCTTCGCTGCAGTGCTGAGCTGGGTGCACTGGGACTGGGTTGTGTGCTCCCTAATTAGCACCGCAGCCACACCTAGCACGGATCTAGCACCAGAGCCTGAAAGCAAACCTCTTCCTCAGTGACACGTTCCCATGTTCACGTGCACCCAGCACTTACGCTGCAGTTAGAACTTTGAAACGTTACCGGTATCGCAAACTGCTTGCCAAAGGTCCTTACGCTGTGCAAAATGAGTAGAAAAGCATGTGTGTTCCTCCCTCAGGGAGCCCCAGGCCAGCTTACACTTTAATTTCTGATGAAAACACTTGTGCCAAGACGGCTGGTATGGGACTCAGACAAACCTTGCATTCCACCTGCTTTACTGAATTGGTACTGAACTCCAGCAAAAGACTTGTCATCTTCATCTTTTTACTAATGTGATCCCTCAAAAAGCACACATGGTTAATGACATTACTACTTAACGTCTTCCAACTGAAGATGCTACACGGACAGACTTCTAAGTCTTTGAATTTTGTGCCTCCTGTTCACTTGGGAAGTGGTACAGATGAGAATTTTTTCTAAAAGAAGTGTCCTAAAGCATTGCACCAGACTTAGCACTGTAATTTCTAACATTTCCTGCTGTGGTACTTCAAAGTGAAAGTTAGTGATTCTTTGTGAGTAACAAGCTAAGATGTGGAAATCCTGAGAAGAAATCTCAATCGCTAGTACTGGAAAGGTGCTTTTTTCAGAGTTCTTAAGGAAAACTGAGTTTAGTAAAATGTTCTTTCTAATTATTCAGCTAAGAGCGAGATGAATTAATATGAGGTAAGAAAAAGACTAAAACTGTCTCAACTTTTGCTTTCCTTGAATGCCCTTTTACCTAGATTTTTAGTTACTAATTTAATATGTTTTCAGCTTTGACATTACCTCTTTGAAACAGACTGTTTCCCACGGCTTGTGTCCTTCAGTCACAGCCTAGGTGAGCTATCTGATGTTACAGTGCTGCTTTCAAGTTTAAAATGTATTGCTGAAACACCTCGAGTGACCAGGATGAGCACGTGAATCACTGAAATCACGTCCAAGAAAGATTTCTGAGGTTCTTGCTGAAGTTTCTTCAAAGTAGAACTTGCCCTTTGTTTGCGTAGTTTTGTTTTTAGTCTTGATACCTTTTGTTCTATTAAAAAAACCCTTCGAAAACAACCTTTCAAAAATATATCCTGTACTTATTTTTGTGAATACAAAACTGACAATATTTTAAACTCCAGTCATGTATTGTCTTCAGTATTACGTGTTTCTCTTTAGAAGCATTTTTCAATTAAAGTTAGAGGAATGTATGAGGCTTATATTTTAAGAAAACCAAATTTAATATCTCCTCTTCAATAAAAAACACCTTGCATTTAAAATTAAATTTTTCATGTCAAACTTGAATACTCTTGAACGTAATGAAAGGAATAATATTTTTGTAGTAGATCTTATGTTTATGAAATCAGTCTTCTACACTTTTTGATGCTACTTGTTATGGAATAATGTTTTCAAATTGCAGATTTTTTTTTTGAAAAAACATATCCAGCCAGCGTGTCTTAAAGATGTGAGTAATTCACAATAATCTCTTGCAGTGTTTTGTAGTAGTTTCCTTCTTTCCATAAACTGCTCGATAATTTTTTTCTGGGACAACCCTCCTTATGTTGCCACATCTTACATCCTTCAGCAACACAAACGTGATGATATGCTGTGATACGGTGTCATCAAATCACGTCTAGAAAAATTAAAAATATTCCAGCAGTAGTAGGAGATGAAGTGGCCTCTGCAATGCGGTGGGACTGGCAGACGACTATTGCTAAAAATACTGGAGAAGATCCTCTAAAGGTAATGTATTCACTAAGCTTGGAAAGTCTTCTCGCTGGCTGGCAGCGTAGCGCTGAGCTGCTGTACAGTTTTTGGACCTCTCGGAGCGCGTCGGGCGTCATCCGTCGGGAATCCAGCTGCTGTGCGGGCGACGGCTCTGCGGAGCGGGTGGAGGCCATCGGCAGCGCCGGGTCAAACGACCCCTCGAGCCAGCTGAAACAGCCCCGCGGACGTCGCCGGGGAGGATTGAGGTGTCTCAGTCCAGGTTCTGTTAAATTCTGGAAGAACACAGAAGGGCGTACGCGGGGTTTGGTGCAAAGACGGCTGCTTTCACTCGTGGCCGGGGTTCGCCTCTCCACGCCCGTCCGTAGCTTCTGAAGGGGATTTTTTGCAGTTTCGGTGAATTCACCTGTTCTTTGGGCAGAAGACAGGGAAATGCGTATAGTAGAAGATTGCTCTAATTAATCTCCAAATTAACGTCTGGTTCTCTGAGGAGATATGCTTGCCTCCTACAAAGCTTCAAAAATGTACCACGGTTTCTGCTGGGGACCCTGCGGGTGTGGCCGGGGGCTGCCGGCTCTCCCCGAGCCGCGAGCGGCCGCGCGGGGCCCTGGCCGCCATCTTGGCATTACCTCAGGGCGGCGGCGGGATGCTGGCGGCTCCTCGCGCCCGTTGCTGTTTTACCCCCCATCCCCCCTCCGTTTTTTTCCTTTTTTTCCATATTGTCGAAGTAATAAAATGCAAAACCGTTGCCCCTACACAGTTCTGCAAGGTTCAGGGTGTTTCAGGTTCTCCGTGGGATGAACCCCAGCCTGGTAAGTGGTAATGTGGGCTTGGCAGACCCTCAGAAAGCCAAAATGCTTAAAAAATTGCAGGAGAGAGTGTTCATAATTTTAGCTTCCTCTCATCTTCACCCTTTCTTGGTTTCAAACAAGTACAAAGCGCTTGGTGCCTCACTGGTAATTTTTTCCTCTCGGGGACTGAGACATTGTGCCCCAGGAGTTTGAGAGATGAGTTGGAGCCTGGTGCTCTTGAAACCTCTTCCGACGACTGGGAAAGAGATGTTTACTCCCCAATTTTGCTTTATTTCACTATGTAGCTTGCACTTGCAAAAAATATTAGCCTTTTTTTTTATAGTCTAAGTTTCACTGACAATTTTTTCTCCCCATCTACGGTCAGGAACGTGGCTGCTCAACTAGCAGAAAGCATATTCACAGATACACTTCCACAAAACAAGACAAGATTTGTGTGCTTTATAAAAAATGACAGAATGTTTGGGCTTTCTTCAGCAAGAAAAGAAGCGACTGTGGCATGGAAGCGGCACAGCGAAGGTGGTTTCTGCACAGTGTGGAAGAGAGGCACAGCTGGGAGGCCCTGGAGCGTTTGGGCGTTGTTCTGTCTGCGGCCGGACGGACTCGCAGAGGGACAGGTGTCGTGCTGTGGCCACGCTTTCTCAGCTCTGGATTTTCAGAACTTCAACGTCAGCTTTTTCTTGTTCAAAAAGTGTTTCTAGGTGATGGATGGAAAAGAGGAATACTAACAAAACGATTCACAGAAACATTGTGCTAGACTTTGACTTCTCCAGTGTGAGTTATTTTTTTTTCCCAACAGCTAGGATTGAATCTCGAGTCAATTAATTGTTCAGAATGCAGCTCCAAGCACAATGTAGTGCTCCAAAGCATATGGTGGTACCAAGACATCCACCTTTGTAATGACTGAATATAGTTTTGTATGAAGTGCAAATACATTTGAAATTTATGTACATGTATATATTGCTTTAAATTACACTAATTGCGCAGGCAGCTGAAAGTATGTGAACTAGCCCAGACCTATGGCTGACTTAGCTCTCCACATACCGTGTCTTCTGTGCGCTTGTTAAAAGCAAGAATGCCACCTTGTTACGTCAAGTGCAGTGTAGGTATTTTATCCACCCACCTAGTCTCCCGAGGGGTTAAAGGAAGATGGAAATAATGACCTGAATAACACAACACACAGCAGGCAGTCGCTGGAATAGGTAGAAATCTCTTTCCTTCAGGGTCACAGGCAAGAAGCCAGCGTTACAGGAGTTTCTTTAAAACTCAGTGGTGTACTTGTATGTTTTGTAACTTGAAGAGAAATGGGTACTAACAGTCTTTATTGTATGGTATCAGTGCCTATCTTACACAGTCTGTATTAAAATCTTTTGTTGATACACGGATGAATTCTTGGGAGCCGAAATACATTCTGTTTTCAGTGTTGACTGAAACAGCCTGCACATTGAAAGTTTCAGAAAAAAGTGTTTCTGTGGTCACTTCTGTGAATAAAAGAAACTGGTACATATTCAAAATAGCACAGATGGGTTTGCTTTCTGTAATTAACACCACCTGAGACTCAGCTGGTCTAAATTAAAAGCCCTCCTCCCTGCATTTTGTTGGCCTTGTATGCCAAGAATCCAGTGTCAGGATCTAAGATCGTGGTCAACGTGTCTTACAGTTTCACACCAAGCTAGGTTTACTGCAGATTTATCTGTTGACCTCTTTCTGAAGCAGAAGCAGCACCTATTGTATAGGTAAGAATTTTTCTCAGAATAAGAAACGGATTTTCAGTAGGTCTTGAGTTTCATGTCTTGTTTTGTGGAAGTGTATCTGTGAATATGCTTTCTGCTAGTTGAGCAGCCAAGTTCCTGACCGTAGATGGGGAGAAAAAATTGTCAGTGAAACTTAGACTATAAAAAAAAAAGGTTAATATTTTTTGCAAGTGCAAGCTACGTAATGAAAGCCAGTTTGCCTCACTAACAAGAAAAGAAAAATTGTTGTGATATGTGTGCATCTCCTCCTGTATCCAAACTATTCCACTTTCCCAGAGAATTCAAAGAAGAGTTCTTAGAAATGTGACTCAGAATCCCTTTAAACTGTTTGTCATATGCACTTACAATATCCAACTGAACAGTTGTCATGGTTGCTTTCCACAATAAATTCAAGTTACTGAAAGAGACCTCTTAATGATACGTATTTTCATTTGCCACACGCACTTACAAATGATCAGGCAGCAGAGACCAGAGTTCTGGGTTTTTTCAGTGTGTGTTTTTTTCCCTCTGCATAACCTTTTGTGACTGGTTTAGCCTGTTCACATTTTCAAGGGTCCGAAAGGGCGTCCTGGGGAGGTTCTGGCCACCCATCTTGCTCCCTTGTCAGTCTGCGTTGTGTGTTCTGCACGTCATACAGTGCTTTGGAAGGTGACCTGGGAAGTGGCTATGAAGCTAGCTAGGTATGTCAACACAGGTGTGTGTCCTTCCTGCTCTGGAAATACTGTGAGACCTCATTAGCAGCAAGAGGGGCAGGATCCAAGGTTCATACAAGGTGACATATGACTAGCTCATCAGTGGCGTATGCTGTGAAAGGACAGGCTTGCTGTTGAAGGCCGGGCGTCTTACAGGGGTTAGAGAGAATTATGCTACATGTTATATTCTAGGACTGTATTATAATAATGGTATTATTTACTTCAATGAAACCTAGCTTTGTATAAACTGTTACATTTTTGCCTCATATCATAGCCTTGGAATTCGCAACTTGCTTTTCCCTTTGTGTTTTTTGGATAAGTTGTCTTTTTCTCCACATAGATTTAGAAACTAGACTACAGATGTGCAGAACATATGTAAAGTACGTGAAAAAATAAAGGTCAATACCTATGAAAAGTATGTGTATATATGTTAAGCATGACAGTTGCATTATTTCTCTCTTACACTGATCCTCTACAGCACTGTGCGTGTCAGTGATGTGTATAGTTATATCCAGAATGTTTCAGTAGTAAAGATTGTGTCATTATCACAGAATTAACTAATGAATTCAGCCATACCCCTCACTCCAAGGAACCAGCTTTAGAGCACGGCCATTTCATTGAGAACTACCGATTGCTGTTTCGGTGTCTGAGGCTGTTACTGAAGTAGTAGACTGAATACAGAATGAAGTAGCTCAATTACTTCACTCCTGTGGATCAAAAAATGAAGGTTTTGAAAAACTGCTTAGCTCATCTACTGACACGAGAATTAAAGATCCAAGCAAAAAGAAAGAGGTGTTGCTTTGTTTAATTTACAGCAATTAAATAAAATCCAGGATCTAAATGTTCCCTTAGGAAGGTACACTTGTAACTACATTGTTTACACTTCATTGTAAGCACTGAGAAAGTTATTTGCACTTCTCTGACATTGAGGACTTGGCTTTCATTCTTGACCTTCCAGCTAGTTATGCTGGAGAGCTTAATAATTTAAAACAATTTAATGTAGATGCATTTATGTAAGTGATGGGCAGTTGTAGGGTAAGAGGAAGAGAGTTAAGCATTGTCTGCTTAAAAAAGAGTACATTAGATAGTGTCTTATGTCAAAGTAGAAGACCATACAGCACTGTAAAACAGAATATATAATTTCTTAAAACCTGGTTTTGTTTCTGATAATAAACCACAGAAGATACTGCCAAATGTTTACTTTCATTAAACCTCTTTAATGATACACAGTACAATGTACCCACTAATTTGCTAAAATTCACAACAAAAAGCAGGTTTCATATGTTTAAAAATATTTTTAATAAATTCATAAATAGATGAAAGTAAAGTATAAAAAAATTACTGTAGTATGCAAGCTTGCTCCCTTGTCTCCTCATATTCCAAATGATCTAGTCAGTATTGTGACAAGAAAGTTTAAAAGCAAAGTAGTTACTCATGATTAGAAATGTACAGCCTGCATCCCTTGAAGAAACCTTGTAAAACAGCAACAGATTTGTCCTAGAAAATACAGAATAATTTTAACACTGTTATCATCCAAACCCCTCAAATAATTTTGGAATGCAGTGAATGAATTCAATATGAATTAGAGATTTTTATTTTCTCCCCAACAGGTGTGTGAGCCAGATTCACTTGAGTGCTCTCTAGCCTATAGAGTTGTGGGTTTCACATCTGTCGGATACCAGTGAGTGAGGCACAAAGGAGGGAAAAGCTGGTTGACAGCACTGAGCCTGCCTGCCTGTCAAAAATCTTAGCGTTTCTCCTTACAGCCGTATAAAATAGAAATCTTTAAAAACTGTTACATATAACTAAATCCACCTTCTGCTCAGTGTATGTCTGTATTTACTTTATCTCTGGCAAGCAGGACAGTGTCCGATCTCATCTCTTGGCCTGCCCTGGTTTTGAAATGGTGCGTGTACGGAGCAGCACCATTCCAACACTTTACCTGGTCAGTCCCTTATACTACACCACCAAACTGTTAGCAAAGTTACTCTCCTCATCAATATTATCACTCTCTTAAGAAAATGTATGTAACATTTTGTTTTGTCAAGTATCAAGCTACTTTTCACACTTAGAATAATCTATTTTCATACCATTTATAAAGGGAAAAAATGCTTGCTTATGCATAGTGTTGAAATAGGGAGCGAACATGAAAAATACAGAATAATCAGGATGCTCTGCCTTTCACATGAATGCATTTGTTTTTTTCCAATAACTGTTTCCCTTCAGTGCAAAACCAGTTCCATACAAGGTTTGTGCTTTTTTGCAGTGGTAACTAGATGCTTTTGAAGATATTGGTAGGCATCTGTCTGCAGCTTTAATGTCTCTGAAAAGTCAGCTCTTAACTCAGTTGTTAAAAGTACCTTCAAATTGTCAAGACAAGTTTGCATGCCGTGTTCGAAGGACAATCTTTCACCCCCTTGTTTTCACATACAACAGTTTAGATACGCCAGATCACTCGCTGACATCTTCATATGAGCCTGTATTGCTCATAGAATTTATTCCAGAAAAAATGGGTGTTGATCACTGCATGTCCTACAGCACAATGCAGCGTAATAGGCTGTCACTTAGCGGTCACTGAAAAGACACTGGCTTTTGGAAGTATACAGAGTGTGCTGGTCGAGTGCCTCAAAAAGACAATTTCTACAGCAATACATTGTTTCCTTTAATGTTCTCCTCTGCTTTTATCTGGAGAAGACAATCACTGCGTTGTAAGGTTTTTTTTGTATGGATTGAACAATTAGAAATCGTTAACTGCTAGCTTGCTGTAGTTTTGGGCATATGTAAGGTACTTGCTCTAAGCTAAAACTTACAGAAACTTGGGTCCTTTTAGCCAGCTATTACACCTGAATAGGGTGTACTTTAAGATGTCTGAATGAGTCTGTGGAGGAATTAAGGTTTAAACTCCTACAGAGTAGTCAATGATAAGGTATATGTTCTTATGAAAGCTTAAAATATATGGCTACTGGTCTTAGTATCCTAGTCTAGGCTTTAAAATTAAGACATAAATGTAGGAATTTTTAAATGTTATGTTTATGACTAAATGAAAACTGTTCAACTGTAGTAATTTAGCAGTAATAGCAAATTTTGAATGCTAGTTCAGCAGTCCACTCTTGTTCAGTACAGACAGCAGTCAGATTTCTGTTGTACAAAAAGCAAATGGGGAAACCCATATCTATGTGTGTAGTGTATTATGTTGCCTTTGGGAAGGAAATTTTCTTTGAACTGAGTAAGCATTGATTAAACCTACCACATTTAATCAGACTAAATAGAAAATCTTCCCTGACTGTTACTCAGGGTTCACTTTTCTCATTCTTGTGAAGTTATTCTGTTCACTTGTTTTCCACTGGCCGCTGACTCATATGGAAAAACAAGGCAATTGTACACATGGTCTGTCTTCAGTGACACCTAAAGTTATGAATGTAACACAGGTAACTGCCCTTATCAGTATTCAAGTAATAGAAATCCTTGTTAAAAAAAGACACAGCAAAAAATAAAACACAAAACAAACCCCACAACCCTTTTGTACTTCAAAGAATTATTTTTAAAGTGCATTTAAGCATTTTTCATTCATATTAAAAAAAATGCTATTTAAGATAAGGCTAGGAGAGTATGCAGGCTGCTTTTATCTAACCTCTGGTAACAATTCCATGGACAGCAAATATACATTTGGGTTTGTTTGTTTGTTTTGATTTTGTAACCCTGCTCTTTTCCAAGTAAACTAAATGAAATTATAAAACAGCTATAGAAGGCTAAACTTGTGCTGGAAATCAGAACATCTAGCTGTGGCATAGTCCGGGGTTTTTTTCTGAAGTATACAATGGGGATTGCAATTAAATGCTTCCATCTGAGATTTTTTGCTCTTTGGAACAGCTCTTATAGCCTAAGTCAATAGAGTTAAAAGAAATCTAACATTACTTGGCCAGTAAAAACTAAGGTACCCAGGAGGCTGGTTCTCTAACTGAAGTCTCAGGGGGATGATCAGCACCAAAAGTTACTACAAAAATAACACTGAGACAGGATTTCCCAAATCTGTGACTCTTTTCTTATAGTGTGGAAAAGAATTGTCAAATCTGAGAACAGCCCAATTATAAAGGACTGTGCTGCATGCAACTGTAATAAATTGTAACTGTTAAGCTACACGGGATAACGATGTGGCATCTTCTATTGCCAAATTTGTAAATCTAGAATGCCTTTTAGTGGATGAAACCACCTAGTGTCATCTGAGAAAGGGTATTTAGGTGGTTAGGGTGATTACCCAAACTCTGGGATTCCTTTCCTTTCGATTCCACCAAGAACCACCCATGTCCTTGGATCTGTTGCTCTTTAACTGCCTCACTTCTTGTACCACGAGGGTGGGAACACAAGCTACACGGCCATCATCAGCTACGGGGGCAAAGCAAGCCATGTGGGAACCACCTCTTCCCAAGAGAGCACATATTCACTCCAGTTTCCCTGGGTTTTCCCTGTTCACTGGTTGCACACTCTGCCCATAACCTGATTTGTTTCTGTGAAGTCTCCACAGAGAGCACCCTCCAAGGCTGGAAGATACCAAAAGGAGAGTTCCTTTATTTTTTCAGTTTCAGAAAGCATGCACTGTTCTCACTTCATTTTCCTCCAGCACACTGTTTACACAAAATAATGCAATAGGGTAAACTTCAGTGGTCTGTTAATATAGAAATGTTTTGGGAACCGGATAGGTAAACAATTTCTGTTAATGAAGTAACACATAAATTCATCTTGATTTAAAGAGACTCTTATTATAACATTGAGTAAAACAACCCCCTGAAGAAAAAGCAGTAATGTTATTGCCTCCCAGTTCCCTCAGGATTGGCATGAGATGGCAAAAGACATTCAAATGGTCAGCTGGCTGGGACTATGAGATTAAATAAGAGGTGTACATCCTAGTGGGACAACACATACTGGGGCAAATCAAGGAAAATGTATTTAAGGGTGCTACTGTGTGAGTGTATACATAACGGAATGTACTACTGCAGTAACACAGGTATATTGCACATGATCAGCTCTGTTCTTCAGATAAATATGATCTTCTTTCAAGGCAAAGAAAAAACTGAGCAAGAGCTCCATGCTTCATGAATTGCTTAGAAATCTGTGTGGCATTAGCTAGGCTTCATCTAGTTTTGTAGTACTTCCCCCCCTCCCCCCCAAAGTGGCCTGCTTTGCAGTCTAGTGAGAGTGATAAAATCATTAGGCCTTTTCCTCTGTTCTTAAGTGTTTTTACTTTTTTAAAATTTCATTTTGCAAAGCAAATGTTAGCAGGTTTCTGGGCTGACATTTATCTGGTATTATATTTACTTAATTATAAATATTTGTACAAGTTCCACCCATGACCATGGACTGAATGAGTAACTGGAGATAAAATTAGCTTAAATCAAAATCAACAGAAAGGATAACAATGCCCCTGCTCCTGTGGGAACCACATTCTGCTGATTATTTCATTTCAGTATTTGCCTCTGCATTCCACCCCTAAATGTTACAGGCGCAGGGATCAATGTCTCCTTCTGTGCTTTTGTAATATTTTGCACACTTTGGGTACTGCCAAAAATAAATTATAAATACTAATGCAAATGCATGGTCAGCCAAGGAGATCTGCTTAAAAGCAATTACTGCACCATAGTCTTGTTAATGTTCAACTGCCAGTAAACAGGTTTCTTGGCAAATGTTTGTGCTGTGAACTCTGACCATGCACTACTGAATTATTCACTTGATGTACATCAGTGCACATTTGTAACCTAAGATTTAAAACTGAGGTTTTTACCTGTACATCTCAGGTTTATTGCTACTCACTCGCTTCACCCATGTACCCTTTTGGTTTCAATAAGATTAATGGAATTAAACCAACAGCACTGTCTTCCTAATACTTGAATTACATAGCTAAGTGAATTACAGATCTAATAAAAATCTTCAGAAAGGGAGTGAAAAAGCTCCAAGTTACATTTACTGTTTAATTCATTTCTGGTCAAGAAGCTATCAGTCTAGTGAGTATTGTGCTATTACTAATAGACAAAGAAAGGGTTTGGTAATTGAAATAGCCTTTTACTACTGACAGCCCCAAGCACTGTCATTCATATCTGCTATTAACCTGAAAAAAATAAATTGGGTCTTCAGTCTATTTCTTTGTTCCCTTTTGTTCAGCTAGGTAAGGCATGCAAACTTGTATTACACTTGTTACAACACAGAAGAGCCAAGAGTTAGAAGACAAAGCTGAGTTAAAGCCATAGTCTTAGTTTTCTACAGCAAAATGAAAACTAATCTGAACCAGTGCCTTCACCTGAAAACACAGTGAACAAATCACTGACGCTCTATTTTATGTTTGCTGACTGAAACAGAACCTGCAGACAGTCTCAACCTTCAAGAGTAGTTTAAGAGATAGATGGGGGCAAATCGTAAGGGAAAGTATAGGGCTTGTTATAATTCTAATTTGCTAAACAAACCTCAAAGCTAAGGAAATGGATCAATAATTCCTCATTTCTCCATCTACTATAAAAATACAGTCATTCACTGACTGCATTGGAAGCAGTATTTATGTTCATTTCCCATCTTCTTCTAGTTTTAAGATGAGTTACTACGTAAACTACTGATTTAAATCTGAGTGGTAGCAATACTGTTCTTAAACATGTGTGAATTTTTATCAGCATGGCTTAAATAATTTGGCACTAATCCTGCAAATAGTGGGAGGCTGAGCTTATCTGAGGGTCCATGTTCAAGCACACAGAACTGCAGGACTGTGACCAACAGATGTAAACTATAATGTCATGACAAAGTCAAATGCTTGCTAGTATTCTGTATCTTAAGGATACAGGAGGAAAAACAGTCACCAGGACTGAGTTTTAGTTTCTCCTGAGAGTGGAATACAGCGTTCGCTAACCACTAACAAATCTAGAGTTTGGACAATTCTCATTTTCAGTGTCTAGCTACTGCTGGACACTTATTGCCTGTTATCTTTGGATGTAGGAGAGATGGGAATGTCCTGGAAAACTATCCAAAAATACTACTGAGTACTGCAACTCAACCTGCCCTTCCATATAAAATATTAGAATTGTGAAAACTATACTAATTGAAAAATTTAAGGCCCTTTCACCCTTACAACTATAAAACTTGAACACTAACCCCTTAGATTAGAAGCAAAGAGGCTACAAAGCATATGTAACTCCTCAATTATCTACCTCATAGTTTAACAAACAGAAACACCAGAGAATGGTTGATTATTTTCCGTAGGAAGATGAACAGTACTGAAATTAAGATCCATTAGCCCTTCGTAAATCTTCCTGATTTTCATGATACTGGATATGTTGAATGGCTAAAAACTGGTGTAGCTGTAGTAGCAAACCAGTCCGGGTCCCTTTTGATCAAGATTTTCAAAAGGGACAAGGGACTTCACTTTAAGTGAGTGCTTTCTGAAAACAAGCTCCTTCAAAGTACCAAGATTGCAAAAATCACTTGTCATCTGTGAACACCTTGCTTTAACTGCAGAGTTAAAAATAGTCCTGCTTCTGCTTTGTTCTGCTTCGTCTACCTCTCTGTAACGTGCTTGAGTGTAGATCCAGAGAGGACTGCTGCCATCAGTAATTCAACTGCACCTACAACATATGATACAGAGCTGAACCTGAAAGACAGCTACATGTAGTTGAATTATGAAATCTATTTTATTTAGACCTTTGATTGACAGTGAAAGACTTTTCCTGCTGAGTGTTTTCAAGAAACAAAAAGCAACTGGTAACTTGTGAGGAGGGAAGGGAAGCAGTTGAGTACAAAGTTGGGAGGGAATGACTCAAAAAGATGCTGGTTTCTTACAACCAAGAAGCTGCAATGCATGCAGTTTTCAGCTGTTCTTTCGCATTATATGCCCAGAGTATATTTAAAGAGATCGTTTGAAAAAAACAAACCAAAAAACAAATCCACTTATGCCCCTTAAGCAATAAACACTCTGGTAACATCATGTCAAATGTACGACCAGAATTAACCCTGTATATGACCGTTAGGCACATGGCAGGGGATCATGGCTACCAGTCAGTTCAAGGTTTCTCCAGTTCCTGTTTCCAGTGGTGCAGGTCTTGAGTTGTGGAATGAAATTAAGAGACCTGAGGGCAAAAACTCAATGATACCCACTTGGAAAAGGGAGCTATCACTGTGCAAACAATAGCAAATGAAATGCATCTACCCTCTCCTCAAGGCTATATTTAAAATAATTACACTGGTCCAGTTCTGCTCGACAGCAAGTCATTATCATAGTGTTCAGGCTGATTTTGCTTTTTGTTAAAATGATAACTTACAAAAAATGTAACAAAACCTGAGAGAAGCCTTCCCCACCTGGGCCTGTTCCGATACTACCTAGGAATTCATATACCCTAGGATAGGTGACTGCTGTTTGGTCCTGTAATCAAACCTTGGGTATTCTGACACTTGAAATACCTTTAGCAAAGACACTGTCACTTTCTGGTCATTGGTGGAGTGCTGAGGATTGAAAAAGACACTGTTTAGACTGCCCGTTCCAAAAGTGACCTCCTTTGCCAACAGTCCCGCGCTAAATGCTTTAGAACTTCGGGTGTGCAGCAGTCTCTTCCGCAACCATCTGTCTCCCCACGCCACATCACCACTTCAAAGTTGTTTCCTCCACTTTTGCAACTTGTATGAAGGTTACAGAAAAGAAAATGGTGGGGACAAACGTTGAGTAAGTTTTTCAGAGGGTTTGACTTTTAGGACTACCTCTCAAGAGTCCCTTTTTAAAATAAGACACTAAAGCAAACGGGATTGTGTCTAATTTCTACAAAATTGCTGGTTTCACAGGAGGAAGAGAATATGGCTACCGTGCTACTCAGCATTAGGGTGAAGCACCACCTAAATTCCAGTAAAGTTACAGATACCACCTAGCTCATATCAGCAGCCACAGCCCCAGCCTTCTACAACGTCTTTGCTGTCGAGCTTGATGCTGTCAGTATTCTTCTCACTGAACATAGGGCCTCCATGCCTCATCATGAGCTCTGTAGCCATCTTCACAAAAGCCTCCTCCACATTGCTGGAGTCTTTCGCAGAGGTCTCTATGGCACAGATGATATTATCATAGTGTTCAGCCAGACTCTGAGCTTCTTCCAGCTGAACCTCTCGAAGGTCACTTAGGTCAGACTTGTTTCCTGGAAGAAAAAGAAACAGAGTAATTTATACTGACTATTTATGTCAGAGTACGCATTTAGCAGGAGGTTCTGGGGTTGCCCACAGAAACTGCAGAATTTCCATTCTTGAAGATTTTCAAAATTTGACTGAAAAGGCCCTGACCAACCTGACATTTTCCTCGCTTTGAGCAGGAGGTTGGACTAGATAATCTCCTAAGACCCTTCCAACCTGTACAGGTTACTCATACAGAGATACAGAAAAAGTCAGTAACAGAAGCATGCTGGCTGTAGACCTTAACAGAAGAAAAATGGGCTAGAAAAGAAACCTAAAATCATTTTGTTAAAACAACAGCAGTCTGCTGATACCTAGGAAATCAAGAATAGTACTGATGTTGTATTAGTGGCTCTAAAGGCCCCGAGAGCTGCACCCACGTCCGAAACATTGGGGCTGGGAAGCAGAACTTCGAGCAGAGAACTGACAAACCCTGGTTGTCCTGAAGTCCTTGCAAAATCCCCTGTTTGCTGGAGTATGTGGGTGTTCCAGTTCACAAAAACACATTGGTCTGATGTGATGGAGCTTCTCTGGGCCCTAGAAACGTTATGGTCATGATCATGAGAATAGCTCCACAGCAGCTGTGCCTCAGAACATGGAAATCTTGGGTACCCAGTTCTCCATTAAGGGAAACGCAAAGCATTCAAAGCTGGCTTCTGATACAAAGCTGTCTACTTCGTAACACAAGTTAATCAAAGCGAAACATTTCTGTTTTGATGAATCAGCACTTTCTAATTAAAAAAACACTGGGAAAATTTCCAGTTGCATCTACTCCATACATCTTAACTTCAACCAAAAATAAAACTTCTATCTATTTAAAGTATTGCAACTAATTATATTGTACAGTAACCTGTAGCGCTTGGTATTAATGTTTTTAACTCACCAATCAGTAACTGTACTATGTTGGAACCAGCGTATTTTCTCACATCCTCGATCCAGCGAGGAATAGACAGGAAAGAGCCTCTCTTGCTGATATCATAGGCTAGGATTGCTCCGTTGGCGCTGCGGTAATAACTCTGTGTGATAGTTCGGAATCTCTCCTGGCCAGCCGTGTCCCAGATCTGCAACTGAATAAAACAAAGCATACAGTGAGACACTGGCTAGCAAGCTTTCCTGAATCAAAATACAGGGCTTGAGTCAACAGCCTTGTTATAAATCTCCTTTGTACATAATAATGAAATTATCACTTGGGTGCCCAGCCCTCCCCCTTTGTCACCTTCTCTGGCAGAGTTAGCAAAACAAGATCTTAGGTGACACATCTGGTGTGTCACCAAAACTACAGGTGGGTTTCACCAGCATATTGTCTGTGGTACTGATGTGGTTTTGCCAGTTCTGCTACAGGGGCAGTAACAACTGGCGTAGGACGTGGTCGTATCACCCGAGAGCACTGATGCTGTTTTATAAGGAAATATGAGACAATTAAAAGAATATCTATAGAATACACAAAACATACAAAAGTGCATTAAAAAAATGCCAGCTAATTCTAGGTTTCAGTAAAGTCAGTCAAAGATCCAGTCAGTCTAGTCACCTGTCCTTTTTTAGGTGGTAGAACAGCCATTACATCTGGGCAGGAAGAAGAAATGCTTAGCTTACATACTATTCCCTAAATCCAGCAGCATAAGAACTATGAGTTTAGTATCAGGGTTTGAGTTCCCAGTACTAAATGTTCAAGAGGAAGAAGCCAAATAACTTAGAGTGGACAAACACAATATCCTGCTCATAGGGAAAATTTCTTTTTTTAAATCCTTTTGTTTTACAGGTTGTCTAATGTCCTGGAACATGATGGCTTATATTCCAGGAGCTTTTAATGTAAAGTAACTGTGGATGTTCTCATCCTCCATGTAAAGCTCTAATCCTTTTTGAATCTTTAAAAGCTCTTGACTGCAATATATAGTAGAAATGAAATCAAAGAATTCCCTTTTAGAAATGTTGTATTTTCTGTTGCACTTCCACTTCTCTCTCCCAGAATGATAAATGAGACCACTGCTTGTCTTCTTGTGCCATTTCTTATATTCTGCATCTCTTCTTAACTGAATACTCCCAGGTTTTTTAATCCTCCCAGATTGTGGACCTGTGATTTACGATTTCCCCTCTCTTTGAAACTCTTTATTTTAAAGCGCTGACAACAACTGAAAACACTGCACCAGTCATATTTTATACCAAAACGTATGGAATGATTTTTTCCACTTATTTATTTTGCACATTAGTATTTTGCTTGTATCTTCTGACTCTGCTGTTTGAGCAGCAGCTTTTGGAAAAGGCTGTACCCATCAGATTCCTGTGCTAATCAAGCATTTAGATCCCAAATGACATATGTACAGCTTGAAAGGAATCAATCCAATGAAAAAGTACTTCTCAGTCCTGGCAAGAGTTTTCTCAGAGAAGGTGAAGGGACTGTAATGGACTCAGAAGACAGAAAACCACAAAGCAATGATTATTAACGGAACAGATGATGATTTAGAGCAGTCAACAGAAAATTACCAGCGACAACGAATTCCATGGCAGGTTTATATATGATGTTCTCTGTACTCAAGTCTCCCACTAGACCTTTGTGTCTCTTATGTATTTTAAATCTCAATACTTGATTAGGTCAAGTGCAAAACAAGGGTAATGATGATTACCCAACTCTTGGGAGACGTTGGAGAGATTCTGTGCATACAGAAGAACTCTAAACTTTTTAAATTAAAAAAAATTTTGTTTTAGCTTACATTTTTCACATGGTATAAATAAAAGTGCAGGGTGACTGAGCAAGCCAGTCCTGGGCCTTGTGCTGTATACTGATTTTGAAAACAACTGTGTACGTACATTCCATAGAATTACACAATCATCGTGGTTGGGACAGATTTTGGGAAGTCATAAAGCCAAGTGCCTGCTCAAAGTGGGGTCAAAACTTAATTCTTCCAGGAATAATTGCTCCATGATTTTCACAGGACCAAAATGAGTCTGACCAGCCTGTTAGTTCCCAGGATTTCTTGCCCCTTCTGAAGGAAGAGTACGGTATTTGCCTTTCTCTGTTCCTCCCCAGTTTCCACAGCCTTTCAACAGTGATAGAGCAACCTCAAAATGTCACCAGCAAGATCTCACACAAACACACCCCCACCCGCCTCACCCCCATTTTTTACTCAAGCATTTACGTCTGTGTGTTCACAGGACTGAACGGACAAAGTTGTTGGAGCCCCAGGTGTCCTGCTGGGAACAGCACAGACCACAGGTCTGACCTTCTCAGGAGCTCAAACTGCAGTCTTCCTCCCAGCCTGCATCCTCCAGGTATGCTCTTTCCCTCAGGCATCTGACATCCGTGCTCCCCTACTTGTCACTCCTCTGTTGTGTAAGGACTCTGAATCATTTAGCTTTTTACGTGATCTTTAGCTGGTTGTGGTTTTGCCTTCATTGCTGAGAGTACAGTATGTATTAGACCCATTAGCAGATACTTTCTTTGCAAACATATACAGTGACACACCTGTTTGTCACTGTCCCAGTCACTTCTGCTGGCAGAAGGAGCCACGTGAGTGCTCACTCTTTGCCTCAGGGAGAGTCAGTCAAATACAGGCATGGCTCAATGACTTGCTTAAACCAAATGAAGACAACACTGTCAAAAAAAAGACCATAGCCATCTCAGCTGCATATCCTTGCCCTCTCCCTGCTTCGAAACTAGCACCTGGTAGTCTGATTGACCACATAGCTTAATTCACTGATGTAACTGAAAAACAGGGTTTCCTTTGTCTGAAGGGTTAACACTAATTACACAGCCACTTGGTACTGAAAGCATGCCGACTGTGCAGGGAGGAAGTGCCACCATCCTTCAGAGCAGTGGCAAAGCTGTCTTGAACCCATCAGGAATGTGCCCCTTCAGTTTAATTTGCTGCTGAAGGCGGGTGCGAATTGGTCCAATAACCTCACCTGAAGCTGAGTAAGGAGTCCTTGTTCAGTCTCTTCGGGCAGAGCTATGCAGAGGGGGTAGCTGCAGCTAGTACGAATCAGCCTGCCTCGCAGCGTGCTCAGTGGGCAAAAGGAGTTCTTGGGGGGCTAATAACAATCTGCTCCTTACGATTTGGAAGCTTGAAAACCTGTCCTGTCACATCGTTTGAAGCTTTAATCACTGTCTTATTTTAAAGCATTAAGAACACACACTATGGACACATACAGGGTATGCAAGTACTGTGAACCAGATTACCTAATTTAAAGGTAAAATCAAGATGTATTTCTAAGGGCAAAATACAGCTGATTTGCTTGACAGCACCTTTAGAAAACTCTAAGAAAAATATTTCTGTATAGCATGAATCGGTCTGATATATGATAAAAAAAATACAATTTAAGTCGTTACAAAAATAACAGTTGTGATCCTAAGTAAACATTATTTTCTCCAGTATATGTACAGAGATACAACTCAGACAATTCTGTTGAAAGAGAAACATGACAACTATATATAAATACCAACCACAACTACAATTTAAACCCACCATTTTATAGTAAAAATTTTATATAGTCTCTCCGTTAAACTGTATTGACAAGTATCTGACTCTTGACAAGAAATAACAATTGCAAATTCTTTGGGATAAAATTTAGTCTTAGTATTTCTCATTTAAAAGCCCTTCAATGTAAGCTGGATGTTAAAATTGAAATACCAAACGAGCTGTAGTAGCCACAGGTTACAAAAAAAGGTACGATCGTATATTCTTTTGTATTGTAAAAGTGTATCACATAGGCAGTATATGACACAAAGTTCATAAATAATTATTTCCTCAACTGAAGTGCTTCAGCTTTGTAAATAATGTGATGGAAGGCATGTCTGTCACTTAGTAACTTTTTTAAGCAATTCCTGATTTTGTAATTACTTTGGCAACAATTCTGGTGTAAGAAAGAGAGATAAGTTGGAGAATTGTGTTAAATTCATCTGAGGATACTAAGAAAAACAACCTATGAAATAGGAGGTTGGTAGCAGGCCTTCAGGGGATCATCTCCAGTAACAAATGAAGCCAGGGTAAGGAACAGGGAATAGATACCCATTGTTCAGAAGGAATATGGCAGAATACCCTAAGTGAACAAAGACAAGGAGCCACCCTTCTTGTGCTAAGTGTTTCGCTATTGAATGCCCATTTACTTACAAAAGCTGGTTATTCCGATCTGCTTTTAGCTTCGAATTTTTTGGACAGCAGAGCCCTTCTCACTGGCTGGTGCTGAATAGCAAAGTGCTAAGCCAACTGTTAACTCCTGTAAGATTTTTCATGACTCCATATAATGACTGTAGAATTGGAGCTTTCTGTGAGGACATTAGACAAAGTCTTGAACATCTTTTCCTAATTGCTTTTTCATATTTCCTGTTGGGAAGGAGCATACAGGGCATGTATGTTATTCACCCCTTGCAAGGATGCAGGCTGGGGTCTGACTGGCTGAGGAGCAGCTGTGCTGAAAAGGCCCTGGGGTCTTTGCAGGCAGCAAGCTGAACAGGAGCCAGCAGTGTGTCCTGGCAGCATCCTGAGCTGCATTGACAGGAGCAAAGCCAGTAGGTCAAGGGAGGTGATTGTTCCCCTTTATTCAGCACTTACTAGATTCCAGCTAAAATACAGTCCAGTTTTGGGCCCCCCCATACAAGACAGACGTTGAAGAACTGGAGCAAGTTCGGTGGACGGCCATCGAGATGGTCAGGTAATCTGTGAGAAGAGCCTGAGGGAAACAGGCTGTCCAGTACTTATGAGGAGGTTATGAAGAAGACTGAGCCAGGCTCTTGACCATGGCACAGTGACAGGAAGATGAGAGACACCAAAAGCAAAACTGAAACAAGAATGTTTCCACTTGATGTGCAGAGAAAAACAGAAGGTGGTAAAATTTACGGTGGGTCTCTGGAAGATCCTTCTGGGGTGTCTGATTAGGCTTAAAGAAAGCAGAGTTTCAACTACAGAAACAGACAAAGTGTTGGAAATGTTGAGTGACAGGTTGGCCAAAGAGCATAGTAAAGGAGTATTATCAAATGGTTTGATGTGGATTCTTCTTGCATTGATAAAAATATTGTTGATGAAGGGTTAATGCTTAACAAACAGCCTCAAGACACATTAAATCATTTCTCCCTCCCTTACTTCCTACATAACTTATTAAGTACTTTCCCGATTATTGTAAAATATCGCAGGAGTTCAGGTTTACTTTTGCTTGTGAAGCAGCATTAACAATAACTAAATACATCCTATAGCTGATACTTCTCTTTACAAAGATAGAAATGTCACTTTTGTGTTATGAATTCTTCAAAACAGAGCAACTTCCATAAAATTTCCCAGTAGTGAAATGGTGAATGCAAAGACCGTGCTAAATGATTCTTAACCAACTGACTGTGTCTAAATCCTGTCATCTCAAATGGCAAACAATAATATACATTTCTGTACACTGGCAAATCACAACACTTGCTCCTAAAAAGACTTACTGAAACAATCTTGCAACTTAATCTATGCAGGTGTTGCCAACAGCAACAAAACTGACATCTGTATGGCAACGTATTTCAAGTTCCAGTGATACTCACACACAGAACAGTTCGGATAAACTGCTCCATTCAAGCGTTGCCCTACAAAATTTTCAGAGAACGAGGAGCCCCTGTTTGCTGGGAATGCAGCATTCACGTTTGCTTAGCGTTACGAGTGTCAAAATAGTTGACAGAGCGCTACACTTTCCTCTGGATATCAAAGAGTATTGCTTCCATGTAATAACCCATAGCTTCGTTTGTATTCATTTAGCAATGTTATTAAATACAACAGTCAGAAGACAAGAGAGTTAAGAAGTCATAATTTTATATAACTTGCAGTTTGGCCAGATGATGACACGCTACGTTTTAAGCAGTTCTGAAAGGAATATAGTTACAGCCATGAACCTGAATAAAAGCCAAGAATCTTGGTATCATATGGGCTGAAAAAGCTTGTCAATTAAGAAGTGCAATGATAACATAAAGAAGTATTTGTTATAAAAGGAATACATTTGTTTTCAAGTGTTCTTGTCTCCTGCTGCTTTCTGAAAGATCTACTAACAGAGAAAAACTATGGCATAAAGGAAAAAATATTCGGTATATGTAAAACCCTACGAAACGACAGCATAAAGTAGACATTAAAGATACCTAATTAATCTATCAGTTCACAGGAGTGAATTCCTGGTGAAGATACTGTCTTGAGTAGCATAAACCTGTAACGAAATCGGAGCAGCACAGAGAACCACCTGGCACACTTTTGTAAGGTCAAACAAACTTTCTTTTAAACATGTCCTGAGCATCTCTTGATGCAAGGCATCCCAATCAACAATTTATCTGAAACTCTTTGAAGACACAGTATGTGTCCAATGACTGGGACAGAAGCAATGAGAAACACAGTGCATCTCTCACAGAGCACATGTACAGGCTTGTTTACTAACAGGGTAGGATACGATCTGTTCAGATAGCTAAAGTGCTCCTCGCAGAATCACTATAGCTCACACCAAAACCAAATCTGCAAAATGTGCAAGACACACAGACCTGACAGAAAGTTTTTTACCTGCTTTATAAGGGAGCTCATAAAAGCATAATAAAATGCCTCCTTGTTTTCTATTTTGTCTAACATGCTGAACAAACCTACCTAAACTGGATAGACTGCTCCAAAATCTCAATCTAACTGGAAAACACTGGCTGGAATTTAAACTTCAGGTACAACCCACACCTTAACAGACCAAACAAAAAAACTCCAAGTGAATGTTTTTATGTTCTAGCTGCGTCCCTGACTCAGCAGCTAACAAAAATGTCTTTAAGGTAAAATCACCAACAGTGTTGGATTAATTTGCTGAAAGTAATGCTTAATACACTCAAATCTGTGTATCCCTATTTGTTTTTCTAAGTGGAAGTACAGATCAATCCAAAGAAAGCCTCAAGAACTTGCATTTTCTTTTTTTTTTTTGTAAAATACTCGGAAAGAATCCCCAGGTTTTGTTACAGACTAACTACTAGCACAGGAATATTCAGGTGTAAGCACGGACACTATGGAAAAGCACATCGAGGAAGGCGGGGTAATCTCCTGGGCTAGTCCTCCCCTACTCCTGAAGTCCACAGCCAAGACCCCTGGCACCCGGAACAGACACATTTGTCACTTCCTACGTGCCTGGCATTTAAACGGAGGTGGGTTTCAATCTGAAGGGAGAAACCCCACTCCTCGCAGGTCCCTTGCTAGAAAGCACAGGAGAGGCCCTAACAGTGCAGACAGCAAACCCCAGCTTCCCTTCCCACTGCTAAGCCCAGCTATACGTGATGGGGAGCGTTGTAATGGAGCCAAGGCACTAAGTACCTCTGCCGGGTGTGGAACTCCCAGTCCCCCTCCTTTCTCAAAAAACGTCAGCCTTCATTTCTTCCATTTTCTGCAACTTTCTCTGCTTAGCGTTCTGCTCACCGAAGTTAATTTGTAAGAGAAAGCCAACAGAGGACTTTGACACCTACTTTGGTAAGCACAGGCCGAACCGCGGCTGCGGTGCCCCTGTTCCTGTGCCACCCGCAGCTCCACGGTGTCACGGTCCGTCCCGGCAGCGCGTGCGTTCGGTTCTTGGTGCCCCGGGTCAGGCCGGACAGCTGCGTAGCTCCGTGCTGGAGGGGGGATTGGGACTCCGTGCTGGAGGGGGGATTCAGCCCAGCAGCCCCTACGCACAGCAGGTGCTTTCAGCCCTTTTCCCTGCTGTTTGGTCGCGCTTCTGCGCTCAGAGGCCACGGCTGTCGTGGGGAATTTGTGCCACTGAGAGTCTGAGCGTGGCTCCACCGGGTCAGCGCCCCGTCCACTCTCTAACCCTGACGACTGACTGATTTTCTGCAGCCTAAGGCAGGCAGGAGTCCAGTTTGGGGTGGGGTTGTTCTGGTTTGAGAACCGCTATCAAAGCTGCGCTCTCCCTGCCAGCAGGTTCTTCAGGCCACTTCCAGACCCCCCTAACGCAAGGGCCGCTGCCCCGCTCCGCCCGCCCCACCGCAGCCGCTGCAGCTCCTTCCGGCTGGCCGGGGAGCCGAGCGCAGGGGCCCGCCCGCGGGCCGGGCCGGGCGCCGCTGCCGGCAGCCTCCGGCCGCGGAACGGCTGCGCCGGGCCCTGCCCGCCCGCGGCAGCGGCGGGGGAAGGCGGCCCCGGGCCGCGCAGCCCGCCCGCCGAGCATGGCAGCGGGAGCGGCCCCCGGGCGGGGCGACCGGACGGCCGGCGTCGCCGCCGCCTCCTCCTCCGGCGGCCGGGCCGGGAGGCGAGCGGCGGCTCCCCCCCGCCGCCGGGCTCACCTTCACCCGCTTGCCCTGGATCTCCAGGCTCTTCATGGTGAAGTCCACGCCGATGGTGCTGCCCTGGCGCTCGGCGAAGGCCCCAGTTTTGAAGCGCTGCACCAGGCAGGTCTTGCCCACGCTGGCGTCCCCGATGAGCACCAGCTTGAAGAGGAAGTCGTAGCCCTCCTCCGGGTCGGGGCCGGGCCCCGGCGCTGCCGGGCCGGGCATGGCGCTGCCGCCCGCCGCCGCCGAGGGGAGCCGGCCTCTGCGCAGCGCCCGCCGCCCCCCGCCGGGCCTACGGCCGGGCCCGCCTCCCGCCCGCCCCCGGGAGGGCCCGCCCGCCGCCGGGCCGGGCACAGGCTGGGCCGCCGCCCGCGGCACGGCTGGGAGCGGGACCCGGCTGGCCGCGGCCTCCCGCCGGTCCCCGGGGGGTGCGGCCGTGCCGGCGGGGCCCGCGCGGGTCGCGGCCCGGCGTGAAGCGTCGTGTGTGGGCAAGCAGGCCCGTTAGCCAGCCGTCCCCGGCGGCACTGAGGAGCCGCCGGCCGCTGCCGGAGCCCTGTCCGGGGCGGAGGGCCCGCGCCCGCCAGGCTCTGCCCGCATGCTTGCTGGAGCGACGGACTCTGCGAGGTGCTCCCGCGGATCTGTCGTGCGGGAGTAAGCGGGTGCCGTCACACCGGGAAGCGCAGCTGGCTTGCCCCGCTGGCTTTTCATTTTCAGGGCTGAGCTGGGGTGTGGTTTGTTGGCAGAGCTGCAGTCCAAGGCTCGAGGCGATGGTTTTTCACCCTCGCGAGGTGCTGCGCTGCTCAGACACGTCTTTGAAACTGTGAACATCGTGCTACACGTCTCGTATACCTGTATGGGTGTGCTTATGCATTGCATCACAAACTGGTGATGTGCATTCAGAGAAGTGCGTCTCGGCGGTCTGGAGTGACTGGGTTTTAACTGCCAGCGGGCTTGTCTACACAGCAACCTGCTCTTTAATAGCTACTCTCCGTTAGATGACGTGGCGAGTCAAGGTGCTAATAAAAAACGGCTTTACTGATAAAATACTTTGACACAGCACACTTTGTTAGTCTGTTCTTTGTAACAAAGATTCCCTAAATTCCGTCCTCGTAGTTCCAGATGACAGAATTGTGAAATGAAGCTGTTTAATGGCACAGCATTAATTTTTCCCGTAGGTAGTTGTCCAGGAGGAGCACGACCTGATTTGGGACTCACCCAGCACAGACCGACCAGGGCCGCTTGTCTTGAATCGCTCCGAATCAGTGGATTTCTCAGCGGCTTCGTGATTATTGCTTTTCAGGTCTCCGTATATGTATTTGGCAATCCATGGTAACCTGCCAGCAAGAGCAGAGGTGTGGGTACTCTGTCAGGCTGGAACAAGGGCTTTCTGTTCCTGGCAGCCTCCCACTCTGAATTAAGGAGCCCACTGAATTCTAGGATATTGATTAACCAGGACAGAAAAAGTGTTAAGGAGGAAATAAGACATGAGTGTGCGTATGCTTTCATGTCAGTCATCACTTCTTATATTTTCAGTGCCAGAGTAAAGCAATTCAGGGAACTCAGATTATTTAGGAAGAAACATTGCTGGAGATGTCAGTCCTTAATATTTAGAATTAATCGTATGACCTCATTTTAGTGGAAAAATAAAGGTACTGTTTCCATGAAGATCATTATAAATCAGATATTCCATTATCCTTGCTATAGATCATTACAAACTTTTTTCTGTCAGCTGTCATTGTTGCTGCTTGTCATCACGAGCCTTTAACAGCTTCTAAAACAAGGAATTCCCCAAACAAAAGTTATGAGTTGTCACATTACGTTGCTATGCTTGAGCAAGGGATCTTTCATTAGCTTTCTAAAGTTGAAAAAGCTGTGAATAGTGGTTTCAATGTTAAAATGCTTGTCTTTGGTTAATCCCCAGACTCCGCTGGGGCTGACACCTGTTTCATGCAAAGATTAGGAAAAACAAAATGGAACTGAGTCAATTCCAGTTTGTATCTGGCTGTTTTTGAGAGTCATTCATCAGAGTGCTAGACAGCACTCTCTAGCAGAGAGTAGTCTCCCTACTAGCACTACTCTCATAGTTACTAGTCAACGGTACCAACAAGTGCTAGAAGACCCCCTGGGCTGGCCTCAGTCACGGTTGCCTGTTCACTCAGCCAACTCGTTTTAACAAGAGGAGTTACATTTCAACTCCAGCAAAGTGGTTGAGCTGCAAAGCTGTTGCTACAGGTGCAAGGTTGATTGCAGTTTCCACATTTGATAGTGGAATTTGGGTGGTGAGACCACTGTTTCAAAGCAGCTGCTTGAGATTTGGAGTTGTAAAACAAATTAATTAAGTTCTGACCGTATAGTGATCTCATATGAACCAGGGAAAAAACACAAGGAGGAGTCGTCAAATATATTACCCAGTCTTCTGCAGCACAATTTGAAGAAGCAGAGGGTGAGAGTTCCAAGTCAATTTTGTAACTATGCAATGACTCAAGAAGTTTATAGATTACTGTAATTCTGTGCAATAGCAAGCATTTGTTCTTAATAACTTCCAGTGTGGATATAGAACAATTGCCAAAATTGTTCATGAAAACCAAGAGGACTTGACTTGCAGCTTGGTTGGTACATTCCTTTTACTGTGTTCCAAGATAAATTTGTCAGCAAAGTTCAGCATTTCCTCCTTGTATTTATAATGCAGGCGTATTACTTGGTGTGTTAATGCTCCCTACGTGGCACAAACTTCCTTTGGTTAGATTTTGGTTAAAAGAGTGTTTAAGCATCTGTATTTCTTGATGGCTCTATAGCCTGCTAATTTTACAGCTAAATCAGCTTGAACAGATTGGTTTCTTCAAGACAACAAAAGTAGTAATATATTGTACTTTCTTTTTAAGAGAGATATCTGCTAAAGGGTTAAATGTTTAATTTTTATAATGAATATAATATATACAAAAGAAGAACTGCTTATTTGTTGGTTGTTTTTTTTGAGTCATAAAATCGTGTTCCCATGCTCACCATTACATGGTGTGGCCTCATTATCTGATGCATAAATTCTTGGCTGTACATGTTAAATCATATGTATTTTGTGATTCTTGAGTTTATGAGAGCAAACTGCTGCTCTTCCTGTCTTATAATATTTTCCTATATTGTTTGGGATTAAATGCTTTTACTCTTTAAAAATTTACCTGTGTTTGTAATCATGTAGGCTCTGGCTTTATACTTCGAGGCGGCGTGAGGTTATCCCGAAGAGGTCTTACATTGCGATTTACCACAGGTAAGGCTCTCTGAGTCTGCTGAGCAGTGTGGCCCGCAGCACTATGGGTTGTGTTCTTTTTCAGAAATTGATTGTTCTGAATTTTACCCAGAAGAATTTTGTATTAATATACTGTGTAGTAATGCAGTCTGAAATGAAGGACATGCTGATTTAAGCATATTTGTGTCCAGAACTTGAAAGTTTAGCAGTGTCTTGTGTTTGCCAGTTAAAATGTTAGTACATTTATTTTTAATTTGTTAATGTTCTGAAGCCTTTTTGAGCAGAAAGAGAATTAGGAAACTTACCTGAGTGTTTAATGTTTACAGGAGAGATTTTGCCCTCTTTGTGGATGGGGTGTAGATCTTTTAACTCATGTGCAGAGGGCCAAGACAAATGAATGCGTACTGTGAGGACTGTCACTAGTTAACAGGTATTCCTGCTGTACATGACAGCCTCTCTTTTCCATATCTGCATGCCCATATTCTGTATGAGAAGTAATTGGGGAGCAGCATAGAGATAGAGATGCTCTTTAAGGTAATGGTAAGAATCATGAGCCCCACAGCTTTACAACTGTCCTGGGTTTGGCCAGGACAGGGTTAATTTTCACCGGACTCCAGGAAGGGGCACAGCCTGGGGGTGGGGGCTGACCCCACCTGGCCAAACAGAGCCCGGTATTCCATACCATGTGCCGTCACGCTGGGTTCTGGTGGAGGGGGGGCGGCGCAGCGGGGACTCTCTCGCGGCTTGGGGGGGTGCGGCGCCGGTCCTGTTCGGGAGAGCGGCTGTCTGGGTCGTGCGGTTCGTTGTTGTGTTTTCTCCTTATCTGTATCATTGTTTGTTGCTGTTCCCTCTGTTTGCTGTTCTGTTAAACTGCCCTTATCCCGACCCACCGGTTTCTGCCTCTTTCTTTCCGTTCTCCTCCGCACGCCGGCGGGGGGAGGGGCGGCCACGTGGCGCTTTTTTTGCCGGCGGCAGCCGAAACCAAGACAACAACGGGTTTTTACTGGAGAGCCTCGTGCTCCCTTCCTCCACACTCAGCCATTTGTCCCTCAAAACTGCAGTGGCCGCAGCACTTGGAAGGCTCCTGGAGCCTTGAAGAATGATGCCCCTTAGTCCGTGTATTGCTTGTGGCCTGTCCTAGCAGCGATTTTGCTTTTGCTTAGGTGATCTCTTACTGTACTAGCAAAAGTGGCAGGGAAATTGGCAGGTTATAAGGAAGTTGCTAACCAACAAACAGGGATGAATTTGGGGTCGGAAACTTCTCCAGCCAAAGATTTTTATTGAGTGCTTCTCCTTGTAAGCTTGCAGAGCCTAGCGTTGCTCTGAGAAAATTTTTAGTGTCTCCTTGATGGGTGATTCCTAGCAACAAAATAGCTTCTATTATGCAGTTGTTCAGCAAAGTGTATGATTTTGTCATGTGTGACGTTTGTCACTCAGTGTGAGTGCTGAATTTGTTATCAGCCAAGTTTCAGAACAAGCTAGTAATAAAAAAATGTTAATTGCATTCATGAAGTTTTCCAGGTTATGAGTTTTGAATTGTAGAAGCCATAAGCTATTTCCAGTTCCTTTCAGATGACTCAGTTGTGGATACTGGCTTCATTGTTGTTTGAAATACTATATTCATATACATAGCTTCATCATCTTCTGGATGAATGCAATGCAAATTCTCCTCTGCTTAGTTTCTAAAGGCTTTTATCAATCTTAGTCACCCATCCGTTTTCCTTGTCTGTTTTCTATAGAGAATGAAAGCCAGTCATTGCATTGGTTTTATCTCAAAGAGTGTAAGAGGAGGCATGGCACTTCAGAAACCATGCCAATTAATAGAACAGATTTCTTAAAACACAGCTGTTAATCACAGTTTCAAACACCAAAGAGCTGCTGCTGAAACTAAACCCCTTGGTTCCTCACAGTCAGGTTTATTTGGCAAATCATCACAGACCAGTCCCCTAGGTTTGGGTACGTGTGCGGTTCCTGGAGTTGTTTGTTGGCCTGTGTTGTCTTGCCACTGTAGGTTGTAGCTACACCATCAGGAGTGCAGGGTGAAGGGAGGGAGTGAAGTACCTTTGGACAGTGTGTATGCACGTCAGTATTCTGCTCTTGCATTTCAAGTGCAACCAGAGTGACGTAGAGCAGCAGGGTGCACAGGGACTGAGGGTTTACCAGTTGGCCTGTGACTGCACCTGCAGGAAATAGTGCTTGAAGTGCTGAAGACTCAGTGAAGAGCCACCTGGAAACCTGCATAGCTTGCTGACTTTTTATTCTTCTGAGTGAGATTAATCTAGTACCTGTAAATTTATCAGAGATCAGAAAATCTGTGTTTTCACAATCTCCATGTGTCTGTCTGAGATGTCCTGACACTTGTCATGATACTTGGGTTTCTTGATGTGAACTTTTGCTTTCACTGGTGCAGATTGCTGAGGGAGCTGGGGTTGTTCTAATGTACTTGGCCCTTTAAAAATGGTGATGCTGCACATCAGTTAGGTAAAGGTTTCCGTAGTGCCCAAGTCTTCTTTTCAGAGCTGATGCATCTAATTTAGGCATCAGTTTTATGTAGTGTAAATTGTCCTCCGCGTGTAATTGGTTTTTGCTTTTGTTAATTCAACCTCATTGTTTCTGTTTTCGGTTTAGTGAAGTTTTAGCATTGACGTAATAAAATGAAATAAAGACTGTAAAAGGCTCGACGATATCAGCCTGGATATCTTTATCTTAGTAAGGGCATATGAGATACCTGACTATGTTTTTTGAATATATATATTTGTGTCTGTTGTATGTATATATGTCTGTGTGTGTATATATATACCTGTAGATATGTGTATGCACGTATATATCCTTGAATATATATATGAACTCATTTTCTTCCTGAAAAACACTGTAAAAGTAAAAAATACTTAAATCTGCCAAAAAGTAGCACGCCTGTGTTGATACTGTAAAAACTACCCCTGATGAAAACAGAGGTTCCAGGGAGTTAAATCACAGCTCATTCCTGCAGATGTAGTCCTGTAGCTAGCACATCCCATCTCCTGACAGTACGTCTGTTCTGGGAGCTCTGCATCTGTTGATGTTTCTGCTCATTAAAGAAGTTTGCTTTATCATTTCTCTACCGTCATGTGTTCAGTTTTCAATATGTTTTACCTTCTTCTACTTACAGTTTGTAAAAAGCTTGTTTTTTTTCTGAATATGATCTCATGTTTAGTGTTTGAAACAAACTGATCTCTGCTGCCTTCTGAGTTGTGTAAATAGGTGAAGTAGTGGCTGTGAATACTTCCTCTCTTTTTCAACGTGTTTTCTGTCAGTATTTAAGCTGTAGTTGCTGCTGCTTCTGCTGTGTGAAGTCTGAAATGTCTTCATGGGAAATTCAAATAATGAAGTGTCCCATTTTCTTCCTTTAGTACCATATGGATAACTTCAGCTCTAAAGAGTTTGTGTCAGTGTTTCCCAAGTTAAGTCTTACATGTCATAGCTTCCTTATTTCCTGACAACTCTTGCTTTGGCCTTGTGACTGGAGTAAATCTAGAACGTATCCTACAAATAATTTGTTGCTGTCTGTAGAAGATGGAACTGAAACTCAGCCAGCAAGGCTTCAGTTCAAGTGCACATTCCAGTGTTCCCAAATATAGAGGAGAGTTTTGATATAACGTATTGGAAAATAAAGCCAAAATGATCTTTCTGTTAATTTCTAATACTTCCTCTGTAGTTTCAATTGCACGATGTCATATAATATAAACAAACTACTAGCAACTTATTTAAAATGTCATAATAATGTGTGGTTTAACCTGTTCTATTACATTTTTATGAAAAGGTGGCCTGAAAGATGTAAATATTTGGTGTGTTTTCAGAGTGTGCTAATTGAGCAATTGGTAGTGAAACCCTGTCATAACAGGATTACCTAGCATTTCCAATGTTCTTCACAATTCCAAACGTCAGATTTTTAGATCATTTTTGACAGAATTTTATTATGTTATACTGGAGGAGGTAATAAATGTGGCAGTTGTCACGACGTCGTGATTCTGTCAGTACTCCCCAAACCCTCCTGCAGTTTATTGCCTTGTGAATTTTCAGCTTCGCGTTCCCCTGGAACTTTTATCCTCCTCAAGCAAAATGGTCGTACTGTGTCTATGGCACAGTAATTTCCTTGTTGGATTAATAAAGCTAGGTTGAGAAAACTGCTGATTCTAAGCATGGATTGTAAAAATGGTGTTAGGAAAATACGGTCTCACTGACTCAATGTGTTTTCGGCCTAAATTAAAAATATTTTTTCCTCTCCTGACTTGTAACCCCATTTTGTGTTCTGAAAGCAAGCTGGAATGGAATGTTTTGAATTACACACGTGCGGCAGGGATTAGAACATGTGAAATAACTTTGCCAGTATGGAATACCTTCCAGATCTTTGTCTTAGTTGTGCTGCCTCTGGAGGATTCAGACAAATAAGGATCTTGCACACATAAAAGGAGAAAATCTGATAAGAAATGGGTAGAAGAGTATTTTTGTTTTCGGTTCATACACAGCAAATTCAACATCTTTTTTGAGTCACTGAACAGTAAGTATAAGAATAAAGAGCAATTTTTTATTACTCAACTGAGATTGACAACAATGTGAACTCATTAGTGGTCATACAGCCATCTGTATAAATTCTTCGAAACAGAGGTACGTATGCAGTTCAGGTCTACGCGTGATTGGTACGAAAAAGATATCTCTGTAGTTTTGGAATATGTTGTGAATCTGCTGAGCACTTGGCAATGCTGCTCTGTTCTTCAAAGCAGTCTAGCGTCAGGTAGTAATACTGGATGGAGGCTTTAGTTCGTGAAGTGAAACCGATTTCCCACGCAGGTCAGTAACTCTTTGTTTTCTCTTATTTGTCATACCAAGAGTGTGAAAGTCAAAATTGTCGGTTTGCTAGAAGACTATTATACAAGCCTCTGCATTTTATTTTCGTTTAAGCATTTTGAAATTCTTACCAAAATTAATACTTTTGTTCAGTATCTTATAAAAAATTGTCAGCACCATCAGAGTGGCACGATTTAATTCCACCGAAAGTGATTGTAAGGCTTCTTGTTTGCTTTGTGCAGATGCCAACAAAGGTCTGAAGATGATGATTTGCATGGTGCGTGCAGCTAGATGGAGAATCGGTTTTTATACCTGAATGTACTTGGCAGAGGACACAGCTGAAGGACAGCTGTGTACCTGTTGAAAGAAGCGTGCCGTTTGTGAGCGGGCAGGCCAGAAACCTGGCTTCAAACCTCCATGAGTGTATCTCCTGCTGCTCTCTGACCCCGTCCTGAGAGCTCAGCACAAAAGCAGATGTCTGCCTTTCCGACTTTAATGACAGTGCTGCGCTGATTTAAAGAGCACGCTCATTCTGCTCAGCTGTTCTCAGTTTCTGTGTTGCCTGCTACTTGTCTCTACTCCTGTCAAAGGTTTTGATCTGGAAAGAGTCAATGGAGTTTATATTCTTGAAGTGAAGATGTTGTCAAATACATGGCTAAATTTGGCCCCAAAAGCTAGGGAGTCCTTTTGTGTATTTCCATGGGATACATTATTAAAGCAGAAGTTGACCAGTGTTGTTACATTATTATACTTCAAAGGTATTTAAGTAGAATATTATAGATTTTGCCAAAGTCTACATGCAGAATTTTGACAAATCCCCACCTGGTATTTGATAGCCTCAGATGCAGGGAGATGTGTTGTGCTCCCTCTGACTGTTTACACGTGGTATCTCTGTGTTGGGAAACAGAAGTTTCAGTACTTTATTTGCCAACTTTGGCTATATTATAAAGAAATCCTCACTGAAATTAAGAGAACAAAAATACACGTATTAATAAAGGTTAATAAATATGTTCCTCAATGACATTCATCATCATGATACATACAGACAACATGGAAGTTTGCTGCTTCTGGCAGCCGTCTCCTTCTTTCGACACTGCAGTTCTTGGTGTCACTAGCAGCTGAAATAACTTTTCCATGCAGACGTGGCAATTCAGGCTTTGTGCCTTTCTTGCTGCCTTTGCAGGCTCAGGCTTGTACGTGGTACAGCGTCAGACCTGGAAAGATAGAGGTGTAGATGCGTATAGCTACATCACACGGTTCGGTTAAATTTAACGAGACTGGCAAGTTGTCAGCTCTTGTGTGTAAACAACATAAACCTTGCTCCTCTGCTAAGCAGATTAAGGTTTGGTTTATTATTTTATAGAACTTTGTTTTGTTTATTGTATCCTTTAGCTTCAGATTACCACTACAGCAGGAAATTTTCTCAAATGTGTGTGGGGGGGAGTGTACATGTGGGAAGTGCTAGGTCCTTCAAAAAATATGAAGAATTTCCAGTCCAAGAAGCTGTTCAAGAATGATCATACTGTGTATTTTTATGCAAAATACAACAGATTGTAATTTCTAGATTTGAAATATCTCTAAAACCATCTCTCTTACTTTATTGAAGATAGCTAACAGATTGCTACAGATTTTTAAATTTTGTTTTCTTTTTGGATTGACTTTGTTGAGGTTTCTTCTTTTTTTGAAACTATCTGTCTCAGACTTTCAGGAACAGGGGAGGGAGGGTAGGAAAAAACCCCACAAAATGCTGTTTGCTTTCATTTCATTGTTTTATTTTAGAAACTTAATTTACAATTTTTTAATTCTTTATTTATTATCGCACCTTGATAGGATGAAACTGTAGTACCAAAGTGGTTACTCAAATCTTAAAGTTCTTCATGACTTTAGGAGAATAGAAGAAATAAAACCTCTGCCAAGTTTTAACATAAATATGGAGCTGTGTCTTTGAGAGCTGTGGTAGCAGACAGCTTAAGGCAGGTCCAACAATGATGAAACACAGTGAGGAAGGTAAATGGAGATTGTACTGCCTAGTGCCCAAAAGTATAGTAACGGTAGGTTTCTGTCAGCAAAAAACAGTTTTGTCTTGCCACATCTGACACTTCGTGACAGAAGACCTATATGAAGACTCTAGAGAGAGCTAACGGTAGCTGGTAGCTTGCTTGGAAGATCACTCTGTTACATCCCATTACTGAGGTCTTGGTGTGAAAGGGTGACAAGCTCCAGGGAGTTTTTCTCCCTGGCAGTTTTCAGCAGCCGCTGGGTGACAATGTTGATCCAGCTTCAGAGCTGTCTGACAAAGCGGCCGCTGAAGTTAAAGGGCTCACGTCAGGGTCTCTGAGGTTCTGTTGTGCACCGTTTGTGTTCTGCTGTGGACTGCAGTTGCCCTTTTCCTGCAGGTTGTAATTGCTGCTATTTTAGCTGTAATCTTTCCAATAATTCAGCTTTTGGGAAGCGTATCTGAGAATTATCAGGTTTTGCAGTTGGCTTGCAGACTCGGGGAAGTCAAATACGCACTTCACAGAATCACAGAATAGTAGGGGTTGGAAGGGACCTCTGTGGGTCATCTAGTCCAACCCCCCTGCCGAAGCAGGCTCACCTACAGTAGGCTGCACAGGACCTTGTCCAGGCGGGTCTTGAATATCTCCAGAGAAGGAGACTCCACAACCTCCCTGGCAGCCTGTTCCAGTGCTCCGTCACCCTCAGAGGGAAGAAGTTCTTCCTCCTGTTCAGACGGAAACTTGCTTCCAAGTGCTCTACTGTCTTGAAGGCAACCTGTTATGCTCTGGCGATTGCCGCCTTCTGCCACTGCTTTGCACTGCTGATATGAATGGGTGGTAAAGGTAGAGTTTGTACTGATGTGTCAGGTTCCATAGTCCTTCTTCATGGTCATAAGAGGCAGTATATGAATCCTAGCGAAAATTCAGTTATTAATATCAGAGGCAAAAACCTTCTGACCCTAAAGAGAAGACAAGAAAAAATAATTCAAGGAGGAAAAGGGAGCCTATAATCCATCCCTGCTGGCACTTCCTTCCCGTTAAATCAAGGCCATGTAAGAATGGGCTTTGTGTGATTCCCCCCCTGACTAAGATGAATGCTCTGGGTTTCCTTAACCCTATTCCTTAATGCTTTTCGGAGGGAAGAGGTCTCCATCCACTTTTCCTGGATAATGTACTTATGTAAAACGGTGCCATTCTACTTTAATAACTACAGATTTTTAAAGGACCGGGTGCTTGACGATCGAAGTCATAAGTAAAGCTGAATGAAATCTGAATGAACTTCTGTCAGGTACCTCAGATTTATTTTGCCAAAAATGAACTTGTCATGTCAGTCAGTAGCCATGTGCCTGCTAAAGTGACATCAGCGCTGCTGCCCATGGGCGATCATTTGGATAAACTGAGAACACGCTGCTGGGGAAGGCGTTCTGAGAGGGTACGTCAGGGAGCAAATTGCCCCGGGAAGGAGTTCAGTATAAATAGCAGCCATGTGGCCATTATGCAACCAAGGCAATTTGTTGCCCCACACCCTTTATTGAGCGTAATCTAGATTTAGTTGGAGTCAATGTAATAGGAAAATATTTACATGGCTTCTAGCAACAGACTCTTAAGCACTTTTGAATATTGTTTTGTGTAGTGGTCTGAAGAGAAAAAGCATTGAGATAAATAGCATTACTAAAACTTAGCATTACTAAGCATTCCGATAAACTGAGCACTATCAAAGGAATCATTAGATAGATGGGAACTGTTAATTTTTCAGTGTAGTGAATTTCTCCTGTTGGCAGGCCAAAGTAACAAAATTCTGTAATTCAGGTATAAATCAGAACTTACAAGTGTGTGGCCCTTAAGAGTCCAAGAAAAACAGCAGTTTTGTGAAGCCTCAAATTCTATTTTAATAATTCCCCAAACAGTGCATTTACACATAAAATCAGTATGAGAATGTATGCATATTCTCTAATTAGTTTGCCTTAAAGAATATAAATGTGATACCTTAGACCAATGAGCAAGCTTGTCTCACCGCCACGCTAGATAGATTTGTACATTCTGTTAGTATTTAGTTCTTACAGTATATGTTTACTAGCTCAATAAAAAAAGAAATGTGCTATTCATCCGAGGGAGTTCCTATTTGTTACAGGTCCTGTTAAGCTATGGTTATTCTTGGTCTTTAGCTGTTTGAAATTTTTTGTCAGATGAGTTATTCTGGCAGCTGTTGATGCAGTTGCACATCCGTTGAGTGCAAGCAGTAGCTGTGCAGCTAAGGTGGAAAATTCCTGTCATCATGTGACATATACCTTATGAAATAGTTGGGTTTTAACTTAGCAAAAAAGATATTTTACTTTGTGTTACTCATTTCTGCATACTTAAATATTCTGATTCAGGGCTAAGGCCTGGACACTAAATCTGAATCTTTTTGTGCATAGCTGCTTGGCAAAATGGTAAATACAACACAATCTCGTTAACTTTGCAATGTATTTTATTAGTAAGAATAAAGCTACGCTTAGTCTTTAGTATGAGTTTGGTATGAACTAATTTTATGTAGGTTGCCAACCAAGCTTTAGGGCAGGCAAGGTTTACAGTCAAAATCCCCTCAGGTTGGATATGAATGTGAGACCATGCAGACGCATTACTACAAATTCAGAACTACTTCTGACAATTACTTACTTTTAAGAGAAGACCTTCAGAACAGTAAAATGCTGTGTATCGGTCTCGTGGAGCTACCCGGAGCTCCTAGGGAGCACTGGACTGTATGTGAGTTACTCTAGGCGAAAGAGGAAACTTTTTTTCAGATTGCTTCCGCCTTGCTTTGTGAGGAAAAAATGAGGTGCTGAGTACACTTAGATCCCAGTTAATTAACCTTCACCTGCAGAATGTGGGATTCGAAGAAATGTATATTCTCAAAATCCTTAGAGCATGGGGGGAAAAAATTCAAGTAAATTCAGCGGATCCACAGCACGTGGAATGTATTTTTTACTGTAACCATGTAATTTTACTATAAATAAGTGTCACTTGTAAAATAACTTACATCGCAGAGATGCCCTTGCTCTTCTCTCTTGCAAGCAGACACTCATGCCAAGGCAGAAAGACGTGAGCTGGCTCCGTTCTCAAAGCCACGCAGTTAGATACGCCGCTGTGGTGCTGAGCCCCAGACGTCAGCCTTTCCTGCCAGTGGCGTTGGGGCAATGCTGCCGGCAGTTCTCCAGTCACCTGTCCTCAGGGCGCAGGAGAAAGGTGCATAGTTTTCATTAGAAAAAAGAAAAAAGAAGGTGTATCAGCTGTCCCTGTAGGAAATAGCACTGCTTTCTCTGCTTGCTTTCCTGCTGAGCTCCACCTTTCGTGTCCAGGGTGCCCTGTCCTTCGTGCTGATTTTTAGGGAATGAGATGTTTTGTGTTTTATGTAGTTCCAAAGCTGATTATTAGCGCATTCATCATCATAATTGCCTTCCATTAATAATATTATGGCCCTTAAGCATAATGGAGAATAGCATTGTGTGATGTGTGTGTAAGCCTTGGGTGAAGGTTGTGCAGAACAACCCAAATGAAACCTGTAGACACTTCAGAGGGGATTTATCCCCCATGTGATTCCGCTGAGCTTTCGGGATTGCCACAATCAGAGCGATACCATCATCGGTAGGTCAGAGAGACTCCAGTGACTATAAAGTACTAACTATTGATACACTAAACCCAAAGGAGGTTTTAGAAGACCTGAAATGCTGGACTTGGATGCTGTAGCTTTCTCTTCAACAAAAGATGGGTAACACACTTTTTCATGGCCCAGCTGTGAAATCTGTCCCCCGTGGTGGACGGGAAGGGTTGTCTCTTCCTTGGCTCCGTCGTGATGACCTGCTAGTGCCATAAGGCAGGGGAATGGTTCCGAGTTTTCTCATGGGGTTTTTACTCCATCACACTCATAATGTGATGGAGTAAAATAATCACAGTATTTTATATGAAACAGCAACTATTTATGTTCATTTATTCACTCATAAAGATATTAATTGCCAGTGGATATAATTATATACAACTCATGCATGAGGGATTAGAAGATTTTTAGTCTGCTACATAACAGGTCTGTGTAAACTATTTTGTTACATGCCAAGAGCTCTTCCTTAGTGGCTTATAGTTGTGAATAAGAGTTGTATAAATAAATGTGCAACTTTTAAGAAAGGAGCTGGGTCAATGGAAAATCTGGTAGCCTGCAATTAAATTTACTGCTCAAAGGTGTTCATAAATAAATGAAGATGTATAAAAAACTAGACACATTTTAATTTGTGTTTAAAAATGAAATAACTGTTTCATCTAGCAATGATAATATTAGAAAAGTTATTCTATTCCATTTCCAGAACCTGAGCTAAGGATATTCAGCCAAAACCCATGCAATATAATAACCAAATTTTCTTCTAAAATTCATTAGTTTGCCTCTGAGATACTTTCCCCCCCTCCCCCCCCCCCCTGGATTTTGAAACAATAGGGAACTTAAAATAAGGCTACAATGCAGACTGGTTTTCTTTCCTAGCTTTACCAAGAATAACTAACAGCTTAATGATGCAGCTCATGAAAAGCAGTTCCTCCTTTTTGGAGGGGCTGTGGGGACAGCGCTGAAGGATGATCGTCTGCTCTGTCCAAGGCTGCGTGGGACTCATCGTTTGATGGTGGTCTTTGTGATGCTAAACAAACAGGAAGGCAAAAAGGGAGCACGGAAAATTTTGACCACTAGACAACACCAGAGGATGCAAAGTTTCGTTTCCTCAGAATTAACTGTAGGTCATGTTAAGGGGCAATATTACCTGGGGAAGTGGTTGAAGTCTGCCTGTTAGTACAACCAAACACTGAATGTTACGTACCACGTGAGGAGACTCTGGCGCAGGTGATCCAGTATGCCAGCGCTACGGGAATCCAACACTCAGGTTAGTTCAATTGCACGTAGATACCCCGTACGTGCAGAAATTCATTTTTCTTTCATGTTCCGTCAGAGGGCCACGTGAGACACTTCTGCCTCGTGATTTCCATCTCTCTGTTCATGTAGAAATCCTGCTCTGTGTGCCCTTTAATAAGGGTCTTGTATATTTGTAGCCACCATTTATTACACTCGAATTTCAGGCACTAGTCACTTAAGTATACTGCACTTTCTTTAGTGGGAGTCATCTTTTTGTTCTAAAGATTTTGTCCAGTTGATTTACTGAATTGGAATGGAAAAATGAAAAAAATTCATATACATTAGAAACCAACTGCCGAAAGGTCAAACCCAAACCCATGAAAATGCGTGTCATGGACGCAAGACTCTGTGACATCAAGTTCGGGGCAATTGGGAGACTTGGAAGGCAAATGTGTAAGACCTGTGGAAATAAAATTCCTACACGTTTCAGCTGTGAATGGGCATTACAGTTCCCAAACCAGGAAAAGTCTGCTGCTGCCATCAGTAGCACTGAAGTGGTTTGGGTGTGGGATGGAATCCTCAGCTTGCAACAAAGTGCCCAGTTTCTAAGCCTTCCTTTATTCGCATAGGCATTGGCAGCTATTTTCTAAACAATGCTGTACATTTATTAGTGTCAAATGAGAAAAAAAAAAAAAAAAAGAAAAAAAAAAGCAGCAAACTGCTCTCATGCATGAACTCAAATGGTGGGTCTGGAATGAAGCCTAACTAGACCCCAGACGGAAACAAAGTATTAAGCTAAACAGAAGTTGTTCAGATGGAACAACCCTTTTTGCTTCAGTGTTAAGAAAATCTTCAGCTTTTCAAGAAAAAAGGTGATTCACCTGCCATTCTAGGTGAATATTTTCCATGTTAATTGAATTGCAGTTTACACAAATCTACTCTGCGTATTACAGTGAACTGTTTAAAAAGAACTTTTTATTCTTGCTCAGTAATTCTGAGTATAATTAGTTGTCTTGCTAAATATGAAATCAAAAGTCACAACTTTTTAGTTGCAATTAATCCCACCAGTCATACCTATGTTACCAGAGAATACACCCCCCCTTTCTAAAAAGATTTCATTTGTTGCAAGTTCTCGGAGACAGTGAGAAGAGGCGCGTTTGCTGGTCTGCACTCGTGCGGGCGTGAGGTGGTAACGCTTCCTGGGATCTGTACAGACTCCCCTGGGAGCCCTGCCGGCGTGTCGAGACAGGCAACGTGGTTCCCTCTTTGCGCGTTGGTAGCAGCTGCAGCGTTATTTGTGCAATTTCATGGATGATGTGGCTGAAGCGCGACGTAGTGGCCTTGGCAGATAAACATTTGAAAGTTGCTCTTGTGCCTTTAGAGTTCCAGCCTTCCCAGTTCCGAGGTTTTTTGGCAGATAAAAGCTGAGTGGTTCAGAAGTGATAAATACAATGATGTTTCAGTGGAGTGTGACCTGCTGCCATGGAAGAGATTCCCTCTTCTTTCCTCTTCTGAGGTCAGAAAACATATTCTCTCAAATACTGGTTTATTTCTGTATTTTGTGCATCCTGTTTAAGGTGTTGGTTGGTATAAGTGGAAATTATACAGTTAGCAGTTTGCTAATTGGTCATTTTAAAATCTGTTTGTATAATTAAAGCTACACAGTAAAGCAGTTTACTATTTTATCTAGACTAGCAAACTTTCAGGCTGGCTGTGTCCCAGTGCATAGTTATGACTTCATCCACTTCACCTGCACAGGGAGGGATGTTTTGGTGTAGGTCACTGGCCAGGTCTATTCAGATTAGTTGGGCTGCATGGCCTGTTTTTTACAACGGGATTAAAAATACATATTTAGCCTTACAAGGCACAAAAGAAACAGATAAGCTTTTGGTGTTAATGATTTATTTTATTTTGGGGAAGCAAGAAATATCATTTAGGAGACTCTGGATGAGAGATTGCCTTTCTTCTGCAGTGTTCTGTGTTAATATAAAGTGGTGGTTGCCTTTTAAAAAATTGAAAAGCCCAGTGCAGAGAAAACATTTTAGAACTACAGAAGTGTGTACAGCACTGTGTTCCTATGTGTTTCTTTGAAATACTCTCCTGCAGAGGTGATTTATGTAGCATGATGTTTAATAAAGCCAGGGAAATTCTGACTGTTTGTGCTCGCGTGATCGAAATGTACACATAAATCTGAAGATGTGATTTTACTCAGGTCTGCAGCGGAGCGCAGCCTTGTGAAGCTGTGCTGTTTCTAGGTTATACGGCTCGCTTCCCACCGCGGGGACGCAACGTTTTGTAAGAAGCAAATACGGTGCTGCGCTTCGGGTCCTGGCGGTGGAGAGTCCCCACGCCGCTGGAGAAGGCAGGGTGGCACGTGGCCGCTGCAGCGCGGCGTGGGAGGGTGGCTCGGCTGGGAGGCCGAGTTCCTCGGGGCTGCTGCCGGCGCTCACCAAGGCTGTCCCGGTGATGCGCTGCCATTGTCATCTCTCTTCTCATGGCCTGTCCCACCATAAATTTTGCAGGTGACCAACGCAGTAAGAATAGCTGTAATGTTTTAGGTGTCACGTACTGTTCTGTTAAAACAGTTCTCGTTTCGGGTAGCACCTACCAATTTGAAAAATGTCCAATCTTGGTTAAGCTAGAGGATTCACCATGACATTTGATGAGTTGTTTCGGTGTTCAGTTATTTTCATTGTTAAATTTTGAGCTCTGCTTCTAGTCTGATCTTCTAATTTCTACTCCCCGCCCTTTGTTACCAAATTTCTCTTCGTGTAGATTTATACAAGCTGTGATCTTGTCATTCATTAAATTCCTCTTTCATTAATGAAATTGATTAAGCTCCTTTTAAAATATATTTTCCAATCCTTTATTTACATTACAGTTGTTTTTCTGATTCTTCTGCAGCTGATTCTCCTTGACTTGTAGACATTGATTGTGAATTACTGTGGCTTACCTAAACTGGGAAGTAAATAAGTGTTTCTATCCCTCAATGAGATAGTCACGATTTTAACAAGAGAAGATCACATAGCCCTTCGCTGCAATGTCATCCATGGGAGATCATTATTACCGGATTATTTGCCTTCTCTGAATTGTGCTCTCAACCCATCCTTTGTTTCCAGATGCACGATCTTGCTCTCACTTGGGTGGCAGTGCAAGTAACTCACCGCTCTTTGCATGTATGGCTCCTCTCTTCTTGTTCCCCACCAGGTATCATTTACAGGCTTTAACATTGTGATGGGCACTTTGTCTCCCAGATGATTTTACAGCACAGGGAAAACATCTGACTCTATTCCTTTTCTCGGTTTAAAGCCCCATGCTACACTTCGTCACTGAATTGTGTAGCCCTCTGCCCATGGCGCGTGCCCTTCCCCCAAACCTACATGTGCCTCAGAGGCTCCTTCAGCAGTTCCACCATACCCAGTGGCTGTTCTTGTGTCACGGAGAGGGGCAAGTGACTCATCCTGAACTGGTGTCAGCTGAGGTTGGCACGTGGTGATACCTCAGACTGGCCTTTCCCTGCTAGTGCAGGAGAGAGGGAGGAGCAGCGGTGAGGACACGTTACAGACAGTAACGCGTCTCTTCTGAAGCTGGCCGAGAAAGTCGCCAGCTGTCAGCATTGACCCTTTGACTCCGTATTGCTGAAGTGTATCGGCAGGGGCAAGAGGCACCTGAGAACGTCCCTGTGAGCTTCTGCTGTCTGTGGTTTGGGTGTCTGGCTAGGAATGAGGAATTAGGGAAGTGGCAGCGCATGGTATTTGCAAAACCACCTATTGGAAGAAAGCTACCCACCGGCTTTCCTAGGGATATTATGTGCTTTAACAGGGAACCCAACTCATGTGGCCAGGTGCTAGGTAAGGAGCCAAGCAGTCTGGTGTCTCCAGCAGAGAATCTCGAATGCCTAGCTCAGGTCTGGGGCTAGGAGGAGCGTTTGCAGAACGTGTCTTACACTGAACTGCCAACGGAAGACCTTCAGAGATCTCCCCTCTAACCAGCCTGACTTCACCAGACCAGACGGGGTCACAGCATGAATTGTTGTTCTTGGAGTATTCACAGTCAGGTTGGGAGAAAACAGTACGCTCGAGTCACCACGACAACTTTTCTATGAGGATGGAGGCACAAGAAGAGAAGGGAAGAGAGTACATCTTCAAAGCTGTTGCACAAAATCCAGTGTATCAAATGCCAGTAGGAAAACTGGAAGACAAGTTCTGGAAATTTCTTAGAATTTTAATCAGAAATCTGTAGGACTGTAAAAGAGATCAGACTTGGGTGAACATAAATGTTCAATAAGCATCCATTATTTAAACTTCACATAGAATGCTTTTATATTGTTCACTCTCTGGGAAATCCAACAATATTTAAAATTATTTTTATTGATCATACTCTCATTACCGGTCCATCTTTAAATGTATTCAGTAATGGATACATTCAGTGGCTGGCCTATATATTCATAGTGATTTGGCTGGCAGGAAACTCCTGAACCTGAGGAAGAGATGTTTGAATTTGTTTGCACGCAAGAATGGCCCTACCAAGCCCTGGGACACTGTGAGGGTGTAACGGGTTCCAAACTCACACAGCTTCCAAGTGAGTGAGTACAAATGGTGTTAATCTCCATATATTAATAAGTGTAGGATTTGGGGATGTAAATCTTCTTGCTGTGAAAGCTGAGAATTCAGTGGAAAAACGCTGAGTTAAATGATTCTTTAAAAATTTAGAAACTGCTTTTCATATGAGTAGACAGCAACAGAATGAAATTTGCCTGTTAATACATCACCAAGCTTATTTTCAAAAGGAAATTAAACCAAACTTGCCTATCTGAGGACCCAGACTTGAAGGCCTGTGCTCCCTTTGTAGCATGTTCACCATTAAAATAGTGTTGCCAGTGCACGTGCTTTTTTGTGGTAGAATAGTTTGCGGTTTCTGTTGGGGCTGGTGGTAGCGCACCGCTCATTGTATCTTGTGGGTTTTGGAGGTATGCCTCCCCAGCAGTGGGCCCCTGGAGTCATATCGGCTTAGGTTCATTTGGAAGACCAGCTTTTTTGAGTATTTCAGAGCCCATGCTACTAAAATAAGTGTAATTATTGCTCCAGCAATTAAAATGAGGTCTCGCCAAAAGAACTCAAGACACTTGGTCGGGAGAAGCCTCTTACAAATTCCCAGCTCGTTCCCAGTCAGCTGCCTCAAGGGCTTCGTCCTCACGGGAGCTGGGGTTGCGCATCTGACGTTTTCAAGAGAGGGTGCGGAGACATCTTCTAACCATAGTTTTAGATACAGAATATGACAGTCGCAGTTCCAAGGGTTGTCAAATAGTTGCACTTCCTCCAGGCTGTGCAAGCTGTCCAGGGCACCGGCAGGAACCGAGGTCAGGCTGTTGTTCTGCAGATAAAGCCTCCTGGTGTTAACGGGCAGGGCAGGCACTTCCGTCAGCTCCCTTGAGCTGCAGTCGATCTGCAAACCCTTCGTTTCTCCCAGAGACTTACAGCTGCAGGAGGGAGGACAGCCTTCAGTCTGGGTCATGTGGAACAGCAGCGATACGGCAAATCCCGCAAGAGTGATGAATTCTGTCTTGTTCATGCTTCAGCTACCCAGGGAATAAGAATAATAACCTGATAAGTACGATTCATTAGCATGTTTCTAAATGCAGAACTACAACACAGCTCTGGAATACTCATGAGATTTAGGTTTTTGGAGGAAAATCTTTAGCTTTCCGTATTTCCCACAGAGCCATTCTTCCTGACATGAAGTAGCATAAATGCACCTGGGAGAGAGCACAGCGCTTCCGTTTTGTCCCTAGTTCATTGCTTTTCCCCCATAATTCTATGAAATATATTACTTTTCAAAGATCTGGAACAGAATGTCACCAGGAGACAATGGTGAAAACTAGGTTGGTTTTAGGCAAAGATTTTGATTCCGTTTCTACGTCTTCGTAGGTCTAGTGTTAGAATTGTGTATTGAAGTCAGTTTTCAAAATGGAGCTTAAGAGATTGATTAATTGTAAATGTCTAAAATCTTCTTTCTGAGAGTGTGGAGATTCTAATGAGGAAGTACGTATTTTGATGTGGCAAAAAGTTTTTTCTTGCTGCCCGGTAGCTTCCTGCGTCTCTGAGAACGTACAGTTTAAGATTTGGATGAATAGAGAATTGGAAATTTTGTGTATCTGGTACTGCTTGTCTTTTAGGGATTAAATAGCCATGCTTTGGGCTAGTAGGTAATCATCCCTTTGGCTATGTCGTTCGCACTTCTGTAGGGTGGGTCCCACTAGACTTCCAGCTCAGTCCCTTCTATTTGGCAGTTTAAAATCACTAAAGCTGTTCCCTTCTTGTATATCCTACTTCTTGGCACTTAAAAATACATAACCAGCCTTAGGACTGGGTTGGAATTTGAAATACAAACTCTTGCACAAGTTGGGGAACTTCTAATACTGATTTTAATACATCCCGTAACGAAAATGTATTTTCTTTCTCCTCCCCCCAATTCATTTGCAAGAAGTATTGAAGCAAAAATATCTGACTGTGTATTACCCTGGATACTACTTGGAGAATGGCATACTGTAAAAAGCGTAGGGTTTCTATCCACGATAGGCTTAAAGAAAATGCCTTTTTAGCTGAAGAAGGTGAAAACAGTTTTAGAACTTTGCTTGCAAGCAAGCATTAGAAGCATATTGAGCATGATTTCAAAATTAGACTGGACAAAGCCTGAGGAATTTTAAAGATGTGTAGATGTGGCACTTAGGGATGTGGTTTAGTGGAGTTAGGTTTACGTTTGGACCCGATGGTCTTAAGGGTCTGTTCCGATCGAAATGATTTTATGATTCTATGAAATAGCAAGCAGGTAGAGCAGACCTATTAACAACAACAAATACAGAGTAAAAGAGGTTTTTACATACTAAGGCAAGAAGGAGCTTAAATTATACTGATGTAGAATGGAGTTTAGAAAAAAAATTCTTCAAAATAATGTTTGCAAGTGTAGAGGTAATTTAGGACTCAAAATATTTTTCCTCTTAAAATAAGTTGAGACTTTTTTTTCTCTAGGAAGTTTAATTTAATAAAGGCTAAAATTGTAGGAAAAATTGATTGATTTTTGTTTTAAATGAATTTGCTTCAATTTTCTTCAAGGATTATGCAACTAGCTTTTCAAAACAAAGTTAGACAGCTTTAGATTCCTGATCTAAATTCTACATTCCTGTATTTTAAATTGGATTAATGCTACATAAAATTAAAAAGTTCATCACAGAGAAGCTGGAATATCAATCTTAACAATCTCTTATGTCTTTGTTAGCGTGTATTTAGTCTGGATACTCTTCTGTTATTTTTCAAGAAATCTGCTAGAGCTGTTTTTTTCAAAGTAGACATCTCAAAAGGACAGACTATGTCATCTGACTAAAAAAAAAAGTTAAGCAATATCTACAAAAGGGATGATCTCTTCTGATTTAGTATATACACAGTAAGAAATTCCAAATCAACAAGAAATAAGAACTGTGGCAGAAATGCAGGAAGGAAGAGTTGTTGAGATGCCTGGCTGACACTTACCCTTATTTAGTCGGTCTTGATTCCTGTCCCTCTGCTTGGGAAACTGTTGCAGTACGTATGGCAACTGGAGCTGACTTTTTAAAGAGTCAGTAAGGAAATGTGTTAAAGAAGATGAGCTTTTTCCTATGCATAATCGGAAACCATTCCCTTTGCAAGATGCTATATGTGGTTGACATGTGTCATGGCACATGGTGCTTGGGGCACTTTTGTATTTTCTGCAGGTGAGAGGAAATGCTTTTGAATTTTTTTTTATTGCTAATATATTTTTCCCTTTAAACCTGTCAATGTCTTGAAAACCTAAAATGACTCATCTGAAATGTAGTATTTTTTTCCTGAGCTATAATAATCTATGGTATTACGAGGATGATGAGGGGACTGGAGCATCTCTCCTGCGAGGAGAGGCTGAGGGAGCTGGGCTTGTTCAGCCTGGAGAAGAGAAGGCTGAGAGGGGACCTTAGAAATGCCTCTAAATATCTGCAGGGTGGGTGTCAGGAGGACGGGGCCAGACTCTTTCCAGTGGTGCCCAGCGACAGGACAAGGGGCAACGGGCACAAACTGAAGCAGAGGAAGCTCCAGCTGAACCCGAGGAAGAACTTCTTCCCTCTGAGGGTGACGGAGCCCTGGCCCAGGCTGCCCAGGGAGGCTGTGGAGTCTCCTTCTCTGGAGATATTCCAGCCCCGCCTGGACGCGGTGCTGTGCCCCCTGCTCTGGGTGACCCTGCTTGGGCAGGGGGTTGGGCTGGGTGACCCACAGAGGGCCCTGCTAACCCCTGCCATGCTGGGATTCTGTGATTGATTCTGTGATTCTGTGATTCTGTGATTCTGTGATTCTGTGCACAGGTTAGCCCGAGCTTCAGCTACTGACACATGCAAGCCCCAGCAACGTACAGGGGAGCTAAAGCTAGCCCGTAAAGTAGAGTTCTTTTGTTTTAGACAAAGCCAGATATGATTGCTGTCTGCCTTTCCACAGATTAAGTAAAATTTGTAAAAACACACTGTAGCATTGAAAAAACTTACATTAGTCAGATGAGATCATTAAGGGATAGAGAAATATTAATGCCGTATGCTGAAATAGTGGTGAAAAGTCACCCAAAACAAAGTAGGTAATTCTGGTCACCCATGTTCCAAAAAGACTAAGCCAGCAAAAGAAAGGAAGGTTTCTGTGACAGTCAGGGACTTGGAGGCCCTATCTTGTGCAAAGAGGCTGAGAGTGACCTGTGCCCTGCGATGTGGAGCAGTGCAGAAGTGCCTGAGCCAGAGCAGCTCGGGCAGGTGGGTGCCCTGGCACAACCTTGGGTGTGAAGAAGAGTATCTATGTGTGGAGCAATGGAGCTATCCTTGTTTTGGTTCTTGTGATGTTTTGTGGAATGTAATTTCTTTGAGATGTCCCAGTTTGGTTTGGAATTTAGAAACGAATTCCAGAATAGTCCGGGAAGGTGCCCTGGGAAAGGCTGACTGTCACAGAATCACAGAATCACAGAATAGTAGGGGTTGGAAGGGACCTCTGTGGGTCACCCAGTCCAACCCCCCTGCCGAAGCAGGGTCACCTACAGCAGGCTGCACAGGACCTTGTCCAGGCGGGGCTGGAATATCTCCAGAGAAGGAGACTCCACAGCCTCCCTGTCGTGGTTAGCATGGCTGCCCTGAACCAGCACAGCCTGCAAGAGGGGGACGGCCGCGGGCACGTGCACAGCCGTGCTTCCCCGTCACCGGAGCTGCGTATCGCTCAAAGCGGGACTGCGATCCTGCAAGCTTCCCCACACTCAGGCTGCTGGAGAATATCAACTGCTGAACAGTAGCAATGTGACATCTTCGAACATAGCAAGCTCTGTATATATTTGGCTGGAAAGCCAGTAATTCAGAGTGAATCGAGTTTATAATATACATGTGTCTGTTCATCTAAGTAAAGAATACCATGTTTGTGTAACAGAAAAACAAAACCAGGATTTTGTTCTCACTTTTTTTTGGTATGTGACATTTTGGAATAGAATAGAATTGAAAGAAGTTTTCCTCTGCTTTAGCTACCAAACATGAACGCTCTAGAATTCAGATAGTAGTTGACTTTTGGGAACCCGGTGCGTTGTGGGTCTGATCTTTAATTCAGGCCAGTTCTGGTTTAGTGTGTTGTTTTGGGGACAGGCTTTGAGCTGTGGCCTGCCTTTGGAAATGAAACCCAGGTGAGTTTCAGATGTCGCAGATGGGCAGTAGAGTCCTGCTTCTGAGCTGTTGTTTCTTTATAACATGCTGTTCTCGGGGGGGAGGGGAAATTTATGACTTTTAAAATTATTCTCATAGCAATTCTTATTGTTTAATTCTTACTTATATTTAAGTACTTTTCATCATTAAGTCTAACAAATTACCAGGAGCCTGAAGTTTGCTGGGAACTTGCTTAAGAAAATGACTTCATGTGTATCTCTGCTCATTGGTATTTTAGAAGGCAATTTAGACAGTGCTGGAGGAAGAAGACAGTAATACTTCAAACCCTTTTGAATTTCAGTCCTTTCTGTAAGATGAGGAGAGTGATTCCTCCCTTGTTGAAATGAATAGTCCATCTGCCTGTCAGATGTTCAACAGCTGGACCCTGAGTGGACTGCGAATAATGGGAAGATCCTTCGATCTTAGGGATCATTTCTTTTTTTTTTTGAAAGTACATCACTAGACCATAGGTTTCATAATGGCTGTCTTCCCTCATGCCTGTTCCCTGTATCACACAATCTATGCCTTATGTCTTCAGGAATGCTGCCACACAGACTACAAATTTTCCTGTTATGTGGTGAAATCAAACGCTGCATCTTTTTGCATTGAAACGGATGCAAGATATTTGGAATCCTCTGGAATCCACACTCAAATTCTGTACTATGGCCAATCCTGACAAAGGCAGTCCCGCGTTCCTCTGGCTGCTGTGTCGCACGTGGCTGGAGAAGCAGCTGGTCGTGCCGAGTGCCTGAACCCGTTACTGGTGATGGGGACCGTGGGCCAGTTTCTTCAGCTCTGTGTGGCAGTAGGGAGTGTGTATGGCAGGAGCAAAGCATAAAATACAAGGCATTTGCATTTATGATTTCAGGGCTATAGCTTTTTGTAGGCCAAATAAGGATTCTTCATTTAAGAGGATTTATTAAGAGCCAATTTGAAAAAAGAGTTATAATCTTCTATAATCTTGTTACAGTCTGAAAATATATTTTCCGCATAGTGAATCTGTTTGAACTTTTTGTGAATGAGAGCGGCTCCTCTCACTGGAGAGGTATTTCTGACCACTCTTTCTTCCCAACCAAAACCTCTCATGCTACCTGATGCCCTGAAAGCATGCTTCTCTGGGTTGGTTTTCTTTTGAGGATTTGGCTTTTCCAGTCAGTTACATGGGTGCTGCGTCTGAGTGCTTATTATAGAGTGAAAGAAGAGTTGAAGTGAGATTACTAGTTTCCTTGCAGTTAAGAATAAAAGCTGCAAGTTAGAGATAAATGTGCAGAGCAAACGCATGACCTGCTAAGAGGAAATGCAGACAGAATATGCCATTATTTTTTACAGACCATTTTGAGGAGTTGTTTTATTGCTGTCAATGACCTGTTCTCGACCTAGAAAGACAGAAGGCTTTCTCAAGCGCTGTTTCCATATGCAATGCTGAAAAAGCTTGCCACATCACATTGTCAATAGATGGCAAAAGTGCTTTTCATTTAAGTTCTATCACCTTGATTAAATCCGTTCTTTCATGTTTTCATATAGGTTGGTGAGAACAGACTAAGTAAAATATTTCTTTATCATTAGATGTCAGTCACTGGTAATTAATGAATTATACAAATAAACGAATAAGCAAAAAGAAGGAAAAAAAAATCGATCGTGAAATTCATTCACACGTCAAGGAATACTGCCTGCAGAAATGAATTAAAGAAACTCTGCAGTTTCTCTCACATGAGGAGTTATTGTTGCCTCAGGGCCAAAATATTCCTATTATCTGCTGCACCCTAGAGAACGAGCCTGCTAAAGCTCTTTTAGTATTTGTACACAGGAGGACTCTGAATTTCATCCTGTCCATATTCTTCTTATTGTATTGTTTCCTGCTGCACATTTATTGTGCTTTTACCTGATTGAATTTTGCCTCTGTCAGATCAAATATCCCATTGCCTCAGAAAATTATTACGCAGGCAAATAAACTCTTGTGGTTTAGGAAATTCTTCTCCTAAATTGTATTCCACCCGCTTGATCAAATAATTCTTTCTTTTCCAATCCATTCTCATAAAGAATCTCCCTCCTTGCTGTTTTCGCTGTTCAGAACTGTGCACGGTTGCTGTGCAGCATCAGCTCTTGCTTGTCTTCCCACTAGGTGTCATTCAAGTGATGGCTTTGGTAACTGTGGAGCCTACACTGTCGGAATCAACCCGCAGATGCAATTTGTCGCTTCAAAACCATTGTCTGAAACACCGAGATGTTATGTCTGTTAGGATGTTACCTTTTCCAGAGCATCCAAGGTAAAAACGCAACAAATGTACAAAATGTGTGCATTAAGTGATCTGTCTAAATCAGACAGCTAATCGCATGTTTGTGTTTTGTGGAGCTGTTGGGGTCTCGAGTCTGCTAGTGAAAATTAGTACTCATAGACAATTCGGATTCAAACTGCGCTCAGGAAGATACTAATACCATTTATGCTAAGTTGTAACAACGACAGAGTGCACACGGGGAAGCTTCTAGAGAGAGAATCTCTGAAAACATCGCTAAAAGACCACCATCAAGGCAGCACTTCCCACCACAAGACAGTGCCTAGGCAGTTCCCTGCACTTCTGTTAATCGGCTGGGAAGGTGCACTGGGGAGTGCAGTCACCCGACAGCAGGCAGCGTGGTCAGTGTTTCGGGAGCTGAAGGTGATGCTGGCACCTTGGTGGGAAGTGCTGAGCTTGGTGAAACGGAGTCAGCTATGCCCCTCTCTGCCTTGCTTGCTTTGTGGAATTCAGTATTTTGCTCTAGTGAAAAGTAATTTGTTTTCTAGCTCTTTCTGCACAGGCACTGTTATTCAAAATACAGTCCTGTGTTTCAGTCAAGCAATTACAACACAACACTGCTTTTATGTGAATGTTTTATTTATGATTGGGATGGAGCTTTCAGAGCAAATCTTATCATCTTCTCCATTTTCCATTCATGCCTTTTGGATGAAACGAAACTGCGGTATTCACTCTGGAAATACATCTGATTTGTTCCAGGTGCTAATGGAGGTTCAGTGCTTGGGACTAGGCTAAAGATGGTCCAAAATAGCACCTCCTCTCCTAGTAGACACGGTTGGATGGGGTCTCCTCAGCTCCAGATTGTTCCACTGCCCTGATCCAGCTCTTTGAACCATTCTGTTTGTTGATACAGACGTTGCCAGTGTGACAGCCAAAGAACTGTCCAGAGACGAACCTTGTTTCAACACCCTGCTAACTATGCAGACAAGCCTGCTAAAGATATTTAAGCGTCTTTACCAGGTTACTGCATCATAGTTGTAGTAGGATTGTAAAATGCAGGAGATGAAGCAGCACTCTGGAGCATTGCAGCGTTGTCCTTGTTTAAGGAGTCTGGTGATAAACAAAGTCAGTCTTCAGCCCCCGTTAGCTGAAGTCCTGCTATTTTCTGCTTGAAGAGTTGGAAATATTAAAGGCAGGGCATTGAACTTTACAGTCACACTGAACAGTTATTCTTGGAAAGATCAATTAGAAGTTAATTAGTGTGTGATGTAAAAGACTATATTGGAAAGGCCCAAGTGATGAGTTTACATGGTGATTCACTGTAGAATTTAACTCACTGTTTATAATTGATAAGGTGGTTAGTTTTTATATTGCCCTTTATAAAGCTACGACTTCATAGCTTTTTGCAATAAAACAGTCAACTCCGGATATGTTTTCAATGATGAATCAATTTTTCCAGATGCGAGCAGCTACAGTCACACTGCTCCTGCCATACTAATGCTGTATTTACACAGTGTTTGTGTTGCTACAACTTGCAGATGTGCCCAGTTACGTTCTTTATGCCACACTGAACTGCAGGAGATATGGCCCAGACTTCTCGTCACAGAGAGAGAGCCACAGAAAGTCACTGCAGACAGATCTAATCCGGTTCTGCTGAGTTTCCACTGCGAAGCAGCTGGATTGTCAGGAATGCACACCCAGCTAAGTCAGAAGTCTGACTGAGTCTGACTGAGCCCAGTCAGATGATATTGTCGAAACTGCGGAGTTTTCATGTGGCTGGAAGGATAGTCAGGAACAATGCTCTCAAAAACTTACCACACAGTAATTGCTTTAATATGGGAGATAACATTATTGCCAATACCAATTTTCCAGTTCTTGCATTGCATCCCCAAAGCCGTGATATTTGCATTTTAAAGCAATGTATGCTGATTTAAAAAAAAACCAACTTTTTTTTTCGTGGGCTTGGTGTTTTGAGCCATTAAAGTTCACATTTTTCCAAGTCCTGCTCATAGTCATTAAGGCTAGATATTACTAATGAAAACTGAGATTCACCTCTAATAACGTGCCTCCAGATGTTAGGTTCTGAAGGAAATCTTTTATGTAGCGTGACTTGTGATAAAACCACAAAAGCTGAAAATGCTGCTGTGCTAATCCTGTTGTTTCCTATCGCTGAATCCTAATATGAAAATACTTTTGGAGGGTCAGTTTTATCAAGCTGGCAGATGAATTAATCGTATGGTCACGTATATCAAGGGATAAATAAGCGGTGTTCCTCTGGGGAGGACTGTAAATTCATTAAAAGATTCTGCTGGCCTCTTCCTGCATAATCTAACTCTTTCTTTGCCCTCATTTGCTCCCTCTAGCTCAAACACAGTGCAGATGGCTTTACTTCAGGGAAAATTCATACATTTAATGGAGCTAGTTGGAGACGATTTATAATTTATTTCCACATCAGTTTTGATGAATCTTGGTGGTTTGATGTTGTCCTGCAATGACACTCATGGCGTCACTCTCTCCACGCTGACAGGCACGGACCACCCGCAGTATCTCAGCCTCTAAGGGGAACAACCAGAGCCTGGAATGAGAGGAAAGCCTTCTGTCCACTTCAGTCAGCAGCTCCCCCTGAGCAAGCGTCTGAAATCCATCAGCATTTGCTTCACACCTTGGCTGGCTGCTTTCTGCAGGTCCAGCTGCAGCACCTTTATTTACACAAGCTAAAGAACATTGGTCAGGCTTTATGACTACAAAAAATATACCGACTGTTTTTTTTTTTTTTTTTAAATGAGATGTCCTTGCGTGAAGTATTCTGAAAATTAGGTTTTTTCCAGTTAAAAGGACGAAGAAAGAAAAATCCATGGGATTCCCATTCCCATTAAGTCTTTGTCACTGACTTCCTTCAGAAGTATTTTATACTTTTGGCTGTTTTAAGGGAGACTTTCATTATGATCTAAGTGTGATCACAGTGCTTTGCCTGAGATTTTGCTTCTGTGCTTTGCCTTTTTGCTTTACTCATCATCTTCGTTCTTTTGGATGTTTCAATTTGTTTTCTAGTGAACCCAATTATTTTTCTTTTTCTTCTTCTCCAAACTCTCTGGCATTTCTGGTAAACCTCTGTGAATAAGACACAACTTATAGTAGTGAGGACCCCTTTCCAGAACATACAGCAAGTTAAATGTCTGTGTAGTTCCTCCTGTGTAATCACTATTGCTGGATTGCCGCAGTTGAACAGAGCTTTCTTACAAATCTTAGCTATTGCTCAGTTTGCATGTCTGGCGTTTGGGAAGAGCGTATCAAAACTCTATAAATTCTTTCTTAATCTTGCTCTGAAAGTCAGTGGGATGAAAAAGAGTGTTTCACTTCTGCAAATAAAGCTATTCCTGAAGGGCTTAACTGGCTTGATACGGCAGAGACAGATCCTCACCTGTGGGACTTGCAGGTGCTGTCTGGCGTTACAGTTCTACATCCCACATGAAAGAAAAGGGGGGGGGAGGTTATCCCACTCCTCTAGAACCAGGACTATGGTTAAAAAAAAGAGAAGGAACAAGGAAAAGAGCTACTCAAGCTAGTGAACTAACACCCCAAGGTTTGGTCACAGGAAGCCCATGGGAACTCTGTAACCCAAGTGCTTGCTTGAGCTTCATGTCATGTGCCAGCCTCTTGCTGAAAGGGATTTCTGGAAGGGAAAAATAGACTAACTGCTAGGGCTTAGACCTGGGGCTTGAGTGGGCAGGACTTTGCTGAATCACCTCCATATAGATAGCCAGTAAACAGGCATATTGTTTTTAGGGAATGGTGAAAAACAGGTACCTTTCCTGTGGGATGAGAAAAATGCGAAGCCATTAATTTCTGGAGTTCCAAAATGACATTTTTTTTCCTGACATGTCAAGCAGGGCCATCAACCCTTGTGTATGAAAATAATTCTTCAAGAAGCTTCTTATTTTGACTGTGATTAATAGTGGAATAAAAGAATGTACAGAGCAGTCAGCAATTTTACTCAGGGCAAAGTTCCTAGCGGATATAAATTGAACATCTGAGGGAAAAAGCACAGACACTAATTCTCAATTCAGTGAAGACTGAGATTTCCTCAGCCTTCGGGATGTTGGCTACAAGTAATAAATAGTGCAGATGTCACCTTATTTTTAGGCTTTTATTGTTTCTAAGGAAGTCTGTAAACTAAAATTCAGTACCTGTCTTTGTTCAGAGCCAGCACATAAAGCAGGGTCTTGAAGAGGGTGAAAATGTCTGTGACTGAACAAATATTCTTGAGATTCATCTTTGGAAGGTTTTAAAGGTCTTACTGGGGTGTTGGTATGATGTGAATTTTCATGAGTACAGTGTTGCTAACCGCATTTTTTGTTTACATGAAAAAGCCCCAAGGGCAGAATGCTTAAAATACAATGCAAAGTCTGGGCACTACTTTGTACAGGGTAAAAATAACAACAATGTCATTGCATGACCACTGCAGAGCATCAGAGGAGTGTGTAAAGCTGCTGGCAATCTTTGGCAACGTGGAAAAGGAGCCCCCACGCATGGCGAACACCATGTTCTTCACAGCTTTGAAAGGCAGTTAGCCATGATGTTTGTCACATGCCAAAAGCTGAGGAATCACTCTAACTCCATTTAAAGCCTTATATATATTGCAATTATATTGGTAGTAAGCATAATTTCTTTTTCTTTGGAAAACCACAGTGAACATGTAATATGCAGGTTTTGTTTGCACTTGAACCTCCTCAGAAGCAGCCACTCCTGACAAATTCCATATGTGGACATGTGCTGCAGGAAGTGTCCGTTTCCTTTGAGTTGAGCCAAAAACATTCAGTAGAGCTGAACAAGAAAAAGGCATCTTCTACCAAAAGAACAGCCACGTGCGGGGGTAGTTACAAATAAGGGCAAGTTGTCTTCACTTAATAGGGGAGAAAAGGAAAGCTTATATCTCTAAAGGGTTTCTCTCTAAAGGCCTTTCTTCCTGGCCACTCTGGGTCTTCCTTTCAGCACTTGCCTGCTGCTGGAGCTGGATGTATGCTCTGCACCACTTCGTTTTTGTCCTTCATGGTGCCATCGGTCCCACCTGTTCCAGCTCCGTTATTTCCAACGCAGACAAACGCAATGTGCAAATGTGTCCGGCGGGTGCTGTCCTGCGGGGGGGAGGAAGCGTAGTTTGTACTGATCGATAACTTGGTTCAGGCTTTGTGTGGTTCCATTCTTTGAAGTGTTCATTTTGTGAGAGCGTGTGTATAAAAGTTGTCCAGAAGACTCAGCCGTGGTTTAGAGCCCTGGCAAAGCCCATGGCTAGGGGTACATGCTAAAGCATATCTAACTCATAGTCAGCAAAGACGCGTTCGACCTATTGCTATGTGTGACCCTCAGTATATCACAGCTTGAGATTTGGGATTTTGTGTGTGGTAGTATTCTTCAAAAACTGCTGCTGGGTCAGAGCATAAGCCAAAATTTCCATCTGCTGTTATTTTCATGTTAGACTTAAGTGGGCAAAAAAACCCCATGCCATTGAATGAGCTTTCTCGAATGTAATGTCAACAGCATGAACTGTATTTGCATTTGAGAACTTTTTAAATGGAACCTAAGGATTGACTCTGTCATTGAAATCTTCTGATCTTTGCCCAGTTTAGCTAACCTAAACTGAGGCAGTTCACCTTGCAAAGTAAGGGAAAGGTAGGGACTGAAAGGTAGCTGTGTGGCTGGCGAGTCAGCTGCAATCTGTACCCTAAATATGTATTCAGTAAAAGTTGGCACTGGCTGAAAAAGTTGCTCAGTGAGGCAACTTTGGAGGAGATGTGGGAGCTGATCTTCACATTAGCTAATAAGGATACTGTTGATGGTCATTGTTGCAAAGCTTACAATTTACTTTAAGGAAAGAAAGGCAGAAATGAAGGACCTTCTCTGTAGTACTTTAAAGGCTGTGTGCAGTTTCTCTCCTTGTGTGGGAAGGGGTGACTGGCTTAGCCAGTACCACAACCGGAACGCTGTGGAAGCTGTAGTGCTGTGAAGAAGGAGTATGTCCTAACTGCTTCTTATAGGGAAATAAAATCAGATAGTAGAGGATTATTGAGGTAGTCTGTTAAGTGATGTTACTGGCATTGTCTGCTCACTCCAGGTACCACAGCTCTCTGAGTAGGAGTATGTTTTGCACTACACTTTTGAAATATGTATAGATCTTTTGGCTGTTGAAATTTCACCCACCAGACTGTCTCAGACTGCTGAAATAAGTGCACAGAATATAAGCAGGAATAATCTCATCTGTCTGAAAAGCAAACAAAAAAATTCTCCCCCATGCCTTGACTTTGGCAATGCCTCTGATGAAGACCCAACGTGAATATATTACCCATCTCTTCAGTCAAAAATCGGTGACAAGGTCTCAGTCTCTTTCACAGGTTTAAACCGTTGATGCCAGTGTTGCAAGTCCCGAATAAGTTTCTTTCAACTCCTTAAATTCTTGATACACTGTTGTTTTCAGGCTAGAGGTGATTTTTCTTTATGCATGAGGAACTAGGTAAAAAAGGAAATAAGGAAAAAAGTAATTTCCAGGTACTGGGGTAATAATGTAGAAGGTTCAAAAAAATGTTCTTTGTTGTTCAGACTGGAAGAAAATAACATCACAAGTAACACGAGAACATTGTAGCATAGACTATATGTAAAGAAGAAATAGGATGTTTGATCAGATTGTGCTAACAGGCAAAACACAAGTATATACCTACTACTATAGTGTAATCTTTTTACTGATCTTTAGTTCTGCATTATGTTTTTCATTCAAAACCAGATTGTTTGGGTGAAAAAATACAAGCTCTTCTCCCTACAGCTCTTTTCTTTTTTTTCACTAGCTTCATTAGTGCATTAGTGACCAGAGATTTTAAACTGTCTCGACTGTTTGTTGAGGCCTTACATACTCTGTCTGGCTGAGTTGATTTAATTTTGAATTTTACTTTTTGCTTATGGTATTTAAGAACTACATTCCCAAACAACACTTTCTGAAACAGCGTTGCAACTTTCAAAGCCATTTTCAGTAAAGTAGCAAAGGAGAGGGGAGAGCTGACTCCGTTCTGCTGCTGGGGGACTTCTAGGTTGTCATTGGTAAAAGGCTTCAACACAGGGACGCTTCTACGGACCTGCACAGACTGACGGACTTCTCAAAAAATAATTCAGAACACTTTTTGAAAGAGGAAATACTTATATTCATGTCACGATGTTTCATATCTAAAGTGAGAAATTACCAACAGCCTTAATTTTCAGGAACTGCTGACTGACCACTCTTTGAAATCAAGGCCTTCTGAAGCGCTCTCTGGATAAGTAGATAATGCAAATTACTGTGTAATACTGATTGTGTTTCCTTTGGGTAGAAAGACAAACAAAAGGTCTTAGCTCTTTTGTTAAGCCAGTAAAAAATTTCTTAAGTTGATTTTAAATTACAGCTTGTCTGCTATAGTTTTTATATATATATATATGGTAGCACATAAGAAAATGCACAGCTTTCTTGGATCTTAAGTACTGAAGTTTTACATTTATTAAATGAGGTGACGGTGAATGTTCTTACAGGGAGACTGCATTTAAATTGCTATGATTTGCAAAAGGAATATGCTAAAAAAAGACACAGGTTTTTTTTATGATGGTAGCATTTTTTGTGTTCCTATATGTAGTTGCTTCTTGATGAGAAGGAAAATACTACCTAAATAAACTGCATTTCTATACGGTTAGCTATTTTTATGATTGTTTATTGCAGCTTCACTCTGAAGCATACCATGTAAGCCACAGGCAAGAGGAAATGTGAACCAGACTGGTGTTGAGTGAGTGGCAGATAAAAGTGCTTAAAATACTTGAAAAGATGGAAAGGGAATTTTAAGTATCTGAAACAAGAATGATCAGAAAAATTGAGAAGTGTATGGGAGAAAAAATACAGTTTTGCAGAAAAAAAATACTTTTTGAAGACAGTAAGCTTGAGGTCTACAATAATTTTTAGAGCTTTAAAGCGGCATTGTGTAGTCTACAAAATGTGACACACTTGCACAATGTGTGAATTGTTGATCTTTGGTGTCTTATTAAAATGATTATTGCAAAGAAAACTTCCCTCAGAACTGAGGAATGCCTGTAAATATAATTTCCAGTGCCCTGTGGGTTAAAGATGCTCAAGTTTTTTCTGAACTGACATGGCTGCATTTTCTGAAAGTAAATGTAATGCTAATGAAGGCACTGGTACACAAAGCGGATAAAGTACAGGCCTCAGCAAAGCAGCTTTTTCCATTCTTCCCCTGTGACTTTTCCAGCTCTGTCCTGAAAGAGCCCCCAGGCTGTCGGATGAAAGCGTGACGCTCTTCCTCACCCTCCAACACCCAGCCTGCCTGGCACAACGAAACAACAGGGACCAGCAGTGGGTTTTGTGACGGGGAGCAGCTCGTTGCAGATGAGGTCTGGTCTGTGCTAGCAGTTTGCATTGTTCTGATTTAAAGTCTTAACTCCTATAATTAAACCAATGCCAAAGGCTGTGTGAATAGTTTTTCTTGTTCTGGGGACAAGAAGGGAAGTCTGCGTGTAAATTGCTTATTTCAGATTTGTTTGCATTGTTTGGTCTGATCTAGATAACTCTTATACCTTATTCTAAAAGCTGATTTAAACTGGTTTCACCCAAGAGGTGTATGTAAAGTTGAAGTGGGCATCTTGTTGGTCAGGGCTTTCATCTAGGATATGGGAGAACTGGGTTTAATTCCTTGCTCTGCATCACATGCAATTATTTATGCGAAGTGGAGCAGCTCCAACAGGAAAGATTAAGAGAGCATCCGGCAGGTCAGTAGTGCAATGGTCAGAGAATTCGTGATTATATGGGAGACCAAAGTTAAGTCCCTACTCAATTATGTTCAATCTCCCACCTCCCGGGTGAGTACCATATCCCTGGACTGTTGGCTACACTGCAGAGCTCTTGGCACAATTTAGAACAACAAAATAGGATTCAGCTGAGTGAAGTGCCCTTTTTCTGGCCAAAGTATTTCACTGGAAAATTCCTGGTCTGTTCTACTTGCTACGTCCTTCCTCCGACTGTGCGAAGGGAATAATACGGCATCTCCTCTTCCCTCTGCCACCCTCAGCACTTCACTTACTGGGTCCTCATCACGGTCTGGAAGGAAGAGCTGTTAACGTTGATGTCCTGGCCAAGTTCATCAGCAGTGTTCTTTTTGTCTTAATATGCTGTGTAGTATCCACAGTGTGGGGCAATTTTTTTTTTCTCAAGTTATTCTGCAGCATTACTGTTAGGTAGCTCCCCATCTGATCCGAAATGTGGGCGCGCGATCCTTAGCGTCGCTCCTCCTGCCCCGCAGAGCCACTGCCAGGCCGAGCGGCTGGGGAACCCCCCCCCCAAGAATCACACAGAATCCCAGAGTCACAGAATGGCAGGGGTTGGCAGGGACCTCTGTGGGTCACCCAGCCCAAGCCCCTGCCCAAGCAGGGTCACCCACAGCAGGCTGCACAGCACCGCGGCCAGGCGGGGCTGGAATATCTCCAGAGAAGGAGACTCCACAGCCTCCCTGGGCAGCCTGGGCCAGGGCTCCGTCACCCTCAGAGGGAAGAAGTTCTTCCTCGTGTTCAGCTGGAGCTTCCTCTGCTTCAGTTTGTGCCCGTTGCCCCTTGTCCTGTCGCTGGGCACCACTGGAAAGAGTCTGGCCCCGTCCTCCTGACCCCCACCCTGCAGATATTTAGAAGCATTTCTAAGGTGCCCTCTCAGCTTTGTCTTCTCCAGGCTGAACAAGCCCAGCTCCCTCAGCCTCTCCTCGTAGGAGTGGACCTACGCAGCTGAGGGGCTGCGCTCTCCTGCACCCGGCTTGTCCCCTGCCGCTGCACTTCTGCTGGCTGATGGCCTGGGGAGTGGTCTAAAGGCCACTCTGCTGGGATCGTCCTTGGCCACAGCATGCAGCGCATTGGTTTTCCACATTTCCAAGGCTCGCTGTGCCTGCTGTGAGCTCTCAATTCCCATAGCGGTGTGCTTAGCAGTCGTTACCGTGTGCAGGGCTAGTTTCACGTTCTAGGTAGGGCACACTCGCTTGCCAGGCTGGATTTTTTATGGCGTCAGGTCTGTTGAAATGGCTGCATTATTTTCTCCTCTATTGTCTGCTCACTTTGTTTTTTTTCCTCTTCCCATTTTCCCCTCAGATGTTTAGAGGGATAAACAAGCTTTCCAGCTCCTCAGCCCAAAGAAGTCACGGAGGATTACTGTGGCCTAAAAACCTCCCTGCAGGAGCCACCCCTGGGATTTTTCACTAGTACTGTGCCCACCGGTAACATGGACAGCGCTTTTCCTCGTGTCCAGCAGTGCTCAGGGCAGGCCAAATCAGAAGTTTTGGTCTATGCATGGTAAAATCGTGCTCTGGATGAGCAGCATAAAGAAGAGTTCGTTTCAACAAACCGTTTTACGGCATCAGTTCACTGGGTACCTCTCCCCAGTGTTCTTAGAACGGCGAGACACTTGGTGTAAGGTGACTGACCTGATGGCAGAGTTCACCGGTTTTGAATGTTTGTACCAGTGCCACCAGTTTGCCAAGAAAAGGCTTGTGCTTGCTGTCTGGGTCTTGCGTTGACTTTGCAGACGCAAGTAGCTTTGCTGTTCTGCTTATCTAATGCTGCTTCTGCACATGGTGTGAAATGTTCTCTTGTGCTTGCATATCCAATATTTACTTCAGTCAGAGACAGAAGTGCGTACGAACTGGTAAAACACAATTTGGGAGATTTCACTCATGAAGAGCCGATTTCCCATGTAACTTATTGTGAAGACTATGGGAGTTCCGTGGGTTGGTTCATAATAAATACTGTATGCACTTTTGAGCACAAAGATGAATGAGAGTTATTAGAACCCAGCAGGGAGTGTAAAGCACTGATACAGGTAGGTGCCCTTGATCAGGCAATGAAGAAGTTGTTTATTGGGAAATATCCCTTATCTGACTTCTGCCAGGCAGAGAATGATTTGTTCTCCCAACGCAAAAACTAAGGTCGAAGGAAACAGTGAATACTGGAGGACCTGGTGCTGAGGAAAGGTAGAGTCAAGTGAATGACAAAGTGCTCTAGATGTAGCTGAAGAGGAATTTATCATTACATTGGCATTGATGGCTAACCAGAGCGAATATGAACATGCAATGCTCAAATTGTTTGAGTAGCAAAACTACCTTGTGTTTAATTATGGGGGGTGTGTGTGTAAACACAACATACTAACTGCTAAGGATGTTCATTCTTATCCATTTCTTACCATGAGAAATTAAACTTGAATCTGAATGACTTGCCTATTATGGTTCTCTTTTTTTCACATAATTGTGTAAAATGCTTCCAAAGACCCTTTTGGGGGTCTATTTAGCACTCTTGCACCATAGCATAGTTGTAGTAGGGCCATAAAGTGACTTGTCAGCGTTCCTGTGTCCATAACTGCTATAATTTGTATGGAAATTTTTATGTGGTATTGGCTGGACAAGGAGTGATAGGGAAGAAAGAAAGGAAAATGTGACTTACGTTTGCTGTTTGCTTGTGTGATGATTTATGAGCCAGTCAAAGGCTAAACTACAGTTCCACTATCCTTCAAAGATCTCCAACTGTTTATTTTCAGCAGAAGTTATGACCAGGTCTCCATAATGTTATCATTCAACAGCAGATGCAGCTTTAAAACTATTTACAGAGTTTATTCATCTGTGCAGGAATGAGGCAAATCTGGAGTCTGTAACAAGGCATCTCCAAATTGCTGGAGCTCGTTCTTTCCGGTTTTAGTAGCAGTAGTATACGGGCCTATATACTGATTTTTGTTATTTAATCTGTTTCTGCTTACAAGGCAACGTCAAATGTCTTGTAAGATTTGAAATGGCTTTAAAAAGTCTTACTACTTGTAGTACTATGCTCCCTTTTCCTTAAAAAGTGTATACAGAGTAGTAAGCTCGGAGTTGCTGTTTGCTTGCGTGAGCAAAAGAATAAAGATAACCAAGGTTTTTGTATTGCCTCATTGTTTAGCTTTAAAGGCCTCTAAATTCTAAACCAGGTTAGGATCTACCATGACATTGTTTTTTTTTTTCCGTCATGAAATGAGATTCAGTTGAAGTGGAACAGTTCAAGTGCACCTAAACAGGCGTTTTGTCAAGGGTGGACTTTCTGGTAAGCGAGTGACACAGGTTTCCCGTGCTGGGACAGTCCGTGGCTATTCTGCCGTCACTTTGGTTTTTTGCTGTATGTTTTCTGTAATACTCTCCTTGTTCATAGTGTTTCTAATGAAAAACACAAAGGGCACCTTCATCTCTCTACATAAGATTCTGAGAATCACAGAATGGTGGAGGCTGGAGGGCACCTCTGGAGATTGTCTAGTCCAACTGCCATGCTCAAAGCAGGGTCAGCTGGACCAGGTTGTCCCCATGTCCAGCTGTGCTTTGAAGATCTCCAAGGCTGAAGGCTCCACAACATATCTGGGCAATCTGTTGCAGTGTTTGACTACCCTCACAGTAAAAAAACTCCAAACCTTCTTATATTTAAACAGAATTTCTTGTATTTCAGTTTGTGCGTGTTGTCTCTTGCCATGTCAATGGGTATCTGAGGAGAGTCTGGCTCTGTCTTCATCACCTCCCCCATCAGGTATTTGTACACATTGAAAAGGTCCCCCCCCGAGCCTTCTTTTCTCCAGGCTGAGCAGCCTCACCTCTTCCAGCACCTCCTCATATGTCAGATGCTCAGTCCATTGGATGTCTTTGTGGCCCCAAGCTGGACGTGCTGCAGCAGTCCCGAGAGGATTCTTGTACAGGGAGCCGAGCACGGGGCTCCATGCTCCAGATGTCTCGCCGGTGCTGAGCCGGGGCAAGGACCACTCCCTCAGCCTGCTGGCCACGCTCTGCCTGGTGCAGCCCAGGGGCCAGGGGCCTTCAGCTCGGCTGAAGGAGAGGATGGTGACTCAACTCCCTCTCGGTTCAAAGCACAAACTGGAATTTCAGCTCCACCTGTCCCAGGCGAGCACCCTGCCTGTGGGATTATTCAGACTGACTGTGGGAAGGTGGGTGTCTTCTCAGTGCAGCGCTGCAGTGTGGGTGCAACAACCTGGGTCTTCGTATTGCTCCATATTCCTCTGACTGTGAGTTGGTCTCTCAAAGGCCGATCGAATATTTAGTTATTTAAAATTAAATGGATTGTTAAAATGTTTGATCTCGTAACCTTGGATGGTTTTATAGCACAAACAAGCATGCTTTTTGGTTATTTCTCATATAATTTATCAGTCAGTATCCTATATTTAAATTTATATTTAATTATACTGACGTATATTCTTCATGAATTTTCACAGCCTTTTCCCAATACTGATCCAAGTTCTAGTAAAGTACCTTCAGAAACATTTCTCAGAAAAAGAGCAAGCAGGTTTTTATCCTAACCTATTATGAAATCCTTCATATTCTAGATTTTTAAAATAATAGTGATAATAATATAGTGCTGCATTTGTATGCAGTATTGAAGTAGCTTGGACTTTTCAGTTGTTTGAAAAATTATCTTTCAGCTCTTTTCTGTTCCTCCTTGCCGACATGGTCTCAGTTCCACATTTGCTGACATCCTTGTCGATACAGGAGCTAAGCAAGGCTTTATCACCCTTTCCTTCTACATATTCTAGAGAGCTTTTTCTTGTACAGTTCTTTTCAGCAGGATCTCCTTTTCTATAGTCTCAGCATTGTCAAGTATGTTTTAGTTCAGTCTCAGCCGTATTTTTTTTAATCTCTTCCTGTACTTTTTAATTCCTTGTGATCTCTGTCATGCTCTAACTCTCAAGAGCTTGGGAATGACTTGTACAATCAATGAAATAATGGTATAATGGCATAATCCGAGGTCAGTCTACCATGACTTGCAATAATTTCCTTTTATGAAATGGTGGTTGCGAGATATACTGTTCTGCTTGTCCATTAGAGGAAAAAAACCCACAATAAGCCCAAGAGTTGCAAGAAAGAAATAAACGATTGCTATAAATATTAATGTCTTTCTTGAGGATTTGTGGCTGTTGGGATGGAGGACCGTGCCCTGCACACAAGCTAGAAGTCCTGCAGTATAAGCTCAAACTTAAGTCCTTGAGAACAACTTGTTGTGGTTAAAATTATTACCATAGAAACAAAATTTCTAGTTTTATCAATGCAATATGGAAACTTGGTTTATCTTTCTTCCTAGGTTTCCTTTCCAAATTCTATCTTGCTAAAGACACTTCCTTCAGAGGTCTGAACATCCTGCTTCCATACTTAAAATAATTAGGTTAGAGTGTTCACTAACAGTTGCTGTAAAAATTCAGTTTCTTCCTCCTACATGGGTAACTCTCTGGTGTTCCCTGAGCAGAATAGAATCTGCTGTGTAATTACTTCCTGCTTCTTATGTCCCAAAATATTTCTGTATTTTAGGATTTAAAATGCTTCCTGTCTCTTTTCTGTCTCTATTCAATATATCGTTGTTCAGCTCAATGGCTCCTTAAATCTGATTTTGTGACTCGAATTACTGGTTCTGCCAGTGTTATTTATATGTAGCTCCAGCCAGAGATGTAAAAGCAGCTCCAGCTCTGTTTTTCCTCTTGGTAGGTTCTCTCCAGTGTTACTGATGTTCTCTGCAGGATCAGTTTAACCCAAGCTGTTATACACCTCGAGCTGCAAAATGGATGCGTAGGATCAGGCAATCATTTTGCTTCCCTCACTCAAAGACGTAGCAGCGGAGTCCGAGCCAAGGCCTCCTGCACAGTGTGTACATTGCCATCATTCTGCTGGAGGTAGTATGTCTTTTTATTTGTGGCACATTGTGTGTAGTTACAGTAAATGTGAAGTTGGTTACAGCTATCTTCCTTGAAAATGAATGTGCTTTAGTGGTGGGGTTGGTGATAAGATCTTTTCTCTGCACTGCTATGTAAAAGTGACCCAGAAATGGTTTCCGTGGCAGTAGGATGTGCTAGATGCTATCGATGGCAGGGCGCAGAGGAGGCCCCAGAAGGCTATTAGGTTTAAAATGTGGACATATTCCAGGACAACTTTCAAATGACTCTCAAAACCCGGTGACATTTGTGGGTGACTGTCAGTCCTTTGGCAGATGAGTCAGTGGTGTGTCTCAGCCCTGGGCATGACAGATGTTTGTTCGTAAGCAAGCAGCAGCCGTACTGCCTCACCCTGTCGTCCCCAGCGCTGATCTCTGCTGGGAAGAGCTGCAGTGCTCGGCAAGCAAGCAAGCGGTGCTGCTGCATGTGCTGGACCAGCACTCTGAACGTGTAAGGAGCTTTACTTACACAAGCAGTCTGAAAACAAAGCAGACTGTCACATGGGTATTGCATAGTCTTTATTTTAAAATCTCACTTTTTATCTAAGTGGTATGTTTAGGTCGAATCATCTCACCCTCCACATGTTTTCTCTTTTTTTTCTATTTTTTGGCAATCTTCGTTTCTCTTTTTTTTCTATTATTTGGCAGCCTTCATTGGTAGAAAATCCCTCACAAAATACTGGACTTCACCTTTACTAGAGAACTTTTTTTCACTTCTAGCTGTGAAAAAAAATCAATCAGAAGTAATCAGAAAAACTAAAACTATCAAACAATAAAAACTTCTTCAAGTACAGAAATTATCACTAACTGTAATAGCACAAACACTCAGCTTTTATGGCCTTTTTGCTTTGCAGTGAGGATGTGGGCGAGACCACTTGAATGCTGATAATTTTTCAATGTCATCCAACGGCCCTTGTTTACTCCTTGACAAAGATGAGTTATCTCATAGTTCTTTGAGGCAGAATTGTAAAACTGTCATTTATAATGGAGCTTGTGTTCTGCTGGCAAAAATATTGTTCCCACAGCACGCCGCGGGGAAGGCAGTAACGCGGCGGGGTTTTGGAGCCTGCCCGCTCTCACCTGGGTGAAGCCGTCTGGTGTGCAGAGATCACGCTGCTGAACACCTAAAATAGGTGAAGAAACACCCTCAGCAGGAACCATGCTTATAAGCTTCATCTCATTAGCATGTAAAGGTGTGTTACTACACGGTGTGTTAAATTAAGCATTTTATAAGCCTGACGTATGCTGAGCTCACTGAGTAAGGTCTGAGTTCTGAAAATTACATTAGCCAGCTTTGGGTGAGTTGGCACAGACTGTCTTCTGGTGGGACCAACCATGTAACTCACCTGGATTTCCAGGTTCTAGTGGATGGAGAGAATGGACTGGCAGGACCATGGATATCCATTTCATGGCATTCACGGCACCCCGTGTGACACAGAAAGGCTAACGCAAGAGTAGCCAACCTACGAGGTACCTGCGTGTCACTGCTGGGGGACCCTACGGATGCTGGAGAGCATCTCTGCTGGCTTCAGGTTGGTCGAAAATCAAGGGTTTGTTTTGTCTGATGCAGGCAGCCCACCCCGTGGTTGCACCAGGCTCCTGTCAGCTACCAAGCAGCTGGTGGGGAAGCCGTTAAACTTTCATTACCAACAGTTTGTAGCGAAGCCTGGTGCTAAGTAAGGGCGTTATCTTCATGAAAGATACAAAGTCTGCATTCTCTGAAGCATGAATTAGTATCATGCTGAGTTAATTCTTTTTTATTTTCTATGTTGTTATTCAACTTAAACAGCTATCTATATTCTGTGCTCCAGGTTTTGGCAAGCATGTAGAAGTTTAAGCAGACCTTTGTCTGCTGATTCTCATACTCTGCTATGCTTCTGTGAGTTTCATTGCACAAAAACATAGTCACATTGGTGGGAGCAAAACTGGTCATGAAATGAATTTGCTGTCTAACTGGTGGCTTGTTCTAAAATGCCAGTTAGGATTTCCAGAATTTCCTCTGAGCCTTTTCATTCTTTTTTTTTTGTCCTACTGTTAATACAGTCTGGAAATGGGTAGAGGATTAAGCCTAGTAGCAGAAAGTTACAGAATCACAGAATGGTAGAGGTTGGAAGGGACCTCTGTGGGTCATCTAGTCCAACCCTCCTGCCAAAGCAGGGTCACCTACAGCAGGCCAGAGAGTCTGAAATGGTTACGGTTTGGAAAAATGTAAGCGTTTTAGGAAATTATGTCATTGAAAATGTGAGACTCCGTTCAGGGAGCGAGCTGCATTAACAAAGAGATTTGTTAAGGGCGAGCTCTTCTGAGAGCCTGAGTACCTCAGTCCAGGTGTGGTGTCCGACCCTTTCAGCCTGAAGGACAAACATTAATCTGAAAAAAGGCAAGGGGACAAAAAGAAGTTGAGCTATTTTGGCACGCTGAGGCGATGCCAGCAAAGTGCCTCTGTGCCTCCCCAGGATTTGCACTGCTGCTGAGCAGACCGGCCTGGAGCAGTGAGTTACTGCCCATGGGCAGCCTCCGCTGGGGATACACGCGGGTGTAGCTCAAACGGGCAGTGCTCTGGTGGCTTGAGGGAGAAGGTGGGGAATGCTGAGTCTGTCCTCCTCGACGCTGGCCTCGGGAAGGTCTGGTAGCGGCCCCAGGGAAAGGCGTGTTCAGTCCGACCAGCCGCCTGCAGACCCCACAATGCAGGGCCACCAAGCTGCCATGACAGGCAGTACCGAGGGAACTGGGAAAGGCTTGTTCTGCTGGTGCTTACAGGAGAGCCAGGAAAGCAGAACAGAAAGCAAATGGAACTCGGAATATCCTGGCCTCTTGAAAGTACAGTGTAATTCAGGAAATAAGGATGCTTCAATTTTCAATTGAATTTCACACTGAGAAACACATTCTGTAGCTTTTATATTGGGCGGAATTATACGTGCAATTATTAAGCAAATAAGATAATGTAAATATGAAAGGATTCAGCATCTTAGCTCCATGAAATTATCAAGCAAAGAGAAACCCTTTGGCTGGTAACGCAGTGTGTCACACACATGCTGTGAATGTTTATTGTCATTCTCTCACACCAAGTAATTCTATTTTATGCAGCACATTTTGAAAGCGTTTTCTTCTTCTCAACAGCGAGACGGAAGCAAAGAATGAAATCTCAACAACCTTTCATCACTGAAACGTACCGTGCAGTAGATTAATGGACAGTATCATGAAAGGGAAGAGATTTAATTCCAACAAATTCAGCAAACTTAAACATACTGGTGCCAAGGATTTTTTTCTTCCAAAAGTGTGTACAAATGCCATCAGCCTGTTGGAGTAGCTCTGGCTGGAGACAGCCCCACTGGTTTGGTGCCAAAGTTGTGTGAATCAGTGTAACGTCTGTGGCCAGTGGTCACTGCCATACACTTCACAGAGCTTCAATGAAAACAAATTGGACAATTATTGAATAACTTTATATCTCAGGTGGACTTTAATTTACTAATAGTATTAACTATTTTTCCTCATATAAAGGGAAAAAATAATGGGAGGAGGAAACTCTTCTTGAAAAAATGTAACTTGTGCTAGAAGTGTGCAGACCCTCAGGTTACCCCAGCAAGTGACGCTAAGCGAGGAGGGCATTGGGAGGAGAGGGCAGTCTGGGAACACGGTCACGTCGGAAAGCTCGTTTTGTGGAAACGCAGTGGAGGAAACGTCCCACCTGCCTTGTTAGGGCCAATTTGCAGCTTTAATGGAGGATTAAGAAGTTAGGATGGTGCCTGCTAGGAAGGCGAGCTTGAGCACAATTTGTGGAGATCTGATGTTGAACTGCTAAGGCTAAGGCAATGCAAACACGTTACCCGGGCACAGTCTGTGAGGGCTGACCAGCCAGGTTTAGGGGTCACGCGAGCAGGAGAAGGGGCACGTTCCTTGTGACCTGTAGGAGTGAGGGCGAGGAGTGCTGAGAACACTCCAGGCAGCTCATTGGAGGAGAGACTGGACACCAGTCTTACCGTACGAAATCTGGGAGCCTGAGGGATTTATTGCTCTGCAATTAGCAATGAAGGAGGAAAGAACATATAGAAGAGGTGATGAAGAATAAATTTTTTGCTTCGGTGAATTACTTTAGGGAGTCCCCAGCAGATACAACTGGGAGGAAACAAACTGTGCTTTCTGTAAGAATGGAATTATTCTTGAGAAAAAAAAAAAAAAGATCTACTAGAAAGAGGAGTGAGCATGCTGGGGAGGGGGTAACATCTCCAGCCTGGTATGAGGCCAGAGTTCAACCAGAGGGCCTCAAAGCCACCATCATTAGGTTGCTTTAGCCCTTTTGTAGATGATTGGCTTTCTAACTGAAAATCAAAGTAGCACAGGTCCCTTCTACAGAGGAGACCTAAGGAACCCTCACCGGCTGGAAACTGTGCAGCAGGGCTCTGGCCTCACCTGGTAGCAGGTCACGTGTGCTCCTCCAAACTGGTTTTCCTACTGAGCAAAGAAATGTTGGGAAGGCACGCTTCGTGGGCTTTTGTCTGCTCATGCAAAATCTTAGACGGGCAATTGCGCTTAATAGCACATGCAATCGCCCCATAATTTTTCGCTTTCCTGAGAAGTCAACATGCAAGCAAATGGCCACTTGTCACCATTTGGTAAACATACAGCAAAACAAAACGTTTGCAGAGGTTTGAGATACTGGATTTGGGGTTGTACATTTGAAGTGGAAGGCTTTGGAGTGCGCTTTGTTATCTTCTCAGTTTTTGTCACATAGGGAAATTTATTTTACAAAGTGTCGTGGGTTTGCGTGCCCAGGTTCTTGTGGTGCTGGGGGTGCAGGGGCAGCTTCTGTGAGGAGCTGCCAGAAGCTTCCCCCACGTCCGGCAGAGCCAACGCCGGGCGGCTCCGAGACGCACCCACCGCTGGCCGGGGCCGAGCCCATCGGCGGTGGCGGGAGCCCCTCTGGGCCAGCAGAGCGAAGAGGGGGGAACGGCGGGGGGAGAGCGGGGCGGGACGGTGCGAGAGGAACAGCTCTGCCGAGCCCGCGGTCCGTGCGGGAGCAGGGCGGGAGCTGCTCCCGGCGCCGGAGCAGAGGTTCCCCGCAGCAGCCCGGGAGGGACAGGCTGTCCCCGCAGCCCCGCAGCAGCCCGTGAGGGACAGGCTGTCCCCGCAGCCCCGCAGCAGAGCACGGCGGGACAGGTTGTCCCCGCAGCCCCGCAGCAGCCCGTGCGGGACAGGCTGTCCCCGCAGCCCCGCAGCAGCCCGTGCGGGACAGGCTGTCAGCCCCGCAGCAGCCCGGGAGGGACAGGCTGTCAGCCCCGCAGCAGCCCGGGAGGGACAGGCTGTCCCCGCAGCCCCGCAGCAGAGCACGGTGGGACAGGCTGTCCCCGCAGCAGCCCCGCAGCAGCCCGGGAGGGACAGGCTGTCCCCGCAGCCCCGCAGCAGCCCGTGCGGGACAGGCTGTCCCCGCAGCCCCGCAGCAGAGCACGGCGGGGCAGCCCCCATTGCCCTCCCCTGCGCCGCTCGGGGGGAGCAGCTGGAGAATTCGGGAGTGAAGCTGAGCCCGGGGAGAGGGAAGGGGTGGGGGACGGTGTTTTTAAGATTTGGTTTGATTTCTCATCGTCCCGCTCTGATCGGGTTGGTGACCCGTTAAGCTCTTCCCCCGAGTTCAGTCTGTGCTGCCCGTGTCGGCAGCTGGTGCGTGCTCTCTCCGCGTCCCTGTCCCGACCCTCGAGCCTTGTTCTGCCCTGCCCAGCTGAGGAGGGGGAGAGACACCGGCTTCGGTGGGCACCCGGCATCCAGCCAGGCTAAGCCATAACACAAAGTCAGTTTAAACTTGGTATATGCTCCCGGTAGAAAAAAAGTAGCTGAAACCTGCAGTAATCACTTGACTTCAGGAGCTAGGCCTTTAAATAAACCTGGAGATTTGATTTTTCTCCCCAGGATTACTGTGCAGGTTCTTTTGAACATGTTCTGTGTAGCGAATCAAACTTTTGAGGCAGAGCTAGAATTTTAAACAATTACCTTCATTTAAAATCACCAATTTATACAGGTTCATATGAAATATTTAGCAGCCTCAGCAACACTGCTGACAGGCTCAGCATAAAACATTAAGGTAAATATACTTAAGAAAAAAAATCAGTGCTGAGGTCACCGAAGAAGAACTGACAAAGTACTGTGCTTTGCTTTGTCTCTGATTTCCAGCAAGAATTTGACTGAGGGCTGTGTTTCCTGATCCATCCTGAAGAACAGATTCTTCTCATGGGAATACTGTAAGTCTGACTTGCTCCACATTAATTGCTTTTTGGAGTTAAAACAATCAGCTTTTATTATTAAAAGATTAATCAGCATATGCTGAGGTATCAAAAACGTTTCTGATACAGGCATTTCTTAAAGAACTAAAAATGTTACGGTATTTGAAGCTAATTTAGCAAGATACGATTTTGCTGCTTCTTATATCAGTTAAATGCTGTTTGTTTAGCCACATGAAGCTGCCTTTTTTCTCAACTGTTTCCATCTTCCTTAACACCAGTTTAGGTTTCCAGCGACATTTTCTAGTTTCCAGTTACAGCCCAACTGCTGTTTGTAGAAGCTGTGCAGTACTCGGATTGCATTGCTGCTTGCTGCTCCCCCGTTTTGGCGCTAGGACATCACAGAATCACAGAATTGTAGGGGTTGGAAGGGACCTCTGTGGGTCCTCTAGTCTGTTTGCTTAATAGTCTCGATTTCTAGAAATAGATCAGAAAGCGAAGTAGAAACATAGTGGTGAAAAAGATACTAAAAGTATACAATTAACATAGCAATCTTAAGGTCTACATAAGTGTATATATAATACAAATGCACATATACATGTGTATAGAGAGGGAGCGGATACAGTGAGCAATATTAATTAGCATGATAAAGAATCCTGGCGTGCATGAGGGTGTCCATCATCAGGTGTGTGCTTGCGTTATAATGCTGTTCCTCAAGTGTCGCTTCTGACACACAGACCGTGCTTATTTAATGATTTGCTGGCGTTGTCTCTCTTTAAACATATGTCGTATTCCTGGGAAAGTCAGAGAGCTGCACAAAACATAAGCTGATGCTTTTTTTTCAGAAAGTGAACCCAAGCAGGGAACTGACATCTGCTCATTTTGATTTTTGTCTGTTGCCCATTTAGTCTATAGATTTTGTAGTATATAGTATTATCATATAGTTTAGTATATACTAAAGTAATATTACATTATGCTTAGTATTACAGTAGTATTATATTTAGTATTAGCATACAGTTTTTATTCTTACAGGGTGAATATTGCACTACATATATATGTCCTGTCTAATTTATCTTTATGAAAAATCAGCGTTAAAAATATATATCTATTCATAAAATCTCCCTCTGATAAACCAGACACCCCCCCCCAGGTAAAACACCATTGAACAGAGTTTGTTCCACTGTTTGGAAAACACCTTTTTATCCTCCTCCAAAATGAAATATCTCTTGCACATTTTTGTTACCAACATGGCTCTAAATGCTGAGCAACATACCCCAATTTTGGAGGGAGGTGTGTGTAAGCTATAGAGTGTATGATAGATAGAAAGGAATGGAGTTCTTCTTCCCCAGACTGCATTGTTATACGGCCCTTATTCCTGTATGAAAACCATTGTCATGGGAAAAATTCATATATGTGCAGTTCTGAATCAAATGGTCTTATTTCATTGCTGGCAATATCTCAGGAAAATAATTTCACATTCTTAAGAGATCTACAGTGCATTTTTTAATCCCATAAACTCAGTTGGATCATTTAAGAACTCTGCTTCTTCAGTTTCTGTGTTTGATAGTTGAATGAAATGGCAAAAGCATCTTGGAAGCCGCCCATTTGTTTTACTTTTGCCCCCAGGAATTATTTTATTGCTGATCAAAAAGTTACTTGGCACCTTGATTAGGCCCGGCGTTTCACATTAATTTGTGTGCAAGTGGGGCCTAGTTTTGTGTCTCTGCAGTTACACTGAGGAAAATTAAATGAGAGAACAAGGTCGTGTGCTGCATGTGCTGCTTGCTAATGCAACAACGGCACCTGTTGCAAAGGGAATTTTTCAGCCCTTCCTTGCCCGGTGAGCTTGGGAACAAGATCGGTTTGTACCTTTTTCAAGCAGTTGAATTTAACTTTTAATGTAAAATCTAAGACTGTTGTCAGGAAAGACTGTTGCAGATTTCTAAGGCATATCTATAACTGCAGAGATAAAATTCAGCAGAGCAATAACAAATCTAACTTCAGAGTTAAATAAGGTGAATAACGGAATCACAGACACACAGAAACTCATTTTATACGTGAGCCCTTACAACTCGCACTGCTGACTGCGCTCGTGTGCGTGTCTGTGATTAACACCGTCATTTTGTCACTGGCGTGCGAAGCAAGCGGTTTGCTTCCCAGGGATAACACAGGCTGCCTTTTGCTTTTGAACTGAGCTACCAGAAAAGCCAGGACCTGTGCCCAGCTGGTGTGTAGCCAGGGCTGTAAATCTAAGTAGGTCAGGTCAGCGTAGTCAGAATGGCTTTTATTTGGCTAACCGGCGCGGTTACAGAGCCGTCGTACAAGGATGGTTAGGCTTCCACCAAAGACCACCATTGCTACGCAGTCCTCGCGTCGTGTGGATGCTCAGCCCGGGAACAGGGGCTTCGGCGTTAGCTGAGGGACCGGCGCTCTGCCCAGAAGAAGCCTACCTTTGATTTCATGGCCAAATTATTCCGGTACTCTTCTCCATCACCGAGCTCCGCTGAATTGGACACACCTCACCCGTTGGTCGTGTGTTGGAATGCAGGAGGGCTGCTCTTCGGCTGGCACTGCTGCTCAGCACGAGATGACCCGGGGCTGGAGAGGGACCGGCCACTCTGCGCCTGCTCCGGAGGCTGGCTTTGTAAGAGCTCGCAGGCTGTCAGCTCCTGGTAGAGAGTATCCAGGACTTCAAACAGGCGAGCTTTTCCTTTTAAAAGAAAATTGCAAATATTGTAATTTGAACAAAGACAGAAAGTGGCAGTTTAACAATCGTAACAGAAGCTCTCTTCTTCCTAAGTGCCATGTCAGTTCATTAACATAAAATATCTAAACTTTGAGTCCAAATAATGAATTCCTGTCCCTGTAAAAATGAGAGTGGAACTGGATTCAAGGACTGTTTTCTCTACTGGTTCTCTTGCTTCGTTCATTGCCCGTTCACCGAGTTCTTGCATACCTGTGTGAACACAGACTATTTCATAGTCCTATTTCATTTTCAGTAACGAATTGCCAATCCAACCATCCATTTAGTCTTGTCAAAGAGGAAGAAGATACTTGATTACAAAGACTTAGGAAAGCTGCGTAGGTCATATCAAGTGCACAGACAGAAAATCAACAGCCGAGAAAACGAGCTGTTTGTGGTGATGCAGAACGGACAGAGAGCCTCACAAGGTTGTTTCCCTTGTCGGTGCCATTTCAGGAAGCTGAGCTGTGCTGCTGTTACAGAGCGAGGTACTGTGCTTCAGCAGCATCGCTTGGAGCCGGTGTTCCTGTGCAGAAGTGGTCATACCTGCGGGACACTTGCGTGCCGTGGACACTAACAGTCCCCTCTTCTCTTGTTCTTACCAGAATATCTGACCCATGGCTCAGGTACAGCTTCTCTCTGTGTTGGTGTCCTGGAGCCAACAAAGGTCTGTCCTTGCCTTTTCTCTGCTCTCTCCCCAGCCATGCTGGCACAGCACAGCTTGGCTCTGGCCTGACTGTGCCCCCAAATCCTGGACACCAGTAACAACCAGGCTTTGAAACTGCAAAGCCCAGAATGGTCTGTGTGTTATTCTCCCTAAATCACTGTTATTAATATTCTCCAAAACTAAACCCTCAGGCCACATCTAGTCTTTTATAACCTTGTCTTTGACTACTGTCTGCCCATTAAAAGTACCTCCAAGCCATCTTCTTAGGCTCGGTACAGGATGTTCATTTCGTGAACCTAAGTACAAACACTGCTAATAGGAACAGAGTCATCAAATCCAAACCTCCCGGCTGTGATCCCTGGATGGCTCCTTACAAAGGCAGCTCTGGCACACCAGAGCATTGTCAAGGGAGAGGAGTTTGCAAGTTTAATTATCGGAAGAGGAACACAAAAGGCTGTTATTAGAGGAGTGCAGGTTTGATCCGGTTTCTTTATGGAAACATTCTGGTTAGTATATTTGTGTTGCAGCGGAGGAATACAACACGCAGTGGGACAGCAAACCTGATAAACATGTCCCTTACATGCTTGGTCATGTTTTCCACATTCTCATATCAATGAAGCCCTGCAGACATTAGTGGGATACTGAATTGTTCCCCTAAGGCCAAATTCTAACTAAAATTTGGCTTTAAAATGCCCTAGATGTGTTCCTGTTTCTGATGTGTCACAGACTAGAAAGCATCACTCTCTATAGGTAATCTTCTTGCATAGTACTTTTTTCTCCCTAACTTGTCCCCCAGTATTTGAAATATTTTTTCCTACTCACTCTTCTGTTCATTATCTAGTGTTTTTCCCAAAAGGACACTTTTCATGCTTCTTGGTCTTTATATGTGATTTATTTTCTTACCAGGTTGAGGGTCACGGCAGGATTCCAAAGTGCTCAGCAAGATTTTCCCCAAGGCTCGCTTAGATATGTTCTTTAAAAGACAAAATAATATTATAGCACAAGTATGTCCTTCACCAGTTTAAATGTATGCAACAAAATCTAGGCACAGTGTGTTTGCATTTGGAAATTACACCGAAATGAAACTGAATCCTGATAAAATGTGACATTGGCTTTATTGTCTAGCATTTCATCTTAGATGCTACTCAAATAATAGCAGTTTGTGGAGGGCTCCAGTTCCTTAATAAGGCTGTAGAAAGACAAATAGCAGTTACTCGGTGGAGAAACCCAAAATTTTCCAGAGCGTGTGCCTAAACAGATCTAGATGACAAGGAGCATGAAGCGGGGCACAACAGAGGCTTGCTCTGCTGGGTCTGCGTTGGAAAGGGCCTGGGCCGGGCTTGTGGTGTCACCTCAGCAGGAGGCTTCTCGGACGCAGCGGCTCCAGGCATCACAGGGAAGCGCTTCAGGTGCAAACAAATTAGCAGAGATTGTATGTGTCAGGTGGCAGGCCCACTCCCAGTTGCATATTGAGATATAATAACCATTAGCCAAAGTGAGAGGAGTGTAAAAACTACTTAGGATTTGGATGGGTTTTTTCAGTGGTAGTTTTGTGTTAGAAATCTGTTGGGGCATTCCATAATGTGTCCGGAAAAACAAACTCTCTTAATTTGCTGTCGAGATAGTAATGCATTCTTTCTGGGAGAAGGTCTTGCAATCAGTTTAATTAGCGCTCCGAGCGCCCGTATCTGCAGGGACTGGTGGGTCTTGTTAAAGCTGCGAGAAGTGCAACCAGACGGAAGCCGTTCTGGAAGAAAGACGACGCACCCGCCAGCAGCCCGGGCAGTACCGGCCTCGCTTACTGGCGCTTCTGCTTGTCTGCCCAGTGGGCACTGGGGCGTAGTGGGAAGCAGTTTGCAGCGGGCTGGGATTACACACGACCTCTGCAACCCAGGGTGAGGTTTTATTCGTCCTCACAGAGTGTGCATTTGCCTTTGGACAGCCATTGCTTTGTAGCAGGTTCTGTTGCAAATGAGATGCTCGGGGCATTTAAAACACGAATGTGAACATGGTGGGGAAGTGACACCTAAAACCGCAGTTTCTGATGAATAAGCTTTCTTTTGTCTGAAATGTATCCCATCAGGGATTTAGGGGATCCTTGCTAACCTCTCCTGGGAATGCTGTAAATTGTCATGGTCACTGACAGCATCGCTGCCTGTGTGGTGCTGTGGGAGTCGGCAGCACGCGGTGGCGTGTTTCCAGCAGCATTAAGTGCTGCCATCACCGAGCTGTGGCACACGGCGTGATGGGTCGTCTCCTAAGCAGAAGCGATTTGCAATAATACAGCTGACCAGGGAGTGACATGTTGAAGTCTTGACACAAAAGGTTATTATGCTTGTTGCCAATCGTAGTCTTTACTAGCTTAATCCTTCCCTGGATTGTTATTGATGCATGTGTCAGACTTGCAGTATGAAAGCAGTATTTCTGTGTCAAGTGCTAAAATAAGTTACCAAATTATGAGATACTGCACTTGTTCCCTAGAGTCATCAGTGGAGCCTGAGCGTACTTCAAACAAAGTAAAGTGATCACCGGAGGAAGCATTCTCCTCTTGAGCAGATTAAGCAGAGCTTTGCTGAAAATTGAGGAGAACCCTCAGTCGTTATTGAAGAAATTAGCTCCTAGCAGCCCAGTGGGGTTTCCAACATAGTCCGTGTCCTGCAGATTATCCGAATCGCCCGTCTTTTGGCCAGCCCTTACCATGAGCATTCCCAAGCAGGAGGTTTAAACTTATTTTCTAAAGGACTGAACTGCCATACTGGCCACATATTTCTGGGGTGTTATTACATCAGCTTTTGTAAGTCCATGTTTGGATTATTAATCGGGTAACAAGCTTCTCATAAAAAATACCTTTTTGTTATATAGGAAGGAGTTTTATCCCTTTAATACTGACTCAGTGCCACTGTAGGATGCAGTTAAACAAGGGCCCTTTTCCAGAAGGAAAAAGAATCTTCTAGAATCCTTCTGTTTACTAGCTTTTTTGTTTCCCTTGTTCCCTCTAAAATTTTGTTTAGAGGATAATGAGAGCTTAGAGATCTAGATCCAAGGAGATCGCTAGGCCTCTTCTAAAAAAGTCAACCACAGAGGTCTAAAAGTTTTCTACAATCACCAGGCAGTTAGTTCCCAGGGCAAACACACATGAAAGGTTGCTTGGTGTAAAGGACTTTGTACAGAATAGGAGGGATGAACATCCTTTTTAGTTTGGAAGGGACACTGTCAAAACCAGTTTTAAGTCTCTGGGCTGCTTTCTTGCCATACCAAGTCTCGAAGTTGTTGAAGAAGCTGTAAAACGTCCATGAGCTTTTCTTCCACCAGTGACAGCCTAACTCTCTCAGTCTCCAACATCTGCAGCTCCATCTTCAACAATTCGGTCTCCTCCACCTTTTGCTGCAGCTCACCTAGCAATGGGCCTTTCATCTGGACAAGGACACAGGAAATTAAAAGCACTGGAGCTATTCGCTTTCTTGCCCAATAATTGCAAAGCTAAATATCCCCCCTTATCTGGTAAATGTCCGTTCACTCCAGAAGATTATGCTGAAAGGAAGAACATTTCTTTAACGTACTACAGAAAGTGAAGAATCGATAGTTGCTAGGAAATGCTTTGCTCCTGCGCATAATGGCAGTTCATTCAACACTGGTTGCAAGCAGATCACTCCAAAATTTTCAGTACTAGCATTACTGTTTCAGTTTTCTCATCTTCTGCATTCCTGTCGTCCTCTATAAAGCGTAAACAATTTGTGTGCCCTCACCAATGTGGTCATATTTTTGTCCTGCAACTCCTGCGTGTCAATAATCTGTACATTCAGTGAAATAAGAAGGTAATTAGCTAATTTCTTCCAAATCTTTTGGTTAAAAAAAGAGAAATGTCTTAAGGGAAAAAAAAAAGGATTCTGGTTCTGTAAAACGCTGGCATGCTTGGTGAAGAACCAGTTTGCAGCTAAGCACAGAGAAGTCCAGATTCAATGAGACTTTTGGACACAACAGAAATCCTGGGTAGGAGAGGTCTCCTCAGACCGGGACCTTCCAAAGCTGAGCTGACCTGTCAGTTGTCTCAGACCTCCCTGTGAAAAAACGTGTAGGATTTGAAATGTTGCTTTTGTTTCGATGCAAAATGCAAGTGACCTATTTTGAGCTACAAAGCTCAAAATACTTCCTTGCAAAATGAAGTATCTTTGCTTGCCATAGACGCAGGCCTGTTGCAGGTGCATGGCCAAGCTGCTAAAAAGAGCCTGAAAATTATCCCCTGGAAAAGACATCACTTCAATATTAATTTTGGACCTTAGAGAGCGCTGATGGATTTCAGCTTTATTAATACAAGTAAACTTTCTCAATGATTACTGTGCCCAGCATTCTGAAATGTGACACTTTTTGCAATTTCTTGTTGCAAACACAATCGAAACGTATTTATTAATAGTACACTGAGAAACCAAATCATATGGGATAAATGCCAAGTTTGCTGGCTCTGTTAATCCCTTTTTGCTGTTATCTTTTATCTTTATTGCAGTTGTAGAAATAACCGAGGAGAGAACTGAACTAGAAAACCTGAAGACCTTAACATGCACACATTTAATGGATTTTTTTTTTGGTGGAAGTTTGTATCCTAATGAATTTTAACAGATGGGAAGGAACTTCAGTTCCCTAAAACACAAGTGTCATCAAAGTGAAAAAAGAAAACAAGCCCTAATCCACACTGAGCCTTCTAGCCAGTCATCTTAGCTTCTGACAGTGCTGGAAGTACGTACTAGTTGGTGCTGATACCCCATCGGATGGAAACCAGCCCGTTCCAGTAGCTCTCCATGAGCTCTGCCCTGGGATGCGCTCCCGCTCCTCTGAGCTGTACAACAGCCACAGAAGTTTGGGTCCCTTCATCTGGCCCACCTGCCAAACAGTGCTTTCAGCATCCCTGCCTGAGCACCCCATTCCGACAGCTACGCCAATGTTTTCCTGCACGGAGAGCCAGCTTGGTTACCCTCAGTGTGGCAGCAGCCCGACCGAGGCAGAACAAATGCTCCAGAGGCTGTGGGCAGCCTTCAGTGAATTAAACATGTGGTTTCCTTTATTATATTGCAGATTGCCTCCGTATTGTAAATATCACCTGGAGTAGGTACGTACTGAACAGGTGAAGTAGTCATGTTCCCCTGTACAGCTGAAGCAGCGTCATCTCAAATAGCAGAGAGGTAAAAGGGCCGTTGTTTTAAAGTGTAAAATAGACTTTCCCAACATGCAATTAGACACTCGGAAATCCATAATGGGTGCCCATCTATCCTGGTCCTCTCCCTGTCAGGGCTCTGCATCCGTGCCATCACTTGTGGTGAGTGATGATGATTTAAAAAAAAAACACCGTGTGTATGTGGCACTTTGGGACAGGGTTTAGCAGGCATGGTGATGTTGGGGTGGTGGTTGGACTGGATGGTCTTAGGGGTCTATTCCAACCTGAATGATTCTGTGATCCTGTGATTCTATCTGCAGCTTTCAGAACTGCGCTGCCTGGCGAGCTGCTCAGGGACTCCTCCGTCCTCTGCTGTGTCTTGCGGGGGGCCACAGGCCGTGCAGCGGGGCTCATGTACACACAGGAATCGGAGAAGATTTCTCTTTAGCATGCGTGCCACTGGCGGTGTCCACAGCTGGCCGGTGTCCTGGCCCAGCTTGCACGGGCAGCGCAGGCAGCACGCTCAGCCGAGAGGCCCCGGTGGTCCTTGGACATGGCATTTGCTGCTGCTGCCGCCTCTCTTCCCGCTTCATTTCGACTGCTCCTACAAAGCCTTTTTTTTTCTTTTTCCTACGCTGTAGCTGGTAAACTGCTTTCCACGGCAGCTGCGCCTTCACAGTCGCCTGGCCACAGGTCAGGGTGCTTGTTTCCCTATCCCTTCCTATCGTTGGGCATGCAGGTGTTTTGTCTTACTGTGCGTGTAGACGGTGGCTCGGTGTCCTGCTCAAACAATCTCCCAGATTATCTTCCCTAGCTAGGTTACATCTAGCACCTCTTCTGACCTCAACATTTACAATAAGATAACGACGGTAGTTAAGCGTAGCCGGTTTTTGAAACACAGGTACTGAGGAGGGATGGTCAGTAGTGAAGTCACAGGTCTCAGAGGAGCAGGTGTTGGGTTTAGCTCTGTCACAGTCCTGCAGCAGAGCCCGACTCTGGATCTGTGCCTGGAGTGTGAAATGGAAACACTGGCTTGCCAAATACCGGTCTTGAGAAGAAGTCAGCTGCCGCTATCCAACCCTTTTACAAAAGGGGGCGAGTGCCATGGGGAGAATCTGAGCTCTGAAGCAGTGTCTACAAATACATTTAGGACAATGAATAATTAATATGCAAAAATCCCTTAAGGAATGTAAGAGAAAATTTTTCTACTATATTTTCTACAAAAGTTAAGGAGGCTTTCATATTAGAGCCATCTTTACAAGCAATGAACCTGAGAAATATTTTCAAAATCAGAATGGCCGAATGAAGTGCTGAACTGCGCTGTGCTATTTATCTTTTAAATCATTGCACCCTGGAAGGACTGGAAGTGGCAAATGTAGCACCAGTATCTAAGAGAGGCTGCAGAGGTGATCTGAGGAACAACAAATCACCTCAAGAGTATCGGTAATTCTGTCAGGCAAGTTGATAGAAACTGTCATGGACAAGGGACTTGGTGAGCACACAGATGAACACAGTGAAGAGTCTATTAGATTTCTTTGAAAGGGTCTAAGAATATACATGAATAATGTTAATTCACTTGATGAATTAGCATTATTCATAAGCAGAGGAAGCTCCAGCTGAACCCGAGGAAGAACTTCTTCCCTCTGAGGGTGATGGAGCCCTGGCCCAGGCTGCCCAGGGAGGCTGTGGAGTCTCCTTCTCTGGAGATATTCCAGACCCACCTGGACGCGGTGCTGTGCAGCCTGCTGTGGGTGACCCTGCTTTGGCAGGGGGGTTGGACCAGATGATCCCCAGAGGTCCCTTCCAACACCTGCCATGCTGGGATTCTGTGACAGAGTGTATTTTGAATCTGCAAAAAGCTTTTGATAAGATTCGTCACCATAGACTCAAAAGCAACTGTCACAGGGCAGTAGCGCAGATCTTGCCGTGGACTTACAGCTGGTTGAAAGGTGGGGGCAGAGCCCAGACTGACAGACCAGGATTGATGTGACAGACCTCATCGTGGAGGGAGATCATCCCCAGGGTCTCACAAAAGGGGCTGGGTTAAGGTGTGAGCTCTTCAGCGTATTCACATATGATTTTTAAAAAAGGTGATTGTCAAAGTGTCTGAGTTTGCTCTCAGTACAGTTTCTGGGGGTAATCAAAACTAAAGCTGCCTGTGAAGAGTTACAGCTGAAGTTCATGATACTGAATAGCCACAGGCAATAAAAGATCAGATGAAATTCAGTGTCAGTAATTCACAGTAAGGCGTGCAGGAAAGGTACACAATGTCGTACGTATGCAGTGATGACGACTGCCACTCAAGAGGGAGATCCAGAAGAGCTGTCACCTGAAGACAGCCAGCAGAGACCAACAGCATGCAAGCAAGGAGCTGTTGGGAAAGGAGCTAGGGACAAACCAGAAACCATGATTTTGGCGTGAAGGGCTTGCATTTGAATACTAAGCACATTTTCAGTTCTTCTCATTCAAAAAGGGTAATAGAGCTTGAAAAGTGCATGGAAGAATAAAATAGATTAACAGAAGTAATGATTTCTAGACCAAGAGAGCTGAGGCAGGCTAGGAGTGGTGATAACTTTGCAACACTACACTTAGCAGCATATCACTTTATTTTTAGAATTCACTCATGTTTTCTCCATCTTTTATTCCTGGGTCCTGACACCTTCATCACCCTGTCTTCAGTAGAAACTATTTTTAAATGTTCAGTTGCTGGAGAGAAGAACTTTCTAGACATGAGGAGTTTCAGAACTCTTTTATCCCCTGGTTTTACAGTCTTAGACTGAAGCAATTATTAATTGGCATTTGAGAGAGTTGCTCTTCACTTGTCTGCTGAGTTTGTGATGTTAGCTGTGTTATTTGTCTAATTTTCGTTATTGAGCAGGTCCAAATAGTAGTATATAGAGCAATGTATAAGATAGTTTTGTCAGGTTGTCAAGAAAAAGTGTTCTTGGTGGTTTATTTATTAAGCCAGTATATTTATTTGCAAGTTAGACGAGAAAGAGCGTTTCTCAGTCTTCCGATTTGCTTTGCGTTGATTACAGGAACAGTCACCTTTTTGAAAGGAATTACGTATTACTTGTCTGTTTTGTAGCGTCAAAAAATACCTATAACTGCACACAAGATATAAACACTGCCTAAATAAGAGTGTTTAAGAGTAAATTCCTAACAGGCTTGAAATTATGTATCTTACCCATTTTAAATTCATGTTGCAGTGAGTTTGCACTCTGTCTTACTCACCTCCCTGCTTGTCTTTAAATGAAGAGCAACAGAGTCCATTTTTGTCATGAAATTTTGTATTAATCTGTCGATAATGGCACATTTCTGAACAAGGTGCACAGAAATAATATCCCTCTGCAGAGACTAAGAAGAAGGCAATATGGTACTGCAGAAGAAGATGAGTACGTCCAAATGGAGAAGAGGGAGCGGAAGAAAACTGACACTACCTACAAGGAGGTCGTTCCTGTGCCAGTAGCTCCCTCCTGTAGGTAGAAGAACAAATGTAGTTTTTTATGTTGGCAGATGTTAAGCAGTATAGAAGGAACTCTGTGTTGCTCTCAGGAGTATTAAAGGAACAAATTGTCCTTGAATACTCTAAATTGTGTAAGACACAAGTGTGATTTTATTCTGCTTTTTGATTTTTTCCTCACAAATAAACTCTTTAATTTAAGTCAAGGGAAAAAATTATGTGAAATACTGATCAAAATCAAAGGATGGCAACATTCAAAGAAGTTAAATATTTTACTCTTACTTTAAATAGTTTACCAATTAATACAATCTTGCCAGAACTACTGAAATCCTTACGCTCCTTTTAAAGAAGGGCTATAAAATACTGAACAGCATTAACTGAACCCTTCAGACAAAGCAGAGCAAAGCAAAGCGTATGAGGCACTATTTTTGTTTCACAGAAAGGCTGGTAGCATTTCAACCTGTGTCCATCAATGACTGAAGGTTACAGTACTTAAATAGTAAGATCACACAGGACTAGTGGGGTACTGCTCTGAGGCTTTTAACTGCTGTGGTGATAACCTCTGCTGAAGGAAAGCTGAACATGCTGCTAAGCCTGAGAACTGAGTTTTATATTTTTGAATGTATCAGTTTAAGCTTGAGAACCAGCCAGAGTAAACTGGATGATTCCATCTTCAGGATTCCAAACTGGTGGGCCGCTGCATCGCAGTCAGCAGGAGGGGTTTCTTGACGAGTTGCTGTGCCCTCAGAGGAGCTGGAGGCCTTAGGACGTAGTGACCATCCCACTCCCAGTTGAGAAGCCACTGCAAGCTGCCCACAGTGACCCTTTAAGCTAAGGCGTGGCTCTTTGGTCTGCAGTGGCACCAGTCCCAGACATAGCTTCAGTGAAGATCCCAAACCATTTAAATAAAGGACAGTATTTGAAGAGCCTGTGTCTGACCGTGGCTGATGTACATCTCCTCTGAATAAATGGAGGCTCAGGTAGGAACCAGACTGGGATGTGGGTGTTACAGGAAAGCATGAGATGTCTGAGCTGACTAATGGCAGAGTGAGAAACACCAGGAACAGAGAGCAGAATGGCCAGAATAAAATCTAAATGCATGTGGATATAAGTGCAGCTACTTAAAGTTACATAACTAGCTCCTTCACACTCTGTGTGGGACCCGTTACCTCTTCCATATTTGTTTCCAGTTTTTTCACTTCATGCCCTTTGAGCTCAAGCTGTTCCGTTAGCTGCACGATCTTCTCTGTGAGCTCTGCAGGGGCTGCGTCGTAGCCATCAGCAGTGGTGGTCTCCATGTGAGACATCAGCTTTTTCCACATTTTTTCATCACATCTGTATATACATTAAAAAAAAAAAGGTTAGTGAAACCTCACGATGCAGGTCTAGGTTTGTAAAAGGCAGTTTTCCTGCAAAACTCTTGGCAGCATGGGCCACAAACTGGTGTCCCAGCTGGCACTGAGGAGGGTGAGCTGGGAATATCCAGCTGTGAAGGACGGGCAGAGGGGCCTGCTGATTTTGCTGTACAGTGTTACCGCTCCTTCCTGAAGCCATGGTGCCTTCAGGTCATGAAATAATCTTTGCAAAGGGCTCAAAGAGCAATAATCTCAGCAACCTACCCGCCATCGCAGCAAGGGAGCTTGGCCAGTGTTTTCTTCATTTGTTCCACCTGGGGCAGCTGGTCTCCTGCCCCAATCTCCTCCTCCTCCTCAGAGGAAGCCTGGCCCTCCACAGAGCAGAACAGCTGGTCCTCTGCTCAAGAAACCAACAACTCCTTAGCCCCCAAACAAATACCCCGATGAGCTGCTGCGGGGGACGTCTGAACTCCGGAGTCCGAGGCAGAGTGAGGAGAGGGTTGAAAAACCCCACTCCAACACAGCGCGGGGTCCCTCAGCATCCGTGGGAAGGGGCTCGAGCGCTGCGCAGGGGAGCCTCAGCAAAGACAAGTATTTTCAGCTTCTTGAATACTTCAGCACTCTCCTGCGGGTAACTTTTAGCTATTTCACTACAACTCTCTTCCTTCCTTTGAGTAACTCTAATGTAAGTGTGAAGGATCAGTCTGTTATTGGGGACAGGCAATTACAGTTCGTGGACACAATTGAATATAGACTTGTCAGGAGGCAGGAGAAGCTGTGTAAGGTTTTTTTCGCATTTATTGTACCAGCTGAACATGTATTCAGAGTGGAGGAATTTGGTATAGATGTTCTCTAATTCATTCCCTTACTGCGCGTGGTAGGGACAGTGATTTTAATATATAAATGCAATATTAGACCTACAGCTATCTAATGTTTAGTTATCTCTTTTTTACCTAAACATAATGTCTCCTCACATGCCAAATAAAGTATAAATGAGCTGTCATTGTAACAATATAAATATACATATACTATTACACTAACATCTCAATACTTTTCGAGCTGTATCTTATAAAAGCTATTGCATTTAACTCCTTTTTATCACAAGAAGATATTTACTCGGATTTAGGGGATTATTATGATGCTTATAACTTATAGGGAGTCTTTTGAAGCACTGAGTACATGAAAAGCACTTGTCACATCTTTATTCTGAGTGTTTGTTTTGAGCTGACACCAGGTTAAACCGATGTCAACATGATTTTAAATTTTATAATCATTTACCTTAATCACTATCAGTTAATTAAACAGGTTTAATGATTTCTAACACAGGGACCAAGTCAAATGCTGTTACGTCTTCAAGTACGGAAGCCCATTCGACCTGAGGTTGTGTTACAGGTGGTGAGCGCATTCAGCTCATTCCGCAGAGGAGCAGGGGGCTCACGGGGATGAGCCACCCCGCAGAGACCCGCAGGTGGATGATTGTCTGTCCCATTGCAAGGGCACAAGCACCTGCACCTCAAGCTGCAGTGCCGTTCCAGCGGCCGCTCTCTGAAGGCCAAGTGCCGTGGCTGGGCAGGGATTTGTTGATTGAAAGATGCTAGCTGATAGAGCTGGAAGAGGATGGCAGGATTTGCTTAGTATGCACAGAAGCACACACAAAATGATTTGAGATTGGAAGGCATGCTTGAGCCAACTTGCTGCTAAGAGGCCACCTGGATGGTGGCACGAAGAACAAACTGCCCTTTCCTTCCCCACCCCCACCACCCCATCCTAGGCAATTTAACATCCTTTACAGCATAGCATGAAAAAAAATGTGCTGCCATGTTGACAACAAAGAGACATGCCTGTTTTGTCAGAATAATGATATCAAAGTAAGAATATTTTGGACCATTTTTGTTTTCACATGGGCTCTTTTTTTAATGCATTGTCTGCCCTCGGCGACAAAGGGAAGATGGCCCAGGTGGGGGCTTTCCTTCTGTTGGGTAACCCTTGGCACGTGTTTGCTAATGCGATTTTCATTCCAGTGGCATTCAGTGTGCCTAATTTATAGGTTATCATGTTCAAAAATTTAATGCCTAAGCAGGAATAAATCTTAACTGCATGCAGTATTGCTTGTTAGGTAGAGAATGGGTGTCTGCGTTTTCACGGCAGTCCTTACACTGTGCAAACTAATTTATTAGAAGCGCTTTCTTTCCGTGAGTCTGCACTGCCAAAGCAACAACAACAGCAAAACTTTCCATTTTCAATCTGTGATACATTAGCAGTGAACTTTTTCTATCGTAATTTATTTTCATGCCATAGGAGTTCAAAGGGATAGCAGTCGGAGTTTACAGCCGATGCGGCAGCCATGAAAACTGGTCGCCCGACGCTACAGATGCCTTGAAGAGCTTCCAACTGGTATGTTTAATCCAGTAAATTAATTGCAGCATCTGGCATAGCAGACACTCAGATGAGGTTTTTAAAAAGGGAGGAAAAGGCACGTGGATCGCAAGCTGTCTCCACGCTAAGGTGTGTATGAGACTCGCAATGCTTTCTGCCCCGTGGAATGTCCTCTTTTATATCCACCTTGCAGGACCGGAAACCAGAGGGGAAAACCAAAACTGCTTATGCATCTCTCTTAACATAAAGCTAGTATTTTATTAAAATTCTTATACTGGGCTAATGCTTAAAAAAAAAAATTCTGTCAGCAGAATCATAGAGCACTTTATTATTGTGATATTTAGGCATTAATTTTTAAACTAGCTAATGCAGAATAACCTGCCTAATTCCAAGTTGGTGCTCTTCTGCTCTAAGAAATTAATGCCTATTAAAGTATATATAAAAATTTATAAATAATTCTGTGTCTAGATTATTTATCTAGTATATCCGGGTTTATCCCAGATGTTCACACAATTTTTTTATTCTTTGAACTTTCTAAGATATTTTTCTTGTCTGGCTAACTAATCCATTTTTATTAGATGGATCATGTTTTTAAATCTATAAACGCACAATTTTTTTGTTTGAAAAGGTTTTGCTAAAAAGCTGTTTGCACTTGAAATATGGATAGTGTAGTTTAGACATGGAAAGTGTGAGTTGGCAAAGTGTCTGGTGTGATATAAATATTTGTAAAAGTGGGTTTGTTTTGTAAGTCTAACCACACAAAGAACATGCTATGATGTTAATTGTATTTACATGTCATTATTTTTCACATTCCCAAGCAGCTACTTGCCAACCCCATTCCGTCTGCAGGGTGAGGGTCAGGAGGATGGGGCCAAGCTCTTTCCAGTGGTGCCCAGTGACAGGACAAGGGGCAATGGGCACAAACTGAGGCACAGGAAGCTCCAGCTGAACCCGAGGAAGAACTTCTTCCCTCTGAGGGTGACGGAGGCCTGGCCCAGGCTGCCCAGGGAGGCTGTGGAGTCTCCTTCTCTGGAGATATTCAAGACCTGGCTGGACAAGATCCTGTGCAGCCTGCTCTGGGTGACCCTGCTTCGGCAGGAGGGTTGGACTAGATGACCCACAGAGGTCCCTTCCAACCCCTACTATTCTGTGATTCTGTAATCTATTTTTTAGTCACTACATACAGCTCTCCAGTCTGCAGTAAAAATACCGTGTTATTTACAGTTAATGCCAGATAAGTGCTTTTGTCTGCTTTGAACTACATATGTCCAAAAAACCAAAAAATAAATGACTGACGGTAAGTCAAACTCACCACACTTTGCATTTGCTGTCTACTTGGCATGTAAACCACTGCCGGGGTGTGTGTGGGGAAGCTTGGCTGCTAAGACGGCGATCACAAACGTGTCTCACCACCACAGCAGCTGAATGACCCCCTGCCCCCCAGGCTGCCATCCCTTTGAGAGCCCTGTAGCACCTCGTCGGGGGCACTGGCGGCGAGAGCTGCCTTGGCAAGCCCGTAGATCCCGGCAGGCTTTCCAGAAAGGCTCCTCGCAGTCCCGTGAGGCATGGCAAGCATGCCAGGTCGTGGCAGCAGTCAGCACTACGTGTGCTAAACAGCTCGGACCTTTCCAGGGCTGCTGAAGTGGCCAGGGTGCTTCCAAAGTCTATCGCTGTACAGATTATTAGCTGCAAATGGTTTCCTTGGAAATTATTTTAGCTGGAGTTCTGAGGTTTTATTTACAAAGACATGAAAACTGAGGTTTTATTTACAAAGACATGAAAACTGAGGTTTTATTTACAAAGACATGAAAACTTCATACTTTTAAGCCAGGAGAAATGTTTTGGTGAGGTGGGTGGAAAAAAGCAGTTTTAAATCATAGCTCTAAGTGATACATTCTGTCTTCTATTAAACATAAAATTATGCGGGGAGTGAGAAGTATAAAGCTGAGATATTACCTTTTATTTAGGTCTAGGATTTCAAGATTCATTAGGATTGTGGCTTTGGTGGTTTAGTATCTATATGAGCTTTTCTGCTGAGGATCTTACAAATCAGCGAGGACACAAAGTGGCTGGGTACTGGGTTTGATACCGTCCTTGGAAATGGCAGCTCCGCTGGCGGGAGCCTGTCGGTTTTGCTGCACCAGAGGCAGGCAGCACCTTCCGTCCGGCGAGGCTGCTCCCCATCCCTGCTCGGGGCTGCTGCTCGAGGAGAGCTGACACCTCACAACCTCCGACCTGGAAAAGAAGGGCAAAATCAAGTGGCCTTGCAGGAAACCTGACGAGCCGAGGTGAGTGCGCACACTGCAGCGCACGAGGGATCGGATGAAATCGTTCAGAGGTGCTGCAGAAGAGCAGGGGTGTCTGCCTTCAGTGCCGGGGACATCGAACCCCCGCCGGCTGCTTTTGGGTCCTTCACCAAGAATCAAAGCAAGGAGGATTGCAGCTGTTCTTGGGTTCAGGTAATAAGAACTAAACGTTACTAATAGCTTTTAGCTCAGGTCAAAGACACCTAGAAAATACATATGGAAACAGTCTACTCTGGCCATAAACTCTCCCTTCTGCGCTGACAGCATGCTTCGTTTTGCTGTGGGGACTCTTATGATAAGAAACTCGGTTCTATGGGGTAAATGGAAATTTGGCATATCCATCCACACACGAAAGGTTTACATCAAGCATTCTCGGAGGTGGGGATAAGCTACCTCTCAGGGATGGAGCTAAATCAACACCAAGTCCAGCCCATCACAAGCTTGTGTACGTTCCATCTGCGCGTTGTGTAATGTCCTGCTATATGTTCATATAGAGTGCTTTTCCATTGCTTCCTTCCTTACTATTTAGAAAACCGTTTATTTTCAATAGATGCATCAGGATATTTTCCTATTTAGACCATATAATAACGCGGTTATACTTTTCCCAGTAGGAGCTGTGATGTAGTTCACAAAGAATCTATATGCAGAAGAAAGCAAACCAAATTCAGGAGTTTTACAGTAAATTAAGTTCCCTCCAAACTCTTTCTAAGATTAATTTTGGTCTGGTGAATACTGACTATTCCTTATACTTAACACATTAAATATTCATCAACAAAAAGTGAGAGTTAAAACACTTAGCAAATTAGTCCTACTGAAACAAGTTGTATAACGTGATCTTTATGTACGAATCTTCTAAATACTTCCTGCCCGTCAACTGAACTGCCGTCAGAAACAGGACTTGAGCCGTAGTAACGGGAAAGCTGCTGCCAAGTTAGAGAGAAGTATCGCAGAGAGCTTTTGTTTCATCTCTCACAGCCGTCAGTTCCTGAAGGACCGCACCAATGTTCGTTCCCTTGTTGCTTGTGACAGTAAATAAGATCATGAATTTAACAACAACAGAGGTCAGTGTTTCAGAATGTCTGTGCAGACGGAGGCTGAGGGAAACCATGCTTAGGAGCCAGCACTTCTTTTACCCCCTCGAGTGGAGCTGACTGCCTAACAACTCATGGCATGTTTCATTTACAATTTATAGTATTCTTTAGCTTAGTGACAATTGGATTTCCTGTAAAGGAAGGGAAATAGCGGTCTCCAGAGTGGAGCCTGGCTAGTCATTTAGCTTCATTAGTTCTGGAAAAAATAATTACAAAGTAGTGCACAAATAGCAAGCACTGTTCAGCTTGGGCATTTGAAATGGGGCTCCTGGAAGCGTCACAGAGCTGCAGTGTTCTGGACAGTTACTGGGGAATGTAGTAGTATTTCATTTCACAAGAATGTTATATTTTGTTTTTCTGAAATGTGCTAATTTCCTTCATTTTAAGACAAAAATATCTTGGGGTCTGGTACTCAATATGAGTCCTTTGCAATCTCTTGAGGACCGAAGCTGGTATTGTGCAGATTGTTCTCAGTTTTGAGCTGCAGTATAATTTAGATCTGTTTGGATTTCAGAGATCTCTGGAGTGAGTTCACGTAACACAGAGATGTTCACACTTCAGTACCGATTCATTGCAGTCTCAAAGTTGGTTAAGGTCATAAACATTGAGAATATTCAAATATGAAAATCTTTCCCAGCAAAAGTGGTTACATGCTGTGATGTTTAATGGGAGCTCTGCTGGTGGTGTTGACTGCATACCTCTGGCAGCCTGGTTTTGGTTTAGCTTGCAGTCTAAGGAACATTCAGAAGTTTGGTGGAAAAAACCAATCCTTCCCATATAACTCAGGACTTGGAATAGCAGACTCCCTCTACTTCGATGAGATTCAGGACAGACCTAAATAATAGCTTTCACTTCTTTGTAGCTCTTGTACAGAAGCCTAAAGTTAGTTGATGAAATACAAAGCACAAACTCTAATTATTCTGTAGTCATTTTCTTGAGAGGACTTCATCAGCTCTCTCTTTATGTGGAGGAATTAAGGGAGCATGCAGACAGCATGTTTTGTTAGGTCTTTCTGCCCAATGTATTGATTAAAGACAGCCATGTCTGTCCTCTCTGCAGATGTTCACCTGGCAAACAAGAAAGAAACCTTCTGAACAAAGGTTTTCAGACCCAGGTGCTCCAGAATTTAAATCTTGTTTCTGGCACAGGCTCTACCATTTGCCTCAGATCACACTGTGCATTAGTGTCTCCAGCAGAAGAAATACGGCAAAGTCAGTGTGCCTTACACCCTAAACAAAAAGGCAGCACAGATGAAGATACAGCCTTGTCTTCTAGAACCATGTGTGGAAATTATTCCAAGGTGTTTAGGAGCGGGGCAGATTTTAAATGTGGGTGAAGGAACACGTGGCCAGACAAGCTGGAATTTCAGAGCTCACCCATGCCAGACAAAAATGAAGAAAAAAAGCAACCAGCAGCACGAGTAGATATGCAAGTTTAAAAACAAACCCGAGAGATTTCACATTTGATCAGCTCATCCATAATGTCAAGGATCCGTTGGAAATAACAACACTGGAAGGCTTGCCAGGAGTCCAGTGTTACGTGATGCTGGCCACTGGTTTGTCCGCAGTGGTGACCAGGGATGGTGACAGGGAAGGACAGGCCCAGCAGCCCACTTGACAGAGGTCAAGGCGGGGAATGTCCTGTGCAACAGAGTTCTGAAGGAGGGATGTGTAAACACGCTGGTTTAAGGCAGCAATATGCCAAGTTTGGTGCCAAAGATCAGGAGGCAGAGCTAGAGATATTTCTGGCTGTACAGAAATTGTGGGAGGAGCAAGGGAGCTGCTAATACTGCTCGTGCAGCTGCAAGGGCAAACCTACAATTCCTTTAAACTACAACTGGAAACTCAACATGAGATGGGTTGAAGAAGGTTTGCATCAGGAATGTTGCACAGAACTAGAGGAATCGTGTTAAGGAGACTGATGAATCTTTGTTGTCTACTGGAAGAAAAGGACAGTTTCCTTCTTTTAGTTTTGCCATCGATACAGGCTCCTACATTGACTTTGGAGAATATTTCAGATTTCTGACGGGATTTTCTCTGTTTTTTGGTCTTTAAAGGAGATGCAGCCAAACAGTACAGAAGGTTTAATTTCTTAGGGTTTCTTCACATTCCTTACTTCACAGTGTTGAAGTATACAGCATTTCATCACTGCTCTCAGATGAGGGGATGTGGGCATGAACGGAGCCGTGGTGATGCTCTTTGGTAGCAGCACAATGAAACACCCCCATCTCCTGAGTTCTTATGTGATTTAACCACAAGGTCATTTTTTCCTATCTGGGAGCTTTTCATTTTCTTTAATGCCAAATCTGCACTCTTAATTTTCAAGTGGCAGAGGTTTCAGGATTTAAAGAAGAGCCTAACGAAAGAGGCCAACCAGTATGCTTTCACTGTCATGGTAAATGCTAAGAGGAGGAATCTTCACTCGTTCTTAAACATAGGTTTAATTCTTTCCTCGTCAGTATTCCTACAGTATCAAATGGGTCTTCATAAATGAGAAGCAGAGCGAATAAACAGCACATTTGTTTAGGGCAAAGATCAGAGGGGAGCGTAGTGCTGCGGGTGCCTGGGAAGCGTCTGCATAGGGTGCAGCGTGGCAAGGCTTCCATGGAGACAGGCAAACAGTCCACGTTCGTTCTGAAGCCTTTGTGCAGAGGATAAAGGGCAGCTCCAGAGAAGGGAGGCTGAAGAGGGGAAAGTCTGCAAAGTGCTGGGCCTTCAAGTAATGTCCATGACTAATTGGCTTTTAATTTGCACTCCTGTCATTGTTATGGAAACTTCGAACTGCAGCAAAAACCACCTGCTTCTGGTGCTAAACAAATCTTTAACTTAAATAATTCCTGACTAATCATAAAATAAATCTGAGGAATTATTTAGCTCCACATTCATAGACCTTTAGTCTCTTTTAGAGACTGATCTGGAGCCAATCCAACAGCTGTGTGAATATGTACACTGCCCTAAGTATACTTATACAAACTACGCTATACTTTATTTTAAAAGTGCATGACTCGTGGTTTTTAAGCAAAATGAGCTGGGAACTTTATTTTTGTACCATTTTACTCAAACTGTCAAAACGGCTTCAGTTTTGGCTTATCCCCTACAGGGAAGTACAGAGTTTAGGAGGTGTGCATATTTATTTATGATTTTTCATTTAGCATTCAGATCAAGTACGTTTTCACACTGGAGCTAAGTGTCTGTGTAGGTTTCCTGAATGCCTCTGCCTTTCCTTGGTGCTGTAAGGTGTGAACCCCTCTCCAACAGAAATCATACGAATGAACTTTCTATGATCAATTCAGATTTTAAATTGCTTAATCTCAGGGTTTAAGTTGCTTGATCTGGATTTATACTGAAATCAGGAAACGTTTGTAGCCAAAGATCCTCTATAATCCAGGTCAGAGTTCTGGGAGGTTTCCTGTTATTGGCTGATGATCTTAATTTTCTTGCCAAAACCACCATCCTCTAGAAAAAAATCATTTTGCTGATGGCAGTGTGTTTTCTTGCAGAGTCTTTTCATCTTTCTGCACATGTTATATCAAGGGGCAAACCTTGCAATGGGACTGTCACGTGTAGCACAAAGCCACTTCGCTGTCGTGCAGTGCTCTTCCCATGGTGATTTAAAGCATTTTTTAGACAACACAAACCTTTGTGCAGACACAGTGACATTACAGAATAGAAATGCGCCTTTTCTTGTCCACACCTCCCCATTCCAAAGCGCAGCTTCTGTAAGCTCATCCTGTTTGAGGGAAATTGTTTGTCAGAAATCAGCTGCTCTTAGTACAGGTCTTTATGGTTCATTTGTCAACGGCTTTCTTGTTACTCCACTTCTTAAAATCTGAGATCAGATTAGAACAACATATTTCCTGAATGGTACATTGCTGTTCCTGACATTTTTGATTCTCAGAGATGTGGATGCAAAGATCTTCCGTTGCATATTGCTTTCCCCTGGCATTTGGGCTGCAAGTCTCACAATCCAAATGTTTCTTAGGCTGATCTTTTAGGTTTCAGGCAAGCAAGAATAACAGAAGTGCATTTCTAAAAGGCCTTGTATCTCCTTTATTTCAAGCGTTGACTGCTTTGAAGAACTCTGAGGTATTGAACATGCTCCAGTCCATGGCCACAAAGAAACGTACAAAACTTCGCCAACAACTGTGAAGGTCTCTTTACGCTAGGCAAGCTAGCACCAATGGCCAAGAACGGGGTCAGGGAACTTCTCCCTTTGGCACTCCTGGTGCTCTCCTTGGCAAGGATGCTAGCACAGGGAGTGGGGGCTTTGACACACAGGACAGAGCAGAGGAGCTGCTTAGGCCTGAAGGAGTAGTCCCAAATAAATTTGGAAGAAAAACTCCCTCTTTCTTACCATCTCTCTCCTTTAACACCTTGCTCCTGTTCTGCATCTTCTCGTACCTGATCCTGTATGGTCTGAGTTGTGCAAGTGCTTGTGCTGCTATGAACTGGGTTTATGAAATGAGGTGTGTTGAAAATATCTCATGCCTCTCTGATTTTTGGAGTGAAGTTTAAAATGTGGATCAGTGCATAGCCCTAGCAGTCCTATCTTTCAGGGGATGGCAAAACGCAGGAGCGAGCAGGTGGAGAGAGCATTCGATTGGGTTTTACTGCTGATGGAAACACGCGGTTGAATTACACCCTGAATAGGCACAGTGATTAAAGAGTGAGAATGAGAATTCCAGCGACAGCAGACTTGGACATTGAGAAAGGAGATAGGATTGGGGTAGAGGTAAAGGGACACAAGATGAAATCTCCCTGATAAAATTTGGCATGCTATCCAAGTTCTTAAATTCTTGCCATTACTCTCCTATAGGTAAATGTTTGGGAAAGCCATCCATAAATTAGTTTCTCCTCCCTCCTACACTGCAGGTCCCCACGGAGGGTGATAATTTACTGTGCTGTCAGTTGCTCGGTTAACTCAGAGCAGAAATCTATGCAGAGAATGTAGAGAATCTGACCCTGCTGGTGGAAAACACAGATGTCGTGATGATGCTACCCGACACAAATTCTTGTGTTCTAAGTGTATTTGGTTTTTTTAAGGTTCTCAACTGACAAGATGTCAGGAGGTTGCCTGACCCCTGGAGCACACGCATTACAAAGTAGTTACTGTTCGTAAAATCGCAGTCTGTTCTTCCTATGTGACCTTTGCCGCATTCAAGGCAGGGGATGAATGATTTCTGGGGATGGACAACAGCTTTAGAGAGAAGGAAACTTCTGCCAGGAGGTTCCTTCCTCTCCTACTGCAGAAGCTACAAGTAGCAAGTCAGGTGAGGCATGTGGGAACAGAACCGATAGAGTCCTTGTTAAAGCCATTGATGACCCTTTGCAGAAGTAGATTTCTACTCCTGTTTCTGCCAGAGACCCTGCGTAATGCCAGGCAAATTACTTTAGTTGGGCTTTCTGCACACAGTTATGGTGTTACATGTGCACAGATAATAATTAGGTCTTGATTTTTTTTTTTTTGTCATGGAGTTTGAGATTGTGGGGCATGAGAACTGCAGCTAAAGAGTGGGATCATGGAAGTTCTGATTTGTGTGGCTTGCCCTGAAATACTAGGTACTGTGAAAATTTAGATAAGTCAGAATGGGCACCTAAAATTAGCAGAAAGTTTTGATGGTAATCTTTCTAGTCTGGTATATTATACTGTGATGAAGAGTACACTTAGAAACTCATAATTGATTTTCAACATAACAGTTAAGGCCATGTTTACAGTAAAGATAAATATCAGTGCATTAAGCAAGACCCACCTAAGTACAAAACAGGTGCTCTTATGCATGAATACACACACTCATACATACATAAATTTCTTACAAATAAATGATTAAGGAAAGCGAATTAAAACTGCCTGGGCGGGTTTCATTCTGTGACTTACAGAAGGCATTCCTTTCAGCTCTGAAATGCAGCTCAAGACCTCTGAGTCTCACTGTTTGGTGTTTTCCTTAGCCTTTGTTGGCCTTGAAACTTTAATTTACCATTATCAATAAACTATTTGTCGTTTTGGCTGCTCTGCGGGAGATAACATTTGATAATTAGGCTAACCAGATGCAGTAATTATAGTGCTTTTATAAATCCTGTACCTAGCAAGGGATTATATTGCATGGCAGTAGTTCTTGAGTTTATCCTTGATGAATCAGATTGCTTTTTGCTCTGTGTGGGGCATTTTATGGTTAATAGTCACTGCACTACCCAGGAGAAACATACATCACTTTGGAATTATGTCATTCAGATATTCCTGCCCCTTAATGAATTCTTTTGTGCCAAAATAAAGGAAATGATTTCCAGATATTGTTCCACTGGAATAAAGAACTCTATTGCCACACCCTGCTAGCTAGAAATACAGATATTTGCACTGAAAGTTGAAGAGTTTGGATGCACACAGTGCAGACCTAAGTAAAGCCAGAAAAAAATGTGTCACTTCTTCTTGATTGAACTCTTAGCACAAAAGCTATTTGCTAAAGCTTGCACAAGATTTCTGGGAAGTCTGAGTTGAAGACCTGGCTTCAACTCTCCTCCTAGCCATGGAAATGGAAGTCACAGAATAGTCTGTTACTGCCTCTTTGTATCTGTTACACGGCTCTGCTTTGATCTAGTATGACTGAAGTTTGTGTTAAGCTGGCAACGTCAGAATTACTCTAAAAGCCCACAAGGCTCAACAGAGTGTACATGGGCTTGGGACCAGTGCTAGACCTCAGAATAATGCTCAGCAGCAGCAGTCTGTGTCTTAAGAGACCGTACCAAGGGATAGCTGAAGGACCGGCAGGGCCTTACTCAATAACGTTCCGTCCCACTGACTAACTCCTGGTTAAATAACAGCGTGTCCCTGTTACACCGGTATGGCTCAGCCCACAGAGCCAAATACCCCTTGGTGGACCTTTCTGACAGGCCACGTGAGTGCGGCAGTAATTCAGAGGACCTGGCTACATGCAGGTGAGTTAAGAAAGCTTGTGCTGTTGTTCCTCACACGATGCCGCAACAACCGTTGGCCACAGCAGCTCTTTCCCAGCTACGACAGAAGAGAGGGCCGGATGGTGTTGCCCGGTGGCCTGCGTCCAGCCTGCTGGCTGCCACCTCAGCACTTGGGTCTGGGCCAGGCTTCGCATCTTGTGGGTGCCCTTCCTCAGGTCAACATCCCTCAGCCCCACTCTTGGACAGGACACAGATCCTTCTGCCTGGAGTTGGCTGGAGACTCTGTATTGGCAATACGCTACAAGTCCATGTCAGGCCAGCAGTGCAAACAGTTTACTTCTTCAGCTTATCAGGAGGTCTGGGTCTGAATTGAAGCTGAAGCTGATGTGAGAACACGTTCTCACTCAAGATTTCCAGCCCTCTGCCTCTGGTCAGGCGGACAGTCCCGTTGGCAAAACGTCTCTCTAGACACTTTTTGAGATCTCCTTTTAGCCCAACCCATAAGAAATAGCAAAGGAAGCACATGAAAACAAACGCCACCTCCCCAACTACATCGCATGAGTCGTGTGTGTATGTGTTCTCCTAAGTCGATGTGTCCTTCCTGATCTCCAAACTTCGGTTTGCAGAATTATTTCTCTCCTGGTATCCTGACGTATTTTATAGATAAATACTTGAAAACCTACAACTGAAAGCTAAATACTAAAATCCTATTAAATACTAAAAAGCTGGTATCTATAACCAAGATACTTGCTACAAGGCATAGAAGCCAGATAAAGAAGAGCAGCAGAGCTGTGATCCTGTAGATAATTTCCTTCTGCGATTGCTTGTGTAACAAACCGACCCCCTCATGTATTCCTTCACGTATATGTGTGCTCTTTAATCCCCGGGAATCCCTCTGGGATCGCCTGTGTGCTATGTCAGTGAAGATCAAATGTCCAGTGATCCTTTTAATGCCTCCTAGATAAAGAAGAGCGTTCTTCCTAAGCGCCGTCAGGGAGTGCTTATCCGCAGGGTGGAGATCCTGCTGAGTTCAGCTCCTGGAGCCTAAAACGTCTGACAAACACTGTTCTCTGTTTGATGTATGCAAAACTGTAGATATGGCCAGACGTGGTATAAACTCTGAAAGTAACTATTTACCGGCATGTAAATTCCTTCAGGACTTATTCCAGAACTTCACAGATTTAGAGCCTCATGGATTTGGAGCGACAGGAAAGGAAGATGGCTCACTTGACAGCAACACTGTGCCTTAAGCTGGCTGCAAGCTATTGTATATTTTTTGGGGGAAAATATGACAGTGATGTATGTTAACAGGAGGAGCTGCAGCCACCGGTATTGCACCTAAATCCAATATTTCCTAAGCTCTCACAGGACAATTGCACAACTTGCGAAAAACAACACTGCCTTTACAGTAATCCCAAATTAATTATTTTCCTTCCCAAATGTTCATACGTTAATTACCAGTTCATAGAGATGAGGAAAGATTGCCCAGTATTCCTGCATTTATTAGGGTCCTACGTATGTTTTGACAGCAACATCGCAGCCTTGATGGAGTCTTCTGTTGGTGCTATAGTTGAATAAGAACTGTTGTTTGGAGGTGGACAAGCCAAAGACAGAAATGTAGCCGAGCCACAGGCAGCTGCTCCCGGCACTGGCAGGGTGTGTAGCACCCTGCCTGCCCTCCCTTCTCCAGGGGTGGGCCGCTGCGTGTCTCGGCAGTGCCTCCAATTTCATTACCCAATGAGCCTCAGCCCAAGCAGGCTGGCATTGTGTTTATCACCAAGTTTACTTAAACATCATCTAAGTTTAAACTTTACATCATATCTTTCCTACTACAGCAGAGTACTTAAGCAGGTGCACAATTTTAACCAAATACGTAGTCCCATTGACATAAAAGCAGTTTAATTACCTTTTAGTTTCATTATGTCACTATATAAACAAAGTCACACACCTCCCTGAGCTTTCTGCTGAGTAAAGACGTCAATGTTACCGATGATTGACTTGATCCAAGTGCAGGCTGTGTTTTACAGAAGTTCATTCGACAGCCTTCCTCCAGCTTTTGCTTTATAAGCCATTTTTCAGCTTCTGCGACAGGATTATACTGTGTTCATTTCTATGACGTTCAATAACATAAAACTGAGATTCATGTGGAGCTTAGGCAATGATCTTCAGTACTCTGCTGGGAAAAGGACCCTCTTTCGTGGGTTAGAATCACCTGGCATTTGCAGGATGGCCACACACAACATCATTGAAGATGTTTGTAGATAGTCAGCATAAATTAATACAAATATTTACTGGAGGAGAAAAGGTATGACCAACTTGTTTCTTTCTCTTTCTGAAAAACTAGATGCCATAAATGTAGGACATAGGTTAATGTATGAGTACATATAAAAACTCCAGGTTTTATGGTTGACTTCCAGTAAACAAAACGTGGCATTTCAAGGTACTGTAAGCTAAAATATTTAAGCAACTGGACTATGGGAATAAGCATGTATTAGAAGCCATTTAAGAAGTGTAACTTGGGCACACAGCAGGCCAGCAAAGACAGAGACAAAAAATGTAATCACGGTCATTTTATCATTAGCTGAACCCCTGGCAGTGGACAGTGTTGCTTGATACTAATGGATTATTACCCAGATCTTGATGGTTTCTCATTTCTTGAGCTGCTATTGCACTGTTATGGCCACTTCTCTGACAGTCTTTTCACGTGCATGTATTTTTATAAAACGTGGATGTGTTTTTAGACCACAGGACTGCTGGTGTAGGGTGTAAATAACGTAACTTACCATAAATGTATATGGTGTCAGTGTCAGTGAATCATGACCCAACCTGTTTGAAATTAGTAGGTACTGCTGGGATAAAACCAGGATAAATAATGGTCTCTGTTAGGAAGAGCAAAACCTAGTCTTGTTGCAGTTTATCCAGGACTGCTATTGAACGGCTGGGCTAATGTTCTAAACTGCATGGACACAGACCCTGCAGAGATGCCCAGGGTGAGGTTTGCTCCCTATTAATTCGGACAATGGTGCAATGGAAGCCTGGCAGGAGCCCTTTGAAAAGAACTATAATGTCAGTGGTAACAGGACTTCTTTTTGCAGGACAAAGGAGCAGGTAGATTTTATTAGTAACTTACAATAAGTCTCATTCCATCCCTCCCCCCGGCTTTTTTTTTCCAACTACATTTTAACTGAACAAGCAGAAAACTTGATTGAGCAAGTAGTTACTGCACTGGAAATTGCACATAGATTATTTAACAAAGGTATGAAAAATTGAAACAAAGCCGCCTTCCATCTTTTAACAATGCCTGCGGCTCAGTTTCTCTTCGAAATGCTCAGCCATGCTGCAGAACCACAGTACTTAGGGAACACGTAATCTCTTTCATCCAGATTCTGTGGAGCCCAGCAGGCTGCTAGAAACCAGAAACACTAAATTATGTTGAAATACATTGAGTACATTTTCTGCTTTTGTTTTGGATTCTCTAGCTCCGCAGTCTAGAAACTTAGATGTCTCGAGGAAATCAGAGCTATCTTAAAGGTACCTGAAGTGAAGAACACTTCTGCGAGTGATTCTGCTTTGGCTCCGGTGTATTGAAGGTGTTACAGAGCTTAGCAACATTAGGTTATTTAACAAGGTACATGATGTAGGCAAGCTCTCTAATCACGGGTGGCTCAGTGCCACTGGATAATGGCTGGTCACACGTGGACGTCGCAGGTTGCAGAGCAGCCCTACGGTTCCTCTCAAGCAGGAGAGCTAATAAATGAGGTGAAGGAGACCGGGGGAGATCGAAGTGGTGACCAGGAAAATTCCACATAGGCAGGTTCGGTAACCGGGATTCAGTTTCCTGACCAACGTGACCCTTGTTATCCTGACAAAGGACTGCCCTCCACGCAGCAGCCCCACTGCACCTGAGCTGGATGCCGGTGGCTGGAGGGCTCGCGGGTTCCTCTGCGGGACACGGAGCTGCACGCGTCACATGCAGGCGCTGCTCGCGTCGCGCGCAGCCCCCGCCGTCAGCAGGAGCCCCGCAGCGGGTAAAGGCAATTCTTCTGGACAGTCTTACAGGTATTTAGAAACAGATACTTCCTTTTGTTTTCATAGAGTTTCCTCAATAGATTTCCACAGGAAAAGAGGGAAATCTGTATGAAAAACAGGAAGCAGTTCTCAGAAGTTCTATGTAACATAGCGCTAGGAAGAAGACTTGAAATAAATGCAGTTTTTGGAAACAACAGCTGATACCAGTTGTATTACATTACTGTAAAAACAAAATTAAATTTAACATCATAGGGCTACAATACAATGAAAAACCTCAGGTATTTAGAAAAATGTAATTAGCCTTTCATTTTAGTTCACAATAGGTGACTAATATTTAAAAATCTGCAGCCAGGTTTTTACGCCGTATTTTCTATGTCCACTTTATTGTGCTGGGCAACTATTTTAGAAAACTTCTCATCTGCCTCAGCCTTGGATGAGATCCCAGGCTTTACAATGCTGCTCCCTTCCTCTTGCACCCAAGATGAGATCTACTCTTTTCCCTTGGCTTTTTGACATTCTACAATAAATACAGTTTCAAATCCTAGGCTAGAAGAAGGAAGACAGGTTAGGATAACATTTGACAGGCAGAAATACTTGATAATAAAAACATTCTAGAAATTTCACATTGAAGTTCCTTTCTGATCCATCTTCAAACTGCCATGAAGTTCCACATGTCATGGAGAAATTGTTCTACCTTGTACTGCAAGTGCTGAGAAGGGGTGGGGAAGTTTGTAACTCTTAAAGCAAGCGCAGTCACCCTAGGAAAACATTCCAGCCAGCAGCTGGCTCCATTAGGAAGCTTATAGCCTGCATAGGCTTAGGCAGGTGGAGGCAGCGCATTAGCAAATGGGGCTGTAGCATGTGAGATGTCAATTTTTGAGGAAGAAACCCTTAAATTTGAAAATCCTTAAGAAGAAATTTGACCCTAATTTTACTGCTACTTTCTGTATTTAATAAAGCCAAACTTGAGGAAGGAGATAGATTTGGCCTTCACAGTATGTCGTTTGTATTTGAGAACATTAGGGATAATATATTCTGTGCTCGTTTCTAATACAGAAATAGGTAAAAAAATGAAAGCAGAATATGTTCCAGAGTTTTACTGCCTGGTTTTTAGTAATTAGCCACATTATGTTTCAAGAGATATATATGAAATAAAAATTCAAAATCCTAACAGTCCAAAGCCATCTAAACCAAAACCCCTTCTCTTCATACTACTTGGCTGGCAATGCTGCTATTATAATTTTTAAAGCTATACTAGCTACATACCAGAATTCCATGGAAACATTTCAGGAATGGCATATTATACTTTTTAAACTTTGCATCAGGGCAAGTGAAAAAGGCTTAGTAGATCTGAAATAGTCCCACTGAAATTAGAGCCAAAGCAGGACCGCTGTGCTGCGGTGTGTCTGCATTTCCTTCAGCTTAGCTCCACAATAAAGCCTGACAATTTTTGTTTGTTGCTTGAGTTAAAAGTAATGAACAGACTGGAGTTCATTTATGTATCTCACACACAATCTAAAGATAAAGTTTCATCTGAGATGACAGACTGAAAAAAACCAGTAGCAGGTCTTTGTAGTGAATGTAGTTTTTTCTGGGGTTTATTTTCTATCGATACTTTAAACACCTAAATGGGGAAAAAAAATCAATATTGTCTTTGCAGAGTGCAACACTGTTGTATCGTTAAACCTGAAATCTATCAGTAGAGACCCCTTCCCCTCCAAACCATCAGATATGGTGCTGCAAATTGTCCAGATTGTACTGATTACTTGAAGGGTCTCGCCACAGTCTGTCATTACGTGACAGTTTGCTGCTCTGTAGTGTCGCACGTTGGTCACTAACTGAGAGACTCTAAGAATCCGCTGTGAGGGAATTTTTATACATGACAGTGATTACGCTGGAAACAACAGCTAAAGGTAGGATTTAACATGCTGTGCCTGCATTTTCGGTTGTAAATTCCTTGAAACATGGAATGTCCTGTATCTGGAGGGTCATTAAAAAAGAGATGCTGGCAGTAAACTAAGCCAGCTGTACGTTTATGTACACAACGGATCAACGGCAGCATCCCACGAGCATGGAGAAGTCTGGTTTGCATTAGCAAAGGCTCACTGAATTGCATTCATCCTGGCCAGACTGGGATATTTAGGATAAATACTGCTTATTTGCAGGTGCCCATCCGACTGGGAGCAGAAATGACCTTGGTTTCAGATGTAAGGGTCGCTATTAGTGCTTGTTTGTGAAGCGACAGGCTCCAGGTTTGACGAAGGGTCTAAGCAGGTAAAAAACCCCACTGGTGCATAAATTTCATTTTCTAGCAAAAGCATTTGTTTGAAATGCCAGATCATTCCCAGATCTCTAGTTAAAACCCAAACACATCATCAGTAACAGAAAGGTCCCTTCCAACCCTTCCAACGCTATGATTCTATGATCACATGCAAATCTCTTTTAGGTGACTTTAAAACCACGTCGTGCGCAACTGCCTCTGGTGTCTATGCTGGTGAGGACAGGGAATATCTTATGATAAGATTTCTGGCAAGCAGCTGTAAAAATTGTCATTTGAATACATTTATCAGAGTAATGGGAATTTAGCCTCTTTAGTGCGTAGCAGTGTAGGAGAGACATGACGGCACACATACAAGTTCCTGGTGTCCCTTAAGATCACGGTTTACTTTGGTTCTTAGGAAGGCTGTGCAGGATCAAAGGTTACTTCAGAGCGCATCATCCCTGTTTAGCAAAGGGCTTAGCAAAATCTTGACCTGTGGCAGAACTTCAATGTCTTCCTCTGTTTCCAAAGAGCTCCTTGTACGCAGCCTTTTCATCGTGTCCAGGCAATCTGATTCCGCGGAAATGTTTCAACTGCTGTATTTTCCAGCCTAGCCTGTGCAAGATTCTAGGAATTAGTTCTTTCTGGCCGTGCGCTGAGAGTCTACTTTTATTCAGTATTTATATTACAATATTCCTGTAGCAAATGATACCTAGATGTAGGACTCTGATAGCTGGGCTGTTAAAACAAGAGCTGCGTGTTTAACGTGCCTGCTTGGGGCATGTCGCGCCGTTGATGGTGACCAACCCATGCTTAGAGACAGAGACCACTGGACTGCTCTTCGCTGTATCTTACATATCTGGTAACTCAGCAGAGCCGTGCCCATCACGTTGGAAATGCTGGGGTCTGTTACTTCTGCAACTAACTCTTAGTTTTCAAAACCGGGGAAGATAGTCCACGGGGACACTGTTGCTCATGAAATGACGAGGTGGTGCCAGCGCTTCCTGGTCTGAGGGGTGGGTGCCGCTGGTGTGGACAGGGCTCTGTGACGTACTCCTGCTAACCTCAGCGTGACTTCCTTGGTAACTCCAAGGGGGAACTGATACTTCTGTGCTCAGGGAATCGTAATTGTATTCTGCTGCTGTCATATTCTTTTGGCTCAAATCCTGGGAGATAAAATAGGAGTTTATCTCCATTCTGCTACTGTTACTATTTCAAAGAGATGTATTGTTTTCCTGTATTTCACATCGCTATGTTTAAAAAAAAAAGTTTCCCTGATTTGCAGAAGGACTGAGGAATTCCCTGTACAATTCTAAACCCAGAGACGCAACTGTAATGTGATGTAACCACTCCCTCAACTTGCACATTAGAGTACTTGTGAACATATTCATAGCAAAGGTGTCCATGTTTGTCTGCCCACTGTCCTGTCCATTAAGGAGGTACAAGCGTGTGCTAAAGTTAAATTGAAGGATCAAATGTTTACAGAGAACCCCAGACTGATATGACATTCACCTTGATCTGGTTTTTATTACATTCTAAAATAGCAAAGACAGCTTCCTGAAGGACTGACTTGAATTTTAGAAGTGACTTGAAGCAGAAGTTCTTTATAAAGTTGAATGAGTACCCAATTGTTATGGGCATTTTCAGTTGCTCCTGTAATAAAAATGGTAAATTTCCATACCTTCTTAAACAGACAGAAACCCACAAGTTGGAGCTTCATCATGTAGAACCCAAATTTGATACGGTGAAAGTGATATCAGTGGCTCAATTTAAGCCACTCAGAGTCTGATTTGAGTACGATTCGTGATGTTCCATCACTATTCCATATAATAGCAAGTTACAGAAATCCAAACAAAATGTAAGTCTTACAAGAATTTATTGATCTTCACACGGATATAGTAAGGTAAGAGCTTCGGAATGACCACACTAGGCTTCGAGTTTCATCTTGCCCACTGTCCTGTCTCCGACAGGGAGCTATAGTGGACGCTTTCAAAAAGAAGTACAGGCACAGAGCAAGTCTAGAGCAATATTTTCCCAGCTTGCAATAATCAGCATTTTGAAATTTCCACGTGTGGATGTGGACTTCTGTGGTGTTTTAATGGGTATATAAAAGCTTATCCTTATAGACTTGTCAAAGCTCATCTGAGTATTTAAACAGTTTCACAATTTCAGAGAACCGTATCGGTAATTTTGGCAATGTTATTCCTCCTCACTGAGAATGGTATTGCTGTGGTTAAATTGTGCGGAGCGCCCATGTTCTCTAAATGCTGGCCCTCTGCATGCTGAAAGTCGAGCCTGGCGTGGGTCACAGCCTGTTACTGTAAGGGGCTCTGCAGCTGTAGACGAACAGCGGACAGGAATTCACGCCGAGCAGACAGACCACCTCCACCTCTTGCAACGTAATAAAACCAGCCTATGCTTACGCACAGTGCATCGGAGGGCCCCAGAGGTCTCATAGGGGATTTCAGAAAGAAACCACTTTTATTATTTCCAAGCTCTCTCTATTGCTATGCTCCCACTGAAATGTAAAGACTGCATCTGAGCAGACAATGTTTTGCTTGCAGAACAGCCTTTTTTTCCAAGGGTAGGATAAGGATGGATTTTTTCTGTTCCTGTGAGGAAAACTGGATTTTGAACTACGGTTACGGTGCTGCCCTTGCTATGGACTGCTCATGTCACTATGTTATTACGGAAGAAAACGTAGGCTGAAAAATCTTAGCACGTTCATGAGATGCCAGCTTGAAAGATAATTACTTTCTGCTCCTTAAATGCACATGCATTCTGTGATTCTATTCTATGATCCTATGAACTTCCCAAAGATTCAGCGCCTGTAATTCTATACAATTTTTAGGGTTTCTTTGTTTATTTTTAAATAATAAGCATAACGATCGTACTGTGTCTAGCAACTGCGTCTTCTGCAGACCCGCTTGGACTGCCTCACGTCGTACGGCTGATACGCCTGACGGAGCGAGGCGAGATTTCCTCATTCCTTCTACCATCGGCAGACTGCAAGTATCAGCAGGACCTGGGGATGGTTAGCACCTCTCCAAACTGTACCTGGTGTTGTCCGAGACATTCTCTAACCCTACATAAGAAATGCTGAAATCCACGTAATGTCATTTTGAGGCAACGTATTTGACTTTTCTTCTACAAGATGTATTAAAAAAAAAGCCCAACATACAAACGTCAAGTGTAATGCCAGTACAGATCTCAAACTACCATCAAACCAATCTCATCTAGCTCATGGGTTCATTTTCTGAGCAACGACTCTGGAATCCAAATTTAGGTTATTTTAATTAAATGTTTTTTCATTCCCTGTGGGTCAGTGTACAATTGAGAAGTGCTCTAGAGATCTATTTTAGCATCATACATAAAACCTACCAAAAAACATGTGTAAGTTTTAATAGAGCAGCACATGCTGTTATGTATTTATACTTATTTGCCAGCATATCAGCAAAAAAGTTCCCTAAGTTAAAAACACAAAACCATCCACAGAGGAAAACTTTGTGGGGATTAGACCTGCAACTTTCTAATCCAATAGAACATGGTTTATCTTTAAAAACTAAATTTCCTGAAGTGGAGAACTACAAATGCGATGTCTACAAAACTGATGAATTCTCCTTGTAGAATAGAACAGTTCAGCTGGAAGGGACCTACAGCTTTCGTTTAGCCCAAGTGTAACTCTTCCAAATTATTGTTTGCTTTTTAAGTTCTCTGTATTCGGCATTCGTGATGGAGTTCTCTAGAATTCAGAGCATGCAGTCTTCTCCAAGATGTACATTGATATGAAAAGATTTTAAATGAGATTTTTCTGAATAATCTAAACAGGTAATTTCATCATGCTCCTTTATCACATATACATTTATCTAGGACTGAAATATTCAGGATACGGCCTGTACATTGTATCTTTGGTTGTGGCAAGTACCCAATAAGCGTTTTCCCCTTAATACATTTTAGAACATCTTCATTCCCTTTTTTAATGACATATAATGTTGTATTTCGATCTCGGGACTACTTGGACTACAAACGAGAAAAATCGCTCTTTCCAGGGTTATAAAAACCCATTTTCTCTCCCTGACAGCCCCAACGGAGTGTGAGAAACCAAGTTAGACATGCATTTATGGGCAGATATAGGTAAGGCACTTGTATATGCATGGTGAATGTAAGTTACCACCACACAGCCCTCTGAATTATTGAACAGAATCTTTAATAATGCATATATATGTGCACATACTAAGCAACTTGGAGTGAAGTGAGAAAATGCAAACAGAGAAATACCAGCATATGTCCGTGACAGACAGCTACGAACAGCACAAAGGCCAAATAAATCTAAATGTTAAAGTACATAAATGTAAATGTTAAAGTACATACTTATTTCTGATAAACATACAGCATTTTGAAAGTGCTCCGCTTGTCCCCAGATCTCAGCGTGTGTTGGTAACCACTGGGCTGACAATCTTACAAATGACCTTTTTCAATTATGTACGAAAATGTTTGCTGTGCCAGCACGTCAGAAACTCTAAGCCTAGCTTTTCAGATTAAATTTTGCTGTAGGCATGAGCGGATAAAAAGGATCTCTGCAATATTGGTACGGCTGTCTCTGAGACAAAACCTGACATCTGCATCGAACAGTGCGCGCCGCGTTGCAGCTCAGCAGGGGGCTGCTGTGATTTGAATGGAAATGAATGAAGTGATCTGTGAGTGGACAACAGACATCCGTTAAGCAGAGTCCAGAATGAGAAAGCCTGACCTAAAGGCAGGGACTTGTGCAGGGCTTGGTCATACCAGATTTTGGTTGGACTCCTCATCTATCTAATCCTGTATCCTACTTGTTCTGTCCCACAAGCAGATGCTTATGAGCAATGCGCAAGAAATCCTGTGATAGGGTGTTAACGAGGGAAAGTTTCATCTAAAGCAGAGAAAGTTTCTCTCTCGCGCTGAAATACAGGATTCGGAGATTTTCCAAAATTCTAGCTAATATTTATCACTAACTCAGAAATTCTTCTTACCAGAGTAATAGTTCGTCCTTTTAAAATCCTGGTAATATCCAAGTGTCAGTAATACTTTGTAGCAACACTGCTTCACCTCCTCTCATTTAGATGCACAACGAATTAAACAGCATCTGTAAACTTGTAGTTCATCTTTTCCCATCTTAGAGGTAATTGTAGAACCATTAAGTTATGTGGGTAATAGTTGCCTACTTCTGTAGTTGTTATAATTTACGGTTTTAGATGGGGAAACTGATGTGATGGAAAAATGTCAATGATTCTTACAAATCTATGGTCTTAAGTCTGAGTCAGGGCTAAACTTGGGGCATGGGTCCTCTTAAATTGTAGGTGCGTGAGGTAAGCTTGAGTCTCAGAGCAACAACCTAGGATTCCTGCAGATGAAGACAAGGTGATGTCAGAGACACTCCTAAAACCGAACCATATTTTTTCATTCTATGTACATTAAAAGTTCAAAGAGGATACTTTAAATACATTTCCCCTGATATTCACGTACCCTATTGCATCCTTAGCCCTCCCCTGGCCTCTCCCTCTTCAGTGTGTGTGTAGATTTCCTTGGTGGCCCAGGTAGCGATGTCATCTTTCTATTTAAAACCTGCTGAGAGGTTTGGGGTTTTTCTAAATTGGTATTTTAGTTGCTTTCTTAATCCGTGTAACCCTTCATCAAGCTAAGCATCTTGCAGGAAGGTATTCCACCGCTTGCTTTACCTGCTATGTATGAACCACTTCTCTTTGCCTGCTTTGAACCTGCCTCCTGCTTCCAGGAGATGACTCATACACCCTGTGCTGGAGGAGGCTGAACAATTCTGCCCGATTCATCTTCTTGCTCTCGATGAAAATTTTATAGGCCTTCTTTGCTTCTTTCCTCAGCTGTCTCTTTTCTACATCTGCAACTGGCTGAAATAGATTCCATGCCTTTTTTTTTTTTCACGCTTGTTGCCTTTTCTATGACTTTTCCAGTTCTGAAATTCTTCACAGCCAATCCTTCTTTTTAAGATCTTCAATAACTGAGTGTTTTTTTTTCATTGCTATTTTCTCTAAAAATCAAATGACAATCACATTATAGTAGCTTTCCTCACCACATGATACATAAAGCGTATTTTTCTAACTAAAATGCAGACCAAACAAGCTATATTTTCTAGTACTAACCAAGGCAGACTACCAGTCATGGTTGGAACTAGGATTAAACTGCAGTTACAGATCCAGCCCCGCCTCAGACAATGGATATTCTGATCTAAGTCTGAGCTTTGTGATGCAAATGCACTTTTAGTTGAGGCATGAATTAAATTACTGAGGTGGAACTTTACTGCTTTTAATTCCAGAGATTAATTCAGACTCCCCTCTAAATGATGGTATCTTCTGCAGTGGTTTTAATGAGACAGAAACATCTGGATAGATCATGTTTTTTGATGTATGACAGGGTACCTTTTCTTTTAACACAAATTAACCTTTTAAAAATATAAATCTATAATGCATATCCTCCACTACGTCCATTAATGATGTACACAGTGTGCGTTTGTTTAATTGAGGGGAAAAAGCCGTTTAAAGTTAAGGATACACAATCTAAGCCACAAACTTGCAGCTGTTTTATAGCACTCACCTCTGACCTGGCACTTTGCATATTATATTCTGGGCCAAGTTGTGATTTTACACTTCCGTTTATAAAGTGATGGAAAAAATCTAGTGTTTTTGGAAGCATGGCAAAAAAGCATACGTTCCCAGGGTCCTGGGAGGATTTTTGTCTTTCAAAAGTTGCTTTATTTTAAGCTTGTTTAAAACACAAAGCAAACATTCAGAAGCACTGATTTACTTAACTTCACCAAAAATAATCAACGCCCGAACGTGAACTCGGGCCTCCGCGTGTTGAATTGCTGGGTAATTCATAAGCCTGCTTTTAAAAACACTGCAGCGCACGGGTTGGTTTCTGTATTTCAGCAGCTCTCCAGTTCACATTCACCTCGCCTCCTGTGAGCTGTAATACCATTCTCCCTCCAAAACAGAACTGAATAAAAATTAGCCATTTTTGTCACCACTGCTAAGACTTTGTTTTGAACCAGTGCTCTGACCCTCTCTGACGCCCGACTGATGATAGTTCAGCTCTTCGTTACCCGGGCTGTCCTGCTCATCCTCTTCCCTCTCCCCAGAGATGAATGTCCACGCATGACAGCTCGTTCCATGCACACAGGAGCCTCACAGGCTGTGTTTAGAGATGTGAAAGGGAAGGGGCTCTGTCTGCCCACCGCGGCTGTTGCAGCACCAGCCCATGTCGTAACACAGCCGCGGAGGCCAAGAGCCGAGCCTCGGACGGGCCCCTCTCCACCGCTCTCACCAGCCTCCTGCTTTGTTTTGTCCAAACTGTGCGCCTTCATCATTCGTTCTGACCGTTTGATTTACACTTCCATTCCCTGGGTCAAGAAAGGGCTGGCATGGGAGGAGGGATGAAAGCAGGTGACGCTTTGACAGCTCCTTTTTCACGGTCATGAGCAGAACTGCTCTTTCTTTCCCGGCTCCTGCTCACCACGGCCTTTTCTGTCTGTACGGGGCCAAACTGCCGGCTCAGCTCTGCCTTCCAGGCACCCACCACATAAACTGGATGGCTCGGGCTGTCCTTTGTGGGCTCTGCCTATGGAGTCATTGCTTTATTTAGGGGTTATTTGCTGTTTGTCTCCTGTATATAATGACAGGTAAATGCAGATAAATAGAATTAAAGTTTCAACTCGAGCACATGAGCAGCAGAGCATCAGTCGCTTCCCGGTGACTTCTGTACTGTGTCTCATGCTCGTTCACTAAACGGAGCTCCATTAATTTAGCTAGTCCACAGGAGCCTGCCACAGAAATGTTCATTCCATGTGGAAGAGGAAGAAATAATTGCTACCTTTCCAGCATTAATAATCTTTGGCTCAAAGAACAACATCATTTAACAGAGGCAATTCAGACTATAAGTAACCCGTATCCTAACTACAAGCAAAGACTTCTTTGATGCAAGACAGTGCTGTCTGCAGAAGCAGAGCCTTAACTGATAAGGTTGGAGAACAGCAATTTTAGTATAAATGACTTTTAGTGCTTCACATGTGCCAAGACTTAGGGACTGACAGTTTCTCTGATTTATATAAAATACAGATCCGAATACCTCAAAACTCCTGGGATTTTAGATATTTAATCATGATTATTTGATGTGAATTTAGAGCTTAGATCATCCATATACTGCATAGTATATACCTAAAAAGATTTATTTACTTTTTAAAGTTTCCTATTTTCAAATGCAGTCGGAGTATCTTTCGGAAATGGTAAATCATGACGAACAAAAAAAACCCAAACCAAAGAGAGTCAAGCAGGTAGGTACGGGCAGGAGAGAGCGAGCAGAAGGGAACACCGCACACACAGCAGGAAGGACATTGTACCACACAGAACATCTGCTTTAACAAGGGAAAAAAAGGCAGCAAGTGTTGGCCTGGCAGCGCAAGAATAGACCCAGTATATAATTCTTCTGCACAGAGATTAATCATCACTTTTCTGAAATGTATCAGCCCCCTGGAAGGGCCTTCCTTCAAAGCCGGTGCATTCACCCAGGAATATTCTGCCAGCGGCATGCACATTTCACAGCCAGGCTTCAGAGGTTTGTGGGCTGAGAACAGCAGCGACGGGCGCTCTTGGTTTTGGTTTTCTTAGTCTTTTCCCTCTGCTAGAGGAATTGTCTCCGGGGACTGTGGATAGTGTTGGACATTCAGCAGGACTATATGCAATCATTAACGGAAACGCAGAGCTTTCAGACTAAAGACCAGCTTCTCCTGTAACTTTTGCTTATAGCTGTTTAGCTGTTCAGATTTTTTTCCTTTTTTTTTTTTTTGTTGGTTGAACTAGGAATCTGGGTAAAAAAATGTTTTGCGTCTAAGGAAACTGCCTCTTCAACAAGAAATGAAATATTTCATTTTGGTTTCGTTTCTTTTTATGTCTTAAAACGTTATTTTGAAATTTGATTTAGCTAGACCGATTTAATGTCATCCAGATAGGAAAAATCAAAACACTCCAGCAAGCAAACATCCAAATAAAAGGCCACAATTTCTTTACTTTTATTTTTGTCTATGTGAAATCTTGCCTGCTGTAACCTAAATGTGCAAGTACTTCCCAACTATATTTCTGGAGGATGGACTGTTCAGCCCGAGTGCTTTGCCTGGGTCTATACGAAATGAGAGCAGTCACCGTAGGTAAGAGCGATCCATCTGCTTACACCTCCTTCATGCCAGGTCTGCCAGGCTGCTGATTTAAACCCCTGTGAGCAGCCCCCTTGATGCCTTCTTGTTCCACAGCAGAGAACACCCGAGACCTGTGCTTTTAAGGGTGTGCCCGTGCTGTGCAGGGTGGAATCCCCTGAACTGGTTCCCAGGAGCTGGGCAGAGCTGCGGGGTGCTCAGACGCTGCGCCGCTGCCCTCGGCTCCGCAGCGGGACTCCACACATGGGTGCACACCCAAATACAGGGCTACACCCAGCTGCATGTGTATACTGCTGGGAATCCCACCTTTGGATAGATGCTGAGGCAGAAAGGGGTAGCTTAACCTACTTTTCTACAATTCTCATAAGCACTGGCTTGGCTTTGGTTGCTCACGTTTCTGCCCCGTGTGATTTCCTGCTAAGCAGAGCGCTCCGTAGTCCCGCCAGCTCCAGGAGCGTGGAAGGGCTGTGCTCGGAGCTCAGCTACAGCCTGACAACACCCTGCCTCCAACCGGGCTGCCCTCCCCCTGCGCACTTCCAGGTCCTTCCACGTTACGTGAACTAATGCCAAGGACAGGTGATGGGGTCAAGGACGGAGAACAAAAGCAGAGCAGATGTGCTGTGAATAGCAGATTTTCCAGTGTTGTGATTAACGGTGACTTCATAAACCTCGCCTGAAACGTTCTGCTGTGAAAAGAGACTCCGCACAAAACAAAGCACAGGGCCCGATTTTGCCCTGTAGATTTACTGGGGTCTTTCCGCTGTACTCTGATTCCGAACACTTGGCACCTCTTTTCTCGAAATGGGTGATGTGTGATGTGATGGCAGTCAGCACTCGAAGCTCAGGCACCCTTCAGGGAACATTTCTTTCCACAGCCAAGGAGGGACGGCAGCACACAGCCAGTCACAGCCCCTACACCCTATTTTTCAGGTGGTTTTAAAAACGATGCTGTGAAGTTACTTGTTATACAGAAATACAGAAATAAATTTCTAAAGAGAAGTCGTGCTCAAAGCTTACATTTGCTGTTTATTTTCCAACTATTTTTTTTTTAAAGAGTACATTCCTGTGTGAAATGGCATTGCTGAGGAGAATACAGTCCGCATCCCGGGATACAGATACCTGCAATAATGCCCAAGCTGCATTCTGTTCTTTACATTTTTCTGTTCTTTACATTTTTCTGTTCTTTACAACTCTTCAAGTTGAGCTGCAACATTAGGATCCTGTAAGGACACATATATCATTTTTATCAGAATTTGACAGATTTTCAGATGGCTTTATGAAAAGCTGTAAAAATGTATAAAATTCATTTTTTCATAGATAAATACTGATCTCTGTAAATAACAACTAAAGCCAGCCTCTTGATGCATCTTACGACTTTCAGGTTGCTTGACTTGAGCAGACAGATAGGTTCTGCATCTGGAACTGTGGAAATTTCCCTTCTCTATGATGGACTGAAGCAAATACTTTGACCAGCTGATCCTCCTGCCCTTCCTCTTCCCCTCTCCCCCCAAAATCTCAGGCTGTGTTTTGAGTTTCCAGCCTGTGATTATCTCAGAACACGAAGCTTTAAGATCAGCTGCAGAGACTGGTTAATCGAAGTTTTACTTCTAGTGCAGGGCATTCTTTTCTAGCTTCTTTCCTAGCTGGAGGGCAGCGTTTTTCTAGGTTGTGACTGCAGTTTTTAGGTTGTTTCAGTGGCTACCGTTCTGCATAGTTGAGATTCAGATTGCCAGGCAAATCTGGCAAACAGAGGAAAATATGCTGAGTATCACAAAGAGAATACCCTAAGCCAAGCACTAGGGAGGCAAACAACAGTCTGGATTTTAATCATTCTGCTAAGCAGGCAGCCAAGATGCTGATAAAGTTGAAAAACTGTACTGGAGAATGAAGGGGAGAGAACAGTACAGTAAACATGGCCCGAGATTCAACAGGGATTCTGACTCCAGCGAGAAGACGGGTAAACAAAACAAACTCCAGCAAATATTTGCTGTAACTGTCTCGTGTCATTGAAAATACAGAAATTGCTTGCGTTGTATTTCCTAACGTCAGTGACGTTGATGAGCTCACCCGCCAACCTGCTTAGAGTCTAGGCAGTTTGAAATACAGATTGACTATCTACCTCTACGCGAGTGCCCCCGGCAGTGTCCGAAGTGACGCGATGGTGTTTCAAATCTTTTGTTCTTGCCTGTGCTATCCTGAGGATGGGGTTTAAGAACCCAGTTTGGCTGTGGGTTGGCATTATGGCAAGTTCCCAGTGAAGCCATGGAGTCAGCTGATTTTACTTTCTAGGTATTTCCCCAGGTGTCCAGATAATTTAGTATTTCTATTGCGTAGGGGAGCTTTTTTTGAGAATTTAAGTTAATGATGAAATAGAATGGTTGCCTGCGCTTCTAATGAAAGGCTAGATTAATTCCTTTCTCCGGCTGGTGAACTCTAATACACAGCTGGTTGAGGAAAGCTGCTGGAACAGAACATATTTCTTGCAAATCAAAGGACAGGTTTGAGTGGGTTGGTCCCTCCAGCATTGCAGGATTTCATGATTCCATGCTTTGCTCTGGTGCATAAATTAAAAAGGCTTTTTGCTGAGTTTTGTTTTTTTAAGCAGAGCATACACAAATTTCCCTTGAACTATTACAGGGTGACTTTGCTCATCTTGTCGTATCATTGTCGGTTTGGGGATGTATTCACATACATCCCCAACAGATAAGGCCTCCTCCCCTGCAGATCATTAATCCGTCTGTCTTCTGAGAGCAGACTATTTCAGCATAACAAATTAGTTTAATCTGTTTGAAAACTTCGGTTGTCAGCATCTGTCTTGCAAACTGCCATGCCTATTTTGTATCCTGAAGGAAAGCAAGATGAGGAGCAAAGAGTAAATCATCGCTTCTCATTGCTTTGGTAGAACTCCTCCCCTCATTTTCATGAAGTAATTTTCAAGTACCATAAAGAAAAAAGTAAAGTTTCCTCCCTTTTTATTTATTTATTCCCTTTTCATGCGGCAGAATAAAAAGCTTCAAAGAATGCAGAATTCTCTGCTTGTGCCTGAGTGTAGATGATCTGCAGTGTTTGATTTTCAAAGTAACTTATGTGAACTGACAGCAAAAATGACACACGCTAAACCCCCTTGAGATAGGGTTGGTTGACTTGTTTTAGTTCTATCCCTGAAGGGGCTCAGTGGAGTTGTGCAGTATGTTATACTAAACGCGTGTCTAAGTGCCTGGCTGAAGCACTTGCCAACGCTCTGGTCCTTTCAGGATCTCATCCTTGGTGTGTTTACTTCAGATTTTTGCCAATATCTTTGACATCCAGGGAGGTAAACGCAGAAGCCCTGACTTTAAGCCCCAGCTTACACTTTGAGGTTATACGTTACTATGTCTTACAAAGCTGACCTAAAGAAAAAGTAAATTTTTAAAATACTGCTGTCTCTTCAAAGCATCTGTTAGGGAGGTCTGGCAGACTTCCATTCCGTAGAAGATTTACTGCCCGGTGACGGTCTCGCTACTGCCCTAAGCAGAGGAATGCTCCTAAGGAACTCAGCGGGTCCGGCCACGCGAGCGTACGAGCCGGGCGCAGCACAGCGGGACCTGGCCACGCAGAGACCTTGCAGTGAGGTGGGGGAGCACCGGAGCGCTCCGGCCAGCGCCCCTTCCTGCGGGTGATTTGGTCGGTGAAGTGGATAGAGAACTGGCTGAATGGCAGAACTCAGAGGGTTGTCATCAGCGGCGCTGAGTCTAGTTGGAGGCTGGTGACAAGTGGTGTCCCTCAGGGGTCAGTACTGGGCCCAGTCTTGTTTAGCTTCTTCATCAACGACCTGGATGAAGAGTTAGAATGTACCCTCAGCAAGTTTGCTGACGACACCAAACTGGGAGGTGTGGTAGATACACCAGAAGGCCGTGCTGCCATTCAGCGTGACCTGGATAGGCTGGAGAGCTGGGCAGAGAGGAACCTGATGAGGTTCAACAAGGGCAAGTGCAGGGTCCTGCACCTGGGGAGGAACAACCTCATGCACCAGTACAGGCTTGGGGTGGACCTGCTGGAGAGCAGCTCTGCGGAGAGGGACCTGGGTGTCCTGGTGGACGACAGGTTAACTATGAGCCAGCAGTGTGCCCTGGCTGCCAAGAAGGCCAATGGGATCCTGGGGTGCATCAAGAAGAGTGTGGCCAGCAGGACAAGGGAGGTTCTCCTTCCCCTCTACACTGCCCTAGTGAGGCCTCATCTGGAGTACTGTGTCCAGTTCTGGGCTCCCCAGTTCAAGAAGGATGAAGAGCTACTGGAGAGAGTCCAGCGGAGGGCTACAAGGATGGTGAGGGGACTGGAGCATCTCCACTACGAGGAGAGGTTGAGGGAACTGGGCTTGTTCAGCCTGAAGAAGAGAAGGCTGCGAGGGGACCTTATAAATGCCTACAAATATCTGAAGGGTGGGTGTCAGGAGGATGGGGCCAAGCTCTTTTCAGTGGTGCCCAGTGACAGGACAAGGGGTAATGGGCACAAACTGAGGCACAGGAAGTTCCGTCTGAACAGGAGGAGGAACTTCTTCTCTCTGAGGGTGACGGAGCACTGGAACAGGCTGCCCAGGGAGGTTGTGGAGTCTCCTTCTCTGGAGATATTCAAGACCCGCCTGGACAAGGTCCTGTGCAGCCTGCTGTAGGTGACCCTGCTTCGGCGGGGGGGTTGGACTAGATGACCCACAGAGGTCCCTTCCAACCCCTACTATTCTGTGATTCTGTGATTCTGTGATTCTGTGGGTGCTCCTTCGTACAGAAGCGGCTACGAACCGGGCGGGCTCGCTCAAGAAACAAATGAGAGGCCGAGTTAGGCAACACGTCGCGGTCCTCTGCGGCTCCGCAGAGAGTTCGTCACGAGCTGTGACGCTTTGTGGCAGGAGGCTGCAAACGCCTGGCTTACAGGTGCGTTCTTCTTGGTAATAAATAATGGTTCTTTGTACACAGCTCTCCTACACTGGTGTTAGCTGGCTTTTCGGTCGAGATGCACAGATCCCAGCCTTGTCAAGCTGATGATAACCCCGTTCCCAGAATAACCCCAGTTCATTGAGTTTGCTGTGCTTGGATCTGCACGCAGCAGGATCTGAAGCGTCAGGATCTGTCTGATGGATGACACCAGGGTTAATGCAATCCGCAGGTCTATAAATTGAGCATAGCAGCAGTACACGGCAGTGATGTCCCACCACCGGCAAGCGAGGCCCACCAGGCAGAAGGGACCTAGGAAGCTTCTGTGGCAGCAAGTGACGACTGGACACAGAAAGGCGCTGCACAGGAGCTCACCCAAGTAATCCAGAGGGTTGCAGCTCAGGGCTGTTTATGAGCTGGGACTGTTTCTGTTCGATTTTGGTTCTTGCAATGGCAGCGAGGTTGTGCCAGGACTTTGGCTGGTGTAAAATAGCCGCATACCAAGCCAGCAAAGGTGAATTCTCAGGAGATGTATCTGCAGGCTTAAATGCCTTCTGCAGTACGCTCAAATCCCCAGCTGTTTGTCTCCCCCGCCGCCTTGCAGCATTAGTTCTTGCCAAACCTAGATCCTGCTTACACGCTCACAAACTTTTTGTGGCCCTTGGAAATGGAGAAAGCTGCTCACTGCAGCACTAACTTAAATACGTACTGACTTCAATAACATCACGAGTCACACGCTTGCCGACTGACAGTCTGAGGAGCCTGCGGGACGCAGCGGCTGTCCCTCCGTCTCTGCGCTTCGGCCAGCTCACCAGCTTGCCCTCAACACGCCCTTCCGAGCACCTCGCCCTGACTACACCTGTGGGCCCTGGACTGCTGCACGGCAGGAGAAGGCGATTCTCTACGAGCAGCAGTGGCTTCTGCCATCTGCAGCACCGGGGTGAGCCAAGTGAGTGGGACAAGCTAGGACACCAATGGCTGCAGCGGGGACAGAGCCACGCCAGCGCTGAGCTCTCTCATCGCAGGGACGCGGAGCTCTGCGCTGCGTAGCTTGCCGCCGTGCCGCCGGTTTGGGCGTCCCCGTGCCACGCTGTGGAACACGTGGGATCACGGTGTCCCGCACGCTGTGGAGCACGGCCAGCGCGGCTGCTTAAGGCAGGAGCTGCGCTACGGGGATGGTGCTCTGTGGCTAACACAGGATCGGGACCCGCTGGAGGGGCTCGCGTGGGGAGCCTGGCCTGGTCCTGCGCTGAATGCTGACCCTGGGGCTAAAAAAGGGGCCGAGTTTCCAAACGGGCAGTCTAGCACCATTCCTGAGCTTCTCGCTCACTGTAAATTAGCGTGCAATTTGCAAATAAACATTACAGATGAAGATTATTTTCCAAAGAACATATCATTTACATGTTTAAAAACTCACGCTATTTGTTTTGATGCAACCCGTTAAAGTTCCTGCTCTGCAAGGCCCACTTGACATTTCTAACTGTCGTTAACTAGTTCACCTCTACCTGTTTAAAGCTGTTTTTTTTATGTGTCATCATGCTTTGGAAAAGCAAATCTGCAGGGTAAGAACTCATCTTAAGCCTCTGGTGCTCATGCCAGGGAGAACTTGATATAGACAAGCAGTGTGATCTCTCAGCGCTGAGAGTCGTATCGTTCATCCAGACACGCCTGTAAATGGCAGTCGTCTTGGACATTATGTGTTAAATAAATGCTTTTATCTTTTGCAGTCACACAGGTATTAACATACACAATGCTTACAGAAAGACACCGGATAAAATGATTATTTTTAGAATTTCCTCACTTCATAAAACAGTACAATAGCTGTGATGCTACAAATAACTCACTATGAATTCTTCTTACAAGCAAACAGAGGAAGTGTAAGTTTAGGAAGAGACAAGGAGATCAGAATAGACAGTATGCTAAAATACAGTTTTAGTACAGTCAAGAAAAAATGTTAAATTTTAACTTTACTTTGGATCAGTAAAAATATAGACATTTTATTCTATTGGGCAATTTGAAACTTGGGCAGAATTGCCTAGCACTTACTAACCGTCAGTAAGTCCAAGTTTTGTCTAAGATAAAAAGCAACAAAAGCAGTGAACCTACTACATCTGTGACCAGCTTTCTCAGTTTTGGAAACATAATTATTTACACTCTTACAAAAGTGGGGTGTAGTTGCATGACGTATTTTTTTTGTTTGACACTTCCACTGTATTACTGTGTGGCTTTAGGGAAGGGTTATAACTTTTCTCTTCCGGCACATGACGTGCAGCCAGTGAAGGAGTGATAAAAGTCACAGCAGAGCTTAAAACTGCTGGCCAGAAGTCGGCCTTGTGCGCTTTCCTCCAGTCGGTGTGACAAGGTGAGCAGCCTTCGTAGGCAACGGAGCATCAGCCGTCCGATTACAGCCGGCTTTGGGCGTGTGACTGAGGAGCAGCAAATGTCTGAACTGGTATTAGTTAGTTAAGGTGAAAAAATAAGCACATTGGAAATGAATTCTGAAGGACTGTCAGCAATTTCTTTTGAGGCTTTCTTGAAGTATTACTGAGACTGAGGGAGCTGGGCTTGTTCAGCCTGGAGAAGGCTGAGAGGGGACCTTAGAAATGCCTCTAAATATCTGCAGGGTGGGGGTCAGGAGGACGGGGCCAGACTCTTTCCAGTGGTGCCCAGCGACAGGACAAGGGGCAATGGGCACAAACTGAAGCAGAGGAAGCTCCAGCTGAACCCGAGGAAGAACTTCTTCCCTCTGAGGGTGACGGAGCCCTGGCCCAGGCTGCCCAGGGAGGCTGTGGAGTCTCCTTCTCTGGAGATATTCCAGCCCCGCCTGGCCGCTGTGCTGTGCAGCCTGCTCTGGGTGACCCTGCTTGGGCAGGGGGTTGGGCTGGGTGACCCACAGAGGGCCCTGCCAGCCCCGAACATTCTGTGATTCTGTGATCCTGTCTGTAGCCAGGTAAAAACCGCTTATTGCATTGCTCAGTCTTTGCTTACTTCCAGATAACGGCCCATTTTGTTCCTTATTGTGTGCAACATATTCAGCTATTGAAGTGCAAACTCTCCCTGCCATTCATACAATGTTGATTTGCTTTCATCTCAGTGTAATTAAGACCTACATCTCACCGTAATTAAGGCTAACACATCGTGAGGCAAAGTGTTGAGTAATTAACACTGAACTCTGTGACTGTAGAGGGTTTTTCTGTCGTTAAATGACGTCTGAAGGCAGTTGGGTGTATGGTACCATACTTCTGGCGTATATAAAGCATTCAACAAATATTGGAACGTTTCTACACCTTGTGCAAGAGATCTGGGCACTGGTCACTGCTGGTTTTGTGGGTATTCACTAGAATAACAGTTGAAACAGTTTGTTAGGTAAGCAAAAGCACCATGTTTTTTATGTATGCAGTCTTTCATGCACTAAGATATGTTATTGACATCAGTACCTGCTTCAGTACAGCCAGGACATTCAGTGCTAACAAAATGTTATTTGGGTGTTCTCACCCCATTTTAATTGCTGGCTAATTCCTAGTTTTGTTTTGAAGTGCAGCATGATAATGACTGTGGAATTTAATTTCTAGGGAATAAAGTAAGACTTCAGAACATTTCAGTTTCTCTGCATGATCTCTCAAAGCCCCTCAAAAAGATGTTGTTTTATATATTTTAGGCTTATTCGAACTCATCCTCGACATGGAGGCAGAAATTAAACGGGTTGTGGTTTTGAGTTACAAATACACAGTGGCGGAGGAGCCGGGAGTTCTGCTGCTGGTTGCCCAGCAGGAGGTGTTGGGGAGTGGCGGAGGTGAGGAGTGGTGGTGTTCAGGGCACCCTGATCCATCTGGGAGATCGCAAGTAGGGTCATCAGTGGGAGCTGCTGGCAGAGCCGGCCGAGCTGCCCCGGGAGCTCCAGGAGTCAGCTCTGTGACTACGAGTTTGCATTGAGTCAAATTACCGTGAGGGGATCTTCTGGAGTGACTGAGGTAATCCTGAGTTTACCCTGCTGCAGTAGCGTGGGGAACCGCCGGGTCCTGGGCGCAGGCTGCGGAGCCCAAACAGGACATGCTTGTTGCTATAAAAGCAAACATGGACATCTTAAAAGTTTTTTAAATTTTAATCCATGCAGGCTTCCTGTACCTGCTCCAGCTGCTGGCCTGGCTCTCCAACCGTGTGCTTTATTTAGCCTTCTGGTACCTAATCTGACCCAGCGCGTCACTTCTCCCCTTCCAGTCAGGCTTTTGAGGGTGTTCAGTCTCTCAGCTCTTGCCTGGAGCAGCCATTTGATTACTGGGACAGTTTCTCTGGAGTATTTCTGCTCGCCCGTGAGGCAAGCAAACCCCCTGAGGGCTGCGACGCTCTGCGGACACCTTTGGCAGGAAACCATGGCAGGTGGGGATTTTGGTTGGTGTGGGGGCTTTTTGTTCGTTTTGGGTTTTTCGTTTGTTGTTGTTTTTTTTTGCTTAACACTATGGATCAGCTTGTGATTTGTATCTGAAAGGTTTCTGAAGCACAAACGTTGCACATAATGGGGTATTGTTTTTTTTATTTATTTAAAAAATAAAGTGTGACCTCAGCGAGGGGCTTGTAAGGCCACCCGAGTCCGAGCAGTGGGTGCATTAGCTGGCTGCGCTGCCAGCCAGGAGCCTGTCTGCTAAGGTAAGGGGCACAAGGGCAAGGGCAGGGTCCTGCACCTGGGGAGGAACAACCCCAGGCACCAGTACAGGCTGGGGCTGACCTGCTGGAGAGCAGCTCTGCGGAGAGGGACTGGGAGTGCTGCGGCATGACAGGGTGACCATGAGCCAGCAGCGTGCCCTGGGTGCCAAGAAGGCCAATGGGATCCTGGGGTGCATTCAGAGGAGTGTGGCCAGCAGGACGAGGGAGGTTCTCCTCCCCCTCTGCTCTGCCCTAGTGAGGCCCCATCTGCAGTGCTGTGTCCAGTTCTGGGCTCCCCAGTTCAAGAAAGATGAGGAGCTACTGGAGAGAGTCCAGCAGAGGGTTATGAGGATAGTGAGGGGACTGGAGCATCTCTCCTACGAGGAGAGGCTGAGGGAGCTGGGCTTGTTCAGCCTGGAGAAGAGAAGGCTGAGAGGGGACTGTATAAATGCTTATAAATATCTGCAGGGTGGGTGTCAGGAGGACGGGGCCAGACTCTTTCCAGTGGTGCCCAGCGACAGGACAAGGGGCAACGGGCACAAACTGAAGCAGAGGAAGCTCCAGCTGAACACGAGGAAGAACTTCTTCCCTCTGAGGGTGACGGAGCCCTGGCCCAGGCTGCCCAGGGAGGCTGTGGAGTCTCCTTCTCTGGAGATATTCCAGCCCCGCCTGGCCGCGGTGCTGTGCAGCCTGCTGTGGGTGACCCTGCTTGGGCAGGGGGTTGGGCTGGGTGACGCACAGAGGGCCCTGCCAACCCCGAACATTCTGAGATTGTGTAAATGCTCTGAGCTCATTTATGTAACAGTCTATGAGTGCAACACATTCATTTTTCTTGCCCATGTTTCGGGGAATTCAAACCTGCGTGCCCATGGCACTCGGAGTCCCCCCCACGCCCTGTGTCGGCCGAGCTTTCCTCGCCGCAGCCCATCACCGCCCGGCCGTGCTGGCCAGCCAGCCCCGGGACCCCGGTGCCTTCCTCCTGGGAAGGTGGCACGGCCTCGCCCGCGGCCTCGTCCCAGCCCCTGCCGAGCAGCACAGCTTGATGCTGTGCAAGAGCGTTGTCCCTGGCACAGCAGAGAGCAGAAGCAGCTCGGAAAACTCCAAGGTGCAGCTTTCAAGACAACCGAACTGCCCGAAACAGCAAGCGCGGGGCCGCGGGGCTCGGTGCGGCGCCTGCCAGGGTTGCAGCGTGCAGGCATGGCAGCAGTAAATCCCTAGGTCAATAAATTCAATTCTTCGGGTGTAGCCCAAAGCAACAACCCAACGCACAGTCACAGCGACTGATCGAAGCGCTGAGCTCATTGGCTACCGCAGTCCAGTATTCTACAGATTTAGTGGTGTTTAGTAAACATCTTGAACTGGGAAAAAACCACAACAAACCCCACCCAACCCCCTGCAACTCCATTTACTGAGGATTTGTAGCTGAAGAGATACAGCTTAACCGAGTCCTCCTGCTCCGCTCCAGGTTACGTGGCTGTAAACATCCATTTCTTTGCAGGAGCGAAGCAGCTGCCAGAGCAGGACACCCCGCCGTCCTCGCACAGCAGGAACGCCCTCTCCAGCGCGAGACGCGAGAGCCACGGGGTTCTGGGGACGGGTGACCTGGGGAACAGAATCCCCACCCTCCACAGCCCGCAGGGAATCGGTGATGCGTACCCGTGACCCCAGATAACTGCCTTCCTCATGCAATCTGGCCAGCAGGTAATTCCCAAGGACCAGTACGGGGACACCTGCAACGTGTCGCTGGGTAACCTGGCCTCGCAGGGACAGCTGTGTGGTAGCTGAATTATGTTTGGGGGTGGGTAAAAGGGCAGGGGAAAAAAAAATGCATAAACTGTCATCAAGTGAATAACACTCAGGAAAAATCTATTATCTGCTAAGGTTTGTTAACGAAAATAGCAGCTTATATTTACACACCCCCCCCCATTTATCTTGTTTAAAAAAATAAAACAAAGGGGCCGCTTAAATACAAGGAAAGACATTGACATGAGAGGTCCGAGAGACAGTGAGCGACCCCCGGCCCTCAGAGCCCCTCGGAACTCCCCTGGAGGGGGCAGTAACCAGCGCCTTGGCCCTGCGGACACGACCTCCAAGGCCCCTTCCAAGCCAAGTCCTCTGATTCCACAAGGCCTTCTGTGCCTGTCCAAAGGCGAGCGGGCAGCTGCCGCAGCCAGCCCCTCCCTGGGAAAACGCATCCGTGCAAACCTCAGCTGTCTGCGCGGGAGACAGGCGCACACACATCGGCATGCGAGGACTTGACATTTAAATAAAATGTCTTTATTTATCCTCTTTATATGACGTTGTGATTGGAATTTTTATGTCACACACCTCCAGCTCGTTGCGCTTGGCAAACCGAGGGTGCAGTGCAGCACTCAGAAGGTCCGCTCCAGCGGGTGGGAACACGTGTACGCCCGCTGCCCCAGGACCTGCTTGGCAGCTTTCTTAATGCAGTCGTCCAGATTTTCATCTGCATCTACGGAGAGACGGAAGGAAGGCGCGCCGAGTGCCATAAACAGCTTCTCCAAATTTCTTTTGAAAAGGAGTTTAGAATACAAATGCGAGTGTCTACGCTGCAGTGCCAGGAAATAATTTAACATTATCTTCTAAATAAGACCAATTATTGCAGAGAGTTTCACAGAGCAAATGCCGAACTGGCCAGCAGTCAGCCCAATCGGTCAAATACCTGCTTGCTATCTACTGTTTTCTTTACAGGAGCATTTGCTACCGATAGATTTTCTATTCCTCCTCACAGCTGGGAAAAAAGAATGCCTGCCGTTTGTTTTATCTATTCAATGAAGAGATTCTTTATTTTCAACTGGTGGCAGTTCTGTTCCTCATCTGAGCTAAAAGCAGAGCAAAATGATTCTGCTGGCCGCATCAAAACCCCCTACTTTTGATTAGAAACTGTGAAAGCCGTAAGAGTGTAAAAATTACTTTATAGAACTTACATTTCTCTAATTGAGCCATGGCGTAATTATTCTTGAAATATGCTTCCGTGCAGAAGATATTTGTAAGAAGCACCTGAGAAAGCAGTAAAATCAGTTTAAAACTCATGAATGAATTTCATAAGCAAAACAATGTAGTAAAGACGGATTCACTGGAACGTCTGGAAGTCTGGTTTCTTTGGTTTCGTCTCTCGACGACGGAGCCCTGCGAGTTAGCAATGTATGCCGAGAGCTTCGCTGCTATTTTTTCCCTGCAGCTGCCGAGTGTCAGAGCTGGGACGACCCCTGCGCTCAGAACTGCCTAGAAGACATTTTTGGTGATAAATCCGGAAGGGGCTTACATACACAAAACATGAAGTCTCAAGGCCAGTGAATACCCACAAATACGGATTTGCCTAACACTTTGCTGTAGCAAATTTATGCATCCTGTAACTGTTACCACGAAACTTTTAAGTGAGCTACTATACAGCCACCGTGTGTCAAACTCTCACTTCACTGTCAATAAATCTATTGACAAAATATTTTTCTTATTACACATTACTATTTAACAATTACACGGGAAGAGTTTGGGAAGCACTGCACGGTACTAGCAGGTGTAAGAGGACGTGTAACTGTGTAATTCATTCATAAATGTGTCTGCACGTGTTAAATTATTTTAACCATTCGATAGCATGCAATGTGTATGTAGGGTGCCTGAGAGGCAACTGGTGTGGTTCTGGTGCGCCGCCGGTTTTACGGGAGAGCCTGCAGTGGCAGATATAAATTCTTAACAAATGCAGAGTGTGCATTTAAGTGTAATGAAAGCTGTTTGTCACCGAGGCTTTGCAGCGCCTGAGACATCAGCAGAGCACGCTTTCAGGACAGCGCTGCGCTCGTGCCCATTTCAGGGCCGAGGGGAAGGTCGGCTCGTCGAGGCGAACCGCGGAGCGCAGACCTGCGGGGGGTACGACGGCTGTCGAAGCACACTTACTTCGTGGTCGTGGTTTCTCAGCCCGATGCTGATAGACCGGCTAGCCCTGGAAATAACCGCCGCCATGGCGTACAAATTAATGACGATATCGGCCACTCTCTTCAGAACCAACTGCTCTTCCACTATCGTCTAGAAGAGTAAAAATTATTATTGGCTCATAGTTTGTCAATTTAAAACTTTAACCAAACGTTTTCTTCGCACTTTGTGTTCAGGTTCATTCTTATTTAGCACAGACAGGTAAGTTGTCACATAGAATTTCTACCCTAAGTCAGAGAGTTAACTGGATTAACTGTGCTCCGCCTTTTCACGGGCTTTCTGGCTGCAGCCAAACTGCTGCGTCTGGAAACCACTCTGGTAAGTGCCACTCACTGCCATGAAGGTATTAATAAGCCTGTTCAGAAACTGTATCGGGTAAAGTGGAAGGTGGTGGGGCCCAGTCTGAGAGGCATTCTCAGAACACAGCAGATGAACTGTCACGGGGTATTCGAAGCTCAGCCTCTCCCTTTCTAACCACCCCACTTTGCACGGCGTAAGTACAGGTCCAGCTGCTGCAGAACACGGGTGAACAGCACGGACTGGAAAGCTGCTGGTACAGCTCTTCATCTGGGAGCAGGGCAAAGGGCTCCAGCGACCACTCGCAGCAAAGTGCTCACAGCAGCCACTGGAGCAGGCACGACTTGTGCCTACAGAGGTAGAAAAAAACAACGAATTCACCAAGACTGGTGGGCTGGGTTTGTGTTTTTCTTTAAACATAGGTTGTCCATCGTATCGAATATAGCATTTCAGTGAGTTTTCTTGCATTCAACGGAAATGTGTTGTGTAAAGGAAGTCCTGGCTCCTGCCATACACATAGTCCGCTCTAGATTCCAGACCAGTTGAGAATAAACCATTCAATAACAAAGATAACAGAAAAAATAATAGTTACCTTGCCAAACCTACTTAGCAAGCCTCTCACCGTAGTTCCAAAATAATAAATGTTTTCTTCAAGTTTCTTGCCACTTTCCTATAAAACGAAACCGAAAATACAACCATTTGAGTAGTCTTCCAGGGTAAAACACAAGCACGCCCTGGCCCCTCAGACCAGGCCATCTGGCTGCGTGAGCAGCGTCCCCGCCAACACGCCAAGGTCTTGCTGCGGGTGACGCTGCCTCCCGCGGCTCTGCCCGCACCGACCCGGGCCGCCGGGGCCAGGGTTGCTGCTGGGTTTAGCAGGGAAGAATCCTCAGCTACCGCACAGAACTAGCTTTCCTTTTGTAATCGGCCAAGACGGGAGCGTAGCAGAGCACTGTTAGGTCTGGGATCCATTCGGAGTGATCAAAACGAAGGAACAACGTACGCGACGCTGAACAGCCACGCAAGTCTACTGAAGGAAACAATGACGTAAGCCCCCGAGCGCATGCCCCACCACAGGAACAGACTTTCCCTCGCTGAAAAAATGGCAGTTCCATTTTCTGATAAACGCACTGTTTATTGTCAACTTCTACTCACTGACCAGAAATCCCTTTTAAGATCATCTTTCAGCATTTAACATCTTTTCTTACCAGCTAAAAAGTTTCCCTATTTACCTAAAAGGAATGGGATTATAAAATGTTGATTCTTTTTCGAGGGGGGGAAAAAAAAAAAAATCACTGTTTAGATGCAGCCCTGGTCTCCTGAAGCCCAACTAATACTAGATTTTCTCTTGGCAAGCACTATTTTTTTCTAACATTCATCTAGTTTGCTGCTGAAAGCCAGACAGGCACCATTCCTTCTCTATAAAATAGGCATTACAATTTTCTAAATTTTCCTTTTGGTAACTTTTCAGTATAGTCTTTATACTTACGCAAATAACAGTTGGAAAAATTTTTATGCAGTATTTATTTCTGCACAGCAAACCTAACTCTTATTCTAAGTGCTGCAGGTTATGAAAAACCCTGCAAACCAAGATTTGGTACTACTGTGTGAATTCACCAGCAGTCTCAAACTGTGGTATTAAGTAGAAAGAAAATTTCCAGTGTCATGTTTGGCTTTTATTAATTCATAAACGCAGCTAATTTATTATGCTGGTTCTTGTAATACGAACGCACGTAAGTGGGCTTGAAGCTATTTCAAGGAAATTCAGACCCAGCGTGTCAGCTAGGTGAGAGCTGCTGTAGTTAAAGCCATCCGCCGACATCGGCTGGTGGCACTGCAGAACGCAGCGGGTTTACCCGAAGGAGGTGCCATGCTGTTAAGCTCCCTTACGTGAACAGAACAGAGTTAGCAAGTCCTAGCAAATCCTCTTACCTGTGTGCCTGGAATAGCTGGCCTGGAGGACAGGGGTACTGACAGAGCAGTAAACATCATTTCGTTACAGTTTTTCAAATCACGAAAAACATCATAGGAAAACATACCTTTTTTCTATTAACAGAACCTTCATCTTTGGTCATAAAAATTATTTACTAAGTGATTAAGGTAGTATGTGTATATAGTTCACAGAAATTCTTACCTAAAACTGCGTTCCTATTACTCAGAAAAAAACCTCAGTTTTGTAACTGAGTTTAAGATGAAGGGCAGCAACAGACCGTTACAAAGACTTCAATACTGTGAAGGCCCAATTTATGTAAATTACTAAAATGGACAAAAACCTGGATTTGGTAAGATTTGGAGCAGTCTTCACTTTCCCTTGACATGGAGAATCACAGAACGGTCTGGGTGGGAAGGGCCCTTCAGAGGCCACCCAGCCCAACCCCCTGCAGTGAGCAGGGACAGCTTCCACCGGATCGGGGTGCTCAGAGCCCCGTCCAGCCTGGCCTGGAATGTCTCCAGGGATGGGGCATCGACCGCCTCTCTGGGCAGCCCGGGCCAGGGTTTCACCAACCTCAGCGTAAAAAATTCCTTCTTTATATCCAGCCTGAATCTCACCTCCCTTAGTTTAAAGCCATTACCCCTTGTCCAGTCAATGTTGTAGATTGTATATATGTGTGTATATATTACAAAACATATATATGTATGTTACATATACATATGTATATCATATGTACCCATATGATATCTATAACCTAAGTCCTCACCCCCGAAACGGCACACACATCGGCTTAGATCTGTGGATCTCGCTGTTCCAACGCACTCGCTTTGTTTTGCTGAGCAGGGCATCGGGTTGTGAGCGGCAGCGCAGGCAATCGCGTATGGAAGACCAGAGCCTGGGTGTGATGGAAGAGCACCGTGCCCACCGCGCCCCTTACCTGGAGGCTGGGGTGCGCCACTCCGCGATCACCAACCAGCCCATAATCCACTCTTCTGCCCATCATGTCCCGAAGTTTGCTTAGAAACTCCCCCAGTGCCACTCCCACATTTCCTTTCTTGATTTCTCTAAAATGGTGGGTAAACAACAGCTGTTAAAGGCCAGTTCCTGGTTCACGAGGGAAGTTTCAGGAGGTTCAGATAAGCAGCTCAACTTCTAAATGCTTTACTAAAACACTTGCAGTTTGTCTATGCATCATCAAAAGAGATCCATTTTACCATGAAGCCTGAAGACCAATTATATGCCCTTAAAAGTACATGACGTGGTTCATATTCAGTTCCTCTCAGAAATACACTGAATTCCAGAGACCAGGGTATGTACTCAATGTACAATACAGCTGTCTTACCAATAAAACTTTGTATAAAATCTTCAGTTATAGAATTTTAATTACTGGTCTTGTAAGAAAGAATTTTACACAAGCTGGAATTATACGATAAAATACAGTAAGACCAAGATTCCTAAATCTATAAAACACCCAATTAAAAAGAAAGAAAAAAAAGACCCCTGTAACATGGAACTACCTTTCAGACAGATAATACATTGAAAAACAACTGTGGGGTTTTTCCTACAGTTTCCCCTATTATCTATAGTTAAAGAGTTGTGAGATTCCGTTTAGTTTACTAAAAACTATTAACAATAAATAAGAACATACTTAATTTTGTCTGTTAAGATTTTGCCTGCATATTGCATGCCCGTCAAAGCAATATACATTCGCAGAATTTCATTTGTTCCCTGTAAAAAACATAACATAAAGTCAGTGTCAAGTACAAAGCATGTTTAGTGTTTAAAAAAATCTAGATATTCTGTGCTAATATTTTGTACACACTTCCCCCCCCCGCCACTTCTTTTAATGGCTAAATAACTTGTGCTCTGCTTTTCCTTGAAAGGTTCTAAAACGCGTTTGGACTCGTAAGATAACACTCTTTTGCCAGAAACTGCACCCCCAGGTGAGGCTGCCTGCAGCAGCAGCAGAAGCTGGGGAGGTAGAGGCCATGTGGCTGTAGAGGACAGGGACACTGGAAGCAGGCAGCAAAGACAAAATACTCAAATTTTTTTTTTTTTTTAAAGTATACGTATAATTTTGAATGCAGGTTCTTTACTTAACTATAGAGTTTGCAATATTCATGAATGTTTTCCAAGAAGGTCTGTTTTGCCAGTCTTCCCTTTCTGTTGTTCTTGTCTGAAAAGATTACTCTTCATCCATCCGTAAGTATTCGCTGTCTTTGGCTTTATCTCAGTTACGAACTGATTTCATTTAGCTGGGTTGAGCCTCTCCTTGTTAAACACACGTATGTATCACAATGAAAAAGAAACCAGACTAAATGCATTTTGAGTACAAAGGAAGTTCTGCATTGCTCCAGTAAGGGAACATCTGAATAGCTGTAAAACTGCTCAGCGTGCCTGTCTGGAAAGCAAATGCGGACCAAGAAATTAAGACGATACTGCACCATTTGATGTCTGGGAACCCATTATATGACTGATTGTTTAAAGTAGATGGCTGAAGAATAAAGACCAAACCACAGAAGGCTGGTCGCAGATGAAAAGCACCCCGAGTACTGGCTCGGTGTCAGAACAGCAATGCCCCCACGACAGGCCGAGAGACGGAGCGGTTACGGCCCGAAGACGCAGAATTCGCCTGTTCGGAGGACTAAACAGGAGGGTTTGGCGGGGCACACACACAGCACAGCCTGGTGCCGGTGGACGGAGACAGATCCTGGACAAGTCTGCTGTCCTAACTTGCGCTGATCGACCTGCCTGCAGGTCCCTCACAGGCACGCCAGGATCAGTGACCACGTAAGCACAACTCCCTTGTCGGAACAAAAGAGTCACTCTATAGAACTGCTGGGATCAGCGAGAAAAATCGCCTGAATTCCAATGGTGTTCTGGTTTTTAAACAAGACTCCCTGATACCTGTCCGATGTGAAAGGTCTTCTCTGCTTCAACCAGCCCAGAACGCACCCCTGACACCTGGGTTTGGTTTTGTGATTCAGAACATCCATCAGACTCATCACCATCGGACCCCACAGGATGCAGAAGGACGGCCTTATAGGTTGGCTGGCTTTGCTCTTTCATCAGTATTGGAACTGACTCCTCCTGCCTACACGAGACGTTTGCCAGAGCAGCCGGGTGACTGCTAGGCACTGAACTGCAGTTTGAAAATTCTTGCCTGCATTAGTCTGCAGCTGAGATCTTTGCTGTCCTGACACCCAGAGGCAAACCATCACTTCTAAATGGTCCATCCAAGTCTGGAAGTCTGACTGAGATGTACAGATGAAAGGTCACTGATAATCCAGCTTGGAAACAACAAATTTCATAGCCAATTTTTTTTTTTTTTTAATTAAATGCACACCGATAAGTTAATTAAACTTCTAAGTTGATCTTTTGTGAGTTTCCCTACTTCACTTGCGAGAAGCACACCAGAGGAAAGGTTACCCAAGCCTAGGCACCAACAGAAGCAGCAGCAAAAGAACCAGAAAACCCTATTAGAGAAATCTATTTAAAATTTTGCCCATACCTCTCACCAAACCCTACGGCTTATATTAGTACAGATACATGAGAACAGCAGCAGCAAAAATGTTTCAAAATACGCTTGTTGCAAAGCAAGATGGCCAACTTCATTCTCCAAAGGCCCTTGCTTAGGCAGACCGAGCCCTCCCATTTCACCACGAGCCAGCATCGGCAATGCTATTCACTGCACATGAACAGAGGAGCTCCTCTGCTCAGCTGCAACAGTTTTAGGCCTTTATGCTGATTTAGAATCCTTTGGCCTGTTCAGAATGACAACAAACCCAAACTGGGGCTGTTTTTTCCCATGACAGTGCATTTAAAACAGCTGTCTATTTTGTTAAAAGCATCCAGAAAGTTTCTAAGTATTTAAGAAACTCTATATACACCACCAGTGTGTGTATATATATAACTGCAGAGGCACTACCTTGTATATGTATATTACCAGTTTGTTCTTTTCAGAGGCGAAGCTGGTGCCAGTTCCTACTCCAACTCACGCTCTGCGGCTAGTCTATAAAAGCCATCCTATCTTATTTTATTATACGAAAGTACTACCCGTATCTCCAAAGAAAACGGGACTGGTTCTTCAGTCTTACTCTATCAGACTTTGCAATGAAACAAACGCAGGCCTGTTCAACTGACGACGCGGGTTTTGGCTCAGGCTTACAGAACGGGAGAGCGTGAGTTTCAGTTTAATGTAAAAACAGTGTGTCCATACTTGCCTCAAAAATCAGCAGTATCCTGGTATCTCTGAGGTAGCGTTCGTAGGGGTAGTCTTTCATGTAGCCAAGGCCTCCGAGAATTTGCAGTGCTTCGCTTACGCAAGCCCACGCGCCTTCAGAACTGAACACCTGCCATTGAACAGTATTTTAATCACCGTGCTACACAGTAAATACAGAAAGCATTGCTGCGTTACTGTATCTACGTGAGATTGCTGTAATATTTTGTACTGCTGTTAAAGTGGTCCTGTTAAAAGCTCGCCTGAAACAGTATCCTCATGGCTCAGGGTGTGTATCTGGTCAAACTTAAATGGTTTCCTTGCAATCCACCAAAACGTCTCCATAAGGACACGTTCCTAGGAGAGTGCCCGCCACAAACTGAAAGTCAGCTGGAGCCCTTCTCGTCTGCGCGGATTCACCACCACACGAGTTCCTCTGAACTGACCACACCGTCAGGGACCACCAACAAGGGTGGGAAATCCACAAGTCCTCCCCAAGGGCGCCTGGCAGCCCGCAGCGCCAGCCCCACGCCGCGGCAAGGCCTTCAACAGTGCTGCTCCGGCAGGGAGGGCCTGGCTCCGTCTCTGCATCGTGCAACCAGCTCCGAGTTAAAGCCAGGACAGCAGCACCTTAGCCAGGCCTCCCGCTGGAAATATAAACCAGTGTCTTTTTTACTCTTGGCACCGTGTGAGGCCACGCAAAAACAGAGTTCAAGAGGACCATGATACTCCAAACCCGTTGGATGCAGTTTTTACTTCGTACGGTGACAGAAGCCTGAATCTAAGGCGATCAATAGTTTGGGGGATACAGAGAAAACAGTAATGTCTATTTTTTTCACCTAGCTGAGGTTTTTGTATCATGTGTCTGAATGTAATAGCTGAGCCTCTCAGCAATCTGGAATGCAGACTGACAAACAGGAGAGGTGTTAGACTGTATTAGCTTAAAGCTGCAGGCAAGCCTTTCAACAGAATTAATTACCTTGACCATGGCTGCCTCCACGGAGCAGTCTGGAAACCCTGGCCTGTCCATCATCCCTGCAGTGAGGTAAGCCATACTCTCCATTACATACGCTTTCACAGCCATAAAACAGAACTTCTCCTGTCAAACAGTAATGCGAGAAATCACACAGTAATTCAGATGCAAAACCCCAGCGTCACGCCTAAAGTTTAAGAGCACAACTGCAGTTTTCCTATATTTAAGATATTATCAAATACTGACTAATAAAAAGTACTACTGCAAAACAATAATGAAAAATCTAGAAAAGAAATATGTATTTATTCATTACATTTCTCACTCTAGACATTTCAGTGGTCAGTATACAGAAGTCTGCGCCAAGTTCACACAAATTTCATAGCTCTAGCAATTCTTTTAAACCAGTACAGCCAACAGAACCCCAACATAATCTATGTCCTTGCATTTAGTCAATACAAAGCACAGAGATTCAAGCTTTTCATTTTTCGTTACCTGAATTAATCCAAAATCGCTCAGTTTCTTATTGAATTGTTTCCTGGTACAAGCGTACTCGGCTGTCATTTCTTTAAAGAGAAAAAAAACAACAGTCCATCTCAACAGAGCAGCACTCTGACCGTGGCAGACCATTCCCGCCGGCAGGGCCTTTCCGCAGACTGGCGGGACGCTCCACCCCGTGCGCAGCAACCCCTCGCTGCTCCGGGAGCAGGGGCTGGGGAAAAGCACCCCCAAAACGGTGCCGAGCACGCCTGGGGACAGCGTGCCACAGGCTTTTAAAGAACAGCCCGGGGTGTGAACCTGTGCTCTTAGAGAAGGCCCATTTCAGTGCCGACTGCTTCAGAGCGATTTCTGTTTCTATTTTGGGTAACTGTTAGTAGAAACCAATTTTATTACTTATTATTGTGTATAAGCTTTGAGCCACTTATTCAAGTAGGAGGTTTTATGGAAGATTATACCTTCTAAAGGCAACAGTATATAGGCTACTCTCTTAGCTATTCTCTTATTCTCATTTTACCTCAGAAAAATTCAGTAGAGGCAATAACTTTCCACTATATGAACTGAAAAAACTTCAGTGTGAAAACACTGTAAGCAGGCTATTAATAAAAATTTTAAATAAAAATATTTTAGTGTTTTAAAGAAGTCAGAGCATGTTATGACTGACAATGTAACGATGTGATGATCAAGACTTGTGCTACTATTCCAAATTAACGGCATTATCTACCTTATGCAGATCATTTTTTTGCATGGCATCCTGCAATCCAGAACACCGAGTTCACTCACCGATCAATTTTTTAATCATTCCAGCAGATGCACTGCCCATGCTAAATCTTCCACTGTTTAGGATATTCATGGCAACCTGTGAGGAAAATGAAAGGGTTTTAGGCAATGTTGGAGCCACAGAACTTCTCCCTCGGCCACAATGGTCACTGCTACCATGTGTTGCTGGCATACACTTCCCATGGGCCCTGTCACACTTCGCCACGTGCTGGTCCCACAGCGTTCAGCATCCCAGCAATAATGCTGCAACACGAGGCTTTATGGTGATCTACTACAGCCAATTCCGTATTTGAAACAGCTTTCAGATACTGATGGTCCAGGGACCTGGAAGTAATCCTCTATTCAAACTATGTTAAGGTAAACAGTAGATCAAAATGTATTTACCTGCAACTAGACAAACAACATTCAAACTAGACAGCATTGCCAAAGTTTATCAGACAAAGAAGAAAAACAGAATGTTGCTTAATGTGTGTACACAACAGCCAAATATAAAAACCTTCTCTGCAGCTGACCTGCGCTGGATGCTTTCCTGCTTCAGACACCTTTCAGCAACGTACAAGAAAAGGGAAGAAGAATGAAAGGAGTAGAAACAAAATACAGATCAATTATGTACAAAAATAGACTTTGAAATCTAGTATTATTGTTTCTTAACAAGAGAAAGATGGGTGACTCCGTTCACAGAATCACAGCATCACAGAGTGGTCGGGGTTGGCAGGGCCCTCTGTGGGTCACCCAGCCCAGCCCCCTGCCCAAGCAGGGTCACCCACAGCAGGCTGCACAGCACCGCGGCCAGGCAGGGCTGGAATATCTCCAGAGAAGGAGACTCCACAGCCTCCCTGGGCAGCCTGGGCCAGGGCTCCATCACCCTGTTCAAACACTGTTAAGAAATTTAGCGAGAAGCCATTGTTCCTACATTTTAATTTGTGGTAACAATCCGAAGAAGAAATAATCAAAATCTCCTTTTAATATGTTTACTACATGAAATTATTTCATTTAGCATTTGGGTCTGGACTTGCCTGCTACAGAAGCAGTAACAAAGCTGAGAAGGACCATGAAGAACAGCTTTGCAAATCCAGACGTCAGCCTCCCAGAAAAGGCTGTAACAGCAGTGCCCAGCGTTAGCTTTACTGCTGTCACGCTTCTCTGGTGCGGTGAAGAGGCGCCAGCGCCAGAGGCAGCCTCTCAGTGTACTGCTCCCATGATTTTCTTGTGCAATAGCCTGACCCTGGCAAACCATCTGACAACCATGGGACCCTGGACGGGATCTGGACTTTCCTCAAACCTTTCCTGTTATGCTCCTTTCTTGCTCTCCCTTTCTACGTAATCCACAAGTCTGGCTGCAGAAAACAGCGGGAGACATTTCCCTGACTAAATCCAGAAGTTCTGCTGAAAATGTTGCTCCCTTTTCTGAAGAGAACAGTAGACCACAAAAAACAGTAAAGAGCCAAACAGCCAGCAGAACCAGTTCTACACCTGTATGAAGAAATACACAGAAATCTGAGATTACAGCACGCTCATGCACTGTGTCATTGAAACCAATTAATACAAAGCACATAAGGTAAACGGAGAAATGTGTCCTCCAGTATTCTTCAGCTTGGCAATGTTCATACTAGCAACAAAGAAACTTCAATACACAGAAAAAGAAAAAGGTCTCTTTCAGGCTTTTAAAAATCATCAGCAGTTATTCTTCAGCGCTTACCTTAAATCCCCCTCCTACTTCTCCAATCACATTCTCTATAGGCACTTTTGTGTTTTCAAAATGTACTTCACAGGCTGAAACACAGAGTTAATAGCTATGGAATTATTATGCAGAAATATTTAAAAGAAATTCAGGAACATAATTGACTCGTTTTGTAACAAGAAGTAGAGTTTTCCTAACGCGCTGTTTATGACAGAATTACACATGCTTTGCCAAAGAAGTCAGAATTTGGGAACACACTGTAGCTGACATCAATTACTTATGTAAAATATTCAAAATATAATTACTGTACATTGCATAAACACGGAACTATAGTTTCGTCTCTATTTTAAGGAACCAACAGAGCAGTCAAGTCCAAATGATAGACGGTGGCAAACTGTAACCACCAGTAAGCTTAAGAAGAGCCTGTGAAAACTCACTTTTCGATTAAAGCTACTTGGTCAGTGAATCTTCCGAGTAATTTATTTCACTGCATAGTTAGGGAAGCTTCACACGTGCAAAAAAGAATTATACAGTACGGATCGCTTATTAGGAAGGACTCGCAGGAAAAGCTAGGCAAAGAAACACGAAACATACTGCTATATGGAGTAGGTCTGGATTTGCCTATGAATTCAGATGATCTAAACAATTTTAAACAGTACAATAGTAAAACAATTTCTGTTAACAATTTTAAGTGATTCTTACTATTGGATCCTCGAATGCCTAACTTATCCTCAGGTTTCCCATTGGTGACTCCACCAAAATCCCGCTCTACGATGAAAGCAGTGATTTTGTCTTTTAGCTGTCCATCTTTATCAACCACCTCTGTCCTAGCAAATACGGTGAAAATACTAGCAAGGCCACCGTTTGATATCCAGACCTGTTTGGAGAGAGGAAAGATGTATAAAGAATATATTTGTTCTGATGTTGGGAGCACTGTTCTTAAGTGTTTCATAACACAGAGTGGTGAAAAGTTGCTGCTTCTTCCCTTGGAATTCTGGTGAGTGTTCTGCTACTAGCTTTGCCTCTTGTCAACACATTTCCAAGGGAAGCTGACCACAGAATGGCAAGTTTAGAGCAACTAAAAACATAGGTTGTAACATAGATTTGAACTGAATTAAAATCCATGGTGCATTTTCACAAGAGCTCGTACATCCTGCTACTTAAGGTACGTGAGGGATACAAGGCTAATAGAGACTGCAGACCCACTTTGCCCAAAGTTATTTCAACTCTTGATGAGAAGTTCTCCAGATCGGGCCACATACGTACGGCCTCTCCCAGCAGACGACTATGACAACTACAGACCAAGTCTGCAATGTACCAGATATTGCTGAGTCCAGAACATCTCTACATTTCTTCAAGATTGTATTTTGCCATTGCTTCTTTCAGCAGAACTGTTCCGAGCAGCCCTATTTCCAATTCCATGTCAAGTTTCCTTTAAAAAATAACTACAAAATCCGGCAGGAAGAATGAAGAGAGGGGAAAACACGGTTTTATGTTTCTTTTCACCCATGCTGTCCCAGAGGGAGCTAATTAACTAACTAACCAACCCTCTCTGAAGCTGAACACTGTGCGCTAGGGATACAGCGACGGAACGGAAGAGTGACTTTTCCTGTCTTTCTCACCAAGAGCTTAGTGGAGGTCATTCCCCAGACAGTGTGCTTTTCTACTTTCTCTGGCCCTGCACTGACATGGGGTGTCTTTTTGACGTGGTCATTCTTCACTAGCTGGAAAGCCTCAGAATTCTGACGCAGCTGCCAAGCTAGCCTCTTACTTAGCAAAACCGACTGACTGCAGTGCTGCAAAAGGCAACGATGCCTTCCATGAACTTGTAACAAAAACCCGTCGTATTTCCAGTCTGGGAGTGGATACCTTGGAGCCATTTAATAAGAAGTATTTCCCATCTTCACTGAGGGTTGCTCTTGTCTGGATGGACGCAGCATCACTTCCACTAAAAAGCAAACAAGTTATTAATGTTTAAAGAAAGAAACATACTTTAAAAAACAAAACTACATCTTTTCCCTCTTCCCATCCCTTAACAAGGAATGTTTACAGTTGTATTAAATAGTTGTACATAGATTTTAGTTTTTAACTAACAAAGGAACTTACTAGATTCAACAGCTCTGAAGAAACCTACTTAAGTTACCCGAGGGGACATTTCTGCTGATTAACACGTGTGTTATCTATCTTACAACCTGACCAGAATGCTCAGAATGCCACGTAAGCCACTTTTTTGAGCTACACATTGAGCTACGTGAACATACAATGAAACTGTCATCCTAAAACACAATCAAGTTTAAAATGTCCAAGTTGTTCCTCAAAAACTCCCACCCTGGTTTTACATCCAAAGTGAAAAAAAGCTCAAGGGAAGTGCAAAATAAACAGGTGACAGTGTCTATCAGTGAGCGCTTGGGCACATCAAATACCTTCTACAGGAGCAAAATTGGCAGGGGAATTACAACAAAGCAACTGAAGTTTACATTCTGCAATTAAAAGTTCATGGCCTTTCTTGACTCACCAACTCACTACACAATGTAACACCTCCTTGGAGGAAGCTTCCTCTTCCACAAATCGAAATGCCCCAAGAGCTTACTCCGGGCTCTCAGCTGAAGACAGCCGTGCAGTTCTTGGAACAGCCAGATCACAGCTCGTATTTTAATAGGGTTAGATTTCTAAAATTCAGTTCTAAAAATGATCATTTCTGTGCACTAGGACTAAGGTCTCTAAGAAGACTGAAGTTAAAGTTACTAAGACTAGCCAACTTTTTAAGTACTAGTGGGCTAAACAAAGATGTTAGAGGAATTGCAGACCACTGTTAGCCCTTGTTATTTTCCTGTGAGTTACTTCCAAGTCCGTTACACGGATCATTTTGTTGAAGCGCTAGTTAGATTTTACCTGTGAGTGGGGTAGCTTTTAGAGGGTCAAAACCCAACCTAGGGCTCCTGAATAAAAACCATCACTGATGGCTGGGAGGTATGTACATCACAGCAACACGAAAATTAGCAAGTAAATCAAATGCTCATTGCAAGTCATTCTAGCAGACAAGAATTCAGAAAGGGCAGTTTCAAACTATAGTTTTGTACGGACAAGCGAGATTCAGCTCCAAACATTCAAGTGGTCTCAGTCCTTCACTCAGTTCCCTTTACAATCACGCAGTAAGCCATCTGCCTGTATGGTTTTAAGAAAACTCCACCTCTTCTGCATTAACAGAATTTGCAACATTAGCAACAGTCAATGACTAAACGTAACGTCTTTGAAATGCAGTTGCTGCTACCTTTTCTAAAACCTAAGGAAAGACCAAAATATCCTGCTATTATTTTTGGTAGCTCCTTTACCACAGGCTTCTGTAATTTGGAAAAAGAACCGAAAGCATCCCAGAACAGTCACAGCACATTATTTCTGACATAGCACGAAGTAGCCTTTCAATTCATATTTGGTAATGCCAGAAATTAAGTGGATGAATTGCTGGGATGGGAACAATGGTTAGTGATTTCATGGAAACTGCCATGAGCAGCATATTGGGGAAAGATGAATTACATGATTTCAAATGTACCTTTTATTTATTTTTTTTAAAAGACCTATAACCTGAAGCCACAGGCACCAAATAATAAAGATTTAATATATTAACCAATCACTGTAATGAAGATGAAAATAATAAAAAGATTATTTTAGTGTTCTGGTGCTTTCTGCAGCTTTTCTGATTACACAACCAGTACCTTCCAGGCTCAGTGAGACAAAAAGCTGCAATGTGCTCCCCAGATGCCAGTCTAGGCAGGTACTTCGCTTTCTGTTCATCAGTGCCAGCAATGAGGATTCCCTAAATAAAGAATTAATAGAAAACTTTTCAGCATCAACCTGTGTAAAATGAAATGAAGCTGACACGCTTCACCAAGTTCAAGAAGCTTAATTTGCAAATTCTAGGGCACAACAAGGCAGTTTAACAATCAACAGACATTGTTCTTTATCAGACATTAAAATATGTCAAAGCTATCATCACACAGTTGTTCAAGACTGCCTTCTAGGGCGGGTTTCACTGAATTTATGCTGTAAGCGAAGACTTCACTGTTGCTCTGAAAGGCACCGAGACAGTCCTTCCTTTATAATTTGTCACACACCTTCATTACTACCACTATAATTTTATTTTAATAACCTCAAAAGCAGCAAATTTCAAAGCTCCTAATCACGATTTACTTAGGTTCCAAATTATTTCATCACACAGGCGTTCAACAGCATTCTGTGAGGGTGCACTTAATTATTTCTGTTGTATTTATTTTGTGCACAGCAGGTTTCTTACGAAGGACAAACAAAATACAGAAATACACCACAAAGCTAAATAATCAATGGTTAAGTAGCCAAGATACAGTCACTCAATAAAGTCAGGATTAACCCCAGCTGACCCAAACTGGCCACAGCAGGAGAGTAACAGCAGGTGTGTGTTACCCTACATTTCTCATCAGGCTGCTTTACAAATCAGCTCAGCTCACCAGCCCTGTTCTACAGACGACGAAATTTTAAGTAAGATGAGGAATAAATACTTCTTTTCAATTAGCACTGCCTGCTCAGTACCATGAAGAATTTTTTCTTGCTCTAATGAACTTACTGCTATTTCAAGCTTCAGACAACTACCATCCATCCACCACTAAAAAAAGATACCCGAGGCTGTATTATACAGACAATGAGTTAAAAATTCACATGCTTGCTATAGCACACTGATCTTGGGTAAGTTTTCTTCTCTAAGCTACCCCAACATGCAGCCTCTTTCAGCTACGAAAAGTTGCACCCTTATGAATTCTCTGCATGGCTGTCCCATCTCCCCACAGTTTTAGCCCTCTGATAATTTATTTATGCCAGTATTTATTCCCGCTTTATCAAGTTTGCTCAATTTTTTTTTAAAAAAAGGGATCATTTAAGGGTGTGGGGTTTTTTTTTAAATAATTACTGACTTAATGTTTCCCAGACTAATAATTTTCTTGTGTACTTCATATTCAGTCTTTATGCTGCTTGAAAGTCTGACACTGAGCCACTGGCAGAGGGTGCTAGGAACACTAACAAGCAACCTGACATTAGCACGTTCCACCTAACTTATCCTTCACCAGTAATTCTTCTTTGTTACACCCCCACTCCACATTTAAACACACTTCACCTCACCCTTTCTAGGCAAGTCACGTAGAACTACTTGGCATAGAAGAGGAGCATTACCTTCAGCCCAATAGCTTGATGAGCTGCCAGCGTGACTGCGATAGAGCCATCTAAAGAAGTGATTTCTCCCAGACGTGCGTACATGGTATTTGATAGACCAAGACCACCTGCAATAAATACTACGTTTTATTCTGAGTAGGTACCTTACAATTCAACTTGCCCCTTCTCCCGCAAAAATCCCTTTCAAGCACAGAAACATCAAGGTTGTAACAGTTAACTGAGGAGGATCTTCGTATTGACTGGGTACAGCACGTCCACAAACACACACCAGGTTGCTGCAGCTGTGCCAGAAGAACGCATTGTGCAAACAGTAACTTTTTTAATAAGCATGAGTTGTGCTGACCTTAGTTCTGTTCAGAAGCAGATGTGTTTGTGTTCAAGTGTGCATGCACACACAGCAGATACAGCATAAACCAAGAAAACAAGCTTGTTTAGAACACTCTGCACGTGAAAATGGTAAAAGATTTGGTATAACATTTGCTCTGTTGCGAACTGCTGTGCTTACAGGAGAACACGAATCGCGTTGGCCACATTTCCACGGGGCAAAAAATGAGCCGGACAACAAAACTGACACAAAACAGCTCCAAGCAGACTTCCAGACTGGTACTAACGAAGGATAAAATACAAAACTTAAAAAAAAATCTTTACTCAAAAAATGTGAACATATCACAAAACAGACTTGACACCAGCACATCCTTTTTGGAAGAATTTTGTTATCTGCTGCTGCAGATACGGATGATTTGTAAGGAGCCTGAAAAGAAGAGAAGTAGGATAAATCAAAGCTGCATCTGTATGAGCCTAGTGTTCAGCAACTTCATGTCACCAGGACTAGAAGCCCTGCTCCCCACAATTTAAGAGTATTTTATATATTACTGCTGAATAAACAACTTTAATCGAGATAATCTTTTGTGCAGGTTAATAATTTTCTACTCAGGACAGCGGTCAGGCTAACGAACATCTTATTTCAGCAGATGTCTCAATAGTCCTACTGCTTTACGTATACCGAACAGACACAAGAACAAGTCTCACAGCACTGCCTCTTACATCCTTCTCCTTCAGAGCATGCTGACACGAATTAAAACTTGCACTCCTCCCATCTATACGCTCTTGCTTCTTTCCCCCTTCCTAAGCAGTGCTGGGTTCAGGACTCAGCCTGGAGACTACTGATGATGCGCACAGTAATTCCAGCGATCCCCAAGTTAGAGAGCGCCATTCTTCCACGCTTTACAGGAGCTTCATTTTTCCCATTAATGTTCTGCATTTTAATGCTTCCAGCACACACACCACTATTACAAACCATTATGAACACCACCATGCAATGCACGAAGCACTGAATACATGTAACTGCAGAGTTTTAAAATATGCCAAGCACCAACAAAAATGCAGAAGGTTGAAAAGACAGGAAATGGGAAACAACCTCATTAGAAGCATGTTTTTTATGGTGCAGAAAAAAGTAGCTTGCTTATAGCAGGGTGACTGCTTTCCATCTTGTGGTTTTTATCCAGCATACACATTCACGAGGCAACAGGACTGATTTTCTACAAGTATGCTGAATGGATTGCAGCCTTTTACAAACCGGAAGCTGAGAGAACATCATTTCTCAAGCTTCAAAACCACACAAGATCAAAACACCAATAACATTTTATTTAATTAAAGTATGATTTTGAAGTCAAATACATTGCCTTTGAGACTCTTAAACTTAACAAAGAGGGAAACTTCTAGTTAATCAATAGTAAGCTACACTTCCAACACCACGATGCTTCCTAACACTCCGCTGTGAGTCCTGTCCTCTGTTTAGGTGCTTCCAACACCTCTTTCCAGTGGACGCTAACCTCCTGTCTTCTTCCAGTGTGTTTCTTAACTCCTACACACCTCTCTCTCCCATCTGGGTTCAGCTGCTCTGCTCAGATCCTTCTCCTCCCCAGACACTATCCTGAAGAGAAAAACTTCAAAGAGCTTACAAACCATTTTTCTACCTTACTCTCACATCACCCTGCCTAGTTCTGAATACCCATGAAAAATATTTAATAACATTTCTAATGCATTAACCATTAATTAATCAGCAGAGACCACACCATGTTACAGTACATGCAAGTGATCTGATAAACTTCAATGAATTTGTATACAAACACTGTATTTAAAGAACTGAAATTAGTGCAGCACAACAACACTAGTTAAGCTGCCTAATACAATAAACAAAAAATGTGTAACAGAAATGCTATGAAAAACGTTTAACATTAATATTTAATATTACTTTAATATTTAATATTACTTTAGCATGACTTTAATGTTTAATAGTACTTTAATAACTAACCAAGCAAAAACTGAGGTGTGTCTCCAGCTTTATATAGTATTACCATAATCAAATACCTAATTTTTGAAGAGCATAGTGTGAAACAATGTATCTTCCCCACTGAAACTATGGTCTGCAGATGGTAACAGTTTTGTCTTCCTCTAAGTTGGTCTCTTCAAAGTCATCTTCTCTTATAATAGAAAATAGATGATGCAAGGATCTTATTTCTTTATAAACGTTATACAAAATATGAGTTTCCATCCCAATTTTTATTTTATGCATCAGGATAAGATTACCATTTTCTTGAAAATTCCTTTGCAGGTCTAAAGGTTAATCCACTGAGGAAATGTCGTCTCTGATCTCAACTGGCACTGTAATGTCCTTTAAGACATAAACTCCGCATTGCATAGGAAAGATTTTACACAGAAGCTCTGCTTCCAATAAACAGACATTGTTCTTTCACACTTCTGTATGGGCAACCACATCCCTGTCTGCCCATGGCAGGGGATAGCTTTGATAGGTCAGTTCCGTGGGACACTGGAGTTTGGACCCAGTACCACCTTAGGATCCACCGGCAAGAACTGCAAGTCCTGCAGCATGTCAAGCTACGCTGCTGCATCCAAACAAAGAACAAAAAGGGAAATGCTATGCCAAGAGGAATTCACACCATCTAAAATTAGTTACCTGACTCAGGCGCCCAAGGTGTAAGAGTACGCAGAGCTCCCTGCGCAGCCAACAGACATTCTTGGTGCCTGCACCTCTCTGTTAGCGAGGGAGGAAGCCTCAGCTCCTAATTCAGACATCGAAGTCAAAGGACGACACATAGGACAGCGAAGACACATCGTGCAAAACCCCAGAATGCATTGCTTCATATAGACTCCTGTGTTATCTTTTTGTGATCGTTTACTCACCATACTCCTCTGGAATCTGCATGCCAAAGAGACCCAGGTCCTTCAGTCCTTTCAAAGTTTCAGGTGGGATTTTCGCATCTTGATCAATCTTCTTAGAGTCCACTACAAATACAAAAGGTTTTATGATTTAAAACTTTGTTTCTTCGTAAAGAAAAATCCTCTGAGGCTGCCGCCTTCTCACATCAGAGCCAAGGTCTCTATGTGCTCTGAGTCAGCAGCAGTATGATCTCTAACCTAACTATCTGTCTGAGAGCCCAGACCTGAAGAACTGAAATAACTTACAGAGAAGGGGGCTGCTGGAGCGCCTCATCCCTCCCTGCTGTACTTCTCCTCCAGCCTTCTGAAGAGTCTTTAGAAAAGACACAATGCCTGCTGCACCAGATACAGACACGCTTCTCACCCCTAACTTCACCAGAAGTCCTCCTTCTGGCTTCAGTCTGATCTCACGGACTGGCCTGTTTGCCTTCCTCCTCTCGTGGTCGGAAAAGCCTCAAACCCTCAGCTGGTTTCTCTAAGATTAATAAGGCACTGGGTTGGTCGGGGGCTGTTTGCCGCAGCCCATTCTCCTCCCTGCAAAGCGAAAAACAATGATTTTCTAGCCTTTTGATAACGATCACGCAGACAAGTCCTAAATGTTGCAGCGGGAAGTCCCAGTTCTTCTGGACACCACCACTCCACTTGCGTCGCCCACTTTATTACACCATTGAAGTCAAAATACAGACCCAACTGGACGGTCCCAAGAATACTGATTGTGGCTGTAAAGTCATGGCACATAGAGGAACAGGACTGTAAAGTGGGAAAAATCTGGGGTTTATTTAATTTTCTCAAACACTCTACATGTGCAGATTGTGCTTGTGCGTGTTATCAGATTCTATGGGTAGAATAAGCGAAGTATAGAACCACAGCATGACAGACTGGTTGAGGCTGGGAGGGACCTTATAGCTCATCCCGTTCCACCCCCCTGCCACGCGCAGGGAACCCTTCCACCAGCCCAGTGTGCTCAAAGCCCCGTCCAGCCTGGCCTTGAGAAGGATTTCCTACCTGAACTATGCCTAGGGCATGATTAAAAAAAAAAAAAAAAAAAGTACACACACGAATTAATCACAAAAATCTTGTTTTTACGAGTTATTCAAATTCTTGGGGGATTACAAGAGCTGTTCCGTACTGTGACAGTGAAAACAAACATGAATCGCATTAAGCAGCTCAGGAAGGCTGTAAGTGGCAGCACAAGGAACACAAGCACAAGAAGTGGTAACTCTGCAAAAGCAGTGGTGCTTTCCTAAAGAAACTTCAATGACGCTGTGACTCCCACATGAAATACAACAGGTGGAGGCAACTAAACATTCCGACGCTCTTCTAAGAGAAGCTATTCAGAAAGAAAACTCATTGAAAAAAAGACTTTTCATTCCCCAGACTAACTTTTTTAGCTACACAGCCTGAGACGCACACCTGTGGCATGCCATCAGCTGTTCTGGGGAGAGAAAGGTGGGGTTTTGCCTCTTTCTCCATTCTGCCCATAGAGACCAATCTGTGGTGTCTGGACACTGTCACGCTACGGAGATGAATCTCCTCACCCAATGCCAATCACGTCAAGTTTCTAATTCTTTAAGACTGCTCTCCTAACCTATTCCCCCCCCACCCCCCGCCCATAAATCACCCTGAATAGCTCAACAGGAATAGCTGTGAATTCAAAGACAACTAATTTCCACCTTCGGTTAAGATGCTATAATTTGACATTTTTATTCCTCCCTTAAATACAAAGTTTTTTACTCAATAAATGATGTTCCCCAACAGAACAAAGAATTAAAAAATGCAATCTGCATGAATTCTTAATTTACCGTCTAGTGAGCAACGTTACAATTTTATCCTTAAAATTACCTGGATCCCGCAAATTGTTATCTGTGACAAACACAGGCTTCTTCAGACTCCTGCGGTGTTTGGCAATCTAGACCTAGTATCTTTGTCAGCAGGAAACCTGAGACGACAGTGTTTTAACTGTCTCAGAAATTGCTGTCTGTAAAAATCAATTTTCTACAACTGTTCTAGACCTGGCTTATGTATTGCTCTGGTAACAGAAGAAACACCCTGCAACCCTATCAGGAATGCATATGGCTAATACAACTTTTCCCAAGTAGAATCACTACTCTAATGCTAAAAAACCATAAATGCTTTTTTTTTCACTACTTTTGTAAGAATCATCATTTATGAGTACCTCTACTGAATTTTGCTAAACCCAGTTTTAATACAGTAGGACAGTTAAAAATCTTCAGAAAAAAATTCACAATGTATGAAGCGGTGAATAGCATTATTCAACCAAACTAAAACCAACTTCAAATCCTACCTCTACAGAATTCTTTAACTTCCTGGGGTTTTTTCTGTTTATTTTTTCTGTTTCAAAGATTAATTTCTTCTCATCAACATTCAAACACTCCATATAAAAAAGCCATAAATGAACGTGCCTGTACAATCAGCAGCACTATACAACCAGCAATAAATGCGTAAGATAAATATTTAAAGTACAATAACTTTTTTTGTAACTAAATCACTATAATCACTAAATCACTTGCATGACTAAGAAACTAATAACCCTACCTTCTTCATTGAAAAACTTTTCCACAGGTCCTACAAACTGCTTGATCTCCTCTAGTTCTTCATTGCTAATTTCTGGATAAGGGAAGACTTCTTCCTAAAATAAGAGGCAAATTTATTTTTTTTTAAAAACATGATTCATGCAACTGAAATCAAAATTCAAGAACATATGCCTTTCAAGTACCAGACTCTAAAAAACTGTGAAAATTAAGAACTGTGGAAAATGCTCAGAAACAGCCTTTTCCACAGGATTCAACTTTGCTACGTAGCAAACCCAAATTAGAAGGTTATTACCTAAAAAACAAAAACATTAGGGAGAAATAAAGAGATTTTAAGAACTTTGAGGGCGCAAAAACCCTTCACCAAACACGAGTTTTGCCAATGTACTGCCATGTTGGGATTAAAAAGAAAACTAGTTAGCTTTAATTCGCATCGGAATCCATGTAGCGCTGTAACACTGTCCCGGCTCGGTCCGTAACCGCGTCCCTTGGCGCGTTCCACCGGCCGAATGTCACCGGGACAGCGGTGAGCGGTCCCACGCCGCTCCTGGCCAGCACCCCGGTATTCCGGGCGCAAACTGGGAGCAGGACAGCCGGCCGTCACCGCGCTTCTCCGGACGCGGCCTGCTTGGGGCGACTTTCTTGCTCGGCCCCTTTACTCGGGTCACTTCTCTCACTCCGGCTGATCCCTGACACACGCACGCTCCCAGCCTCGGACGAGGCGGCACCGCGTTAAGGCGCTGCTGTACCTCACGCCTCCCGCCTCCTCGCCCGGCAGCACCTCGGGCGACAGCCAGAGCTCCAGCGCTCCCCTCACAGCACCCTCACCGAGGGGTCAGGCCGAGCGTCGCTCCCCGCCGCCAGCAGGCGCGCCCGTCCCCCCGCCCGCCAGGGCAGCCCGCGCTGCCGAGCCGCCCGGGCCTGGCTCCCCGCCCCGAGGGACGGAGCCCCGGGCACGACCCCGTGCCCCGCGCCGCCGCTCACCTTCCGCAGCGCCCCCAGGAAGAGCTCCTTGGCGAAGGCGGGGCGCGGCGCGGCGGTGCGCAGGCGGCGGGCGGCGAGGGGCGGCGTGCGGGCGGCGCGCAGGGCGCGCACCAGGACCCCGCGCAGCGGCACCGCCATGGCCGCCGCGCTGCCGGGCTGAGGGGCGGGGCCGCGCGCCGGGGCGCGTGACGGCGTGACGCCCGCGCGCCGCCTCCCGCGGGGCCGGGCCTGGGGGCGGGGCGGGGCGGGGCGGCGCGGCCTAGGCCTTGGCACCGCCTCCCCGCGCTCGGGCCCAGCCCTCACCCGAGGGCGGCCGCGGAGGGAAGGGCGCCCGGCGGCTGGGTAGCCTGACCGAGAGCCGCCGTAAAGCGCCGGCCGGAGAGCCGGGGTCCGCCGCGGCCGCACGGCCTCCCCTCAGCCCCTGGCGCCTCCCCAGCTGCGTGCCCGGCCCTGGGGCAGGGTGGCTGCCAGCGGCCGCGCAGCCCTTGCCGTAGGTGACAGAACGCCAGAGTGTAACCAAGGCGATGGAATAATCATAAAGCACGAACAATGCTGCTGTGTCCCTGGTACAGCCCTGCCCATCCGGACATCAGGGCTGGGAACAGAGGGTTTAGTCCCTAGGTAACCATTAATGTTAAGCAATAATGGTGAAGGGGGATTTTTAATAGAAACAGCGTTACCAAATGGTTGCAGGTGTATTTGTGGTACCTACCTATTGTGTGAATTAATTGAAGCAAAAAGTCGTACATCTCCCCCCAGAGAAGTTAGTTTTAATTAAAACCAGCAGGTGCCTAGAACTGGTCAAGACGACCCGTGCCGCAGGGACAAGAGCCAGAAGAGGACTGAGTGCGCAGAAACTGTGATGAAGAGGATGAGCCTTCATCTTGGGACCCCCGACGACCACCACTAGGAGGCACTGCGCAAGCGCGGGTGGGAGGAGTGTATGAAAATGGACTGATTTGGCTATGAAAGGAAGGGCTTATGTAATCAGATGAATATGTATATTTTGATCTATACAGACTGCACAGAAGGGGTACGGGGTATGCACGTTCGGTGAAATTATCCCCCGTGCATCCGGCGCCGCAATAAAGAATGCTGCCTGTTAACGCTACATTGGTGTGACGAGGTCTGTTCCTGGATTTTTGGTGACAAGAGCAGCGCGGCCAGGACCCGAGGTAAACACGGGGAGGTGGTCCGGCTTCGTGCTGCTCCACTGCTTCCCCCGCCGTGCCTTTGGCGGCAGTTTATGCTTTATTAAAAAAAAAACAACAGGTGGCAAAACCATGCCGGGTGACCGCGCTGGGGACCTGAGGAACGAAACGCGGCTGGGAAACAGGCCTGAAACAGACAGCTTAAACATCTGCTTTAACTTCAGCTGGTGCAGAGCTGGGTTTTAGCAGGAGAAGAGGCAGGCAGAAGTCAGGCCCTGCGCAAGAGGTCACCGGTCAGTCGGCCGCATCTCCGCCCCACGCCCGCTGCCCTCCTCCGCGGAGGGCAAGGGTCATCATTAACACGCAAGTTCGTTTACACAAGGGTAGAATTAATTTGTTTGAAGTATTTCTTTCACGTCCTTTACAGGCTCTTTACTCTCTCATTTTAAGGATCACCATATCACAGAATCACAGAATGTTACGGGTTGGCAGGGACCTCTGTGGGTCACCCAGCCCAACCCCCTGCCCAAGCAGGGTCACCCACAGCAGGCTGCACAGCACCGCGTCCAGGCGGGGCTGGAATATCTCCAGAGAAGGAGACTCCACAGCCTCCCTGGGCAGCCTGGGCCAGGGCTCCGTCACCCTCAGAGGGAAGAAGTTCTTCCTCGGGTTCAGCTGGAGCTTCCTCTGCTCCAGTTTGTGCCCATTGCCCCTTGTCCTGTCGCTGGGCACCACTGGAAAGAGTCTGGCCCCGTCCTCCTGACCCCCACCCTGCGGATATTTATAAGCATTTCGAAGGTCCCCTCTCAGCCTTCTCTTCTCCAGGCTGAACAAGCCCAGCTCCCTCAGCCTTTCCTTGTAGGAGAGATGCTCCAGTCCCCTCATCATCCTCGTAGCCCTCTGCTGGACTCTCTCCAGCAGCTCCTCATCTTTCTTGAAGTGGGGAGCCCAGACTGGACACAGCACTGCAGATGGGGCCTCACTTTCGGCTGCCCTCATTTCGGTGCAGTCTGTGAAGAGACTTGCAGAATGCTAGGGGTGTAACAAAATGGCATTTAACAAAAGAGCCAATACTAAAAGTAAACACAGGCCTAATGAACTGATCTACTGTGCTTACTCATTTGCTTACTTATGACTTGTAAAATGTAAATCCTTTAATCTTGTAATCCAAGTAAATTGCCATTTTGGTTCTCTCTCAGGCACCGTGTTGCAGCTTGGGAATAGGAAAGGACTCCGAGGGTGAGGGGAAGGGAAAAGGTATGAAAATGTGTCTGATCGCCAGCTCAAGCAGCTTTGGTCAGTTTGGGGTTTTTGTGTGTACGTGTGTATCTGTTCCACTGGGGGATCCTCACATCCAGAGCCCTCGCAAGGCGACAGGCATCTGTCAGAGCACTGACCCGGCTGCCCGAAGCCAAAGCTGTCACACAAGTCTGTGGTGCTGAGTAGCACCTGGGGGGAGGCGAGGAAGGTTTCGCTCCTTCGGTCGGTGAATCGGCCAGGCAGTGCCGAGCCCAAACACGTGTGGAACTCTGAGGAAACAAGCCCGTCTCCACCAGAAAGGTTTTCCTTTTCACGGTCTCTCATGGATTGTAACAGCTGGGGCCAAGATGCAACTGCCGAGTGCTCATTTTGTGACGGTCCCTTGAAGGGTGAGTTTCTGATGATCTGGACCAGCTACCTGTCTTTGTATGAAACACGGATGCCTTATTTGTGAGAGAAAAGCCAGCCCCCTTTGCTAGCCCTCTGATGAAGGCAATAGATGGGACAGGCTACCTGCAGGACCCTGCTTCTCCGTACAACTGCAACGCTTTCACAGTGTCGTGGTGACAGGAGCACAGGAGAGCCAACTACCAAAACTGATCTTGAGCTTCTAATCTCCACACGTTCAGTTCTGGCTAAGTAAAGTCGTCTAAACTTATTTTAGTTTTGAAAGGTGAAAAAGCAAGAGGTGATGTCTAGTCCTGGGGAGGGGGGAAGGGTGGGGAACACTGAGATGGCTCCAGCCCTTTGCAGTCTTTGGGGTGGAGCAGTAACATCTTCCTGCCTCTGTAGGGTGCTTATGTCTGCAGCTGGAGGATGGCACGGACAGTAAGAGTGAAAAGCCTGCTCTGCTGCTCGGCCTCAGGACACACCGGGTGAACTCAGCAGAAGGCCTTCCCACACGGCGTCACTGAGATGGTGAGTGCTGGAGAGGGTGATGCCCCGCCAGTGCCCCATCCCTGCTCTGGGCAGAGGTGGTGATAGCTAGGACACCCTCCCGGGTGTCAGGGGAGGAGGGGTGGGCCCAGTGCCCTCCTGCCAGGCTGGATGTGCTAAGGACCCAAGTGCTCAAGCTGAGGCCACCCTCTGCTGAGACGAGTCGGACTGGTTCTGGTCTGTACTGGTTCTGTCTGGGGTGATCTGGCAACTTTAAAGACAGGATAAACAAAGAGCACAGTAAAAGACTGCTTGAAGAAAATGATCCCAACAAAACAAGGTGAAAACAAGGCTGGGCAGTGGGGAAACAGCAGCAAAAAGATGTCTCATCAGGAAGTTCAGAAGAACTCAAATAGGAGCCAGCACACTCCACCCTGCACATTCATTCCCTAAGCGTGAGAATGGTATTGTGAGCTTATCCTGAAAAACACCTGATTTTTTTTTCCAGTTGCAGAACTAATCACAGTGGATGGTAGCACACCCACAGCATGAAACTACAAGCAGACTATCACTTGCACACAGAGAATCCTCACTGACGCACATGGTTTCACATTGTTTATTTTGTCCCATACACACAACTGTTCCTAATGCTGTATGTAACTACAGTTGAAAGCACGCTCCTGGCAGCTGTGGTTCTTTCTAATGCTCTGTTAACACTTAACTCCACCATTCTGACCTATAAACAACCTCAGACTGCATTGCACAGAACTGCACAAGATGCTGCTAAAAAAAAATACAGTGTTTTTGCCTTCTGCTTCAGCAACATGCCCAACCTTTTTCTTTCCCCACTTCTGTTTACGACTCATCTCTGCTGTCTCTGCCACTCCACATTCATCTACATGTTCATAGCATTTCAGCTTCCTTCGAAATTGTTGGACTGCTCTTCACTACCTCACATTTTGTGATCAACCACGACTGCCACAGAGATGTCCATTTCAGTCTATTCCACAAGGAATTGCTTTATTGAGAAGGAATTAATACAAAAGAGATACAGATCAGTAAATGAGTATCATGATATTACCCCTTTTCCTTTCCTTTTTACCATATTTTTCAGTAGCCACTTAAAAAATGGTATTCAATAATAAAAACATCTGATATGTAGCTCCTTGAGACACAGCTAGTGTACTTACTGAAAAAGTGCCACTGTAGAGCTCAATTACTTTATAAAAATATTCACCAGTCTTTGCAGCACTCCCAGGTAAATGCATACAGTTCCTTTAGTAGCCTCTCCTCCCTTTATGCAATTGTTTTCTCCTTTACAATCAGACAGATGGTAGGAAAGTTTTGCACTTGAAATTCATAGTTGTCTTCCTCGTGGGCATGTGATGATGTACGCATTGCATCATCTCTACTGTCTTTGAATATTTAAAAAAAAGTTGGCTTACAAATTAAATCTTGGGAAAGGTGAGAGCAAGAACCGGTATTTCCACTTCTGCTCCTGGTTACATGCTGTGGAAGTAATGGAATGTGTTTGAAACACCGATCATAGAAACAGAGTCATCAAGGTTGGAAAAGACCTCTAAGATCATCAAGTCCAACTGTCAACGGTCGAGATGTCAACACGGTCACTGTATAAATACCTCTGTCCAAGCTAGCGTGCATCCGGGGTTATTGTGCTGGGGCTATCACAAGAAGTACCTGAAAAAGAAACAGACACCTATCGTTAGTGAAAGGGATTCCTCACAACTTGAGGTGGCACTTATAGGCAAATTGTCAATTAGCTCTGTCAGATTAAAAGGGAAGCACTAAATTATCTTATGTTTTTAAGTATTTTATTTTCTAAAGTATTTTATTTCAAAAAATAAAGCCTTAGAAATTTTTCTTTTACAGCCAAATAAGCTTTAGTTTCTCAAGAGAGAGAAAATAGGCCAAACATTGTATCGAAATCAAGTGTAGTTCTTGCTCTGTGAAGGAGAAAACCTGAACTCTCAATCTAGGAAACAAGCTGTCACTGTGGGAGTCTGCAGGAGCACATTTGTGGATGACGAGCCACAAGCCAACCTGGACAGCAGAGGTCTACGTCAGACACAAATGACAGCGGTAAATCCAGGAACAACGGTGGCTGCAAGAACACGTCGCAGTAACTGCATAAAGCACATCTTGGCAAATTATTCGAAAAATTTACAGATTGTTATAGCAGAAGAGTTAGCTCATAATCAAAGACATTTTTAAAAATTGCTGAAATGCTGTGGAAATTCAGGGCTACACCTGAAGCCCTTACAGCCCTACCTGGAATCCTCAGTACACGTCTCCTTGGGCTAGACAATGTCACTTCTTGTGACTGCTCTTCAAAACTCAAGCTTTGAAGCACAACAGAAGTATCTCACACTATGGCTATTGTGGGGATTTTCGCTGCCTTTTTAAAAAAATGTTATTTTTAATTGCAGCAAAGGCATTTTTGGAGCCTGGATTAAGGGCTGAGGCAGAAGCAGAGACACGGGATTGCCAGAAAGATGGAAAAGACAATACACAGGACAAATCATTGAACAAAAATACTCTCCTCTGTTGTTGGAGATGGATATAAAGGAATATTAGCCAGTGAAATGAAAGTAATGATCAGTCAGGAGCACATGGTGAGCTTACGGAGGAGGAGAATGCTCACAGGGGTTGTACCCCACTGCAGGAGCGCAGTCCTGCCGAGGTCACGCACTCGGCATGAGACATGCTCCTTGGCTTCCTTGCTCCCTCACCACCCCTCAAGAAAGCATTGGCTTTCCTGCGCTCGGGAAAGGCACCGTCCCCTCTCCTGCTCCCTGGCCTGACCCACCGCTCCATGGCACCCGCTGCACGGGGACCTCGAGAGGGAGAGCGACCACTGGTTTGTGCAGCTCCAGGAGATGATGGGTTCCTGTCCATGGATCGCACGCAAAGGACAGGCCGCGCATACTCGGTACAGCTGGATCCAGTGCCATGAAACTCCATGGCTGAAAGTCAGGTTGTCTCCCTACTAAAAAACAAAAAATCATAAGGGTAATGATTAAATGAATTAACTTCCAACTGTAGTTTATTGCAATACCATTGCTGAATAGCAGCCGCCTAACCCAGAACGCCTGCCTAGAGGCCTTGCTTTTTCTGTTTCCCCAGACAAAAAGCTCCTATCTTTGTCAAACACTTGTTAATGTACTATTGTGGAGCAGAAATGAGTTGTAGAGAAAGCATTTTTCACTGTGCACACCTAACTTTTTATTTGCGTTAGAATGAATTTACCCTGTTAATTTTATTAAAGACAGATTGTTTTTCCTTTGCTCATTTTATATACCTGTTTAAATCGCTATGTCAAAATAGGGAGAAATAAACGAAAGCTGAAGTTGTGTATGTTATTTTACAATGGAGCTGATAAATTGTATGCTTCTGTGATTTGTTTGAGCTGGCTGTGTCTTGTGAACAATGATGCTAATTTCACATCTCAGTTATTGCAAAAATGCTAAATAAAGGGGATTTTTTTCATAACATCCCTAAAATATGCATTTATATGTATAATAAAAATAATAAACCTCATCAGCTAAAAAAGTGGTGGTTTAAACTCAGCATCACCCACACAACTTTCATCTAAGCCTTATTTAGCGTAGGAAGTACTTCAAGCAAAGATCTTAATATAAGCATTTCCTAATACTCATGATCAGCCTCATCCTGCAGATGATTTAGTTTTGCAAACCAATATAGGATTCGGCTTTAATTCTTGAAATAATAGGAAGAAAAAAGAAAGTCTACTAAAAATACACTTAAAATTAAGCATTTTCCCATCATTTGTGTATTTTAGATGTTTCTATCAAGTTAGCTGTGCTACGTTCTCCGCTAGAAATTTTATATCAACAAAATATAGCAGCAAATATCACTAAGAGGCTAGTAAGTAGGTTAAAAATCCAGTATGCTTCCTTTTGAAAAAGGTGCATATTATGCAGCTCTAATACCAGTAAAGACTTCTTATGGCATGTTACTGTAAGTACACTGTTCATCTCATGCAAATACATTTGTCAGTACATACACATGCCGCAATACCATTTATCGCACATTCCTAGCAGCACCAGCATTCTGATACCCCGTGACAGTTGTTTGAATGACTACAGGAGGAAACCTGAACGTTGGCTTAATGTTTCAAGCTCAGTCTGAAATGCTGAGGGGTAAGCAACAGTGTATGGGCGATATTCTGGACTCTGTGCAAGGCATTTAAAATAATTGGGGCTCCCAGATCTCACCTGTGCACAGGTGGCAGCTGATTAATAAGACACCACACAAATCTTATGTATACCTCAAATAAATATATGTAGGCTACCACACTTGTTGTTATGAAACTCCTGGATGAAAATCAACCATTGAGGCCAACTGGAAAAAAAAGTTCAATAGAATTTGTAAGATTTTTAAGTCAACAAAAACCTGATGAGAGATACAGATAAAACATATCTCAGAAGTAAAAGGCATGAAATTCTTTACTTCATTTTCCTGTCTTTTCAATATTGCATTGCTTTATTTCAACCAAAATAATACAGAAAATACCTGAAAAGTTATCCCCTTTCAAATAGATGCTCTCTAGAAGAGCTTGAAGCAACTTGTTATTGCATGAAAATTCATTCATGCAATTAATGTGCATACTGATACATGCACACAAATGCCTAAAATGCACAAACGTAGGCCAAAGTTTAGGAAAAGTTTCCAAATATTAGACTTCTGACTTGCAAAAGATGTGATTTTCAGTTACAGCTTTTGAAAGAAAACCTTGACCTTTTCCTAGTATTAAGGTTAGCGTGCCTACCCTCAGTACGAGGGCAATATAACTTCTCACATGAAGGCATTTTTCATTAGATATGTACACACAAGTTTTATCAGAGATGTATGGAACGCAACTCATTAACATGAGCATCTAAAACAAATGAGGATATTAAAATTTAAGAAAAAAGCATCAACAACTGTGAGCTATTAGACTGTCACATGCTTAACCTACATAGACTTTTTTAAATTAAGTTACTTGGCTTTGCTGCAACCTGTGGAAATCGATCACGCAAACCGCAGTTGCTGCTGAGGCTCCTTTGGCTATTTATTTTTCTTCAGTAGTGCCAAATCGTAAATGCTTTCAACCCAGTCTTAGTTTCAGTAGGAAGCAGCATCATTTAGACATATTATGTAGGTCCTACTTTTAAAATGATCAGGAAAAATCCCCAGACTTACAACAACATTTACAGGCTCCTACAGGTAAATTAGAGAGAACAGACTATTTGCCTTCTCAAAATGTGCATGTATCAACATTCTTAAAATCTTAGCTTCTAAAACAGGAACAGAAGTACCAGTAAAGAACATCACTGCAAATTCTTCTATTTCCACTAACAGAACGAAGCATCGGTTATCTTCTAATGTGTCACACAGCTCAGACGGATGGCATGCTGCCACGTATCTAGTGATAAATGCACATTTACCTATAAAAAAAATCATTGATCAAGATGTACATCCTGAAATTACAGCCATTCAGAAATAGGTCCTAGCCGACTATTCCCACAAAATAATACAAGAATCTCCTAATATTCATAGAACAACTAATCACACACAATATTTACTTTAAATTGGTAGGTAAGCATTAGTTTTCACAGGCTTTTCAGGCACACTATAATCCCCTCTAAATCTAGGAAAAGCACAAAAATAAGAACACAATTAAGTATGCCACAGGCAATTATCTAAAGTAATTGCAGGAGTGTAACATCAAATATTGTGAAGGCCACGTGTGGCAAATACGCCTATGCAGGGATTCTTTTGTGATGTAAATTAAGACACACAGACAATAAATACAGGTACAACTAGTAATGGGATTATACTTACTCAGTTACATCACTTCCTGAAGTATGATGACGGTTCCCTGCCAAAGGGTGTGTGGAAGCAACGAACGCTCGATCCAAAGAACGTCGGTTACACTTGGGAAACGCAGGACTGCACCCCTGGGAAGGACAAACTTGGAACACTTGGGAGTCAAGGGCAGATGGTCATCGCAATAGGAGCTCCTAAGGCGACGTGATAGCCGGAAGATTGATGAGATCAGTTGAACACGCAGGACAGCTCGTGTTTAACAAGATTCAATACCTGGTTACTGTTTTTTAACATTAGAATGTTTTGACAAATAGTACACCAAGAAGCCTCTTCAGTGTTAGCTCTCACTGTTTGCAGATCTAGGTGTTGTATTTATTGCTCTTTATTGTACTTTGGAACTAAATATATTTACAGCACCACCAAAGAAGTGAAAACCTACTGAGAAGGGATCACAGTCTCCACAGTACTGACCATCATCTCCACCAACTTCTCCTTAATTTATGATGAAGACTGAAACCTTGGCCCCTTTGAAGTGAGTCGCAGAAATCCCATTGACTCAGTGGGGCCAGGATACCATTGGAAGGAATTTCCTTCATTTCAAGTCTGAAGAGTTGAAGTCCTTGGATTACACAAAATGAGAAACAAAGAGTTTTAAATGATTTATTTGATTTCTCCACATGATCACAGTTATAGTTTTACATCAATAGGGTCTGTTACTACTTACAAACAGAATGCATGTTAAAATGAAAGCACTCCTTTCTTCCCCATAGTTACAAAAGGGGTCTCAAGCCTCCCCAGAACAGAAGCTTCTTGTAAGCATAATGTTTTTTAAGTCTTTAACAGTCTGCATTCAAGACCTAATTCTAACAGTTTAATACAACTCCAAGCTGATTTAAGTTCCTAGCAGGAGACAGGCAACCTCCAAGTGACTGCAGACTTACAGTAATACTAATTTACACACTATGTACAATTTAGAGAATTACCTATTCCCCCTACTGGTCCCATTTTCACCACCCCCTTTTCTCTTTTCCAAATTTAGTCTTGTTATTGGTTCCACTTTTCTTTTAAATATATACACAATAATCCATTTTGCAGGCAAGAAGTGTGATGGTATTTTACAACGGAACAGCAAAATGCATGCTTAACTGCAGAAAACACACAGCTTCATATGGAACAGCAAGTCAACATCTAGAGATTTATTGTTTAAATATCTGCTGACTGTCTTTCAGCTCATTTTATCAAGAAACAAGAGCCTTCTGCTGCATGCAGTACATGATGGGAAAATCATTCTACACCGTATGTCAGACGTGGGTTCTTTTAGCAATACAAGACGCACGTTATATTAGGATGAACTTTGTTTTTTGTTTTTACATTGTTGTACATTTCATTCTTAACTTAAAAAAATAAAAACCCCAAATATATATTTGATTGTTGTCCCAGAAAAGATTTTTGTTGCCACACCTTCATTCTTTATGTTTCCCTTTCATTTTTTCAAATCAGCATTACTACTTCACCACATTATTTACGGGAAAAGAGAAACACGATCACCCTATGCAGCTCTGTACCAGTTTTTAATTGGCAATGGCATTTGCAAAAACCCCTCTCAATTCTACTTCTGCCTGCAGGCTGAAAAAATTCATTTTCTTAACCACACGCAGTGTTAAAGTACTACCATCTTCCTATTCGAGACATGATCCACACTGCTCTAAGCAACTGTTAATCAAGGACGGAGTCAGAGAGGTTATACTGCAACCCTAAACAAGCAGCAAAGTTCTTAAGACTTATGCTGACACCAAGACACATCTATTTGTTTAAAGTACATACAAACACACAATCTAAAAATAAATAAATTTTAAAAATTCCACTGTTTCTCTTCATTGACTTGAAATAATAGAGTTTACAAATACTGTGCTCTTATATGACCTTTTTTGTTTTAAACTAGCCTCAAAACGATCCGTGATTTTACACATGCAACTTAATGCACCTAGCGGGTAGGCACAAGCTCTGTCCCCATGTGTACATGAAATCATGTGTAAATGGTTTCTTGGCATGCACGTTTGTGACATCTCTTGAATTTAATTGATTGCACATGGAAAATCAGTGCTCAAGCATTTAAATGTGGCTTACTGTGTAAGTTTAGAATATTCATATGTAACTCCAATTTAAATGAACGAAAGGGATTTTTAAACATAAAGCAAATGCAGATCTGGGAGATTTAACATCTTCATGGTTAATTAACACAGCTAGAGTCAGATTTTCCTCTCCACTGCTACCGCATATCCTGTGTTCCATACACCCGCCATTTTACTTACATTGTAACTCTGCATCTGAAACAAGCACAGACTTCGTCACTCAGTGAAGAAGAGCATTCTTACCTCTGTTTTTAATTAAGATGCAGTTTCTGAGAGATGTTTGTACCCGAATGGTTCTTTATCTTTTCTGGAACAACCTATAAATTACAGTTAGACTCTACTATTGGTACAGATGTATGAAGAAAAGTCTACATATTGAAATATGTTATCACTTTACTTCAACTAATATCAACAGTAACACTGATATATTTTGCAAATATACAATATGTGGAGTGTAGCCTCACACTAATAACATCAGATGACATGCAGACAGTTCTACTTTCCCTTCTAAGAACAGTACATATTTTTTTTAAACTGCAAGGAACAGAGCCTCAGGGGACCCGTATGAGCCCTCTTAAGGTAAGCCTCAAAATTTAGAATAGTATGCGCGATACTTCAAAATAATAATGTAACTAATCGTTCTCTTTTCTTTTCATGAAGATAATTTAGAGGAGAAGGAGCAGAAGGGGAAAACATATTGCACATGTGTGAAACAAACGTGGACAGCTTTAAACAAATGGCTAAACTCTAGATTGCTGTATTTGCTCTCTGTGGAGGTTAACAAAGTGCTCAGTTTGCAGTTCTGCTGGTATTGTGATATCAATAGTATGAAAGGGAAAAAAGTACTCTACCTCTCCCCCCGCCCCCCCAAATATTAGAGAAGCCATGAGCAAGCCGATATGAAAAGTCACTCTCTTGTTCTCATGTCCTCATTATTCCTGCCAATTTTATTACTGTTACATAGAAAATCAACTGGTGGTTATTATTATTACTTTTACCCATCTCATACTGGAACTTTTGCTCATCCTCTTCAAGGTTTGCTTTTAGGCTGGTACAGTTTTGCAGTTGTGATTCCTTTGTCTCTACTGTTTAGGTGTAAAGTCCTTGCAGTGGCTCAAAATGCTGAAACTACAAAGTAGGCGCCATGTATAACTTTGTACAGGAATTCGGGATAAAAATTGTATATAAATTTGCAAATGGTTTGATTACAACACATAAGCAACGACAGCACAGCCTGTTTTTATGTGATGTCTTGCAACTAACTGGACTATGAAAGTGAGGGTTTGAGCATCAACTCAGCCTGCTGAGTGCTGGGCACTTTCAAAATGTGATGAGTAAAAATGGTGAAGCCACTTTGTTGCTAGCACATGGCTACATGGAATTACTTTTTTTTTTTTATATATATATATATAAAAACCCTATACTAAATTCTAAAACAAACCTTCAAGTTTTAGAGCACTTCCACCTGGAAACACTCTGACTAGAATTCAGCTTCATTCAGGGTAAAAATGAGAAATTATGGTAAACGGGAAACGAAGTAGCTGAGAAAGATGGAAGTTTGCCATTTTTATGTTTGAGATGAATGTTTTTGCAGTGTATACATGCACCTGTCGTAACTCTTCATGTGTGTGCATTAAATCATACGCATACAAAAGAAATGTGGATCATGTAAATTCACAGTTATCACAGCCATTAAAGTGTCTAAGAATTTGTGACCAATGCTTGAAGATGACCACTGGTAAATGGTCACCCTACATTGCTACGGTATAATTACTGCATCTTAACGAGTTTGCTTACCTGAAATAGCAGAGCAGTTATAATACTGATTACGTATGATATTACAGTGTTAATAAAATAAGGATTTATACAAAGCAGTATTTGACTACAACATTTAAATGCTATGTTACTTGGCACATTTAGTAATGATTGCTTAGAAATCCTAGCAAGTCCAGAGGACTCTTAATGAAAATACTGAAATGTCTGAAATTTGTTTCTAACGTTTAATATTTTTTGGTCTACTCTTTCATATGCTATTCATTTATTATACTGTCCTATCAAGTAAGTGGAATTCCTTGTAAAGTCTATATTGCTAGTTTTGTGGACTGAAAAAATTTCTTTCCAAGCACAAATGTTAACTATACAGTATATATATATATTTATATGTATATATTTATATTATATAAAGTTTACTTACGTACTTTCATCAACCATATCAGGTCTACTTATTTGTTTTGCCCATTGACAATAAAAGAGCAAGAATGCAACACTTGGTTCAGTATCACTTTTTTCCTTTTTTCATAGACTAAGTTTTTATTACGCCTGTAAAATTGTCAAGGGATTTGGTGTAAAAGGTAGCTCTACTCGTATTCAGCAAGCAGCATGTTTTCAAGGCAGTTTGGAAATAAGAACTAACCAGATGGTAAGCGTCTATTGAGCAGATAAGTAAAACCAGTATCGACTGCGCTAACTTGAATGATTTTATTTCGTAACAGCAAGCCTTCAAGCTCACACAACTCGGTTAAATTGTCTAGGTAAAAACTGACAATATTATTTGTTGCTTCTTCTAAGTGCCCTTGTGACGTTGTTTAAAACTACAGTTATTAGGAGGGCCAATACGTCCTAGACTATTGTGCTGATGCCGCTGTGTTTGGGCTTGGTGCTGGCTGCAGTGGAGGGAGGCGGTGGCGGTCCGTGGTGATGCTGAGAGTGCTGGGGATGAGAAGAGTGCCCTGGGTGCGGAGGGGGCAGCGGCGGATGGGGAGAGTGGGTGTGCTGCACGTGGGGGTGCTGCATGTACGGAGGGTGCTGGGAATGGGGCACGTGCTGGTGATACTGGTGTGGGTGCTGGATGTGCTGGGGAGGGTGGTAGTGGTGGTGGTGGTGGTAGGGCGGTGGGTTCTGCTGCATGTGGCAGTACTGCGAGTGGTGCGAGTGCACTTGTGCCTGCGTCTGCCCCTCAGCTGGCCCTGCATGATGCATGGCAGAAGGATGCTGTGAGTGCTGCTGATGTGGGATTACTGGAGGGTGCGGAGGTTGCTGTGATGAGCCAGATGGTGGATGGCCTTGGGAGGGTGGCTTTCCCCTTTTACTACCAAATAAGGAACCTAGGAGTGAGGAGGAGTTAGGCATAGTCTGGTGAGGGCGAGATGGACACTCTCGGGTTGATGTAGCTCTTCGGCGCATGTGAGGACTGCTAATGATGGACCCCTAAAAAGAAATTAATAGAAATAAAAATTAAAAAAAAATCTTAAAATGTTTAAAAGAAAAAGTTCACACTGACCCACAAACTCCTCCTTCAGTGTTCACATGGGTGGACTATGTTAAGAGTTCTAGGAAAAATTTTATTTCCACCTTCTCTAAGTTGCCAGTGAGGCATTCATGCCCTTCTTCTTGGGATATATGAAGCATTAAAAACTTTTTCTCTCAGTACTTTAACATCGAAACCTATGACTTTAAATGAGAAAAATGTCACGGAAGAGTAACATGATGTAAGACTTAGGAGTGTGTTTTTAAAGGAAAAATACATTTTAAAATACTGTGAAAAATACCATACTTGCTTTTTTACAACAAAAACCCCTATATTAAATTCAACTAAATAGTTAAACTCACAGCAGCAAATATTACAGTTACAATTCAGATTTCAAAACAGTATTTTAAACTTTTTTTTTTTATAGTAGTTTTCCACTACTATATGCCACAGTGCTGCTTCTAAAGCCTACCTCTGAATTATGTGTTAAATGGAACCATACCATTTTTGCCACTAAGATTTCTGTGTGATTGTGTTCTTCTGCCCTGTGGTCCAATGTTCTCTATTAAATAGCCTGGAATGCTGTATTTAGTTTCTGGAAGTTTGGGGGTTGTATTTTTTAAAAAGAGTTATGGGACACAACAGTACTTAGGCAAAGTGTGCTAGAATTAAACTGCAATCTACCTAAAGCAAACACAAACAAAAAAAAAAAAAGAAAGAAAAAAAAAGAAAAACTCTGCAAGCTGAATCCAGAGACATGAACAGTATATATATATATAAATGGTTTGAAGATGAATGAAATCTCATGAAATCCACATTGAATTCACCTACAATTTCTTTCTCCCATGCCCTATCTGTGCAATTCCATGGTGTCATGACTGCATACATTTAGCAATTTAACTTGAAAATAAGCAATGGGAATGGTTGAGCATGAAAGTCAATAGTTGTAGCTAAATACCAAACAGCAAGAACAGTGTACTTGGTGACAAAGAGCAAGTGGGCTTTTAAGCTGGGACCAGACTGAAATGGTGGCAAAAGGACACATCATATTCATTTAACCATGCTTGCAGGAACAAAGGGAACAAGGTTAGCTCAAACCAAAAATGGCATTGGTCTAAAACAAGCTGTCAGTGCTTTTTAAGCTGGAAGAATACGGAGTGAGTAGCCTAGGCATGCATTTTATTTGAGGCAGGCAGGTTATATGTTAGAAGAAAAAAAGAGCAAAAAAATATGTATATAAAAGAAAGGTTTGAAATGCACATCATCACATCCAGCTAGACATCAGTAACTTCCTACTTACTTCCATATTGCTGTCTAGCGATCCTGCACTGCTGCGTCGCCCACGCTTGCCTGCCCAGGACATGCAACACCATAGATTAGAGACTGAGACAAGACCCCCGTGAAAAACAGCTGCTTTCCCTGAATCACTAGAGGAGTCTCTAAACGCAACTAGAGGGGCTGCAGGGAGGTTAACATGGCACTGGACTGGTACAGCAGCTACCAAGGCAGAAAATGAGATTTTTTAGGCCATTAGTTATATTAAGCTTCTGTACCTGACTGATTTTTAAGAGGTGGCATTGTTGTGAATCAACTATCAGTAAGCAGGGTGTGATTTTTAAAAATTTGTACAACTCTTAAAATGCATGTATTTTAGCATCTATATTTAGTAGTACAGTTATGATTTTGACCAGCAACAATTTTAAATTGTTGATTTCCTGGCATCTCATTGTCTACGAAGTGTCTTTAGACTAACATCATATATATATATATAAAAAATATATTTGTGGGGTGGTATTAATTTAAATACAAAATTTCATATTGGCATATTCTGAACTTCAGTGTGGGGGATTGGTGAGGGACATCGGTTTCGTCATTTGATTTTCAGTTTTGAACCTCAGTGGATTTCATATAATCTTCTTTCATGAGGTTTTAAAAAAACTAAACTTAATTTTCAATCAATAAATCCGGAATCTGTCTTGACATTATGGCTAGGTTTTGTTTGTTTAGCTGTGCAGTGCTTTAAGTATGATGGATTTGTTCTCCAATATTTTCAAACTGCCAAAGACATTTCCCTAAAACTACCTGTGAAACACCAGACTGTGTGCCTGAAGAGGCAGAATACTGCAGTGGCTATACATAGGACACAGGATCCCAGATTTTCTCTCTCATTTCACAGGAGAGAAAATAACATATGGCTGCAGTGGAAACAGGTATTTTTTAAATGATAGCTTATTGACAATTGCTCTGAGAAGTTTCTCTTCGCTGGCAGGGTGTATAAACACAGCTAACCTTTGAATTCAGGGTGATCCAGGTCTCAAAGCTTCTCTAAAATCGACGTGTTTTTAGAAACCTAAATTTTCTCAATGCTTTCTCCTTGCTTTCCCGCAAGGCCATCTACCAAAGACAATCTCCACATTGCATTGCTGCCTTCAGAATCTTCTGCTCTAACAAGTGGTTTTGGAAAGGAATGTGAAGATTTCAGCACCACTGAGCCACGTACCCTCACCTTTAGAAGCCTAAAAGGCACACAGTATCAGAGCTAAAGAGAAGAACTTTGGGACTGGTTTGTAAGTGGGACACAAAAGGGATTCCTGGGAGGTTCACCCTTACTTCTTGACACACCCTCTCATAGATCAATTTAGACTATCCATAATGTCATAAGATTAGTATGACCTAAAAATAGCACCTATTGGATCTGTCAGCATAACTTTGACCTGGCTGGTGGTGGGATGCCACCCTGCAACAGAAGTTTAAGAGCTACAGTTCTCTTTACAGTACTGTAACGTTTCCCCACCCTCTCATTACCCTCCAGAGCTACTCTCCAGTACAAACCCCTCTACACTGACATTAAATTGAGGGGAAGGCATTTGTGGTCGAGGTGTTTTGTTCAGCTTGTTAAATTTGTTGGAATTTTGAACAATTCCCCTAGACAGGCTCTTTGTCAAAAGCTTGGCAGTTCATCTCTTGCTGCAGTTTTACCCTCATTCAAAGCCATAACTGTGATCTCATGACCGCCCCAAGAAAAGCCGTTTTTGATAATCCCTTATTTTTACTTCTAGTCAGGCTTTGATATTTTTCTGCTCTGCTAACGGGATTAGTACTGATTAACACTCAGATCACTCTTGCTTGCCAATACAAAAACACAGAGGAAGATAGCCGTCTCTTAACTTAGCAGTCAGTGTTGCAAATAAGACTGACAGCTGCCACAAGCCATTAAACGTGGCCAAAAAGTCAAGCAAAACAGGAAAATCTAATGCCTTTTGCACACGGCCAAGTCTCTAATAAAATAACCATGAACACGGCATATACACAGTATATATGGACAGAAAGAGACAGATGGATTTTTGCTTAGAATAACTTCAGGGCAAAGTAGTGCTAGCAAAGCCAAGAACAAACAGAAAATCCTACTTAAAATGCTGTAATTTCCCTCAGATAGGCACTATCACCATAAAGATTGCTTTGTTTATTTTCTTAAAAACAAACTGAACCCAATTCTTTCGTGACCTGCAGTGTGATATGAAAGCTATTAAGTAAATCCGCTGGAGCGTTCCCTCTGCCAACGTGTGTTTATACAAGACTGTTCTCTGGTCTTTGAGATGGCATCCCATCTCCAAAATGTTTCCCTAGAGCTGCAGCACTCAAATGTATTTCAAGAAAATGGTGACTCTAGACTAGAATTGTATGTAAGCATAACTCTGTACTCGCATAATAGTTAACAGCTGTGATACAAAGCAAGGTGGTATTTATCAAATCTGAAGACCAGTTTGGCTTAATATATTCTGATCTACATGCAATTTTTAAGGACGTCACTTAGAGTGGTTTTCAATTTATTTTTGTAAATTTCAGTTTAATTTAACCTTTTCTGATTCATGCCAACAATTCACTGATGTTAGATATGAAAGCTCTTTGAAAGAAGTATCTTTAACTTACATAAGTATAATACGCCTCGTGTAAGTACACACATTATATGGGACTAAGAACATTTCAAATTCATAGTGGAAATATTAAGGGATCAAAATATTTTTACAAACTTAAGCATTCCAAAAGAAAATACACAGTTTCACTAACAAAAATCCGCTCTACCTTGCAGAACTTGATCTCTCAGATGTGCAGATCAATACAGTAAATGTATGTATCTCTCACTGCTACCCTGTATTTCTTGAAACTCTGTACTATGCCAGTGAGACACACTGATATCTAAACAATCTAGCTTTGTATGTCTTGGGGGAAAAAGTTTGGAAGAAAGTCCTGAATTCAGGTTTTGGTAAAGCAAACTAACATAGCAGCTCTTAAAGCAATGAGTTGTTCCGCTAGCCTCCAAAGGCTGTGACATTGACGGTCCCAGCAGCAGCAGAATCTGTAACCATCGCTACTGAGCTTACAGGTATTACCCAACCTGACTTGCTCAAAATTATCTGAACAGTATGCTCTAACCCTTAATTTCGAGAGACTGCTTTCCAGGGTGAAAAGACTCTTTGTAACCTTCACATTTTGATCTTGTGTTCTGGGTGAAACAGGTACAGTCTTAAGATCACACAGCAACTGTGAGAATAGTTTCTTGGCATCTTCGAACAGATTATTCTCAAAATACTGAGTATGCCCCAGCAGATGAGAAAACAGCATAAACATAAAGCAGAAGAGTGTGGCCAGCAGGTCGAGGGAGGTTCTCCTCCCTCTCTGCTCTGCCCTGGTGAGGCCCCATCTGCAGTGCTGTGTCCAGTGCTGGGCTCCCCAGTTCAAGAAAGATGAGGAGCTACTGGAGAGAGTCCAGGGGAGGGCTATGAGGATGGTGAGGGGACTGGAGCATCTCTCCTATGAGGAGAGGCTGAGGGAGCTGGGCTTGATCAGCTGGGAGAAGAGAAGGCTGAGAGGGGACCTTAGAAATGCTTATAAATATCTGCAGGGTGGGGGTCAGGAGGACGGGGCCAGACTCTGTTCAGTGGTGCCCAGCGACAGGACGAGGGGCAACGGGCACAAACTGAAGCAGAGGAAGCTCCAGCTGAACCCGAGGAAGAACTTCTTCCCTCTGAGGGTGACGGAGCCCTGGCCCAGGCTGCCCAGGGAGGCTGTGGAGTCTCCTTCTCTGGAGATATTCCAGCCCCGCCTGGACGTGGTGCTGTGCAGCCTGCTGTGGGTGACCCTGCTTGGGCAGGGTGTTGGGCTGGGTGATCCCAAAGGTCCCTTCCAAGCCCTGCCACGCTGGGATTCTGTGATAACCACACCTTGCCTTGCTGAACTCCTCCTTCACTGGCAACGCAAGCCATGGCTCTTCCATAAGACAGAAAAGTTGTTGATACAAAGGTGTTTATATACAGTGCAGGATGCCTTTGTATAACATACTTGTAAAATAGTATGCACACCACAAAAGACTTGATTCATACAAATCTGGTTTATTTAAAAAAACCCAGTAAATTCTATCATGCCCATTACTGTTGCTATTCCACTGCAGAATAGGAAATAAAACAACAGTGACAAAGGAAGAGACAGGAAAAATCTCTCCCTACTTGGAAAGCTCTGCTAATAAGGGAGAAGACTGCTACTATCCTCCATCCTATATAATGTAGCAAAATCCATGGGAGAGGACGAAGAAAACAACCTAGTAACCCCATGGCATCAGATGAACGAGGAGCCAAGGGACTGCACCATCCCATCACACATTGATTCAACAGATGAAGGGATTCTGTAATGGCATGAACTCAGAGAATTTTTAGGGGACTACAATGCTGAGGAGTTCCACAATCTTTTCCGTTACATTTTGGGATATAGGAAATTTTAAAAAAACACATGATGAAATTGTTTAAAAAAAAACCCCACATTAAAAAAGTTAAAGGTTGACAACTGCGATTATATGCACTATACAAATAGAATTGTTTTAATTCTGGAACTATTTTATGTTTTGGTTCTGGGTTTGTGGGTTGGTTTTTTTAAATAGTCTCTACGGATCTGTGATTGTTTTGAGATAGCTCAGGAGATTACGAGACAAGCACAACTTATATTATAGTAACCATTACACCATCCTGCACTTCTGTGCAGATTCCAGTATTACATAGGTATGCCAGTTGTATATTACCAAGGCAAACCATAAAATTACAATTTTTAAACCAGTGCAGTGTGTAAATATTATTCCCCCTTTACAGGTTAGGGATGGGGGGGAATAAAAGCTTGATTTGCCCAGGTGCTTACCACTGTAAACTCAATGTGCAAGCACTGGGTCCTCCAGCAACTCAAAGTCACTGGAATTCAGACTGACTAGCCCAAAATCAGTCAAGAAACCTGTGAGAGATACAGAATCAGAAATGCAACCAGTCTCATCCTCCATGCTCTGCTTCAGTGACCAAATCATTCTTCCCACGTACTAATGGCCATGATGAGACTTCACATCTTTCTGTAGACCTACTTATCATGTAACTGTATATGGCGTAAGTGGTGAAATGTCCAGAATTCTATCAGAACCCATAAAACTCAGCTTCAGCTGCATTAAAATTTGTTTGTCTTCTAATATTTTTCTCTAAACTAAGAATTTCAAAGTCTAGGGCAAATAAATTCAGTTCTTCCTTGACTATAGCTCAAGAATTTTTCTTCTGAGAAAAAGAAAGCATTAAATACTTTTGACATATTCACATCTTGGAACAGTTGGTTGACATTTTCTGCTTTTTATTCCATGGAAAGAACTGTCAATCCACAGTGAACGATACTATCCTTAAAATCAAGAGACTCTCATTCACATCCCTTTTGCAATTATGATTTAAGCTATCATGGCAAATGCATGGAAGAACAACCATCAGGAAACAATTCCTGACATTGTCTCTTGACGGTGAAATCTTCCCTTTTCTTATGGTTTACAGCTGAGGAGTCAGAATCATTCAGGGTATCAACATTCATTAGATCTAAGAAGCTTTTGAATTGTCACTCTTTTCCAAGAGAGAAATTTAAAGTCACTTTCCACAGCCACCATTTACTACTGTCATACCTGGCAGAGAGTAATGGACTGTTGTATTGTCACATACCCGTGCAACCAATATGTTGTTCAATGAGATTTCCCCTTCATTGAATAAATATTTTAAATTTTTCAAATTTGTTTTTGCAATGTTCATTGGACAATTATCTGCCTCACTGCATAAATATGTAACCAGTCAATTTTCTCATGTTTATTAGATTTCTGTTTAAATCTCTAAAAAGTCTCTAAAAATCCACTATCACCATGCCTTTTCCTACAGAAAGACACACATCCACACACAGTGCCACTACTCCTGTTCCTCCTCCTTTTTGATCTTGTGTTTCATCCACTAAAAGAAGAATTGAGGCAACCTAACTCGGTACTCTTTTACAGAAGCAATTTAGTATGGTACAAACACTGGGACGCAGTATCTTGATAACGAAAGAGATTTCTTTTTTCTATGGATCATCTGTCCCATACTAAAACAAAATGAGCCTCACATGCAAGCTATTCACTCAGAAAAGGCAGAAAAGACATGTATAATTTCATTAAAATTACACCAAATAACAAAGCAAATAACAGGTATGTAATTTCTCAAGCCATTTGCACTGCACAAGACCAAACAGAAACTCTCCATAATTCTCAACACAAAGTTAAAATTAAGTTTAGTTGGGTTTAACAAACTCATTGATAAACCCTGCAGTTGTGAATGATTTTTACTTTTATTATGGAAAAAAGTTATTTTCAGTAATAAGCATGCCAATTGTAGGCATGCCCTGCTGAAACGTGAAATGTTTTCATGATTACAAATACTTGTTTATTGCATAAAACCTGTAACATGAATTTAAATACATGGCAATGTTTGAAAGACAGGGATGAAAAATTCCCATGGGATGAAAAGATTAATCAGAAATCACATTTATGGGTACAGCTACCCACTGAACTCACATATTCAACAATATGGTAGTTCTCATTCTAATGAAATAGAAACAAAACGATGAAAAAGGATGATGAAAGTTTCCTCAAATCTGAGATATAACAGTGGTGAAGACTAGCGCCTTGATCTAAAATCCATTGAAGCCAATCAAGCACCAATATTCAATTTCAGCCTGATTTTGGATCAAGGTCCTGGGCCTTTTTAATGAAGAAAATGGACATATGAGTATGAAAGCCTAAACAGAGAATAAAATATTTGAAAGAGCTCACTCTCTACATATTTGTATGCACATACGTACACCCACAAAACACAGGCTGTAATTTCAGTTTACAACAATTTTATTTATTGCAGCATAGCTAAAATCTCTTCTTTAATTAAAAAAGGAAAAAGGTAAAAGTAGCGTCTACTACCAAAGATATGCATAGTATTGAAATTATGACTATACTGTAAATCATCACTGCAATTAAAAGAACACATCAGAGCATGTAACACAGACTAGGAACTAAAAAAATAACTAAAAATAATATATAGTTGCTACTATCCCCAAAAGTGCTTTCTGAATATTGGGCATGGTGTTGAGATACGACTTCTTGTAAACACCAGGAATCGCATTTAACACTGAGAGAAGGTTACTACACACGGTAGCCTGTATTACATGGGTATGCCAGTTGTGTATTACTGAGGCAAACCATAAAATAAAAACATACCAAACTTCCCCTGGCTTTTCTTTAGCTAAAAAAATCACACCACCACTCCTTTCCAGTCTTTAGCTATATTAATCAGTTAATAAATCTTAAGACACATCAGTGGTTTTGTGGGATATCAGTATTCTTGTTCACTAGGGCTTCCTCTATTATATTGGCAATAGTATTTCACAATAACCTCTTTTGCAAGAATTGGGAACTTCATCTTGAGTTACAAAACAATAAAAGAGCATCAGGGACACACTAACAGAATTATATAGCTCTAGGCAGAATTTAGTAGGGCTTCACTCAATTTCATTCATCGATGTGGTAACACAGGTACACTTGAGCACAAAATACACAGAAAGCGGTCATTACACACAGACCAGTTTCTTTTCTTTTCTTTCTAAGCCTACTGTATGAGGGGAAAGAAGCAAAGGGGAAGGAAGAAAGAAAAAAAAGGAAAACTAAGCGGGTTACTCCTAGCACGTCTACCATTTTTTAATAAAACACTTACAATTTTTCCTCTGTCTTCACTCTCCTTTAAAAGTATATATAGCAATCTACAACGGTTTAAATGCTTTCAAATAGTGGTTGCTTAATAGAACAAGGGTAAAAAACAAACAAATTAAACATGAACTATGAAAGAGGAGCTCTTTAAAAGGTTTGAAGTTTCAGTAGTAGCAGTTCTGGAAGCCCACCGTGAGCTGGGCTTTATAGGCATCATTCCCACATCTCTGCATGCACTAGCCAGGCGCGGAAACAAGGGCAGGGCTTACCTGCTTCCGACAGGTCTCTGAGGGAGCTGCTCAGGGCGCTTCTTTTCAGCCCCTCCCCGGTAGCATAGCTGTCATCCAGGCAAGCTCGGTTCAGCGTCCCGTTGCCAGAATCTTTTTTCAGACTGGAGCATTGCGACATGCTTGGACGTACCACACCCTTCTGTTTTTCTAGCTCAGCTGAAACAAAGAGAATAATTTTGCAATTAATATTTATTGACTATAATGAAGGACATGGTAACATCACCATTTCTGTACGTGATCGTGTATTACTGTGAATAACAGATAAGAGTACATTTTGGCACTGTTAAACGCCACGGAGGAACCTCACCCCTGTGCTAACAGCTTTATATTACAACACACAGGTTGAAAGGCGATTCCACTTTTGGAAAAACAGAAAATAAAATCCCATGTTTAGACACTCACTTAACTTCCAGCAGAATATATGAAATTCTATTATAGCTACCTAATTGAGAGAATACAGGAATGTCAACATGGAAAGACAGAAAAATTCAATGAAACTTCTTTGAAGGGCCACCACTGAGAATTTCAGTGACGTAAATGATCCCTAAAATTCTTACTGTAATTTGTACTACAAATTACAAATCCATCTTTCCTCCAGTCCATTGCTATACGCAGTTTGGCCAGGCTAAATTTCCACTGCAGTAAATAACAGTTAATGAACTCAGCTGGGGCTTAAGATGTCATTGGGTTTTTCCTCTTTCTAGAATGAAAGCTGTGGAAAAAACCCACATTATTTTGAACTTTCAAAGAGTTCTAATGGGTTACACACATATTCCAGATTTTCTTATTTCATTAGCTTGAAAATGCTCTATTATATGTACCTTTGTACTTACACTCTATTCTGTGCTTTTCCATTTCTTGAACCTCTGCAATTGACTCCCTCAAATCATCTGTAAACTTCTTCCTGTCCTGAGGATTTGGTGCATTGAAATTTATCAGTACTTTGATATCTGCTCCTGGAACGGCTGACGTGAGCCGAATACCATTGGGGTAATCTAGAAGAGAGAGTCAAGAAAAACTAAGCTCTGATTATTCCAACCACTTTTCTTTTTATGAAAAAAACCCCAACAAAACAAACCCACAACAAAACCTAAAGGCTTTTTACTAGTATTATCATATAGGAGACACAGTCAGAAAAATAAAAGTCGAAAGGCACAGAATTAGAATGAAAATCCCTAAGATACATTGGAACTGCTTAACTGTCAAGATACCAAATAAATACTGAAAGATAGTCTTTATGCAGCTCTACCCTTAAGGTACAATATACAATAGAAAAGAAAAAATCCCAGGAAAAAAAAACCAAAAAAAATTTTAAGGGGATAATTTTTGTTTCATGGAACGGGTTCCATTCCCCACCTTACTGAAGTGTGACCAAAGTTTTGCTGAGTAAAGACTACTTGAACACATCTTCAGTACTAGAAACTGTCTTACACTTTTAACTTGGCATTTGCAGGAAGACAAACATACTAGTATGTACAGCTTTTAGTACTCCCTATTAAGTTGTGTTCCCTGGACAACCTACTTTCATTTAAAAAAAAAAAAAAAAAGTTGTAATTATCTGTGAAATCACATACTGAGGATGAAAAAGGCGTGGGTCCCTGTCCCCCCCCCCCTTTTGTCCCGTGTTACGGACATCTTCCCAATAAAAGGCAGATTTGTCAGCAAACTGTCTTTGCCTCTTTTCTAGCTGGACATCTGAGAATGCAAATTTTAACAGCTGGTCAAAAATATCTCCTGGTTGAGACAGAATGTTCATTGACAGAAAGGTAGCTTATAATGAAGATATGTTCTGCTATAGAAAACAGAATTAGCCTTCGCTTGAAGCACAGACCTGTAGAAATGGGGTGTCAGAAGAACTCAAAATGCGCATTCCAATTCAAAATGTTTTCTTTTACTCAGCTGCTTGACCTTCTTGGTTTGCTAAAGCTCTCAAATATTTACTTAGGTATTCAATCTGAAGTTCAAGTGCTCCCATGTACTAAAAATTCGTTCCCTCAAGAGCCAGCAGAAAATGTAAGGTAGTCTTTTCCTCAAACTCATTAGGTTTCAATAATATACAGACTTAAAATATCGAGAAACAAATACAACTGCTAAGCTTTTTTAAAAGTATGTCTTAACTTCCAAATCAGATTTGCAACTGAAAGCGAAGCAAGTCCATTTACCATTCTCAGGTGGAAAAAGGTGCCAGCTACCGCAAGAGGGGAAGGAGGGAGCAAGAATTTGGGGCTTCTGCCAGGGTCTGACACCAACAGCTTGCACAGAAGCAACGTATAGCTGATCTGCTTCTCCTGACCACCTGACAATTGCAGCTACCTTCAATCGAATCAGACAGCCGCCTCCAGGTGTCTGCAGCTGCTGTCGTTCAGAACACAGCCAAATGGCCAGAAGTGCAGAGGAGCCTGGTGCTCACAAGCTAACAGGAGGAGAGCCTGGTGTAACAGCACGTACTGCTGTGAACACTGAAACTGGATGTGCAGCAAACAGCTCGAGAAAGTGCACCGCTTGGAAAAAAAACAGTTTATGAAACCAAACAAGAAAACTTGGTAAGCCCAAAGTCACATGGGCCACCTTCAAGTATGAACAAAGAACAATGAATATCCACATACTAAACAAACAAAAATGTTTCATTACCAGAGATGCTTCTCTACATCACATTGATTAAGCATCAGGAAACACTGACGTACGTATTTACTGGTTCAGACACGCTCTCTCGAAAGCGATCAGCTTGCTCTTTGTATTTTCAGTGATTTTGACTGAAAATGTAAAATATACTTCCCTTATGGCCTACTTATTTACTAGAGATACATGACATTCTTTCCCCTTTTGGAGCTCATCCGTCCCTCAGTGTAATTGACTTCTATCATCAGAAGCTAATTCTTCCATCATCAGCGCCAACCATTTTGTTCAACCTCACCAGCAGCCATGCCAATATTTTTGTTTCTTCTGCTTTAGTGACACTACATTTTGTTTACTTAAAACCAGCTGATTCGGACAGCTGCTACATACAGATTTACTGAATGGTATGATGGCTCTGCCCAAAATACCCCACAGTTTGCTGGGGACAGGGGAAACCAAGAACATGAATTCTGCAAACCAGAGGGGAAGAATACTTCTGTTTCCCAACCGGAAAACACTGCATTCCACCTGACAGGCACCAGTATTAGAAGTACAACCAGCTCACTGATTCACCATAGTGAATCCACCTTAGGAGCCCACCTATGTCTACTAAAGTGTCTCAGTTAAAATGCCTCCAGTTCACCGGGAGGAATCCAACCTTTTACTCCTAGTTCCACTACAGATATTTTTAAATTTACTTGAACAAATTGTTTTAACTTAGCATGCTTATATGATATTTAGTTTTTTTTAACTTATTTAACTTGACATCAGAGGAATTATATAGTCTTCTATTTTTAGCAGAATCCAGGACAGAAATATTTGGCTTTCCTCTCTAAAAATGAATTTTATATCATGTAACGTGTGCACAAGAGAGACTGAGAATGAATGTGTACGCACATAAATAATCCGCAGGCTACATCGCTGCTACAAGCTCTACAAAATCTCCCCTTTTGAAATCTCCAAATGCTTTGACTCAGCGGCTTCTTTTCAGTGAGACAAACATCACAGCGCATTCTCAAGGACAAGTGAAAACTAAGAGCTTTGCACAACAGAAGAGCACAGAAACTACCGAATGTCACACTGAACTGTGCCCAATTTAGCACGAAGGTGAAGGTTTGGTTTGCAAACCATTAAGTCAGGTCAAGTAGGCTGTCTCCCTATGTACCATACGAATAACTTCGCTCTGCTACGCTATTACTGATGCTGTCTCTGGGCTTAAAATCTACACGAGCATTAGCAAACTATTTGCTTTTTGTTTGGTTGTTCTCTGCTAAGACTAAGCTTGACAAGTATTAAAGATAAAAAGAATATTGGATTGCTGCAGATTGCAATTGACAAAAACAAAAGGTGTCAGAAAATACAAACTTTAATCCAGATTCGCTGCTTTGTATTTATATTTGAACAAGTATACACTACCTAGGCACAAAGTTAAGATATAAATCAGGAAAATAAATTACTTAGTGGTTTGAATTACACATATCATTATAACAGTCATTATTTATTGTCAGGCATTCAGTTCCAGCTAACTGTACCATTGACTCAGCAACAGATATAACATCTTTGTTTCTTTACAGACATTTACAGGTGGACTGAGAACTGGCTGAATGGCAGAGCTCAGGGGGTTGTCATCAGTGGCGCTGAGTCTAGTTGGAGGCCTGTAACTAGTGGTGTCCCCCAAGGGTCAGTACTGGGCCCAGCCTTGTTTAACTTCTTCATCAACAACCTGGATGAAGAGTTAGAGTGTACCCTCAGCAAGTTTGCTGATGACACCAAACTGGGAGGTGTGGTAGATACACCAGCAGGCTGTGCTGCCATTCAGCGTGACCTGGACAGGCTGGAGAGCTGGGCAGAGAGGAACCTGATGAGGTTCAACAAGGGCAAGGGCAGGGTCCTGCACCTGGGGAGGAACAACCCCATGCACCAGCACAGGCTGAGGCTGACCTGCTGGAGAGCAGCTCTGCGGAGAGGGACCTGGGTGTCCTAGTGGACAACAGGTTGACCATGAGCCAGCAGTGTGCCCTTGCTGCCAAGAAGGCCAATGGCATTCTGGGGTGCATCAAGAGGAGTGTGGCCAGCAGGTCGAGGGATGTTCTCCTGCCCCTCTACACTGCCCTAGTGAGGCCTCATCTGGAGTGCTGTGTCCAGTTCTGGGCTCCCCAGTTCAAGAAAGATGAGGAGCTACTGGAGAGAGTCCAGCAGAGGGCTATGAGGATGGTGAGAGGACTGGAACATCTCTCCTATGAGGAGAGGCTGAAGGAGCTGGGCTTGTTCAGCCTGGAGAAGAGAAGGCTGAGAGGGGACCTTAGAAATGCTTACAAATATCTGAAGGGTGGGTGTTAGGAGGATGGGGCCAAGCTCTTTTCAGTGGTGCCCAGCGACAGGACAAGGGGCAACGGGCACAAACTGAAGCAGAGGAAGTTCCGTCTGAACATGAGGAAGAACTTCTTCCCTCTGAGGGTGACAGAGCCCTGGCCCAGGCTGCCCAGGGAGGTGGTGGAGTCTCCTTCTCTGGAGATATTCAAGACCCGCCTGGACAAGGTCCTCTACAACCTACTGTAGGTGACCCTGCTTCGGCAGAGGGGTTGGACTAGATGACCCACAGAGGTCCCTGCCAACCCCTACCATTCTGTGATTCTGTTCTTTAGAAGCATTCACAAACATGTTTGGCTAGATTTGGGCTAAGTTTATTCCTAAATTCAGAATCAAGTCATGTCCATCCCTTTCACTCACACAAGTTTTTATTTTATTTATAAATAAAATGGTCATCCAAACAGAGAGGAAAGACTTACACTGGTTCTCAAAAAGAAGAACTTGCATTCCATAGAGGGAAAAGGACTGCCGGAAACTGTATGTGACTGAGTTCTTCTTCTTTTGAAAAATCTTGGTCACCTGAAAGTTATCAAATAAACAAAATTAAGCACCCTTTTTACCATATGTGTTTGTGGAAAATTACTGTTCTTAAGAATTAGCATATGAGAAAACACTTTATGGCAAAGAAAGCTATAATCTGCCAGAAAAGATGAACTACTATTTTTTTTTTTTAATTGCAACTGATGTATTTAACAAAGCTAGCTTTGAAACACTCGTATCTCTTTACCAGAAGGCTTAATGTTTTATCCAGACACAAAGCGTTCGTGTTTCCTATTCTCCAGAACTCTACTTCTTGAAATTCCTGATAGAAAAAAATGTACATGCTAGCAAAAATGTAAATACATTTAAGTTTTTCGTTTTAAAAAACTTTGCTGCTACCGCACTTTCCTTCATACTTTTTTCTTACGGTCTGACTACAGGCAAGACATGCCTATGGACCCGTCCACACAAGTTTAATTCTTTTTCCTTATCCTTACGTGCTGTGCAACCTTCCAAGCCTGCTTCACTCCTGTGCACCCCCACGTACAGTCTCACGCCATCTCATCCAATGGTGCCCTGTTTTCCCTATGACTTGTACAGCACCTATCTCAATTAAAGCTCTCAGTCTGTGGAAACCTTTACTTTTTGTTACAACAGAAGTAACATACTACTATTTACCATCAATTTTGGGATTCTCCTAAAGTGTGACTGCGACCACTCTTTATAACCAAGAGGTTTATTTTTACTAGTTCTTTCTAATTTTCACTTTTGGCGATGGCATTTTACTAGAACTGACAAATTTGGTCTATATTACTCCACAAAATTTTGATAAAACTACTGACATCTGAGTAAGTAATAAAAAATGACAGAAAACTCGCAACCTGAAGACAATAATGTTCCAGCATTTTATACCCAAGTTCACATTTACAACTAGGAGGTTATACTCACAATCAAAAGGATTAATTTTTTTTTTTTTATTTACTTCCTGGTTTTAAGGTCTGGAGGTATGTAAAAATTGCACACAATAAAATCATGCATCTGAAGTGTGCCTTTTTCGTAACTAAACATGAAGTATTTAGTTCAGTTCTTTGTTTTCAGGTAACAGCCGAATACATTCTAAGTAGAGTGCAACAAATTTTCCTATTTTTAAATCAACCAAATAATTCCAAGCTGTCACTGGACTTGTATGTTTGTTTTTCAAAAGACTGGGTCAAGTTAAATGTACGTCAAAAAGTAAAGTCAACTGTAGAATGTATTCCAACATATCCTATTCCTATTTCAATGAATAAACATGTCTGGATCATAGAACGTCTGGGGAATGCAAACTAGTATGTGATTTTATTTTTCCACAAGTAACTTGAATTCATTACTCACGGAATAAAGAATGTCTCCAATTATCCATTAGGCAAATAGGTAAACTGGAGGTACTTTTCATTCTTTATAGTAAAAGCTATTGCATCAAAGTATTTTCTTATAATAGAATGCAGTATTCAATAAAAAGGTTTCAGTTTAAAAGCAGTGTATATATAATGAAGAAAATTAAGAAAATTTAAATCTTAATCATCCAAGATTGTTGGAATACAGAGTAACCCGTAATAGATATGTATTTTTAGGAATCCTCATGGACTTAATTGGCACTGATTTAATGGAGAAAGGCATTTCTGAATACCTTCTAGAAGTCTGTCCACCTGAAAGTACATACCACAAGAAGATCATTAAATAAAAATATTTCTCGCTGGTGCAATCCAAGCTTCTGAGGTTTATTGGGATCTGGAACTTCAAACAGCCTACAGTAGCAAACAAGCCTCCGGTGGGGTAGAGAGAGGACCTATGACAATACAAAAGTTCATGGTTAATACAGCAATATTAAAGAAAGAGCATATTTCATAACCAGAGTCTTTTTTTGAATACTTCAAATATTTTTACCTTTAAGCCCACTAGACTTTTTCATTAAAGGACCAACAACATAAAAATAAAGAGTTGTATGCCACAAACTTGCATGACACCCAAACGTCATCAAAATTCTCATATAAAATATTCTGTAACAGCTTGCATTCCTGCATATGGACGCCAATGAAAGTTTTACTGGGGGCGGAGTTTTACTTTGTGAAATGATAAAACCTTGAAAGAACTTAGGATTAATCAAGTGGGAGCTCAAAGCAAAGCATGTTTGCTTTCCTGAGCATTTTTACATATCTTTATTAGAAGAAGGACGCAAAGCAACTTTAGCTTTTGTGAGATGAATACACTGACGTTGCAGACCACGTTTTGTCAGCCACTGAGTTAATCCAATTTGTTCATTCCCCACTACCAAGGAAATGGTGACATCAGGAAAAAGTAAATGCATTTTCAGTCTGGCTTATTTTCTCATGCCGGCAAGAAAACCAAGAATAATTTCCCATTTTCTTATTTGAAATGTCTGCTGAAGTTATCTCTGAATCTGCTGTTTTCAACCTAGTGAGACTTCATTTCTCTCAAATGCAAATGATGATATCTTGTCAACAATATTAGTAGAAGTCCTTTAAACTTTAAAAAATAGAAGCAGAGAATATTCTTTGTAACTAGACATATATTTCATTTATATATTATATTTCTTTATAATTCATGATTCTGCATGGGAATTAGGAGATTCACTAGGCAAAGAAAAACACACTGTTCAAGTCATAGAGTGGTTTGGGTTGGAAGGGATCTTATAGCTCATCCAGTTCCAACCCCCTGCCATGAGCAGCGACCCATCCCACCCGCCCAGGGTGCTCAGAGCCCTGCCCTGCCAGGGAGGGGGCAGCCACAGCTTCTCTGGGCAGCCGGGGCCAGGGCCTCACCACCCTCTTCTTCTTCCTCTACATGAGCAGGAGGGGCATTAGCTTAATTATCCTCCCTGAACTTGCAAGAAGAACACATTTAAGAAAAAGTCTGACATGTTCTAAAGGAGCCACTGTGGTGAGGAATGCTGGAGAATCAATGGTTTCTATTTTCAGGCTATTCTGGTAACTGAACAGCTTACACAGGTTCTCAGTGAAAAGAGGCAGGAATAAATGTTTCATGGTCTCATTCTCTCCTACCTCCAGACTTAGTTTCCCCAGCACATGGCAGTCTGAGATGTGCTACAGCAAGATAACAAAACCCAAGGGCAGTCACTGAGCCTATGAACTTGGAAACAACCACAGCGAGCTGTGGTATTGGAATTTAACTATAGACAGTGCTTTCACTCATAGCAACAGATGATCCAGTAAGATTCCCTTCTTCCATATTTCATAAAGGTCACATCTTTCCGTTTGTTTGTACAGTCCAACGGTACTGCCAGACATGCATCCATGGAACAATGATAGGTATTTCACTTTGGAATATGAAGCTAGCTTTGCATGGTTTTAATTGTTTCAACAGAAAAAGCAAGAAAAAGAAGATCAAAAAACCCCAAATTTTAAAGTTCCTTCTCTGAATTGCCCTGAGTGAAGATGCTAATGCACAGTGCAATTATAACTGAGGAAAAAAAAAAAATCATCATGATCAAATTTGTAGAAGTAAATCAGATTTCAGAGCACTACGTGCACTCCTCTGTTGTGAAGTGGTTTCTTTGTTCAAAACTAATAGCAATAACATTATCATGACATTAAAGTAAGTGGAACACTGCCTTAGAAGAATAGTTTTAGGATTATTATTGAATATGCCTGTAACTTAAATCTGGAATCAGTATTTCATATGTTCATCTACATTTCAGAAGAGAACTGTTAAATTAACTGGCAATATATTTCTAGAGTATCATTCAGTACTGAAATGGACCAGAAATAATGAACACACCAGGATCCAGGTGGAACGGTGAAGTGCAACCGTAATTTTACTTAGTTGTTTATTCTTTACGGGCTGTCTAATTTCTACGGTGATACTAGCATTTGAAATGCATAAAAAGTGTAGTAAAAGAAAATCCAGAAAACTCTTGCAAATAAATTGAGCAGTCTCAGGTAAATATATTTTTAAGAAAATCTTTATACTTTGGAGAGTTATTACTACAACAGTAGGAAAATTTTGCTTGAAAGAAGCCAAATTTTTTTAAAAGTTAAAATGTAATAGAATGCACTATTGCCAGTTTAAGAAAATGCCAGTTAAAACGACTATAAGTTTTGAAGGAGTATGAGAGAAATACCTACACAACCAAGTCCATGATGCAGAGATCCAATCTAAAGTAGAAAGACATATACAAGTTCATTAAACTTCAGAGAAACACAGTACTGTATCATAGCAAGTAAATACTTCATGGTTTTACTATAACTAAATGCCTATAAAGTAAAAACAAATATTTCTATCAATAAAGACTGTTGTTGGTTTCCTAAATTTTCTTTCACACAGATAAAAAGTCACTCAGCAGAAGAATCCTTGAACCTAGAACTCCATTGAAGGCATTGTTTTCTCAATCCCATTTAATTTACTAGGTCAGGATTAGTTTTAGGGTTTGGATTGCCACATGCCTGAATAAAAAAAGAACCATAAAAAACCCCATCTCCCACAGAAGCCTATATATAAACCTAAATCCCCAAACAATTACGGGAAATAAGTTTTGTATGAAAGCAGAAGTGACTATCAAATACTGACTTTAGAATATTTATTTCCTTTCTCCTCAAAACTATGTAAAAGCTTTTGTTATGAAAGTTTTGCTTTCTCTCTCCTCTGCTTCTTCCGAGAGATCTCCTCAATATTTCCTTACTGGGAAACAGAAGTGACTTAGATTTGATTTTTTCTTTAGTGATCCCTCATTGCCTTCCCCCTCTCCCCATGTGGAGGCTTCTCTGAGAAGAGATTACAATTCAAAGCTCTTTAGAAGTAATAGGGAGAATCTTGAGATCCGTGCTCCTCCTCTTAATAAAAAAATGTCCCAACCCATCAGTCCCTGATGCAGTAAAGCTCCCCAGAGTTGATAAAAAACTGATGCAGGACTTAAAAACATGCAAGTCTACTCTTTTTTTGGCTTTGTTCTGGGCTTCCTTTGTGACTACTAACACAAGATTTTCCAAAGATGACTCTAGGACTTGAATTCAGGAAGGCCGAATATCCATTGTCCCTCTCCACACTAGATACCACTGTTAGCATGTGAAATACTGGTCTTAATAGCTCTGTGTTCACTCAGCTTCTACAACAAAGGAGAAAATGCCGTAGCCTTCCTTTTCTCTCTCCTTTTCCAAGAGATGCTTTGCAGATTAATTTATAGCAAAGTATTTCAGGATGTTTTCCACAACAAAGCAAGAGTTATCTTTGGAATGCTCAAACCCAGCATTAGAACTGCTGGGACCTGATTTCCAGGTAAGTTCTGAGACAAAATGACACAATCTCCCCTTACAAACACCAGCTCAGAGAGCTAGCTACAAAGCTGAGAAAGATGCTGACGTGCACCGTTGCTCTCTGTTACTCTTGTAAATTATGGAGCCATAACTGATAGACTAAATGTTGAAATATGATTCTCTACAACATCATTTTAACACAACACTTCAATTCTCTTGAAAAAAAACATGACAACTGCCTAAAATCCAGATATTTCAGTGCAATTTCCGAATTGTAAAGCTTCACATCGAGAAAAGAGTTTAAGACTCATAACATCATCGCTCACGAATACCACACTGCAACAAAAATCATCTGCACTGTGAATACTCCAGAATTATCCCAACCTTACACCAAATTGTTATTTTGACGGTTTCTGCCTTTTGTCATTTATCAACCAATTTATACTTCTAAGCAAGACACTTTGGTGCTGTTCTATACTGTACATTGCCCTACATCTCCCTAGTAACTGACAGGCAGTGCAGAGTGAACTTACCGGTTTCTTTCCTACTATGAGTTTTTCAACCTTCTGGACTTGGGATACATGATCCTCATTCGTCTTCAGTTCCCGTTTGCGGATTCGCTCATAAATCCCAATCAGCATTTCTCGTGGGATATCCTCACCATCATCCACACCTGCAGAAGGCAACAGTTTTATTATCAGTCTGGATCTGAATGATCTAAACCCCACTGTTCTTCCTCAGCAATGCAGGCTTCTCAGCAGGGAGAGGACAAAGACAAGAGCAACCTTCATTCCCTCTGCAGATGGTAATGCCCATGTTGTCTGAGACTGCTGATGTACTTGTTTATGCTGCTTTGTTTTATAGCTGCCAGTACTCTGTCACCTAACATCTCCTATGCACCTACCTTACCAAAGCAGCAGAAGTTATATTACTCCTTACTGAAGCTCTGGTTTTTGTCCAAAAGCTTGCTGCCCCCAGCATGCCGAGACATTGATGGAAATTACACAGCTTTGTTTTTTTGTTTTAAAACTCTAATCTAAAACTAAGCCATAAAATGGTTAATTTCCTATGTAAATTCTTCTTTTTTTTCTCCCTTAAATTTCTTCTGCTTGGTATCAAAGCTCCAATGAGTTAACGCCTTAGACACTATAATCTCCATGTGACCTCCTCCTAGGAGTATACCGCTTGGAGGAAGCAGAACAACCATTCCATTTTGCCTCTGTCCCAATATTACTCAACACTGTTCATAAACAATTTCCTGCAAGAGGACCTTATGAACATCCAGTAAAATTAATTCAATCAATATTTCCTGTATGATTTCAAAACCAGTTAATTTACTCTGGAAAAACAAATGAACAAAATCGCCTAGTTACAGTATTATTTTTTAGCACTGTGTGTCAGTATTCTAACAAATGTCACAGTGTCTCGAATGCTTGATCCTGAATTTTTAATAGCAGTGGAAGGAGTCCAATTTCAATAAGTGACTTAAAGCTGGATTTCCTGGGGACAGGTTTTAAAGCAATAAACTCTTATCTTCCATTCAGAAGCCAAAATGGGATATTTTGTCAGCCAGTGGAACAACTGCTCACATAAAAAAATACTGTGATAAAATACAGTTTCTTTGCAACTACGAGCAAGAAAAACCACCTCTGTTCTATTCCACACCAGCAAGTCTTCCACAGACCACCCTCTGCGATCCAGCCATTTCAAGTTACAGGAGAGGTAGCCTGTAATAAAAATGCCTACGATAAAAAGAAATTGCTGGCATTCGGGCTGGAGCTCAGAGAGAATGTACTGTATTTAATAAACCAAATATAACTGTAGTATTATGCTAAGAAATCAATATCAGACCTTTTTTAAGGCTCACTGCTGTCTTATAAAAATCTAAGGGAATAAAATCACCAAATAGGACTTTAATTTTCAAGATCTGAAATTCCAGAACACCACAAGTATTTTGTTTTTGCCAGTACTGAAATGGAAGTACCACATGCGCACATGAATACAAACTGCCATGTGTCTGAGAAATACCAGTATATTTTTCTATGTTAAGCAACTTGATTCTGTCTTTCTGCCATTCAACCCACTTTTAGCTATAACTGAGAAAATGGCTGTTAAACTATACATCAGTACTTGCTGGTGCCTGCAGCAGCAGGCCTATTCTGCTGCATCCAGCGTTGCCAAAAGAAGAGAGACCGCGCACCAAGTTGTGCTGATTCTGTGCTTAAAAGCAGAGGGAGGAGGAGGAGAGGGTTGCAATGACTGAGCAGGCAATTTTCCTGGCCTTTGCACAAACACACAGTAATGGAACTATAGTAAAAGCTGCTTTTTCCCTGCAGACACAGACTATCGTAAAGGGAAAAAAGGGATGGGGACTTCTGCCTCATTTTATTCCTCTAACATCTGAGAGCTCTTCTGTGCTAAAAGGTAAATGCTGTCTGATCCGTTCTTCCTTGAGTGCCCAGGAAGAACAGGAGGTATCATCCCCTCACGCACAATCTTCCTCCTCAGTGACTACTGCCTTTTGGGCAGAGCTGAACGCTGGCAGCTGATGCTTCATAAAAATCGGTTCTTTTTCACCAGAAAAAAACAGGATAGAAAGATCTCAGATACAGATTTGAAAAAACTCTGTATTTTTTTGGCAATCTAATTCCAGTCTTGGGTGTGCCATAGCCTGGCAAATAGTTTCTTGATCACAAAATATACCAATGAAGAAATCAAAATGAAATTTCTGTGCTATTTACCGTGTACCTTTCTGGAAGGTTCTGGAGTTGGGATTCTTTTTCCCCCCCACCAAGAATTTAAATCTTTAGTTTATTTCCAAAAGTTCTCACCATGGCATAGTGATTTCTGTTCCGTAATATATATACACATATGGGAATAAAAACACATGACAATACATCCAGTCAAGAAAGACAAGATAAAAATGACAAAATACTATATACTTAGTTCTGTTTTATTATTCCAGAAATAACTAAAGCCTTTAAAAATGACAGTAGTTTTAAGTCCGGTGAAATCAGAATGAAGCGCCCTGTGTTTTGCCTTTTTCCCAGAAGATACATGGTGTCCCTCCACTGACAGTTACAGGGAAAAGCTTTCATGACCTTCATCGTGAGAGCTTGCTTACCCCTTAGATTCTTCACAAAATCTTCTAGCTTCATTTTGCGTTCTGGTTTCACATTTGGGCTGTACATATCTGTGTTTAACAGTATGATGGCAAAAGCTAGAATGAAGATGGTATCAGGATTTCTAAATTGTCTCACAACACCTGGATTGCAGATACAGTATCGTTGGCTGTAAAAAAGCAAAGAGGGGAAGCTGTCAGAGCTATGAATTACTATTCTAATTCTACCAAATAAACCAGCTGCTACATTCCAGATGCTGAGCAAGCTATTATTTGCGTTCCATACATATATTTAGCTTTCTGTTCACGTATTTTCATAAGCCAATCCTAGAATGTGGAAGGCTTTTGTATTCTACTACCACTGTAACTTCATTTCTTAGTACAGATTCTGAGCTACAACAGCTTCAGTATTTCATTTTTTTCAGTGAGGAATAACCATCAACACCACGTAAGAATACAGCATTGATTTTAGCGTGCTGCCACATGATGATTTACATCTCATCCTGCCCTGGATAAAGTATGCTTGTGTTAGTATTAATAAGTTAATGCTCTTTATTCCACTATTGTTGAAATGCTTAATGACAGGTTGACAGCATGTATACTCTAAAATGTAAATGGTCTTATAATTCCACTCATATAAACTATTATATCCAAATACATTGTTAGAGACATTAAAAAAAATCCTTGAATATCTTTTCAGCTGATGCCAGAAAGAATTTTTAGTTAAGAAATCTCGCTATGTTAACACAAATGACATACGTGAACGGCACCAGCAAATAAAACATCCTATTTCATACTTGGCAAAAGCACCACAAACTGTACTATATTTGAAACTGTATGTAGCTCACACAGACACTGCAAGTAAGCAGGGAAGTAACTTAGATATACTCAACTTCCCCAGCTCTCCAGTTTGATCGCTAGACAACAGCAGGTTTCAGGTGACTGAGCAATACATTTCAGCATCATACCTAAAAGCTTCAATGAGTCGTTCTACTTTCTGGGCTTCTCCTTGAACACGGATATGAGCCTGAAATTTCCTGAGTGCTTCATCCAGTTCCATTGTTGAGAAGTCCATCTCATCCACAACACAGCTAGGATAAAAACATATTGCCATTGTGTCTTTTAATTTCTAACAACACAGTACCAAAGGTAAGATCTCGAGACCAAAAAAACCTTTCCATTTTCCAACTCTTGTAGAGATTCATGGACTTTTTTGAAACATTCGGCAGCAACTGCAATAACTGTAGGTGAGCTGTGAAGGAAGGATTGCAAATAACGGATCAATGAGAATATGCACATGTAAGCATGTGCTTATTTTTTTTAACAGAAGAGCTGCTGGAATGACAAATGTCTGACCAATGTAAGTGACATACCATTGCCAAAAATAATTATTGGTTTTGTGCTTCCAGGCCAATCAATTATTACAATGCCTATAATAATAATAAATAGTTTATACTGCTCAAAATATCAGATCTCAAACAGCCTGCAGCAAGCACAGTAATCTGTACCAAATGTCTCTGTGTCTAGGAATGTTCTTACACATGGAGAAAAAAAAATAACCTTGTTTGGATACTCTCTTACTATTACTGTAATTCTTCTCTTCCCATCATTTGCTGTGTCTTTCAGTTAATGTTTATGAAGAAATAGTTACTTTCTTGCTCTGAAAATAGAGTGTTGAGAAAAAATAAAAAAGGAACCAGTTTAATATAATCAACCATGTGAACTCTGTCATTCTAATGCTTCGTTTAAAGACTAATTTAAAATCAGAAGCTTATAAAATTCCTTTCCTTAAACTCAGCTTTTAGTTTTTAAATAATCAGACATGAATCACTGCACATAAGAGCACTGTAATGCAGAAACCACAGAAAGAAAGAAAAATCCAGTTTTAAAAGCCTTCTTTTAAATATATAGCTATACAATGATAAATTAGAGTAGCTCACATTTTTCTTCTAGGTAGTACAAGAATGTAACTAACACAGATGAATACCAAAGCAATACATTCACTTTGCCTTAATGTTTTTCCCTTTATGCAGAAGCGCAAGGAAACAAACAAAAAGGCCTGGCGTTTCTCACGCCCTTTCTAATCCACACCTAAAAACCTATTATCAGTTCTGCAATAATGTTCACAGTCTTCCCACCTATTGCAAGTTCTGTAACACTTCCAAAAGCTCTTTTCTCCTTCAAAGGTGTAAAGCACATGTGCAGACAAGCTGGAGTGAAAATGAAGTAATTAGAGCAATTAAGGACCTCCAGAAACATGCTGGCCAGCAACATAATGGGGGGGGTTGGGGGGTGGTGTTCTTAAACAATCTTTTATGTGAACTATGGAGACAGCAGATATACCACCATGGTCAATGTTCTTAACTGCAACCGGTACTTTTCTGTAAATATTTCAAAACAATAAACAAAAATTTTCTAGTTGGCTATGTAATGAAAAAAAGGAAACCACTTATCTTCTCTAGGTAATTAAAGCAAATGAAAACATAAAGCTAAGTAAGATCAGACACACTTGTTTATGTTTTGTTAACAATAGATAACAAAATGATAATCCTTGATAATAATATCATGATCAAAATGACAAAGAGAACATGATTAAACGGACTTTGGTTGCTTCAGGAGAACTTGAGTGCATCCGTACTCCGGGTGAGTGAGCCCGTGCTGAACAACCACATCTTCACAGTTACATGTCCCAGGCAGGTAAAAGCAAGAAGCAGCTCGGCTTCACCACTTCTAGGTATGCAGACAGTTGAAACTTCTTCCAGGGAACTATCGCCTGCTTACCACCTCTCCACCAAATTTAGGCAAGAAGAGTGGAACATACCATTTGCTGGGTCAGTGTAGCTACAACCACCTTGCTTCTCTACTGTACTACTTGCCTGTACTCTTGCACGTAACTGTGTACCTTATGGACTGGAATGATGGAGTCCCGTACAGAGCGAGAGAATGTCATGCTTTCCCTCTCACTTTTAACGTTGTTCTTTATGATAGTTTTATTTTATTCTTTCTTTGAGTGACTGTACTTTTGTTTTCTAATGCAAAGTCAAGACGGAGTAGAAGGTCAGATCCTCAGCTACAACTCTGTTACATGAAGCACTCCTGGGCCAGGCAGAGAGAGCAAGCTGAGGCTCACTGCAGGACAGCAGTGCTTCGGGAAGCGTGTCTGACATGCCCCAAATGTTGTCCAGGGCAACATCAATGCCAGCCATGCCAGCCCCACACCACTCAAACAATGCTTTTATACTTGAGCTACCAGCGGGTAGCAACTACAGTAGGCCCAGAGTACAGCTCTTCGTTAAAAATTTAGGCTGCTCTCGAATATTTTCTAAGCTCCAGTGAAAAGAAGATTTCGAACAGTTAAAACACCCTAAATCACAGGATCCGGGAAACCTGAACACAAATCAAAGCAGGGCACTTGAAATTAAATTGTGTAGCGGAAAAAGGATCATCTGTTAAAATATCTTATCTATGTAACAACCTGGAGTTCTTACAAATTCAACAAAATCTACCTCCAATCTGTAAATGTGATATTTAAGATGAAATGCTATTCTATTGTCTCTTTTTAAGAGAAAATACCTTGTTCCTATTTGCAGGCAAGGTTCAGAACACTATCAAGAGAACTGCAGCGCTTACAGTGTGCTTCTCACCCCAAAGCGCACTTGAAGCAGCTTATTTAAGAATAGATTCATTTCAATAAAAGGATTGTTGTGGGGTTGTAGGTAGGTGATTATGACCTTACTCTTACAAATTCACCTCATCACAGATACAGCATCTTGGGTTAGCAGAGACACACTTCTGCATGCCCATATCATGCTAGGCTGTTTGAGACTCTGAGGGCAAATGATTTGTTCAAGATCACAAAAACCATCATCTCAGATTATAAATCATCTCATCCTGGACCTGTACTTTTTTCTTTGAAAAAAGTAGAAAATATACACTCTTTGGAAAGTCTTCACCCTAGTCTGACTCATAACTGCAAAATCCAGACGACTGCTGCAAGTAGCTGATGCTGAATAGGCACTGCATCAAAATCAAGCCCTGCTCTATTGCTCTGTATTGCGGGGCTGGCTACATGCTTTGGTACAGAGGCTCTTCCGTTGCTTTCTCCTGGGTATTGTACTGTAAGGAGGCAGCCTTTAACAAGGCACAGGAAAGAAAGAGAAGACCTCTGAAAAAGGTCTATGGCATATGTAACTGTGCCATTAGCTGTATTAATACAGTGTTCAAGCTTGCAATTTGAGGTACCTAAGTTCTGACAGCATCAGGATGACTGTAGAGAACGCAGACCAACGTAGAGACCAACACCTTTGCAGTATGAAGCCAGTGAGAGCAGTGTAAGAGATATGCAAAGAAAATATAAGGCATTGGCAGAGACTTTGTATCATGATACCACAACCTTAACAGTTTTGTGATGTATCAATATTATGGTATCAGTATTCTGTATCAACATTCAGTCCCCAGGAAAGACTGCATCTATAGACTAATGCAAATTTCAGCACAGCTTTCTTTATGCTCTGGTTAAAACCTGTGGTCAGAATTTTTCCTGATCTTCCTTAATTGGCAAGATGTGGGGTTTTTTGCTTTAATTCTCAGCAGTTTCATTAAACATCTATCTAAATTTTTTTTATACAACTCCTTGAACAAAATTGGACTAAGATGTATTCACGTTTATAGCTCAGTATATCAGATACTAAAAAAAAAGCCCCTAAATATGTGTTTTAAATGAATCCTCTATTAAAATAAAGCAACTTCCTATTTCACCTGCTCTGCATATAAGGTTTAGAAATTCATGACCAAGCTCCTAAAAGTCCAACTTTCTGCTTTTAATTTCTTTGTTTTTTAAAACAGTTCTTGTCTATCTAATCTTTTGGAAATGAACAGTTTGTATAGATCTTGTCAGCATATGCCTGCACATGCTGAAGTCCCTGTTTATCTAACATCTGAGCCATTTGGCTGTAATAATGATTTTCATGTTCTGTTACTGATGAAGCCTTATGTTGCATATAACATTATTTTGTTTCATTCAGTAAATTATTAGAGAGCCTGAGGAAAGAAAAAGACGTTGAAATAACATACTCTAACACCAATGAAATTGGAACATAAATTTTGAGTAAATGTACACGATTACAGGGACTACAAATCCTTGTAAGTATCTTGCTGGACCAACAACAGAAACAGTAAGGAAAGCAAAGAAATAAATATATGCTTATGCGCATGTTTTCTTTCTTAACCCGTTGACTCTGCTTTCCCCCTCCTTCAGAACAAGATCCAGAGACAAGCACAAAACATTCAGAGACCATTATTACCTCTGGCTTGATGAAGTGTCTTACTTGAACATTAAAATACACTTACCTCCCCCCCCCCCCCCCCCCCAATACTCACTCTAACACATCCCGGTTGAACTGTTTTTGTCGATTTCCCAGAAATTCTCCAATCATCTGTCTGCTGAGACCTTTCCTTTGCAGGAGAAAGTGGGCAACACCAACTGGAGTATCTGGCACAAAGCCTCGCTCAATTAGGTACTGGACTCCTTTCTCAGGTTTTCTGAGGAGAAATGAGAATGCAAAACTTAATTTTCTTCCATTGGACCTGAAGGCATCTGACGCAAAACTTTACAACTTTGCCAACCACTTTTGACTAACATATTCCCGGCATGGGCTAGAATAGTTGCAAGATAGATGTAACCGTGCTGTAGAATATACTGTTCACTGTTAATAGCTTACCACCTTTGAAACACATCTTTGCATGTTGTTACACATTTCCCTGCTCCATAACCCTTCCAAAGAGAAGCTTTATATGCAAGCCGCTTCAGGCATGAAAGTCAAAACACTTGTCAACGCAAAAGATGAGCCCAACATCAGCTACTAAATGCCCCTGTTGCTGGGAGAGAGGTACCTTCCAGAAACTGAAATAAAAAGCTGCCAGAGAAAAACAAGAAACAAAGAACACCCCTGACCTCCAACCCCACTGCTGTCAAAAGGTAAACTTACTGAACAAAAACATCTGAAGGGGTACAACTTGCAAGTTGAGAATACAAAAAAATAAGGGGGGAAAAAATAAAGTCAGTCATGCAAAAAGAAGCAATTAAAAATAGTGACGCTCCCATGTAATTTATATTTATTTTCCTCCTGTCCTTTAACACACCCATTGCCCCAGATTTCCTTCCCTCAGACAAATACCTTCATAATTTCTGGAGTATTTTACATCTCTTTATACTTCACTGGCCGATTTAGCTGTAACCAGTTTCAGATCTCCAAACAAAGCAAGCCAAAGCCACACATTTTAACATATTACAAAGCATGTGTTGGGGATGGAATTGATTTCTGGCAATAAAATCTACTGCTTATAAAGGCAAAAGCTGCTTATATTTTAAAGTGATGTACAATTCCTCTCACTGCACATATTGTGGCCCGTGTCTTCCAGCAGTGTGACACAACAGACAACCATAATTTGTTTTAAAGATATTAAAGGGATATCTTTACAGAATCAGTAATTTCACCATCATCTTTCTTTTGTAAGGAATTATAATACAACGCCCACCTGTAAGAGTGAATGATTTGCAGCATGCTGGATGACCTGAAAGATATTTCCTTTAAGGCTAAGCAAAATCAATTTCAAAGGATAAGGTGACTGTACTATTTTCATACAAGGCTGATCATACAACCCTAACCCTTCCTCAGGGTTTTTCATTGCAAATAACATTACTAAATACATCACCATCCAGGTCTCCTACTCTTTTACATTACACTATTATGCACTTAATACCCTATTAAGAGTTAGATAGATCAGAAGAATATATATAATTTAATCAAAAGGGAGTTCCAAATCTCAGTTTCTTGCGTCAGGCTTTGTAGCTCTTTTCAACTGAAATAAGATTACATATACGGTCATCTTCTAAATACAATCTCGTAAAACGAATCTCCTTTCTCAAAAAACACTCTTTTTCTTGTAAGCCATGTAACTGCTACGTTCAAATGCTTTTCAATTGTATTTCAGAACTGTTAATCTTTCTGAATTACATTGACAGCATCCAACAAAAGCAGGAATAATCTTCTCCACTCCCCTTCTCAGTGAGCTACATTTGTCCACAAAATTCAGAGTGATGCAAACCCAGGAGAGTTCCTTTCCAGCAATTGTCAAAACAGAAAACAAAGAAAGCTATTAAAAAGCACAACTTGATCCAAAGATCACCTTTTCCTGAGATACAGAAAATGCTGAATCGTTACGTATTGCACTAAACCACAACTTGAATTCTTAACCACCCCCATAAGCCTGAACACATTTAAAATCATCACAAAGGTGACACATGATTTATTTTGCATCAGCTCCTACGCCCTTGTGTCATTTTACACAAGTCGGGGGAGGAAGCTCTGCTTCTGGTTCAGCAATGTGAAATCAGTTCATTCAGATACACTTCAAACCAGGCTAGGTAAAGCTCCAAATCAGACTTCAAAATCCATTTAGCAATATGTTGGAAGCCAAAAGCTCTTCTCCCGTCAATACCTTCTTCATGCTGAAGTGAAGTGTCAGGAAGTTTTGTAGTCTAGAGTGATCTGGAAGCAGTCCAATTTGTTACAGAAGTTGTAACATGGAAGCAATGCAAACTATGAACTGTAATAACATGAAAATAGTACCTGAAAACTCTCAACTGTGAGAATGAAGACTACTTTTTGCCTACTTGATAAATCAAATGGTGGTAGCAGTGGCATAAACTTCAGAATCACAAGCCTGTAGGAGGCATTTCCAGAGTGAAGAAACTTTATTTCTTTCTAATTCATGGCGGCCTCCACTGAATTTGCCAACTAGAGATCAACAAAATTGTGTCATATTATTTTGAAATCTGTCCTCTAAAAACTGTTAACTTTGTTGTTCTGTTCTAGAGCAACAACTGTCAACCTCGAGAATCTGACTGACCTCAGCAGAAGAGCCGCTTGTGGGCTGACCCCAGCCAACAGCCAAGACTAAGCCCATACAGAGCTACAGCTACAAGTAAAGAACGCAACAATTAAAGGGCTTCTCTAGAGAATTTCTACTAGGTCTTGAGGTGAGAACTGTAACCTTCCATAACGTTACTTTGATCTTTGAAGGTTCTGACAGTTGTCACTGCCATAGGGATAACGGACTTCTTAGAGCAAGCATTAGTATGATAATTGTTCTTAATGACAGAACCTATAGCTTCAGGTGGTCTTCTGGTACCTCACCCCAAGCGATGACAGTCTACAACAGAGTATATTCTAAAGGACGGTTTCTGTTCTGAAAGTCTAGCTTGCCAATAAAGTTTCTTCATATTTCTATTTTTGATGATCTGAAACCTTGAATTCATTCAACACTCTTGACCAAGTAATTGAATTTAATATGAACTAAATTTTATCATACAGCTTATTGGAAGAACAATCTCCCCCCCCTCCTCCCCCTTTTTTTTATCCAACTTGCAAGCAAGGGAGGTTCAGGGGTTCTACTGCTGTTGTAGGTTCGCCCCCCCCCCCCCCCCCCCCCCGGTTTGACATTATCTTCTGCCACAGGAAAAGTACTTAATAGAAAACTGTGACTTTATAAGAGTGTTCTGAAGTGTTGTACTTCCAATGGAATTTTACTTAAAAAGTGAATCTAACAATAGGTTAAGAGAAAAACGTACACAAAGGTGCCTTCACTCTCGGTCTTTAAACACAAGCAGTATTTTCCCTCTTTTCAAATTCAGAGAAATTAAAGAACTAAACAGGTTCGTGGAAATTTAAGTAATCCCCAACATCACAAATTCTAAATATTACTAAGTATGAAGGAATTACCTCTTAAATGCATGAAGAGGACATGTAGGTTGTGGTGTTGACTATCAGCAAACTACCTGAAACTCATTTCCCCCTTCCCAACGAAAGGCAAAAAATACCAGGTAGCTGACCGGGTTTCTGGGCGGGCAGGTTTTAAAAGACAGCACAAGCAAGCAGGGACCCTACTGCTGGCACAACCAGCTGTCTTAAATTGCACAAACTTTCTTTGCCACCAAACTCTAATTTTCCTAAAGGAAAATGACTGAATGCAGAAGGGAGTGGGACATGAAAGGGTCATGGATTTAACATGAGATAGGACATCTGACATAAGTTGTCCTCATTTCTGACTACTCAGACTTAAGCTGTTTTGTACTTACAACTAAGAGTCTTTTGTGATTAGGAAAATTCCCAGTGACGGCTTGTTAATTACCCCTACCAATAACAGGGAAGATGAGAAGTCTATAAATAGCAATCATGGAAGCTGCATAAGCAGATCATTTATTTTCAGATTTGAATACATTAACCAATATCAAAATATACCCTCTAAAGCTACCACCTTACATAGCTGATTATATACATATTTACAGAACTTCTCATATTTACAAGACTGCTTCCAAGATAAAACTTAAAAATGTCTTCTATTTAAAAAAAAAAAAACAAACCAAACTAAATGACAAAACAAAACACCAAAACAAATCAAAAGGAATCTACTGAAAGGAAGGGAAAAAAACACCACCCTAACACAAAAAGATGTGCAAAAACATATTGACATAAGATTCTCGACTGTTGCACAAAGGGCTAAGGAATTTGTCAGAAACTCATTAACAGCAAGAGCTTGAGGATGGTTTAAAGCACCTTTCAGGGAATGGTTTAAAGCAACTTTTAGGGGAAAAACATTGATGGAGAAAGCAATGCCAACTTAAAAATACCAGATTAAAACACTGTATTTTAATAAGTGCGTTTCTTAGAGGGTACTGGTCATACACAGTAAAAATGCTGTCTCTCTGCGTTTCTGAAGGCAGGCTGGATCCTGCAGCAATTTTTGGAAGCTGACATCTTTAATTCTGGGAATGACGAGTGCAACAAAATCACACACAGACGACACTTAAAAAAATCAAAGAGCAAAAACCCACCCCCGTCCCTCAAAAGCCAAGAGAATAGCAAACCCCTGCATATCACTGCTGTTTCCTCTCGTCAGTATGACGTCTCTCCTTCCGGGGCGTAATGCTAACTAGAAGGAGGTGACTTCTTTACTCAGCAAGTTCTACATGGAGTACTGAAAGCATTCAGAGAACTTGTTGACATTTGTGTAGATCTCATTAGAGTGGTGGTTTGTTGGGGGTTTACAGATTGTGAAGCTGAGGAGTTGTGTTTTTTTCCCTTTAGCAGCTGTGCAAGTTGAATCTGAAAGTCACAAAAAAGTTAGTACGTTTCGGAGTTTTGCTAACATAAGTGATGTATGAGGCCCTCCTAAGAACGAGCTCTCCTTTGGTACATGAGGTAGAAAAGAAGAACAATAAATAGGGTAATAATATCAAAGTTAGTACATTCCTGAAAGAAATGTCCCTTATCCAAGCTAGGAATCTATAGAAAGAAAAGAGAAAAAAAGGATTTTTTTTCATTAGACTAAAACCTACATGTGTATCAGAAGCACAGTATCTTTAGAAAAACACTGCATTCTTAATATTTCTATTGTTGGGAGCAAATTAGTAAGGAGAGCAGTGATCCAGACATCTATAATTCTGAATATGCCATTATTTGTCTCTGTGAACTTTCACCTGGTCGGAGGAACCACTGAGAGACAACTTTAGGATACATGTTATTATAATTACTTACACCACGTGAGAATTTGGCCCAAATACCATTAGCCTGCAAAGACAATCACCAACTAGCTGTTGCAGAAAATCTGGATTGCCAATGATAAAAACCTGCCCTAAAACTCCACAAATTATTAAATGTGGACTGTCAAAATAATGTAATTCCAGACCCTGGTTTGACATTTCCTCTGCACGAATTCTGTTTTCAGAGGTGCTCAAGACCTGCTAAAGCTTGAGAAATACTCATGTACAGCAGGTCATTAAAAGATTTAAAGAAAGCCATGGTCAGAAACAGCTCCTCCCTTGGAAATGGGAAGGTTCCAGCGTCTGCTGACTGACTTCCCAAAGTTGTCAACAACTGCACTCACAAACCCAGTTGGCAGTGCAGGAGTCGGGAAGACACACAGACCGCTGCCTAAGCCACAAAAGGAAACACGGTTAGAAGTACACCACCTTATGATCTTGTTGTACAAAGAGTAACACCAGGTTCCAACGGTTAGTGGTACTTGGGAAACAGGGCTTTGCATCACCTGCATACGCAAAATTTATCTTTCAAATTGTAAGGAATACTATTTTTGCAAAAGCATTGCAGTGAATTTGAAAAGTGACTTTGGTAGAGAAAAAGCTTTTAGTCAGATTCTAGGTGGTGAGAAAGAGCACTACCTTAGCATGCACTGTTACCTACTAGACTTGCTGTTACCGCCATCCCACTGCGAAACAAACACACTGAGCGTTCGGGCTGTCCTTAGGTGAGCACGTCAGCGGCACGGCCAGCACTGGCACCAGTCTCTGCTCTCGTTCCTACTGCTGGTTTAGGACTTCCTGACAAACTGTACTAGGAGGAAAAGGTTTGGTGTTGGTTTGTGTTTGTGGGGTTCTTTTGATGTTTTTTTTTAATTTGTTTTGATACACGTAAATATATATACGTATGTAAACCCAGCCCAGCTCTCTCTGTAGCTGCACAACCAGTTGTACTACCCAAGCCATGGTGTGGATGAAGTGCCCATGTCCACGCTGGCCAACAGGAGAAAAGACTAGCAGGCACTACCTCAGAAAGAAATATTCAACAAAACCATAGTACAAAAGTATATAAAGCCTTCCCTATTTCTGACTTGCTAATAAACATGTAAAGCTTACAAGCATCCAAAACCACATTAAATCTTTGTATTTCCTTTTAGATGCTCAGACAATAACAGAGCTGTAAAATGGAAGCATTGATAAACATATGAGCACGGAAAGCAGCTTGCCCAAGTCTGGAACTCCAATATCAGCAATGACAACAGTATCTTTCGAGGTAAACTAAGGGTTTATTCACACAATGTAAATAACCACAAACATACTGTTCTTCCAGCCGTCTGGGACCAGGGGGATAAAGCTAGCCTGACTGAAAACGAGAAGCCAGTGAAACATCTAGAAACAACTTCAGTATTTCTGAAGGCACATCTATGCTTTTTGGTTTCTTGTCTGCGTTTAGGCACACACTCACGTGCTACACTGAAAAACCATGAGCTGAGAGAATCTAGAAAACAAGCAAACCAGAACTACAAACATTGCTTAGAGACTGTCAACACTGCAAACAGAAACAGTTCACAAACACGCTGCTGCCAAAGAAATCTCTTCATGTTGGGGGTGGAGAATTTAATGCAGCTATGATGCCAGCTCTCTGTTAAAAGAAAATAATCTTCCTTGCCTTTGATACTGGAGATCCCATTTCTAAAGTATTTACAGTTGTCACAAAACGCAGCATTAGTTTAACATTAAAATCCAGGGATGGCTTTTTTAATAACAGGAATCCAAGACTTTTCTTAGAATCATTTAAGAAGTTAAATATTTTTAAATAGCCAAGTTGGCAATAATGAGCTAGTTGAACATTCTCCTTAGTTTGGCAGGCAGCTAAATTTTGTTTCTATGGTTGTACTTCTTCCTTCGCTTTTGCTAAATATCCTACTGCTGCTGCCACAAAGCTGAGAGAATCACTATGCTTATTTTAAACCTTCTGTGAAAGAAGAAAAAAACCCAATATCCTTAAAATACTACCAAAACTAGTGCCAACTTGCCAGAGTTCATTCAACTACGCAGCAACGCAAGAAAGGGACTGCAAGGAAAAAAATTAAAAGAAACTGACTGGGAAGCCTGATCTGCGTATACCTCATGTTACACACTGTTTAACGAAGAGAAATTAAAACTAGGTGTAAACTGGATCTTCCGGTAATTACAAGAAAGTGTCTCTGGGTCAGGAAAATAAGCCAAGAAACAGCACGTTTCTGTCAGCTTCTCTGCATCTTGTGGAAACGGGGAGATAGCTATTCACATTATTTGAACAGGAGCCCTACAGTTTCCCCCACAGTGGGGAAGACTTCTCGCCATTAAATTATGATATGTTCATCTTCTCAGTTTTGAATGTACTTCTCAGGTTTATTCGAGACAAAACCAAAAACCTACCACCATGTGAAGGTGACAGCTTATGTGCAATTACACCAAATTACCTGGAATAATCTCCACCCAGTGAAAGTTAATTTATACTCATGTCACTAACAAAAGAATTTACTAGGAAGTGATCTCAGCGACCAGTTCCGTTTGGTGGGGGAGCAAAATAAAGCGAGGAAACTCTGCAGACATCTGTTTTCACAGAATTGGGTAACTGAACACTTCTACCATTACTTTCTGTCTGATCAATCAGTTTCTTTATGTCACCATTTCCTAGTAAAGTGCTAGGAAATTAAACATTATCACTGATACTGAATGTTTAAGGCTTGCCTGAAAATTATTGCCTGAATCAGAGTCAATTACAAAACTGTAAAAAGTGTATAAAAGGCAGCTACAGGGTCCAAGCAGAAAGTCTAGGTTATTGTAATAAAGGAGGAAAAATAGAGTTTAAAGCTATTTCGGAAATATGATTTTTCTGTATGAAAAACATCAGCCTTGAGGAGCAAAGCAGTCAGCACAGTGAAGAGAATCCTCAGGCACACCCCAAGCAGTTGCAATGCAGTAGCTGGACATGCCCTGGCTAGTAAAACCAACCCTGAGTCATCACGCTATAGCAGATTTTGTAGCTCCTCATTATTCCCTCTCTTGGCAGTGGACAGCCTGCTTTTTCTTTTACCCCTGCTCCTTCCTTCCTAGCAAGAAAGGAGGAAATATTTTAGTTAAATAAATGGACCAAAACACTCTATGAGGATTTTCTCAACCTCCTCTGACCGCACTGCATCCCTGCATTTCTCAGAGTAGGGCAAAGAGTTTGCAGCTGCCAGCAGAGCAAAATATACTCCACTCTGAGACAAGATACATGAAAAATCTGCCGGCTCTCTCAGAACTATTTGCCAGGGCCGAGTATTGCTTTCGTGTTTATGCAACTGTAGTCAGGAAATGAGACATGAAGACGACTATGTCCTTTACATTGAGGAACAGTCCCCGTCTTAACATTTTCTAGTGTCCCTGCCCTGAATTCTCTTTCGACACCCTCACCCCAGTTACACGTAACAGAAGCACTTCAGCTTGCATTTCTGCAACTCTGCCGACTGCAAACGAGAAACACTGACAACCACGTTTACTTTAAAAGTAAACCACCTTATAAACTGGCAATGCAAAAACAGCGTTTAAAGATCTCCAGATTTTTTATCTACAGATCCACCAAACTCCAACTGAGTAGATAGATGTGAATTGTTAAATAGGAGGGAAGAGTCGCTGCCCCCTTCTCTTTTCCTTAACTCTGCTTCCAAGGGCTCCTACGCAGCCTTCCCGACTCCCTATTCAAACTGTCCTCCGTATGCCTGCAAAGGCAGGTGGTCACATTTGTCACCCTCAAAATTTAGTCACTTGAGATGTGGGGGCAAGGGGAAAGGAATTAAAATTCTGGCATCCAGAGTCATGTCAGATGGTTGTCTGGGAGCTGTGCACCCAGTCAAATTCCTCTGTTCTTAGGGTCATTTTCTAATAACTGGCTGTATCCTGAGCATGCACCCGGGCATTGTTAGAGCAAACCAGTTACCGATTCCTGGCACGTAGCAGCAGGAGGGAGACGTGTGCCCAGAATGTTTAAGGGCAGGAGGAGCTGGCGGCAGAGGATGAGGTAATGGCTCTTTCACGGTGCCAGGGACGCTTGCACACAGTTACTGCTGGTCCTAGTGCAGCCTTTCAAAAGCCAGATTTGCTTTCAACATTTGGTAAAGTTTATACTCCCTTTAACGGCAATAAAGGGGATCCTTGTGCCCCTATTTGAAATCGGTGCTTAAATTCAACTATTGGTTGAATTGTTGCAGTTCTGCCTCTCAGCTGTTTCTTACTGGCAGGACGTAATGCATGCTAATCAAAGCACCCATTTTGGAAAAACAGGAGGAAAAATCAGTCCTCGGGGAGAAAAGATAAAACACGCACAGAACAAAGCAAAACACACAGAGGTCTTTTTTTTTTTTTTCCCTTTGAGTGTTCTCACTGAGGGCTAAACATTTTTAGAAATAATGAGAGTCATACTCAGAACATTCTTCCCTTCTTACTAACTCCTCAGCATGTTAGCGGCCAAGCTACATGGAGTGCTTTGATTTTAATTTTTGTTGGAACTGCCTGTGGTTGAATAATCTGCAGTCCAGATGTTGTAACAACAGTAAAGTCTCTCTCAGCATATACACGAGGATGGCAAATAGCTCTGTTGCGAAATCCTGAATAAGCCTCTTGTCTCCCCTTTCCACTTTCTATTGAATCATTCCAAAAACTCACAGAAGATATACAAATTGCAAAGATACTAGTGATCAGCTGACAAAATAAAAGAATTAGTTCAAAGGTAAATAGAACCAGCTCAGTTTGGTTTACACCTTCTCGCTCCTACTCAATCTGCACTTACAAAGTCTAAAATCATTAGAAATATTTCCAATAAGCTTTCAACTTAAAATTCTAAGGGGGACAATCTAAAATACACGTTTTCAGACCAGATATTATAATGCTGAATGGATGCCATGAAACCTGTCTAAAAACAATGCAGAAAGTATGCTGAGCATCCTAAGTGAAATTCATTAGGCATGTAATTGGTGTAAATGGAGGAACATCAGATTAGTACACTTATTATGATATTTAAACTAATGTCTACTTCCAAAACTTCTGTTTTAAAAAAGCTTAATAACATCTGGCAACTTTTAAGGATTTCAAATAGAGAAAAAGAAATAGAGAAAAGTACTTCCTGAATGTAACAGTACTTAAGAATCCAAATTACCTTCAATCTCTACCTACGTGTAAATGATGGAAACTGTACACCTGTGTTGAACAGTTAAAGCTGCTTTCATGGAAAATGAAAAATGTGCCTTTTCACAAATATTTTATTGTGCACCTCAGGTTTCCAACAACAATTTGTTTAGAAATTGTAATTTGCAATTTTGTATTTGGTATAATCCCACCAGCACTCAGCAAATTCCTCTCATATCTACTTAGTGAAATAAATACTTAAATTAACATTCCAGGGAATCTAGACATGTTTTAAAACGTCTGCTCCGGGAATTAGTATTCAATTCACAATAAGAGTGATTTTTAGATTTTGAATAAAATCATCCTCATCATGCAATAAATGAAGCCGGTAGGGCTTTCAGGGCTTACAGGTCAAAAGATGATACATCACTGCATAACGCAAACAGATAACTCATGCCTTTTTAGCCCTGTCAATAAATCCTTTCAGAGAACTTTGGAATAGTGGGAACCTTGATAATAGGCCGTTATAAAGGAAGCTACAGAAAACTCTTCAAAACAGTACACTGTAATGGATTGAGGACACATGGGGAACAGTTTTCCATCTGTCACTTTGTTTTCCAGAAAGCAAAAGAGGACAAAAAAGGGGGGGTGGGGGGTGAAAGGCATCTGGGAAAATGTATTGTAAAAGTATTTCTAGCCTATCCTCTGTTCTAGCAGTGTAAAGTGGTGTTATGTTCATTTACCTCCAAGATGTATGTGCAAGATTTAGGCTGTAAAACCTTCAGCCAAACACTATACAAAAAGAGCCCTCAACAACATTATGCCACAGCATAAAGAGCAGAGCAGCCTGGTGCAAATGGCCCACACGCCGTACTTCACGGTACCTCTGCACCAGCACTGTCAGAAATTGGCACCAGCAAGACTGGCTCCCGTGGCAGGAAACCACGACGTCACAGGAACACTGCCAGATGAGAGGACATCTAATGGCATCTTCCAATATCTGATATCCCAAAGGAGACAGCAAATATGACTAGTCTCTGCTAGATGAACAAATGAGTCTGAGAAACAAAAACTTTTATCTCCCACATTTTATAATACTAGGCACAGTCACATCACATTTTCAAACCATTCTAATTGTGTCCAAGTTTTGTTAAAAATACTTTATTAATACAGAAAGTGTTTGTACTCCCTACCCAAGAGAATGCTGAATAATCACCACATCGTACTCTACTTGATGTGGCCCAGCTGGGTGTGTCACTGCAGTTTGAGGACACAGGAACTGAGGGCAGTGTCATCAACAAAAATACTTGGCAGCCGCAAGTACTTGGCAAGAGCCAGAGTTACTGCCACCATCGCGGTGGCACAAGAGAAGGGAACCTAGCAATATACTTCTTCCTACGCACGCACAGCTCTGCACAGAATTACAGTCTGCTGCTACCAACTGCAAAGTTGACTCAAGGGCAGAACGTGTTTCCTCAGACTGCTGAGGTTAAACCATTCGGTCCTGTTTAATCTGTTAGAACCATCAGTGCACCGGTAGCAGAATAGAACCTGAAAATCCTACCGGATTGGGCTGCAATAACTGGTAAACCTGGTATTTCCAGCCTGGAGTCAAAACAAACATGAGAATCATATCACAGCCCTTTTTACTTTTTTTTCCCCCCATCGTCTTTTTTTTTGTTTTTAAAGCAGCAGTCAAAAGCCCTCTTGAAGCCTTGTTTATAAGCAAACCAGTCTCAAAGGCTGGATTTGCATTGGCAGGGTTTGGAGCCTGCAAAATAAACCTTTCTAGGTAGTGTTTTCCTTCTGCCTGTAAGAGAGGAATGGTTTCTAGTATAATTTCTCCCAGACTACAACCCTTTCAAACTACACTGAAGATGCCTATTTCAACACAGCTGGCTGCACCAAGCTTCCCTTGGAGCCTCTGCACTCTGGGCATGCACCTGCAATCCTTCCTTTAGGCAGGCAATGAATGGTAACACACAAGCTGACAGCCCATTGACAGGGTGAAATCACTACCGCCATTCAAAATCAGGAGAATGTACACAAGCTCTTCCTTAGTTGCGATGTCTGTGGCAGAAATCATTCCAATTTGGGTAATACTTTCTGTGCTAGTATAGTACATGCCACAAAACATCTTTAAAAAAAGTACACTTTAATCAACACCAAGGTTCCAAATTGAGTGCCAAATTAGTTTGAAACAAATTCTACGATCCAGTGACAAAACTCCTAGAAAAATGGTTTTCAATTGCCTACAGGTTTTTCTCTACTGTCCTGTGTTCTTCATTCTCCAAGGACCTTTGTGCTACTAATGTTTTGCATATAATGGCAATTAAGTGAACCAGACCACCAGCTGTGCTCAACTTCCACCCATAACTTGCTAGTCTAATAAAGGGCCTTTGGTAAGAAACCTTCACTTTGGCTTCTGAAAATTATTACTGTAATAAGAAAGCTAGAAAAATTATAAAGCATCTTCTGAAATTTCAACTGTGAGGACAGTGACTTTCCACGCTTTTTAAAACTTCATTCTTCCAGCACCCCTAGTGAACAAAGCAGAAGTATTTACTACAATTCATCCACTTCTTTAAGGTTCTAAACTCTTTGCGTTTCAGCCAAGTTTCATCTACCAGAAAGAAATGACATGATTATTTGTTAATTAAGGTTTGGGATATCAATTTGCAAGAAAGATTTCAAAGATGCAATGAAATTAACACGAACGTCTTGTAAAAGACATCCCTAAAATTTCCTCTGGTAGGTGCAGACATTTGGAAAAAAGCTTGCCTTCTTGTAATGGGTAACTTCAAAGCCATTTCTTTCAGTTCTGTGCACAGTCCTTCTGCATGGGTGGAGCACACGTCTTCTCCAGAGCTCGCTGCCAAGACTTGTACTACTCTGTCATTTTATGATCATAAACGTGTCATGAAAGATCACATGATCAAAGACACCTAAATGATTCTGCTGCATTGACTTGAACACTGGAGAGCAGACTAAAAAATGTATCCCATCACATCGCAGGTGCACATCCGCTCACACGACAGGAAGAACAAGCAGTCTGCTACACGGGGCTGGATGCATAGGCAGACCCATCTCATATGAGATGCTGAGCAGTTGCATCTTTGCCACAGCAAAACTGAAAAGACAGGACTGATTTGCAGGAAGCCCACCTGCCTGCAGACCCCCTTTCCATGTCCAGCCAGCCTGGGCAATCCTCCTTTCCGCTGTTCTGCATGTGAAATAGCAGCCTTTGCCAAGGGAACTCACATCTAGCATGTGGCTTGCTTTTCAAAAAACATTTGGGCGCACAAGATGCTGTGACACACTTCATGTGCTGAGAACTGTGAGCGTAATGCTCAGAAGTTAATTGAAACTAATGCACCTGTACAGCACACATATGAAAGGAAAAAGGATTCTTCATCTTGCAGAAATCATCCCTTCAAGTGCCTGAACACAATCCCTATCCCTCCAGTTACCTCACAAAATGCAGTTTGCAATTCCACTGATACACTCTTAAGAGTCTCCTTCTGAACTTTTTAAAGAATAAAGCTTTGGAAGTTTCCCAGCTCCCTTTCAAACAGGTTTACAGATTCAGGTACCATCACATTCTATGGTGGTTCGACACCTGACATTGCACAGAAGGGAAATATGGCTATTCATGAAATGTCACAATCTGGACGTGAAGAGGTATAATCAAAACTAAGATACATGGGATACTTGGGAACTGTCTGAGCTGTCAATAGAATTAGAGTGACTCGGCAGAAAGTGATGAGAATCTTCACTTCTGTGTCAATACTGGAGATAAAATGCAGTAGGGGAATGAAACAATCACACACAGCAAAAGACCACGCACAGAGTTCTGCGCAGTGCTGTCTTCTAGAACTCACTGCTAAGAAACTGCACGTCACCTTATAACCAGTCAATATAGAAAAAAGGTTTAAGTCCATGCAGCAAGACCACTTAGATGTGTTTCAAATAACAGTCTCTATTCTTCTCTGTTCCTGATGTGTATTTTTCACTGTCAGCCTCCTACTGACATGGCATGTGACTAGAAGAATCTGACAACTTCCAGTGCTCTCATTCCTCTCTGCATGCCACTTAAGCACTTTTTCCATTCACCTTTTTTCTTACACCCTTCTGCAATTGACTCAAAAGACTGTATTATCAAGCCTGAAGTTCACTGACCACTGACTGCTTAAGGCTTAATTGCTGTGCAAAATGCTGAGCAAACACCAAGTTTTTTTAAATGTCAGCCAAACAGTACCTCCTCCCCACATCAAGAATGTGAATGTTTTCAAATCTTCTAAAAAAATCATATTGATTTCTCTTCCTACCCAGTCTACTTCATGAGCAGCAAAAGCTGCAGAGATCCTATGACTTACATACTTCCAACTGGTTAAAAGTTTCTGCAAAGGCCTATTAACTTTTCACAAAGATAAAGAAACAAACCTGAAAGTTTTTACAGCCAAACCTGTCCGATCCATACTTCGTATTGTAATGCACAGCCTCACATGATAGCATCAAAGAGCTCTATTTATTAGCAATGTTACAACTTATTATTGTATGATGAACTACCGACCTATTAATCCAACCAAACCAGATCGCAGCTGTGGTAGCTGAAAAGGAAGGCTGAACTCATTCAAGCTGGAGGAGACTGTGAAGCAAGGTCTATGCCAGCATGACGAAATATTTATTAGCTCTTCAGAAGCTACAAAATTTCCACAGAGAAATCCTGAAGTACTCGGTAGAAAATTTCAAAAACTTATACAAACACTGTGAGCTGCCAACACTATTTTAAAGAAAAATAGGAACAAATTCTGGCCCTTGGCATCTTTCACCTAAGAGTTCTGAGGAGCTTTATATAGGCACTAGTGCCAGAAAAGGTTCAAGTAAATGATACCCATTCTAGGGCAGGGAAACTGGCACACCAGGCATCAACTGAGCAGCAAAGAAAAGCTAGGAATTCTAATGCCAGCCACCTAGCTGTTCTTATCTTCCAATTATAATAGTTCTAATGAACTCCAGTAATGTGAATACAGAGTTTAAGCAGTATATTGTTACTCTTAATCGTAATATTCATGGTTCTCTACAGCCACATGGGAGTGTCCAAAGAATAAAGTATTTCAATACAACAAAGAAACTTGAAAAAGTTGTTTTATAGAAGTTTTGAACAACAATACATGAGAAAATTAAGTCATAGGCAGCAATACAAATTTTATTATAATTTTATGATAAATAATAAAAATGTAATTAGTGTAAAAATATTAAGTGCATTGTTTTCTAGTATCAAAGCTTTGATGATCTACTGAACAAATTTCAGGCCCTGCGTGTGTTAAACAGCAAACCCATGCTGCTTGTCATTTCCAATTCCTGTATGAGAAGTTTTACAATGCCTACATGATTAGGGCAGGAAGAAATGTGAATTTGTCGTAACACCAAAAATGGATAAGGATTAAGCCACCACATTTTTCAACAAGAAAGAAATCCAATCCATCCTCTTTAACAGTTAACTACCATATATATATATACACATAATTATATTTTTTCTTTACCCCTAAAGCTGTTTAACTACGAAGACGTCAGCTTGTAAGTACTCTAACACCAACAGTCACCACGAACAACTTATGTTTCTCACTGAAAAGTCAGTACCAGATACTAGTCTTACTTATCTTATATAAGGAAAATATTCCCGGTTCAGTGGCTGTGTTTCCACCAAACACAGAGAGAAAAGGAGGAAACGCTGTACTTACTTGTTAAAAAGGTTCAGTCCAATCCTATAATGGCGTTTCCTGATAACATCATTACTGAAGGCAGGGGAATCCCAGCTGTTGCGAGTTTCTTTGTGGTATGTTTGTTTGCTCAAGGTTTGCTCCCTTAGGCTGTCTCTAGAAGACGATTCTGAGCTGCAATTTATTGTATCATTAGAGTTGGAAGTGCTGTTGATGCTGTCATTGTCTCCATCAGAATAATCAGACTCTGATTTGCTTTGCCTGTTTGCTGTGCCATTGATAGCTAAATGACTGTCTATAGGCCTAGCCCTATGTCTTGCCTCCTGCTCCTCTCGGGATATAATCTTGGCAGGAATACTGTGAGGGATGTGTTTTGGGCTTCCTCGTTGACTAGTGATCCCTCGGTCATATGCATTTTGTCTCTTTAATGAGCCTCTCTCTGAGCGATCACTCAAGTCCACTGAGCTGTCACTGGGTGGCTCTATAGTTAGCAATGGTAGATGGTCCATTCTCACCCTCTGTTCCTGACATTCCAATGACGGGGTACTCCTGCAGCTCGTATCAGTGTCTATCTTATCATCTTTGTGGGTCATGGACCAGTACTCTTGAGAAGAGTTCACGGACCGGAGCCTCAGATCAGATTCTGTGCTGGACGGTCTCTCTACTGATTGGGAAAGTGGAAGGGGTGGAGATAACTCTTCCTCATCAATATATAATGTAACATCACTGTATGATGCTGTCATCTCATCAAGCTTCCTGTGATCCACATTGTGAATTGCTGGTTTAGTTTGAGCACAACTGTCCCTTTCCATTTCACGACTTCTGACTTGATCCGGAGTCTGGACTTCATCAGAATGTAGACTACGGCAATTCAGTGCATCATCGATGGACTCTGCAAGGGATTTCACTTGCCTGGAAAAAGCATCCTCCAGTTCTGTTATAGCATCAGCAAAATCAGTAGATGCTGCTGGAGGCTTCATTGTAGCTGACTCTCCAAGGTCACCACATTCAGACTGTACCAGGGATCCCAGCTTTGACCCATCATTTGTAACAGAAACTTGTTTTCCTTCAAAGTAAGAGCTGTGGACTTTCTCAGGTCCTTCAAAGGAAAACTGCATTCTCATATTGGACAGTACAATGCGTCTTGACATACGATTTTCAGACATAGAACTTCTAAGACGCTCAAAATTTTTGTTCATCTGATACTGGCGAAAAGCTGTTTGTATAGTACGAGCAGCATGTCTAGTTATGAGACGGCCTCCATATTTCCGTTCTAGCATTTCCACCTGTGAAAGGGCAAACACAATTGCTTTGTAACTTTATGCAGGTTAGAAAAAGGTTAAAGTATGTAAAAAAGTTTGCTTTTAACAACTTTAATTTTCAGAAATTTTTGAAGTTTATACTGGTTTTGAAAGTAAAAACTACCAGCTCCAGACCAGCAACTGCACAAATAGTGAACTGAACAGTCATTTGCAAGTTCCACTATAAAAATACAGACAAAAATATGACTTTGTGAACACTGTCATGTAAAATTAAGGTGTTGGCAATTTGCATGTGTATGTGTGTTGAAATTTTGGTTTTCACACATTAGCGTTGGTGTGTCCACGTCAAAGCAGACCAGACAGCACTCTAATGCAGCATAATGCAGTCATTCTTTCTCTGTAGGGACAATCGTAGAGAAGTGAAACACAAGTATAATGCAAATTGTCATATTTTGGGAGTAAATTCCAAAAGTGGCCATCGTCTTTCCAGGCATGCGTTGCTTTGTAAATGAATAAAAACCAGGCAGCATAAAAAGCTAAAAGGTAAAAAACTAGGCCTGATATTAAAGCAACACTTCCCAGACCATACACTTCCAGAGAGGTTTCTCCAATGGAATACCCACATACACTGTCTTCCTCAAACCTAGAACATATTTCAGACTTTCCAAATACAAATTCAAATCTATTTTCATTCTTGTAATTACATTCAACATTGCCAGTGTTCCCAATTAACAGAACGAATATGCAAAATAAATACATTATAAATGCCATCCGTTTAAATTAGTGAAAATGACATGTCAATACTTTTGGAATACTCATTAGATATTTTCAAACCTTTGCTTTCTAAACACAAAAAGCATCAATTATTTAAAAAATACTGAACAAGATGAATAACTACTTTTATTTCAATTTTTTTCCCCAACATTTAATTTCTGTTCTAATCAGTCTTTGCTGGATCCATACTATTCACAAACACAAAACATACATCACAAATCAATATGCTTGGTAGTACAGTTAACACCACCATTGTTGTATAAGTCCTTGCAATTCTCATAATACTCCAGTGATTCAAAAGTCATTTCCCGTCACTTGCAAATCCAGGTATCTTTTTTTTATTAGACACCTTGTTTTAATTACTTATGTTACATGCACGTGCACAGACAATCTCTCCTCCTCACACTTTGGAGATCTCTCCAAGTATTTACGAAGTTCAGATACTGATGTGCAGAGGGGCTTCATCCCCCTTCTATGGATGAAACTAAGTGCTACTGAAGAATATTTCCTAGTCCATTATGTCTACCGTTTGGGAGTAGTTGAGGTATTTCTTTCAGTGCTAATGCCAGGTTCAGCAGCTCGCATTCCCCCTCCACATGAAAGATGATCTCCTTCAGGTTTACACAGAAAATGATTCTATGAAATGTTTCTATGAAAATGACATCATCATTGATTATCATAAATTAGATGGTTTTAGTAGGAATTTTAATTGAGAGCATTTGGGAATTGCCTAGATGATTTACTAGACTTGTGAATAATATTTCTAATAAATTTTAATGCATATTTAATGCATCTTTTAAATGCATCTTTAATGCACACTGCCTGTAGGTAAAGCCTCGAACATTTTCCTAAATAGTGTTTAAGTATCTTCTGAGATGTCAACAAGAGCTTTTCAAGAGCAGTAAGCAACTCCTCAGTATCAAGCTTCCTTTATGTATCATTGTCACTTTTTATTGTGTAGGACTCCCTAAACAAATACAAAATAACATTTGCAGGCCTCATTTTCTATCAAACTGGCATAAAAGGACAGATGGAATTAGGCTCTGTGAGTATTTGCAGCGCAAGAGACCTCTTTAGTAAGCTTAACACTCTGTATCGATCCCTTATGAGACTTCTAGCAGAAATGACAGCCAAAGGTAGGAAAGGAAGTAGCATTTTAGATCGCACAGGGAGGTCCAATTTAATAGCAGAGCTGGCATAATCCAGATCAAGAATCAGGAACTTGGTATGTCCCCACTCCAGTCTAGAATTTGACAGGCATAAAGGCTAAACTGAACTCATGCTCGCTATCCCAACTATTGGCTTCAACTTTGTCAGGGCTAAAGCTCTGTTCTTCCAGGCCTCTCTGGAACAACATTTCATGATTTTCCAACCTGAAATTTTAGAACAATAAACAGATGGAAAATGAGACTTAGCCCCTATAAATTCCACTGACTATCAATGTGTGGTCCAAAATCAGGAGCAGTTGCTTCCTGTCTGCAGTATTTTGCCTGCTTCCACTTTCGCCATGTTAATGTACAAGTTGGAGTGACTGTGCAATATACCACAGTGATTCACAGTAAACAAAATCTTCTGTGGCAAGAAAGATCTCTAACACCACCCCTCCCACCCCCCACCCGCAAAAAACAAAACCCCAAAACATGGATGAATTGGCTACCGTTCATCTATCAGTGAAATCCAGTGCATCCTGCATATTTGCTTACCTTAAGCTATTACAGCTTCATTTTCAAATTAGAAACATGATCTTATATGGCAAGAAACATCTTTTAAATAGGACTACACTCAGAATAAAGCTTAAAAGGAATGGCTGAGGCTGACCGTCTTACAGAAACACTTTTTTAGGGACAAAGGCTTTGAAACTCCACATAGCTTCCATCCAGTTCTTTGTAAAGTATATGGGAGTTTTGCCTAGTTGAATAAAACTAACCAAGACCTTGAATTCACCCCACAGATGTGAGAGAACATCAGATGCAGTAAGTTCTTCCTTTCTTTCAGCAACAACAAAGATATCAAGGTTTCAAAATGACTCCTTTTCTTAGAAAAATATTTTGCATTATTACATTCTAGTACTTGCATCAAGCATGAAATCACAACTCCTAGTAGAACTGTTTTTATTTTTAACACTATTAACATATCTTTTATGAATTTCTTCAAAAAGGTGGGAGGGTGCGTGGGACACAGGGATGACACAACACAGAAAAAAGCCAGTCAAAAGCCTCAAAAACGCTGACGTATGACTATTTTGAACTAAGTTGGTTGCAGGAAAAAAAGGTATTTTCAGCATCACAGCTGAAAAGATCAGCTTACAGGCGCATTGCCATTGTCATAAATCAGGTAACAAAGCGCAAATACCTGCTTATCTTGTAGGTCTGAAGAGAGTTCATAGCTCTCAGAAAGCGATCTTGACCTTTTAATAGCTTCTTCCTCTGCTTGTTTTCGCAGTATGGATGTTGAGTGCTGAAGTTTCGGCCTCCGAGACCTTTGTTGTCCAGGGGAGACAGAGTACAGCCCGTAAGCAGAATGATCGTAATGGTCTGGACTGATAGCTGAACTGTGTGTTATAGGTCCTTGATGGTAAGTAGATGGGCTGTCCAAAGATGTGCCAGTTTCACTGCTTGGAGCTTCACCCTCAACACTAGACAGAATGAAAAGACAGGAAAATCCTCAGGTGAGCATCATGTACCAAAATTCTCAGCAACAAATAGCATAGTTTTGCTCTGTATCACTTTATGTGTCCAGCACATTTTGCTCAAATTCAGATGCAGTTAGAACAGCGTAATGTGGCTTTCATGTCAAACACCACAGCTTTCACTGTAATTTAGGCCAGTCTCTGTTTCTCTTGCAGAGGTCATCTTTAGAGCATGAGTTAAGTGAGAGAATGGAGATTCCAAGCATTGTTCAACTTTACACAGTAATTAGCAATAACATCCTGAGTAAGTCACTCAACAGCTACTGTGTAAAATAAATGGAAACTTTTAATTTCTTCTAAGACTGCTCATTTCCAAGTTGTTCTACTTCAAAACCACGGAAGCTTATTTGTGTCTTTCCTTGCTTTGACAAATAAAAGCAATACTTTCTTACTGTTACATTACAGTTTGACATAAAAGGATTACTTCCACGTTACTCAAAGGACATTTGGGATTTAATGGATCTTGTGAGCTACTGTGTTTCTAGAAACTGAAGTCAGGAAAAAGTACCTATAGGAGAAATTTCATTTATTTCTCTGTTAGTGAAAGATTGCTCCCATGGGATACTTCTGGCATGCTTTGTAGTAAGTCATCCCAAGGGATGGTGTTTCTAGCTAATGAAAGCAAAATAGTTTCAGGTAGTGAAAACACAACAGGAGTTATGTGGCAAATAAAACACTTTGCTTTCATATGAATGCTGTTTTGCCAAGGAATAAAGGAAACAAAAAGCTATATACTAAAGGAGTTACTGTACACAATAAGGAAACATTTTAAAACTAAGTCCTAGTCAAGGTTTAGCCTGAAGTACCCATGACTAATAGTAATTTGTATTTCTTTTATATTTACAGTAGGGCCGTCTCACATTGCAACAGTGTATGCACTTTCACTCTTCCACATTATGTCTTTTTCGTACGTCTCACATAAATATTTACTATCTGCCTCATCCTGTGCACAAGAGCCTTGACAGAAAAATGAAATTTTGCTTGTTTTTAAATCACTCAAAAGACTTAGTAAACACTCCACACATGCATGAATATAAGCATTTGCAGTACTTCCCCTACCTTTTGTTTTAGGGACAGGTACATCCAAACTCCAAAGGAGTAAAATTCCACATTCCCACCACACCCTGTTTTTCTTATTTTGCTTTCAGTCACAGGTATAGGAACATAAAAAATAAAGCCCTTATGTTCCTCTCAGAAACGAAATGCTGTGACCCTTGCTGCACACGTACCACAGCAGTCCCTTCCACAGTTCAAAGTACAGAGCGATTTCTGAAAGAATGTTCTCCACCGGACCGCAGTGCCGGAAGAGATCAAAGTTAACGCTGGCAGAACTCTCCTAGCTTGAACAGTGCGTACTTTTTAAAGTGAAAGAGAAAAAAGCCCCTTAGATTTCTCAAAATGTTTATAGAAACATGCAAAACTGAAAAAGCAAGCCCTCTTTCTTTGCCCATCAAAATACGACTCTACCCAAAAGGCATTTTCAAACATACTTTACCCAAGCTGGAAATATTTTCAGTGTGCACACATCACTTTTTCCAAAAAGGAAGTTGACAGGAAACTAATCCCTTTCCCTCCGTGATACAGCTGGCTTTCAAGTTAAAAATGATAAATTATCCAGAGTTTTGCTAGTGACATTGAAACTGTGTAACCACCCATTAGAAACAAACAAATCATTCTTCCTAAAGCATCCGCTAAAGAAATTACTAGGATACTAAACTGCTTCCCGTTCTCTCTTTAAATACTAAAATACATTTCTCTGTTCTGCTGACTGTGAGGCCACGCTATTTTGTACATCACAGATTCCTAGTTACAAGCTTATTTGTAGGTACTTTTCATACAAGTATGGTAAATTTGTTTTTAACAGGAAGTCAGGAATTATCACTATTTCCCCCTTAGGTTCTGTGACTTTTTTTGCCTTCCTCACCCTTAAATGGTGTACTATTTAATAACCCTTCCATACTGATTATAATCTCATGTTGACATTTTAATAATGATGCCTTCAATGGATCACTTAACCTTTTCATCAACAATAAGGTTACTGCCCTAATCAGAAAAAAATTGGAAAGGGGTTTGCCTGGTGCTCTGATTAAAGTTACAGGTTTCTTCTTTATTTATAATTTATCTTTTGTAGTTTATCCAGACATAACTATGATCCTTGACTGATCGTAACGCTTGATCTCATTTTGCTTATAGGCCTATTCCCTGCCATCACATCTGACCTCTGAAGCAGGGAAGTAATTATCATTTACAACAGGCAGCCTCCTGTACGACAGTATGGCAGCCCTTTCCAGCAAACAAGCGTGCACAGTCAGTACTGCATAGTTGAGGGCTTTCTCCCATTCAGCTCCTCCTTGTCCGTTTAAGAGCAGCTGAAGCTTCATATGAGTTCTTTCACAAAAATAAATCACCAACAAAGCAGCTTGCTTTCTACTTTTTCTTACTTTACATGTGTTCGAAAAAGAAAAATAATTCAACAAATATGACTTGTGTGAAGCTTTAAGGATGACAAGATGTACTGATCCACTATGGAGGAAGCGGACACAGGGCATTGTGGAACAGGAGTGTGGAATTGAGAATAATCCTGCCATGTCTATTTTGAAAGACGGCATGCTTAGAAAGGGTACCTCTGCTTCAAAACAGACTCAGAACACGAGCCAGGCACTGCAGGGTTATAAGGGCAGTTTTTATCTATTCACTTATTAAAAATGCCAACACACAAAAATGTCAGAGACTGTGCTCTAGGCTGGCAACAAGAATTAGAATAAGCCCTGCTATGACTAGGGGAGTAGTTAGACACCTCTCACACCACTTCCAGTAGCCACTCTGCACGCGCTGTCTTTCTCAGATGGATGAGAAATGAAGTACATTAAGCACACTGCAGAAATGGACAATGTAACACTTGACCCAGTCCCAACTGGAATTAGAAAGAACTTCTTAGTAAAGGTCTCTGTTTTGAGGCATCTGCCGCCCACGTACTATACATGCCCAGTAGAATTACTAATTTCAGTGCTTAAAAAAATTCTAGCGGGTGAATTTGGTTCATCTCTCTGCAATGTGCAATGGCATATTACTAGGGAGACCGTCAATATGTTGAGTATTCTGACTGTGTAGTATTAGGAGAAGGCAACACAGTTGAAATTAATCTTTCATTTTTAGAACTCCAATTGTTTTATCACACTCCTGTTTCAGCAGAAAGTAGACATTCATTATCTGCCAAGCCACAGAAAGATAAAGGTTCCTTGCCAGTATTTTACAAAGAAGCAGAGAATGGAGCAGCTAAATAGTGAAAATGGAAATTAAATATTTAAAAATAGTTAGCACTATTAATAAGACTTTGTATGAACAAAACTTTAAGAAAGCCATCAAAAACTTTGTTTCTTTGTACATCTAAATTACTTTTTTGAAAGAGTGGCCAGCACTGACTAAATCAGTATTTTATCAGAAATTGACACTGCAAGTTTCTTCCTGCATAAACCTCAACTTGTAATACTGTTAAAAAAAACCCCAAACACCACTGTATCAAGGAACAATAGGGAGGAAGAAAGGCTTACAAAAAATGGAAACTGAGTACAGTCTTTTTAACATATCTCAATGGATATGTAAAACTATGGGTGAAAATCAGATTAATTTCACTTTTTATAATGGCTATAAACCAGTACTAAATACCAAAAATAGATGGATTCAGGCATCTTCTTTTCTTCTGTGTCTGTATGGCTCTAGACTTCCTGCAAGAGCTAGGCCACACACTCTGCAAACACTTTTAAATTAAAATCCATCAGCTGCAGTGACATATGTGCATGCAAGTAGGATCTGTGGGCTTCATCAGCAGGGCGGTGAGATAAGGGTCATTCCCGCAGTGCGGCTAAGGCGGTACGTACCCATGATGCACATTGCGCTCTAACAGCGACAGAAACAAAGCTCACTGCTCCGTCTGAATCAAAGACCAACATCAGTGTGCAGGCAGTGGCAGCCAAAAGCTGCTTTTATAACTAATTTGCCTAGATGTCACAGCTGGGTAACCGTGCCTGGCTGTATCTTTGGACTAAAGCAGCACACAATAGATCCAAGCTGACAAAATATGAGGTAGATGTTGCTGCTAGCTAGAAAAAGGTTGTGTTTTTCACAAATATTTCCCACTATTCAGGTGATAAGTTCATTTCAAGAATTACCTAATAAGAAAAAGCTCTGTCTCCTTCTTCCCCCTGCCTAATGGCTGAATGTAGTTCTGTGGTTAGCCATGACCAAACCAAAACATTTCCTCTCTGGGCATTTTAGCCGCAGAAACCTGGGAGGTCTTTTCTTCCCTGTCTCTCATTTTATACGTTCAGTTATTACTTGTGATCACAAAAGCTGTAATTAATAACCAGTACACTAAAACCGTTACCATATTTTTTAAAAAACCATATTATTCAGGATGTTTGAATATCTACTGCTATTCTTTGATTTAGTTTTCATTTTTATATTTACACCTTCCTTTTCCTTCAAATCTTGCCAAACTATTATCTTAGCAAAACCAAAAATAAGCACAGTAAAGACCAAATTTCAAAAAACAAGAACACTTCAATATTTCAGTTTAAAATGGAAACTGGAAAGAGTCCTCAAGACTTAAATTTCTGAGTACAGACTTACTCGTTCCACTGACAACAATGGCAAAATGATCAGAGAAGCTGCAGGTTTGGATTCACAGGCACGAGCATTTACCTCTCAGAGAGACTATACTACAAAAGAAAGATGAAAACCAGAAAAGCAGAAATTCCCTTTTTACTGAGGCCCAGTACCTTATCTTTAAAACTACGTGCATGTAAAGAGGAAGTACATAACAACAACATCAGATGCAAGGAACTCTTCAGTATTCCCACTCCCCCCACAAACCTCACAGTAGTGAAGCATCCCAGTGCATCTGTACGACTACAATGCAAGGATAATGAGAACATACGCTTACAGAAATCATCCAAATGTTCAAACCAGTGTGTTGCAGATTTAGTTTGGAACTAAAAGCAACAAAGAAATTCAGCATGCTTCTAAATAATGTAAATGCCAAACCAAAACTGCACGCAACATTTTAAAATAGAACCAAGACACTCCCAGCCAAACAGAGTAAATACTTGAGAAATTATTTTACCAATGAACATTCTCTGAAATCACTAGTTATTTTCATCATTCATCTAGAATGGACTTTCAACACTGTAACAGAAAGACAGGAAACTGAAAACAGGCCCTAACAACTGGATGGCACATGCATGAGAAACAATCAGCATTACATTAATCCTGTAAAAAATTTGTTTTGGACATAAAGAGAAGTATGACAATATAATAAGTTTATGCTGCTACATCTCAAAGATTTCTCCATAGCATTTTAGATCCTTAAGATTATGAACACAAGTTCAAAGGTTCATAGAATAAATTCCTTTTATTCTAAATTGTGGAAAGTATGCACAAGTAATATGAATACAGTAAGAAAAACACGGTCAACTTCAAATTCTAGGCAGCACGAAATGATAAAACCACTCTGCTTCGCCATGACACTACAAGTGCTCTGTTCTTTAGGAAGTAGGCAGTTTTTAAAGCATGACTGTGGCAGAGTATCACTTGCCACACACAGCAGTCAAAACTCCAGGTAGTCTGCACGACCTGAATTCAAATCGAACTTAATGAATTATTTATACGTTTATTTTATTTGTTGCAACAGTGAAGCATTTGCATGAGTAGTTCTTCATGAAATTCATCAATCAAATCTGTCCCTTCTCTAACCTGCCTACTCTTCCCTGAATCCACGTCATTCATTCCCCTCTTCAGGAGACACGCATGTAAACCTGGTTCCCTTCAGGTCATATCTACTGATAGAATAATTCAGAAAGCTTATTTTTCTCCTTTGTCCCAGAAAGACTTCTGTCCATAAACACGATGCCTACAGTTAAAGTATCTAGATACCTAGGGACTCTGATATATGATTTAGGAGATGGATTTAAATGCAAACCAGAGTGAAGCTTTTTGTATTAAAACCTCATTTCATAAACATGATTCCCAGTAAAACTTCTGCCTCACTGAAAAATAAACATCCTACATAAATAGGCCCAAATGCCCAGGAAGGAAGAAGTGCTACGCATCTGTTTCACACCAACTATCTATTTTTAATAGAGGTTAAAAAAGTCACACTCTGATCATAATTCCTAAATATAGATACCCACTTGAACTGGATCCAAATTCTCTACCTAGCTCAAAGAATGCAGACCAGAAGTCGCCCATGGAACTAACTCTGAGTAACAGAGAAGCACGATGGCAGCTGCTAGAGCAGCTGGTATGGTCGGACACTTCCAACATGAAGCCTGAAAAATACTCATTTAAATGCCGAAAATGTTTAGGTCAAATCTAGGCATTCCACATAGAAGCAAACCTCTACAAAAGTTAATTTCTTGCATATAACTTTGTCTTTACAAGTGCAATGAAGTCCTAACTTGAATGTGAAATTTTAAATGCCAGTTACAAACACAACACTGCTAACTAAAACTATGACTCCCCATACACAACTTAATCTGAACATAAGCATTCATTTGACACAAGGGTACACCTCACTGCTTCGGCGTTGGCTTACATTGCAGTACCTGTGGTGCTTTCTGCTATAAACTAGGAGGTGTATTTAATTAAAGTGCTGATGTATGCATTGTATTATCTCAAATGACTCTCCACAAGAAGTCCTTAATGTAGGTTCTCAAAATGCAAAACTAGCCCAAGCTAGATTTTTAGCATCACCCCCCACCCCCATTACAGTATTTCCCAGCGGAGTGAGAACATTTGAGCAGAACTGTATTATTAGTACAATTTGCAATAGATTAGAATCTAGTTCTTATTGCCACGTCTGTTTTGTACTGTCTAGTAAACAGAAGTCAATTATATTAAGAACGTCTACAAATCCCCAAATTCAATAAATGCAATAACATTAACAAACCAATCTACTTTCAAATATACACTGTCAAAAGTTCAAAGCCATTATGATGGACAACAGTATTCACCAGCACTGACAAAAGCTTTGATCCAGGACAGAAATATCGACCAACTTGTTTTACTTAGAACGCACTCTCAATTCAGCTGTTTCTGTGAAAAACAAATTAAACCTTTGAATGCACATCAAAGTAATGTCCCAGGTAATTAATCTTACTGAAGTTAAATATCATTGCAAGGAAAATCCAGACAAAATTTGCATGTGTCTCACAAGCAAACACTAACAAAGCAACCGCTTCATTCTGTAACGCTCTGTGTAACAGACTGCCAATAACAGTTGCCAGCTTAAGTTCAGACACAGTCTGACGACCATTGGCAGAGCGACCAGCGTTCCACAGACAACTACCATGCTGTGCACTGCAAACCTTCATTTGCTCTCTGGTCCAAGGCCTGGATTAAAAATTACAGAAAATCCCCAACATCTACTCACTTGGACAATCCCTTCTATCACTATCAAGTTTTAGTTCTCACTAAATAACCCCATAAAAGGCATTAGCAGAAATGTTTTTTAAAAAAGGGCATTTTGACCCACAACCTTATGTGCCATTAGTAGTAGCGGAGAGCAGGGGAAGAAAGATGAGAGATTATAAAGACTATTTTCTCTACTCCCAAACAGAATGTAAGTATTAATGCACTGTCTCTTCTGAAATGGAGATGCACACCAGAAAGATGAAAAGAAAGCCAAACAAAAATCTACCCAACTTCCCCATTTCAGGGAATAACTTTTATAATAGATTTAAGAACTAAGAATATTCCTTTGAAAAGAGCTTACTTAAGATTATCTTCAGCTTCCAAGGAGGAGAAGGAAGGTGAAACATCTCACACATCACCTTTGCCCAAGTCAAACAGTGGCAGCACATTGGCTAACATATGTAAGAATTTACTACAGAAGGGTCAAACCAACCAACCAACCCTCACCCAGTACCCACTTAATGCCTTATGACACCTATCTGCTAAAGGCAAAGCTGTATTTTATTTTCATTATCTAGCAGCTGGAAAGTAACAAAGGAGACTGACAGCATCAACAGAACTTGAGTACAGCTTACAAATGCTAGCTTGTATCTTAGGTAAAGACGGACAACGTCATTCTCTGCTAATCTGCATTAATCATCACCCAGCATATGTTTATTCAGTACTCCATACCTCAAACTTTTTAGAAAATGGTTAAAACAATAGTAAAAGATGACTATGGTAATAATTTGAGGCTTGTGGCTGGAGGAAGATTTCTTCAATTTATCAGTCCAATTTTTAGAATTTTTAGAGGGTTTAGAGGTCAGCTCCTCTTGATGTGGCAGCATAAAACATACTAACACAGACAATGTCATCCATGCTTCAAAAGGATGCTTACCTTCTTATAGTGATTAAAGCTAAAAATTTTTAAGTGTAACTGAGGTAATCTGACCATTTAACAAAACCTGTGAAGGGCTACCTACCGCTGGAGACTTTGTCCTGTTCCTCCTATGTAAACTCTTACGCAATAGGACAAGTTTCAGAAATCTGTGGAGTTTCTCAATATAACTGTGGTAGAATTTGACCTTAGCTATTTATTATTTATCCAGGTATTACATTCTGGATATTTAGCATACCTATAATACATACGACATGTATTTAAGATGGTGAGATATTAATATACATTTTACTGTTTATATCACGACACAACCTTCATACAAAGCCAATTTTAAAACGGTAGATTTAGTTTCTGCAGCTGAGAAAAACTGATTTGCAAGCACAGCTGAAGCAGCATTTGATATAATGCAAAAATCCTTGGCATCCTGTACCAGCCACCCTTGTATTTCACCTGTCGTGGCTTCAGCTGTTGCGTCAAGCCCACCAGAGGTAGAGGCGATACAGAATGACACCGCTGAGAAACCTTGCTGGCAGCTAGGTTCTATAAGAGACTAAATCATAGTTTCCTCTCCCCATTCAGACCTCAATACTCTTCTTTCCCCTCTTATATACTGTATATCATATAAACATGAATTAGTTTAAAGATCCTTAACAAAACCCTGTTCACCAAAAAAAGTTTTAGGCATTGAAATTTCATACCTAGAACAAAACTATATTCTCACCTTAGATCAAATACACTTGATAAAGCCTATCACTTGACTCATTTTATGGTTTTGCGCCTTTACGATTCAAAATGATTACAAATAAGATGCAGTATACAGAACTGGGAACAATTTTTGAGGAGGCCAGCCTTTCCCTTCCAGTATGTCTGTGTGCCTGGGCACAGGGAAATTAAGAATCACATAAACCAAAGAAAGTTATACAAAAAGACCTATTTAAAACAACCAAGGGATTTCATTTCAATTAGTTAATAATATATAGTTATTATGTAAGGAGGTGTGCTTTAAAACAATGTCACTGATAAAACACGAAATACTTTGCTCTCTCACTTGAATTAAAGAAGTAGTTGGCTAAAGTTCTCCCACTTTTAAAATCAAAAAGAAAGGGAATGTTCAACTTTTAGTGGTTGACTTCTCTCTGAATTTACAGATCAATCTCATAAGGTTATAGAGCAACGTACTTAAAAAACCCAATCCAAAAGGAGGATGGCCTTTTAAAAGTCTGCTCAGAGAAAGACCTTTTATTGATCTAACTGCATCTAGATGTTTATGTAATTTAAAAGTATCACTCAATCTTAAACACTGTGCAAACCCTGCATTTTGACTGCCAACTACATCATGCCAAGTTTAAAAAAAACAAAACCCAAAGGGCCAAGAAACCCTACTAGTTTCCTCTAAGGGAGAACAATGTAATTTCAACATGCCTAAACGCAAACGAGCATGGGAAACTCTCACTGGGTAGGAAGAGAAGGGATGAGAACATAGAACACTTGGTCCTGCTTTCAGTGAAGTTCAGAGTGTTGCTACCAGGTTAGTGAGAATGGGAACTGGCCCTACGCGTTCTGCACACACTGAGAGAGGTCTGTGTTGTAACTTACTGGGACAGAATCACTGCTAACCAGTCTTTAATCACAGCCTTCCTCATAAAAGTGAGATTTTTATCCTCTGCAACACACCCAAGGTTTATATCAAAGTGTACAGAACATAACATTTAAGGAAACAAAACGGTAAGAGATCTTTTGTTGGAAGCATGGAGTTTGGTGGAAAAAAAAAAGTTTTAGATGTTACTTAGAGTCACGGCAATGTGTTCAAATACAGAAGATATTTGCAGACATACCCAAAAAGATGTTCTGTGTCTTCCTACGTGTAAATCTTCACTCTTAGGAAAACAAGACCTCAGAAGATTGCTTACAACCTCTAAATCAGTTGAAGAGCTGACAGATGCTTTTTCTCATCCACAAACTTCCTTCCTTTTACATTTCCTCTCCATTATGCTGAGTCTATATATTTTCTAGTTCTTTCTCTGTTAGTGAGGAATTAAACATAGGCTTTTGGTAGGACTTCTGACCCATCCCACTGATTACAATACAAAAGTAACACAGGTAGCAAGTCCTGTCTTGGAAACCTACAAACGCTATTTCAAAGCTTATAATAAGCCAACTAGTTTCTCCTTACAGAGCTTATCTATTATCAAATTTTAAGACCTGCTCTACGTTCTAAATAATTTTATTAGCTACTTCCAATCAGTACCCAAAAATAGAGGATTTACTGCACATACAGAGAATGAAAGTAACTGTTAGGTGGTACTGCAGCTTGTAGCAGCTTCATTTCGATGCAGCACATAGACACTCAGTACAGCTCTGCAACTCTTGCTCCCAGAAGCATCGACCATTTGCACTGACTTCTGCTGATACAGCTTGCCTTAGCTGGGGGCAGCACGTGAGGCTGATCAACCGCAAAAGAACATCGGGTCTAAAATATAAAACTTGGATCATTCTTAGAATTTACAGGCTCTTTACCATGACTTAATTCATAGATCTCTCCGCAATGGAAAATGGTCTTTTAGGATAAGGTACAAGTCCAGTTCCTGAATAAGAGTCACCATTTTGTGAACTGAAAATTAAATACTGTACACAGACTTTCAAAAGGTCAACCAAACACAGTCAGAAATGATCTTGTGTAACATGCTCCACTGTGGCAGTACAGGAAAACCTGAAATACTTCTTTTCTTCTAGGCAAAACTAATAAAAACCATCTTAATCACATTTTAATAACATGAGAAGAACCCAAGTTTGCAACAGGCTGTCACCATTTGGGACAATTTCCGTTAAAGCTGGGTAATGCTCTGTTCCCTTTCAATTTCACAAAGTATTAACTACTAGTATTAATAGGAAACTATTAGCTGTAAAGTCCCATTCTCCCACAACTTGGAGCATTAGAATCAGCTCCTTCTTGAAACCAGTTTCTGTTAAATGCTTCACATCACTGGTATCTTCTAAACAGGGTGCGCAGAATAAAATATAAGAAAAGAATATATTAACAACAATAATCAACTGTCTGTCTTTCAAGAATCTAAGAACAACTGAAAACATTATCCAACATTCAACACCCTGTGAAATGTCGTTAACTTCAAAGCATGAGAATCACCCCAGACACCTCTAGAATGGAAATTCAGCAGCTGTTTCACAGCACATTACCATACAGCAAAACCACGTAAGAAAGAAAAATAAAGATAAGTTTTATTCCCAATGGAAAGTGCAGAGGGAAGTTAGATTGAGAGAAAAGCTATTATCAAGCTGAACCATGACCAAAAAGTCAGGGGTTTATACAGGCCCATTCTGTTCTGTGTACTATTAGACCCCCAGGAACTGCAGCTGGATCAGGAACACTGCTGTCCATCTCCTATGAACAATGACTAACTATATCATCCATTCCTTCCCGAAGATTTATCCTTAGAGTTCTGTGCAAGTACTGACACGGCCTACGCCAGCTTGACTCATGAAAACTGAAAGGATCACAACTATAAACATTACGTCTGTAGACTACCCTAAAAAGAACACACTAAACTCAAGTTAAATACAGTCCAACGTACAGCTGTCTGAGCTCCAGTGCCCATAGCCACTGCTGTATTTAACTCTCCACATGATCTGAGACTGAGTCTGGGCTATTCTACTGTAAAGGGGGGGAGTAAAAATTAAATTAAAAGCCAAAATGTGAACTTTCCTCGAGTTTCAGGACTGGCTGTAAACATACCCTGCAACAGAAAATCCATCAGGTTTGCATCCTTGCTTCCTTTACACTGCATAAAGATGACCTGAAAGGTCACGCATATATCAACAAACAGAAGGAAGTTAGTTTTCTTTTTCTCTGTTCTTACCAAAACATTTGAACTTATGACACATCCATCCTTGGTAATCTGGTGAGTTTTAGGGGCAACTGAAATTTCTCGGACTAAACAATGCAAGTACCCCTCAAAACAAGTTTAGGATTCTTTTTCTATTTTCCTGCCCTGTATCTAGCCTCTTCTGTAACAGGAAGCCAAATCAGAACTGTTGCATTTTGTGCTTGCGCAGCAAAAGGCAACAGGGAATTGGGTCCTTTGTTTTTAAGCACAAGTTTAACTCGGATGACACTGAACTATTGAAAGAATCTGATTAACAGATATACTACACCAATTTCCTGTATTAAAGGCTATCAAAGCCATCATTCTAATTCTCTGCTTCTCGCACAGGGACAAAAGGGTTTGATTTTTAATCATACCAAAGCTTGGCTTTTTTACTTTATTTTTATTGATGATATCTTTACAATAATTTCATGAAAATGTTTCTAGTCTTTTGTCTATTGTAAGGAAGCAAAAGAAGATTTATTTAGCTAAATTTGCAGTCCCCTTTAACGTAATACTAGGGCTTTGTGCTACAGTGGATTAAAGCAGCATCTGTTCTTCTCTGGAAACCTGGAGTCAAATCACAGCAGTGCAGTAAACTTGCCATCTCTGTCTGCGCCCTACCTAGAATCGTCCTTCCTCCAAATAAAATTCAAATGAATTCCTGAAAGGCACACGAAGGGCTACGTAACTACAATATTTTTCGTTGATAAGTCTTGCTAAAAAAGCCCATGATCAGTAACTATTTTTGCATAACAAAGATGTATGAATGAAACAAAATCTGTATTGGCATAAGTTTTGACATAAAATGACAACATACAGGATGCTTAAAACGAACTTTTGAATGCAGGGCCTGATTCGGCTCTTATAACCATATAGTCTTGTTAGACAACAGAAATAAAGAAGCAACCCTTGGAATATGAATTTGGCTTGTAGCCCACACTCTGTCTGAACATAAATGAAATCTAAGCAAAGCACAGTTAACAAAAACAATGCACCAACACACTTTCTCCCCAAACCCATCATTTATCTCTTCATAATTCCAATTGTTCTGTTGATCAGGCAGTGTATGGGGTAAGGGCACATCCTCATATATTTAATGTAACAAATAGAGAAGTCAGGGCTCCATCTTGATTACAGTTTCTGAGATCTCCTGCAGTTCTGTTATTAAATAAACATAAAAAGCAATAACTGATTGACAGCTACTGTGATTAAAATATGCCTGGCTCTGAAATTAATGATGAAATTGCCATCGATTGTGACAGAAAAAGAACTATGTAAATGCTATAAGAGCAACAAAATCGCATCCTTAATGTCCTTCATAAACTACGGTAAATTCTTGCAATGAAGAGGCACAACAGGCACAATCTACGTCCATGCATCATAATGCTCAAAGCAACAAAGTGGGTTTTTTTCTCCTCAAATTGTGGTCCTTCACAGCTTTTTTAAAAAATATAATGTTCAAAATTACAATAGCTTGAATCACTCCTTTGCACCTGTCAGAATGATGCAGAAACTGGATCCAAGCGGCTGCGTGGATTTACAGCAGAGAGGGTGCATTAGTCTGGATCCTGAGATTCTATGAAGGCCTAGTAGATAATTTCCAGGACGTCTTTATGGCATTAATATTTCCAAAGTAAAGCTGCCCTGATAGCAGGCTAAACCCAGTTTTACTCACTGCGAGTCACACAGCTGAGGCTATAAAGTTAAGGCAATGCAGTGTCTTGAATTGCAATTGGAATACCACACAGTAGGCTAAAGGACGTGTTTTACTAGGAAAGCAGCATCTCACTTCTAGCACTCTTGTAGCCTGATGTTCTGCTAGTGATGCCTGAAGTCTGAGTATCAGTGGTGTTAAACACCAAGAAGCATAACTGAAATATGTGAGATGTTCAGTACCTACAGGCAGCAACTCCACAACTGGAGACAAGTGTTGGTTTGGGTTCAGGATGATACCTTGCATACACCAACAGAGGACTGGCTACTTATAGGCCAGCTCTTATAATTCACAGCTACTTCTTATTGGTGTTCAGGGCAAATACAGTTCACAAGCGCAGAGTAACCACATAAGTGTGCTGATCAGCTACATAATTACGAATCTAACCTTTAGATCGTCAAAGGCATGAAACAATCCCAGCCTCCAAGTGATGGAAGAGTATTCTTATGACGACTGAGTATTTGGAGGAATAATTTCTATAGCCACATGAACGGAAATGCAATTCCCTTCAGAAAATTTTCATTTCGCAAATACGAAATGGTCACAGGGTGAGAAAAACCATGTAAGACCACGGGACTGTCTATCCCGAGAAATCACTTCCCAATTCTCAAGAGGAACACCCTGTCAACTGCTAGTGAAGTCACCTTCTCCAGCAAAGAAGGTCTGCTTGCCCGGCAGTAACCCGCTCTGTCAACTCCTAGCAACCTTCTCATATAGACTTGTAACAAGAACAACAAATCAGTTACTGTTCAACTTGGTATTTGTGCATTTCAGGTGAGAAACTGAGTTCTTGGGGGTTTCCTTACCTGAAACTTGCAAATTATTCCAAGAAACTGATTTGCAAATTGTTTATTAACTGCACCAGGATTCCCAGAGCTTCTAAAGGGGCAAAGAAACAACTAAATGCTGTTGATATCCTGAGCTCTATAGTTTTCACTCCTTAGCTCCAGATCTTGTACTACAGTTAGTATCTTTAATGATAATGAATTATTTCAGATTAGTAGAAATGGGAAAACAATGGATGATGGCAGCCGACTTCACACATGAAACCCAAACACTGACCACCCATTTAACTAAGAGGAAAAAAAACCCAGCTGACTACCATGTAACAGTACTCTCAATATCTGCAGTTTCAGGAACTAGAACAGGACATCACAATAACAAAACAAATCTGGTACAAAAGTAGCAGTGAAATGGGAAGTGGGTCATTTTATTCAGCACAGCTGGAGTTCTCCTAAAGCACTAGACAGATGTAATGAATTCTGTGTTTATATGAAGGATATCTGCCACACGCACAGACACAGTGAAAGAATACAACCACCCAAACTAAGCAGTCAGCAATTTCTCTTTCAACACGTCGGGCAGAATAATGAAGTTTAACGGAAAGGAAGTGCATAGCAATGTGCAAATGGAGGAAAAAACTCTGAAACAATGACTGCATAGCAGAACGTAACTGTGTGAATACAGGCAGACCTGTCGCTAAAGCAACATTTACAAATTATGCTTTACAGCAAGCCATGCAAATGTAATGTCACTTATGGAAGCTTTACCGGCTCCACACTGCAAATTTGGATGCTCAACTTTATTATTTTCCTTAAGGGTAAAAATGGGCTCGAGGATTATCAAATGGGTGACTAAACCGTATTACAAAACATTTTTCCTTATCAAAAAACATTTTCCTTTCTTTTCTGGAAAAGACACTGCTGCATTCATATGCAGTTACACGGAGTCCAGTCACTTCCTCCTCTCATATTTTTCCACACACGCACACACCCAATTCAAGGCGTTGCCTATCTTTATTTAAATGGAATATTTCTTTAACAGTTCATCAGTTTAGAAGCCCACCGAATTGTTTGGTGGAACAAACTTCCACGATGCCTTGGAGGTCAATTTATTTTGCAAGCGTGCTTGCCAGGGTAACTATTTTAGCCTCTCACAATCTGCACACAACGCTGCATAAGAAAAGCTAGTTTGTACATCCAGTTTTCAAAAACTGGCTCGTGTAACAGAGTTCTGTCTTACGGTTTTGTAGCTCCCGTTGTTTCAGCAGTTAACAACGATCTCACGACAGCAGAGGCGGTGCGTATTAACGTGACAAAGCCCGCTTTCTGTTGTTCTTCCATCGGTTATTCAGTACCTGTACTTTAAAAGCCGTTGAAGGGAACTTTTCTCCTCACAGCCTCCGGCTGAGCGCGCGGGTCGCGAACGCCGCCTCACGCCGAGCCCGCTCGCCCGGCGCCAGCCGCTCCCCGCTCCCCGGGCCCGAGCCCAGCGCGCAGCGGGGCGGGGAAGCCGGGCTGCTGGGCGCCGGCCGGGGGATGCCCCGCGCTCACACCCAGCTCGGGGAAAAGACGCGTTTTCCCGCACGCCCAGCCGCTGAGGCGATCGCGCCCCGACAGCAGCCCCCTCGGAGAACCCCGGCTTCCCGCCGCGCCGAGCGAAGCCCTTTGTGTGGCGGGACGGGACCCGACCCCCCCCCCCCCACCCCGGGCAGGGCTTACCAGCTGTCAAGCTCCAACTCCAGCAGCGACTGAGTCCTCTCCGAGCTGCAGTGCAGGCACCACATGGCCGGGCCGAAGTCGCGGGCGGGGAGCTGCGCGCCGCCACCATAGCCGCCCCCGCTCCCCTCAGCGGCCGCGCACAGCCCGGTGGCGGGAGGGGATGGGGGGGGGGGGGGGGGGGGGGGGGGGGTGAGGCGGGACGGCAGCGCGCACGCGCCGGGGACGGTTACCCCGGCAACGCGAGGCGCCAACGGCCGACGCGCGAGCGCTCTCCTCACGGCAGCCGCCTCACGGCCCGCACCGGGCCCGGGGGGACGATTGGGCCTGCTCCGGCGGGCACCGTTCGGTGCCCGCCGGAGCAGGCCCAATCGTCCCCCCGGCAGCGGTCTGTTACCGCCCGAGGCCCTTCCGGAGCGCCGCGCGTGCCTAATTAAAACCAGAACGCTGTTAATTACAGGTAAAGGCGCCCGGCTCCGGGACCCGCGATCGGAGCTCTCCCGGGGAAAACTCCTCGGCAGCAAGGGTGAAGTTTCAGAACGGGAGCCTGCCAGAGGAAAGGCAAGATTCAGAATTGTCTTTTTTACGTGTCGGTCAAGGAGCGTCCGACTGGTTTCGGTTCTCCCTGCCCAACTCAAAATTAGAGTATTATTTAAATTATTTTAAGTGGCAAAAGCATACATAGGCACTGGAGGCATCTGAGGGAGGCAGACAAAGCTCCCTCTGACGAAGGGCGCGGCTGCGTTTTGTCGAAGGCTTCTGGCAGCCACGTTGAAACTCCCAGAGACGTCCACGGAAAGAGCAACACAGAATAGCACAGCTAAAAATATTTCAGATGCGCCAGAATAAGAACGTGAAGAAAGAATTTAGCTTGTTAAAAAAAAACAAAAAACAAACCCTGACTTGAGGCAACGGCGGCAGCTGTGCCGGTGGCAAATATTCCAGCTCCTTTCTCCCAGGCACACAACCAGGTGAGGAAATGAAGCACTTCTGTCAACCTCACACACATTCAAAACAACAGCAGCTGCACTTCCCTGTCGTCGTTCTGAACATTAGCACAATATTCCCAATCCTATTCGCTTTCCATAAAACTTTTTTTTATGCCTTACACTAGCATGGGGTGGTTTGAGGTTCGTGATTGCAAGGCAGAATGTGAACGAGTGCTGTGAAACACGCAGAAAGGAAACGCACGCAACACAATAATACATTTAGTGCTGTGGAGGCCTGGTGACAGGAGAACAATTTTGGAAAGAGTGGCTGATTTATTATTAAAAAAATACCTATCGGAATTTTGGATAAAAATGAGTAATTCAAAAAAGATTTAAATTATTATTCTTCGCTGTTCCACCGAAGCCTGACCTAGAAAGCTCGTGGATTTTGCTGTATCATGTCCTCAGTGTTCTCACAGCATTTGTAAATGCGAATGGAAAGAAACCTCCACCTCCACCAAACACACGGCAGCTCAACAGTAAAGCTCGTTCTGGCAAGCAGGAATCCCGCACTGGAAATTTAAAAAAAAACCACCAACTGCATTTCATCATCACAGTATTTGACACATGAATAACAATCCTTCCTAATTTTTTTCAAGCAGATTCACCATGCAGTGATTAAAGTATTGCAAGAAATCAAGTCTAAACAGAGTTATTTGTAACTTAGTAATTCATATATGAAAACCATCTCATCTCCTAGACTACTGTAGAAGGTGCTTTAATTTATGTATACGCCTCTTAGGTAGAAACCACATACCTGCAAATGAGAACATTGAAATTATATCATTTTCTCACAAACAATAACATTTTACACACATTTTAATAAAAATGCTTATGCTTCATGATGTTTTCCTAGCCTTTCTCCCCTGAAGCCTAGGAAAGATAAGGGTTTGGAGCATATCTGGAAGGTTAATCCGAGTGCTGAAGAACTAAGGAGCCAGCCAGTTCCAGAGCTGCTTGTCGCCAGGGAACATCACCTTATCAGCCGTCTGCTCCTGTTCAAAATACAGTCTGAGCTCCTCTGCTGATTTAAACCACAAATAATTTTGAAGAGTACTTGCTAAGTAACAGTTTCTTTGGTAGACTACTCCTACAGCAATTTTAGCTTCACAGGTCAAAAGGACCAGCTGAAATGGCACCATAAAACCAGTAGACAAACAGTGGTACCTGTAGGTACAAAGAAACTAGTGTTTCAAAAAGTAGTAAGGCCCACATGATTAATATCCTGTAATAACGCAAGAAAGCAAGACAAGTTTTAACTTTGGGGTTTCCTGTTTCATGGAACAGTCAAAACAACTTGCTTTCCAAATTAAGTTTCCCTTCATCAAAATAAGCATCATGTCTGTGTAAGCTGGGCAAACTGTCTAACCACAGACACTCCTTGTCTTCAGTTAGATGCCAGGGTACTGGAGAAAGGGAAGCTCATTACAAAAACATTCTTGGAGGGTGGGGTTGGGGGGGGCAGTTGGTAACTTTAACACTAAAGGCTTCATTCATAATCGTTTGCACAATATTTATTGCAGTTTTGTGTAAGGACAGAGCAATTTGCACTATACTTTTTAGGAATGGAAATATCCCAGCGCATAAAAGAAGCACTGTAGTGCTTCTCTGTAGTTTGGAGAAACTCAGAAGTTTAGACAGAAACTAAAAACGTTGCTTACACAAACCACGTACAAGAAAGAGCACAATGGAAGGCTCAGCTGTGCCCTTGTGCTGTATACACAACATACCTCTTATTTACAATACACACCATGAGAGCAGATCACATCTTTCTGGAAGATAAAAAGAATCAAAGCAACTTTACTTAAACCCAGTCAAACATTTGGATCGAGTGTGCATTTTGCATAGTTTCCTAAGGAAGCATTAGGCATGGATTCCAGTAAATCTAGGCTTAACCAGCTTTCAGTGAAACTTAAATTTGTTAAGGAAGGACACACCTACACTGGCTGTTTCAATGGTAATGTCACTGCAAGTCTATAACCAGAGACTATTTACACCGCAGTGCCGACTTTCAGCCTCTGATGGTTATCCAGAGAGCCTCTTCCCTACAGAAGTCTTTAACGTTCTGGGATAGACAGGCACGACAACAATCCCGCATTTTTCTGCTCCTGACTCCATGCCCTCCTGCATCAAGCTTCATCTCTACTTGTCAGCAGAGGCAAATCCAAAGCAGACACAAGCTGTCCACAAAAGTCAACTGCTAAATGGAAACTGGTTTCCAGAGGAGAAACCAAGGGCAGTTTTAGCGTGGGCTGTGAAGGAGTGTATGTACCGGAAAGGGCGGCCGAGAGCCTCTGACCTCAAAAGCAGCCACAGAGTTTTCTGAAGAATAGGCTTTTCTGAACCTGCTTCAAACAGAATCTTCCTTCGACAGATATGAACGTACGCACTAGATAAGCCAACCACCAAGCACTACTAAACACATCCCATTTCAAATACTACGTGGATAAATGTTACAGGTTCTCTCCCACCCCCAACATCAAGAATCCCGAATTTTCAATTTTGTTTCGACCCTTCTGCTACAAAGTTTTTGTTAAATCACTTCTTGTTTTAGTAAGAGTCTTTAAAACCTATAGTAGAGATTAAATGACAAAATCATCCACATCTTTAAGATCTCGTATGTATTCCAACGCGGGAAATTAAACACAGAAAAACAAATTCTTGCTGCACTACGCAGATGGCATTGTGGTTTCCATGTCAAGGCAGCCTGATGCAATTATTTTTTGAGGGATTTTTTGGTTTATGTTTCAACATTCCAAAACTATCTTCAGTGAACCATAATCCATAGTGCATAATCCAGTTTCCCACAGGTAACAGCAACCATAATCCACAGTGCATAATCCATTGTCACTCGGGTAAACGGTGGTGATTTTTCATAGACATCTAGGCTTGACTTTTTAGGACAACTTTTTGGTGGCACATAGCTAGGTCTTTTTGCTATGCTGACTACGCAGGTGCAGTGCTTATGCTGTGTGCCAAACATACAGAGGTGGTGTTTCAGGCCTTGCAAGCCAGGTGCAGGAGAGGCTCTTCTAACAATGCAGAGCCAATGTGTCTTTTATACTATTTTATCCGTGCTTTGTATTGGAGGCTTTGGCAGCACCAATAGGACATCCAGAGGGTAAATGCCCTGTTGTTCTCCCACTGCTATTTTGACATCTAGATGGCGTTACAGCTGCCACCAAGATACTGTAGAAATATGTAGCACAGGGTAAGGAGCTAGGAAAGTAATTTTTCATATCTTAGTATCCTTATTCCTGGCAATTTGCTGGAGCACAACTAACAGTACAACAGAAAGTTATCTTCACTGCATTAAAATACAATCAACTTTGCTTAAGAAAAAAACCAGGAACTAGGAATCATAGAATCATAGGTTGGAAAAGACCACCATGCCTACTAAACTGTAACCCGAAGTGCCACATCCACATGTTTTTTGAACACCTCCAAGGATAGTGACTCCACCACTGCCCTGGGCAGCCTGTTCCAACGCCTGACCACTCTTTCAGTAAATAAATTGTTCCTAATAGCCAATCTACATCTCCCTCCAGAGCAACCTGAGGCCATTGCCTCTTGTCCTATCGCTGGTTACTTGGGAGAAGAGACCAACCCCTGCCTCACTACACCCTCCTGTCAGGGAGTTGTAGAGAGCGATAAGATCTCCCCTCAGCCTCCTCCTCTCCAGACTGAACAGCCCCATCTCCCTCAGCCGCTCCTCATCAGACTTGTTCTCCAGACCCCTCATCAGCCTCGTTGCCCTTCTCTGGACACCTCCAGCCCCTCAATGTCCTTCTTGCAGTGAGGGGCCCAAAGCTGAACACAGTACTCCAGGTGTGGCCTCACCAGTGCCGAGCACAGGGGCACCACCACCTCCCTCCTCCTGCTGGCCACACAGCTCCTGATCCAAGCCAGGATGCTGTTGGCCTCCTTGGCCACCTGGGCACACTGCTGGCTCATGGTCAGCTGGCTTTCGACCAACACCCCAAGGTCCTTTTCTGCCGGGCAGCTTTCCAGCCACTCCTCCCCAAGCCTGCAGTGCTGTACGGGGTTGTTGTGACCCAAGTGCAGGACCCGGCCCTTGGCCTTGTTGAACCTCATACAGTTGGCCTCAGCCCATCGATCCCAGCCTGTCCAGATCCCTCTGCAGAGCCTTCCTGCCCTCAAGATCAACACTCCCACCCAGCTTCGTGTCATCTTCAAACTTACTGAGGGAGCACTCAGTCCCCTCATCCAGATCATTGATACAGACAAACAAGACTGGACCCAAAACTGAGCCCTGGGGAACACCACTCGTGACCGGCCGCCAGCTGGATTTAACTCCAGTCACCACCACTCTCTGGGCTGGGCCGTTCAGCCAGTTCTTTACCCAGCGAAGAGTACACCCATCCAAACCACGGGCAGCTAGTTTCTCCAGGAGGATGCTGTGGGGAACAGTGTCAAAGGCCTTACTAAAGTCCAGCTAGACAACATCTGCAGCCTTTCCCTCATCCCTGGGTGGGTCACCTGGTCATAGAAGGAGATCAGGAAATCTCTGTGCAAGAAGTAAACACAAACTGTGAACTCACACTCCCTAGCTCAGGCCAGAAGTTCAAGGCACATAATGCCGAAGCAAGCACGCTAGCTGATCGCGGGAGGAGCTTACTGTTGACCACCGGCCCGTTCGCTGCAGTTGCTAGCTCCTTCACTTCGCACCACTGTAGTTGGCAGTCAGGGTGACCAGTAAATACTACTGACACACTTACAAAGGCCGCTCCAATTTTGTTACCATTATCCTGTTTAACAATATCTCAGTAGTGAATGTTATACTATTCAATACTATTCAATCTTCCTTGCTAAAGCTAACCGTATTTTATTTCTAATACAGAAATATAATTAAACCTTACATTAAGCACAACATTGAAATTTTGGTTTATCCAGTAACTGACATAAATCACTGTTATTTAATGTGTTCATAGCTAAGATAAAGTTTATAAACCCCAAGAGTGCAACAAACTCAATTTATAATTATGAGCACACAGCAATTTGTGTAACATGCCATCTAAATCTACAGTAATTATGACCCTGCTTAAGGGTAATTCCCAACTTAATCACATTTAATACACCATTATTTGCAAGATCTAAAAGGCTGAAACAGGCATTTGTCTTTCATTTTGCTTGAAGAAAATCAAAGGGTTTCCCAGGAAAAAAAGAGGAAGAAACTACTAAGGAGCAGTTTTCCTCCTGCAGAGTATAAATACAGCCATGCAGCACTGTACGATAAAATGCATGCACAGGTCAAAATCGATGTTAGTCCTCTCACAGGGGGCTTTGGGGGGATATTAACCCAATTCATCCCTTGAAAAAAAAAAATACGCTAACTCATATAGATCCTCCACCTCCTCCCTCCTGTGATGAATTCTCTGCTTCTCATGCTCTCCCTCTACCCATGCTTCTCTACACCTACTGAAAACTAAGTGTTCTTTAAAAAAACCCTGGGATATACCAGCTTCAAGGACATATAGCACAATGCTCTTTCACAGTTTTCTCTTTTGGTGCATGATGAGAGTTACCAACAAACAGTAACTGATTCTCTAACTGTACAAGACATAGTGTGTTATGACAATTTTCCCACATGACCTGGAATTACATAAGAATTCTCAAACACGCCAGGTAATTCTTTAAAAGCTAGCATGTTACCGTAGTTCTCTCAGTTTTGTGTCCCCCCAAAATGGATTTCTTCTCTCATACACATTTCTTCATTTCCTATGGCTGCATACTAGTTCACTTATTTTTATAATGACAGTACACAAAAACTGGAACTAAAACAATAGCTACAACTTCAGTTCCTTTTTTAAGCTGAACTTATAAAGCCTTTAAATAAACACATCTGGGAAAAGGCTTTATATTGTCGGTTGCTATGCAGCAGGCAAAACAACGAATCTTTGTAGTCACTTTGCTCTTCTAAGGACAGCTCCAAAGCCTTTTTAAGGCAAAGGAAATCTTTGCTGACTGCAAGGGTTTCTATACTCAAAACTGTGCTTTTGAACTACCTATCTCAAAACGCCTCACCTTTACAGAACATAATATAGCATCATCCCTATGTGAGGATGGGAGTATCGAAGCACAGAGAGTGTAAACCCCAGCAGTGGAAAATTAGAAGAACTTTTCACAGTCACCTTGCAGATCAGTGGGAGAACTAAAAATGAAACAGATCTACACATTCTGCTTCTTTACCCCTTCCCACAAAGCAACACACTTAGCTTTATAGAGGGAGAAAAGAAAAGGGTCTGTCATTAGCCCCTCAGAATAAACCCTGCCAGGGAAAGGCTGCACTCTGCAGCAAACCCTCTCCTTAGCCCTGGCTGGAAGATTTGGTAAGGGGCCTGATTTTTGAACAAAAAAGGAAATTCCACAATGAAAACAATGCTTCAAAATGCCGATACACTGATCTATCCAGCGTGGAAGTATGCAAACTAGACAACCCTGTAAACTATAGCAAGTCGTAAAATACGTACACAAAATCTCAGCAACGAGAAAAGCAAGGCACAGAGAGGATTAGATCGCAGTCTAACCATTAGACCAAGGATTCCTGACTCAAAGCTGGCTGCTGTCAATACTCCGACCTGGTTTTGTCCCCCAAAGTCAGCAGTTGATCCTACAAACCCTCACTTATGTGGGGAGCTATTGTAAACCGTATTATTAGGTACACTACAACACTGACTGACTATTTACATCCATGGGAACAACACTGGAAAAAACAACATTAGGCTGAGCTTTTATTTCGTACAGTATTTAGGTATTTCTCTCAGAGGATGCTAGAACACTGGTCACGCTGCTTCTGAGGTGATGTTTTCATCCTCTCTGGTTCTACCTCTGCTCCCCACAGTGCCACTCACAGCAAGACACAGTTTTGGTTTTCCACAAAATTTGTCAGTTACTAGACAACTACATTTCATTATAAGACTGTCAAGATATTTAAAATTTCTCTTGACACATCCATAGGCACGTGGAACTTTTTCTTCTGCAAAGGCCACGCAACCTCCCTTTCAAAAAAAATTCAGCAGGAGGCTTTCAGCAGTCATCAATGTTGCCGTGACTTACCCCAGCAGTGAAACTATACCGGAGAAGCAGAAGCTGCAGTCTCGGTCAATCAGCACTGAGTGGAGGTTCTTCAAGAGAAAAAACACTTTACTCTCACAAATCCATGGACAGAAGGATAGTGGATGCTTGGAAATCCCCCCAGAGAAAGCACAGAAGCTGACAAGGCGCCAGAAAGCCCCTTTAGAAAGAAGTTTATCTGTAAGCCACGAAGGCCACTGTATTACTGCCAGAAATCGTACATCAAAACAGAGTAAAAGGGAAAGGGAAACCTTTAATCTGCATTCCTAGGGGCAATAAAGGCAAGACTCTGTACCGTGAATACAAGGTGACTGCAATTACAAGTTTAATGATACCATTCTACATATAATAGTCCTTTGTCTCTCAAGACTGAAATCTGTACAAGAGTGGCCCCTTCGTTGTCCTCACCTGGAGCACCACGTTCTCTCTCTCTCTCTCCAGAGTTCCCACAGCTTACAGCACCCCTAAGCATTTGCAACACCAAGTCACTGGCTGCCAGCATTTCGCTGGCTGCGTGTTCGGTGCCACTGCCGAGAGGGTTGGTGGGCACCGAGTCCACGCGGCCCAAGATCGTGAAACTCAGGATGTAAGGAATATAACCTGGTGCTCTAAAACAGCAGGCCTCACAGAGAGAAAGCTGAAGCCACGAGCTCCCCCTTTCAGACTGTTCCTTAGTCATAGTAAAGGACTGAAAAAGCAAAGTAATTCTCCTTTATTAGAGTAACAGTGCAGATCTGTGGTCAGATTAAGCTAGTACTGCCACAGAAAGAAGCCTTGCAGGTGCGTGTGGTCATGCTGGTGTGATAGGCATGAACAGATTTAAAACAAAGTGGGTTTTGGCAGGCCAGTTTGGGATGTTTCACCTTACATAGGGCAGAGACATCTATCAAAATTTCCCACTGAGTGGCAATGGTTATCAGTAAGACCCACTGAGTATGTACTGAAGGCACAAGAGAAAAGCAATGTGAATGTCCCCTTTTGTTCTTTACCTCTAGGTATTGTCTCCAAATGGGATGAGAACAGAAAGATGATTATGATTTGGAACCTTTTAATATTACAAAGTACCACTGCTAAAAAGCCGCACGAAAAATCCACTGACACCAGATGATACAAAGCTCCATAGATCGCCTATGCAGTAGTTCGCAAACTTGTCACTGAATAAACTATCTTTAAATGAAGTTGGGCAGAGCACAAATATTGAGATGATACATATAATGCAGGTAGCTAATACACAGTATGTTAATGCTCTTGAAACATCATGTGTAAACAAAACACAGCTGAGCCATCCTTTAAAAATACGCTATACCACAAGGCTCCCCACAGCCTCCTCTTTTTTTCTGCTTTCATTTTATGGCAGCAATAATGTACTTTCTGTAAAAAGCATTTCTATGGGATTAACAGACAGCTGAGATTAACAATGCTCAGTTATGCTTCACGTCATCAACATCTCAAAAGCTCTCAATCCCCAAGAAAAGCATAGCTCTGTTTGCCTGGTATTTAATGTTTTGGCTTTTTTTTTCTGTCTGACCAATTCACAGATTTAGTAAGACAAGTGAGCTTGTGTGTGCACGCTGGGTTTTGTGCACATGCTAAAGTCAGGCAGAAAAATATATGACTGATTTTAACATGGCTCTACTAATGTTTTCTAATTCTGGAAAATGCAGAATTGTGTTTGAACAGAAATGTGAAAGAATTACAAAACCCATAAATAGTGACTGAAAACTTATGAGAGTAATTACTAGTCGATATTCAAGTAAATATCTGAATGTTGCTAATTTATGTTCTGTATAGAACTGTCTATCAGCATTTGTGACATCTGGCTCAGTATAATGTGCTACACTGAGAAATGAAGCGTACAGTGCACACCACGTAGAAGCATATTATCTTCCATGACTTCTGTTTCTGCAAGCACCATTCTAAACCCAGAAATTTTTCCACTTGAAGCTCAGATTGTGTTACAGTTGTTTATTTTGATAGCAATGAAGTTTAAACTGTTACTAAAATGACAAGCATCATTGCAATGTCCCATATTTAAATAAAAAAAATTGACTGAAATCCAATGTCAAGGTAAAGAAATCACTTTTTCATTGTTTTTCATTTAAACAAATGAGTAAGAAGAAGGTTATAAGAAAGGTCTTATTATTGACCTAATACAGTTAGATTTAAAGGTATTTTATGTAAATATTTTCATGGCTTCTGTACTAGTGCATGACTGTGCAATACAGCCATTTCTAATTCAGGAATGCCATTTATCTACATTCTCATTTTGTCAAATCCGTCAGCACAGAGATGCACTGTATCACTCCGACAGAAGCCTTGATTCAAACGCAGAAATATTTACAGAGCCTTTCCACAGAGCTCAGCTACGGTTTTATGTATAATGCAAAGGGTGATCACGCAGGAAAAACAAAACAATAAAACCACATTCCCCAGCAATGATCACACAGCAAAATGAGTCACTGTACTCAGGCCACCCTATATATACACATAATGTGGGGAACAGCTGTGGCACTGACAATTCCGCTGTGCGTGGTAACGAAGGCTGAGCCTCCACTAATTGACTTCAGTCCATGAACTAGATTCAGTAACCATAAAAACTCAATCCTAGCATAAATTACGCAAACAAATATTGACTTTTTCCGTGGTAACCTTTATAGCTAATAGAAACTTGGAATGGTGTTATCAGACAGATATAAAGTAAAGCAAAACAGAAGCTGAACCAATAAACACACGCCTCAGAGAAACGCTCCACACTAACACGGAACAAAGAGCATTAAAAAAAAAATAATATTTTTGTTCCGCAGTTTCCTGCACTGGAGCCTGGAGGACAGCGCTGCAGGTTTTGGTATCGTCTCCATGGAATATGACGACTTCTCAGAAAAAATGCCGGGCAGCACTGGCCACTTTGGTGGGGAGATGGCACCCGCTCCCCCGTGCTCAGCGCCAGCCCTGCCGAGCTGTGAGCAGAGCGGAGCCGAGCCAAGGCACAGCAGCTTGTGCTCGCTGTCCTGCTGACCGCCGCCGCGCAGCCCCCGGTTCATATACCTGAGCATACACCTACTGGACACCTCTCTCTAAACTTGGCGACAAAGAGGCAAGGTGTGCAAGAGTAGGGCAATGTTACGTTAGCTTTCTAGGCATTATTAAGCAAAACGGAAGAAATAATCAGAAAATACCAAATCTAAATGACAGTACCGGATTTTACATGCAATGCCTCAGGGATTTAGAGGTAGGTTATTTATTACTACAGAGTGATCAATTCAAGCATGAGGAGAGCTAAGTATTTGTTCCATTACGTTCACTCACAGATTTCTCTGTAATACTGTCCCTTCGCCTGTCACGCTGAGCGTCCCATTGCAGCACACAGACACGCAGCGACCAGTGTACGGATGAAAGCTTGCCTTCACGTTACCCTCTTTGTAACACTGACCTATACAGATATGCTAAGGTAAAAAAGGACCAGGAAAATTCCTCCCGGAAGCTCTTCAGTGCAGAAAACTCATTACAGCTGTTAACATGTTCAGTGCAAGAAGAAACGCGTGTCCCCATGTGAGACGCACAGGGAACGCCCGGAAAGCAGCCCCTGTGACACAGGACTCTACTTAAAAAGCTTGTACGAGATTTGCCTTCAACCTCTGTAAGGAACCATTAGCAAAATACCAACAGAAGGAACAATTTGCACCTGACCACGGACAGTACACATTTCTTCACAGATGAACAGGATATATTTTATTTCCTTCTGGAAATGTGTAACTCCTGAAGTTTATGTCTTGCACAAGGGTTGTCTTTTGGCACAACTGCACACCGACTAAAGAGACAGTGGGAAGATATCAGGGTGTTAAGTTTTAAAATTACTGCTTACTGCAGTCCTTGTTTTGAATCTAGATAAAACAGAAAAAAAAAAAGTGATGCCCCCCTCACTCTGCATGAAACAAGCCCGTAGTAGCTAAGGGGAGAGCAGAATCGTTTCACCGACCAGCACACCCCACCGCGTGCCAGTCAGGGCAGCCTGCCCACAACCCATCTTCCTTCCAGCAGCCCTCCATCTCTTGGGAGGCAAATTTCCACACAACACCAGCCACCACTCGCCCCACAAGGGGAGCAATAAGGGACTTACACCATAAACTGAAGTGCATTTTCAATCACTGCCTTCAAGAGGCAAAAATAGCAAAAGAAATCACCTTTTTGTCACCCATAACAAAAAGGTTACTTTGCAATAAACTGCATGACTGAAGGCACTTTCAACTTGTGATTGACTTCTTGCCCTGTCACACAAAACATTTAAGAAATTAAGTCTCATCTAAATCTTAAACAAAAAGAAAATGGAAATCCGTTATGCTGATTAATTACATGGTACAGTTAAGGGCAGGTACCCTTTCAAATGCAAATGGTGAACCTGCAAGGAGTCTCCTTCTCTGGAGATATTCAAGACCCGCCTGGACAAGATCCTGTGCAGCCTACTGTAGGTGACCCTGCTTCGGCAGGGGGGTTGGACTAGATGACCCACAGAGGTCCCTTCCAACCCCTACTATTCTGTGATTCTGTGATTCTGTGTCTTAGGGAAAGCTGCTAACCAATCTGGCCATTAGAAACAGGAAGTAATTTCAAATAGAAACTCACTTCCTTTACCACCATAAAATCTCCTTTCCCCTCTTTAATCCAGGTGCCCATGCTACAAATGGCAGTAACTTCGCAAATAAAAATGACCCTGAGGGAATGACAGAGATGAAGAACATGTTGTAAACGGGTGATCTTTGGCACCCACCACAAGATTATTCAGTGAACCAGTTTATATCAACATTACTTATCCTCATTAATACAGAGGAAACATACTCTGGACTCAAAGGGGCTCCAATTTCTCCCCCTCCCCAGCTCAGCACACATAGGATTGCAAGAACACTGGCAATTTAATCAGTTTGTACCCTTTCATGTCAACCAACTAGAGAGATCTCCTCCTTCTCTAGCGTAGAATTTATCTTGGTGTGCCCAAAGCTCTGTTTGTCAAGAACCCAGACACCTACATCACAACACTTTGTTTTGTTGGTGGGATTGCGCAGTGGTAACTGAGGGCAGAGCACGGCCAGTTACACGCAGCTGGTGTCAGCCACCACAGACACGGCGGGGGAAGAGAAGACGGACGCAACGCAGTCCCAGCCAGTGTTGTTCTATGGAAACCTGACTCTGGCTTTCCCATCTACTGCGCTTGACAGGTGCTGGAAGTACCGATGAAGATGAAATAGGCTATTTCATAGACTAGAAGTCACCTGGAGTCCTCAGAAGGCTTCTAGTATGAACAATATTGTGCGGGCTGCAGATTTCAGCTCCTACCCTAAATCAAATCTAAAGCTAAGCTTAAGGTGCAGAACCCACTCTGCACATTGACAGGAGACCACAGCACACTGTCAGGGCGACCAAAACGGTGAAACCAACGGGGTGGCACAATCTAACGCTTTGTTGGCAAAGCTGTTTTCAGATATTGCAAATACTTTGTTCTAGAACGAACACAACGATAAGGTCCTGTGCAGCTTGCTGTAGGTGACCCTGCTTCGGCAGGGGGGTTGGACTAGATGACCCACAGAGGTCCCTTCCAACCCCTACTATTCTGTGATTCTGTGATTCTACTTTTGGTGGAATCCTGAGCCTGAGCGAAATGTCAGCCACCGTGGCCTACACGCAAAACAGCCTAACCCCTCTGGGTTCCTCAGCAGCGCTTGAGAACGTCACCCAGCAGCCATGCACAGGGACCAGGCCTCTGTCCTCCGTGCCTGTAACTCAACGACACATTTCCAATACTTCACGCTACCAAAACACCCCGTTACACTCTGCGTGAGCAGACTATTGCTTTGGGCCCGAAGGCTGTAACACAAAAAGAACCTACAGAGCCAGCAGCCTGACGGCTGACCCGCTCGCTTCACGACCCGAGGAGCACGCAAGTGTACCACAGCGCAAGGGCGCGCTTAAACCTGCGGCGATTCCGCGAACACCGTGCTGTCCATGTAGACGTGTAACGCCATGGTTATTCCTGTTTGTAACCCCACTAAAAAAAGGGGGAACAGCGCAGCATAAGCATTTCTATATTTCGTTATCAACTAAACAAAAATGCTATTTAAGTGTAGGAGAAGACTTGTCTTCCTAGAGACAGAAGAAAAATGAAGACAATGAGCTCAAAAAGAAGCATTAGAAACCTTATACGTTTACTTGATTGGATCACCAGCTTGGCTATTATGCCATCTTTCGTTTAAATTATGAACTGCAAAGTAATTGAAATGTGAAGTATTGCTCAATCAGTTCAAAATTTAATCCCAAGAAATTCAGCCGTACTTGATTTAAAGTAGTGTTATTTTTCTTCCTACAAAAAAAAAAAAAAATCAGAGAAATAAAGAATTTTTCATCTTGCTACTCTGTATTGTTTTCAGAATAACTTCCAGATACTCTCAACTGACAACAAAATCCTCTAGTTTTTTTATAGGTAGATGATTGCAAAAAGCTTTACAGAGATAACTGCGAAAATAGTTTAATGGGTCCAGACTGTATAAGTTTCTTCGTTTACAATCATTTCAGTAATGTTCCTTCTACATCACTTCACAGTCTTTTGTTACCCACCACAACAACTTCCAACAAGCAACTATTTTCGGATGCCCAACAGATCTGTAACTTAAAACTAGCAGCAAAGATGCACGTTATTTACACGGTTCTCTTTCTGCGTGTTGTCGACCAAGTATTCACCTGGGCTAAATATAAACGAGATCTTTCATTTTGCTTTGACTTTGCTATAAAACCAGCAGACCCTATCCTGATATTCTTCAGTTGGTGATGTCTCCTTACATTTCTTTTATATTAACTGTCTACTTACAAGCACACTCTAGCTATTAAGGATGAAAACTACTTTCAGTGTTGATAGCAGGAAGGTATTTGTTACGGTTTGGGGTTTTTACTGATAAAGTTAGCTTTCACTAATGGGGAAATACTCAAAGCATCCTGTTTTGTACCATCCAGAAACCTCTCCTACAAGCCTGAAGGAATGAAATAATCAAACAATCTCAGATGGCGTTATTTCAAACAGATTCTTTTGTGAACCCACAGGAAAAAAGTAAATTTTGAAGGATGTGGAAAGATCATCTGAGTACGATGGACAATCTAAAACTCTTTTTTTTTTTCCCCTAGAATGGATATTGTGTAAGAGCCCAATGGCACCTATCAAGCCTTTCCCGAGACAGACCGTGTGACCCGAGCAGAGGACAGTTGCTCATTTCTGCACAGGCGCCTGCTCCGTACCACGCTGAGCCCCGGGACGAAGCCGCAGACAGCCAAGACTCCCCAGCCACATCCACACGCAACCCGAACGGAAACATAAGGGTTCCTGGGCACCCATTTTTCTAAGCTCCTGCCGTTACCTTTCAACGATACAGAGTTGAGAGGCTGGGTTTCTTTGCTCAGTCTGAAGAAAGCATTCAAATGGTGACATACACTGCTAGTATTTGCAGACGGTATTCCCTGTACTTTACAGCATCAGGATTGCTGAAAGGAAGTTGCGGCTTAGAATAGTGGAAAGGAAGAAGCAATGTTACCGCTGAAGAAAGGTGAAGCTTTCCACACTGTGACAGAACACTCCGTGCTACTGTGACCCCTTCAGGCTGGCCTTCCATCAGCTACAACTTGCCTAAACCGTAACCACAAGACCTCTGACAAGAACCTGCCCGTTTCACAGACCTAGATTCATCCTCCCTACAACACAGACACATACATGTAAAGGAAAAAAACCCCAAAAGTTTAAAATGAAAGACCCTGAATTCTAGCCTCATAAGCACTTGCAACAGCAGTCCATGCAGAAACTGGAATTTAGTGCAGTTGCTGCTTCTGCCTGGAGGCTCAAAAATAAGATTTCTCTTTCAGATGGTAACGATGTTACAACTTCCAACCCTGCTCACAGACAGACCCACAGAACAGATATGCTAATAAGAAAAACGTCATTCATTTTCCTCCCACATGCTATTTTACTGTGCAGTGCAATATACCATTCAAGTTCATTCTCTCCTCCTTTTGCTCCACCACCCAAACACAAACTGAACAGTCTGTCACAAATTACTATCTCCTTCTAAGTCAAAGACACGCTCTTGAGCAGACATCTGGTGAAAATTTCTGCATATGCTGTGCATGGCTTCACACAATGCTATGGTGGTCCTGCAGGGAATTATAATGGCACATACAATCTTCAGTTAATTCACTTCTAAAAATGGAGGATTAATTCTTTTAAACCTGCTAATAAAAAGTCCAGACACTTCTGTAAAGTTTTCAAATAAAAGTAACTTATAGTTTGTTATGGATCTTATTATACCAAGTAAACCACCATGTAAAAATCTCCAGGATTCATTCTTTACTCAGACTAATTCCAACTGCGTGTCAGACTTTCTCCACCCAGAACACATTTTTTCTCAGGGTACTCCGCTCTGTATTCAGCAGGCTGAATTCTACACACAGCATCACATAAAGCATGCATTCTACATAAAGCATTACATGAGGGCATCTACAAGTATGTGACATCAGCATAAAGAGGGAGGCAATAAGCTTTCAGTAAAACTCACAGGCAGTTTTATTTTGGAGAATATATTTCCGCATTTATGCTTTTCGGAAGGTGCTGACTCACATGGGCGGTTGCGGTCGATGGAACAGCATCTCCTTCCCAGGTGGCAATTCCCTCTGGGCTTCTGAAGGAAGTAGACAAGACCTGACTTCACGTGAAAGCAAAAGCTGCAGAATTCGGCTCTAAATGCTGGCTGACGAGGCTTTCTGGATGCCTGCTAACCACAGTTAGAGCTCTGAACAGCTCTGCTAGCAGGGAAGGGTTTGGCAAAATCCCAGACGGGGGACAAACGCCTGAAGCAAGTTAGCTTCTGCTACAGGAAGCATCCGGAAATACACTGAATGTTCGAAGTCTGTATCGCTCAAAACATAATTTAATCAATTTACCAAAGCCATTAGAACGCTCCCCTCTGGGTGAAAGGCAAAGGCACAAAAAATGCATCTCATCTTGGCTCATTTCTATAAAGCGTGGTCAGACGTACTCTAATCAAGAGGCCAGACAAAAATGAGCATGATGCTGAAATTAAGTTTTCCTTGTAGCTCTAGTAAGAGAATTTAAGATGCATTTGTTATTTATGTATATGCTGTTAGTTGGTGTATGTAGCTACCTTTTGACAGCTTTCTCTGCACCACTGTCTCTTTTTGGATCTCTGTGGGCTCATTAGAATTAAGTCACCCAGACTTTCTCTGTTGTGCTGTCAATATAACCGTTATATAAACCTGCTTGCATTTTATTTGTTGTGTTCGAAACCAGGAGGTTGTTAGGTGACCTTGCTACTGCAGGCAGCTTTGAAATAAATAGTGTTACTATTCCACGGGCCCACCCAAGGGGCCCACTGGCGTTGCCACTCGCACCCAGACGCAAGCCGCTCCTCATCGGCAGCGACAGCACCGGCGCCAGCGGCGCTGGGCTGCCCGGCAGCACCGCAGGCTCACGCCACCCGGCTCCGGCTGCCTCCCCAGCAGAGAACGCGGGGCCGGACCCAGACACCCACCCGAGCAGCAGAGTCTGTCCTGAGCCACTCGCCGAGACAGCCGCGCGGCTACCGACACGCCGCTCAGCTCAGACAACGCCCGCGCTCCGGGTCACTGCCTGCGTTTACAGCTGAGGTGTCACGCACCAGCTGCACGCCCGGGCACCTGCGTGCGGCTCTTGGTGACCGTCGCTAAGACACTGTAAGTCAAAAGCTCCATAAGCAGCAAGCGGTCTCATTAAAGTGAAAGTTTGCTGGGGGAAACACCCTCTTCACGTAGTGTTCTGATTCCACTTAAATGGTACAAATAATACGGATTTTCCAATTAATGACACTAAAATAGATAAAGCTTATGACTTCTGATAAAAGGCTCAATACAGATGTACATTTTTGTTTTGTAGGATGGAAAGGCTGGTGTATAAATAATCCAAGCAGCATTTCGGGTTAAGCCAAGCAACACAGTGTCGTAATTGCTCAAGTGGGATAATAACACGACAGAGCTGACAGTAAGCAAATAACCCGAGAGGCTTGAGACAGGTGCTGAAAAAAGCTGGAACAAAGCCTCTCCTGAAATAGCTCAGTATTTATACCTATTACTCCAAGAGATAAACCTTAACTACCTTTGCAAGATGAAAGCAGAACCGAATTTTGCTTTGAGAAACATGTCTACCTCTGCTGCTTTCTGCTCATGTAAATCTGGCATTTTAGATCAAAATTCTGCAGCCACGTAGACTAGGTATTATTTTACCCGACACTGCTAAAGAGCGTTTAGGTCAGTCTGCACAAGGAGTCGATGCTTTCCCCATGTCAGCTTTCTGGCACGCCGTCTGCCGTGGCACGGTTTCTCCCGCTACCCTCCGATTAAGCCGTCATTTTCCCATATGAGAGGACTGAGATCAGGCGACAGACTACGCATTTTGCTGAAATTGTATTGTAGAAAAGTAAAAGTCCATCAATATTTACTCTGGAAAATGCTTTTCCTCCAGTCTCTCAGATACATCTCGCTAGCACTTCCCCCTGGCTGGCAAGAGAGCCCCGCACAATCCCTGTCAGAAGGAGAAGTGAAGGGACCTTCTCCCCCCCAGACAAACTCCCATCGAGACACCCGGCCGCAGCGCGGGGGAGCAGCCCAGCAGAGCCCTCCCTCAACCACAGGGGCTTTGCCTTAGCCTCAGAGCAACAGAGAATACTCAGTGTGCAAACATACACGTGGACAAACAAGACCGCCATGGTTTAGGGCGTGAAATACCATGATGATTACTATTAGCAGCATTATTTATCTGTGTTTTCCCAATATGGTTTGTTTCAGAGTTGCTCTTGATTTACCGATGAGTAACAAAATAGCCGTGCTTCTTCCTGAGGCAAAAGCACACAAAATTACGGGAGAAACACTGGTGAATGAGACAAAGTACAGTAAATGTAAATTTACAATAAACGCAGCGATGTCCAACACTTGCACAAAACTTCGTAGTTCCATTGAAACTGGAGTGGCTGTTATCAAACACCAGCTGAGTATCCCAGCTGATGAGACAGAGAGGAACTCTGTCATATTTTGTTCCTATTTTCTAAACCACGGAAAGAAAAGAGTGAACTTAAGAAGTTTAGTAAACACACCACAATCACATTTTAATTGTTTCTTCTGTGTGTACTAAAAGCTAATACCTTTTTCTACTGCAGATTCTAATTCAGACTTTACATTCTTTATATTAAGGCACCCTGTAAGAAAATAGCAAACCTACGTTAATGCCCTAAACGCAAGTGCATTTTGTAGAAGAATTTATGAATATTAACAAGATACAATTTACAAATTCAAAAAGACACTATTTGCAGCTATAAATGTTTAATTATGAGGGAATGGGAATAACATTTTCATATTCATCCAAGTCATAAGCTATATTAAAAGAACACTTCTATGCAAAGTGTTCAAATAACAGGACGAGCCAGCATAGATTTGAGGTGATTCAAAGTCCTTCCTGCTATCCTTTCTAGTCTCAGTTCAAGTTGTAACTTTTAGGTCCAAAATACCTGTTTGCTATTGGCAGGAATCTGGAAAGTGGAAGCCCAAATGATAATACTGGTTTTATTAATTCAATTGACCCTTTCCTGGTGAGTTTGTCAATATTACTGCTAATACGAAGCGCTAAGCTTCACGAAACACCTTTCACGCACAGACATTGAAACACAAAGTTTTGCAAGGGACTCCTTCAACAACCAGGCTGGACGACGGGTCACGTTACGCATTATTTTGTACACGAGCAATGGACCAACATCTTCAGAAATCAGTTTAAAACCACAAATCAGGCTTCGGCAGTCACCTCAGAAACCAAGTCAGGGTTCAGAGCTTCTGGAAAAAGACTGAAATCTGGTTCCAGAACTGAGGGTGGGGATTTCACAGGCTCACTGGCAGTGCTGGCTTCTCACAGGATACCAGAGGGAGCCAAACGGCCGACTTCTATTTGTGCTCTTGAAAACGAGCCTAATGCTGACAGTGCAGGGCTTTGCCATGGTGTCTAAGTCACAGAATCACAGAATGTTCGGGGCTGGCAGGGCCCTCTGTGGGTCACCCAGCCCAACCCCCTGCCCAAGCAGGGTCACCCACAGCAGGCTGCACAGCACCGCGGCCAGGCGGGGCTGGAATATCTCCAGAGAAGGAGACTCCACAGCCTCCCTGGGCAGCCTGGGCCAGGGCTCTGTCACCCTCAGAGGGAAGAAGTTCTTCCTCGGGTTCAGCTGGAGCTTCCTCTGCTTCAGTTTGTGCCCGTTGCCCCTTGTCCTGTCGCTGGGCACCACTGCAAAGAGTCTGGCCCCGTCCTCCTGACCCCCACCCTGCAGATATTTAGAGGCATTTCTAAGGTCCCCTCTCAGCCTTCTCTTCTCCAGGCTGAACAAGCCCAGCTCCCTCAGCCTCTCCTCGTAGCAGAGATGCTCCAGTCCCCTCCTCATCCTCATAGCCCTCTGCTGGACTCTCTCCAGTAGCTCCTCATCTTTCTTGAACTGGGGAGCCCAGAACTGGACACAGCACTCCAGATTAGGCCTCACCAGGGCAGAGCAGAGGGGAAGGAGAACCTCCCTTGACCTGCTGGCCACACTCCTCCTGATGCACCCCAGGATCCCATTGGCCTTCTTGGCAGCCAGGGCACACTGCTGGCTCATGGTCAACCTGTTATCCACCAGCACACCCAGGTCCCTCTCCGCAGAGCTGCTCTCCAGCAGGTCCACCCCAAGCCTGTACTGGTGCAAGTCCAGATGATGACTTTTTTTTTTTTTTTGAAGCGAACAGGTACAACAGTTGAACTTTTCCCATTGACAAAACATTACTGCGTTTACAACCTTTCCACTCGGAGACTCCCTGGTTGGAGCAGCAGGTGAAGCTAAAGCATTACAGCAGCACTTGCATTTTTTCATCCCTGAACCAGGAACTTGAGCTCTCCTGTTCCTTTGAGGATGGTGAAGGCCAAGACCACAACCCTCTTCCAAGGTGGTGATCTGGAAGCAACCTGACTAGTTTAATTTCTCACTTCTAGGATCACCAAAACATTTGGGAAAAGGACCCTGCTTCGGCAGGAGGGTTGGACTAGATGACCCACAGAGGTCCCTTCCAACCCCTACCATTCTGTGATTCTGTGAATGGAAAATGAGAACACTCCCAAGGATCAGATTTCCAAATAGCTCACAAACTCCCCTGGATCACTCTTCCTCCTGCACACAGGTACTATAATTATGCACTCGAATTTGAGAAACGTACATATGTTTTTCTTTTAGGTTACTTTCTTTACATTTACAGCACAGTCCCCAAACTACACGTATATTCAACCAGATTCCACAAAGAACAGGACCATAAACATTCAGAACGAGCCATAACAGTTTTGCCTTTGGGCCCACTGCAGCAAAAAGAGCACTAACCACAGCAGGGCTGCTCCACACAGAATAAAGCAAGCAAACTAGCTCACAGTAAGATGTTCTTGGTCTCATTTTCACTTCTAGGATCCAGACAAAGACACTAACTGCACGGGAACAGAGGCTCTGTTACTTTTGAGCAGCGTTGCCCTGGCTGCGCATCGCACCAAACATCATTCCGCACCATCCCGCCACGGCCGACGCAGAGCAGCACCGGCGAAGCAATGATGGCTCAGGAGAAACATCCCTTTGGGGACGAACAGGTAAAGGTGAGGCAGATTGTCAGGCTGGTGGCCGCTCAAAGGCAACGTCTTAAATGGCTAAATGTATGCCATAAAGTACTAAAAATGTAACTCCTTAAGAAGAACACTTCCAGCATTGCAGCGATAACCGAAGTAATTTATAATCACCTTACAAGGACTACTTACGTCTTCATTCTAACCAGCATCATTTGGGCACAAACTGAAGCAGAGGAAGCTCCAGCTGAACCCGAGGAAGAACTTCTTCCCTCTGAGGGTGACGGAGCCCTGGCCCAGGCTGCCCAGGGAGGCTGTGGAGTCTCCTTCTCTGGAGATATTCCAGCCCCGCCTGGACACGGTGCTGTGCAGCCTGCTCTGGGTGACCCTGCTTGGGCAGGGGGTTGGACTGGGTGACCCACAGAGGTCCCTGCCAACCCCTACTATTCTGTGATTCTGTGATCAGGTACGGGGGGGTTTTTCTGCCCTTGCATCTGTCACAACATAGAAGCTAAGAAATAACCACATGGAAAGAAGAACGCAGCATAAACGAGTCAATGCAAGCCGTGACACAAAGCAAGCATCATAAAAAGCAACGCATTTAACATGAAATGGGACGAAAGAAAATTCCTCCATATAACCAAAGTGCCGTTCCCTGCCTCGGCCGACGCCTGCCTCATCAGCAGTAAATACCTGCTGATCTGACAGATACTCACGCGGTCGCATCACCCCCACCAACACATCCTCTTCAGATACTTCCCACACCAGTAAATAAACACCACCATAACAGCCTAATTCTCAGATATAAACACGCAGGCGAAGGGCAGATGAACCGCATAGTGCGCTGTTAAACTCTTTAAGTACGATTTACAGTTAATTGCCTTTCACAGTGGGGGGGGAATCCCCCACAACCAGCTCCACACTCGCTTCCCCAAGCTTTAATTGCTTACTCCGACTGGGACCGAAGGCTAACGAGAATCATCACATTCAACAACAGCAGCTCAGCAGAAGCGTTTGGGTTTTGTATTTTTCTTTGCTGCAGGCCCAGAGTCACAGGGAGCGAAAGCCTCGTGCCTGCGGCTTCCCATCGAATGCTGGTGTGCCATCGTGACCACCAAGCGACATCGGGGACGCCTTGCCGTCCTTCCTCAACTCCAAAAGGCAGCTCAGACCTCTTATTTCATAAACAGAAGAACTGAAATGGGTGGGAGTGGTGTTTTAACAAATACATTCGCTGCAGAATATTAAGATGGCATTTCGGAGGTGATGCCTTATCCACGCCCCAGGATCCAGCTGGCTGCTTCGCTCCAGCCGTTCCGTCCCAGCACAGAATGCTGCAGCGTTGACTCCGGGGTCTGGAAACCGCTGGAGCTACGCGGAGTCTTCCTGGCCCTGCGTTGCCCACGGTGTTATGCTTAAATCTTTAAAGAGTAAATAACCCTGCATCGATTAAATTCCTTTTAAAAACAGTATTTTAGGCCCTTGTTCCTGTGTGTGTACATATAATTTTGCAGACACGCATAATATACTGCTTTTTTTTCCTCTCTTGCTCTCAGACCCCAACTGTGAGGCAAATGAGACAGCAGTGCAGGGTGGGAAGCCACAGTATTTTTAAATTATGCTATAATTGACTCAAGAGCAGCATGTGAAATAGTGTCCTTACAACAGCTGAAGGTCTTCTTTAACAAATTCCACAGCAAAAACATTTACTTCTGAATTTTCACTCAAGCAGGTGCCCCAAAATGCTGCTGTGCACACCGTAAACCGCTCTGCCCTGCGAATGAGAATAGAGAAAGAACCCAGCTCTACAATTTGGCCAGCACATCCTCCTGCTTCAGGCCACTCGCTGCAGGGGACTCTCTGGCTATTTCTGGAAATGTACTGATGCTAACACATTCTATTTCATCCCGTGTACATACACAGGTATCCTCCAGCTCTCAACAGCTCTTCACTCGTATTGACAGTTCTTCTTCCACAGGCTGTAAGACTATCATTACTGCAGGTCGTGCTTATTTTAAGGTCAAGTTTCCTACGCTAATAAGTACATCCTACTTTCTGCAGCAGTTTTATCTCGATAATAATCTGCTTCCATGACCTCCAAAACAAGCTGTAAAAATGCATTTAAAAGCCCTCACTTCCAATTTATTTACACAGTGAGGGTATATAGACTGGAATAAAAACCAGGCAAGTTCTCTTCTCATTGCTTTCTGGAAGGAACAATAAAGCTGCTCGGTCTCCTCCATGATGCTACTCGGTTTTCTTGGTGATATTCTGCCCAGAATGTTTCTACAGTCCAGCACAGTAAGGACTAAGATGGTTTCGGGTGGGGCATTGCCACAGGTCAGCCCCTGTGGAAAAGAGCCAGTTCAAGCCCTGGCCCAGGTTGCCCAGAGAGGCGGTCGATGCCCCACCCCAGGAAGCATTCCAGGCCAGGCTGGACGGGGCTCTGAGCACCCTGACCTGGTTGGAGATGTCCCTGCTCACTGCAGGGGGTTGGGCTAGATGGCCTCTAAAAGGCCTTTCCAACACAAAGCATTCTGTGATTCTCTAAGTAAAATTGAAATCTCCTCCTATTCTTTGCCCTTACACTCCATCCCTCCTCCGTGAAAATAAACTCGGTGGGAGCCAACACATAGTGTAGGGGAAGAACGGTTACATCTCTGCTTCGAAAGTCTTTCATGGGCCTCCTCTCTCCTCTGTCCCTGCTCTGTATTTTACTATGCCAAGAAAGGGGGAAGAGGGAGAATTTGGCTGCCTGTCACGAGCTACGGTACCAGCCTGTGAAAGATGGTGGTTCATGCCCACACTGATGCAGCACGTCCCTCTCAACAGCAGCGATGGTGCCTCGGCAATGCGGGACAGCTGCTCCACGTTCTGTGTAGCTGCAGGAATTCAGGCTCCTCCATGGGGAAAGCAGCTGCAGAAGTTTATCTCCACCCAACACAGCCTGAAGCGATTTTAGGAATCGGGTACAAAACCCTGAACCCCTTCAGCCTTGAAGTCACGACCCAAACCATCAGATTCATCTGCATCAGAAGACAGAGCTCTGGTGCCGGGGCGTCCAAAGCAAACCCAAACCCAAACCCGTGGTGGCACGTTCCAAGTCAAACATGCGAGTGCTTACGCATCACTGAACTCGCCCTGACTCAAGACGCTGCCTGCGACGCCGGGCTGTGAGAGCAGCTTTTCAAAGGCATGTTTTGAAAGGAGTCCTCCGAGACAGGCGGTCTTCCCGAACTTGTTCTGCAACGGGCCCACAAGTAATTCATTCAGCGCAGCCCTGAGGATTAGTCTTGTTCAGCTGGACACTCTGTGCTTAATCCTCGCCAAGCAACAGAGTGTGGTAAAGGCGTTCCTCAGATTTGCTGACGGGAAGAATCTGCTGCCAGAAGCCAGCCAAATATGTAAGCTTTCGGAACACAGCACTTCCTTAGACACTCCAAGTGTCTATTCTCTATTACTCCTCATAGTAATTACACCAGGCAACCAGTTGTCATGAAATGCCAGCTCGCTCTACAAAAAACACGTAAGGTGGCATTTTAGTCCTATTGCAAACGACAGCTCGGGGCCAGCAGCTGGCCACAGCCGAAGCAAACAGCATAGAGGAGAATTCCACAGTGCCAGCGATAAAAAGGGCTCCGCCGCAGATTTTAGTAGCAGATTTCTCTAGAGTAAAGCAACGGTTTAAGCTTTCAGCAAGCGGGAACCGTGTTGTCTTCACTGCCTGTCCACATACGCACATTTAATTATTGTAGACCCACAAAAGAACCAATTATATTCCAATTTAAACTCCCTCTCTTGTTTCTGCCTTTTCGTGTGCTGAAAAATAAAAGCATGACATAATTTGTATTCATCATCAGAATGGCTGGGAGAGGCTCAGCAGCTCAGAGATGCAACCAGGCCAGGACAAAATTGTTCATACTCGTGAGGGAATTTTAATTGCGGTTATTTTGCACAAGCTAATAAGGAATCCGTGTGCTGAGACTGCAAGAAAATAATACTCTGAGAATTCTGTTCTAAATTGATAGAATTAAAAAAATGCTGAACCTTGAATTAGGATTACATCACCACTGAAGATAGGGCCAGCAGGTCATATCTCTGGGTGGTGGTGATCTCAACCACAAAACTCACTACTCCACCCTGCTTTGGCAAACAGAAATAAGCAGTTGTTTGGACTATTTCATGAATATTGAAAACATATTTCCTCATACTCTAGTTAAATATTTCTCTTTTTTCTGACAAAAATGAAGACAACCTTCAGTTACTAGAAAAATGCATTCCAGGCCTTCTAAGGACATTACAGCGTTTGGGACAGTTTCTGGAACCTTGTAGCGAGCGATCAAACCTGTTTTTGTGAAGTCCTGCTTCAGAAGAACTCCATAATAAGCCACACATTTATTTTATTCTAACCATACATTCCTTCCTCTTAATTTTAAGGTCCAGAAACGTGCAGTGCTCTGGCAGCCAAACAACATGGATATTTTTACTCAAAGAAACCCTTCTTAATTGTCGTAGAAAGACTCTTGGCAAGCATCTGCAGCAAAGCATGCGTCCCCAGCTAAAATTTATACCACACTTACGAGAAACCGACTGGTGGCTCCTCCATGCTGACAACGCAACCATGTCATTCAGGGGTGGAAGGTAAACTCTGCCTCAAAATTAATCGCTGAGCGCAGGAGTCAGCTCTGCAAATGAAGTCAGATAATTTGCCCTCGTGTAAAACATCCCATCGAGTCTCTGCTTGACAATTAGCAGTTCCATCTGCCTTGGCGATGTCTGTGCAACTCTCGCTGACCCCGCTCTCTTGGACACTGTCTCAGAGCTAGAGGGTTTAGCACGATAGCTGCCGTGCTTCGCAAGAATATCCCTCCAGTATTTCCCTTTGAAAGATGAAGATGTTTGGACAATTCAAGTGCCTGTCCAAAAGAAAACAGGCTGTGTGGTTTCTGGCCCGTAAGGACTTTGCACAGATCTCCGGCCACACAGCCGTAAAACCGTGTCCTCACGTGAACGCTGCGCTGCTGTAGCTGGGGGGCATCTGGGCAGGGGAAACCCACGCTCTGTCTCCAGACCAGAAAGGCCGGGTCCCAGCAGTCGTTATCCAAAGCATCTCAGCTGGCCAGACCTGACCTCGCTCAGGTTAGGCAGGGGTTTCTTCAAACGGGGATGGTCAGAATTTGGCAGAGGAAGGTCAAACTCAGACGAGGGAGTTTGATACTGCACAGACATAATTTAATGTCACAGCAATGCCTTCCAGAGCTGCTCTACCATTCTTCTGCTAATAGGATGGCTATTTAAAGAAAGAAGGCTCTTTGCAGTGATCCAATCACTTTGAACAGGACTGCTGTGTGACCAGCTTTGGTCACAGATTTTTCTGTTCTTATTTAGGGAACAGAGACCATCTAGTTATTTCTGCACGACTGAACAGATCAATCAAAACATTCATTTCCAATAGTTCTGATTCTCTAGCATACTTCCTGATAGAGCACCTCTCAGAACCAAACCAAAGGCAGCACAGTGCTCAAGGAAGTGCCTAATAGTTTGGCATGAAGTCTCTCGAATGTTTTCATTTAACTTCACGTTCACAAGCCTTCATTTCTTTCACATTACCAGTAACAGGCAGCCTCTGCTCTGTGCTGTCAGGACAGAGTCACAAATTAGTGTCTCCATCGTTAGTGACATGGTGCTTTGACAAGTACAATCAGGCAAGGCAAGCTCTCTCATTAAGTGCTCCAGATGCATGAAAACAGGCAGGCATTTTTTCCTCTAGGAACCAAAGGAATTCAAACACAGCAGATATTAGCCGTGAAAGATCATGAGTGCACAGTCAGCAGATCTAGATAAGTGTGGGAGGAGATGTCCACAACACTACCTCAGACCTTCACTATTGTTAATACTCAGACTGCTCGCAAAATATGTTCAGAGGCACAAATCTCAAATTCCTCCTCCTGCCGGAACGGCAGCTCCTGCGTTTCCTGACAGGTTGTCTCTGACGGCTGCAGGACATTAGATGAGCTTAGGGTTGGACCAACCGACCTCTCCAGATTTCTGTTGTCGACGTTACCCACTGCTCCAGATCAAGCCCATGCGCTGTTGCTCCTCCTCTTTCCAATAGCACACTTTTGCCCACATGGTACCACAAGCGTGCCCCAGAGGCAGAGATTCTCACAGAATCCCAGCATGGTGGGGGTTGGCAGGGCCCTCTGTGGGTCACCCAGCCCAACCCCCTGCCCAAGCAGGGTCACCCACAGCAGGCTGCACAGCACCGCGGCCAGGCGGGGCTGGAATATCTCCAGAGAAGGAGACTCCACAGCCTCCCTGGGCAGCCTGGGCCAGGGCTCCGTCACCCTCAGAGTGAAATGCCTCTGCGCAGAACAAGCGGAACAAGAAGCCTTCTTCAGACACCACAGACACCTCACACGCTGGCTGGTGCCACCCACCGTGGGCAGCACCTATCGCAGCGAGCTCCGGTAACCCCCATCCCTGCTGCCGACCAGCTGTTTGTACGAAGCGACGCACAAAGGTCGCAGGCTGGCCGGCTAACAAAGCTCATAAAAGAAAGTCCTGCCATATCGTCATCTGCTTTCAAAGTATGAACATTTCTCCACCGTGATACGCTTCCTTGTTTTCTGTACTGCTTTGAGCTGTGAAGTTCAAGTGGTAGCCTCATTTTTCATCTCCTGCCCCTCAAATTCAGTGTGGGTGTGCGAGAAACAAACGTACACTCAGCTATCGTTCTCACCAGAGAGGTCAGTGGAAACTTCTACCCACCCGCGTGGGTTCCGTCGCTGCGCCGGGGCGTAGCCAGGATCCAGCGATGCTCACACTCGGACAGGGAAGGACACACATTCAGCTGCTCCTCTGCAGCTACTGCAGCGCAGCAGGAGGGAGGAAGTTCAGACCAGCGCGACTGACGAACCACTTAGCACTTTTCTCAACTTTTTGCTTTTCCCTCGCATTGCCTTCTGTGGTTGCTTGAACCTATCCTTGACATCAAAAAGGACAGGCAATGTCCTCAAGGGAAGAGTCAGACACATTGAACTCAACTCTCAAAGTCTAAGGTGAGAGAACTCATGCAGCGGTATGAAGTAAGAGCTCGAACCTGGGGAGGAGAAAACACCTTCCAGCCCAGGAACAGACAGACATCGGCTTGAGACCGCCTCAGTGGGGTCTCCAAGTAGGCAACTACATAGAAAACTGGTCCTACACACGAGCTACATATTCGCATCTCTTTTTCCTCTGATGTCCCTCAGCAAGCTTGTCATTGCCCCCTAAAAAAGGGTAACTGCACGTGATAGTTATTGCTTGCCTCTGCTGGTACGGTCACCGTGAATTTTACCCAGGTGCAATGACAGAGAGAGCAGAACACACAGCTCCCTGGAAAGCTCATGTTCTGCCGGAGAACCGAGACCAACAAAGCGTCTTCAGAGACCACAAAAATGGCAACGTACAGGTGAACCCAAACCATCATATCTGCTACAGTCATAAGCTTTTAGAAAAATTTTGTTGCATGGCAAATATTTTTTGACCCAATAGGTATTTACAGTAAAAAAAAGCTTCTTTTTCAACATCCTAAAGCATGGAAAAAGAATAAAAGCAAACCCGTGCCTATAACGTTAGATGCTTACACTTAAGAAAAAAAAGTGTATGGAAAGAGTTAACATTTGATTTACTGCATCTGACCTGCTATTTTACGTAGGCAAATATTTAATCTAAATTAAGGCTATATTTAATCTAAAGCACCCAGACAATCACTAGACAGTCCAAGAATTTAAGAGACAGAATTTACTCAATTCCATTTTGATTTCTATTGTGTATAAAAGCGTTTAGAGTGTGAGCCTTGCTAAGAGATGACAGAACATCATTACACAGTAATTCAAACGCTGTAGAGGCTGCTAAGAAACCTCTGCTGAAATGACAGGTCTTGTGAAGAGCTTAGAAATGCTGTTTCATCCATTCTAGATGGGCTTAGGATAAGAAAACTCACATAAGAACATCCTATATTTACAGTGCACAGGCTAGCCTTTAGACTATTTTTGTAATCATATTATCCAGAATTGGCTAAGACTTGCAGCACTGGTATCACATGGTCCTTCTGAGCTGAGGGTTTTACGAGTTTGTTAGGAGCACCAGAGAATCTGGGAGGACACATTTGCAAGATGGCATCTTTCTTCCTACCCACGGTCCTTCTATCAAGCTGTCTGACATTCTTCAGCAAGACTGAACATTAGCTGCCTTGAAAAACACTGAGCTCAGGAAAGGGGAAACAGCTTGATGTCGTGTTTCTGTGCCAAGACAAATACAAATGTCAGAGGAAGCGAGCGTTCTAAACGACTGGGTAAACACACCTCACGCGGGTGGCTCACTTTCCTCAGATCGTTCAAATACCCACATCCTTTCTTTTCCATAGGAAAACCCACCGAAAAGAAAATCTTTTCAAGGGCACAATTCTGCTGTGACCCCAAGCAAACAGAAGAACGCAGCCGTTGTCCAAGACGCACTTTGGTCAGATGACACTTGGCTACCGGCAGATACTGCTTCTGTTCCCCAGCGTTTGGTCTTCCTTCCCTGTGACCACATTCCCACCACGGCACGTGTCGCACCTACCGACCGCTCTGTGTTCTCCAAAACATCAGCCAGATGGAAGCGTGATGTAGTCCTGTTTTGATCAGAGAGCCAATCTTCTGTGGTTCAGCCAAGATATTAGTCACTCCAGACGTTATCTACAGTTTCATCCACTGAAGTCTGAGCAACGGCTGCTAAGGGAGACGGAGCAGCACAACAATAAATCAAGGTACGCAGCTCTCCAGCTTTCATTCAGTGAATGCAACTCTTTTCATCACAGTTTGTCCTACTCTAGTACCAAAGTTGAGACCTGATGGATCTTACCATACACACTGAAGGATACCCTTCAGAAATGGATACGTCAATATTGTGCTAGTCTTGGTTTTGAATGCTGCTTTCCCTTTTATAGACAAACAGTTTTCAAATAGAAAGAAAGGAACAAACAAAGTCAACTTTCTACATGTCTCCACTGTCGCGCTTCCACTGTACCTCCCAGCCTGCACTCTCCGGAGTGATGAGATGGACTCTGCGCCCAAGCTTCTGAAACGGTTCGCAACGACAGCCTTGAGAGCACGGACACCAGCGCACTAGGGAGACTGGGTAAAGAGACCAACTTGTAGTTGTTCACAACCTGATTAAAATCAAAGGCTACGTAAATAAAAAATTCCACTCATTTGCTGCTCTGGTTCACAAACTGGGTTTCTTCAAGCAGCCCCGTTTGGCTTCACAGAATATCACAGAATAGTAGGGGTTGGAAGGGACCTCTGTGGGTCATCTAGTCCAACCCCCCTGCCCAAGCAGGGTCACCCACAGCAGGCTGCACAGGACCTTGTCCAGGCGGGGCTGGAATATCTCCAGAGAAGGAGACTCCACAACCTCCCTGGGCAGCCTGGGCCAGGGCTCCGTCACCCTCAGAGGGAAGAAGTTCTTCCTCGTGTTCAGACGGAACTTCCTGTGCCTCAGTTTGTGCTTCCAGGAACCTGTTTATCCGGGTAGAAGCCGCTGGGACATTTTGCCAGGTGCTGACGTTTTTTGCAGCGGGCAAAGCTACTCAGATCAGATATTCTGAGCAGTACCATGTGCAAAAGGATCTGCACCCAGATACAGCATCCAGACCAACAACCGGAGTCTGCAGGAGCAGCACGCCGGCGAAGCAAACAGAAGGACCAACCGCACGCGCAAGCGTCTCAGACGCCGGTGTTGCTGCTGACCTCAGGCACCGGTTACGCGACGCGTCAGACGCAGGCCAGCAAACACTTCTGGTGTTGAGATGCAAACATGCTCACCAGGCGTCTTGCTGTACTTCAGACTTCCTAGAGCTGACGCGGCTGGAGCAAGCAGATGGTACCAGGATGCAGAAACCTCAGCAGCCCTGTGAATCGCTGGGGTTTTGCTCCTTTTGCACACTGATACTTTGTCTTCTCCTACAGCTGACAGCCACATCTTTCACTTGTGGTGAGCCCTGCGCCGAAGCAGAAGTCGCACATCAGTCTCCTCTGTGGGTTTCCTTAGCTTTTCGAAAACAGACTGGGTGTGAAGGCTAAACCGGAAAGCTGGAGCCGGGCTTCTGTTCAGTCCCGTCCAGAAATGAGGACAAGAATGAAATAAAAGCTCCAGATTCCGTCAAGGCTTGAGGCGGCAGGGCGCAGGCACCTGGTCCGGGCCACCAGACCTCCAGACAGAGCCGCAGCCCGACTGCCCGTGGCGGAAGCTGGGGGAACACAGAATCCCAGCATGGTCGGGGTTGGCAGGGACCTCTGTGGGTCACCCAGCCCAACCCCCTGCCCAAGCAGGGTCACCCAGAGCAGGCTGCACAGCACCGCGGCCAGGCGGGGCTGGAATATCTCCAGAGAAGGAGACTCCACAGCCTCCCTGGGCAGCCTGGGCCAGGGCTCCGTCACCCTCAGAGGGAAGAAGTTCTTCCTCGGGTTCAGCTGGAGCTTCCTCTGCTTCAGTTTGTGCCCGTTGCCCCTTGTCCTGTTGCTGGGCACCACTGGAAAGAGTCTGGCCCCATCCTCCTGACCCCCACCCTGCAGATATTTAGAAGCATTTCTAAGGTCCCCAAACACACCGGCTCCAGCCCCAGCTCAGGCTGCCAAATGCGTAAGCAAGCACTGGTGAAGAAACCACGTTCTCCTCCTTTCTGTTCCTTTTCCATCCTGCTGTCTACCTCAGAAATGTCTGGAGCGTGAGTTTTGCGCTAGCGAAGGCGGCGGGGCTGGAAGCCACCCTCGTGGGCTCCGTGCTCCGCGGCTGATCCCACCTGAGCAGCTGGCTCCAGCCCGGGACCCTGCGGCACGTGTCTGCGCCGGGGTCCTCTCCCCGCTGCCCAAAGCCTTCCCCGTCCTCCCCGGGAAGGCACGCCGCTGCGCCCGAGGCCCTGCTGCCGGGCGGATGGCGAGACGCGGCCGCGCTGCTCGGGCGCGGTGAACCTGCGCGCTGGGTCGCCGTCCTGCGTCCTGCTGAGCGCAGAAAAGCAGGGTTTCGGCAGCGTGCTGTGACGGGGTTAACGGGGCGGCCACGCGAGCAGTCCTGGGAAGCTGTAGAGGCCAGGGAAAGCCCCGGGGTGGGATGCAGTGAGGGAACACACGGTATCGCAGAGGAGTCCCGTGACAGCAGGACTCCAACTAACAAACAGGAAAGGGAGGAGGGAGGAGAGGATAGCTGGGTGAAATTTAACTGAGTGCAGTTATTTTCTTTGGCTTATTCCCTTTCCACCCAGCCTTCCACACTTCTATCAGCAGGCTGAAGTTAGCACCATTTTGACCCCCAAGCAGTGCATTCGAAATTCGTGCGTGCCCCTGATTTCAGAGCACCACGGCAGGGCTCAGCTGCGCCACGGGATGCAAACGCCGCACGCCCCGACAGCAGAACAGGGCATCGCTCTCCCCTCCCCGCTCCCCGTCTCAGCAGTTCTGCTACCGATAAGGCAATGGTACTTCATTGTTCCATTAGTCTATCCATCATGCTAATCAAAAGATACAAAACATCACGGTTACACTAACATGTCCTACAGATAGTATCCAACTAGTAAGGTCTTATTACCAGGAAATATTTTTCTACGGCCATTCTCTGGAAAGAAACACATCCGAGGCCAGCCGGCTTTGGCAGCAGTTATCAAACAAGGAGAAAGAGAGCAGTGTCTAAAAGGCAACGTATTTCTTCCCCCTGCTTTTGGAACTGAACCCCAGAATATTCTCTAGATGCAGCCCCGTGGAAGGGGCACGCAGCTGAACCAACACCCTTTACTGCACACTCTGAGTAACATCAGCAACGCACGGCGGCACAACAGCCCATTTCTCAAGCTGCTTTCTTTGGTCCCTATGTGCTCCTCTGCTGATTGCTGCCTTGAAGACTGTCCCAACTGCTTCCAAAACTGATTGAAATCTTAGGAAAATGCTGTTAGAGCACACAACATCAGTATCAAACTACCTGCCTCAAGCCTGAATAGGTCATCAGCACCAGCCCCTGGCCCCCCAGGCAGGGGGGCTTCCTCCCCTTCGCCCTCCAGCACAGCTGGTCAGCGGTGCCTGCCAGACGTTGAGCGTAACTCACCTGGAGATCCGGCTTCGCCTGATGGAGCCAGACATGTCCACCAAAGACCGCATCCTGCAGCGGTCGCGTGCACGGCACGGACGCACACACACAAAATCACACTTTTTAAAAACATTTCTCTATCTCACTGTTCGAGCATCCGAAGTAGATGCTGTCCAGTGCTCCCAGGCAGCTGTGAGAGCGCAGCACGGGGAACGGAGCTCTCTAGAATTGAACTCTGCCTCCAACAGCAACTTTCCCCTGCAGCTGAACAAACCCTTCCTCTCCCTCAGCTTTTCCATCTGGAAAAACTTGCATCCGTACCGCGGGTGCCCGCGCTGTGCACGTCAATCAGCCAATGTTTCTAAAAATGATTTGAAGATGAAAAGGTACGTATTTCTGATTTAACGCCTTGATTTATATTTTTGTGGAACAAACCACAAACCCCACAAATGCAGCTTCACTAAGGCTCTGCTCCAGAGTCCCTGAAACTCAGCTGCCTTGGGGTTACGGCACAGGCACCTCACGCCCGGCATTAAATCCGAGGGAGTTCTCCTTCCAGCCTCCGATGAGCGTCTCCCAGCTATCGGAGCAGAAGGAGCAGCGGACGTGGTGCTGCTGCCAGCTCCTGGGCACGCACCTCCGCACGCGACGCGGCGCGGCGGCTGCCAGCGCCCGGAGCAGCGCTCCCTGCTACGGGACGCGACCGCACGCCGGCTTCGAAAGACCCTTCCTCTCGGTAGCTGCTCACACTGTGGGCATCAGAAAAATCAGCTTTCTGACAACGTGGCTCAAACATTGACTAAACTCCTGCCCTGTCTTTGCATCTATAGGGGCTGGGTGGGTTTTTTTTCAGAGACCTAAAAGAACGAGGAGCCTGGATAAAGCTGAATTTCAGCAGGATTTCTCTGGCTTTGGCAAAGGTGGCTGTCTGGAAGTAGCCAGCTCGACTCTTTCTTACAAGGGGCACAGACGTATACTTCTGTCTTGCTGAAAAGCAAGGGTTGTTTTTTTCAAGGTTTTTTTTTTTTTTTTTTTCCCTTTTTTCTTTTCATCTCCCCTCTCCTGCTTCAGGCAGCGATTTAATTTTCCAGTAGGCACAGCACAGCAGCCTGACAACCCTCTACACTTCGACAAACCTCCTTTCTGCTTCTGAAGGAGTCTGCTCTAACGAACGCAGTGGCTTCTGCCTGGGCGAAGTCTCAAACCAGGATCCCACTTGCCTACAATTGGCTTTTTCCTTGCTAACGATTCTCTCCAGGAAAATGTGAACTTCCTCCGGGAGCTTTTCAGCGCTCCGAATACTAAGCACTGGGGAAGCAGTGACGTCAAAGCATGGAGAGATCAACATTACAAGCGCATAATTTACCTGTTTAAACTTCCAGCTCCCTCCACGTACACCGAAACTCCTGGTCGTCCTCGCTCGGGATGCATTTCTTGTTGTGATATCGCTGCTGTTTACGGGTAAGAGTCTCAACAACAGTTCTGGCTGTCCCTACACCACCGCCAGCGAAGCCCTGGTGCACGCTAGAAGATACCCTTCCCCTCGCCCCACGGCCACCGCCTCCGAGCAGCGCGCCGGCGTCGCAGAACACCAGCGGTGGGGACCAGCCCCACACCCCGCGCAGCGCCGCAGCACGCCAGCAGCGCCCTGCCTGCGCCTTAAAGCAAAACTTCACATTACTGACGTTAAAAAATCAAATCTGAATTTGTTGACAGAGTAACGAGGAAGTGCTCCAGCTTCTCGCAGGGGCTGAGGAGCTGCTTGCCCTTCACGAGCACCGTTTCAAACCGTGCAGGGGTTTACTGCTTCACCGCCGCTCAGCACGGGGGCCGCTCGCTTTTTACTAGAGCTCCTTCGGCATGGAGAGCCCCGCTTGACTGGTAATGAGAACGCCTGGTCTCTCTGCCCTCTGCAAAAATAATGATGTCATCCAGCAGGACTGAAGTCCTCCAAGCCCCTCCTCCCCCAGTTTGTGTACTGAATATGAAACTTTTACATCCAACGGGTGCAATCCTTCCCATCCAGATCGTGGTAAAACCAAAAGCAGGCACGTGAAAGGCTCTGGATCTTCAAACACGCAATCACCTCTATAACCACGAGCACAAGCACTTCAATTCTAACGAAGCTATGCATTTATAAATTCAAGGCTCGCCATTTTTTTAGGGCTACGAGGATGAGGAGGGGACTGGAGCATCTCTCCTACGAGGAGAGGCTGAGGGAGCTGGGCTTGTTCAGCCTGGACAAGAGAAGGCTGAGAGGGGACCTTAGAAATGCTTCTAAATATCTGCAGGGTGGGGGTCAGGAGGACGGGGCCAGACTCTTTCCAGTGGTGCCCAGCGACAGGACAAGGGGCAACGGGCACAAACTGAAGCAGAGGAAGCTCCAGCTGAACATGAGGAAGAACTTCTTCCCTCTGAGGGTGACGGAGCCCTGGCCCAGGCTGCCCAGGGAGGTGGTGGAGTCTCCTTCTCTGGAGATATTCCAGCCCCGCCTGGACAAGGTCCTGTGCAGCCTGCTCTGGGTGACCCTGCTTGGGCAGGAGGGTTGGACTAGATGACCCACAGAGGTCCCTTCCAAGCCCTACTATTCTGTGATTCTGTGATTCTTCAGCTGCAAAACAGAATCTTTTATTCTTGTTTAATTTAGAAGAAAATGTTTTCAGTTACTTATCTCAGAAAAAAGAATTGGGAACAAACGTTAGATTACTGTTTTTAAATGGTACCATGTTTAAAACGAAAGGATAATTTAGTGAAAGAAAAAGTATTTTTGGTAGTGTTAGTAGTATATTTTTAGCAAGGCATGAAGCCGAGTTTCCCGCCCGGTGGCCGTGCCCCGGGACAAGTGGCCCCAGGCACTCCCCCCGCCCCGGGCTGCCCTGCGCTCCGCTGGACACCGGGCACGGCGACGCCGGGGCGAACGGCGCGGCTGGCACTTACAGGACACCAAGCTGAACTTCTCTGCCTGCGACCTTCTCCAGGTGACAAAGGCTCTCAGCGCCAAACCTCCTGCAACCCACTGACACGACGCTACGGACACCGCTCCGCCTGCCCGAAGGAATCCCGTATCCAGACGCCCGCCTCGTTCAACCCCCCCCAGCCTGACGGCCGGATCTGGACTTTCACAGCATACAAAACTTTGTTCCAAATTTGCTGGCTCTGTGCCATCATCCCCAGCTATTCTACGGAAGGGAAACATCGCTGGCACTTCTACCCATGAGCGTACGATACGTCGAGGAATTCTTCCTTCTGTTGATAAAGCTTCCCACAAACCAGCAATCTGGCTGTCCACTGTAACTCTCACTGGGCTTACGACTTCAGGGTATTTCACAGAATCACAGAATCACAGAATAGTAGGGGTTGGAAGGGACCTCTGTGGGTCATCTAGGCAGACATTAAAGGATCCATCGGACCACCGTCTCCATACCAAACTCCTGTGTAAATACCGACTTCCTGACGGGCAGCGCGTGCGAGAGCTCTGGTCTGTGCACGGGGATCTCGCAGCTCCCTGCCCTGGGTGCCGGTGGCAGCTCCGGCTTCTGCTTCGCTTGTCCTAACCGCTTGTCAGCTTTGACAGAACACAGCCAAACCAAACCCAAAGCAGTCCAAAGTCAGCGAGACTTGGAAAAAATAGGAACAGTTACTATTCCATTAAAATAAAAAGATATTAATCTACTATCATTCATCTCTTTAAATCCAATGACACTGATCGGAATTAACAAACCTGTTTTAAAAAAATATTAAGGACAAGCAATGCATTAGGTATACTGAGCGATACAAAAACCCACCCGAAGCCCCCAGCTCCCCGCCCCGCCAGGCGCCTGCTCCAGCTCTCCGTTACGCAAGCACCGGGCACCCACGGGCGCGGGCCAGCCCACGGGCTCCGCTCCGGGGACTCTGCCAGGAATCGGTCTGCATCCCCGTCCGGCGATCCCCGGGCTCCTGCGTGCAGGATGGGCGCAGGACCGGCTTTTTGGAAACCTGAAACGTCCTCATGGCTTGCATGAACCCCCCCCCCCCCCCAAACAACCGCATAGATGGCATGGGGTTTCACAGGAGGGGGTCGCTGCCCGAGACACCCCGCTCCCTCTGCTCTAGGCTCGTTTATTGTTCTGAGGGCTTCTTTAAAAGCAGCTACACAAAGAAGAATAAACAGATCCAGCAATAAAATCCACAGAAATTCACCAGAAGGGACTCGGGGGGGGGGGGGGGCACAGGCTTGATTGACTGGATGCAAACCAGGAAGCCGGACCCCCAGCCCAGAATCAGCGCTGCCAATCTGCATAACACAGCGGCTCAGCCACGGCGATTAACACGCTCATTTTTCCGCTGAGAACTCGGTATGTATTTATGAGACTGAGAGACGACATTCCGCTCATGCCAGCATTCAGATGGAGAGCTCTGCCTCCACAGACGGCTTTTCTGGCATTGTAGGAAAGCAAAACGTTTGTGCACGACTACTTCGAGCACAACAGAAAGCTCCATCGTCAGAAAATGTCATCTGCTGCACCTAGCAAGCCTTGCTTTGCCTCGCCCCCCGCCCGATGCATGCACCAACAGGATTTATTCACATTTTCCCCCACCGTCAGCCTGAGACGTGAAATCATAGCGAAGCCACCGCTGCAGCAACTTCCTGCACTGCATCACTCACCTACCTCTGACTTCATCGTTCCGCGGGCCGTGAATAAATCAACCCCAGCGCCCAGGTGGAGCTGCCGCGGCTTCCCGTCGCGGCGGATGCGCAGCAGCAGCCTGAAAAGCGTGAGCTGGTCCTCCAGGAGGATGGAGCTGGGTCAGCGCCTCGTCACCGAGCGGGGACGCGCAGGGCTCTAGCTGGCTGCTGTACTGTGGTGATCAGCAAATTCACCTAACGGCGCTGCGATGGGCCGGACCGCGGAGCGACGCTCCCGGAGACGTGCCGCGGCTCTACGGCAGCGCTGGCTGGCGAGCAGGCTCACTGCAAGGTCAGTGCCCTTTGCAGCCTTCCAGGACGCAGCGGAGACTGAGCAGCAGATGCCAGGCTGTATAAAACAGCTGCCTTCCCAGAACTAAATGACTTTCTAAATTTGATACCGATTCTCAGGTAATACTCAACTCCTGTACTGTTCAGCCCCAAGTGGGGTCTGTTACTGACATACAACCAGAATTTAGAGCAATATCAGTGATGCGTAAGCATCAAAATGCTGTAACGTAACTTTTATACCGAAGCAGAACTCATTTTATCTTCTAATCATAATTTTATCCATGATTTTTTTCCCCTGGATTGTCCTCTCAAACGTCACTGCATCCGACAGAATACTTACCAGCCCCCCCGAGCTCCCCCAGTATTTCCTGAACTCTGCCCCTCGCCCCGGTCAGACCCCTGCACGTCACTGGAAGGGCTGAAGGGCGGCTCCTGCTGACTGTACCAACACGGACGGGTGCTCAGCACCCTTCACTGAAAAATGCATTGCTCAGGCTTCTCCAGCCATCCGAGGAAACCATTTCCCCCCATCCGTGCTTTCCTGGAGAAGCATCCCCTTCAACGCCGAGGCACCTGTTCTGTGTTTGCCGTTACTGCGGCATTTTCAATACATCTTGAAATGCAACGCGAAGCACGGGCTAGATTGCCGATACTTCTTTGTGTAGGGCAGCCCAAACCAGTTCAATTTTAAAATTATAAATTACATAAACGAGCCACACCGTTTACCCTGTTTCCACCTAACCCATGCGACTCGAGCTAAGCTTCTGCTCGAGTTCACGCGCCCTTGAGCAGCGTCTCCGCGCAGACGAGCACTGCCGAGCCAACCCCAGCTCGTGCTCACCGGCTGCCACGGTTCAAGCAGCGGCAAATCACGGACACGTAGTGGAAAAAGGTAAACCAGGACCTGTTCAACCGAATGCAAGATCTTCTCCACTCTTTTGCCAGAGGCTTTGAGATCCCTGGAAAAGGTAGATTTTTGAAAATTCCTCAACTCCTTTTCTGGATTTTTGCATACAGATGTAGAGGTAGATTAGGAGCTTTATCCTAGCAGCGTAATAAATAGAAATAATATACGAAGTACTACTTGCAGCTCTTCCTACCCATCAGATATCTGTGTAGCACGTCTCTGAACACCTACTGCTCCTGACCGTACGTAGCCTGAGGGGTAAGGAAGGGTTTTCCCCTTCTGACAGAGCGTACCACGCAGTAAATCGCCAGGTATCTGAAAACCAGACCGTCACACGAGGCTGCCACCTGCCAAACCATGCCCGATGTCTGCAGGCTGCTCACCTCCTTTTCTGCTTGGGGCACCCACCCTCCCCTCGGCACCGCCTCGCTGACGGGAGACCTTTCTGCCCCGGGGACCCGCTCCTGCCCGCACGCTCCCCCACATCGTTCCAGCCTTTCGGGCTGCCTCCGCAGCGACGCACACAGCGGGTGCTGAGAGCCAGGAACGGCGCGGTCGCAGGGCTGGAGTGCCGACATGCGTCGTCAGACATGCTCCTGATGCTCTGCACTGCAGAGCAGCGGCCGGGAGCCGTCAGCATGCTCCCAGCACGCAAACATGGCCGCGCAAAGACCTCAAGAAGACCTTTCAGCTAGGACAGGACATGCGGAGAGTCTCAAAGGACACACAAGCACGGCTGTGCGTTGGGCTCCTACCTCGCCTTCCCCATCATTCCCACGCGTTCCTTCGGCACAAGGCCACCATCTCTGGCGCAACCAGAATCGCTCTTCCCTGCCTCCGGACCCGAGCTCCCCCTGCTAGCGGACAGCGTGTCCAGAGAGACGCTTCTCGGCACATTTCTGCCTAGGACAGTTTCCCTGCCGTACGATTACGTTTGTCACGTAATTTGTCATCAAATAACAGAAAGCTCGCTCTCTCCCGGAGTTCAAGGTCAAAACCCACCGAGACCCAAACCTTACGCAGAGCTTCCCAGGGAGCAGAGGCTCGCGCAGGCGAAGCAACCTCCCGCTCCAGGCCTCGCATCACTGCCTCTGGAACAGCTTTCTGCTACAGAGGGGAAAACAAGAACAGGGGGGAAAAAAAAAGCAGCTTAAATTCAAACTCTGGGTGTGCTGCCTCTCCAAAGCCCACCCCAGAAATCCTTAAAAGCTGGCTTCGGCTTTCCCTGCGGAAAAAAATGGGGATAATTTTCACTCCATTCTGCTGAGCACTTCTAAGATTTTCAATGTAAAGACGCTGAATAAGTGCAAAATGTTATTGAAATACGTACTGGTAAGGACAATTTATATTTCTCCCACAATGATAAAATCCCACAGAGTGCCTGCCAAGCCTGCACGCTTCGAGACCAGCTGGAGCTGGGAAGAGATCGTCTGGCGTGAGGCTGCCCTGTGAGCTGGGAGGAGGTGGACTGGGGGAAGGCCTTCATCCCTCTGCTCGGTGAGACCCCGCGAGCTGCAAGGCTGAGCAGTTCTGCTCTGGGAACAGCTTCGTTCCTTTGCGTTATTTTTGCTGCACGACCGCAGCTGTTTTGGGAGATGGAGGAGGTCGTCGTTTCACACGAGCTGATTTGCTTCTCCTGATGTTTTCTACTCCAAACTTCCCAACAGTTCAGTGACCTCAGCCTGTTTGAAAGCAAATCTGTTGTGACGTGGCTACGAGGATTCTGACCTTTGGAGACAGAAAACCTTGCACTGTGGAGCTCAAACATCTGGGATTAGGCACAGACGCATGAGACAAGCAGTTGGGGCACGAGGAAGCCAGAAGGGCTCTGCCGTCCCAGGATCAGGAGTCTTCACAGAAACACGGACAAACGTCGCGTGAGTGACACCGAAGTGGCCAGCTTGCTCTTACACAGCATCACCTGCAACTCTTCTACGAGCTCAAAGTCTAGCACCCTCTCAGGTAAGCCTCCCTGAAAGTCAAAGCTGAAAAAGCTCAAGATCACTTAGTTCTGCTCCTATTTTTATGTACCTCTGTAAAATCAGCCAAATGCTCATTTGCATTTATCAACACTACCCCTGTCCTAAACCTGACCTTCAGACAAGACAAAGTGTCAGGAATTGTTGCCCTGAAGGGATGCAGATTGCAATTTGCAGCTAAAAGGGCGTTAATCCTCAATGCACTGTGCCTCTTTCTGCTGCTGGGACTGGCACAACTCATCTGCAGAGCTGGCATTTTGCGTGCCCGCCACCTCCAGGGCTGCGAAAGGTGCCAAAGGGACCATTCGGGTCCTGCCTGGCCACTGAGCAACACCCACCCCCGCGCCCTCTCGCCGCCGCCCCAGGCACGCACACGCAAACCACATGGGTGAGTTGTTTGATATTGCAGTGCCTGCCAAGGAAACAACTCCAGGCTCTTCCCCGGCGAGAACACGCCTTCCAAAAGCGCTGCCTTGTCTCCAAGCAGCCTCTGCCACCACGCGAGCCGACGTACCTGCTGCGCTACCAGTGACCGTCGCCGCGACCGGCCTCCGCCTCCGCTGAGACCCGCGGGCAGAGAGCGACCAACCAAGCCTAACACCCCACCAGCACGCTCGTTTTCTTGGGAAAAGTCCGTCTCGAAGGCTGAACCACAGCCAACCATGGCCTTGGTCCTCCTGCACAGCTGACTGCACACCAGGGCGCAAAGAGGCCAGCTCGGTCTTCTCTAACGGAGCACCGCGGGGTCTGGCTGAAAAGCGACCGTGAGCGGGAGGGGGTGAAGTGCGAGGCTTCCCACTTCCAGCACCCGGCACGGATCTTGCACTAGCTCACAGACACAACTGCAAAAGGTCTTCGCACCTTCACGAATCCATAAAGTCTTTCCTACGCATCACATTAACATATTAATAACAGCAGATGAGCTCTACGCAAGGATTACCTGCTGGGTGCAGCAGTTGAAGCCTCTCATAGTTGTAGGAGGGAAACATTCACTCTCAAAGAGTAATTTATTTCAATTGCTATTTTTTTCACCAGAATCTCACCATAATCTCACTAGATTTAATTTTTAAGATAAATTAAACCCAAATGTTTTCTGCTCTGGATTACTGGCCGCCAGAAGAGAGCTGAAGGTAACCTGCACATGCTGTCACGTACAGTGTGATTTCAATTACCTTTAGAATAATGCCCAGACAAGTGGGAAGAAATTACTGCGTGGAAGGTTTGAAATTAGAGGACAGACAGAGCAGTTTTAGCTATATTGTTGGGAATAATGTAGCCCTAGCAACAGAAATATAAAACAACATCAAGTAAAATTATTTCATCGCTGCTTTCTCTGAAAACAATAACGAATCCTGTACGGTGACACCTTCCCAGCTACTCTGTCAAGAGGAGAAGCTGCCGGGCAATGAGAAAGCCCACCTCTGGCAGTGCTGTGCTGTGTGTAAACTGATGCCTTTGGGAAATAAAGACAAACATATACTGTTCCTTATATATATATATATTCCCCCCACCCATACCGGCCATTTTTGTTGCAGAAGAGACGGTAAATTGCTGGAGCCCAGCCTGAACCCGCGTGCCGTAGGGGTGTAGCAGTCAGCTCCCTGGAAGCTGCCAAGGCTGCCATGCTGCTGAAGGTGCCTCTGCACCTTGCTGTCCCCTCCTGAGGTCTGAGGTCGTACGCCAGTGAAAGCCGTTCTGCGGACCAGGCTCTCGTGGTGAAGCGGTGCCAAACGTCCCGCAGTTCAAAGAACGAGCTGCTGAGCACCACAGCGGCCGCCTGAAGGAGGCAACAGATCTCAGCGCTGCCTGTATTTCGAAGGCGGGGAAACTGAGGCAGGAAAACAAAGGTCAGAGGCAAGAATTTTGGTTAAAAATGGAGAATTGCTGCACGCTCCATTCCTTCCTTAAAAGCAGAACAGAAAGAAGTAGGATGTCTTCAATGCTGAACAGACTTCACAGCCTGACAGCAGAATAATCCTGACACCGGTTAGGGTCTGCCCCCTGCTCTCTTTACGCATGTTAACGGCCACGTTTTTAAAGCCCCTCTGCCACCTGCAGTGTGTGGCAAGGGGGATGCAGGGCACTTCTCACGTACGAGAACGCTTCTCAGCCCCGTTGTTTGGAACGCTATTCCCTTTCCAGAGAAAGAGACCAATTCGCCCATTTAGAGGTAAAGCCATCGGCTGCCTTTAGTCGGAGGCTGTCCCAGGCCCTTGGAACGTTCTCATCGCTGGCTTTGGAGAGACACTTTTTGTCATTTTGCTGCAGTTTATTTGATATACGCCCGTTCCTTTGGTGGTGCAGTCTCAACCACGTTCTCCTTATTTCCCAGTTGGAAGCCTAATTGCTGGCAGGGTGCACATTTAGGGGCGGATGAGAGGCAATGAAGACGAGCCTGACGGCAGTCATTACATGCTATGATCAGAGTAATCATAAATAAAACAAACCTGCCCGCGATGAATAGAAAAACTGTCATAACTGACGAACAAAAATGTCATTTGAAAGATAAAGCAGGTTTAGATGTAGACACAAATATATTTAAAGAAATGCTTCAAATAGTTATCTGATAACATTTTTCAATGCAGTATAATTTAAATTGGGATCTAATAGTTAGGGACTTACATCTGACTTCATGCAAGCAGACCATGTTTCTAAATATCCAAGTCTTTTGTAAGAATTTAACCACTGCTATTTGGTTGATTTCTACTTTGTTCTTCCTCGCTGAGGCTGACCATCCTCAGTAAGCCACCCTTCCTTCCTCGCTCAGCCATGCCCCCGTATCTCCCCGATGCAGGGTGGTCCCGTGAATTCTCTCCTTCCACCTCTGGGAGCACCGTGTATTTTACAGTCCCCGACCCCACGCTCGGATCTTCGCTCCCCATCTTTCACCTTATGGTGCTACAGGGCTCATTTACCCTAAAACCCCAGCAGATCTGTCACTGTCACTTCACGCTGGTGCCTTTTCCATGCTTGCTGCTTCTGCCTTCTCGCAGGGCTCTTCCCTGCCACGTCTCATTTGCTCCCAGCTTCTCACCCCTTCTCCCCAGGGCTTTCGAAACATTCTCATCAACCGAGAGGTCCCACACCTCAAGCGCTCCCCAAGAACTGAAGTTGCTGCTGCTGCTACCGATTCCCTTTGACTTTTCCTTTCACTCGAACTAACCATCTTGGTAACTACGTTTGGAACAGACGGATTGCTGTTACGCTTTATTTACCAGGGGAAGAAGGGGTTCTGTTTCAGCTGTGGTGAGAGGTGCTTCCAACACAAGGTAACGTTCGGCTAACCCCCTTGTGTCTTCCTTACAGAAATCTGCCCCTTCAACACGACTATTCACTGAAGAAAACATGGAGAATTTGATCCTTTTCCTCAGTTTGCAGTTCTTTCATCTTTTCTATTTGTTTTTTTCTTCTACACCTACGGCAACAAAAGAGCAAACTCCAGATTTAATTTTTAAGATGTCTACATATACAACCATAGTTTGGTCAAGGTTTCCGAGCACGGACAGTTCATTTGTGTCTCCTCAGAACTGGTCCAAAATCCCCATTACAGAAAATCATTTGTAGATCCTGTGTGCCATGAATATACAGTCATGACTGACACAAAATTTCAATAGTCAGCTGGGACTAAAGGAGATAAGCATGTTACGAAGAATGAGGTTCATAATGAAATTCATTATCCGAGGCCCAATTTGCAAAGAGCGGCTCATCTCTCTCACGGAGGGAACATCAATCTGACTTGAAAAAAGAGTTTTTGAATCTTAATTATTCAGATTTGCTTTCTCCGTTGTTGAGATTTTCAGTCTTTTTTTTTATTTTTTAAACTAATCTGTTTAAAAAAAGGAGGCTCAGACGAAGACTAGCTCAAAGGGAAAACGTGCAAGGAAAATATGGCCCTAAAATAAAAAAAGGTTATTTTGACAGAAGGCCCAGCAGTCAGAAGACTTCCAAAGTTCAATAGACTGCAACAAAATTAGTTATACCTCGTTATGATTTGTAAGCCAATAGTCTAGCCACCTAGGATGAATGAAGTGCTGTGGGATAATGCCTTTACCTTGGGTGGGTTTTATTATGCGCTGACTAAAAGCAGTACATTTTTGTCTACTACGGGGTAGTTTTAAAATATCATTTTTATCCCACCAAGTGATTGACTGAGAAGTGCAGTCCTTACATCTCCTCAAGGTCAAAACTTTGTAGCCAGCTTTTGCTTTGCTGGACAGTTATTTGGATTGTTTGGCTTGACCAGAGGCTTGTGTAGTTCAGAGAAGCCACATCACCTACGTGGGAAATAGTCTGCAGAAAATACTTTCAAATATTTTCTTCCCCTTTTTCCAGATGAGGCACACGTGATGCAGCACGGATAACATTTTGACATGTCTCCTGCTGGCTTGTTTGAGCTGTTGTGGTGGGAGATGCCCCATCCCTGGAAACACTCAGGTCCAGGTAGGACAGCACTCTGAGCAACCTGATCTGGTTGAAGACGTCCCTGCTCTTTGCAGGGGGGGTTGGACTTTAAAGGTCTTTAAAGATGGGAGGGGGTTGGAAGGGACCTTTAAAGATGGCCTTTAAAGGTCCCTTCCAACCCAAACCATTCTATGATTGTATGACATGGATCAGGCAGCTGTTCCGGCTGAAGAAACAGAATCACAGAATCACTCAGGTTGGAAAAGACCTCTAAGATCGTCAAGTCCAACCGCCAACCCAACACCACCATGCCTACTAAACCAGGTCCTGAAAAATACCCCCCTCCTTCTCCATCGCCATCTTTTTGCTTTTGGTGTTTTTTGTTGGTTTTGGTTTTTTTTTTCTGTGGGGCGGAGGGGGTGGGTTTCCAGCTGTGTGAGTTCCCCCATCGGGTTCATGGCCCTGCCTTGCGCACCACCCCTACAGCTTGTGCAGCAGAGCACAGGACCGAGAGCTGCTTGTTTTAGGAGGCAGAGCCCGTTTAAATGTGCGTCACACGATGACATCGCTTGCCAAAGAGCAATTATGAGCCAGCCGCAAAGCTAGAAATAGAACTCATGTCTCTTGACTTTCAATCCATGGTATAATAATTAATTTTTATTCACTTTAAATAACCCTTTTTCTTCTCCTACTAAGTAAAGGAGAGATGGTCTCTTTCCATCTCTACAAAAAAAGGAAAAGCTAGGGAAATAGAGCTAAAGAAATCCATAAAAAGTATCAATATTTGAAAAGTATTTAGAATTCTACTTCCTCTCTCCCAAAATGGCATGCAGACTGCTCACTAAGCCCCTTTCAGGAACAGACCTTCACATGCCTAATAACATGTACAAGTTACAATGCAGAAGTTCTTTCTAGAAATCTGTGAGTTTCAGTGCATTATAATCAAAAACTACTTGGAAAATTGAAAAAAAAAAAAAAAAAAAATTCCCATGAAAACCAAAACTGCCTAAAGGACAGATGAGCCAGGTCTTTCAAGCGCTCCTTACGTCACCAGAACTCCGTGTGTGCTCTGGCTGATGGACGTTTAACTGCAGCCTCCTCTTCCCCCTCCCTCCCCAAGGCGCAGGACACCAACCTGCTTCATTTCTCAGCAGTTACATGACACACAGCATATGGTAATATGTTAAATGACTCGATCTATGTAATCAGAGATCATGCAGCAACTGAAATCACATGGGTCTGGCAAAAGAACCTATGTTGAAACTGTAGAGCAGACAGCACAGCATAGAAAGAGCCCTTTCCTCCCGAGCTCCGTCCAGTCGTACCTGGCAGAGAAGGGCACTCAAAAAGCACTGCATTTTGCCCCAGACTACGTGGTGGGGCTGTCAGACAAATTAAGCAACGGCTTGGCGTCTAGACTACAGACCATTTGTCCGTTAGCCCTCCTGTTTTAATCTATTTGAAGTGTAAGAAAGCAAAATAGCATGTTACACATCCACAACCACGCACCGGTTCGATGGATTCTTATAGAAACTACAGCAGCCACCAACTGTACCGAAATGCATCTCCAGGTAAAATGAAATGACTTGTATATACATGCAACTTAAACATGGGCTCTACAAATTAAAAAAGGCACTTGCCTTTCTTCTTTAACTACTCACACCGGCATTTTACGCCATTCGCGTTACACACCAGCACACCCAGTGACCCAGCCTGCTGTCTCCTTCGGCTCCCCCACAGCCAGGCAGCGCTGCGGTCCGAGCAGCCGCCTCTCCACACGCTTGCTCCAGCTTGGGAGGCATGGCTAACTGAAGAGGCGTGACTGGTTTGTCATTCCAACACAACTGTGTCCGGCCTTTTGGTATTCCAGTTCGCCAAAAACAGTTGTAGAGTCACTCTGTCGCCTGCCTATGCTACAGAAAAGTTAAGCAGCAGCCTCTATTTTCTGATCATCATTTTCCCTTTCACTTGCTTTCTAATGATAGTGTCAGCATCTCTTTAAAGCGTTCTTCTCCATCAGAAACATCCCACAAGGGCAGAGCCCATCAGCAGAAACTCTTTCAAGAGCAGATGGCAGCAGCACAGTTGTTGTGTTCCCTTCTGTGCTAACGCTGTGCACCACCTCCTTAGACAAAAGGAGATGTTTTGGAGCCAAAGATCAAATTTTTTTCCCAAAGTTCTTCAAGACTTCACTTCTTAAAATCTATTTAAAGTGGAGAAATAGAAAGATTGTATTTCTAAATAAGTGTGTATGTACACACACACCTACACAGTTCCTACGGTTTATTATGTGGCTGTTGTACTTCCCTGGCAGATGTCCCACAGCACTCAATACCTGAGAGGAACAGATAAGGCAGGATCACGTTACTATGGGGATTTTAATGTCTATTACTCAGTACCTTTACTGGAAGCACCAAACTAGCAGTTGTAAAAACTATGTGCTGTGGGGAAGGGCTGGTTTCTTTTTTCAGTATAACCATCAATCCAAGGTGCAGGGACATAAGGAAAAGCCTGCAAGTTAGGCATTAAAAAAATGTAAAGCTATTAATGTCCGACTGCCAAAAGGGAGGCCGGCAAGAAACCGTTCCGCGGGAAGCCACAGAGAGCAGCGCGGGCAGTCACCACGTCTGTCCGCTGCCTCCGGCTCCCCAGCAAGATACCTGCACCGAGCTGCTTCCCTCCGGGAACGCCGGCGGCTCTTGCTGCTTAAACTTCATCGCCGTGCCTGTTCTTCAGCGACACGCTTCTAAAAAAAAGGTGAGACTTCAGCTAGAATAACTGCTCTGGTCTCCCAAACTTAAGGGAAAGGAAATCAAACTCTGCCCCGGGTGCAAGGCAGGCCCCTTTGGATGACTGAAGAAACAGAAAGCTTCTCTGGCCACCGTGGACTGCAGAAGACCAGCTCGCTGAGTCTGACAGAGCCCTGAAAAAGGGCAAGAATTGCTTTTCAGCTCATCCTGGCGGGGTGAGCACATCGGCCAGACATGAAAAATTCATATTGGCACAAGACAAAATGTGCACGAGTTGGAACAGAATTAAGATAGAAATAAAAATATTTCTAGCTCCGTGAGCAGCAAAACTGTGGCAAATGACTGGATTAGGAGGAGAAAACATACAAGGTGCTCGCCCGAAGGAGCAGGGATGAGTGTCGACAGCCCAGAACCTCCCACTTCAGTCTCACCCTCCCATCGCTGCTGCTGCCCTCAGTGTTTACACATCACCCAGCAGCACCTTTCCCCATAGCCTCAGGAACAGGTTTGGCCTCGGCGAGCACCATCCTTTCAAGTCTCCTGTCAACGAAAGCAAGGGCCAGACGTCAGGCTCGGGGTCACTGCAGCTCCCAGTCCTCCTGCGCTTGGGACACCTTCAGGCACACGGGCCCCTCTCCCAACCCCACCACCCGCCCATTCTGCCCTCAGGGCTGTATCACAGCACCACGCTTTGCCTGCGGGAAGGCTCTTCAGCACAGACCCAGCAGGAACTTTGATAGCAGACAGAGATAGAGCTGCTGCTAAATAATATTCAATGCTTTCTGGAAATAAATACCAGTATGACAAATGGGGCAGGAAGAACAACATCTTTTCCATTTCCCTCTTGATGAGTGTGCTTTATAATCCATCACTCCAGCATATATATAGCTCTTCCCAGTTGTTATAGTGATTAAAAGGATCAATTCTTTAGATTTATCCGCTAGAAAAAAATGTTTCATTGTTTTACCAGCCCTTTCTTCCTAAAGTTGCTTTTAAGAAATTTGGCGTTATACATAAATTCAGTAAGCTGCTAAAGAAGGTACCTAACCTTCCTTCGTCTGTACTACTCATTTACGTATATCGGGTTGTATGCACGTGCTATGAGCTTTGCTGAATCAAGTCAAAGAGCTGGATCACGACCAACACTTGAGATACACACCAAACAGGAATTTATTCTTTGTTCTGGAATCGGGTCAGCTTTAAAAACCCCTCCTACTGATGTGCTAGACAGTCAGCTGAAGGATAGAAATAGAGGAAAAATTATGCTAATTCACAGTTCCTAAAAATACTTTTAAAAAAGGTATTTTATGTTAACAAGATACAGGTGGGATTGGTCTGGTGTCATCTCACTGTGCCTCGCCATAGACATCTGTCCAAAAGCCCACAAGGGATGACTTCAAGCAGCCATCCTTCAGCCTCGTGTAGCCTTCAGAGAACAGAAGTCAAAGCTATTCAGAAAGCCCAGGACTGAAACGAACATCCTTGCAGCTTTTCTATTTTTGTTTCCCAGCTGTGACCTTTATGCAGCCTACGGAAATAACTCAGTTCCCCATGAGCTCTACATGACCTGGAACTTCATTCTCTTACAGAAGATCTTGAGTGTGTCAGTAGAAAACAGAGTACCACTGCAAGACGTATAGAGAAAAGTGAAATGGCTGCACTAAAATAATATTATTGAAAATGGTTCCATGATGAGTTTGCGAAATCTGCAGCCTCCCCCTGCCTTCAGCAAATGAATAGCATTAATCTTCCCTGCATGCTCTTCGAGAAGCTTGTTCACTGGTGTATGGATCAGCAAACCCAGCAACTCGCCAACGTTTTCGCAATGAGAAACCTGTTCTGTTGTACCGACAGAGAAAGGCAAGAAGCGTTCACTTCTTTGTGACGGCAGGGGACAACGGAATTCACAGCAACGGGCGCGTCACGCGTAGGTGCGTGCTTTTACCAGCCGGTGCCATGACCACCAAGGTTCCAGTGTTAGCATCTTTATGGAGACACCACGCTTCTCAAGACCCCCACGATGGAGTGCTTTTTTCTTGTTTCTAATGACATGCTGATGTAAATAATAACCGTTAGCAATGCCTAGGCTTGGCGTTCAAGTCAAACAATTTGGGTTAGGGTGTTCAGAATTGATGATAAGGTACGAGCAAGATCTTATCCCCCCATTTTATTGATGGAGACCTATCGCCCCGGAAGCTCAGATAATGCCAAAGCAAGCCCGCTGTGGAGCACGGCAATGAAATGGGAGGCTCTAAAGCAGCGGTCTGCCCACGGACTGGTCTGGCCTTGTCAGAAACGGGGATGAGTTTGTAGTTCTGCAAAGCGGGTGCCAGCTGCACAAACCACAGCTGTACACATTAAAACACCACACAAACCACACTGGCAACAGTGAGTCGCCAGAAAGAGATATCCACAGCACAACTGGCAGTTTGCATCTCAGGTGCCTAATCAGCAGAGTTTAAAAGAGCAAGTCTTCAAAATTAAGAAAGGGGAAATAAGGAACTTGCACGTGGTGCCTGCCTGCACCAAGTCCTTTCTGCATACACATACAGGGCAACAGACAAATCTGGCACTTGACGGAGCATAACAGCAATTTACACAAATATCTAGAACACATGGAGATCAGAACCTTGCAGAGTCTGTCCAGCACATCACCCTGCCAAATCAAAAGGGTGACGTGCAGGTCTGCGCTCAGACAGACCAAAACAACACAGTCCTGTTCGAACGTAAGAGCTTCCATGGCACAGGGGATGATGGCCCTGCTACACTATGAGGCTCTTCACAAAGAGTTAAGTTAGAATTCTTGAGGCATCTGTACATCTTCATTACACCTAGAAATGCTCTAGTTATTCTAATCAGACAGACTTATTTCAGCTTGTCAGCTAGTAAAATCTGGTCTCAAGCAGTAATAAGGGATACTTTGATTTGTCACTAGAAGAAATTACTTGAAAAAAAAAATTGTCCTCAAACCCTCAACCAGGGTCTACTGTGCAGTTAAAGATTTCAGTTCTCAGAGTACCACCAGGCGACGAAGTCATTTGTTTCAAGCAGCAATTGATGACACGGCGCTCTAAAACCACGCATACAGTAATTGCCTCAAAACCCTTTCACCATATGTGCAGCGAGTTATTAATGAAACTGTCTAGAGAGAACAGAAAATAGGAATCTTGTCAGCAATTTGTCCTGATATCTGAAAGCATATCCTAGACCTAGCAGTTTCCCAAGTTAGAAGCTACCAACGTTATTGCAGCCTTCCTAAATGCTGAGAACACTCCGAGCAAATCAGTCGGCGTTGTCCCTAGCAAAGCTCAGCTTGCCTCTTCCCAGCCTGCCGATGGCTCAGCACAACTCCCCGGCCCTGCACAGAACCAGCTCCTTGGGACAGAATCCCCGTTCTCCTGCGTGTGGGCTTCAGCCCCAGCTTGCAGACACTCAGGCTTACTTTTGAATGTATTAAAATACATATACATCGTTTGCTTGTGCTCTGACCAAACTGTCCTATAGCTGGCTTCCTTGGCCCTGTATTTGTGTCATCTACAGATATTACACAGTTATTTTCTTACCAGAATATTAAAATGTATGTAGTGTGGTATCTTTATGACTCCACTTAAACTCATCTGCTCTGCAATAATTCTAATTTATAGAAGTATGAGAGTTACATCTACTGAGAGGGTTTGTTGATTCTTGTTGCTTAGACCAGTGGTCTCCAACGTGGGGTGCACCCCCCCCAGGGGTTTTGCATCATGATCCACCGGGGTGTGGGAAGATGGATCTTAGAACTTCAGTAGTACATGCACGTAACTTACAAATACACATACATACACTGCGAGTGCCTGCTCCAACTTTTCTCACTGCTGGGGTGCTCAAGCCACCAGCCTGGACAGCTGACGCGCTGTACAAATCCACAATAAGCAATACTGCCTTGCACGCCCAAACGATGTCGGTTAGAAAAAGAAGTCAAGTCTGTTTCATTTTATGTCAATAAATGCCATATCAATTAAAGACAGAGGGTAACATAATTAAGTTGCATACTGGCTGTCCTAAAATTCTGTTAAAAATCAGTACCGGGCTCTCACACATTATCAACTGCCTAAATCATTCCTTCCTTCTCAGACGTGCGTATTCCATTAACCTGCACCATTATGGCTTCTGTTTTCCCCATCCCCATAAAATAACTAAACATTACGCGTTGGAGAGAATTTGTTGGCCAAGGCTTCTAAAAGCATTGGGATACAGACTATCCAGATGTGCTGCTTTGACAGGTGCTCTCCATCTCCTGGAAACACCGACCAGAAAACAGGACTTTGTAAGATCTGAAAACGTTTCCTAACTTGGTTTCCAAACCACAAGAAATAGGTTGAATTCACCTTTTCTGACCTTATTGACATACTTACCAGCTGTAATTAATACCATTACCAATGTAATTAACACTTCATTAGAATTCTTCTTGTTTTAATATTTAAAATGTTGCCCCTCATTGTGGTGGCATAACTCTGCACTCCTTCGCTTCGTTTATCATTCAGAAGAGGTTCTTTCTTGTGTGACATCTTCAGAGTCACCTTCCTCCTCTCCCTTCATGTGCACTTTGATTTTTATGGGTACTTGTATCACCCCGAGCTACTCGGAGAACAAAAAGCCCGCATGAACAGTACAGACTTTTACTTATTCAGAACACAGTAACTGCTGTTCAGAAATTAATAATTAGCATTCACGACCCCCAGTTTATGTTCCTACACAGAGTAATACAGTTGACAAACCACGTGGCTATAACTTCAAGCATCTCACCAGGTTACTGCTCAGGTGAATCAAGACTCCAGGACTGATTTTGAGACGTAAGCACAGCTTTTACTGATCTTTGCCAGAGGAAATGAAATGCTCCTTACCCCTGACAGATTAAGACTTGTTTAGATCAAATGAACCAGGAACCAAGTGTCTGCTTTCAAATTTTAAGCAAACTTACAAAGGAAAAATGGCAAGGTCTGTTCTTGTTTCTGTTGGATTACACGGACTCACCGGACACTTCACCACGTGCTAAGGACTGAGACACCTCCTGGGCACGCTTGTGAGGCCGGGTGCTTGAGAGGGCTTTGCCAGGCAAACGCAGCCCTCCAGTCCCACCGCCGGCCCCAGCCGCCCGGCCGGCACGCCGAGGGACAGAGCACCCACAGTCATTTCTGTTCCCGTGAACAGCCCTTCTGTAAGTGTGATTTATCTTACTGCATTCATTGCCAGTGGAACGCAACGCCAGGCTTTCAGTAGCAAACCAGGAACACGTGCACTGTTCATACAATGACAGCTATTCTCCTGTTCAGGTTAGCTTCAAATTTTTTGCATATATGTTCAAAAAAGGTACATTTGTCTTGCATGTGACCTCCCGAATGCACAATATAGCAGTACAATTTTAATTTTTCTAATTTTACATACATACCCACTCTATAACAGAACCTACTTCAAGAATGAAAACTGTTTTGTAGGACTAAATCTTCAAGTTCTCAAGGTCTCCCGAGTGGGAGTGGGCGCGGAACGGAGGATTTTACATCCAGCTAGCAGAGCAGTCAAATGGTAGTTTCAAAAACATGAGTAATTCCCATAGCCAGGGTCACTTGGGTACTGTACCGTCAGGAGCAGTGCTGACTGTCTCTTTAAATTGTCTGCTGAGCTGTGGAATTTCACACTTCATATTCCTGATAGATCAAAAATTTAATTTTACAGCTGACCCACCCATCGCGTTTTTAACTAGAAACAGGCCTGTACCAAAACTCAGCCCTCCTCAAACCTAGCAAAGTTCACCTGTGGGCATCAGTTTTGATCTTTGAGCTCGTCTCAAAAGGCTTTCGAAGACATGGCTTTATCTCAGGAACTTCAGCCTAAGTCAGATATGAGGATAAACGTCCAACATCCAGCTCTGAGAGCAGGCACGATACTCAGACTTTGCACTTGATTAGCTCTGGAGATAATAAAAGTACTGAACTGGAGGATTTTGATCTCACCTTGAAATAGTCAGACTTTTGTTTGGAGTCTTCTCCGCATTGTTTTATATGTCCATACACACACACACACACAGAATCACAGCATCACAGAATGGTGGGGGTTGGCAGGGCCCTCTGTGGGTCACCCAGTCCAACCCCCTGCCCAAGCAGGGACACCCAGAGCAGGCTGCACAGCACCGCGTCCAGGCGGGGCTGGAATATCTCCAGAGAAGGAGACTCCACAGCCTCCCTGGGCAGCCTGGGCCAGGGCTCCGTCACCCTCAGAGGGAAGAAGTTCTTCCTCGGGTTCAGCTGGAGCTTCCTCTGCTTCAGTTTGTGCCTGTTGCCCCTTGTCCTGTCGCTGGGCACCACTGGAAAGAGTCTGGCCCCATCCTCCTGACCCACCCTGCAGATATTTAGAAGCACTTCTAAGGTCCCCTCTCAGCCTTCTCTTCTCCAGGCTGAACAAGCCCAGCTCCCTCAGCCTTCCCTCGTAGGAGAAATGCTCCAGTCCCCTCCTCATCCTCGTAGTCCTCTGCTGGACTCTCTCCAGTAGCTCCTCATCTTTCTTGAACTGGGGAGCCCAGCACTGGACACAGCACTGCAGATGGGGCCTCACCAGGGCAGAGTAGAGGGGAAGGAGAACCTCCCTCGACCTGCTGGCCACACTCCTCCTAATGCACCCCAGGACACGCAGACACACGCGCACACAGGAACACGCAGGCTGCTCTCCCAGGCCGTGTGCAACGTTTGAACTACAAACATCTTCCAGATCTTCACACATTTTTTTTTGTATTTACAGAATAAATTCCCCTAGGCAGATGTGTAATTGACTAAATGCCTATAATTAATAACTTCTACCTCTGTCAAGCAGGATAATTGCTTGACGCTTCTGTTGCACAGATGCAACTATTTGCCGTCTGAAAACAAACTATTTAACTTCAAACCACCAAAATACCCATATTATGTGTCACTGCAATGTAGCATAGCGGAAAGCTTACACCGTGCAGAGCAGTATATGGCAAGGGAGGGCATTTTGACTCAGTAACAGAGACTGAGGACTTCATCTGCTTCACTTCAGTTCCTCAAGAGACTTGAGATCTCCCCAAACGCCTCTTCCACTCCAGCTCTAGCTCCCCATTTCCCGTTTCTTCCAGAGTCTTGTTCTGAGATTGCATTACCTCTCCCAGACGGTACAAACCCCTTACGTGGTTTTGTTCTCTTTTTCACCCTTTCCATTCAGTATTAAATCTCAGTGGAGGAATAGTGGCCTGAATCGCACGGCCAGAAGTGATCTGACCGCCCAGATTTGAGGTTAGCCCCTTGATTCGGGTTAGTTCCACCTCAAAATGCTGTAGTTCTTTTAGATAATCTGCTTAGAGGGAAAGGAGAGAGGTGGAGCAAAGAAATGGCCGTACTCCTCTGTGCTCCTCAGTATGTGCAAGATTGCCTTACCACCCCTTCCCCCACGCTGCCCTCAGGGACAGGCCGGGAGGGGGGGAAGGTCCTGGCAGAACCCCAGACTACATTACACCCTATCTTCTGCCCTTTGGTATCCCACACAACTCCCATCAACCTCTCAAACGAAACCTGGCACAGCACACAGCAACTCGGAGTTTACTGAACCTCTTCCTGTGAGGACTGATAGCACCCGTAGCTGACCTAGAGGCTTGCAGACAGACAGACGTCCAAATTTCAGCAGCAGAGCTTTCCTTCCCTGCCCCACCATGCAACTTCTCAAGCGTACTGCTCTACGAAATGCAATTTTTGTTTTACTTCAGCCCCAAACTGCTAAAGACCAGACAAACCCCCAGACCCCCCAGAGACCAGCAGCTGATGAGGAAGTGTCAGAATCCCGTGTTTCCACTGCTCACAAAATATCTGCAGCTTCATTACATTAAAATTTCGAAAGTTTGCTCACCATAATATAAATGATTTAATAGCCATAGAAATCACATAAGATATACAATTATTGCTTTATTGTTCAACGATAAACACGACCTTCTAGATTCAACAGTCTCTAGACGAAGCTGGTGCAACCAGAAGATGATAATTTTCAGCACACGCTTATATTTGTGCAACATCTGTAGCTGTGGGAACTGAGGAACTCACGTGCCACATGGTTACTGTATCTGACATTTAAATATTGCCTTGATCGATTTTCCAAACAATTCTTTGGACACTCCAGCTGTGCTTGGGAATACTGCAGGAGGAAGGAGGGACGCTTTGAAGAGGGAAACAGACGTAAAAGCTATTTATGGAAAAAGTAATTATCTCAATGTCTCCGTTCCAAAGCACCAGAAGCCTTTTTTCAGGGTGAAAGCACCTTTAGGCCCTGTGTAGGTTAAAAAGCAATGCTATTAAATAGCAGAAAAAAACCAGAACAAAAGCAATAAAGAAACTTCTCTTGCAGCTTTATCGCACCGCACTCTGAATTTGGATTGGGCTGGACTAGATGACCCACAGAGGTCCCTTCCAACCCCTACTATTCTGTGTGTGATTTACAGTCCTGCACGCAGGCAGCGCAGCCACGTGAGGCACCGCACGAAGGAGCCACGGCTTAACTCCTGTGCCACGCCACAGCTTCAAGGCTAGCGTTTAGCATCTTCTGTCGCTCAGAAATGACCTCGGTTCTGAACGCTTTCTGCTGAACGGGTGTAATTTTTAGAAAACGATTGTTCCGTTCTGAACCACAGAGCACAAAACGACAGGCCGCGTGTCCCTCTGCCTTCCTATGCTCTTTGTTCTCCGCGCTCCTTGCACTCTTGTTACACTGCTAATCATATGCTAAAACTGCTTTTAATTTACCCGGCGAAGACAGATTGCCGTATGCGGCCCGCTGAGCGGGAGCAGGCTTTAGCTTCCATTAAAATGATGAAGTGGCCCTACCAGCTGCCCAGGCAGCTTCTCGGTCCCCTCTGGTACTACAAGCAATCAGAGAGTTAAACGCATGCACGGCTTTTGTTTTCACAGCCAAGTTAAAAAAGCCAGCACCAAACCCACCCCCCGAAGCAGGAGGCACGGCCCGCGGCGCGGCCAGCCGAGCACCCGCCGTCTGGGAGGGCCATCGGCACAGCACACAGACCGGCGCGCCTGACAACAGGGCTGACCGCCAGCAAAGCAACTAAAAATGTAAAATAAATGGAGGGGCTTACTTTTAGAGAAGGGAAAACAGGAACGGGGGACAGGGAGAAACGGGGGGGAGAGGGGGAAAACTAAAAACCAACGAGACTTCCAAAGCTCACCCATGAAGAGGTCCCTGTAGAGCAGCAGAAGCCGAAGCGCTCCCACGAGGGCTCTTCTTTACTTTCCATTCCTCTCTCATGTCCCATTACACCCAGGCTTAGAGCTTGGGGCTTTTTTTTCCAAATTCTTCCTCCAAAGCCAATGTTGGGTAAATAATTTAAAAGCTGGTGAGCTGGAGGGTGTATGACTACCGAAAAGCTCGGAAGCCGGGATGGAAAGCTCTTTGGAACTGCCTGTCAGCTTTACACATCACTTTTGAAATTAAGCACGTTAACTATAATTAAAACAGATTATCAGCCACCTGTCCGTACGGCTTTAGCAAGGTGCCTGGCCACGACACTAGCCACATTCGAGTAGATACAGGAGTCAGCCCACATCCACAGACAGCTTGCGGGTCTGTGGATGGGGAGGAAACTCGACTGGCAGCGTTCGGAAACCACAGCGGAACTGGTTCCGCAGCGTACGCTGACTGTGTGCGCACCCTCGGGAGGACGGACGCGGCGACGGTGCTCGTCACCTACGTACGTGATGTGCCAAACTCACGTTTACTGCCCAACACCTACATCTAGAAGAAGACTTCCTTACAGATATAATAAAACATCTATTTTTGTGGCCTGATTTAGACACTGTCTTGTTACACCAACTTTGGATTTATGACGCCTTTAAACACTTCCATTTCATGACACGCCAATGAGTTCGCTAAGAAATCTCTTTCGACTGTAAGCCCAGATGCCAGTTTGCTGAGAGAGTTCTAGAGCAGGACGGTCTCAGTGACCGACGTTTTTGCTGCCTTGACTGACACGGTCTGCTTCAAGCTCCTAAATCTCCTGACAGCAGCTAAGCAACATTGTGCGAAACGCGGGTTGTCTCTCCATGAAAGCGCCTGGCTTTGAGGTTTGCTGCGGCATGCAGCACATCCCAAACCCAACTGCTTCGGCAGCTCTGTGTCAGAGCACGTCTCCTGCAGCCACTGCTTCCTACCCCCGAGCAAGAAAGACGCAATAAGAGGGCACAGAAGAAAAGACTGAAAGGTTTTCCCCTGTAAAGATCGCCGAAAGGAACATTGCTCTGGGGTAGTATCATGTTGGTGCACGTATTTCATTGAATCTACATCCATAATATCTAAAGCTAAAAAAGACATGGTAAAATTAGCAGCAAAGAGACACCACAAAACTGGCCAAATGAGTACTCCTCATTAACTGTCAAGGATAAAGAGGCTCTTTACACATCCCGTTAACGAATCAATTCCTCCGTCTTTGGCCAGCAGCTTATTTCTAACGCTATCTGTCCAGTTCTGCACAGTCAGGACAGACTAGCTCACTAACTACTTCAGGTAAGAAATATTTTATCGCTGTTGTAGCAAGAGTTCCAAAGTTTCCTTCATTTTTTAAAACAAGGGAAGGATAAAGATAACTGCAAACTGTATGACAGCAGAATGATTTCAAAAGCCACCAGTTTCAGGATACTAAGATCAGGCACAACTCCTATCATTTTCCAAGTTCTTTGGTTCCCTCCTGAGGGCAAAAGCGAAATCCTTGCTGAAGCGACTGGGAGCTTCCTCGCTGAAGTTCAAGGGCACCAAACCTGTCCCCTCTATCTGGCATTTGTCATTCGTTTGAACCATGTTTAAACAACAGATTTATTGAGAGATGGACTCAGCAGAAGAGCGATCACAGTACCTGGCAGCAGGAAAACTCCTTCTGCCTCCCAGTTCCAGGCGCAGCGGTCACACAGCGTGGACAGGCCATCACAGAGCTGCTGCGAGCGCGCCGGCAGAGCCCACCAGCCTTGGGGTAAACGTTCCAGCTGCCTGAATTCAGGCAAGTCTGTCTTCCAGGTTTATGGAAGCTGAAACTTTAAAAGCGGGGGGGGTGGGGGGGGGTGGGGGTTGCTGGGGGGTTTTTTTGTGGGTTTTTTTTTTTTGGTTTTTTGTTTCTTTTCACGCTTGATATAGTTTTTCTAGCGACAAAAGCAAGAACACTGTACCTTTCAAACACAAACCCACAAAAGATCTAAACCAGCATTTCTCTAAACATTTAATTCAGTTTCTAATCTAACTTAGATTCTGAATCTGAAGTTTTGAAGGTATTTTGCATGCTAATCCCAGTTTGGGAATACCATCAGTCTGACCTTGGTACTTCATGCAATGTAAAATAGATTACAGAAACTAATGCATCCAATACTCAGCTTCTGTTCTGCTAAGACTTTCTTGCCATATTTTCTAGAGTTCAGAATCTGTTTCTGTCTTGCTTATTGCTTATAGCTAAACTTCTGAACCACTCTGGTTTTGGAATTTGAACCAAAGGAAACCGTAGCCTCCTACCATGTGGTCTTCCAAAACTCAGCAAGGCTATAAACACCAGGAATTAAAATCTAAGTCCTCATACCCATGAGAAAGCTCACTACAATAATTAATATCTATTTTAAAAATACAGAATTAAATGAACATGTCACCATTTTCATTACCTAGGTTGTTTACTAGTAGCATATACTAAAAATAAACCTAAAGACAGACACTATATTGCTCTATTTTTATATAGCTACCAGTGATGATAAGCTTTGCAGTCAGCCTCTCCTTCGTCAGTGGTAATCATAAAAACTGTTTTAAATTAATTATCCCATGAAAGCCCTAACTATCCACAGAAACAGTAAAAGTAAACACTAACAGTGCTATCCCTCTTTCTCCTCACCCCCACGATCATGCGCCTTTTATTCCTGCCCGTTTTTCAGGGCATCCTTGGAAACTCTGACTGCAGAAACCGATAGGAAGGGAATGCTGGACAAAGTACCTCTCACGCAGTAGAACATAAACTTTTGCTCATAGCTAAACAATTCTTAGCAAAAGTCAACAGAAAAACAATATAAATATTTGATAGGAATATAACAAATTGCTTTAATACTGGCAGGGTGAGAGAAAAGAATAAAAAAATCCAGTGGAACACTGGAACCCATCTGGTAGATAAGTCATGGTCAGATCTCAGCCATCTGGGATTTGAACTTTCCACCTGACCCTGGGCTGGACAGCAGTTGTTGCCGTAGCTGTTTAATTAGAAGGATCTCCGGCTTGAAGAGGAGGAACCACTTCAACAATATTTGCCAAAGAACAACATGCCTGGGTTTGAGATTTTTTCCAGTGTCTTCCTTCTATTTGAGAACTGATGTAGGTACATTGATTCGCATCTGGATTAATTATCTTAAGCCTCTTGCAGCCTTTGTGACACGTAGGTTGAAGGGGGGGGGAAAAAAAAGTCCTCCGCAGCAGCTAATTCCCAAGCCAGGCCACTGACTCATTCAACAAAAGTAATTGCTTTAGCAAATGTTTGTGTATTTTAACGCCAAGAGGAGGATCCCAGGTATTCTGAAAGCTGGTTAGAGCTTGTCGGTCCAGCTGATATCCAGACACTTCTAGTCAAAGTGACGTAACGTTGACACACCACTTCATCAGAAAAATAGGATGTTTCTCCGATGACAGGATTTTATCTTTAACAAATGTTACCTTCCATTCTTAATGTATTCAGAGCTGACACCACATGGTCCCGAGATTTCCCCTGGAGGTACAGATCTTTCAAGTCCAGAGGGAAATGACAATACCATACACTGATTCGTTGACATATGAGCTCTGAAATTACCATTGGAAAATAATTCCAAGGTCTGCGAAGATAATTTCACAACCCAAAGTACACCCTAGTCCTGTGCTTATGAGTTTTAAAAGCTTTTTGAAAGGAAAGTTATGAAGAATGAATGAACAGCACACATTGGGGCTGGACTTCAAAGCAATTTTTTAAAGCATTGTGCAAAGTTCATCTCCCTTTTTAATGAACGCCAGCTACCTGGACAAAATGTTTCCCTCCCTTCCCTCTCAGCAGATCTAGACATAGTGAAATTAATCTTGTGTGCTTTGAAAGACATGAAAAATTAGAGACAGGTACGGAAAAGGCTGAGACTACTGTCAAAAGGTCTCTCGTTTTTTTTCTCACCAGTCTCATCTGTTCTAGACATACATGAATATCGGTACCCTGAGGACACAGATGGATTTTTTCTGTTTCTTTGATGGAAAATTAGGTACACAGTTCCTCTTCTGAATAGGATCATTAGCCACTGGCACGGAGGAGGCAAAGACCACGGACCTGACCTCACCACTCAGAAAATGCAAGAACGAACAGCCCCAGGGAGCTCATGGTTCTGAGCAGGCACCAATGGATAGCAGGTCCTCACCTCGCAAAATAAGCTCTCCTGAAAGGTTAGACATAAGGGTGGGAACGGTCTTAGCAGTCCTTTTTCATTCGCTATAAGAAAGGTTTTCTTCTCCCCTCCTGAATGTCTTTATTTTCATTTTAGAAAATTCAGCTTTATGCTACCCCAGAATTCCTACTTCAGAAAACTGGATAGTGCAGGACACTACACATCGTGAGACCCTGCATTCACATCATTTACAGTCACCAACAATCAGATGGAGATTGCATTAAATAATGAGTTCTACTAAGGATTAAAGACTCCCCATTCTGAGAGCTTGCTTAGTCCTTATCTCTAGGGTTTCCGTGTTAACGACTGTCTAAACTACTTCATTAACAAAAACCACCACCAAAGCAGCAACCCCCCAAACACGAACCAAGCGTCTCCCCCTCCTCCAAACAGCTTTACAACGTTGACCGCTCAGGCAGCTTCCCCAGCGCGCCCGGAGCTTTCCCACAAGGCTCCTAAGTGCCTCAAATCTACTGCTGGTTCTTTAAAGTCTGAGGAGATGATCAAATATTGATACAGAACACTGCTAAGCCAGCAAGCTTACCTAATGGTTGGGTACAGACTATGCAAGATCAGCTACAGAAATAACCAGCACGAGGTTTTTGTGTGTGTCTGTTTCTCGTTGGCTCGATGTTGCTTTTTGGTTTAAAGCAGGAGCTGAACAGCCGCGCGCCCGCTACGACTGCTGTTTACTGCTCCAGGCCTCTCTCAGCAGTACTGGGACTTGTGCTCGGCAGGGATTTGTGCGTCTTGCAGCAACGGCATGATCTGCATTTTGGAACCCCTACCATTCTGCGATTCTGTGTGATTCTGTGATATCTTTCCAGGAACACCCATCTCCACCTTTGCTTTGAAATGGCACGTACAGCACATAGGCTTGAAGGGAGTCCCACTCCCAAATTCTTTCAAAGCTTCGCTGCTTCACTCTTTCGGAAGAAGTCGCCCTGCCAGCGTGGTTACGCCTTTGTTTGCTGAACATGTCCCCCAGAAGCAGCAATGGTGGAAGCAGCCTGGATCACACCAGCCCATCAGCCCTGACCCATGTTTTTCGCCGCCTGTTTTTACAGGGGATTCTTTTCCTTCCCTGTCGCCGCGCAGCACAACAGATCGTTACGCCGACACAACCAATGCGTCGGGACAAGCAGACGAGAGGCAGCAAGCCAGCACAGCACAGGCACAAAAAGTACTTCCGACCCATCGTTTACACACCTTTCAGAATAACTTCTCACTCCCCACCCCATTCTCATCCCAAGAAACACCCAGGCTATGCCCGTCCCTGCAAGACCGGCAGGAAGGGGAACAGTTTCACAAGGCAAGGAGATGAGCTACGGTGCCAGACTCCATAATCTGAGCAAGAAATCTGCTCAAGTGCTCCGAATACGCAGGTGGAATAACCAGTAAGATGCAGTAGTTTCAGAGCCTGAAGGAGGATAAACAACTCAAGTGGTGACAAGTGGTGTCCCTCAGGGGTCAGTACTGGGCCCAGTCTTGTTTAACTTCTTCATCAACGACCTGGATGAAGAGTTAGAATGTACCCTCAGCAAGTTTGCTGACGACACCAAACTGGGAGGTGTGGTAGATACACCAGAAGGCTGTGCTGCCATTCAGCGTGACCTGGACAGGCTGGAGAGCTGGGCAGAGAGGAACCTGATGAGGTTCAACAAGGGCAAGTGCAGGGTCCTGCACCTGGGGAGGAACAACCCCATGCACCAGTACAGGCTTGGGGTGGACCTGCTGGAGAGCAGCTCTGCGGAGAGGGACCTGGGTGTCCTGGTGGACGACAGGTTAACCATGAGCCAGCAGCGTGCCCTGGCTGACAAGAAGGCCAATGGGATCCTGGGGTGCATCAAGAAGAGTGTGGCCAGCAGGACAAGGGAGGTTCTCCTTCCCCTCTACACTGCCCTGGTGAGGCCTCATCTGGAGTGCTGTGTCCAGTTCTGGGCTCCCCAGTTCAAGAAAGATGAAGAGCTACTGGAGAGAGTCCAGCGCAGGGCTACGAGGATGGTGAGGGGACTGGAGCATCTCTCCTACGAGGAGAGGTTGAGGGAACTGGGCTTGTTCAGCCTGAAGAAGAGAAGGCTGAGAGGGGACCTTAGAAATGCCTACAAATATCTGAAGGGTGGGTGTCAGGAGGATGGGGCCAAGCTCTTTTCAGTGGTGCCCAGTGACAGGACAAGGGGCAATGGGCACAAACTGAGGCACAGGAAGTTCCGTCTGAACATGAGGAGGAACTTCTTCCCTCTGAGGGTGACGGAGCACTGGCCCAGGCTGCCCAGGGAGGCTGTGGAGTCTCCTTCTCTGGAGATATTCAAGACCCGCCTGGACAAGATCCTGGGCAGCCTACTGTAGGTGACCCTGCTTCGGCAGGGGGGTTGGACTAGATGACCCACAGAGGTCCCTTCCAACCCCTACTATTCTGTGATTCTGTGATTCTGTGAACTCAGGACAAGTTTTTGAAGAGGTCGCCTTCAAGGTCCGGGTTCTCGACCATGTGTTTCTTTTTAAAGAATTAACACTGGCCATTGGGAAAGAATTCAAGGATTTCTCTCCATCTCACTGGCCCCCTTCCTCCACAAGTGTTGGTTACATTAACCTGAGAACACACCGACAGTGAAACTCTGTCATCAGGTCTCTGCACACGTGTCCAGCAAACACCCCCCAGCCGAGCACGCTGCCGGACAGAAACCTCGAGCGTTGCTGGCTGCGGAAAAGCGCCTAAATTCAGAGCTACGTGCCCATAGCAGCTCAGAGTAATTTCTCCTGAACAGTCAGATTAAAAAGTATGCTTTTCATAATGCCTAGCTCTCACTCACTTTGAAATGTCCAAAGATCATTTCAGACAGATCACAAGCTATGGAAAAGATCGGTCCGCCCATGTTTCATTGCTCTGGTGGCATAGTTCACTCTTCCCGATTTAAACGTGGAAGAGAATGAGGCCACACAGACACGGCTGATGCAAACCCATCTGCCTGCGCAGAGTTCTCATTTCGCAGTACTCAGGCCTGAGGGCATTCTGTGGACATCCAATATTTCTACGTAAATCGCAATAGGGCTTTAACTCTAAGCTGAATGCCTAAGATTAAAAATATCCAATTTAACAAATGGTGACTGCTAATTTGGTTCTCAAACTTCTGTTAAATCAGCTTCCATTTCCTTAGGAGCTTCATAAAACCCAACAAAGACAGTGCTGAAGCGTTTGTACGGCTTTTATAAAAGCTTTTATAAAGCTTTTTTTATAACCACACCTGCCAGTAATAGCGATTACGTCTACCCACTTCCCCAGGCAAGCGAGACTCGCTCTAAGAGAAGCAGATCCAAGGCAGAAGCACAAACGTTGCCTTTTACGTCCCAGGTAGCAACCAGGAGTTCACTGTGATAGAGGGGATTGTAAGAAATGTGAAACTATAACAAAAAGCCTTAATATTTTCTAGTTTTTAGTAGTCTTTAGTACTGTAACTTGTATTTCTGCATGCATAGTGATCTAACGATGTAACTGTTACACCAATCCCTGTTCTCTCATTAAGGAATGTAGTGGAAGGACATGGGCACAAGCTATCACTTAGTTGTTAGACAGAATAATGAAGTGAAACAAAAGTGGTCTTGGTTCTCAGCAAATAATTGGGATAATTGTGGGATAAAAGAGACTCCTAAATAACTCTACTCCAGACAGCTCGGCCTTGGGAGGGCAAATGTGCCAAGCTACAGAGATCAGGAGGCACCCAGAGAGCAACAAGACCGGAGCCAAACACCCTGAAGGACCCGATGGACATGATCCTAGAACTGAGTTTGTGCAGAAACAAATGTCAATCAGTGAACAGCGTGATGAAGAGGATGGGCCTTCATCTTGGGACCCCCGAAGACCACCCAAAGATGCTAACAGACATGCGTGAAAGATATTTACATATGCTAATTAGTTCCTAGAAATATAATGAATATTTACCTGTGTGATTGTATTTAACCTGAAGCAACAGGGTGTTTGGTGAGCACGTTTGGAGGAGAAATCCCCCGTGTGCCCGGCGCCGCAATAAAGAATCCCTGCTGAGCAGTGTGCGTTGTGCTGTGAGGTTTTTCCTACCGGATCTTCGAATCAGCTGTCCCCTTCCCACCACCTCCTCGGACACTGTCCCGACGCGCGTGCCGGACGCGGTCGCCAGCCACCGCCGCGCTGAGGCAGGCCTGGCCGCAGCCACGCGCTTCCCCCGCCAGCAGTCAGAGGGGGAACGCTGCGGTGGTGCAGCCCCCCCACGCCTGGCAACCCCAGAACCAGCCTGGCGGGCACTGAATGGGGATGACTTGGAGCAGGATGGAAACATCACCGATGCCTGAGGTCAATCAAATTGATGGCCCTACGGACAGCGGTGCCAAGGGAGGCCCGCTGAGCTTCGCCCAGTGACCCCCTCGGAGTGGGTGGCCTCTCGGAGTAACTCGCAATCCGCCTGGGCTGACCCCGAGACGCAACCTTCGCTCGCTGGGAAATCATTGGATTTGAAATCCAGGGGAATTTTTGTGTGTGTGAATCAATTCAAAACATAATATTCTGTTACTGGGATTGTAGTAGTAAATTCTTGCCACACTAGTGCAGAGTAGAGGGGAAGGGGAACCTCCCTCGACCTGCTGGCCACACTCCTCTTGATGCACCCCAAGATCCCATTGGCCTTCTTGGCAGCCAGGGCACACTGCTGGCTCATGGTTAACCTGTCGTCCCCCAGCACACCCAGGTCCCTCTCCACAGAGCTGCTCTCCAGCAGGTCAGCCCCAGCCTGTACTGGTGCCTTTGGTTGTTCCTCCCCAGGTGCAGGACCCTGCACTTGCCCTTGTTGAACTCCATCAGGTTCCTCTCTGCTCAACTCTCCAGCCTGTCCAGGTCTCGCACAGCTTGCCAGTGTATCCATCACTCCTCCCTGCTTTGTGTCATCAGCAAGCTTGCTGAGGGTACACTCTAACTCTTCATCCAGGTCGTTGATGAAGAAGTTAAACAAGGCTGGGCCCAGTACTGACCCCTGAGGGACACCACTAGTTACCAGCCTCCAACTGGACTCAGCACCGCTGATGCCAACCCTCTGAGCTCTGCCATTCAGCCAGTTCTCAGTCCACCTCACCGACCACTCATCCAGCCCACACTGCCTGAGCTTCCCTAGGAGGATGTTATGGGAGCAAGTGTCAAAAGCCTTGCTGAAGTCGAGGTAGACAACATCCACTGCCCTCCCCAACAAGAGAGAGTATTTAGGCAGACTGTCCAGCCAACCAGCCGACAAAACAGAACAGGCATCGCCGGCACCGCACGGGCACGGTGGCTCACGCTACCTTAATTCGGCAGCGTAAATGTTCGGACGCTTTTATCAAGGATCTCCTCTGAAAGACTGCGTTTCCTGATAGTTGAGGAAAGCGAAGTTATGCTGGGGAAAGCAAGTGGTGACAGAACCACGGCTGTGAACATAACGGAGTCCTTCAGATAACGTGGCAAACCATTGTGTCCAAGAAGGCTTCCAGATTTAAAAACAATTTATGTGAAAATAAATAACTTTCAGGAGAGCTGACCCAGAATGCTTCACGTCAGGGTGGCAATTCCCCCCTGCACAACTCACAGTCGGGGTGTGGCTCCCAGTACGGATCAGGCTCCGATGGACCATGAAGTGGCCCCTGATGACATGAAGGAATTCCATTCGCCACTCTGACACCACAGACTCATGAGAACTCACTGAACGCAAACTGCCACACATGCTGCCGAGACTCTTCCAGAAGATCAAGGCATGTGTGACTGACTCCAGAGCATGTTTAATTAATAATTGATCAGTTTGCAGCACGCAGGTCTACACCTCGGCACGCTCCGCACGGCACCGCTCCCCGAGGCCGCAGGTCAGGCAGCCGTGCCTTGCCTACCTCACGCTTTGCTGAAGTTTCATTACCCAGTCAGAGGGTCAGAAGTAAATACGTATGTGACCAGCTTGAATTTTTTTTTTTTTTTTATTTATTTGTCTGTGATGAGACCTGATGAAGTGGGTCAGCCACCCGCCCCACCACTGGTGAGCACAGGAAGAGACCCAACCATCTTCTAACACTTCAAACACTTCAGCCACTTGATACCTGTCAGGCAGTTAATTAAGCGAATGAATTTATCGTCTCCTGCTAAAGACGACTGAACACAGGACACTGCTTACTGCATAAATTCTTGCTGGTTTTATGATTATTGTCAAAGAAAATGATGAACAGGCAGATATGGCATGGAGAACAGCAAAAAGAATATCAAGAATTAGAAATGACACTTGCATAGCAAAACTGAATTCCTATTAGAAAAGGAGTCAGACCTTTACCAGGTATTTAAGCAGAAGCGTTTTTCATCAAAATCATGTCACGTACCATGCTTTCTATACTATGATCAATTCACGGTGTCCATTGATGTTAATCATGATTCATAACCATCACATTGATCAGTACTCACCGATTAATAAAGCCTCATCTGACTCCCCCTGGAAAATGCACAGAATCACAGAATCACAGAATGGTAGGGGTTGGAAGGGACCTCTGGGGTCTTCATCATCACGATCTTGTTCAAATCACATAAGCTCAGAGCTTTCTTTTCTCTCTACCCAATTTGCTGTACAGTGTGGCAGAAGACGATTCCTTTCAAAACGAAGAGCAGGTAACCCTTCCATATTCTTTGTTCCTTGTCTCTGTGCTCAGAGCAGAAAGCCACCAGCCGAAAGGCTGCTTCAGGAGTTCTTAAAAGATAAAAAATACAAACCAAACTACTGCGTAATTGAAAAGCGCCAACAGACGCGGTAACCTTTCAAACCCAACCCTCACTGCCAACTTCTAGGTAGGTCTGAGAAGACATCAAGCAATAGGGCTAGCAGCGGCAGTGGTATAACCCTCGAACAGCAGTTCTGTTCTCAAAGCTGCCACGTACGTTTTTACCATACGCACCGCCCACAGCAGGCAGTAAAATACAAAAAGCTACCTTAAATATAACTGAGCTCCTCCATCACTAGACAAACAGTTTTGCCATCTCAGTAACCTCTGGTTCTGCACCAACAGACAGGTCTGTGTCTGCACCTTTTGACAGGTCTGTGTCAATAAATAATAGACCAGCCCGTTAACTTCTCTAGGCTGCCTTGGATTAGGTTTCCCACTCCTCGGGTTTCGGTGCGTATCGTGCTGCCCTGCGTCGCGAAAGGACAGAGCTTCGGCACAGCTGAAACCTAGGGCTGCACTTAGCCCAGACTCAAGGCTTGAGCTGAACACTGACGCAGCTATTTTGATGCAAAGACATGAAAACTCAGAAGAGGGCTAGAAGTTGATTCCATTTTCAGCTAATTAGCGAAGCTGGCTTTGGGTCCTTTTACAGCGGGACAGCTCAGTAGACTTAAAAGAACAAAACTTTTAGAACTGATACGGACCATGACTAAAACCACCCTTCAGATCTGACACTGGTGCATCGCTTCCACATTTTGCAATTATTTGACCCTTCTTAACAAACACAGAGTCTTTAGGTTCACGAGGAACCGGGGCTCTTGGTCCTGGCAAACAGAGAGACAAGCAGCCCTGCTGCCGCGCTGCCCGTTTCTGCGCGCTTCCAAGGCCGCTGGCTCTCACCCGCGAGTTTTCCATGGGAAGAAAGGCTTAATGATGTGCAAACATTGCAGCTTCTGGGGTACTTTTTACACTAAAATGCAAGCAAGAATTACACTGAAATCACCTCCCGTCTCTAACAGCCCCTGCGTACACATTTTTAGCTTTTAGCAATAATACAGCAAGCAGTGCACAAAGACAAAGAGAGCACGGTACGAGAGAAAGAGAGCACATGAAAACACGAAATAGGAGCACTTCAATGCGTGCTCATAGGGGAAAAAAGAAAAAAAAAAAAGGCAAAAGGAGCTGATGAGGTTCTGGTCCTCTGCTCTAACAGGTCTGTAACCCGTAACCTTTTTAAGCTCATGGTGCCCTTAAACCACAAACTCCCAGCTTACATTAATAATCCGACTGAAATAATCCCGCCGTGTAAACACAAATGTGCCCTAGCTGAAAAGAAGCAATATGTAAAGACCAATTAAATGACCAATTAAAGACCAGTTAAATGAGTCCAAAGAATATCAATCCAAAACAAAACGAGAGCGACGTGTAACCCACCTCTCCAGCAAGTCTGCTTCAGGTAGAGCAACCGAGCCTCGAGGAACTCATGCCACCACGGTTTCCTCTCCAGAATCCTGCACGCAGACCAGCGACAACGGGAGAAACACGGTACACCTTGCCCAAATAACGTATTTTAGTACGCAAAATGCACAGGACGTTCACACGCTCCTAACACAGAATTCTAAAGCTACCCACTCCATCCTCACCTCGCAATGATTTGTTATACCGGCATCGAGAGGTTATTAAAAATTCACTCAGGGCTGTGTGGCTACTGGCACTGCCATGCTGCAGAGCTCTTCTACCCCAAAGGGAAGCTGGCCCTAAGACAATTACAGTTGTACTACATTAAAACACAAGACTAACGGCTACAGAAAGCCATGCACTCTATGAAGCTTAAAGCACCCAGACTACTAACGCTGACTTGCATTCGGTTTTCTCTTGCAGCTCCTCAAGCGCAGCATTCTGCGGGTGACAGAGAAACCCACACAGAAACTGAGTACAAAACCGAACACATTCTGGAGATACAGGAGTCAAACTGGAAGATATTTTTCTTTCTAAATCTTAGAAGTGAATTTTTGTAAAGCCTTGTTAGGGTTTAAGCCATAAAATATCTATAGGAAAATCAGTTTGTTAATGCCTGATCTTAACACACGGTGCCAATACTGTTGCTCACTACTGTAACAATACGTAACACATGTTCTCCTCCGAGAGAAGGCTCACCAACACTAACCCTGTAGGAGTTAGGAGGAATATCTCAGGTGGGTATTCTAGTTTGCGTTTCAGATGAAAACCAAAATGCATAAATTAAGTATCTGATTATAACACAGAGTCACAGAATGTTCGGGGTTGGCAGGGACCTCTGTGGATCACCCAGCCCAACCCCCTGCCCAAGCAGGGTCACCCAGAGCAGGCTGCACAGCACCGCGGCCAGGCGGGGCTGGAATATCTCCAGAGAAGGAGACTCCACAGCCTCCCTGGGCAGCCTGGGCCAGGGCTCCGTCACCCTCAGAGGGAAGAAGTTCTTCCTCGTGTTCAGCTGGAGCTTCCTCTGCTTCAGTTTGTGCCCGTTGCCCCTTGTCCTGTCGCTGGGCACCACTGGAAAGAGTCTGGCCCCGTCCTCCTGACACCCACCCTGCAGATATTTAGAGGCATTTCTAAGGTCCCCTGTCAGCCTTCTCTTCTCCAGGCTGAACAAGCCCAGCTCCCTCAGCCTCTCCTCGTAGGACAGATGCTCCAGTCCCCTCATCATCCTCATAGCCCTCCGCTGGACTCTCTCCAGCAGCTCCTCATCTTTCTTGAAGTGGGGAGCCCAGAACTGGACGTTGCACTGCAGATGGGGCCTCACCAGGGCAGAGCAGAGGGGAAGGAGAACCTCCCTCGACCTGCTGGCCACACTCCTCTTGGTGCACCCCAAGATCCCATTGGCCTTCTTGGCAGCCAGGGCACACTGCTGGCTCATGGTCACCCTGTCATCCACCAGCACACCCAAGTCCCTCTCCACAGAGCTGCTCTCCAGCAGGTCCACTCCAAGGCTGTACTGGTGCATGAGGTTGTTCCTCCCCAGGTGCAGGACCCTGCCCTTGCCCTTGTTGAACCTCATCAGGTTCCTCTCTGCCCAACTCTCCAGCCTGTCCAGGTCTCGCTGAATGGCAGCACAGCCTGCCGGTGTATCCACCACTGCTCCCAGCTTTGTGTCATCAGCAAACTCGCTGAGTGTATACCGTTGGTTACATCTGACAGTTAAGTAGCCATAAGAAGCGACTGCTGCTGCTGCTTGCCGATGAACTGCAGAGCAAACCGGCTCTAGCCTTGAGCTCTTACTCTTGTCTCTTCAGCCCGCACTACCTCCCACCAGGCAAAGCCACCCTCCAGCTGTGTGAGCACCATGACCCCCGCCCTCCCAGCACTGTCTCTTACACTCCCTTGCCCAATGTGAACACAAGTTGTTTTGTGGGGCCTTGTGGTGAACCCTACCACTGCAAGCACCTGGGCGGAAAACCACCCCTTCTTCTCCCGCTGGCACCGTTCACGGACAGTCTGGAAGCAGGAGCAAGGAGCTGCAGTAAGGTACGGGGCAATACCATCACTGCACATGCACTGTGGACTAACATCTTCATCACAGAATATCACAGAATATCACAGAATAGGGTGCTGTTCCTTCACACTGACTCCTGCTCAGTGCATGATTACTTAGAGCAGCTTGAGCGTTCGTGATGCAGTGTGGATGCTCAGAACAGTTATGAGTAAGCCCCTACGCAGATACACCAAGCTGCCTTTACGTGCTCCAGACTTCCCCGACTGCCCCTCCCTGCATGGATACTGGAGCTCGTGCTGCCCCAAGTGCACCTAAAGCCTGAGTGAGACTCTTTCACTTGCCAGGGTGTTGTTTCTCCTTGATCAAAACGCAGCACTGTTCTGTCAGTCTTCAGGAAAAAAACCCAACAGACAACTAAAAATAAAGTATGATTGAACCAAGATGGAAAATGTTTGTAGCAGAAGGAAAATCAGTGAAGAAACCCCATGACAGCTCAGACTGAGGACTAATTCTTCCTTTTTTCCAGACGTGTAGAGCACTAAGGACTAACCATCGACTGTTTTCCTCCATTACTTGCAAATGGAACTTTCAGATGCAACCCGAAAACTATGCATTAGGCTATCACAAACCCTTCCATTTATCCTCTGTGGGCTGCAGATCTGCTGATTCAGACGGCTCCAGTCTGCTCCTCTAACCACTAACCCCGTCCTCAGTGGCTGGCACACGGCACAGTACGCGGGAAGGAGTGACGCCGCGGGCAGCTGCTCGGCTCCCCGCCTTCACAGGACACGTGCTCCCCCGTTTTAACACTGACATCACCCCATAAACACAACGGCTAACCTGAACGTGTTGACAAACAACTTCCTAATTATGTATCTGCCCAAACCCCACCTACAGTGGGTGACCAAAATGCAACTTTAACAGCAGTTAAAGTTAAAGTTAACGGCTATTGATGCTTTGCCCCCAGTTCTGCTTCCATGCTTTGCCGACTGCTTCTGGGAGAGCGTCCCACCAGCAAACCTCACCCCAAGCGCAGACTCCCCACGACGCCCCGTCACTCGGCGCAGCACTCACCCGGAGTGACCTTCAGAGGGGTGGGAAGGGCACTGCTCACCCTCCGCACCCACCTGGGACAGCCACGGCTTCCCGGGGCAGGGCAAGCGGCTCGCGCGGTGGCTGCGGTGACAGCACAGCCGGGGACACCGCTCCGCCGCTCGCTGGGGAACAGTGCCGGTGACAAACGCCGTTCTTCCCCTGCTCCGAAACATCAGCGGCGGCTCGCCGCGCTCCGGGCAGCAACGCCTCGCACCTCCTGTCCAGGCAGGGACTGCGGGCGCCAAGGAGAGTCCAAAACACCGCGGCGTGGCACGCGTCGCTGCCGGCCTCGGAGGAGGCTGGCCCGGCTGAGGGGAGAGGGTGACGATCCCGCAACCCGGAGGTGGAAACTCGGAGCAAATGGCACAGGAATGACAACTCTCTCCCCGGACCCGGCGGGCAGCACCGCAGGGACGGCCCCACCGCCTGTTCTGTGTCCGGGGGTGCAGCCAGCCCTGCCCCCCCCCAGCGTGCCCGGGGAGACGGCGGGGGCTGCCAGGGGCTGCACGCGGGCTCAGCGAAGCCAGCTCTTGAAAGGACAGCAGCGTCACGCCAAGTGCCACCAGCTCAGCGTGGGGACGTGAGTCAAGAAACCCCTTCACCTTTCTAATTTTTGCAGTTTTGCTCTAGGAGCAGGCCAACGCCCCACAGAAGAAAGAAAGGCATCATTTCGGCAGTGTGGTGTATTTATATTTCCACGTCACACCGCCCTGCTCTCCCCTGAGCTGGCTCCAGCATTGCCCAAAGCCCCCCTGTGCAAAAAACAAACCACCAGGTTTTCTCCTCGGACTACACACGTACTTCGCCTTGCTCCCAGGCACGACCTCTGATTTGAAAGTCCAGTCAGGTAAACTTCCACACACACAGACGGCTGTAGGCGGTCTCCTGCCCCCAAGGCACACGCTCTAATTAAAACAGACAACGAGGACTCAGTCAAACATATTTTTTTAAAGCTGTCGGAGTCCAATGGAAACAAGACCAACCCTAAAACCCAGTTAATAATAATTTTCCTTGTGGAGTGGGAGTGTTTTCTCGGCGAGGCATAAAGCCCCTCATTCAGGCCCGGCGCGTGCGTACGGAGCCGTCGCACAACCGGCCCCGGTGTCGTGGCTGGGACACGCCATGGCTCAGCGCGGCCGCGCTCCGGGCGTGCAGCAACGCTGTCACCCGGGCAGCTCACACGCCGAGGGGTAAACCAGGCTCACTGGGCTGGTGGGAAGCCCACAGGGGCTGACCGGGTCCTCCAGCGTGGGCTTCGCAGGCTTCTGGAAAGGGGAAGAGGTGGCGAGGGACAAAGCCTGGCACAGCCTCACGCTTGGCGGACAAGAACGCGAGCCAGAGCGGTTACTGCAGCCTTCCAGACCACAGGGGGAGTTTCGGGATTGCTGGAGCATATCAGAAAAGCAAATTAAGGTGGTACAGATCTTTGTCCACAAAGGGAAAAATTCTGTTTTTCACGCTCCTAAACTCACTGGCGTCCCCGACAAAGAAAATGGGACCTGTTAAAAGAGCCACAAGCATTAAGTGAACCCGAGGAAGAACTTCTTCCCTCTGAGGGTGACGGAGCCCTGGCCCAGGCTGCCCAGGGAGGCTGTGGAGTCTCCTTCTCTGGAGATATTCCAGCCCCGCCTGGACGCGGTGCTGTGCAGCCTGCTCTGGGTGACCCTGCTTGGGCAGGGGGTTGGGCTGGGTGACCCACAGAGGTCCCTGCCGACCCCTGCCATGCTGGGGCTCTGGGATTCTGTGATACTCACAGTGCTGTAGGCGGGGAAGGTTGCTCTGCGTTAGGCTAGCTGCGGGAGCCAGCAAGCTGCTCTGTAAACGAGCCCTGCTGCAAACGATTACGCTCACATTCAGCCTCCGTGTTCTGAGCAGCGGTCGGGTCACCGACAGCAGCAGGCAGCGGCTGTTCCGAGGCGAGCCCAGCTCGCGTGCCAAACCTCAGCGGAACAGCCGCAGCCAAGCGCTCCGAGGAGCCTCGGGAGCTGGGTCTCGGCAGGAACACACCCCGTTACGGCTCCGGAGCTGGGCTCAGGACTGTTCTCCGACATTTCCAGCAGCACCGAGGGCAGGAGGAACATCTGCGCTGGAAAGACTGTTTCTCTGGATTTAAGCACCCATCCGGTTTGTTTCAGGCTTTCCCTCTGCTTCTGGTTCTAAACCTAGATCATAAATAAAATGATTTTTATCTTAACCGAATCCTCTCTCAGGGGTTATTTCCAGTTTCTATTATATTGACTGTCTGTCTGCTGGGAACTAAGGGACTTCTTAGCTTTGGTTCGGTCTCCTGACGATAACAAGTTCTGCACAGTCTCATTCCGGTGGTAACGAAAGTTCAGGCAGGAATTCAGGCTCTCCGAACGATTTCCCCAGCACAGAAGAACCACGCAGCGTGAAATGCAGCGGTTACTTAGATGCTGTGACTTCCCCAGGGAAGCCCGCACGACCAAACGCACCCCTCAAATCACGCAGCCGTGTAACGTGCAGAAACTACAGCACGCAAACAGCTACCTATTTTTAAATATATCAAATCTCCGTGAGCGGGCCCCGTCCCCAGGCGTCTCGCCGAAGCGCTGCATTCCGGGCACAAAGCCCGCCGGACCCCGCACGCTGCGAGCAGGCGCCCAGCGACGCTGCGAGCCGCAGCCCGTCCTCGGAACCGGAGGGGGCTGCGGATTCACGCAACGCACGCGGGTAGGACCGCAGCGCTGCGCCAGCTCGGAGATATCTGAAACCTCGGAGTGCTGTTCGGCCGTAAAAGCCGCCTTCTTTTCTCCCCCCTCTCCCCTTGGTCCGGAGCAAGCGATGCTCGTGGCACGCCAAGCACACCGGCTCCATCTCTGCGTCTGGGAGATGCTATCAACAGCAGGGTATGACAGGCAAGTATTCGTGAAAAGAAGGGTTCTTTCACATTCCAACTTCTGCCTGCTTGCAAATGACAGAGGCATTTCCAAGACTCTGAAATCATGAAAACTCCACTTTCCTTGAAGATTTTTCGCAATAACCCTGTATTTTTCTTTTCACGGCTGTAGTACAAGGACAAGTAAGCATCTAGCCTAATAACCATCCCAGACTACTCAGAGTTAACTGTGCAGGGTGCAAGGATACGAGCAGTAGGACAGACGATCTTTAACACACGCAGTCTTCAGACTTCTCGCAAAACAGTTTCATATATTCTTACCGTACCTGATCGTCCTGACAGAAATGCAGTATTTCCACATCAGATTCCACATTGCGCTGCCATCTCCCTTCATGACCTTCTCTGCCGCGTCCGCAAGGCGAGAAAGATTCCAAGGAACTCCAGGAACAAGTCAGTCCAGCAGCTCACGACAGAGTTAGTCCAAGGTTCACGCAGCAGCCAAGCACTGATTCACGATTTCCAAGTGGCTCCTCCGACCTCCTCTCCGCCGAACTCAGAGAGCAGCCAGCTTTCTCATCCGAAGTCTCGGGTTACTTCTTTCCTCATGATTTACAAGACTTGTTGTTTACATTATTTGCAAGCCAGAACAGATTATTAGGGGCTGTTCAGAAAGCTACGTATAATATTGCTCCAAGTTGTCAAGTAAGAAAAACCTACCTATGAAGCACCTACAAAAAGTTATTCAAAAGTTATTTCACTTAAACAAACAGCCCGGTAACCTGGCCTCAGCAAAACACCCGAGCTGTAAATGCTTACCAAATACACACTAAATCGAATGGTTTAGGCTGAATAAACTCTCCATTGTTTGCAAAATTGCTCATGTACTGTAATAAAGTTTTTAGTGCCAAAAGAAGTAATGAGTCATTTTCCAAAGCCGTATTTGAACACATACGAAGATGCAGCTTTCAGTGGTGTCAGCTATGACCGTCTACAAATCACATCAAAAATAAAATGGCAAGATCTGATTAAAAAACCCCCAACAAACCACGAGCCCAAACCCCAAAGCAACCCCCAAGCTACTCATTATGCAATGGGATTCTCTGACCGGGCTGAAACCTTGTGCCTAGGTAAAGGATAATGGGGTTTTGTCTTCATGACGGTACAGATCCCTCAAAAAACCAAACCCCACACACAACGCAGCACGCAATTTCTTCATTGTGATGGGATTTATGAGCAAACATAAATATTTACACTGATATTTTTTTCTTCTATTAAGCTGAAGAATTTTGCCCGTAGCTTTTCTGGGAGTAGGTTTAAACACACGGTACTTATCGCCAAGTCTGGATAGCATCTGAGCTTCAACACACACTCGCACAGAATCAACCTTAGAGAAAAGTATTGTTATTGTTGTGATCGTTGCTAATCTTTTCAACTGATGCACAAGCCCTTTAAATTCTGCCGTAGTTTCTCCAAGACCACCCTGAAAGTTAGTCTTGTTGCCATGGCAGATTAAAACGCCCCAAGCCTTCGCCCAGCCCACCAGACCACACTCTCTCCTCTGCAAAGAGGTCAACAGCACGATTACCAGGGGCTCTTCTGGATCAAAGATGTGAGATGTATGTTTATTTTATAAAACTTCATTAGGCAAGGAATAAAGTTAATGATACCTCTTCGTAGAACAGTCTGCTTTTATGATTAAATCTCTCTTTTCTGTTGCACAACTCCATTTTGTAGAGGACCATTTTATCTCGAGTCTTGTGACCGTTGCTACCATTCTGAAATCTATTCTGTTTTGGAGGTTTGCTGACAAACGTTCCTGGAGCAAGCTACTGATGGCTCGTAAAAAAAGTTCCACACCATGTTGTACATTTTAACTCAGTAGGCTTAATGAAGACACATTATATTAGAAAACTTACACATCTGTTCTTCACATAATCATTGAAACACATTTCAATGATGGAAAAGCTACGTGAGTTCCAGCTGAACCCTGTGCATTACCTTCACTTGCAAATTTGAGACATGAAGTGCCGACAAGATAGATCTTCTGAATTTTGTATGGTGTACTCTTGAAATTTTTCATTTAGCGTAAATAACCTCCTTCTACACAGAGTATAAAAGTAGTAGTTTACCTTCGTGTAGTATGAAGGTATCAAACAGCGTGCTCAGTTGCGTCAGCTCCATCGCTGTGAGCTTACGCTTGAATGCAGTTGATGTATTTACGTTATACATTCCTTGACTCGCCTTCAGTTGCAGTATTTTGAGGAGCTACTGGAGAGAGTCCAGCGGAGGGCTATGAGGATGAGGAGGGGACTGGAGCATCTCTGCTACGAGGAGAGGCTGAGGGAGCTGGGCTTGTTCAGCCTGGAGAAGAGAAGGCTGAGAGGGGAACTTAGAAATGCCTCTAAATATCTGCAGGGTGGGGGTCAGGAGGACGGGGCCAGACTCTTTCCAGTGGTGCCCAGCGACAGGACAAGGGGCAATGGGCACAAACTGAAGCAGAGGAAGCTCCAGCTGAACCCGAGGAAGAACTTCTTCCCTCTGAGGGTGACGGAGCCCTGGCCCAGGCTGCCCAGGGAGGCTGTGGAGTCTCCTTCTCTGGAGATATTCCAGACCCGCCTGGCCGCGGTGCTGTGCAGCCTGCTCTGGGTGACCCTGCTTGGGCAGGGGGTTGGGCTGGGTGACCCACAGAGGTCCCTGCCAACCCTGACCATGCTGGGATTCTGTGATTCTGTGATTTTGATATTACCAGCATCTGCAGGAACAGCATTTTTACCTGTCTCTAAAGACCAATTAAGGTGGATGACATCTACAAGAGAACCGGATTTTAATCACCACCTTCATCCGTGTTTCTCAAATTAGTACACAACCAGTGACCAAATGGATTAAAACAACACGTGACAGCACCACAGGACAGAAGCGAGGTGCTGTGGGGTGCTGGTGTGTGGGCGGTTGGGCTGGGGCTGGTTTTGGTTTTTGAGCCGTTGCCGCAGCATTTCCCATGGTAAGGAGACTCTGTGTGAAACAGTGTAGGGAGCACTTCTGCTCCTGTCCTGACGAGCTGAGTTTGTCCACCAATTCCCAGCAAGACCTGGGAAAACCAAGGTGGCCCTCCACTAAGCAAGCACTAATTCCGCCGGGAAGGGCAGGCCCAAATTTGGAATATCGAACTGACAGACAACCTGCAAAGACAAAATAATACACAACCATAAAATGCCGAGTACTACGCGTATCAATGAGTTCCCATGACTCCAGTACTGCAGTTCTATGATTAAGTCTCGGACTTAAATAAATGCTATTTCTTCTGAGGCAAATATGAAGAACAGACCGCTGTGCAATGCTCCTTGAAATGATACCGGAGAGGTACGCTTGCACCTCCCAGCACCCCGTGAGCAGCTTCAGGAGGGCAGGGAGAACAACGCCAGATCGGACCAAGCGCGGGTGCCAACAGCATCAGCTAAGAGCTGATGGTTTCCGTACGTACACAGACGTGAAAGACTGCTGATTAATCCAACCCTACGGCTCTTGCTGTCTCAAGATGGGCTGCCTTTTCTAAAACCGGCTCCTTCACAACACGATTGCCAAGGAGGTAACAGGACGGAGGTCAAAGAGGAAAAAAGTGACTGATCAACAATTTCTTACTATTGAGAAAAATCTTATTCAGGAATAGAGGAACTTTTCCAGCAGCAATAAGACAGCAAGTCCCTTTTGTCTTAGCTGTTTACTTCTTCTCCTTTGTTCACAGTGACATTACTGTGCCTAAAACAAGGCACTGATTAGCATATCAAATGATTTCACTTTTTGAAGCCTCGTTTGCTTTCCCTGGGTGACAAGTCGAGTCCCTGCACTGCAGGGGCCGTTTGGCATCACGTCTGCCCGTGACACGGAGTTTCCATTTTGTACATCAGTCATCACCCATTGTAAAGAGCCCCACAGCAATCTTCTCCCACACTCACACGTTTGGCCAAGAAACCCCAGCCAAGGCACAGCCTGAGGGCTGGTAACAAGGGCTGTTTGGAGACGGCTGCTGGCTTGTTATTCCTCTCCGGGTGTGGCAATGAAAACTCCGGTTATCTCTTCCCCTTGAAACAAAACAACAGATTCCATTCACAGGACATCACTGCGTCCACCCAGCCACACTGCGTGGGACCACGCTCTGCAGGAGGCAGGGCTCCTCAAACAGATATCCTTAGTTTGAGGATTTTTTTGTCCTCCCATTATACTCCCTGGGAGTAATTACTGGATATGCTCTGCTCGCAAGCATCTACAGCACAACTCCCTCTCAGCAGCCACGGCCGCACTGCTGTGTTGGGACCCACAACCGAGCCCTGCTAACGCTTCGCGTACCACAAGCTGTCTTCACCCTGCCCACCTGCACCAGGAAGGTGCAAGGAGAAGTTCTGCCTCCCTCCAAAATTTCCTGGCTTTTCCCCACCCAGCATCATCACGTCTCCCTGGGACACCGAGCGACTGGTTCATGCCCAGCGGCCGTATGAATGGGCACAATCACGGAGCGCTCCCTGCACCAGGACGTCCCTCTGTTCTCAGCTTTTCCCCCGGTTTATTTCCACGCTTCTACACCGAGTGGACAGCCCAGGTCTCCCGGAGCTGCGTTTCACCGTCTGTAAAACTGAGCAACGGTCAACTTTGTAAAACATTTTGCGTCTTTTTTTGGCAGAAATCCTTCACTCCAACGGCCACGGCCACCAATTCCCAGCTGACGCTGTTCCACCGGCACCCTGGGGCGGCTGGCGAGAAGCGGGCGAGCAGTGGAGGCAGCTGCAGAGGCACCCGCTCCGAGCTGGCTCTGCCTCGCTGCCCGGCGCCGCGGCGGCACGGAGGGCTCCGGGCTCCGCCGCTGTCACCCGCGGCCCCGCGCGCCAGCTGCCGACGCCGGGGTGTTCGCAGCCAGACGGCCTGACACAGCCGAGACGGACACGGAAGCTGCCGGGGAGTACAGACGACGGGAAGGCTCCGTGTCTCCAAAACGCTGGAAGGAAGCTCGCCGCAAGTCGTTTGTCGGAGCCCTCAACCTGGCCACTTCCAAGCACGTGCCACACATTCCAGTAGCAATAACAGGACGCTCCCAATGTTTTTGATTGCTAAGAGAACCTAGAGCAACTGGTAGCCCACCGTGTGATGGAGAGTAGGATTCTTAGAGAGAAAAGAAAAAGTGTTGGGGGGAGGGCAGGAAGGTGACGGACAGAAAAGAAGTGGAGGATTTTAATCTATTGTCTGTTTTTTACACTGTAAGGAAAGCTGCTGCAGGCAAAGGTAGTCCAGGAGGCATAAATCATTCCAAGTATTTAAAAATGCCAGAGCTATGGTTCCTTTACAAGTTGTAGGTGGTGTATTCCTTTTAAACGATATTAATAGAAAGGCAGTGCTTAATTTCGAGTCTCACCTTCTGCTATTCTCCCCCTCCTGCGTCTCATTCATATTTTGCACGCAAGCCTGCACGATAAGCAGAGAGCTCCGCTGGTGCCGGCAGGGAGAGCAGCGGGGAGGGTCAAGCCCCTGTCAGGGAAGGTGCCGGGAAGTGGCTCAGAGAAACCGGGCGCCCAGGACACCTTATCTGATCCGCCCGCTGATAAAGTCACGTGCTGCGGACGCACGCCTCACTCCACACATGCCACGTTCGCGGTAAGATAATCTTACTACTTTAACTGTGCAGAGGCTCAGCCTAAATCAGGTCAGTGTAACATTCCGATGAGGAGGGAAACGGGTTTACTGCAGCCTTCAAGAGCGGAGAAGACAATTTACTTAACTTTCCTTAAGTTTCTACCAGGACAGAATGATTACAAAACAGAATTTAACAGCATTTCTATCATTACACAGCTCATATTTATAGGTCATTTGACAAAAGGAAAATGTGAATGTTGGAGCGAGCACGTTCTCGGTTGTCAGGACAGTTCCAGACCTATTTTTAACTTAGGTAGCATTCCCTTTATACAACAGCTATTACCAATTAAGGATTGGAAGGAGTCTTACAAATAGGTGGGGTTTAAATTTTTAGAAAGCATTCTGGCAATTTAGGGGACACCTTTCAACCTTCAACTCGTGACCAGTAAACATTTTTAGTAGACAGGAGAAGGGGGTTAAATTAAATATCTTCACCACACATTTTTTTCCTTAGCCATCGCAGTATTTTCTTTCCTTCCCTGTTACCCTTCCTCTTCTGGTTTTTCGCCAGCGTTCCTAAGAGCGCGCGAAGCCCAGTGTTTCCTGGGAGTTTCCAGCAGTGACATCCACGCGGCGCTCCCCTGCGGAACAAAGTCAGCAGGACCATGGCATTTCGATAAAGGGCATCTTCTCTCCTCTCCTCCCAGCAAGCCGGCCAGCTTGTGTGGCTCCGAAGAGCCCCTCCAGCACCCTCCCAGCTGCAGCTCCTGACAGACTCCTCGCATGGCTCCAGGCCTCCGCCGTGCTCCCAGCCTCCCTCTGCTGCGACTTCATCTTGGAAGGCCATCAAAGGAAACTCCGAGAGCTTCCAATCCCCTCTGCAGGGCACGTCGCCAAACGCACGATTAAGACGCGACCGCTCCAGGGCCTGCCCATCAGCTGCTTCTAAACAGCGCGGAGAGGGACAGGGCTGCGAGCGCCCGGCACAGACACCGAAACGCCGCAGAACCCCGGCGGGACTCTCGGAAGCCCCGCTTGTGGAAGGTTACAATCTGTGCCAGTGCGAAGAACGGAGAACCTGAGGGCTCACAAATGGCCCCCGGGTGGGAAGGAAAGGAAGGTTTCAGAAAGTGTAGAGACTTGACTTGCTGAGAGCTGCGGAGAGGCAGAAAAAAGGCAGCCAGATACACAAAGAACTGGCTCCGGTCAGAAACCCAGTTTGCCAGTTCCAGCAGAGGTAAGGGGAGAGCCGTCGCCCAGCCCCGTACACTGGTGCAGGATTGCTGCTCAGGCACACCTCCGGGAAGGCAGGAGATGGGAAGTTAAGGGATCCTGCAAGATGTGTGACCACCAGAGAGCAAGAAAGAGTAACCTGGGACGTTCAGACAAAGCACAAGCATGAATTTAAGGCACTGGAACAGCACACTTTGAACGTTCGCACAAAGACTCTCTTTTAGACACAAACTAACATTAATTGCACCACAACGAAGGCTTCCAACAGATTAACTGGCATTTGGGGTATTTTAATTTGAATTTCTCAACTGGAAGCCACTGTACTTCCCAGAGTGTAGACAGGTCCTCTGATGGCTTTTAAGGCATTCTGCTACTTTGTCCATTTATTTGAGGGTTTCCTCTTAAATCATTTTCATGCTGAATGTGGGAACGCCGCGATCCGCGCTGCTTGCGGGCTGCACTTCAAGAGGACGGCGGGTTTGTGGGGGTAAGGAGAGGGTGAGAATTTCCTGCTCTCCGCCGCTCGGCAGTCGCACAGACGCTGCCCAGGCGAGCCTCCGGAGCGAGCGCCGTGCCGTGGGCGTACGACTCGGCCCTGCTCTGCATGAAGTCACTGTCAAGTGAAAGCAAACTACTTGTTTCTAGCAACACACATGGCGAACTCTAAACGCGAGCTGGAGAGGAAGCTTCGGTGATGTTTCCCACCCGCTCGGCCGTTGCTTTGTTGAAGATCTTGCAAAGGAGCTCATAATTCACCCGACAGCAAGAGGAGAAGCAAAGCAACCGACAGCACTGTCTGTAAGCACGCAGAAAGCCCCCCGCTCTCATGAACGAGAACCTCGGGGGTTTTTCCCCCTGCTCAGCGTTACCAAGATTTAAGTCTCCTTCTCTGGAGATATTCCAGCCCCGCCTGGACGCGGTGCTGTGCCCCCTGCTGTGGGTGACCCTGCTTGGGCAGGGGGTTGGGCTGGGTGACCCACAGAGGGCCCTGCCAACCCCCACCATGCTGTGGTTCTGTGATTCTGTGAGATTTGTAACCAGCATACAGCTCTTGTTTCCAGGAACACAGGATTACAGTACTGTATAGCACACACTACTTGTAACGTTTGTCCTTTATGAAATCTGTTTTTAAATCATGAATTCAACACTAGCATTCCCTTTAACCACGTGGTAGCACACGACCACTGAGTTCTTCGCATCTTTGTTTTTTCATGCTGCATTTTACTTAAAGGGAAGAGCACTAGTGCTCTGAGCTGGTTAGCAAGCAGGTTAGCTGGCACGTCTGAACCCACCTCACACCATCCCAGCTGCAGAGCCCACGCTGTGAACGCCGGGAATGAGGAACAAAGACTATCAAAGCACGTTCTTTTTAACAAAGAGTTAACCTAGAGGACAAGCCTGACATAGATCATCTAAAGCACATGTGCTGTCTTTGAAACCGCATCTAAATTAAGGCTGGCAATTCCTTTAATGGCTTCAAATACGACAAATTTGTCTTGGCTAAGAGAGTGGGAAAGAGGATGAGCGCGGAGCTGCAGGTGCCCTGCAGAGCGCAATATCAGAGTGGCTTTAAGTGGCTTCTGACACTCCGCTGCTCTGTGATATTCTAGCATGGCAACAACAAGCTGCTCCTACCCAGCGAATTCATGAACACACTGGTGTTTATCATCATCACTGAAACATCCTAGGGGGACTGAATCATACCCCACAATCCCGACCTGCTCCTGCCCGGAGACGGGCTTCAGCACATGACTCAGTCCGTCCTGAATCACAACGCTGGAATTGCTGGTCCCAACTGAAGACTAGCAGAAACAATTTCATCTAATCCCTGCTGCAGCAAAACAGTCCTCTCTCACTTATCTTATTCCATCAGGGTGGCTGGGAGCAGGCACTTGTTAGTAACGGCCTTAATTGTTCTCTGAGAGACTCGTGCTGCCTTTAGAGAGACCAAACTGGGGAAAGAAAAACAAAGAGTGAGAAGAAATCCTTTAAAAACTGTTTTGTTCGTCAAGCAACTCAAAGCAGCCTTTACAAACTTGGCACTTTCTTCAAGTTTTTTAAAAATATTCTTATCTCAGCAAGAGAGAAGGCATTCTGGGAGGAAAAATCCCCCTCCCCAGCTACAGATTCTGGTCGCCGTCACTGCCAGTCACAAACGCTCTCACCTCACGCTTTATCTTTAATGCAATGCTAATGGCAACCATTTCTCGCCTGGGCTCTCCCAGCCCAGCTGGCAGCAGCACAGCGCGACGCGCCCACGGCTGCAGAAAATCTTCACTTTCAGATGCTCAACCTGAAGCACCGGATTCCGTAACAACCCGCCGAGCAAAGCGTGAGGTGCTCATCCTCAGAATCCCACAGAAACCCTGCGGGGATTTGCTCGTCTTGCACTTTCATCTGTTCCAGAAACACATCTCTGTGCTTTTTGGATTTGTATTCGGAGGACACCGCAAACCAGCACATCAGCGAGGGGTCACACAGCACTGCCCAGAACACACGCAGCCGTAACGGCAACGGGGAGCTCAGATTTGATTTTCATAACTTAGTGAATTACCACACAATTTTGGGGCCAGGTTTCTACCCCAGCCTGCCGCATACGATCCGCTGCGAGGTGGATAACGGCGGGCTGTTCGTTTACACACACCTCACCGGAGGCATCAGCGTCGTCACCTTGCAGCGACTCTGTTTTGTGAATATTCACGTGGTGGGCAACGTCCGGGCTACCAAAGCCACTGCCAAATTTAAGAAATGGACTAAAAGTGGTTTATTTTGCCCAATTTTCCCCCTTCCCTTACTGCACTGAGGAAATATTGAATCAGTGCTCACAAGGGACTGCGAACTCTGCAGAGCCCTCTGCTCCAGGCTGGGTCTCTGCCCTCAGCTGGGCTTCTCTTGCGGAGTAACGTCACACGCACAGCTCGCCGAAAGGAGTTCTGGAGTTGGATTTTCACCTTGTACACCTGAATACGTTTGAAAACTCGCACCTCGGAAGGCAAAAATTGTCCTGGCTTTGCTCTGAGCCATCCTCCAGCAGCGCTGCTGCCCCGCAGTGCCCCGGCCTGCCCGGGCCCCGCGCTGTGACCTTGCTCTCAAGGGTCTGAGGAACAAGCCCGCTTCCCAAACAGCGACCGCGTGCCCGCGCGTGCCGGGTGTAGGCGTTGCGTGGGCACTCCGTCACGCACCCCGCGCAAGCTGGGGACCTAGCACAGCCTGCACGGACTTCTCCTGGAGCCCATGGATTTCAATCTAGGTGCACAGTTCCATGCAAGTGGCTCCCAAAACGATACCAGAAATCAGAATTGTCCAGGTCAGGCAACGGCCGTGATCCCACAAGACTTCCGTGAGTTGAAAAACACAGCTTGGTTTCTGACCACAGAGCAGCACGTCGCAGAGCTCCTGAAGCAGCAAGAAACATTTACCACGGTTCTCAGCACCGACTGCAGCTGAAAATAGAAGTCACGCTCTGCTCAGACCGTCCACCAAAGGAAGGAGAGCAGTCACACTTCTTGCCACGTACGGCTTGCTAAGCACTGCTGCGGAGGGCGAGCGCGCGAGGAGCCATGAGCAGAGCTCTCGGGGCCAAGCAGCGAGTCTCCGAGTCACCCCCCGGCATCAGGAGCACCCCGCTGACGTGGGACGGGGGCAGCCATTCCACAGCATCCCCACGTCGGCTCCGGCAAGCCGCCCGCCGTCGCAGCCCTACGGTGCGTGCGCAGGGCTGCGGGACGGGGGCTGCACCTCGCGGCCCGGGGCCGCGGCTGGTCACCGGGTAGCAGCGGTGGCAGGAGGTGATGTCACGCAGGGATGGCTGAGCTGCTCCTGCCTACAGCCCTGGCACACCTTCCCCACGCCACCACCGAGGGCAGGCAGGGACCCCAATGCCAGGACTGAACATGCAGGTAGTAAGACACACGTCATGGAAATGTTACTGGAGTCCTGTTTTGGTTATTTCACCTTATACAGTAAAATAAGAAATACATACACCCAAGCACACACAGAACTCTTCCCAGAGCATTTTAAACAATCCATGATGACTAATAAAAAGTAATTGAAAGTCTCAAGAAAGTTTTTCCTCTTCTTTTTAAGACGAACTTCCTTGCATTTAGGTTTGCTATTCCGGACCGTTTGCTTTTCGTGCTCGATTGTCGCTGCGCTTTAATGAAGAAACTATTTTGCTTAAAACATGAGAAAGTCACAACCTTCCTCCACCGCTCCTTCTCTCAGAACGACAAGGGCAAAGTGCCTCCAAGCGCTGAAGCCCTCGGGTTACCACTGGCCACGCTGACGCGCTCCAGGAGGAGGGCTCCCGTGCAGCTAGGTTCTGACGACAAATAAATCCACTATCTGGAAGGAACGGAATGGCCAGTGCTCAGCTCCGGCAGAGGCTTCGGCAGGAGACGCAGACGGACTCTGCAGCAACTCATTTCCAGCAAAGCGGGGATTTGGCCAGGAATCCAGCACGTAAAGCTTTAGTGAGTTGTATTCGTGTCAAAACAGCCTGGCAACACTTCTATTGTTTTATATAGTTTCTCACCCAGGAAGACGTGACCACGGGCTGGGAATAGGCTGGAAGTTTTTTGGCTTAGAAATGGAATCTGTGAAAAGCTGCAAGGGGAGCAGAATAAAGCCATCTTTTGAAACTTTGCAAGCCAATGGTCACAGATGAGGGCCCTACGTTACTCCGTGCCAGCAAGTGCGGGGCACCCCTCAAACCTTGAAAAAGCTTGGAGCGGTTCCCTTTTCCAGCCTTCAGTCACCGCATGACAAATGCAACTGCCATTAGCATTTGGTACAAAGCACTTTCTGTAGGCTGACAATAGGTAGCCAGAGCAGAAAGCGAACGTCACAAGAACAGAGCCCTGTTTCAAAGAACGGCGCGGGTTTTGTTCACAATGAGGCGATCCCCACTTTTTCCCCCCCAAAATTCAAACACACATAATTCCCTCTGCTTAGCAGCGTGAATCGAGAGCAAGAAGTTTAGATTAAAAAGCACCCGGGTAAGTTCAGGGACACGTTAAATGGGATTGTTTCTGCTGCTGTTCCATTACATGGGCAAGCTCAGTGCCCCCGCCACCCGCTCCCACCCCTCCCGATCGCTGCCCACCATCAGCCACTCCGGCTGTGTGTCAGACCTGCCTCCGTCCAGTGCCCGCTGCGCTGAACGGCTCCCATCTGCACTTTGTGCTGGGAAGGAGGTGGCAGATGAACTGTTATATCACTCAATATCTCAGGGAAAAAAGGATCTTCTCTGCATTACATAAATGTCCGTGACATTTCAATTAATCTCCTAGCGCTGTTTACAGCCCGCACACTACACAGCACAAGCTACCGTGCCTGAGGATAAAATAGCAGAGAAGAAACAGCATTAACTGAGTAGCAAACTTCCAAACCAAACAGCACCATCACCTTTCACATCCGCACGCAGAGACAAAAGCGGCTGATGAATTAACGCAATAAAAAAGCAGCTTTACAGTCTTTGTCACAAGTTCTCATCAATTCTTTACCACTCCCTTCTCCCCTGCATATTTGCCTTTCAGCAACAGAGCAGAGCCACGAGTAAAAGCAGCGGTGGCAGCGTGTGCAGCCACCCAGCTCTGAAAAGCCACGCAGAGTTAATGTTTCCTTACCTTTTATAGAAACCGTGAAGAGGCTGGAGACATAAAAACTGCCAGTAATCCAAGCAGAAGGCCTTTAACTTCAGCATTTTCAACGACTCCTGCTGCAGCGACTGCAGTCTGCAGCCGGGTTTGAACCACCCAAGGCTTCTTTTTGTTCCGATTCGCACGACTCGAGTGCAGCCCGCCGCGCTCCTCGCCCCACCGCCGCGGCGGCAGCGCTTCTGGTCGCTGCCGGGACGGGTGGGCAGCCACGCACGGCACGGCACGGCACGGCACGGCACGGCACGGCTACAGCACCCTGCTGCCGCACAAAGCCGCGGCCGCACAAAGGACGCCCGCTCTCTGCATCGCGCTCTGAGCCCGGCTGCAGCTGATCTTTCCGCAAGTCCCCAGTGCTACCGGGATAAGTGTTCTTACACAGAAATCCCACTTCTCCTTTTGGCTATTCTAGGCCACTCTAAAAGCCGCCTGGTCAAACGACGCGTATATATTCCAGTTAAGGTTTTTGAAGGACCTTTGGAAAGCATCCTTAAAGCTCGCAGAACTTTGGCAAACGCACGCAATTCTCTCACTCAGATCTGACAACCGCCCTGCGATCCCCGCGGTGCTACGACCCCATCACATGGGAGCCGCAGGCTTGCTTTCTGCGTGTGTGTTGTTAAACAGAGCAGCACGCAACCCCCTTCCGCAGCTCCTCCCGCGTGAAGCCCATCAGCGCCATTGTCTGCCGGCACCTACGAGAGCTGCGGGCTCCGGCTGGCGGGGGCACAGAGCGGCCCCTCCCCGCGCACACACCGCACGCATCACGCCGCGCCGGTTCCCCACGCACGCCGTGGGAAGAAACGCTCATCACCGGCCCCGCCGGCTTGGTGCCGCGGGGAGCGCGGCGCGGTCGGCTGCTGTGAAGGAAACCTCCACGGCAGCAGCGTTTGCTGGCTCGACACCATAACAGCAGATTGCTTTTATTCTGAACAGACAGGAGTCCGAATCGAACCTCTGTCCCTTATCAACGGCACTGGCCCGGTTCGACCACGGGTTTTCTCCCCTCTCACTCTTTCCTCTCCACACCAACACGCCCGCTGGCTTGCAGGGAGTTGGCCCAGGAGACTCTGAGCAAGAGCTCCGAGCGCAGAACTGCTGCTTCGCAGGAAACGTTACGGCCACCAGAGAAGCCTTCAAGAGCAATTTACCCTTTTTTTAAGAAGTTGTTGTTAAATGATAACAAGCGTCCTGGCGGTGACAGACCAGTTCTTATATCCAGCTTGCCCTTAGGTTTCCTTTTCCAGAAACTGCAATTTGGGTATTCCTCATTCAGCTGAGTTTTCGAAAATCACTGATAGCGAACGTTTAAGGATGCAGCTTGCAGCGGTATCAGAGAGGTAACGAGAACTTCAGGGTTCAACAGAAACAACAACAAAAGCTAAATCAGAATCTGAGGAAATAGTCAAAAGCAAAGATTCCAGCACTCAGACAGGTGTTCTTAAAACAAAAAATTACCATTGTTTAAAAGAATATGAAAAGAAAACCAAGCCCCTAAAGCTTCACGTGAGGCTGTTTTCCACGTAGACATATCTAGCTCCCCAAGCGCCTGGATAATAAGCTATATTTAGGGATCTTATTTTGGTTTCTGGTTTTACTCCTCGTCACTGCTCAGTTACACCAGTGCCTTGCAGCTTCTCAGAAAACTGGTTTGTGTAACTGCACTCGAGGTGAAGTCACTAACGTATTTGGGTAAGAACTGGCGCTTTCTTTAGCGAAGTGACGACACAGGTAGATTGTGCCGAGACAACATTCAGAAATGTTCATCTCTCGTTGGGTACGTCCCTAAAAACACACTGCACGGCGCGGGGTGAGACACGGACAGATCACGAGAAAAGCAGCTTGCACGAACAAGCACAAACGCGACGCGCGTTTCATTTGGGCCTTCGGAAAAAATCATTTCTTTTAAAGATTCTCTTTAAAATAATCAATCGCCCGCGCTGCCCGCATTTACTTGCTGTGATTGCTTTTAGGCCAGCATCAGAGCTGGGGCTGTTGCAGAGATTCCTAGGAAAACACTATTGCTTGCTTCCGAGAAGCGAGGCCTCTAATAATATTAAATACTCTGAAAGTTCAAGCCTCTTTTTCTTCCTGAACTCGCACTCCCGTAGGCTTCGTTTGCTGGGCAATTTTCAAGACAGTGATGCCGCCACGCTAAGGATATTTAGGTTTTCATATCACAACCTTCCACCCCAGTTTTTCATCCCTGATATCGGCCCTGGTTCTCCAGGGACAGCTTTATCTACAGAGGAACCGAACGGAGGGCCCAGTGCCTCCCGGCCAGCCCCAGCCCTGCCCAGTCTCCCTGGGGCTCCTCCTGGCCCGGGCTGCTCAGAATTTCTCGAGATTCAGAATCACAGAATCACAGAATAGTAGGGGTTGGAAGGGACCTCTGTGGGTCATCTAGTCCAACCCCCCTGCCGAAGCAGGGTCACCTACAGTAGGCTGCACAGGATCTTGTCCAGGCAGGTCTTGAATATCTCCAGAGAAGGAGACTCCACAGCCTCCCTGGGCAGCCTGGGCCAGGGCTCCGTCACCCTCAGAGGGAAGAAGTTCTTCCTCATGTTCAGCTGGAGCTTCCTCTGCTTCAGTTTGTGCCCGTTGCCCCTTGTCCTGTCACTGGGCACCACTGAAAAGAGCTTGGCCCCATCCTCCTGACACCCACCCTGCAGATATTTAGAAGCATTTCTAAGGTCCCCTCGCAGCCTTCTCTTCTTCAGGCTGAACAAGCCCAGTTCCCTCAACCTCTCCTCGTAGTGGAGATGCTCCAGTCCCCTCACCATCCTCGTAGCCCTCCGCTGGACTCTCTCCAGTAGCTCTTCATCCTTCTTGAACTGGGGAGCCCAGAACTGGACACAGCACTCCAGATGAGGCCTCACCAGGGCAGTGTAGAGGGGAAGGAGAACCTCCCTCGTCCTGCTGGCCACACTCTTCTTGATGCAAGAAGAGTGATTCCTTAAAAAAACATGAAAAGAGGAAAAAACAAGGAAAAAAGATGTAGCGGCAAGGGCTGTCTGGCCCCTTCACCAGGAACGGCTGCTCTCAGGATCAAGGGGAAGGCCATGCTGCGACAATTCAGCTCACGAGACACCATCCAAAGATTTGATCCTGAGAGTTTTCCGAAAACTTGTCCTTTGAGTGTTCACTTTGCAAAGCAACTTCTTTCTCTCCTCCATACTTTCCAAAAAAAAAAAAAAAAAAAAGAAAAAGCTATTTGTCACCTTACTGACTTAATTCTAACTCCTGGGCTTTCAGCGAGTGGAAGCTACGCACCCGTGAATTTTCTGACAGCCACCAACGCTGATTATACCGCACCGCATGCAGCGAAAATGCTAATTAGGACCTGTGCGAATGAAAAGCACCCCGCTCTCAGTATGTTCTTCACTTTCACTTGTCTTCCAGAGGAAAACAACACAGGAAATTAAGCTTCATCTCACGCTCACCCTGGCTATAAAAGTCGTTCTTTCAGGAAGGCATTTACTGAAACCTTTGACTTCGAATTCCCAGGCCTGATCCGAGCAGGAATTTCTGGACGCGCTGCAGCGTCAGCCCCGGGACCGTCAGGTACCTCAGAGTCCTGTGGTCCCTCAGAGTCTGGCTCTGCCGCGGCAGCTCTGGCAGCCACACACTGCGGCCTCCGGGAAGTCTTCCAGAAACAGCCCCTCGGAAAAGGGCCGAGTGGGAGTCCCCCAGCTCCACGGCTCCGTTTTCAGGGATGGCTGTCTCGTCGGTCCACGCAGCAGAACAATCCACAGACGAGCGAGAGCGGTGTAGAAAACCACCCCAGCACAAAGCCAGCGCCTGCTAGAGTGACCAGGACACGGATTTCAGGCGGTGGGGTTGGGGAAATCAGGAAAATTGACTTGTTGAGCTACACCGTGAACCCCTCACAAAATACATAAATTAATCTACCGTTATTTACCTACTTACACCCCTATAGTGATATGCCAGGAACATTCCTGAAAAATATTTCACTTGCCCAGAAAAACAGCGTGTTGGCCCGCTCACGGGGAGTACAGATACAGTCAGCCTGCACTAAGAAAACTGCTTTCCATGAGTCTTTTCAGGATTCCAGGGGTGAAATACTTCCACAGCCAAACACAAACACTTCACGCTAGCGGTTCCCACATTATGGGGCTCAGGAATATCATCGGAGCAAGACAGCGTGGTTCCCCCGCTGACTCCACGATACTCCCTGTGCACACCACATGGAGAAGCGGGGACTGTATAAGGAACCCCTATAAGGTGCAAAAACCAAGATTTTGTGCAACCAAATGGATGCTGAACTAGTTCCCGGGAGGCTTAAGGGCCTCATTGCTCATGGGATACAACAGCACGCAAAGATCCCGTCCATCGGGTCCCTTCCTCGAGACTGGAAATCAAACAGTCCTCACAGGCAAGCTGGTGGGAAAATTTCCCAGGGTGCTCTTACAAAGACTGAGGAAGCCTTTCACCTTCAAGGCTCTGGCGAGCCAGATCTCTCCTCCTGGCCCTCTGCTGCATTGCTGGGGACCGCGTCAGCAAGCGTCCCTTCCCAGCCGGGGAAAACGGCCGAGCGGCGTTCACAGCGAGCTCCGGGGCTCTGCTGCGCCGTTGTGACACCCAGGCACGTTGGTGACATGCTCCACAGCATCACAGAATGGTTGGGGTTGGCAGGGCCCTCTGTGGGTCACCCAGCCCAACGCCCTGCCCAAGCAGGGTCACCCACAGCAGGCTGCACAGCACCGCGGCCAGGCGGGGCTGGAATATCTCCAGAGAAGGAGACTCCACAGCCTCCCTGGGCAGCCTGGGCCAGGGCTCCGTCACCCTCAGAGGGAAGAAGTTCTTCCTCGGGTTCAGCTGGAGCTTCCTCTGCTCCAGTTTGTGCCCGTTGCCCCTTGTCCTGTCGCTGGGCACCACTGGAAAGAGTCTGGCCCCGTCCTCCTGACCCCCACCCTGCAGATATTTAGAGGCATTTCTAAGGTCCCCTCGCAGCCTTCTCTTCTCCAGGCTGAACAAGCCCAGCTCCCTCAGCCTTTCCTCCTAGGAGAGATGCTCCAGTCCCCTCCTCATCCACAGAGCAGCCCAGAGAGCCTGGGACGTAAAACTCCAGCCACAGCCCCCCCATTTACCATAAGGGAAGCTCCGCTGCCTAGCAAGGTGCCAGCAACTCCAACCAAAGTTCTTTCGCTTCAAACAGCTCTCAGATTTCTGCCCTCCCCCACAGATGCATATTAATCGTTATTTGACGCTATCCTTCGTTTTTGATTATTAAGCCTCTAAGCGGCAAAAATTTCCTGAAATCGAATAGGAAGAAATTTGCTGTTCTCTTAATGCTAAATCTCTTTTCTGCACGTCTGTTCTCTGTAGTCATACAAACACGAGTCGACCGGTTTGTTACAGAAGACGACAAATATGCCAGGAATATCTGCAAAGCTTAAATACTTGGTTTCTGGATCATTTGACACAGGTCTGGTAATGCAACATTCCAGAAGGACCCCATTAAGGTGTAGATATCAGGAAACAAAATATTTTCACATACCAGTTGAAAGCTGACAGAGTCCAACTCCAAATATCCTGAACAAATACTGTGCAGAGTATGAAAAAACCCGTGCCAACCAAATTATACACACAGATATATACAGCATGCCCATTTGTACAGATTTTTCTCTTTATAATGGACATAGAATCATAGGTTGGCAAAGACCTCTGAGATCACCAAGTCCAACCGTCACCCCAACACCCCCATGCCTGCTAAACCATGGCCCAAAGTGCCACACCTACACAGTTTTTGAACCCCTCCCGGGATGGGGACTCCACCACTGCCCTGGGCAGCCTGGTCCAACGCCTGACCACTCTTGCAGTAAAGACATTTTTCCTAACAACCAATCTGAACCTCCCCTGATGCAACTTGAGGCCATTGCCTCTCGTTACTTGGGAGAAGAGACCAGCCCCCGCCTCACTACACCCTCCTGTCAGGGAGTTGTAGTCTCTACAATAAGGCCTCCCCTCAGCCTCTTCTCCAGACTGAACAGCCCCAGCTCCCTCAGCCGCTCCTCATCAGACTTGATCTCCAGACCCCTCACCAGCCTTCTTCACATTAGCCCTTACTCTTTACACCACTGGACTTTTCTCCGTTCTCATCACCGTGGGACTTTCAGATTCAACCGCCAGAATCCAAGCGCAGTCTAAAGAAATCCCGGGGAAACACACGGATCTGCGTGGTGGGGAATCCACATACAACTGAAATTTGAAACAATCAGAAGTCTGGATGACAAGGTTCCAGAGCAGGTGAGAACTAGAAGAGCGGTTCTTTGAGGGCAAACTTACCTTGCTGATGGGGACAGGAACTTAGGGAGCAAAATGCAAGAAAAGTCACCTGACTAGAAGTCAGGAATTGCTTGACAGGACACCGGAGGGGTTCATATCAATCGGTACATTCCATTTTCTGGGTCATTCAAAGGCAGATTTGCTCAACAGGTTCACGAGAACACACTCAGTAACAGGAAGTCTTGTACTATCTTCCATTTTACCTCAAAATAATAGCTTTAATTCTAATTACAGCTCTAGAACAGGCTTATTTGACCTACTGAAGTCAACTAGATTCTACCTGCTGTTTCTTCAATAATTATTTCATCCTAGCAAAAATTCACTGGTTTAGCTGATCTAATCTGGAAATTTCTTTAATGACCCCTCTATGATTGTTTTACTCTAGAGTTTTTAAACAGCTTTCAATATTATTTCATTTGTGGTTAAGGATGACCATTTTTACATCCTCACCTGGTAACTCCCAGATATTATTTCACCCCAGTTCTCACAACTGAAAAGGACTTATGCATGCAAGTGCATTTATTTCCAAATACCTTTTCATAAAGACAGTTCTCCACAGAAAATTTACAAGTATTCTCAAGATTATCTGTTTGGATTCGTTTAGGAAATGTCTGAGCACAGAGGTTTTATAAAAGTGAATGGGATAAAGCAGAAAGTCTCAAAATCTTTGGTGATTTACAACTTAAATTGTAAAGGAAGGTAGAACATAAGCTGTTATCAAACAGTTGTTTGAAAGACAAAGAAGTGCAACCAAGGGTTCTGTACCAGACCGCATCTCTGCCGCAGGCTTAAGAGAGCCTTACCCACTGAGTACATACTAACGAGAGCCAGCACCACTGAACTTCAGACATCTGCTCTGCGTATTCAGCTTCACGGTTCATGAGGCCATGCACCAATGGCAGCGGCCACATTGGTGGATGTTAAATCCCATGGTCTCATATTATTGAGTATATTTTAAAACAAGGAAATATTCATATGTTTTGATGATCCCATAGCAACTTAAAAGGATTCAACCACTGCAGTTTCTAGCAAACATGTCTCTGCAGTGCAACTACACCTATTCAAAGAATATTCCCTGCTCCTTTTCCCACTAAATGTTAAAGTTCAGCCACTTGTTCCATCTGTCGAATTCTTCCCCACCTTTCTCACTGATATCCTCCCATGGAAAAAATTCTACCACAAGGAAAACCAATGTAATAAAACCTGTTATTTTCACAAAGATTTATCTAGCCTGGCATAAAGACGGCAGCAACACCTGGCTCTGGGAACCTTATCCCAGAGAACGGCTAATCACACACTGGTTACATAAAGTTCTTGCTAAAACAAGTCTGCAGCGAAGCCCGGGGCTTGGGCAGAAGTCGACATCGTTTCCTGCACTGTCCTACCACACAGAGAAACAGCGTCCCAGTCTAGGAACCAGGAGGTGGGAACAAAACTGCAGTCAGGACCGAACATCATCCAGCGTCTCTGTGCTGAGCTGAAGACAAAGCTAATAATACAAGATAATACTAAAACATAGGGCGTGGGCGTGTTTGTTTTTAGGAAATGATAATAAGGCATACAGAAGGCCACACACTGGAAAATAAAGGGAGATTAATAACAGCGAGGGCCTTTAATTTGAATAAGGTTAAACGGAACAGTTCCCATTAATGTTCAAGCAAGGTTACAACTACACAATGTGGGAAAAAGCCGCATCCTCAATCCGTTGCATCTCCAAAGGAAGACTTTTACCAAAACAACTGTCAGTTTGAGAGAAAGGGACTCTGCCCCAACTTCATCAAAGGAAGTCTGCGACTTTGATGCGCTCTTTAATGTGCAGCCACGAGAATAAAAGATCACGGTGCCCATTTGATATGCGATGTTGACAGTGCTAAGCATTTTTTTCTAAACGGAGTGATCAAAGTAAAATCCCAGTTACCGCCATGACTCACACGACAGTACTCTCTGAAGTTCATACACGTGCTTTTATCAACACGCTGCGCAATGGAAAACATGGACGCCACTTGGACCCATCAGCATTATTCACTCAAAGCAGTACAAAACCGCCAGGGAGGGCGAAATGTTTCCAGCACAATCTAAGGTTATAAAAACCCGAGAGAGATGGTTTGCCCATGCGTGGGCACAAAGGTGCCTTTCTTCCCTCCCCTCTCCCTCCCCTCCATGCTGCTCTGAGAACGAATACGCAGTGTTTGAAGCTAGAACTGAGTTTCAAGTTGGAAATTCTGGAAGAGAGCAGACCATCCCCCCTCTCAAGTGGAAAAATCCAGATATTTGGTCAATGCCTTTACGGATTATACATTGGAAGATAAAGTTATGTTATGCAGAGCTTATAGAAAAGAGAGGTAATTTCTATTCTTTCAAACCTAAAATTCACATCTCTGTTACTACAGTACCTGAGTGGATCAGTTGAGGTGCTGCTTCGTGTTTCCAATGAGGTCCTGAGATGACAGCAAAAGAATAAAATTTTAAAGTATTCAAACTATTCAAAAATACTATGTCCTTAAGCGTCAAATGCTCAATGATTTTACATTTTCTTTCTCTTTACTGCCATTTTACAATACTTAGCATGCCATTAAACATGGATGCAAAAAAACCCACCCAAATCGACAGAGAACCTAACAGCAATTTCTTACACACTGGAGAAATGGAAATTACAGGAACATTTTTGCTGAACTAGTCAAAACACGATCAATTTTCAATATTCTAAAAGCACCCTGTCTTACTCTATTTGTTAGACGCCAACAACAATACTCTGTTCTATGAACGACTGACCCAAGTTCTGCTGCATGCACCGCTACACAAAGCATTTCCAGAACCTCTCTCCTCCTCTCAGGCTCGCGCTGTGTGCACTTGGCAGTAAAATCTCAGCTCAAGCGACTCGTATCAGTGCACAGCCTGGGAATACAGCAGCATCTGCAAGTATTACAGCCTGCCCGAGGAGCCTCAGAAACCTTCACACTGCAGACGGACGCTTGACGACTTCAGGCAGTGCGGACCTGCTGGAGAGCAGCTCTGCGGAGAGAGACCGGGGTGTGCTGGGGGACGACAGGGTGACCATGAACCAGCAGTGTGCCCTGGCTGCCAAGAAGGTCAGTGGGATCCTGGGGTGCATCAAGAGCAGTGTGGGCAGCAGGTCGAGGAAGGTTCTCCTCCCCCTCTGCTCTGCCCTGGTGAGGCCCCATCTGCAGTGCTGTGTCCAGTGCTGGGCTCCCCAGTTCAAGAAAGATGAGGAGCTACTGGAGAGAGTCCAGCGGAGGGCTACGAGGATGGTGAGGGGACTGGAGCATCTCTGCTACGAGGAGAGGCTGAGAGAGCTGGGCTTGTTCAGCCTGGAGAAGAGAAGGCTGAGAGGGGACCTTAGAAATGCCTACAAATATCTGCAGGGTGGGGGTCAGGAGGACGGGGCCAGACTCTTTTCAGTGGTGCCCAGCGACAGGACAAGGGGCAATGGGCACAAACTGAAGCAGAGGAAGCTCCAGCTGAACATGAGGAAGAACTTCTTCCCTCTGAGGGTGACGGAGCCCTGGCCCAGGCTGCCCAGGGAGGCTGTGGAGTCTCCTTCTCTGGAGATATTCCAGACCCACTTGGACGCGGTGCTGTGCAGCCTGCTGTGGGTGACCCTGCTTGGGCAGGGGGTTGGGCTGGGTGACCCACAGAGGGCCCTGCCAACCCCTGCCATGGTGCGATTCTGTGTGATTCTGTGAACACCCTCCTTGGAGGTGCTCCGCAGCAGACGCATCTGCATCACTCTCCGGTCCCGGTCACTGGAATTCGTCCTTGAGCACAAACTGCCTTTCAGCAGATGATGAAGTTGAAGCTCAGTTTAGGTGTGTATGTAGTTTCAAGATGTGAAATGCCTCCTCACCAGAAGGCTTGCTGGCAAGGAGTAGCACCAGAACCGGGCAGCGTCCGTAACCCAGATCACGATCACGGAAGGACAGCGCTGTGCAGCTTACAAGGGCACCTTCCTGGCCACAGGGCTTTCATCCTCAGCACATCCACCAAGCAAAAACAGCCCAGCTCCTTACAACGGGGAGCTGGGCAAAACCCTGCGAGAGCTTCGCTAAGTTCCGTGCCGATATTCTACCCTCTTGCTGGTTTTTCTCCCACTGGGCATCAGCTTAGTTCCTTTCTTCACGAACAGAGCTGCCATCCTTACACTCCGTGCCTTCATGTCGTCTGCCCAAGCAGGCAACCGCAGAGGCCTCCTGAAGAACCACTGCAGCCGCGAGCTCAGGCACGGCGCTGAGAGCACCGAGGTCAGCACAGCTACGGTTATGCTCAAACAGCAATATTTTAATGTCACGTTACTAATTAGACTTACTCTCCTCCTGCATGACTTCAGATTTATTATAAACATGTATATGATATCGAGTTAAATTTTTAGGGTGAAAAGAGCTTTTCCACAGGCTGTAATAAACATCAGCCAAAGCCTCATATCGAACACTCCATCATCATGCTAGAAATCTTTAAACGGTTATTTGCACTAATCCATTTATATCCCGTACGCAAACCGCCACAGATCAACCTTTGCTCATATGAACTGCATAAAGAAATGTGTAACAAATGTGTATGGTCCATGGAGGTTCATAAAAATAGCATCAGAATCGCTTTAATAATATTTACAGTGGGTGTTTGTAAATCAATGCAAATCTTTACTTTTAATCCCAAGATTACTAGTTTATTTACAACACTAAACAGGGCTGTGTGAAGGGGGGCGGCCAGAAACTCAGAATTAGCTCTGCAGGAACGGAGACAAACCATATTGTCCAAATAGCTTTTAACTAAAGCACTGAAGCTCTAAAACAGCTTTTAGGAGCTAATTCCACCCTGTAATTTGTTTGCTTTCAGAGTTCAAGATTTGTGAATAGTGATGAATTTTGAGGGGGTGGCTTACATATGTTGGCTCTGTGGCTCGTTGTTAGCTTAACAATTGAAAAGGGCGAGCTTGATTTACTTATAATTAAGTTTACTGCTTAACACAGTGTGCCGTGGAAGTGCCAACCTGCACGGAGTGTGACTTTTTGCCTCGCTTGAACACAGATTTTAAAGCCTTCTCTTAACAGTTTTGGCCTCCTTACTACAAATAAATATTTAACGGACTCGTTCTTTGTGTGGTGACGATCTGCTGTGCATGAAGAAGAGATGGTAATGAGACACAAGGCAGCGCTGATTAGCCTCCACCCCGGGGCCACCGTGACTGCGGTGCCGAATGACACCGAGCACGTTGTGACCCCAGGGACCCCCTCCACATTCACAAGCAGCAGGATTAGAGCTTCATTAAAAATATCTCGCTTTAAGGCAGACTCTTAAGGCAGGCTCCCCAACAACCAAAAGCTTCAGTCAGGAGAGGCATGTATTTTTAAATACACAGGAAAAAGCACAGTTCCCACAGCAAAAACACTCATCTTGGGGCTGTCCTGAAATATGACTCAAAGGTTCTGTTTTCACCGAGATGGTTTTCTAGAACTTTCCCTGCTGCTGCTCATGGCAGGGGGGTTGGAACCGGATGATCTTTAAGGTCCCTTCCAAGCCAAACCATTCTATGATTCTATGCTGCTGGTAACTGTTCATGTACTTGGTCACTGCAGTTAAAGAGCCCAAACCACACAAAGCCACAGGTCTGATCCAGTCGGCAGCTGGCAACACAGAGCCGCGGCAGCAAGCCCCCCAGGCACCGCGGCGGTGGAAGGGCTTCGGACCCTCCTCTGCCCTGCAGGAGCTACGCTGGGCAGCCCCCGCCACGGAGAGACCCCGCACCTCGCCCTTCCGCCAGCGGCACGGCGGGGACTCCGACCGCCAGGTCTCTACGTCAGACTCTTCCCATCCTAGCACAAAGGATTTCTCCCGTCAGACACGGAATCAAAGCGGGCCGACGGAGAAAGGCTGATCGCTGGTTGTCTTCAGAGAAGGTCGGACCTGGACCCAGCGCCGAGCACAGGCAGAGCTGTGCCAGCGAAACGTCCCCGGATGAGAGCCACCAGCAGCTCGCTGCCGGGGAGCAAGGCGGAAACCAAGACGCGCGCTAAGGAGGGTTACGTGCCCAGAAGAAAACCAAGCCAAGCTTTTTAACCTGCTCACCCACCCACCCATTCAGCTTGCCTGTGGGAAACATCAGGGATGGACAACGTGGGAAAAAAATAAAAGTTTAACGGCCAAAAAAAAGAAGCCAGTAGAGACAGGAGAAATCAAGTTTGAAATCTATTGAAAGGTCTGGATTTGGGGTACAGAAAGTCAGGTAATTCTTAATGAATTTACAGAATAGTTTTACTGCAATCAAATAATCGTTCCCCTTCTTTCTTTACATCTAAAATCCCATTTAAACCTTTTGGGTTGTTTCCTAACAGTGTTTAAAGATGCAAAGCTAATTTAAAACATCAAAATAACCCAACTCCTGAACACAGTATCATTAAGCTACGGCAAACAAAATACCTCATTCTGCACAAAGTAAATTCAGAAATGCCTGTTTCAGGAAAAACAAAAACGTATCTATTTCGGGTTAGCTCAAAGCCAAGGTTTTTTTTGTTTTGTTTTTTTAACAAATTAACTGGAAGGGAAAAAAAAAGGTTGCACTGCTCTAAAGAAAGCAAGCAGGAAAGTCTAACAAGCCTATTTGTTTATTCCTAATGGGCACTGACTGCGTGCATTTGTAGTCCAGAAAGAAATCCATATGCTGTCTAATGATAAAACCATTAAAAATTGTCTATACACGTACAATTTCCATTTTGCACATTCACAGGAAATGACAAAAAGAACTACTATTAACTGTAGAACTATGCCCAAGGAATTGGCTGCAAATTGAACGAAGAGACTTAGGGCACAAGGCAATGGAAGGACACCAAGTGCCGAACGCCCCGGCATTACCGGGCCGATGCTCCGCACAGCCCTGCAGCCGCGCGGGTTCGGCTCCACGGAGCTGCCAGGGCCTGCTAGGTCGGGAGCTGGAGAAATCCACACTAATTGCACTGACGAGGCAGCTGAATGACACCTCCTCTTCACGCAAATTCTTGACATTTTAGAGAAAATGCAGAGGAATCGTTGCATGAATGGGGACTAAACCTGGCACCCACGGCTATGCCCAGCTGGATTATCGGGCGCTAACACCGTCAGCATCAAACTTGAAGAATCGGTGTAATTGTTGGTGATAACAACCTCCTTCAAGGCTAAAAATGATACAAAATCTGGATACACACAACTCCTGAACTATAACTTGCATCCGTTTCCATCAGCTAGCCCATTTCTGCAGGGTATTACGTGGGAGAAAGGAAAAATACTACCAAGAAATCATTGGTGTAAAATTCAGACAGTTTCTGTCTTCTCCAGTAGGCTTTAGGTATCCATAGGCAAGAAGAGTAAATACAACTCTAGCTGAGAGTTCTGTCCTGAAGCAAGAAACCAGGCCCCAGGCTGTAACACCTGTAAGTGGCCCTGCGTACATGGGTTAATGATGGCAGTCGGGTGGGGAGCAAACCTGAGGCACAGGGTTCCTAGCAACTGGGTATTTATCAGACCATACTCTACAGTGTTCGAGCAGATTGAAGTGAGACACATGATTAGCTTCTTTGTACCCTGAGCAATGATGCAAGCTCTGCTTTATTTTGCTTTTTTTGTGATGAAAGAAACTTTTTCGTAAATAGAAAAATCAGTCTTATTGAAGAATACTTCTGAAACTGCGTAAGACGGAGTTTGTTCTACCACATGGACACGGGGAAGGTAGGGAACGAACACTTCCAAGAAATGACAATCTGAAATCTTGCTTTCCTCGGCTGTGATAATAGAGAGGGAGCGTTATTGACCTTGGAGACAGCCTTACAGAGACCTTCAGCTCTTCTGCCTCTCAGCATGGAGCAGTGACAATGGAAATCGTTCAGACATTCCTAAGCAAGATGTCAACGTGATCGCAGGAAGCGCCAGTGTAGCAGAACCACATGGGAACCACGCTCCCGCCGGCTGGCTGAACAGAATCTAGTCATTCCACAAGTCCAGCACCGCGTCTGCGCTCCAAGTCTTTTACAGAGCATTTGTGAAACCTCTTGACAAGAGTGCAAAGTTACACGGAGGTTCTCACCATGCTGAGTGGGTGACCTCGTGGGAGTCCCCACGCCGCGACAGCTCAGTGCCGCTGCCTCCCCTGCCCAGGGTCCGTGGGCACCTTCCGAAGAACGCTAACCTGGGACAGGAGCAGACCACTTCCATCAGTGCAGACGGCTGCAACTGCTTCACCGTCTGTTACCTCCAGGATTAAGGAGACCACGTCACTACCTACCTTCTTTGCTGACGGGCTACCAATAACTACGTAGCATAAGCAGACATTCTGCAAACAGCAGGAAAGATTTCCAGTTTGAGAAATTCTGGTACGAAAATGCACAATGATGGCAGATTAAATAATTGCAGTTGAAGCAAACCCACATCTTCATCCCAGATAAAGACTGTTTAAATATGTCATCTTTTGGCTAAGCAGTAAAATACACTCGGAGCCTCCCAGTACAAAGATACGTCATCTGCAAACGACAGCTCAGAGCGCGTGTGTGTGAGGGGAAAAAGCAGTTCTGAGCTCTGCCAAACCCCCGGTGCTAGAAGCAGCATGGTATTGCTTCTCTTTAATGCCGAGGAAAGGCATGCAGAATAATACATTAAATATTTAAGACACTGTGCTAGATATTGCTCGGTGAATAATTGCTGCTTGCCACCATTTCTTCGTGTGAACTGGCAGCCCACAGAAGAAAGGGAATTCTGCTCATCGCAGGGTGATGCTGTGATATTCCACATGTTCAGTTACAAAGGAGGACCAAATTATTTCTTTACACTCCCAAGCGCAGCTCCATTAAATGGAAATATTTACCCTTGCTTGAGGACGGTCCGAAACCTAGCACTGACGAACGCTTTGGATCCCAGGCTTAGCACTCCATTTGGTAGGTAAGCCCAAAGCTTCTAATCCCAACAGGCAAAAAGAATCACAGAATCCCAGCATGGCAGGGGTTTGCAGGGCCCTCTGTGGGTCACCCAGCCCAACCCCCTGCCCAAGCAGGGTCACCCAGAGCAGGCTGCACAGCACCGCGTCCAGGCGGGTCTGGAATATCTCCAGAGAAGGAGACTCCACAGCCTCCCTGGGCAGCCTGGGCCAGGGCTCCGTCACCCTCAGAGGGAAGAAGTTCTTCCTCGGGTTCAGCTGGAGCTTCCTCTGCTTCAGTTTGCGCCCATTGCCCCTTGTCCTGTCGCTGGGCACCACTGGAAAGAGTCTGGCCCCGTCCTCCTGACACCCACCCTTATTTAGAAGCATTTCTAAGGTCCCCTCTCAGCCTTCTCTTCTTCAGGCTGAACAAGCCCAGCTCCCTCAGCCTTTCCTCATAGGAGAGATGCTCCAGTCTCCTCCTCATCCTCATGGCCCTCCGCTGGACTCTCTCCAGTAGCTCCTCAACACAAAGGTCACACTCAGCCAGAACCACACCCTCCCACAGAAACAGAACCAGAAATGATCTTCCAACCATTACACCAGCCATCAGACAAAACCATCCCTTCATATTCTATGTGACCTTGCTGGAGGTCGCTCCTCTGAGCACCGGCAGGATTCCAGGAGGTCCAGCTGTACACCCAACACGCTTTAGGTACAAGCAGAAGCCGTAATCACCAAAGAATCGAGCATGGCCCAGTATCACGCCTTCTTCACAACGCTGCAGCTTAACAACATTCTGAAAGCCCTGTGGTCTCCAGTCTGCTCCCCTTTAGTTGGCTGCTCAGTGACGGCGTTCCCGAAGCACCCACCATACCCTGAAGTTACTTAACAGAGAACGAACAGAAAAAAGTAAGACGGAAACATTTGCGTTCATTTTAGCCTCCCACCTTCAAATTCTGCTCAGCACATCGTCTCGGCTGGAGTTCCCCTCACCGGTGGAGCCCAGCTTTGCCCAGAGATCTGCCAAGCCATCAGGGAGGACACAGTCCCCAAAACCCCTCAGCAGTGCCCTGAGCTGGGGGGACCCAGCGGCTGGCGGTTCCGCATTCGCTGTGTTACACAGCCCTTCGCCTCCGGTCCCAAACTAAGCGGCCCTGAAGAAACCAGCTGTGGGAGATTCTGATATGAATATCGCAGACCAGAAACGAATGAAGAGATTGGGCTCCTCCCAGAAATTCAGAAGATTCCGATGGCTCTATGGCTAGAAGCTCAGCCGTAGTGTCTGTCCTGGTTGGAGCATCGTTTATCAGACAAGCAGTTAATTACAGAATCACAGAATCACAGAATAGTAGGGGTTGGAAGGGACCTCTGTGGGTCATCTAGTCCAACCCCCCTGCCGAAGCAGGGTCACCCACAGCAGGCTGCACAGGACCTTGTCCAGGCGGGTCTTGAATATCTCCAGAGAAGGAGACTCCACCACCTCCCTGGGCAGCCTGTTCAAATTAGCACAACACGCGTGAATCAAGGTATTTCCAAGAACTGCTCAAGCTCGTACGGCAGCATGCTCGTCTCTCTGCCGTCCATCTGCCTTGGCACTGCTACGCACCCCTGTCAGAGGCGGGGTCCTGGCCCGACAGGACGTTTGCTCTGACGTGGCATGGCTCTTCTCACCCACTGCGCCCACCAACCTGTCATCGCGCCGGCCCGTTCTCTGGGGGACACCCTGCCATCTGCAAACAGGCACGCTGCGAGGGCAGAAGCTCTCGGGAAACCTGTCATGCTTCTGGCAGCCACACTCACGCGGGGATTCAGGGGAGAGACCCCGTCTCACCATAGCCTGTCTGAACTGGAGATCTAGAAGCAGAGCAGCCCAGCTCCACAGGTTTCCATGGAATCGCGTGGGTGAGGAGGCCAGAACTGCACATCACTCCATTGACATTAGTCATCGGAACAAAAACTTACACAGGCTGAAAATATAGTTCCATTAAGCCTTTCTTCCTGATATTTGATATTGATATTGAGTGGTTGGTGAAGTGGATAGAGAACTGGCTGAATGGCAGAACTCAGAGGGTTGTCATCAGCGGCTCTGAGTCTAGTTGGAGGCTGGTAACTAGTGGTGTCCCTCAGGGGTCAGTACTGGGCCCAGTCTTGTTTAACTTCTGAAGAAGTTCAACTAAGTTCTGAAGAAATTCAACGACCTGGATGAAGAGTTAGAGTGTACCCTCAGCACGTTTGCTGATGACACCAAACTGGGAGGTGTGGTAGATACACCAGAAGGCTGTGCTGCCATTCAGCATGACCTGGATAGGCTGGAAAGCTGGGCAGAGAGGAACCTGATTAGGTTCAACAAGGGCAAGTGCAGGGTCCTGCACCTGGGGAGGAACAACCCCATGCACCAGTACAGGCTGGGGCGGACCTGCTGGAGAGCAGCTCTGTGGAGAGGGACCTGGGTGTGCTGGGGGACGACAGGTTGACCATGAGCCAGCAGTGTGCCCTGGCTGCCAAGAAGGCCAATGGGATCCTGGGGTGCATCAAGAGGAGTGTGGCCAGCAGGTCGAGGGAGGTTCTCCGAGAGAGTCCAGCGGAGGGCTACGAGGATGATGAGGGGACTGGAACATCTCCCCTACGACAAGAGGCTGAGGGAGCTGGGCTTGTTCAGCCTGAAGAAGAGAAGGCTGAGAGGGGACCTCGTAAATGCTTATAAATATCTGCAGGGTGGGGGTCAGGAGGACGGGGCCAAGCACTTTTCAGTAGTGCCCAGCGACAGGACAAGGGGCAACGGGCACAAACTGAGGCACAGGAAGTTCCGTCTGAACATGAGGAAGAACTTCTTCCCTCTGAGGGTGACGGAGCACTGGCCCAGGCTGCCCAGGGAGGCTGTGGAGTCTCCTTCTCTGGAGATATTCCAGCCCCGCCTGGACGCGGTGCTGTGCAGCCTGCTGTAGGTGACCCTGCTTGGGCAGGGGGTTGGGCTGGGTGACCCACAGAGGGCCCTGCCAACCCCTACTATTCTGTGATTCTGTGATATTTCTTTCATTATCTAGATATTTTATTTCATTTAATAGCTTTACTGACACAACCACTGTTCACCTGTGAAAACGCAGCATGCAGAAGGAAGGACCAGAAACTTTAAAGAATACCATGGAAACTCATGCTTCTAATTTTCTCATAACTTGTGCTCCTAATATTTTAATGAACCATTCAGACAAGAAAGTACCTAAATACATGTTTAATGCTGCTCTGAGAAATCAGCAGCTTCCCTCACTTGGAGCTTGAATGACTGAGAGTCCAGAGCAGAGCTCTGCTGTGTCTAGGGGCTGGAAAGCCCGCACTGCCCATCCTCAGAGCGCAGCTCCTTTCCCCAGCTCTCGAACAGTTACACCCGGATTACAACTCTACGCAGGCCACGGGTTCTTCAGAGAACTAACCAATTGGTAAGAGCTTTCTGTTGGATCTCTTCCAGATGCCACATGGCCAAGCGACCAAAAGGTTTGCTTCAAAGACAGAAGCAGATGAGCAAAAAACAAGAGCTGCAGGAAAACTCCGAACACGCTTTTCTACTCGGGATACTAGAAACGTAACTGGATTTGGGTTGGGCTCTGTGCAAGCTACACACACAAGCTTCCGTTCACTCTTCCTCCTTCTGGAGGCTCCCCTTTGCATCACAGGGTTCCGTCATGATTTCGGGAGCGTTCAGCACAGGAGCGTGACCCAACACTTCTTTTTGGAACATGCTTTCCAAATCCAAATATAATCACAGTGCCTCAACAAGATTTTAAGCCTATAAGAAAAGCAATATTGAGGAAACAAAGCCATCCCAACATCAACCTAAAAGCCATGAGAAAATAGCCAGACTGGGAAGCTCAGCTGGCTTTACTAATTTGAGAAGACTGTGCGAAAGTAAAAATTAATTTCTGTACAGAGACATAACAATTATATTAAAGAAAACTCAGTTTGTGCTTACAAAGCTGGGGCCTGCATTCCTAGAGCAATCTGCAAGAGTAACAACCTGGGGACGTGGAGAAGCTTCCTTTGCAAGTCGTGCTCTGATCTCCGTTTCGCAGCAACACATTGTCCAGTGAAAGACATTATTTGAAAAATTAATTTTGAAAAACTCCCACCAGCTAGACTAACTCCAGCAATAACATCTAAAGGTTAACGGCCCTGCCGTTTCAGACTTTCCTCACCACTATGCCTTACGATACAAACTCACGCCAGTCATGTACGCCTGGTGTGCAGGCACCCCAGCCTTCTACCAGGCTTTCCAACGGAGCTCCAAGTCCCCCAGGCCTCCACCCTGAGCAAAAAAAAAATCTTTATCGAGGAACCCCCCCCCCCCCTTCCCCATGACAACAGACGGTTTACATTTTATTATCCGCTGAAGATCTGATCAGCTTTGTCTTTCAAGGTGATATCTTCCCCGAGGAACTGATTTCATACTAAAATATTGCAGCGATGTGGTTTCGGGTTTGTTCGAAGTGAAGCCCACTACTCCAATTTCACTGATTCCCAGAGTTACACGAAGATCAGATGTTTATTAACAAGCTTCACTACTATCTGCAGCTCAGACTGAGAGCCAGGAAAACAAAACAAACCCATATACGTGACAAGGGAATTGAGGTTTTCCAAAGAAGGAAGAGAAAGCGTGGTGCCGATAGCAGCAGCCAATTGTACATAATTCAATTTGAAGACATTAAAACTGCCAGATCTATGTTTAATCCTCTGTGAGGCAAAGGTCCAGCAGCTAATGTAATCTGAGAACTGAAGTGTTTGAAAACGTCTCGTTCAGCAACATGGCTGCACAAACTTACTCTCCATTAAAAGTTTTCATCTGCGTCTACTGTGGCCAGAAGCAGCTACCTTTCCCTTTTTTTGTTTGCGTATCATCTGCAAAGAAAGTGATGTTTATGAGAGCCATAAATCTGAAAACACTTCAACATGTTTAACGTTCCTTGATTACTGTGAATTAAGCACACACAGTAACCAAGTTAGGCTAACTGCTGTCCTTCGTGTGACCACCTACCCACCGCATCAGCAAAATCCTGTCACTCGCGGGGAAAGAGCCCGGCAGCTCCAGCACAGACCGCAGGGCACTCTCTGCCCAAGCCCCCACAGAATATCACAGAATCACAGAATAGTAGGGGTTGGCAGGGACCTCTGTGGGTCACCCAGTCCAACCCTCCTGCCGAAGCAGGGTCACCTACAGCAGGCTGCACAGCACCGCGGCCAGGCGGGGCTGGAATATCTCCAGAGAAGGAGACTCCACAACCTCCTTGGGCAGCCTGGGCCAGGGCTCCGTCACCCTCAGAAGGAAGAAGTTCTTCCTCATCTTCAGCTGGAACTTCCTCTGCTCCAGTTTGTGCCCGTTGCCCCTTGTCCTGTCACTGGGCACCACTGGAAAGAGTCTGGCCCCATCCTCCTGACACCCACTCTGCAGATATTTAGAGGCATTTCTAAGGTCCCCTCTCAGCCTTCTCTTCTCCAGGCTGAACAAGCCCAGTTCCCTCAACCTCTCCTCGTAGGGGAGATGCTCCAGTCCCCTCACCATCCTTGTAGCCCTCCGCTGGACTCTCTCCAGTAGCTCACACCAGCACCCACCCCAGTGCCACAAAGATCCAACTTCTCCAAGTATCCTTGCACGGCAGTTGAGATCACTTGACTGGGAAATAACAGAAAACCAAGGCTGTTGAGTAAACCTAAAATGCCTGTGTAATTTAAAACAATTAAATGTTTGAGTATCACGTGTCCCGCTGCAAGCGACAGCGTTGCTACCGTCCTCCTAAAGCGGCGAGCAACAGCGCCGTGCAAGAGCGATGCAGTGAAGCAAAACAACCACACAAAACTGAATATGAAAATGAGCACATCAAATCGGCGCCATTACTTTATATTCTGAGAGCGACTCCATCCTTTAAAATACGGAGACTGTTTCTGTTGGGTGTATCTCCTTCGGGCGTACTTACTAAGTACTTACTTACGTACGTACTAAGAACGCTGAACGCAGACAGCTCCAAGCCTACAAGACCTGCCGGCATGGAGCAGCGCGTGGCTGTGCCACAGGAGTGGTTCCGTGACAGACTTTACTCCGCTTTTCGTATTGGTTTCTAGACTAATAATTGGTTTCTCCAGATTTTAAAGCCCCAGCCCAGACTGAGTGCTCGGGGAGAAGTTCACAGCCGAAGTATTTCCCGCGTACGACCGCGCGCTGCAGGCACCTCCCTGTAGGCTGCGAATGCTTACAGACGTGCAGGAAACCGCAAGGCTTGCCGAGGAGCCTTCTTCCCTTGCACACGAGCCACAGCCTGTGCTGCCAGCAGCTACTTTATCATGCACCACGACAGAGCTCTTCGTCCCTGTAGCTGTCCAGAAGCAGCACTGTTAGAATTTAAGAATCCGTATGGCTTTCAACCGATTTCAACACATTCACTTGCAATCAACAGTTATTTCCCTGCCTGGAGGTGGTATTTTTCTTTGACGACCTAGCATTTAGCAAGCAGCAGATTACTACGAGAAAGACACTACAGATCAGTGCGCGTCACCCTTTTGCTTCCCAGGAAATGTAGCAGAACTGCACAAGCTGTTAGGTGGATTCAAAGTCCTGCAATCGATGTGCGGCTTCCCTAGCCCCCGGGAAAGCTGCATCGCTTACCTTCATTTCACCCTTTGGGAAATGAGAATTGACAGAGCTACCCACACAAGCAGAGGCAATGATTTAAACCGCCTGCATCGGTCTGTCAAAGATTATGACGCCTCTTTTAAACATGGGAAACAACCTTTTGATCATCACACGTGCACAGTAAATGTTTTGGTAATTCTGCTCCTTCTCTGGGCTATGAACCCACTGAACTGAAAATGGGGCTAGGTTTTTTTAAAAGCATCATTTTCTGGAAGAAAAGGTTTACAAATGGAAGTTAAGTAACACGCAACTAGCAAACTGCTTGAGAATCTGACAACACGCACAACTGGAGCTGCGTCAGCACGTCCACGGCAAACCATTAAAAAGAGGGGTTGGCAGCGTGCGTGCGGGAAGCAGGACCGGGAGGCTACGGAGCAGCCTCGGCCACAGGAAGGAAACCTGATTTTTCAGCTAACCGGCAGCTTACATTTGTATCAAGCGTGCTGAGGGAATTTAGAGGCACGCTGACTGCCAAACACGCCCGAGAAGCCGAGACAGGCCCTCCCCTGGCAGTACCGAACCGGCCCCGCGAGCCACAGGCACCCGCGCCGCTGCCGGGCTGCACCCAGGGCAGCCGCACGCCAGGCGTCCTGCGCAGGCCGGCGTGGCCAGCTTCACAAACCCCAGCTTTAGGAAGGCATGCAAATACCGGAGCGTACAAGTACCGGATTTAAAAAAATACATATATTTTTATATTTCTGTGTGTATATAAGCACACATACATTTATATAGTACATATAAAAATTGAATTTACTGTAATAATAATTTTCACTCCCTTGACTTTTCACAATAAAAGGAGCCAGTTGAAACCACATGATGATGACTATGTGCTTTACGTAACTTCAGAGTTCAAAAGTGACCACATACCCATTCTAAGCTCCAAACGGTGTTTACAGCTGCCGTTGTACCCAGGGGAACTGGTACAGCTCAGCGGAAACCAAGCAGTCAGACTCCGCAGTGCCCGACACATCCGAGAGGGCCAAAGGTTCTGACGGCCATCTGGAGGCCGCTGTGCACATCTGGAGAACGCTCATGCTTGGGAAACCGCTGCACGCGTATCTACACACACGCTACTGTGAAACTGGTTTGGAAAAGCCCTCAAAACACAAAGCACGTGGAAAGAAAATGCCAGTGTACCTAAAGACAGGAAGCTTTAAATGCATCTTCCCCATTTCTCCATTTTGTACGTCTCACCCGAAGATTATCACACCATTTCTCTTTTCAGACGACACAAACAAGCGGCAGCAACCTGCACATCTGGCCAGAGTCGGCACCACTCCCTCTTCAGCTCTAGTCCCCACGGCTGCGTATTTTACCCCTCCAAGTTCTAACAGATAAAGCATCTTACATGGACACTAATAAAAACTGCATCCCAAATTTTCTTCTTCATGGCTAACGGGGGGCTTCCTCAAGCCGGACCAAGCGTTGCGGCTGAGCCAAGCGCCTCACGAAACACGAAAGCCAAGCTCAGGAATCTGTAACAAAGTGACAGGCTTCCTGCTGCTCCACTCGCACACCTCAACCTCTGCCTCCCTTGCTGGCTCTTTGATCACCCTCAAGTCTTTGATGAAGAACGTTAAATGAGTTGACAATGCCTGTTACTCAGTCGTTTTCAGTTTTCTTTTAAAAAGCACTGGCTATTTTGTTGCATTGAAGCCCTGAAGTAATTTAAGCAAGCAGTCTGTGGGAAGCACTAGTGCTGTTGGTGTCTTAATTGGAATCCAGTGTCTACAGGCAGCACCAAATTAAATATATTTTCACTGAGCTCCCAAAAAGAAAAAATAAAAAAAAAAAAATCAAAAGAGCATTCAGTAGTAAAGTCTGATTATAAAGGAGAAGACATCTTTGTGGACTTCTGAAGAGCTAAACCCACGGGGAGAGCCCCTCCGTTTCACGCCGAATCCTGGAGGCAGCAGCAGCAGCAGCCTCGTGCCGTCCACGGCCGGCTGATCGCAGCGGGCACGGCTGAGAGCTCACCCACTGACCAAGGCCAAAGCCAGGCAAAACTGCTTGCATCAGGCACCTCGTGACCCGCCAGCAAACCAACCTGTTTGTCAGAAACATCCTCCACGTCCCAGCGACGCAGCAGCGGGCGAGCTGCCCGCGCTCTCCAGTGTCCGAATACACGTCGCCTGATTCATAATGCTGCTTGGAGGATTACAAAATAAAATTATTTAAGTTACTTTTCTTGACTGAGATTAATTATCTGTACTACACCAGCCTCTGGCAAAATCTTGTCATGAAGTATCAATTACAACTAATTGAATTCTCAGTAAAGATGAATTTAATTGAGGAAGAGAACAAGGCAGATTTCAATATTATCTAATTTTCAGGTATGCAATGCTCCAGTGCTTGGCTAGGAAAATAAAAAAGTTAGAGGTGAATGAAGTGTGACATAATTTCTTTAGGAAAAAATGCTTACATTAACAGGTCATAAATCAGGTTAATTTTATGCATTTGTTCTATGAATGCAGCAGCCAAAAATCACTACAGGCCCAAGAGCATAGAAAGAACATAAAAAACCAAAACAAAACCCACAAAGCAGTCGAATGGGCGTGGAAACACAAGCACCTGCTTGAAACACCAGAAAACAGAAAGGGGTATCTTTTTCATGCAAAACACCTTGTGTACAAATTTTCTCTTGGACACAGAAAGTAAAGGTAACAATAGGAAGAAACGGCCTTGGGTTAGCTGAAATTTCAGCTTCCCAGCTTGTTTAGAAAATACAGATTAGTATTTTGAAATTTTCTAAAATCTCATCCCCAGCTCCAAGGGGAAAACAGCAACACATTTCACAGAAACGAGCAAGGCGAAGCATGACCCGCAGATGCGGATGCTAGCTGAGCACCCGGCAGGCAGCCACGCTAGGCAGGGTCTCCGAAACCCCCCGCCTCTACCAGCACCCCGACTGCACCCAGGCTGCCTTCACCGAGCGCCCAAACGTTTGCTGCACAGTTACTACGCAGACCAAAACATGTTAGCTGTAGAGCTACTCTCTCCTTCTGACCCTGCAGCGTTCTGTTGTGGAAAACAAAAATAACTCGCTCTGACTGAGTCCTTGGCATCCCCAGGAAGGTCCCCAAAGTGTCTTTTCGGGGTCAGTAAATAAACATCTGTGTGACAGGGTGGAAGCTGGATGGCAGCAGGACTGAGTCATAAAAGGTCAAGCAGTGGCAGAGAGCAGGAGGCTGAATTGGATCCAGGAAAAACTCCCACTGAACTCATGAGATGCTGTTTCTCCTTGTGGGTTGACTCAGTTAAGTTCTGTCTCCTCTGTATCTATCCATTTTCACCAGCTCATCAGAACCAGTGATGCCTACAGAAAGGGTGGAGAGGGGCTTTTCACAAGGGTGTGCAGTGATAGGACGAGGGGGAACGGCTCTAAACTAAAAGAGGGAAGAGTTAGATTAGACATTAGGAAGAAATTCTTCCCCATGAGGGTGGTAAAACACTGGCCCAGGCTGCCCAGAGAAGCTGTGGCTGCCCCCTCCCTGGCAGGGTTCAAGGCCAGGTTGGAAGGAGCTCTGAGCACCCTGGGCTGGTGGAAGGGGTCCCTGCTCATGGCAGGGGGGCTGGAACCAGATGAGCTTTAAGGTCCCTTCCAACCCAAACCATTCTGTGATTCCACACCCCGGCGTCAGTTAGGACCCAGCCCCTGCAAGCCCTGAGCTCCCTACCTGACCCACAGAGGGGATCGTGTCCACGCCAGGGCCTCCTCTCAGAATGCCAGGCAGGGCGTCCTTCAGCAGGCCACAGAGGAGGGGAGGGGGGAGAAAACCCCAGCCTCTGCTCAGCTGAGTCACATTGAGCTGTTACTGCTGCAGATGACTCAGACCCGCTGTGCAGCTGCGTTCGCTCACAGAGCCCCCACCCAGCACCCGCTGTGCACACTCGGTGAGGTTAGCACAACACGTGAAACATCCCTGCGCGGGACAGAAAACGGTCCTCGAGCCCAATGCCCTGCAAATACAGGTGCGGGACCCTCCGCTGGACTACAGTTAACTCAGCAGAGGTAGAACAGCAACACTGGAATTTCTGCTGAATTGCTGTTTTCACAGAATCACAGAATAGTAGGGGTTGGCAGGGACCTCTGTGGGTCACCCAGCCCAGCCCCCTGCCCAAGCAGGGTCACCCAGAGCAGGCTGCACAGCACCGCGGCCAGGCGGGGCTGGAATATCTCCAGAGAAGGAGACTCCACAGCCTCCTTGGGCAGCCTGGGCCAGGGCTCCGTCACCCTCAGAGGGAAGAAGTTCTTCCTCATGTTCAGCTGGAGCTTCCTCTGCTTCAGTTTGTGCCCGTTGCCCCTTGTCCTGTCACTGGGCACCACTGGAAAGAGTCTGGCCCCGTCCTCCTGACCCCCACCCTGCAGATATTTAGAGGCATTTATGAGGTCCCAAGTAGCGCTGTGTGCTTGTCTTGTTCTTACACTCCTTTCTACGTCAGCAGCAGCTCTCTGACAGCAGGGTGTCCAACACCCCGCACGGCTGCTCGTGTTCTGCTCGCACACGCGCCTTCCCTGGAACACCTGCACCTTCAGAAAGGCAGAGGCAGACCAAACGACACAAGCAAACCATTGCATTTATGATAATAATTACAAAATCTATAACAGCATTGACTGCAGGGCATGCTGGCACATCTATCCATTTTGCCATTTCACATGATCCAATACCTCTCCATTGCCAGCGTTAACAGTGTGCGACAGTAAATACAGATGGCTTCTGCCTTTGTTTTCATCTGCAGCTTCCCCTCATGAAATAGGGCACATTTGTAACGACTGACTCGCTGCACGAGCTGTGACACAGGCTGCAGCGGAGCTCCCTCTAGCCACCACTTCAGAAACCATTCAGCTACTGTAAAACCTCGAACAATTCCGTCACCGCTCGCAACCCTGGCCCCGGGGTGCAGACGCTCGGGTGGCTGGCTCTGGGTTTCCATCCTCTGCCAGCTGCCTGCTCCGCTTCGGTATTTGAGGTGAAAAAGCACTTAGTGCTGCACTTCAGAACGGTGGGTTTGGGAAATCGGTGTCACGTACCCCGAGCGGCACCCTCTGCAAGCTGCGGGTCAGGAGGTCTGGAGGGGACTCAGGCTCTCCACCGGCGTACCGAGCAGCCAAGTCCCTGCCTCTTGACCTCTCTGAGTCACCTTCAACGCTACGAGCGCTGCTTCGTGCCGATCAGCAGGCGACGTTCTGCCAGCCCCCGGCCCCTGCTCCAGCCAGGAGCTTCCTTGGCCGTCAACTGAAGCTCTTTTCAGTGGTGCCCAGTGACAGGACAAGGGGCAATGGGCACAAACTGAGGCACAGGAAGCTCCAGCTGAACAGGAGGAAGAACTTCTTCCCTCTGAGGGTGACGGAGCCCTGGCCCAGGCTGCCCAGGGAGGCTGTGGAGTCTCCTTCTCTGGAGATATTCCAGCCCCACCTGGACAAGGTCCTGTGCAGCCTGCTGTGGGTGACCCTGCTTCGGCAGGAGGGTTGGGCTGGGTGACCCACAGAGGTCCCTTCCAACCCCTACTATTCTGTGATTCTGTGAAATTCATTACGCCTCTTGAGCTGCCTGAACTTGCGGTAATCCATACGCAACCACATAGCTGGTGGAACAGCAAAGGGAAGATTTTAAAACCTTGATTTCAGTCATGCTTCAGATCTACGCCCCGCTACATTATTCAGGCGATTATTTCTTCTCCTCATGCCGTACAATATCTCGCTTCAGCTAGCTCGAGTTATTTCAAAGTCTGCTTTCGGAGACGAGTCTCTAATTTGTCACAGCTGAAGAGTTTTCTGCTCCATCTAGCGGTGCACACAAATCCACGCTGTTCAAGCACCAAGCGTCGGCACACGCTGCTCCGAGCTGCTCCGCTGACGTCCCGCAATCGGTTACAGAGCGGATATAACACCTCTGCAGAAAATCACAGCAAGCCGGTAGCCGCTGGGCAAAACTGAACTCTCACAAACCTATTTCAGGAAAAAGTACACCAAAGAATGTCAGAGCTGAACATGTTTGCAAAGGAGGACTCCACGTTGCGGAAGGATAAACAAAATACCTCGACCCCAGTAAGTGCCTACAGGGGCCAAAGGAGAAATTCCCTAACTGAATTCCTCCAAGGCGGCAGCTTTTCTTCAGTCCTTTGAGTTCCCGAATGAAGAAATTTGGTCTATAAAAATATGAAAAATGTCCTTTCTACCCCACCTTCCACACTAGAACGCACAAGAAGACAGTCTTCACTGCTCACAAAACCAGCGCAAATTCATCTAGCAATCAAGAGCAGGAGGAAATTTTTCTGCTGGTACCCTTCCCTGTTTTGTAATAATCTGCAGCATTTAGGTCATCTGCTTTGAAACTCTGGTTAACTGCAAGAGAAGCCCTTCTAGGCTCTGGTGCTAAACCCTGCGATTCCCAGCATGTTTTATTTAGTCAGCCATGATTTATTTAAATAGGACAATGTTTACTTCCGCGGTTTTGACTTGCACTGCATCAGAGAAGGTCAGCTGCTCTGACTGCTCCACGCAGAGCAAGCGCCATGATTTGATGATGCTATGGATACCAGCTCCAATTGTTCCAAATGCCAGCGACTTCTAATGACACTATTTTCCCTTAATTGGAAAACTACTGGATGGCAAACAACCAATGACAGGGTCCTGTTACAGCTAATAACACTGGTGGGTCTTTGACTTCATTTTCTCCTGAGACACATCATTAGCCATCGCCACACTCCGGATAATCAGCTGCTGTCTGTTCAAGGCAAAAGGGCTGGCATCTAGAGCTGGTGGCTTTAATTTTCGTGTTTAAGCAGTAGTCCTTCTTCTTTGTTTTCCTTTACACAAATATATAATAGTTATTGAAAGATTGGGCAAATCCTACCCTATGGGTGAGAATAATTACAGTGCTTCAGTTCAGGACACTGAGTAGAGAGAGTTAATTGCCGTTTACATTTGGGAGGGAGATAAGCAAGTCAAAATATCAGAAATTCCTACTGTTTCTGTCTTTGGGAAGCAACTCTGAGCAGCTCTTCATGACAGCAGTAAGAGGCCAAACCTGTCAGCGACATTCACCCCTTTCGATGTTTTGCCCTGCCCAGTACACATCAGAGCACTCGCAGGGACACACAAAACTGCTGTAATCCACTACACAGTTTTTGCACACATAGTTTTCAAATTTGACAGTGGGAATGAAAGTACTTCCTATATATTGTAATGTGAAGTGATTAAGAAAGAGATGAAACTAAGGAACCTGCAATACCAAGTAACAGAAGCAGCCATGTGTCGTCTACGGTCTGCTGCCAGATTAAAGGATGCAGGCAAACTGTTACAGCATCATGAAGGCAGATGAGCCCTCTGCAAGCAACTCCTTCCTTAGGCCTTGGACACTTCACAGGCACACCTAAGGCAAGCACAAGAAAACATTTAACAGGAAAAATAATATTGGTAAAATGCTAAGAAACAGTAGAGCACATCTAACTGAAAAGCAAATAACCTGTATTCTGTTTTTTATACGGACTCCTTCTGGATCATACAAAAGCACGTTATCCAGGATGAGAATGAGCCCTGCGCTACCTTCACAGTTCTTCCCCTTCTTGATCCTGATGATTCTCCTTTTATCCCATCCTCAAAGCCACATACAATTACAAATGAATATCAGCTTTTCACCCTACACCGAACCACCTCTGCCTTTAGCTGAGCTCCAGACAGTATGGAGTAATATTTCACTTAGGATAGCAACAACAGACTTAGGAGCCTTTTTTTTTTTTTTTTTTTTTGATTCCTTTTCCTCCCAGTCAGTTTTAATTTCTTGCTAGTGTCAGGCTGGTAAATGCCACTTCACAGAAACTCTGTCTCCTGGTATATCGGCTTGGGCTGTTTAAGCTTGGAAGATGCAACCAGCAGAAATCCTCCAGTTACTGTAGAGTCACAAGATGTGTCTGGAAAGATGTAATCACCAAAGCGCCTTTTGGGCAGTGGTAGCCTGGACTCTGTCCCGAGACACCCACGGACACGTTCACACGTCTCTGGTTGTGGTTACAGGACCATTCAATCACAAGGTCACTCCTGTACCAACAATCTTGTGCGCAGCTTCGAGAAAAACATTTTCATCAATTAGGTGACAGAAGTACATGAGTAATGGTCTCATACTTTTGCTAATGCTTAACACAAGACTTTCACAAACACAAACTAAATTAGAAGACAGACCTCAAAGAAGCTCAGCACTGTAATCACTCACAGCTAGAGTATCTGCTGGAACAACATAACTGTGCTGGCTCCTCAGCACAAGCAAAAAGCAAAGAAAGCGTGGTCTACATAGTCTCATTCATGAAATGTCCTGTTGGTGTTTGCCCAGCCTTGGAACAAACTTCCAGGACTGTCAGCAGTAAAACCTGCCTAACACAGACCATGAGCAACAGCTCCCCTCCCGCCCCGTGTCCTCCACACCTGGGGGAGAAGAAATCACGTTACTTTGTACCCTTCATACACATGACCGTGTACATACATTAACAAAACTCACAGTACACTTAAAGACTTATGGTACTGTTTATTTTAGTTGTAAATAAACTGTGCATTTTACGTATTTGTTTACAGTTTGCGTGTGTTTTAAATAGTGGACACAAGGAAGAGAGTTGTAGAAAAGCACAGAGAGGAGATTACCAGGCATTGATGGCAAAAACGTACGGCTGCGCCATTCTGAGTAACTGAACCTTGACATGAACCAGAATCCTACGGCATCCATGCAAGTGTCAGTCCCATACACACCAGTAAGAGAGGAGAGGAGAGACGGGCTATGCAGGGGTAGCACTGCCTGCACACTTAGCGACCCCGAGCTTCTCTGTTATCTTGAAGACGGACTACTAGACCCCGAAGGCGGACAGCAGAACTGGTGCAGGACATTATCTTCCCTGCCAAGGAAGAGGAGAGGCAAGAAAGAAAAAAGACAGAGGAACAGAATCATAGGGAACAGCATTAGGAAAACGAAGCTTGAGAGTTTTTTTGGTTTTGTTTTTACATCCACAAATAGTGTAACTTGTTTGTAAGTACCATGCAATTCACCCATTTCAGTCTCAGATGCAGGACTTTCAGCCCAATGAAGAACAAACAGATGAGCCTAGGCCAACACTTACAGAGCTCAGCTCTGAGGCAAAAGCTGTTTTGAAAGTGCATTTTCGGTTTTTCCCATAAGAAAAATTATATTAAGTAATCATGTACATACCCAGCCTACTGTGGCCACAGCTCCTTTATTTTTAACATCTTTAAAAGAAACTTGCCACAGGTATTTTCATTGCCCATACTCCACTGAAAATGCAGAACAGATGCATTCCCCTTCTGCTGGTGATTTACATACAGATGATTAACAGATCTGCACTTTACTCCTCCCCCCACCTTCTTTTAAAGTAGAAGGAAGAACTCTGTTTGCATGCGGAGTTGCCAGCATCATGAACGGTGCTACAAACCAGGAGGCACGAAGGCGATTAAAGCAGCAGCTCGGAATACCTACATCTGTAATGCTAGAACGTGCTGTATGGCGGGTGGAGGGAGGGGTGCCGGCTCAGCAGGACGCTTGTACGAGGGCACTTCTTTATCAGTAACACAACCACGAGCGGGCATTTCCTTTAAACTAAATAACAAGCTAAAGGAGGAGGATGGAAAGGAACACAATGAAGGAAGCAAAACAAGAAAATCCAAAAACAAACAGCAAATTTCATGGTTTCCTGCCAACGCCTGACTGTCTGCAAACAGCTTGCTGCGGATGAACACCATCCACCATTTTCACATCGCTAGGTCACGTAGGCATCATGCGGAAAATTACAAGTATGACTATAATTATGCCAGCTTTCCTTTGCCAGAGGGTTTGAACACAGATGCCTTACACAATCATCCGAACCTCACACTGGCTTAGCACAGAGTATGCGGTCTGGTCAGAGTTTGGATCCGTTTTGCTGTGTTCACCTGCATATTGCATGCTTGTTGCAATGTGTTGGCTGGCCTGAGCGACCTTGCTTTCACTCCTTTGCTCAATTTGAAAAAATATTGTCAAGCTTTTAAATCTCTGCATATTATAAAGAGAGGCTGCAGTGCTTAAACGTGCTAAGTTACACAGCTAGACAATTGCTATTCAGTTAGAAATAAGATTCCTATTCAACTTTTTTTTTTTGGCAGAAAACGTCGATAAACAGTCGTATCAATAGTACAAAGGATTCTGAAGTACAGCTCCTGAGCTACAGCTTCACCTGTGACTAACCATTAACTGGAAAACTGCCACGGGACTGAGGAGTCTGCTGCGTGTTGTGGGGATGTCTTTACAGACGCCTGTACGAAAGACACGTGAAATACCTGCTCCGTGTCTAAGCCTGGGAAGCAGCAGGGCGCCCATCAGTGCAAAAAGTAAACCAAGAGCTGCAAAGAACCAAATTTATCTGCCAACAGATACCTGTCACTTTCAGGAATCTAAGCAAAAAAATTCCCAGTTTTCTCCGAGTGTGCCTAGTGTGCAAGAACTCCCACCATGGAGAACTTCTGAAAAACCAAACTACTCTGATACAACATAGAAGCATCTGTCAGCTAGACATCGCTGTTTGTTAAGCTTCTGTGTTAACCAGTTACGGTAACCAAATAGCTACAATGCCTACCAGCAGCTCAGACAAAAAGAAACAGCACAATCAGTCCTTCTGTCACCTTCCATACAGTGGTTGGTTGCACGTAAGCCAACATTACCTGGTGAAACAAAGATTTCACATTAAAATTTCACATACGTACAGTATTTTCAGAATAATGTTTTTACCTCCCAGAGGTGCTGATTAAACATTAAGCAGGCAGAGACTGCAAGAAAATGATGGGATTTCTTTGGTACTATAACATCCTTTGCATTATCTTTTTGTTTTCACAGGTATCACTGGGGAAAAAAAAAAGAAAAGAAAAATCTCTAGCTTCAAGATTTTGAAAATGGTCTTCGGACAAGATAAGGGCATCTAATTTAATATTAGATGGATGGAAGGTAATGTGGATGGAGAAAGGAACGAGTGAGAGCCAACATTTCATGCAAATCTGAACAGAGAAATCATAATTATGAATAAACACATCAGATGGAAAGATGCTTAGACACTAGTGGTAAGCAAATCTGTCCAGAGTTGCAGTTGCCTGTATCAGCCTGCGACACATCCATATGAAGAATACAGATATGAATAAGACTCTCTAGTCTCAAGCATGGGCACCCTTCGACACCACCCCTCCCTGTGCGGAGCCATTCCGACAGCCACTGCTGCTGCAACCCTCACAGAATCACAGAACCCCAGCATGGCAGGGGTTGGCAGGGCCCTCTGTGGGTCACCCAGCCCAACCCCCTGCCCAAGCAGGGTCACCCACAGCAGGCTGCACAGCACCGCGTCCAGGCGGGGCTGGAATATCTCCAGAGAAGGAGACTCCACAGCCTCCCTGGGCAGCCTGGGCCAGGGCTCCGTCACCCTCAGAGGGAAGAAGTTCTTCCTCGGGTTCAGCTGGAGCTTCCTCTGCTTCAGTTTGTGCCCGTTGCCCCTTGTCCTGTCGCTGGGCACCACTGGAAAGAGTCTGGCTCCGTCCTCCTGACACCCACCCTTATTTAGAAGCATTTCTAAGGTCCCCTCTCAGCCTTCTCTTCTCCAGGCTGAACAAGCCCAGCTCCCTCAGCCTCTCCTCGTAGGAGAGATGCTCCAGTCCCCTCACCATCCTAACAGAATCACCACACAGAAGCTTGAATGGCTGACAGCTACCCCAGCATCAGGGCTACGGGGCACTAAACCAAAGCAAAACAAGACTACGCAGACCCAGGCCCCTCTGGAAGCCTCTCCAGGGCCGTCGGCTTTGCTTTGCCCTTCGCACCAGACGTTAGAGCCTGTATCCAAACGATCACTGACGCAAGCAGAGCACCTCGCGGAACCTGCAGCTTCCAACTAGAGGACGTTGCTTTTACGGCTCTGCTTTGGGAGGCACCCAGGGACAGGGACTCCAAGGCGGCAGGCTGCAGACATTGCTGGTTGTTTTGTTGTTGTTGTTTTAATTTCCAAACAAAAATAAATCACAAAGAGCAAAGACAGGAGGCATATGGGATAACTGGACCACGGACAAATGACTAGGTGGGAGTACATTATATGCTTAGGCTTCCTAAGACTTGTCTTATACTAGGGAAATGCAAGATCACTTGCATTATTTCTGTCTATTCTGAACATTGTAAAACGAGCAAGGGATTACTGCAATAGCTGCAGTTATTAAAAATGCATTATTTCCCTATTAACAATTCAAAACAGATGCCAAAGATCATCTTGACTAGAAATAAAACTGCTGGAGTGAATAAAACATCCAGCAATTAGCTAACAGCAAATCAGAGATGCTCCAGATTTCACTGTGGTGCATTCATTAATTGCTCTTTCAGAGCAAATTTAATTTTTAATTCTGGGCTACAAAATTAATCCCACTGCGTATTTTCTAAATAAAGCCTCAAAACTGAAGTTTAGAATGAAGCATCCGTTTTTGTTAGTTTTGTTTCTAATGATTTCTATTCATAAACTGATAAATGGGAAGACTAAAAGCTACATTTAATACTAATAGAGATATGTGGAAACGCAAAGCCCGATCTTGTTCGTGCACTAGTAGCTGCTTTTCACCCACAGCAACAGGACTCCCATTTGCAAAACCAGGTGCGTGATTTGTACCTGGCTAACATCGCAGATGTAGTGAGGACAAGTTGTAACCATCAGTTTGGATCCAACAGCTGCAGCAATTTAACTCCTGGGTAAACCAAGCAAATTCCTGACACAAGGAGCACTGTAACGTTCTGGCTCTAACACCCCACCACGTTTTTGTGCAGGGTACTACCTGGAACGGCTCTAACACCACTGTATAATTTCACACTAAATTCTGCAGGATGAACTTGTGGCTCTTTTCTTCTTCCCAAGAAGAGAGCTTCGAGATCACAGGATACTTTGTGTTCAGAGGGACTGCTGGAGGTACCTGTAGCCCAGTCCCGTGCTCAAAGCAGGGCTAATTACAGAATCACAGCATGGTGGGGGTTGGCAGGGACCTCTGTGGGTCACCCAGCCCAACCCCCTGCCCAAGCAGGGTCACCCAGAGCAGGCTGCACAGCACCGCGTCCAGGCGGGGCTGGAATATCTCCAGAGAAGGAGACTCCACAGCCTCCCTGGGCAGCCTGGGCCAGGGCTCCGTCACCCTCAGAGGGAAGAAGTTCTTCCTCGGGTTCAGCTGGAGCTTCCTCTGCTTCAGTTTGTGCCCATTGCCCCTTGTCCTGTCGCTGGGCACCACTGGAAAGAGTCTGGCCCCGTCCTCCTGACCCCCACCCTGCAGATATTTGTAAGCATGACATCCAGTCGCCCAGGGCTGCGTCCAGCTGAACCGAGCGTTGCTGCAGGCAGAGGTACCACCTCCTCTCCTGGCCTCTGTTCCAGTGCTCCAGCCACACTCCTGGTGAAATTCCCCTTTCTCCCCTGCCTTGTATCTAACTGGAATTTTCCTCACCGCACTCTGGCTCTGTTGCCTCTTGTCGTAGGCTCTCCTAGAAGAGGCTGGCTGCTCCTTTCCCATACTTGCCTGTTAAGGAGTTGAAGACAGCATCAGCCCTGAGACTTCTCCAGGCTGAAGAGCCCCTGCTCTCCCAGCCTCTCCGCACTCGCCATGTGCTCTGGCCCCCAGAGAACTTGGTGGCCCTTTGCTGGACTCACTCCAGTATCCCGATGCCTTTCAACAAGCCAGAGACCCCCGAGGGGGTTTCACAAGCGGTGACCGCGGGGAGGGAACGCCGCCCTCAGCCTGTCGGCCTCTCTTGCTCAGACAGGGTGGTTGGTCGTGTCTGCCCCAGACCACTCTGCCAGCTCGTCAGCGCCGCTTGCCAAAGCTCGTCTTACACCGCGCTAACTTGTGTGTCGGGCTGGGGGGAAGAGGCGAGAGGAGCACCCCTGAACTCCCTGCTCTGCTCCCTGGTAGTCAAACAGGAGGACAGCACGGCTCACGTGCGCTGGCGGCCCTAGGCTGGCTAGCGGGGAAGGCGGTGGGCGAGCGGCAGAGCACACGACGTTTGCCGGCAGCCAGGGACTGAGCCATCGACTGCTCCATTACCGTTAGGTGAGTAGGGGCAACACCACCATACTACGAGTTGTTGGAAGTTCCCGTACCTCCACCGATTCTAGCTGAGTTACGGTTGTATACGGACACACAGTTGGAGAATTTGAGACCTAAACTTGCTTGAGAGCAAACAAGGTCAGTGATGACCTCCTTCACACACCCCAATCCTCCAACAGAAGCTAAAGGTCTCGTGGTCTGTGTTTGGGCAGTATCCAAAGCTATACGTTGTTTGACACGTTAGCACTGAAAATCGTACACGCTTTACAGCTCCAGCCACACTTAGGGCACTGATCTTTTTACTGCACACAGACAGAAAGAAAAAAAAGCTAGAGAAGTTTAGGATTTTTTTAAGCACAAAGTTATGCTTTTGTAAGTTTTAATTCCAGAAAAAAATACCACCAATAAAAATAATAACCTACGTGGAACAAGATATTGAAACATTCAAGAAACAACTGGCTTTCCCATCAACATCCTTATAGGAAGATCTCTAACAAGTCCTTAAAATTATAAACTAAGGACAAAGCAAAAATAAAAACCTAGTTAAAAAGCAAGTGGGGAATCTAACAGTGTTCAGGCCCTGCTCCTCACTGCAGGAAAAGGAAGTTGTCTCACAACTCGACCACGGATTTGCTACCACCAAATAAAACTGAGATTTCTGATGGGAGAAAAAAAACTCCAAACATACAAACTGATGCTGCAAGATGAAACAACAAGATGGATCCAAACATGCATGGTTAGAGATAACAAAGAGATGAAAGATTCAAAACAGAAATATGTTTATGCATTTACAGATTTAGGATTCATTGTTTGGTTTTGTCTTTCCTTATTACCACTGCAAAATGATTTGATTTTTCAGCACCAGACTTCCAATATTTTGATATTAATATTATTCATGAGCTGGCAATTATCATTAAGCTAATGACTAATAATAAAAGTAAAAACTAAAGACAATTTTTTCATGACATGCACAATTCCTTAACAGTTTTCACATTTCTAATTTCTCAGACTAGCTGTCCTTTGGTGCTTCTGTAAGCTGACTGTTAAACACTGGTACTGACCATGAATTGTACTGAGATGCGCAATTACTTCTCTCCACATTTCATCAAAGAGAACTTGGAAATCACATAGTAAAGACATCTATGTTAAATGAAGCGTTACGAGCCAGAAAACCTGTATTTTTGACATATTCAGGGCAGGCTCTGGTTGGCATCAAGGCCCTGCATCTGTTTAAAACCCCCTCCCTGCCTTTCAAATCCACAGGCGGTGCTGGGCCGTTGGCAGTCCATGCCACCGCACCTGGCTTACCTCACACGCTGTCAGGAAATATTCAGGGGTTAAAAAAAAAAACATTGCTCAGAACATCAGTATCCTACATAAATTGTATAAACATTTCTACAACTAGCTGCTTCGAGCTTTCGAAGCGTCTAGGGGGATGGCCCTCAAAGCTCATGCAGCTCATTGCACTGCAGGACTCCAGAGTGCCCGAGAGAAGTGAACAGAACCACCCTAGGAGATGTTAAAAATGTTCAGTCTGCTTTTCTGATACTCTTTTTTTTTTTCTTTTCAGACTTCAACTACTATTCCTTTTCTTACGTCAGCTCGTAACATTAGCTCTCTCTTCACAAACCACACGTGGGCGGAGCAGCTCTACTCTTACCTGTACTCTGAGTGTGTGGCAGGGACAGCTAGCTGGGTATGGTACAATGGAGCTGGGCAGCAAAACTGGTGCAGAGTATTTAAAGACCTACGACACAAGGAAAAACACAAAGTCAAAACACCAAGTGTTTAGAAAGGGGCTTTTCTGAGGGAAGAGCAGGCGCTAATAGGTATATTTGAAACTCATGATAACTTTGAATGAAATTTGACGTACAGCTGTCAATTCTGAATCCCAGGAAGTAAAGAGGGAAATAGTCCCATGGTTTAAATATACACATCAAGAATGGCAGTGATGAGCTGTTGCAATGAAGAATCGAGGTTTTGTTGTAAGATCAAGATAAAATGCCAATTTAAGACTTTGGTTTTGCCTTGCTATGCGGAACCGAGGCAAAAGCTAAACACTGAGGGTTAAAATTCCTATGGAAATGAAGCGTGTTACTCTGCACCAGTCAGGCTGCTTCTTTGCGAATGGAATTACAAACACAGTGCTGACACATGAGGAGGAATAATGCAATGAATATGGACATAAGCTTTGCAATATGCCACTTCTTAATTTGAAAGGCGAAGTTTCACTCAAGTTTTAAACAAGATTCTGAAATGTGCAATACTAATTCATCTGCTATCGTTTGTTCAAAGCATGGCAAAATAAAAAAAGCTTCACAGCACAATAAGCCACTCTGTACCTCAGATCATTATGTTTGTACCGTTCCATTAAAAACACAGAAGAGCTGCAAAACAAGACAAGGGACTGTATCTGAAGCAAAGCTTAGAAAATCTTTAAGCAACGCATCGTCCACTTCCCAGCATTTTTGATGTTTATGCCAGGAAACACGAAACAAGGTTTAGCACAGTAAGTCCTCCATGGTAAAACCACCTAATCAAATTTCTTAAGACGCAGCATTCTTCTAGGAAATCATAAAAAAATGAATCAATATTTCCTAGCTCTTACAATGTGCGCACAGGGAAGAAGCAGCCATTAAACTGAAAATCCTCCCTGAAGTTGTAAGCACCCAAACTGACCATCAAACAGAGAACGTGCATGTGTACGTACAGGCGCCTTTTTTCAGCCCCTCCTCTTTCGCTTGGCATCTTGACAAACGTTTCAGGAGACGGACTGTGATTCTTCTGCATCCCTGAGGCTTAAAGTGAATCCTGGCAGGTCACTTTCTTATAAGATCAGAGCGGTTCAGCAAAAAAAGTCAGTCTTTGCTCAGAGCGGCGTCAGTTACTACGCCTTGTTAAACGCCGCGAGCCAGCCGGTTCCGATTTCTGCTGCCAGCAGTGTGTCAGCAACCGCACGGCCACGGTGCGTTGGATGTTCTGTTTAAAGACAGCAACTGATGCTAACTCCTGTAAAGTACTTGAGCTTTCGGAGACAGCAGCGCAACCCAATTCAGTCACGGGGCAGAGTGCCGTCACGGGACGTACCCTGCTAACGCCTCGCAGTACACAGCTACTCATGGCTAACACCTTCCAACCACTCGGGAAGATGACCAGAACATTTCTAAAGATGGACAATGTTACTGAAAACGTTGATGGACCACTAAAAGCAGTTTGAACACGCAAAAGCTGTGCTTTCTGACAAGAAAAGCATACGATACTCGCACAAGTTGCGCCACGCGACCCACAGAACCAGGGCAGCACGCCGTGAGCGCACTGCACGAGGGTCTGACGTTGGGGAGGCACACCCAACGCACGGACGGCACCGCTCCTCCCCGCTCTGTGAATACCTATTTGTTTCCAGTAGCAGCAAAAGGAGGAAATCAGCATGAGGGTGTCCCAGATTCCCTTCCCACCACCCTTTTTTTCCATACAAATCTCTCTGTTCTCGTTAGCAGCACCCTCTTTCTTCAGAGAATAAACCAGTCAACGTATGAAAGGCTCTGTCTGCATTCAGTTCTGCTCAACAAAGCATTTTGCACAGTGCCTGTTCCCAGCTATTCTAGAGAGAATCTCCCCATACGGCTGCAGAAATCTGCCCTACTCCAACTTTCCTAGGTTCCAAACAACAAAGAAGAAAGCTCTCCCTACAATCTCAGCTTGCCCACCTGCAGTTGAGGTTAATGCTACTCACCTATTGCACAAGACTGGTTAGGACCTCAACTGCTTTGAGTTTCTTTTCGAAGGTGCAGTAGAAATGCAAAAGTCCAGTCACCTTGATAGCAAATACAAAGTGCCAAAGATTTGTCAGGTAGCAATGACACTGGCCCTCTGCGTGTCACAGTGCAGATACGGAGCAGATAAAATCGATGGCAATGTTCGGCTGCAGGCTTGTCATTAGGCTCCCACATGTCATCGCTGCGTTCCAGCACCAGCGTCTCCCATGTCAAAGATGGACATTCAACACATAAGGTTAGATTTCAGCCATGTCTTTGGGTGTTCAAAGATAGGCTCTTCGTCCACCGGTTTGGACTCTGCTCCAAATTGTAAGAGTGAGGGATATCTTGACCCACTGTTTCGGTTCCTCTAGATCCCACTGGCTGATGCCCTATCAGCCTGACAAAAGATGAGGCTCAGGCTGTACAGCCTCTGTCACAGCACACTAACTGTGTAAATCCACCTTCTGCTGGTGCAATCTAAGATCCATGTGTGACATTTTGTGCCTTCAATCACCTGCTAAAAGAGTACTTCCATTCATTTACTCCTCTGAAACATATCAGAAAAAGTTCAAGATTCAAATGCCCTTCTTTTTTTTTAAACTATACAGCTAGATATTTCAATCAGCCTTCAAAACTAGTTTACATTCAAAACAGAATTGATTTGCCAAGTTGTAACACCTAAACACGTGAGAAGACATACACTTATTTAAACAATTCAGAGGAGAAGCAATCACTTCCCCTGTTCATAGGATCATAGATACTTGGCCCGACTGAGTTTAGTTTCTACATCTCTAATCTGTGGTCTTCAAAAGATGATTGAAGATTGCAAATAGAGCACAGCTACTTCAGGCACTGACACAAGACAGCTGACTGATGCCGTGAAAAGCTGGAACTGAAGACTCAGTAGTCGGCAGGCTATTAAGCAGGTTGTCCTTACTATGGCGCCGGGCACACGGGGGATCTCTCCTCCAAACATGTGTGCCAAACACCCTGTCATTGCAGGTTAAATACAACCACAATATATGTATTCATTATATTTCTGAGAAATGCTTAGCATATTCATGACTTTTCCAAGAACTAATTAGCATATGTTAATGTCTTTCACGCATGTCTGTCAGTGTCCTCGGGTGGTCTTTGAGGGTCTCAAGATGAAGGCTCATACTCCTCATCACAGTGTCCGCTGGCCGACCTTTGTTTCTGCGCAGACTCAGGTCTAAGATCAGTTTACCGTGTCCTTCCACGTTGTTCTGCTCCGGTCTTGTGGCCCTCTTGGTGCCTCTTTGTCTCTGTAGCTTGGTGCATCTGCCCTCCCAAGGCTGAGCTCTCCAAATAACATTATTTAGGGGTCTCTCTATCTTAGAGCTTTCCTATCCCTCCCCAAAACACAAGTCAAGTTTGTCTAGGTAGTGTTATTTAGGAGCCTCTTTATCTTAGCACTTTCCTGTCTTCTCAAAACAGCCAGGATCTACTTTAGTTTAATTAGAATCACTCTAGTAAGTGGAAATTTTACATTTACAGGTCTCATGACCAAATTGATGATCACTTCTTCCCGCAGTCTCAGTTCCTGAAACACTACTGCAGCACCCCAGTGGACAGGGAAGCTTTGCAACCCTGGGCCTCCAGGCCACCTTTCTTCCATCTCTCCCTATGGACTCACAGACCAGTACCCGCTTGCCAATTCTTAAAGATTAAGTTCTTCCCAGAACACACTAATCAACACAGTAAAACCAGAACCAAATGTAAAAGAAAACCTTGAGATGACATCTCCCTCAGGATACCAACACGAGAAAAAGCCAGCTACCCAGTCAGGATGCAGACCCAAAGTGGCTTTAACTGTTCCTCTCCCTTCTGTACAAATTCCATTATGTCTGCCGTTAGAAACCACTCCTTCTGACACTGTCATATCAACCAGCAAACAGAAATGGCCATCCTTTTTACTGTCTCAGTACTACAGTCTGGCTTAGATGTACAAATAAAAAGAAACAGACTGCTGATCATCACATTAAGCTACAACTGTATTTTTTTTTTTTTCATTTTCTCTTACAATCACCAACAAGCCTCCCAAACTCCGCAGACAATTTTCTCAGTATTGGTTTTAAAACAACCTGGGGGACCAGAACACCAAGCTATTGACTTGGAATTACTTTTGCTTTAACAGGCTATCCTCTTACCGCTTTCAAAGCGTCCTCTTAGCAGGCTGGTGACCACCCTGCTGCCCCTGGCACCGGGCACTGCGGCTGTGCTACCGGCTGCAGCAAGCACCACGTCCACCCAGCGCAACGCTGAGAGCCTGGAGAGAGCCCGTCCTCCTAACTCTGAACAGCACACGGGATTTAGTACGGGATACCATATCCAGCCTGGGTTTTGTTATTTTGCTGCTGTTCAATTCCAAGCGTCTGTAAACCTGTGAGTAGGTTGATGGCATTATTAAATCATCACTCTTTTCGAGCCTCTTCCTAACAAAATGCTCAGCTTTCAAACAGAAGAGACTGAGAGACCGTTGTCTCGTGGATACTTAGCATTGGTGCAGGGCCACAGCTGGAAGAGATGTCTTTTGATAAAGTTAATGGTGTGGCTGATGACAGGGGTCCACCAGGTCCATTTGTTCATCCTAACTGCTGCATCTTTTACAGCCACATTACATCACCCACTAGTCCTCTCCTCTGCACGAAATAACAAGCTGTTCGCCTCCATCTGCCAATATTCTTCCTTTTCTTCTGGTACGTTTCTCCATGAGGTGCTGTCTTCCTACAAGTATGTGCAAGCACGAGCTCAAATTGATAGCGACACAGCCTCCTATAGTGCCTCAGGCATTCTGTATAGCTGGTGCAAGTTACTGCATAGCCCTCAGAACCACCTTGTCAATAGCAGAAGGGGTAGACAAGTTCATCCCCTACATAATCCCGTTCACTTCAATGTCACCTGCTAAGAATTATGTGTTTGATTGCATTCATGCCTACAAGCTAATAAAAGGAATACTTCCATCTCTCGGTGTTTTACCCTGATGAAGAATAACATCATTTTACAAGTTGAAAATGTGCTTTCTCATGTCAATCCAGAATTATGGCTACAGCCGAGATTAGAAAAGACTCTGGTTGAAAACTAGTAAACTCTGCCCTGTTCTCACGTAACAAATCTAACCACTTCTGCTATGAGAAACAAAATTTTAAACATAATCAAACTATCCTCCAAATAGGTGATGAACACTAAAAGCCGTAATAATACAGACTCACATCAACTCCAGCTAAAAGATTGCTTGTTAATGTGTTTATTAACACGCTAGAAAGGCTTTCAGAACCAACCCGCTGACCAAGCCCACAAGACAACTTGCTTTTTGGAAACTCACCCCAGCAGAGAAAGCAGCAGATGGCTTTATAAGGCAACTCACGTCATCTCCTCACGGGCCAAGCTGGACTGCAGTTGTCTGTGGACACGTCCACCAAGAGGTGACTGAGCAGATAATCCACTCACGCTTGCAAGGACAAATTCCTACTGTTCTGACACCAAAGATTTTCCTTTCACCACTCAGATCTTCACCCAAAATACAGAGGACAGTATGATTCTGGCCTTTGAAGTAGCACTGAAAAAGCTTTTTTTTTTTATTTTATTTATTTTATTTGGTACATCCAGCAGTCTGGAGCCAGGTACGTCCAGGAGAGGCTATGGTGGCGTACAGCAAATGCTATGTTTTTTCACAGCATTCTTATCAAGGACAGTCTTTCCACTACATACTTTTTGGAATGGCAACTATACATAATTAAATGCTGTTAGTGCTTTTATGGTTGCATATGTAAAAAACCTCACAGCTCACGTGTACTTGGCAAAGATCACACACTACAGAAGACTACAATTAATACCTTTATTCTTATAATTTTCTTTCAACAAGATGGCTTTCTGTACACAGCTTCCTGGATGCCAAATCACAGGCAGGTAACAAGACAACTCACGGCAAGTAAACATCAATATAACGACCTTGTGCTGAAGAGTCTCAGCGTAAGAAAACTGCCCAGACATCATAAACTAGCACAGCCTTCTGTTCTAGAGCTGCTACGCTGGCTTCTCCCTCCTTCCTTCCCCTTCCCCTTCCCACCCAGTAGCCACACAACCTAGTTACAAACATTATAGGATAGGATTTTTTCTTCCTAAGAATTAGAGGTAGCTTCACTAGATATCAAGGATGGTCAATATAATCTGCACTGCTAAGAGCTCAGCACACGTAGGCCAAAGGACAGACCACGGAATTTTGCTCCAGAATACATAAAATTTGATTGTCATCAAGATGATTAAATATCACCAATTGTACCCATTGCAGTATAAATGCAAACTGATAGGCTCTTCTTTCGAATAATACTACCCGTTACGTGCTGCCCACTCCAGTGTCCACAGCTGGCTTTTTCAAAAGAATGATTAGGTACGCTTTCACCATCCTCTCCTCCACCAAAACAGGCCTTAAAATAATTATCATCTCGTGGCAGATTTTAAAAATAATTATTATAAACTCTTTTGGTTTCATCAAAATGAAGTACTAGCCTACATAAAGAGGCAAGAGGTGATTCTTTTGCATCCTAGCCAACGCAGTTTGTAGGCAGCCTCCAACACTGGGTTAGCTGTAAGGAGAGTGAATTGAATTAAGATTGTTAGTATGTAGGCACTTATAATTAGGAACACTTCCCTTTTGATTAAGTCTTACTACAAACCATCTATTCTGAAGGGTGATGTACAGTAAGTTAGTGCCTGTAAAATGCACTTGTGTCATTTGTGCTTACCAGTCACTTTCAAAATCTGTAGAAAACAATCCACACAGTCCAAAACCAGAATAAAGAAGAGACATAAAGCTGCATAGGATAGAATGAAATCTTTTAGATTAGATCAGAAAATGGATAGATTCACTGCATCTTTACTTATTTCCCACGTCATGAAATTAGGTCCCAGAATTTCTCAAGAAACTACAACTCACATTACAAAACACAGCCACATTTGTAATTTCACAAAGCAATCATCAGAGTAAAGCCAAATCTAAATAGTGAAATCTGTACATATTGGATTTGAAGCTCATGAAAGAGGAAAAATACTAATATGCAAAAAATGAAATGACACAGACATAGCATCAGAGATTTACAGGCAGGCAAATCCTGTTACTGAAAACAACGGGACAGTGACTGTGTTCTATTCAGTGCAGTATCTGAAAAAACGCTTTTGCTCATCCCAGTAGTTTGACGCTGCTTAGCTTTTCTGAGAACAGCAACAATCTAAGCTTCTTCCATTTCATAAGACGTAAAAAAGATACATTTCTTTTAAAAGGCAAAAGTCCGTAGCATATGTACTATTAGAATGTTGACAGGTTTATAGCATTTAAATTTTCATCTCAAAACTTACTCCTGCATTAAAGAGCTGGTGCATTTCACTGTTTAACATCCACTTTCAGTATTCAGAACAGACCAGTTTTCAAGAACACAAAGATTTTGTGTGTGTATATATATGTTCTAGACAGTCAGCTCTAAAAAATACCCCTAGGCCTACATTTTCCTTCTGCTGAACTATCAGCATGAACTTTCTTAAATAGGAGTTAAAACACAGAATTCTAAGAGAAGTCACATTTCATCTCTTGTTTTTAACAGCAGTGTGCTGAGGTAGGTAAAAGCTGGCAAACAGGTAAGCAGTAACAGAGGAAAATATCGTACAAAATGTCTCTATTGATAAGACTGCACCACCACCGTTAAAGAAAGTAACCTACCGAGATGAAATATTCTTTGAACACCACACGATGAGCACTCTAAGGAATTCTGTCCCCTCTGAGGGTTACGAAATCCCCACATCCCAGAACACAAGTTAAAATGGAGCCTAACACCCCCACCAGCACCTGCCCCTCGCATAACCAGGTGCCACTGAGTTTAAAGCTGATCCACGTCCACCCGGAAGGCTGCAGCCTTCCTCCCAAGTTCAATTCTCTTCTTTCAACTTCTTATGTACAGTTCCAAGTTTATTTTGATTTTCAAACATTTCAACTCAACCATTCAGACCATCACCGTAAAGCAACAGGCAAAAGGAAACTTCAGAACAGATTTCAGTACTCTTTCAGTACTCATTTGGAGTGGTTTATTCTTCAGTGGTTGAACTCACTGTGCCTGCGCGTGGCCAGTGCTACCGAGCACGGAGCAGCTTTACCCACACCAGGACACCTCACAGAGCTGCACAAGACCACCGATGACAACTGCATCTGTTCAATGTATGCTCCTCTGGCAAGGCTAAGTTTCACCCTAAAGGGAGAGGATCTTTCACTCATGCTGCACTGCATGAGATGAATGAAAGGCTCAGCTCCCGCTGTGCTGACCGTAAGGTCTGAGAAACTGCTCAAGTAAATAATCAGCAATTCATGCATCTTATCTTTAGGCTTTCATCAAGTATATATAGGACGACAACAAAACCACAGTGACATTTTGCCTTATTGGTATTACACTGCTTAAGACTGCAGTCCATATCTTTGTATCAGTATTTACATATTTAAAAGACAGATTACACTCTAAAATGACAAAGCATTCCAACAAAATGGAAGAGAGATTCTTGACTCATCATAGACAGAAATCCTAGCATCCTGCATTACTTCTTGTATGCAAAGTGAGGTTATTTTTGTTTTGGTTTTTTTTCCACTGCTGAACATAAGCTTATTCACTTTACTAGGTTAAATTTTTAACACCCATATGCAGAAACACAATCATCATCTGTGCATTTCTAATATACACATCATTCATCTGCCAAAAAGGTAACACCCTAAAATGGTTCGTGGAAAGAAACCTACCAAACAATAAACCGATCACTACTCCCACTTCTGGAATCCTCAACACAGATATCAGAGACGTGATGACAGATGAAGAAGGAAAAGGTACTCACAAATAACACCTTCTGCAAGCCATCCTTCAATGTGCTGTGGTTTTGGTATTTAGATTTTTTTTCACGCAACCTGAGGTAGAAAAGCTCTTTCTTAATGGGGGGGGGGGGGGGGGGGGGGAAAAAAAATCACATTCACAGCTTTTGCATGCTCATTCAAGCTCGGCCCCGGCCGAACATCACAGATAAGTAAGCTGGTGATGTAACCAGCATCAAACACTGCATCAGATAAACCCAAAGGCTCTGCAGGGTTATATTTTGCAAAGCCGAAAGGTTTTTCGCAGAGAGGAGGTTTAGCAAGCATAAACCAGCCACACTGTTTTCACATTCCTGGTGGGCTTGCTTTCTGCTTCCAGAAAAAGTCCCAAATCTGTATGCATTATTAAACTTCACCACCAACAAAAACCAATCTGCTGTCTCATTTGGTATTTAGCCTGAAATATCAAAGCAACAAATGTTGCATTTTCGAATGCACCATCTCCGTCTGAACACTGTAGTACAGTCCAAACCAAGAAAAGGCCATTGGTCCTTTTATCTCCATGGTAACAGCAGCATCTCTGAAGACGAGCCGTATTCCCTCTCCACTGCAAAGGCAATTTATAGTCACATACTATGACATAAACTGATAAGACAGCAAAGCTAACCGGGAGCTAGGAGAAACAGGAACCAAAGTACGAGATTAAGCTCTTGCTCAAGAGAATGTTCTTCTGTATAGAGTATTTCTCCTGTGAAAAAATACAAAATGAATACCCAAATCAAGTCGTTCCTTTGAGCTGATCCAGGCTGGGAATTTGTGAACTTTGCAGTTTAGCTAACAAGGATAGTTGCTGAATATTTTATAGAATTGGCTGCTTGTTTAAATCTCCAGTTATACCCTATTAAGTGGAGAGACAACTAAACAAAGTTGTTCTTCCCAAAAAAATTACTGAAGAACTATTACTTAAATATCACCTTCTCCCTTTAAAGTCTCCTCAAAAGACTTGTCATCATTAACGGCAACAGCAGTGAGAAGTGTCACAACTCTGCAAACTACTGCCCTCCCGTCACCCCCCCCCTTTTTAGCACCATCAGTGGTGCAAATACTTTGGCAGCATCATGTCTGTGCCCTAACAGTCTCCGTCTCCAGGCAGATGACCATATGTACAGGTTTGATGAGTCACCTAAACTTGCTTTTATTTTATTCCTGTCCGCAGTGATACTTTGTAAAAAACCAAACCAATCAACCAAACAATCCAAACCCAAACAACCAAAAAACCACACCACAAAAATGTCCTTTTTTCCCTCCCCTTCCCTGCTTCTTGCCCCGCTCCAATGCTCAGCACTCATTATCAAGACAGCCAAGCTTCCTCCCTTGCTTCTTGAGTCAATATAATGACCATCTGCTCACATTGTTAAGTTAAATATATACCAGAACACACTGATGAGGGCAGCTCATCTGCCACGGTCAAGTGCTCAGTTCGTAGCTGTTTCATGGCCAGTTGTAATATTTCCAGAATAAGAGAGAGCAGGTGGTCGGCCAAATGCTACTTATCACAGCATTACCTCTGAAGTTCCCCAGGCTAAAGAGAAGCATGAATTGTCAAAAATGCTGCTAAATAATGTAACTCTGCAAGGAAAAAAAAAAAAAAAGGGTAAGGCGGGAGTTATTCTGATGATCTTTGGTCCAAGCTAATTTGCAGACGAGTATCTTTCATGTCAGATTACCCTAAGGTGCTCCCTTTTGGCCAGCCATCTGCCTCAAGCAGAAGAGGTAACTTTACAACCTCCCGTCCACCCCCACTCATCTGCCACACAAATTCCCGCTACACTGGACACCAATATCAGAATTTTATCTAGCAGATATGCACTCAGGTTTACCTGTTCAGCTTAGCCTTCCGTCCTGCCAAAAGTGAAATGGGTGATAATTTGTAGAACGATCAGGGTAGCCACAGCCCTGGAGTCACAGCACCATATGTCAGTGCTGTAAGAAACCATAACTAATGGGGAGAGAAAAGCCCCAAAATTCTCCGTTCCCCCACTCACCTGGCCTGTAATGCTTGGATACTGCATCAACAGGTACTTCACCAGTGTTTGTTTTAAGAAAAACACATCTAAACATACACTTGATGTGGAGCTGCCCCACGTGAAGAAAAAGAAACGCTGCATAGAATCTGGCCTAATGTGGCAATTCCTAAACACTTTTTATTATCTACTTCACAAAACCTTTACTGTGAACTGGATCCTATAACCCCAGCTCACCTGGGCTCATGGCACGGATCAGGCACCTCAGCAAAACGTCCCCATTGCCACAACGCAGGCCCTGTCTGAAGCATCCACACCTCGAAGCACACGCGCACAACGGTGCAAGACATTAACACGACTGCTTGGTATCTGCCAACGCTGCAAGATGGCAAATTACGATAATTTAGAGAAATACAGCTTTCAGACAAGTGGGTTTTTTTTCTGTCGCACCAAAGACAGCCTAAAGGTATCTCCCTTTGTTCCAGACAAGCTTTTTCATCAGGTGGATACTGCCTCATTTTTAGCAGATACCAAATACAAAGCACCGAAGAAATGGTACAATTTTAAAACTTGCTTGCCTGTTGTGAAACTGCCCATCATGGCCAAACCCCTCTAACAGCCGGCAAGACATCACACCGATAAATGCCTGCTAAGCAAAGAAAACCATTCCACAGAGAGTCCCATAAAACAGCTTTCACAGAATCACAGAATCACAGAATAGTAGGGGTTGGAAGGGACCTCTGTGGGTCATCTAGTCCAACCCCCTGCCCAAGCAGGGTCACCCACAGCAGGCTGCACAGGACATTGTCCAGGTGGGTCTTGAATATCTCCAGAGAAGGAGACTCCACAACCTCCCTGGGCAGCCTGGGCCAGGGCTCCATCACCCTCAGAGGGAAGAAGTTCTTCCTCGGGTTCAGCTGGAGCTTCCTCTGCTTCAGTTTGTGCCCGTTGCCCCTTGTCCTGTCGCTGGGCACCACTGAAAAGAGCTTGGCCCCATCCTCCTGACACCCACCCTGCAGATATTTAGAAGCATTTATTACGTCCCCTCGCAGCCTTCTCTTCTTCAGGCTGAACAAGCCCAGCTCCCTCAGCCTTTCCTCGTAGGGGAGATGTTCCAGTCCCCTCATCATCCTCATAGCCTTTCCAACCTGTTGTAAAGTCAAGTAGCTCGATCCCCACTGGTGTCTGAGGCAGAGAATGTACAACAAACGGTCTGGTCAGCTTGGTCTGACTCTTCTGGTTTTGAAGGCAGTTCCTGCCGCTGTCGGGCAGCACCATGCACAGGCTGAATGAAAAGTGCAGAGTAAGCGACACAACTCTTCAGAAGGGTGCTCTCTGGATGATAATCACCCCAGATCAAGGAGGGAACACTCTGGTCTGGTAACTTCACCTATTCGACTATTTAAGCTATTTTTTCAAAAGTCCAGTTTGGGGTGACGGAACCCCGAAAACAAGACTGAAAAGTGAAATCAGTAAGGAAAGCAAACTGCACGAGACAGACGCGTGATCTGGATTCCAACACTAACGCCACAGGACGGCTCGCGGCCGCTGCGCGCACGCTGAATCCTGTAGCCACACAGACTCCGGGCCGGTGCCCACCGCTTCTCCGCTCAGGTTTGCTGCAGGAGTTCGGGTATCAAGCGTGTCCAAAAGTAGTAACTCAGCCTGCAGTAGTTTCTTCATATACGAAAGACGCGTTGGGAATTTAAGAGCCATCCCTCCCTGTTCTGTAACGAACACTTTTGAAACTTGGATTTTAGCCAGGATAATACTCATGAAGCTTTTACAGTGCATAGCATTTTTTCGTGTGTCGGGTACAAGCTTTCAGTTTGGTTCTAGATTTTGTTTTCATGTGTCCAGGTACAACAATAACCAAGAAAACAACTATCTGGCTCTAAACTCACCTGAGCCCTTCCTGTTTTACCCAAGACAACAGACTAACTTGCATAGTTTATGTTAAGCATGTGCTCAAGCTGCTGTTTGAGCCAACTTATCTTTAGTTTGCTGTCTTCCTCAGTTCTCCCCTAAAACAACACGAAGCTGGCCTGATGAGTAAGCACAGAACAAAGCCTGCCCACATTTGTATCTTAACCAAATGAATTAAAATGTTTTACAACTGATTGAATATTACAAAGTGAAGAGTTAGTAACTGCGCAAGACATTTAGCCTTCGCTTTTAACTTAGAAGAAAGGCTTTCTTTTATAAGAAAAACATAGTAAGTAGGACAGAAGCGGGAACACCAGGGTTGCAGTTCTCCCTAGCCTTAGGACATCTGCTCAGCAGGTAGCGGTACAGTCTGTCACTCGATGCCACTATGTGAAAAGAGCTAGACATAAGATGCCCAAATCACTACCCTAATGAGTTTGCAATCTAAAAGTCTCAAATACAGAGACTCTGATCCCACTGAAATGACTGGGAGGAATTCCCACGGGCTTCAGCAGGCACAGCTAGTTGCAGTAAGTGTTCAGTTCTACCAAGTCCTACCAACATTAATAACCTGCCGGCATCAATATCCTGCACCGCCAGCGAACTATCTGTTTCCATAGCCCATTCGTCTCCGCTCAGGTTTGTTCCTTCCATTGCTGCGAGGAATAAGCAGATCACCTGAGCAACATCAAACAACATTGTACAGGATGGCCTCTGCAGGACCACCGCAAGCTACCTACCACGCGAGCTGAGACACACCAGATGACACGCACAGACCAAAACCACTCTCTGCTACTTGCTGGCTCATTTGTTTTAAATCAAGGCCTGAATTCATCTTGCATGTTTTGGGATATACTGCTGGGCAAAGCCATTCGTTACCATTTATCATATTCTCAAATTCATTATCAACACGTCGGCGTCTGCATGATTAAGATGCTTACCTACTGATTTACTCTGGAAAACCAGAGCAAACCAGGCCTGTGGCTGAAGTTAGAACTGAAGTCAAGTGGGATGAAGCACGCATCCTCCACCCTGCCCTGTGAGCTCTCAACCTGCCTGCTCAAACACACATAAAAAGCAAAGCTATCGGAACCAAGCCTTTAAAACCTCATTTGGGTCTCCCTGGTGTGCTTAGGAGCAGCTGTGCTGCGTGTTTGTGTCATGATCAGCTTTGTTTGCTTCGCAATGGTATTTGGTATCAGAGCCTGACCCTTTGATTCAGAGATCCCCCAGGTTTTTTTCCAAAAATTTTCTTTCAACGGATTAAACAGTTTGAGACATTTTTCTGCTTCCCTTATTATCACTGCTCAAAATGTGAGCTTATCATTTTAAAACTAACTAGTATTTTTTGCACATCCAGGACATTCTCTAAACACCAGTGTCACGACATATCATTGTGGCCTCAGAAGAATATTTATGCACTACACACGGTCCGATCTGGATAAACTTCCCTGCCCTTGTTCCATTAAAACACGAACATCCTTGGAAACGCTGAGATGGGGGGCTGCGACGGAACTCCCCAGCAGCAGGAAGGCTCAGCAGTCACAATTTATCCGCGTGCTGGACCGCTCCGCTCCATGGACAAGGGGCAATGGGCACAAAGTGAGGCACAGGAAGTTCCATCTGAACATGAGGAGGAACTTCTTCCCTCTGAGGGTGACGGAGCCCTGGAACAGGCTGCCCAGGGAGGCTGTGGAGTCTCCTTCTCCAGAGATATTCCAGACCCGCCTGGACGGGGTCCTGTGCGGCCTGCTGTAGGTGACCCTGCTTCAGCAGGAGGGTTGGACTAGATGACCCACAGAGATCTCTTCCAACCCCTACTATTCTGTGATTCTGTGATTCTATGTGTCAGCACCGGCAGGTGACCGACCAGTTTACTCTCCCACTACTGACTGGTGGAGCGAGTGCTGCAGCCCACTGGGGACCGGTTAGCGGCACCGGGTACCCGCTGACGGCTGACTGCGAGGTACCAACCGCTCATCCCTTCCTGTCCCACTCCTGCTTCACAGGTTACAAACTGGAAAGAAAATTCAACCTGCCTGGTCCTGACACGTGCCACATACTTTGTCTATTACTATGGCCTTCAGAAGAAAAAGTGATATTTCCTATGTCTTTCTTTAAAAATTTAAATACTGAGTGGCTTGATGGCAGAGTTCTCCCCAGATACAGGGGTGGAGAGCAAAGCTGACAGCCGTGCCGTTTGTATAAGCAGCTAAGAGATCACAAAGGTTCTTTTTACAGGAAAAATACCCACTGCTGGCTAAAAACCCCCACACGTTCACTCTGCCACCTGAGACCGAACCACTCCTGGAAGGCTGGGGCTCGGCTTCCGTTCAGCCCCACAGGAGCGTGGCCGATGGGGCCCCGAACCACGGAGGAGACAGGCGCCCGGCCCTGGCCGTCACCCCGGCAGCCCGCAGCCACGGCCTGGGGGCTCCGGGGCCGGGGGCCCCCCACCGCCGAGCAGCAAGGGGACGGCAGGCGGGGGCTCGGCTGCTGGCCGGGCACCGCAGCCCTCGCGGCGACCCACAGCTCCTCGGACGCCTCTGCCCCAGCCCACCGGCAGTCAGCCAAGGCCAGCCCACCACAGGGACGTCGTCTGTAGATTCATAATTTCACCCTGTGCTTACGGTTTTGTTACACAAAATGTGTTCTCAAAGGAACAGCGGGGCGAGAGGAGCTGCGCTTCTCGGGAGGTCAAGGACAGGACCAAACGCTGCCGTTTGTTTTCCCGCTGCCCCTCCACGAGGCAGCAGCTGGCTGTTACTGCAGTGAAAAAGCCCACAAACTCCAAGCAAAAATACACATTTGTAAAAGGGACTGCCAAACATTTCTCAGGTCAGAGTAGAGCGTTTTCATTTCCCATCACATTTTGAAATAATTTTCATGAATGTCTACAGCTCTGTTCTGAAGCCTCTCAGCTCCGTTTGTGCGTATCCGTCTGAACATGAGGAGGAACTTCTTCACTCTGAGGATGAAGGAGCACTGGCCCAGGCTGCCCAGGGAGGCTGTGGAGTCTCCTTCTCTGGAGATATTCCAGCCCCGCCTGGACACGGTGCTGTGCCCCCTGCTCTGGGTGACCCTGCTTGGGCAGGGGGTTGGGCTGGGTGACCCACAGAGGGCCCTGCCAACCCCTGCCATGCTGGGATTCTGTGATTCTGTGAATTCTTTTCCCTACTATTTATTTCAGTCAGATGCCCCGCAGCTTTAATAGGAAGCCACTTCTAATTTTCAGCGTGGTTGCTACCGATTAGTTGATATACAGTGGCTTGTGTTGGATTTCCTTTGCAATGCTCATTTTATCCCTCTATGACCTGAGCTTTATATACAGACGCTGATACATTTCTCTGTTCTAGCTTATATACTCTTCCGTTTACCCTTAATAAAGCCAGCAGCAGTTATTTAGTCTAATCCTTTGCCCCGCCAGTGTTAGCTGCTCTGCTTCAGAGGCAAGCAGACCACACTGTGCACCAAACAGCCCAAAATATCTCCATGTCAAAGAGCAACACCAAGCAGCCTCCTCTTCCCCACCGCGCCGGTGCGTGCCTCTGCTGCACCACACATCGAGCCCTTCATTTCAGTAACCGCTTTGCTTCATTTCTCCAAGCTCAGCTATTGCTCACGGAGTCAAACTCGTTCCTGCCACCCCGCTGGCCTTCCTCCCTTTTGCCCCAAGCCCCCTCTCTCAGAACTAACACACACCAAATCCCCACAGGTTCTCTTCGTGATCGGCTCATCTGGAAAGTCCTTGCTCTCCACCAGAAGGAAGCCTCAGCGAAACATCAGTTCAGGAGCTCCTCAATTAATTTACTGGCTCTCATCATGAAAAACCTGCAAGTATTCACCACTACTGGCAGCACAATAGAGCTGGGGAAAAATCTGCATATTACTGCTCACAATAAATTCTTCTCCTGTTTGTACACTGATATCACTACTAAAAGCACCCTTCGTTTTCTGCCAAGCAACCTAAGCCCTCAGTCAAGGGACTGCTTTTAAGTTACGCCTTACAAACTCTGCTAAAACAAGGCTCTAAATAACTATTTATACCTCTTCCCACTACGCAAAACAACTTCTCTTAAAAGGAAGCCTACCAAAGGAAAAAAAAAAAATCTATCCTACCCAAATTAAAATAATTTTGCAAGCTTGCGGTCAGTCCTAACCCATACTTTCACTTAAAATGCTTCATATTACACAGATCACCTTAACAAAACTCTTTATTCAGACTGCTTTCTTTGACTAGACACACATCCACATGGTCAGCAGCTGCCAACAGTCAGGGAGCTGGGCTTGTTCAGCCTGGAGAAGAGAAGGCTGAGAGGGGACCTTAGAAATGCCTCTAAATATCTGCAGGGTGGGGGTCAGGAGGACGGGGCCAGACTCTTTCCAGTGGTGCCCAGCGACAGGACAAGGGGCAACGGGCACAAACTGAAGCAGAGGAAGCTCCAGCTGAACCCGAGGAAGAACTTCTTCCCTCTGAGGGTGACGGAGCCCTGGCCCAGGCTGCCCAGGGAGGCTGTGGAGTCTCCTTCTCTGGAGATATTCCAGCCCCGCCTGGCCGCGGTGCTGTGCAGCCTGCTCTGGGTGACCCTGCTTGGGCAGGGGGTTGGGCTGGGTGACCCACAGAGGGCCCTGCCAACCCCGACCATGCTGGGATTCTGTGATTCTCCGGCCCCTTTTTGGAATCTCTCTTTTGTGCCAGTTTGGCCCTGCTCCTTGATGTGCAAACTATTCAGACTCCCCTGCACCGCATGTGACTCTGGAAAACACATCACCTGCTCTTTCAACTTTCCATGAACAAATTGGCCTGTTTCAAGTTGAAGTATTAAAGCCTCAAGCTCTCTAGGCACTTAGTATGCCCACAAAGGGTTACAAACAACGTTGTATCTATTATTCATTGCACTTTTTATTTTTCTGCTGACCTTTCCAAGGATTTTGCTTGTAAAGAAAAGCAGAGGTACGTGAATATGCTCAGCACTTGATTTTCCCTGTGCACATACACACATCTGTGAGATTTTAATTTCAATTACCCGATTCCATTTCTGTCGCTGTAGCAAACACAAGTGCAAGAGAACCAGCACACCACGGAGAAAGCCAGGCCGGTCGGCAGCCTCCCCCCTCCGACACACCGCTGGCAGAGCAGAACTTCTCTTTGCACAAGCTCGGCAGAAACGCCGTGTTTCTTGCGGTGCTTGGCCGGGCCAAGGCCAGCAGCGAGCGGCTGGCAGCGCCCGGGACGGGGACGGCACGGAGCGCTGCCACCAGCGCACGGCTCCGCGGCGGCCGCCGAAGCTCAGAGCCCTGCTAGGGCGAGGCACCATCCTTGAGATGGGTAGAAACCTTCACCGCCCTCACCCCGCAGCCTGGTGCCTGTATTTCCAGCTCCAGGCTGCTCGTGACAGAGGGATAAGCTGCTAAAGAGCACGAGGAGGCATAGGGGCTGCAAAATACTAATTAGCCAGAAATGTGGCTGAAGACCTGCAGTGAACAGCCTCTGCGCTGCTTCCATCCGCTTGTAAAAAACACAGCCATGCTTGGGCTACAAAGCAAAACGTGTATTAAAAACTACACCAGCTTAAAACTCCGCAGTGAGCACCCGCCCCGCTGAAATGACTCCTTCTCTACGCACTTATCATTAGCACGTGCATTTTTCATTTTAGAAGTGAAATCTACAGAAATGTTATGACGGTGCTGTTGACAACGGATCCAATCCATTTGAAAATCTGCTTCCAAGTTTTCATATAATCCAGCTACGTTGACACAAATTTGTGACAAAGAAATTCATATGTGGATACGCTGTACTCAAATCTGTTACCAGCGATTGCTCTTCTAGCGAGAGAATTGCTTATGTGGCATACAGAAGAGACGTACGCACGCCGAACACGAGGTACAAACTTCCTTAGTCTTCATCCGAGATATCTTGAAGGCAGCTGGTTCGGGTAGCATTACTCTTCTAAATCATTATCAGCTACCCCCTGCTAACAGGGTGCCACGACACAGAAAGTCACAGCCAGCACTCACGGTTTCAGCACAGCCCTCCCAGTCAGACCCATTAACCAGCAGCACTGCTGGTTTTGTGGTGTGGTTTTTTTGTTTGGTTGGGTTTGGTATCTGAAGTTGAACGCATCTTTTAACATCATCAGACATCTAATTACCAGGAACTCCCATGGTCTTTGGCAGAAAAATCAAACCTTTAGAGTGATAATTTTTAATAGCTGAAGACTACCCTGTAGTAAGTATTTCTGTGACAAATTTGTGAAGAGAAATAATTCTGAAAATTAAACCACTAAAATTCCATTAAGCAACATTTTCTACCATCCTACAGACTTGCTTAGTCCCAGAACAGAGAATGTGAGGTTAATGCTAGGTTTACTCCATTTTATATGCAAAATTATTTGAATTGCTCAAGACTACTCCACAGTCCTTGGACCACACGACCAGAACAGCACTCAGATAACATCATAAATGACTACTATTTTCAGTGCCAAAAATACATTTTGAACTCTGAAGAATTAGAATGGCTTGGTGAAATTTTTGAAAACCTGACCGTATAATCCCACAACTTCAGCCACGTGTCACTAGTTCTCTTCTGCATCCCCCATTCATCTTTTGTGTTCTATATCTATATTCCTGACACACATGGCAAGAAGTACTACATCGATTTTCTGATCTTTCAGTCAGAACAGATTCTCTTCCAAATACCAGACTACACTCCACTTGATTGCTCCTAATTAGAATTATTAACCTGAGCGAGAACTCTCAGGATGAGAAGCAACTCAAAGACATCCCCAGGCTTTTCACAGCTGTGCGTCCCAGCGAAAATCATTGCTTTAAAAAAGAAACAGCATTCTCAAGCAATTTTTGTAGAATTGCAAACTTCAAGATTTTACCGGAGATTAAATTTCTGATTTTGTCTCCTCTCTTCATTATTAAGATGAAAACTTCAGAGCCTGCCATATACTTGGAATAGTTCTCTGTAACTGTGAAAACATTTACCGCAGACACTTCACTGGCAACACCCTGACTGTCCTAAACTCCAATACCTCAAATGTGCCATGAATGGAGAACAAACCTACAAGAAAGTCTATCCAGTCACAGGCTTGAGCGTGACTGAACAGCTGACTGAAACACACAGGAAAAATCCAAGACCTCACTCTCTCAGAGGCACAAAATCCAAGCAGCAGCGGCAGGAATACCTGGAACACGCCTCGAAACAGCTGCGGAGGAGGACTCAGCCCAGGATTTTGGCCTGAGTCACGTTGCTGGGCGTCCTGATAGCAGGTCACAGCTGCTGTCCTCTTCGATAACACAATATTTGGTTAATGAATCACACCTTCGTAGGCATTTGGAAAGCAATTCTGTTTCTTCAAGCTGGGGATACGTTTTTCATTGCTAGTTTTAATTTGACATATATTTCTTCCCTTATCAAACACATAATATTTCTTCAGATTCAGTCCTTCGTCCTTTAGAGAATGGAGCTGAAAAAGCAAAAGCTAGTAAAAATTCTGCTGCCTGCACCTTTCAGCACATAGGGATGATAAATATACAAGAGCTAATAAGTATCAGCAGAAGAACAAACACTAATGAGCGGAATGTAATTAATGCTTGAACATCTTCTGGTCTCTAAGTAAAGCCATATCTGTCACCGTAAGATGTTTTACAAACATTAACAAATTAACGGGCAATGTAACGCATCGTTCGAGAAGAGATAAAAGAAAGAAGTGCCTGCCTATAGCTCAGGGTACGGCGATTCACTCTCTTTACTACACATTTCTGACCTGACCCAGAATTATGAAGTCATTTACCCAACAGTTAACCACTCCAGGGCGTCTTCTCAGAAAAGCATTCACCTGGGCTACAAATAGATTTTACAAGTTCAGAAGTATTTCCTCTATCCTTTGTTCATATTAATCACACATGTTATTCCTAGCCTTAAACGCTGTCGACTTTAGCTCCTATCCAATGAATCAGACATCACACACTGACATGGCCATTATTTGTTTCATCTTCTGTACATAAAAAAAAAACCTGGCACTTCATTACTATTTCTTAGTATTCATTTTCCATAAGAGCATTTAAAATATTTTGTCCTTAATTGTTTTAATAAAAATCCAGCGTAACAAGTATTTTTAGATCGAGGAAAAATTGCAAATTAATGGTCATTTAATTATTTTGGCAACTAGACCCACGGCAGATTTCACAGTAAGGGTCTTAGACTTAATTTTAGTAACAAGACTAGTTACAATATTTGCACCAGAATTATTAGCTAGACTTTCAGTGGATCAATCATATTAATTAAACAGACAAGACTGAAGACAACTGATGTCAATAAATATGTCAATATGTTACTGAAGACACCAATGCCACCTCTCCCTCCAGGGTAAATACAAACAAAACTCTAGCTGGACGTTTGACGGAGGCATTGCTGACTGCAGCAACGAGTTGTAGCAGTTACAACAAGCAGCATATAATTTACATTCACTACAAGCTCCCAGGAGAACCTGAGGAGATAGTAAAGAAATCACAGCTGAGTTCTCACAGCATGGGTGCTGCTGGCTGTGGTGATCTCACTCCCTGGAAACCCTAGGGAGCACCCAGCTGCAAAACTATTGAAGCTAGATTTGGGAAATGACAGTGGTGGACTTTGCAAAGCAAGAACATAGAGAGCTGTACCATGAGGTTTTGTTTGGGTTTTTTTTACCCTCCCCCTTTTAATCAACTTTACTACTGCTACTACGCAGACCAAGCAGGATAAGGCCATATGGAGCACCGGCGGCGTCAAGAACAGGATGGGTGGGCTGTACTGAGCTACCTGCATATCCATGAGCCACAGCCCGCTGCCACCTCTTCAGGGGCAAGACAGATTGCCAACCTGCCCGCCCATCGACTGCCTTGACCTGTCGGTGGGCTGCAGCAGCTCGGGGCACTACTCCTGACAGACTGCGCAAGGAGACAACAGCCCACGGCTGAAAACATGGGAACTGCAAAGGAGCCCTGCCCTGGCCTGGGGTCAAGGGTGGATGTTGATCTGCTGCTGTTACAAAGCAGCCTGTGCCAACCTCTGACGCCAGGGCTCCTGCGCCTGAAGCGACACATGAGGCTTGACATCTCCAAGTCATGCATTCTATTTATTAGTTTCAAGAACAGGTTTTCAACTTAGAGGAAGGTCAAAGGGATTTTTCAAAATATTCAGTGCAAGCAAACACCAGTTAGATGCTGTTGTGTGATGCAGGGTCCATCCACTCAATGCTTCCAAACAAGAGCGTTTCAGTGAAGTGATCGGTGCTGAAGAGAAGGAGGAAGAGAACAGTTCATGGCAAGCCCACACTTGAAGTTATAGAAGGAGAGCAATGCATTATCCAAAGGGGATTTCTTGGGAGAAAAAGCCCTGTCAATCAATACACAGCATGCATATGGAACCAATGCAACAGCCAGAGCAACTGCACGTGAAAAAGCATCCATAATCTTCTCCTCATCTGCTGTCTGCAGAGAAACCAAGGGGTCAGATGTTTCAGATGTGAACAACTTAGGATAGGAACTTTGTGACAGTTTTAAGAGAATGGAAGTTTAACAAAATCTACATGTATTGCCCTAAAAATCCCAAAGCACCAATATTCAAAGTACATTAGTATTCCTTACGTTCTCCTGAAGCCTAGGTGATTTGATTCACACAAGAATCCAACACGCTGCACAGTATGCTCTCCTCAGAGGCCTGAGTAATAAACCCGCAGTACTCTGGTTTGAAACATCAATCAGAACACCCTTCACCCAAGAGGCAATCCCATGTCCCAGCAACACCCAACAAGCAGTGCTTCCTCCTTCTCCTCCCCACGCAGCATTTACTCTTTTGTTTAATCATAGAATCATAGAAAGTTTTGGGTCGGAAGGGACCCCCAGAGGTCATCTAGTCCAACCCCCCCGCAGCGAGCAGGGACACTGCTAACGAGATCAGGGTGCTCAGAGCCCTGTCCAACCTGGCCTTGAATGTTTCCAGGGATGGGGCCTCCACTACCTCTCTGGGCAACCCCTTCCAGTGTTTCACAACCCTCATTGTAAAGAATTTCTTCCTTATGTCCAACCTAAACCTACCCTGTTTTAGTTTAAAACCATTACCCCTCGTCCTGTCACTGCTGTCTCTACTAGAAAGATTGTCCCCATCTTTCCTGTCGGCTCCCTTTAAGTACTGAAAGGCTGCAGTCAGGTCTCCCCGCAGCCTTCTCTTCTCCAGGCTGAACAAGCCCAACTCTCTCAGCCTGTCCTCATAGGAGAGGTGCTCCAGCCCTCGGATCATTTTTGTAGCCCTCCTTTAGAAGCCCTTCTTGTTATTTTTCGCATCCCTTGCCAAGTTCAGCTCCAGCTGTGCCTTGGCCTTCCTGACCCCATCCCTACACAACCGGGCAGCTTCCCTATACTCTTCCCAGGAAGCCAGTCCCTGCTTCCACTGCCTGTGCAGTTCTCTCTTCTTCCTTAGTTTGACCAGCATCTCTTGCCTCAGCCATGCCGGTCTCTTCCCTTCTCTGCCTGACTTCTTCCACTTGGGGATGGAGAGCTCTTGCGGGTCGGACCAGTCTAGGACGTTTCCTAGCAATGTCCTTGACCCGTGCTCCCGGGAGGCAACAGACTTCCCTGAGAGGAGGGTCATCATGCCTAAACTTTGCAAGGCAGAGAACTAATTTAGTACTTCCAAAGGGAGTGAAGACAAAACCAAAGCTACGAACACTGAATACAGGAGCTCAAATCAAAAGGCCATCAGGTCTCAAAAGTTTCTTTCCACAAGCATTTCACTAGTACACACTAATATACTTTCATTTTTTTAATTCACTAATACCATTTTGGCCACAAGTCAGGTCAAATCACACAGAACTGGGGACAGTGGTAACTGTTTCAGTCTTCTGTTTTTTTCTCTCACTGTAACAACACTGTACCACAGGATTCCTTTTGCCACCCTTTTCAGCCTTCCCCAAGTTTTGTTTTTATAATGCAAATTATGATTTGGACAAATTAACTAGGTAAACCACAACTCCCAGCACTACCTTGAAACATGCTTCATTTTCCCACCATAGCTCTTCAGTTTATAACAACCTTCGTTCCAAAACGAGCACGCAGTTCTCAGAAGTGCACGGTAGTGGCCCAAACACTCTCGGAGTTAAAAAATCCCAAACTGGAATTGTCAAATTTTTTTCTTTTTCTTCACACGTGTGCTGGGTCTCCGATGCTTCTAATGTGTCTGCAGGCAGAGGTTAGATACAGTATTTTCTCTGGTGAATAAGAGTAAGGGAAAAATCAAGTATCCATCCTCTCAAGGTTCTTCTGCAAAAGCCTTAATGAATAAAATACTTGTACACGTGGGGTTCAGAGTATAAAAGCTAACTGTACTCAGGTTTGCCCACAGAAAGCTCCTTCGCTCACAAGGACTACAGAACACGTACTTGTAGGCACAAAAAAAGCCCCCTTGAGTACCACTTGCCAGTTCTTGTTTCTGGCAGCAGACCTCAGGGCTTGGCCAGCGTTCCGCGATGCAGCAGAGGCAGCAGGCTGGTGAGACAGCTGCTCTCGCAGGCAGCCGGAGCAGGAGTAGCTGGCCAGCTTCTCCTCCGAGAGCCTTTTGGAAGCCAGCCACCATCCAAGCGCGCCCGTGTGAGAGCAGCTGCGTCGGGTACTAATGACCTTGGGAATACACGTCATTGAAGTCCAGTTCCGCTAGAAGAATCCTAAAAAAGCTCTACACAATCTTTTTAAGACAACCTTTTGCATCCCTTTTTTGTTCACACTTCACTCTGCGTAGCTCTGTTTACAGTTATAAATATTAAAAGCAGATTTCTAAGTAATTTAAACGACCTTTCAGACCAACACAAACAAATAAGACGGCTCCTAGCAAGTGTCTGTCTGCTGGGAGCGGCAGTGAGGGACTCTGGAGCGCAGGCGGTTTCTTCATCCATCCTCCCAGTCAAAGGGAAGGGCTCCGAAAGGGCCAGTCGAATCTGGCAGATCAACAAATGGTTACAGGACTGGTGCCACGGCCAGGGCTTTGGTCACTGAGACCATGGGAATAACTTTGAGAAGCCTGGTCTGCTGCGGGCTGATGGGGTCCATCTGACAGAGAAAGGGAAGAGCATCTTCGGTCAGAGACTTGCCAAGCTGGTGGAAGAGGGCTTTAAAGTAAAGATGCCAGGAGGGGAAACTCAATCCACTCCACTGCTACCAGCTTGATGCCGGTCCCAGCAGTAGCTGCCCAGAGCCTGCAGAAGGATGGCAGGTCAGCAAGAGAGCACCTGAAGGGCAGCACAAAGGAACTCCAGCCACCAAGTCAGCTTCATCAGGGGCCCAACTCAAATGTCTCTATGCAAACGCACTGAGCACGGGCAATAAACCAGAGGCATCAGAGATGTGCGCACACCTGCAGGGCTGTGATCTCACTGGCACCACGGAGACGTGGTGGGACAGCTCCTGTGACTGGAGTGCTGCGATGGAAGGGTACAGGCTCTTCAGGAAGGACAGGCAGGGGAGACGAGGAGGGGGTATCATCCTCTGTGTCAATGAGCTCGACCTCTCCTGTGAGGAATGGCTGAAAGAGTTGGGGCTGTTCAGCCTGGAAAGGAGAAGGCTCCAGGGAGATCTCAGAGCAGCCTGCCAGTACCTGAAAGAGCCTGCAAGAGAGCTGGAGAGGGACTTTTGAGCAGGGCATGTAGTGACAGGACAAGGGGTGATGGCTTCAAACTGACAGAGTGGAGACTGATATTAGATATTAGGAAGAAATTCTTCCCCATGAGGGTGGTGAGGCCCTGGCCCAGGCTGCCCAGAGAAGCTGTGGCTGCCCCCTCCCTGGCAGGGCTCAAGGCCAGGCTGGATGGGGCTCTGAGCAACCTGGGCTGGTGGGAGAGGTCCCTGCCCATGGGAGGGGGGTGGAACGAGATGAGCTATAAGGTCCCTTCTGACCCAAACCATTCTATGATTCTGTGAAAACCAGAGAAATGGGTCATTTTCACAGCATGGCTTCAGCAGACTTTTGCATTTCAAGTTGAATTTGATATATTGAGCAGTTCAACTTAGGGTAAAATCTCTGAAAGTCTGAACAAACAGGGTTGAGTCATGGAACATTTCTAAATGATTACACGCAGAAAGGGTTTGAACCAACTTCAGAAATTCTGACACTGCAACTCAGAATGATTAATACAGAAGAAATCCTGTATGTTTATCCCATTTCAATTCCCCTCCGCATATAGCAGCTACCAACTTGTTTTGATTAGTAAAAATAATATACGGAATGAGTTGCTGCACTTCTTGTAGTTACTAATTAGCTAGACCAGACAGACAGAAAATATTCAAAGAACTACTTTTCTCTCCCCATTTTTATTTTCTTTTTCATTACAGGTAAAATATTAGCCACACTAAGTTACATCAATGAAGCCCTATATTCCCCTCTGTGTTTCAGTATATTTCAAAAAGATGTCTTTACAGCCATAGGTTAGTATTTCACTAGTAAAGTTTTAGTTAAACGCTAGATAGATGACACGATGGCATTCTCTACAATGGGTTTTATTTATGGAGGACTGAGTTTCAGCCAGCTCTAGTAGACACGTGAACTGCAAGTATTTATGCTGATATTTTAGCCTGGGAATTAAGGTGTGCTCCCTGACTAGATGAGTTCACACTTAAAAGTAGTTCCCCGAGCAGTCTGACAGAGAGGGAATCATCCCTGTGACACAGGTCTCTCAGAACGAACACAAACACAGCCTAACCAGAGAACAGGCTCATCTTTAACGTTAACTGTACTCGTTGTAGCAAGAATAAAAAAACCAAAACAAACCCCAACAACTGCCCACCCCGACTGGCCTTCAGTTCATGAAGCTATTGGGCGCTCTGACTCCACACGCTTACAGACTGTACGTTCTCTGAAGTAGAAAGGAATGAGACTTTCATACTCTGCAGCAGTACTTGCCCTTCATCCTTGAGCCCAAATCAGCCCTACCACACTGCCCCGCCAGCTGACCTCTATCCATTTATCAGAAGTCTAAGATTGTGCCGATGTCTCTGTGCGCTGAACCCAAAGCATAGCCAGAGACACGCAATCAGTAATTATCCCACAGGACAACAAAGGCAATTCAAAAAATGTTTTCTTTATCAATGCTACATTACATGATTTCTGAGAAGAAATATGAAGTGCTTACCATATTCTGAGTTTAGTATACACACCATAACTGTATATTTTTCTTCAGTTTTTTCAGGTTTTAGGGCTTAATTGATAACACAATTAGAATATATTACTATGAAGATGTTTATTCAGCTCTTCCTGAAATTCAAAATAGGAACACTTTAAAATCAATTTTAATATATATTATGCAATTCTATAGAAGCATAAACCAGAGAAATATTCCAATGAATTCTAACCATAAGCCTCTCAAACATAAGATTGTCTAAAACGATTAGTCTTCCGTATGCAAATATCTGAAAATAGAACAGCACATTATGAAACAAATTTGTCATATATTTGTGCAACCATCGTGGACTGCTAGTAAGTACCCTTAGCAGTAACCAGACCACTGAGACACATTTCAGTTTGACGTTTCGAAAATCCAAGCACAAAACACCGTAACAGCATTTAACTTTACCATCTCACATTGTTTTAAATAAAAACTTGAAAACTGAATAAAAAAAAAAGTAATTAAAATACAACATTCTTGAGCTTTGTTTCTGACATGGACTATAAGAATAAAGGTCTTGGCAAAGCAGTGATTCTTGAGAAGACCCCAAGCATACTTTACCACCACCGTGCTTGGCAAGGCCTGTTTGGTCCAGTAGACCACAACTATCCTAGACCACCAGCAGATGGAATCAATGGCCTGGCTGGACTTGTCAAATGCAAGACGAAAGACAGACTCGGACTGAGGCATCTCTCGACTGAGGTGTCAAGAGCCAAAGAGCTAACAAAGGGAGTAATTAACTGGTGCTTATCTTATCAGTCAAAAGTAAGGGGGGACAGCCCATCACTGTAAACCCAGTGATCTGTGGGGTGGCCCCCGGATGCACATACCAAGATGCCCGCTCCGAAGGCGTCACACTGCTGAGTCCCGCTTCTGACGACACGACATTCCATGCCAAGAGCCAATCCATACACAATAATTGACTGAGTCCCACCTCGCAAAAAGATTTTCCAAACATATAAAAATTGGCACTTGAAAACTCTCTTTGGGAGGAGGAGCCAAGCGAGAACTTCACCTGACGGACGGGTCGACGGGCCTGAACCTCTCTTCCCCCCCAAGAAGGGACCCCTTTTTGGTCAGAGTTGCGCCTCTGACTTTGTCAGACGTATCCCCGGGAACACATTGTTAGCTAAAGCGCTAAACTACTACTTTGAGCTCAACTTTTGTAGACAGTGAATTTATCAACGGCAATCCCGAATCTGTGATACCTGGCGCTGGAATAAATTTCCTCGTGTTTCAACTTTGCAAAACTGTTTCAGTGAAAGTCCTTGGAAGGGCTCTGGCAGGCAAACTGAATCTGAGAAGTGGCTGCACACTTAACCCTTTAGACATAAACTGTTGACCAAGTCTGGAACTAGGAGCAGATCCAGCCACACCTAGACTCTCCACTGAGAGAGAGTTTAGAACACAAGGGGGTCTGCTCTGAACCTCGTGACTCAACGGGAGGGCTCTCCTTTTGTCACTTGTCAGACTCCCCTTACCCCCCCTTTAACGCAACACCAGACACGTAGAGAAGGGTACAAAAAGGAAGGAAATTGGGTTTGTTTAGCCGGGAGGCAGTAGCACCTGGGGAAGCCAACACCAGTTTTCCAGTACCTGAGAGGAGGTTACTGAGGATGAGGGAGCCAAGCTCTTCCCTGAGGTGCATAGCTGGCGAATGAGACGGCTGTCAATCTGAAACAGGGGAGGTCCTGACCAAACAAGGCAACTTTTTTCCCCTTTGAGGATAACTCAGCACTCAAACAGAGTCCCAGAGCAGTTATGAAATCTTCAGCTTTGGAGGTTTTCAAGATCTGACTGCACAAACCCTGAGCAAACTGGTCTGATTTCAACGTTGCTCCTGCTTTGAGCAGGAGGTTGGAGTAGATGACCTCCAAGGTCACTTAAACTTGAACCAGTTCCCTGATTCAGTCATATCCTGATATTCCCCAGTTTCCAAGAACTCACAGTTCAGTAACTCCCTAGCCACAGGAGCATCGTAGAGGTTAATAAGCCTGGGTAAATTTTTCTTCCATGACCGTGTCCTTTGAGTCTGTATGAACTCGCTATCAGCTACGTTCTGTGCCACAGCATTGCAAAGCTTTATTATGCTTCACAGGGAAAACACTCTTCTGTTTCCTTAACCAGCCTTCATTTTCTGCTCAGTAGCTATGATTACAGGAGAGGTTGATTACTCTTACTCACTCCCTCTACACAACTCTCAGTCCTACTGACCTTTGGCGTTGCCTTCCCCCATCACACCGCCCACCGTTCTGCAGGCTGAAGGGCAGCGTAGTTAATTATTTTCTGTACACAAGCTATTCCTTGGATTATTTCCGATTCCCTTCTCCTTGTCTTTTACCACTCACTTGCAGTACAACATCTACCGGTCACTACTGCTTTTTTGGTAAGAAATGCAGCAAAGAAAATTTTCAGCAAACAGCAAGAGCAGCTGACTTGCCCCATGCAGTTGCCCTTCTGGCAAAAAATGTTAAAAAATTGTTTTTCATGGCAGGCTCAACTTTTTATTTCGTTATAGGAGCGGGATCATTGAAGGCTGATTAATACAAGTGATGGAAGGAACTTCACCAAGCAGATTATTAGGATGCAACTTTCAGGAGTAACCGTCTTTGGACGTTCTCATTGCTTCTCTGGCCACACAGCAGAGTGATGAGGACTAGGGCAACATGCCACCTTCGCTAGTCACAAGGAAGACAGATGGTACCGGAGGCAGTGATCAAAGTTACAGTAGGTAAATCTGTTCCGTTTTCATAATTGTGGAGGCTGTTAAATTTGCTCGATGAATTTCAAAAAAAGAATGCCTAATTAATTCAGGTTTTGCAAGCCTCAGTAGTCTAGGGTATTTTTATTCTTTTCAAAAAAATATTCAAAGATGTTACCAGCACAAGTAAATCAGAATATTTGTCTTGCTGGAAACAGTTAATTTGCTTCCATTTTACTTAAATGGCAAACTGGGCATTTCTTGTAACATTTGCTCCAGAAAAATACTAATTTTAGGCTAACTTAAAACGCAACCAAAAATCTAGAGCTAACTGCAAATATATCAGAACACTAGTTTTTCAACAATGCTAGTATTCTTATAGTCAACTATGCAGCCAATTGCTAGACATCTAACCACTCAGCCTTACTGAAGAGCTATATCTAAGCAATATTTTTTGTTTATGCTACATTTGATGTCCCCTAAAAATTAATGGGAAAAATAAATAAAAGGAATTCCTCACATTTCGGACTACATTTCAGACAATGTGGAGCTCTGGCACACCATATTGCATGCTTCGTCAGAGAAGCCTAGTCTTCTGCCTTTGTATGGGCACAAACTGAGAACTGACACAGTTCAGTATGTGAACGTTCAACTGAAAGAACTTTAACGTCTGCAAGACAGCCTCAATCTTTCAGTCTTGAAGAAGATTATAAAGATATATGTGGATTGCTTATATAGGACAAAATCAACACCCGCTAAGCCTGCTGAAAGAAATCCATGGAAAGAACAAAACCAGCAGGTTCCTGAGGTAGCTCAGTAAGCTTGAGAAATCCTACAAAAAAGCCCTGCTTAGTGTGTTACAGCAGAGGGTGAGCAGAATGAAGGTCATGCCTTGAGAGGGAATGGCAAAGAATGAGAGGTGGCTCTTTCTTTTACCACAGCACTGCGTGCTCTTCCTCCGAGGTGTCGGCATGAACTGCAAGACAAACTTAAAAAGTAGAGGTAGAAAGAAAGTTTCATCACACAAGGATAATGGGGTCAGTTTAGGCGTGATAAATGCCTTTAAATCTTAAAAACTTCTCAGTCCAGGCTGAAGTTTAATAGACATGAGTAACAAGGCATCCTGGTTTAACCCCAGCTGGCAACTGAACACCACACAGCCGCTCGCTCACTCTTCCCCCCAGCAGGATGGGAGAGAAAACTGGAAAAGTAAAAGTGAGAAAACTCGTGGGCTAAGAATAGTTTAATAAATAAATAAATAAATGTAATGAAAAGGAAAATAACAAAAACAGAGAGAAATAAAACCCAGGAAAAACAAGTGACGCAAGTGAAAACCCACAACCGCTCACCACCAACCGATGCCCAGCCCATTCCCAAGCAGCGGCCACTGCCCCCCGGCCAACTCCCCAGCTGACATGCTGAGCATGATGTCACGCGGTATGGAACAGCCCATTGGCCCATCTGGGTCAGCTGACCTCGCTGCCTCCCCGCCCTGCTTCCCACACGCCTCCAGCCTGCTCGCCGGCAGGGCATGAGAAGCTGAAAACCCCTTGACTTTGCGTAAGCACTGCTTAGCAGTAACTACAACAGCAGTGTGTTGCAACATTTTTCTCATATTAAATCCAAAACACAGCACTACCCCAGCAACTAGGAAGGAAATTAACTCTATCCCAGCTGAAACCAGGACACAAGGGTATTTTGTATTTTTTAAGCAAACCGCTGAATATCTACACCTATATACTTAAACCCAAGCCAGTCCTTGCCTGTTGTAGGCAAGAAAAGCTTTGCTGAAAGTTTGGTGCACAATCCAACGCCTCACTTCTCAAATCCTGTTTTAGTATAAAGATTTTCCTAATGTTCTAGCCGTACTAGTTGAGTATAATCTTTCATGGAAAAAGTCTCTCTGGGGTTGGGACTAAACTTACAACATGCCCCACCTCCCCACCCCCTAGATCCATCCATTTCCCTCCCTAAGTCACACCAAGGTTTCCCCTGTGAGGTCCAAAAGGCGAGCTGATGCTTTAGGGAAGCACGGCCATCCTGCTTTGGGAGAGGGTGCAACCTGGATAGTTCTTGGCAAGAAAGGCCAAGGGAAGAATAAAGGCGGCAGGTATCAAACTCAACATAGCTAGTGAGTCTTGTACCTACCTTGGTTCAGACAAGAATGCTTCTGGCAACTGAAGAAACCTAAATGCCAAGAGAGAGCGATCCATAGTAAGCAGAGTAAAACTTACACAGGCTTGCCAGCAGCTCTGGGTTGATCTTTACTTTCTCAGTGTATGGTGAACACCTTGCTACTAATCCACATAGCTTCTCTAGAAGGTGTAATTAGCTAGAGGCGTGGACATAAGAGAGGCTTTTAAAAACATATTAAAAAACATGACAAGGTACTAATGTAGGTGGTTCAGACTTTAGTCTTTAATTTAAACTGAAGGTTAGCATATGTAAGAAAATAAATCTTAGAACTCCTTGAAGCGCTATTATTATTCCACGCCAACAAAGTGAAAAACCCAGAAGGGGGCTTTCCTTGTCCAGGGCCATGGGTGTTCCAGCAACTGACACGCTGCACCACAACATACACCGAGGTGTATCCAATACATACTGAGTGAGCAGGTCTGCACAAAACCGCCAGATGACTCAAAGTGAAATGGCTTCGCTCTGTACACAATCAATACAGGAATTACCTCGTTGCTATAACAACGTGAGCTGCCTAGGTGGAAAGCCACAGCGGCTGGCGGCTCCTTCCTGTGAATTGGCTCTTGTCACACCGCGTGTCAGGCAACACGTTGTGGCATTATAGGCACCGCAGTAGCCAAATGAAGCGAAAAATTCACCTCTTATGAAGATCAATTGCAACGTGAATTTTTTCCTGAGCAGGTGAAGGGAATAAGCTAGCTGCCTCAGGGAAGGCCAGATGGCTCTGAAGCACTGGCTACTCACCACTGCAGAGAAGAATTAGCTTAGACGTGATCTCTGCTACACACGAGGCCAAGTCTCTTTTGCTTCTCTGATCAGTGTAACACATCTCATACAAGCTGTCTTCCGAAACACAATTATAAGTAGATTTTATACTGTAGAGTGTAACGCCAGGTCTCTAACACGAGATGAGTCACTTCAATGACTCAGTTCTCACTTGCTCTTGTTATTCAGACACTGATACAATATGGCACTAGTCTGCCTTATTTAAGGCATATTTATAGAAGCTTGAGTCACTGACCAATGAAAGCCGCCTTTCTGAGATGAAGCATTAGCTAGGAAGTCAGTGCACAAAAATCTAGCTCAGGCATACACCAGAGACACTGTGAGGATTTCATTACTTGCATCGGAATCCACGCTCACAATATAAAATTTATTTAGCACTTCTTATTAATAAGTATGTACCTTTCCTTCCTCAAGGCTGCATCTCTTGATGTAGATGTAGAAGACTATCTAAAACTGAAGAGTTTTTATCACTTATCATTACTCTTCTACCACACAGAGACCCAGCTATTGCATAGCTTTATGATGGCAATATAATCTATTAACACCATACCCGTTTTAGGCTCAACCTCTAACCTAACTTCTTGGAGGCAGGAAAGATGCATAGGCATGAACCAAATGGGAATTTATAAACTGAGATCAAAGAATGAGAAGTGAACCTTAGACATGAGCTCGTCACTGCCTCCGCTGCTTTCCACCCTGAAATCTCACAGCCCAGCTCCGTTTATAGAACCGACAGAAACAGCATTTCCCTGCATGCTCGTACAAAGCAGTTCACTAAATAAAAAAAAAGTGGAACCTGCAACTCTTGTTTAGGATCACTTTCTAGATTAAAATAATGGCTGTAAGTTACAAAACAACAAATGCTTCTAAATAAAAACTATTCACTTAACATGCTTGTCTGTCTACATCCTAAGCGTTGATCCAATTTATTAGATAATTTTAACATGTCAGGCTGGAGACAAGACCGAAGAGCAAGGTTTCAAAGTCTTCAGAGGCAACAACTCAGAAAATGAAGGGGGCATTCATCCGTAACACAACCCTCGTCAGAAGTGGTTAACAAAAACCTATGATTCCACCTGGAGAAGGAGTTGCTATAAATAAAAGAATACTGAAACAAGGTAGAATACGAGGTTGATAAATTGTCTAGTTACAGAAAAATACAGTATGATGAATACCACAACTGGTGACCAGTTCCAGAAACACCACCTTTAAGAAGCGCAGTCCCTCCAGACGCATGCTTCAAGGAGAGAGATTTACAACAAATAAAATACATATAAAAGCTTTACTATTATATTACTTAATACTGTCTTGATGCAAAGTTTACGCAGACCTTCTCCCACTTATCCATGAAAAAGCCCCTTGTACCAAGCGTCAACAGTCGCAGCACCAGAACGCTCCCCTACCCAGACACTGACCCGCTCGATCTATAAAACTGAAGCACAAGGGAGTCAAATTTGGTATTTTCTTCTGGGTTTTCTTAAAAAATACATCCTTACAGATTCCCAGTACGGAGACTGCCTCACAATATTTTCCGTGGTGCCCGCTTCCAGCGGAAAAGAAGAAATGTGGTTACTTTTTGTGGCCACAAAATTAGAAATGTGGTTATGAAGGGGTTTTCTTTGTTTGTTTGCTTCTTCCACTTGGCTCCCACCCTCCTTTCTCCCGCTGCTTTGGACAGGCTCAGATGTGGAAGCATTTTGTTCTAATGGAGCCTATTCATGTATCAAAGTGCCTCTGGAGGTTTTTACAAGTACTTTTCACCACTTCACGGGAAGTATGAAAATGCCAGATATTTTCAAATCAAAATGAAACAAACCAGTGAAATCACATTATATCAGAAGAAACTTCTATAACTGGTACGGGAGATATTGAATAAAATAGATGCAGCTTCTGAGGAGAATCAGGGAACTGCTGAAGTGTTGGCTTGGTTTTCTGGTTTGTTTTCTTTTTTTTTTCTTTTCAGTATAAAAAGATGCTGGTAAAGCAGTTCTTTCTTTCAGCTAATTACTGAAGGCTATTCAATCAAGCCCATGTTCTTCAGAAGTTAAAGAGTGTCGCAGGTTTCAATAACACGTTTCAGAGAAATATTTCTGTTATCTTTTAAGCACTACTATTACGTAAAGCAAGTTTTTTTTTTTCCCTACAGAAATAGATTTTCTTAACAGGGTCTTTGTCATATATTTTAGTCCACTAGTTAAAGGTCAGTCTAAAAAAGAAAGTGAGACATTTAGCAAAACATCCAAATAGGCAGATTTAAAGCCCAGTCTGATTATCTGAAGGTTATTCATAGCGTGCATATGTTTCGCGATCCAAAGGATCTTATTAAAACTTCGGATAAGCTGACTATTCTCTTACATGAAGCATCTGCTGAAAGGAGGCAGATGAACAGATTGTTTTCTGCTAAACACAATGCTACTTGAAGCCCCACTACATTATAAATAACCCTTCTGGTGAGTCAGCAGACGAGTCCCTGGTTTGCAGGAGTTTTGATATGACAGCCCCTCGAACGAAATGATTTTGTCACCCAAAGCATTCTTCTCTTACTATATGTGTTCCATCAAGTTTTTGTATTTCATCAAAGCTTCAAAGTGACGCAGTCCTCTCAGGCAACGGAATTAGATTTACTAAGGCTACCGACACTCTCCACATGCCAGGGGGATTTTCACTCCAAGGCGGAGGCTGGGGGCTTCTGACGAGGCCTTTTTCCTCCGGCACCCACGAGAGGGCAATGTCTTGCTTCGGAAGAGATGTTCTACGCCATTCCCTTCGCTCGGATTCGCAGCAAGAGAAACTGTATGCAAGCAGGAATAAATAGGAGTGCCATTAGGAAAATCACAAGCAAATAATCTGAAAGGAAGCTCAAAGAGCATGACTCAGTTTAATTTTGCTCATTTCCAGCCAGTATTAGAGCTATCAGGAATAACGACACTTTAACTTCCCACTACACGAGATAAACGGACAAAATTCACCCAGCAAGGAAGCACTTCACTGTTTCTTCTGATTAGATGACCAGAAGATCATCTACTAAGAGTTTCCAAATCCAAATACTAGTTATCATAGAATCATAGAATCGTTCAGGTTGGAAAAGATCACCAAGTCCAACCATGGCCCCAACACCCCCATGCCTGCTAAACCATGTCCCGAATTGTCACATCTACATGGTTTTGAACCCCTCCAGGGATGGGGACTCCACCACTGCCCTGGACAGCCTGGTCCAAGGCCTGACCACTCTTGCAGTAAAGAAATTTTTCCTAATATCCAATCTGAACATGCCCTGATGCAACTTGAGGCCATTGCCTCTCATCCTATCGCTAGTTACTTGGGAGAAGAGATCAACCCCCCCTCACTACACCCTCCTGTCAGGTAGTTGTAGAGAGCGATAAGGTCCCCCCTCAGCCTCCTCTTCTCCAGACTGAACAGCCCCAGCTCCCTCAGCCACTCCTCATCAGACTTGTTCTCCAGACCTTCACCAGCCTCGCTGCCCTTCTCTAGACATGCTCCAGCCCCTCAGTGTCCTTCTTGCAGTGAGGGGCCCAGAACTGAACACGGTATTCAAGGTGTGAACGTAAAACATTCTGGCCATGCTGTGATCCCAGGTCAGGACGAGCACTATCCCATCACTTCGTTGTGCCCTTCTGATACTTTGAGGCTCTCACTAACGCACGGAGAAAAACAAGGAAATCGTTCTTCCTTTTCATTAGAGACTAACAGGGAATGATCAATGGTATCTGCTTTAAACCTCAAATCTTTTTAAAGCAGAGCAAGAAGTCCCATAAGCTCCTCATGGTCAGGGGGAACGGACCCAGAAAGTCAGCCCAGAAGTACCAGTTAAATCAGCCCAGAAGTACCAGTTGAATCGTCATCTCTCACCATTTTTCAGGACCAGCCTGGGCCTTCCCAGAAACCTTCATAGCAGGGCAGAAGCAGGCAAGTGAAAACACTTGTTTTAGAAACAGTAAGATCCACCTGATGCTTTTTTATTAACTATGGCTGGGAAACTTTTAAGTCAATGTGGAAACTTCCACTTCAAAACGCTGTAAGAAAAAATACCGAGGAAATTAAGGAAAACTGTTCAAGTATTTTATGAAGACATTTAGAAATTTAGTCTTTTTTTTTTGAGGTTTCAAGATGAAAATATTTTCAAAATTCAGCCCACTACAGAACTCCATCAGTAAATCTAAGCTTCAGATGGAAATGAAGAAAAACAGAAAAAAAACCTGAAAAAACTCCTCCTCTAAATCAGAACCAGTGTGAGATCCAAAGGAAACCGTCTAAACTTTCAGTAAAAGAAATCCTTGCAGAGGACCCAGTTCTGGCCTGTAGCGACTGATGGCTGACAGTAGCTGTAGTACTGGTCCAGCTCATGTCGAGCTCCCCAAATCTACCTTTACGCTGCCTTTTCCTTATGGGCAGAACACCCCAGACATTGAGAGAACCTGATTCTGTCAGCCAGGATGGTTTCTTCAGGGTTTTTGTTTCTTTTGGGGTGGGTTTGTTTTGTGGGGTTTTCTACCATTTTGTTTTTTTTAAAAAAGCATCAGAACCCAAAATTCTCAACTGTGTGACTGCAACAAAGAGCGCTGAAAGCTGCCTTGAGACCTCACGATTGCTGTAAATGCATTATAAAAATCGATCACTTTTCACAGCACAATAAACGACCACAGTGGTGCCTTCTGTGCATTTCAAAGGCTGAAAAAAGTGCTGTAAAGAGTGACGAACTTCAGTTCCTTGCGGTAATAACCTGTTGAATAAAGCTATGATGCCCTAAAATACAGCAAAACTTCACGTTTCACATATGTAAACTACATTAGGTATCCATCTTCATCATCACTCATTCATTTGCAATAGTATACCATATTTCACTGTTATTCTTAAAAATTTGTTTCCCAGGACAGAGAAAAAGCTACTCTAGTTGAAAAGCACTATCAGCATTAGAAGAAATAGGTACGAACTGGCTAAGGCACGTAAGGACTGAATGGCAATGGGAAAGTTTAAAGTCCTAAGGTAGTCTTGGCATGGGCAAGATGCCAGTGAGCTCTCTAGCCAGGCTTATGAAAGAGTTTACACAACAACTTCTAAGCAGAACAAGGACATAAACTTCATCCCTGGGTGGACTTCATGGATACAGAATCACAGAATGTTACGTGTTGGCAGGGCCCTCTGTGGGTCACCCAGCCCAAGCCCCTGCCCAAGCAGGGTCACCCACAGCAGGCTGCACAGCACCGCGGCCAGGCGGGGCTGGAATATCTCCAGAGAAGGAGACTCCACAGCCTCTCTGGGCAGCCTGGGCCAGGGCTCCGTCACCCTCAGAGGGAAGAAGTTCTTCCTCGGGTTCAGCTGGAGCTTCCTCTGCTTCAGTTTGTGCCCGTTGCCCCTTATCCTGTCGCTGGGCACCACTGGAAAGAGCTTGGCCCCGTCCTCCTGACACCCACCCTGCAGATATTTAGAAGCATTTCTAAGGTCCCCTCTCAGCCTTCTCTTCTCCAGGCTGAACAAGCCCAGCTCCCTCAGCCTCTCCTCATAGGAGAGATGCTCCAGTCCCCTCATCATCCTCATAGCCCTCTGCTGGACTCTCTCCAGTAGCTCCTCATCTTTCTTGAACTGGGGAGCCCAGAACTGGACCCAGCACTGCAGATGGGGCCTCACCAGGGCAGAGCAGAGGGGAAGGAGAACCTCCCTCGACCTGCTGGCCACACTCCTCTTGATGCACCCCAGGATCCCACTGGCCTTCTTGGCAGCCAGGGCACACTGCTGGCTCATGGTCACCCTGTCGTCCCCCAGCACACCCAGGTCCCTCTCCGCAGAGCTGCTCTCCAGCAGGTCAGCCCCAGCCTGTGCTGGTGCCTGGGGTTGTTCCTCCCCAGGTGCAGGACCCTGCCCTTGCCCTTGCTGGATACGAAACAGTCCAAGTGAGCGTGCTTCCTTGCTGTGGAAAAGGAGTGCTAATCCGCTATCAGTCTCAAAATTGCCCACAGACTTGCTGCAGCTGTGGCAAGCAGCAGTCGCCAACATGCCAGCACAACACATTTATTCACTGAAATTTTTAATGAGCATTCACTGAAGTTTAGGTAGCAGGACCTCCCAGGTTTCTGCTGCATTAATATGCATATCACAACTCAGGTTTTCGAAGTATGCTGTTATTTTATTGGGTTCTTCCCATTTTACTGTGCTTGTACTGATCAGTGTTTCTACTCATGTAAAGGAAAACAAAGTGCTGTTTTTCCTACCGTTCAAAGATCCTATTAACCTGCGTGCTGCCGCCTCATACTGCTGGGGAGCCATAGCTCCTCTTCCATAAATACCCGCCCGGAATCGCTCCGCTGCCAGCAGCCATTGAGTCTCGGGGGAATCTGATCCTGTCTCAGACGCTGGCTTCGGCGAAGCATGTACAGCTGTGCTGTCAAGGACTCGGAGTACAGAACTCGGAGAGAAAGGTTCTACGCGCAGGCAGAGCGGCAGCTCCCCTGCCCGCCCCACAGCGGGCTGGCAAGCCGGTCCAGTTCAAGCTGTCCCTGCTCGCTGCAGGGGGTTGGGCTAGATGACCTCTAAAGATCCCTTCCAACCCAAAACCTGCTGTGGTTCTATGATTCTTAGGCTACCGTTTCACAGCCGGGGAAGGGTTAGTTAACGTATGGGTCCGGCGCTGGATCAGAACCACAGCAGCAGCACGGTGGGGATGGCTTTCCTTTTATCCAAGCTCACTTCACTTAAAGCTTCACAAAGTTGCTATTCTCCTAACTCCCTACAACTTCTTAAAAACAAAAATAGGACAGAAACATCCCACTTGGAGCTGACATTTATAAACTGAGTGCGCACACATGCCTGCGTAGGTGTTTTAAGAGGCAATGGGAGGTCGCAGACTGACAGCTTGGGATGCTGCGTCCAGATCCCACCCACGGGCTGGGTGCCAGACCCGGCAGCACCACCACAGTGGTGACCCACCAGCCCTCCCTGCCTGCACCCCAGCCCCAGCCCCAGCCCCGAGCACGCCTGGGCCGCTCCGGTGCAGCCTGTGATGGCACCAGCACTTCCACACCACCTCAGCCGAGTGCGGCCAGTGAGATCACACCTCCATACTGGGGTCTGGGCTGGGGGCTTTTCAGTTGACTCACGCAGACCTGTGTACCTCGCTGACTCGAGGTGCTGCGCTTGGACAGGATTACGGCACATGTGCAGTGTGTTACTTCACATTACCAAACCTCTACTGGGGTGGAAAGGCTTGCAATTCAACAGGTAGAATACGCTTCTTCGGGGTCACAAACAGAAACTAACCACATTTCAAGGAAAACTCTGCAGCAACTCCTCATCCCCCCAACGCCACCACACCAGCCAGACGCATCTGGATCAAGCAATGCGATTTCCAAGGCGAAGCAGGGGGAAGGGGAGAGCGTGGACAGGACTCCTGACCAGGAACACCGCGACGGGAAGCACCGCAGCCCCTGCAGCCTGACTTCAGCTAATATTTGCACATCTTGAGAGATTAACTGAAGTATGAAATCCAGCACAGAGCAACCAAACCATACATTGCTCAAAGCCTGTGAGCCACTACAAGATGTCTTTATGTCTGGGTTTGAGGCTCTGAACATTGATGGATTGCCGAGTATCCTGGAAGGCATCACTGCCCAGTGCACAAAATCCTGCATCGTCTTTGTCCTGGTCATGCTCGAGACCTAGGCTGCCATCTAAAAATATGAATATTCTTCCTTTTACTATAGGTACTGTAAGTCAGGGCAATCAGCCAAAGCTGCTGGGTCACCTAAAAGATACCAGTTCCTTGTTCTGTTTAATATTTCACAGAGGGCACCGCTTCTTTAACAAGTCACTTCAGTCAGTGCCATCATCTTAAACTCCAGTTCTATAAAAGTTCAGAAGTTTCCATATAACTGAACGCAACTAATTTACAATCTCTGAGTAACTTCAACTATTTAAATCAGATGAGTGAAAGTAACTAAAGCTCAAGCGTGTACTTCAATGCAACGTGAGACTGTATGAATGTTCCTTAGCAAGGTTTCTGTGCCTGAAGATAGAAGATCAAGAGAAAACTGAACAGGAGCTGACGTGTGGTGCACACGTGCGAAGGCAGGCACAGCTGATGTGTTTTGGAGACGCCTCGAATAAGGACAGCTTCCTGGAACGTTGTTTACCATGGAATAAGGAAAGGTGACGAACAAGGAATTTCATTTAAGAGGTAAATTCACCACTCTGCTGGGCAGTTGATAGAAGTTTGGACTTTTGTCCTAGCTCAACAGTCACTACTATTAGACATCAAAAGACAAGAACATATTAATCTCAAAAAGAAACATATTTTACATCATCTTTTAACAGCAGCATCGATGCTGCATAACAGTGCCTCAAAGCCACTTTCACCCCTATTAGTAGTCCACTGTGTGCAGTGTTTTTACTCATCTCTAATAATTCCAAATTTCATTTTACATGTTGATACAAAAGGGAAAAAAAATACCAGAGCGTAAGCAAGATACAATCATCGTTTGCTTGGAAAAGATTTGAGAGGTATGGGAGTGCTGCCCATCAGGTTTTTATATCACACACTGTAAAGCAGTGTGAAAAGTATGGCTGATACTGCAATGTTTTTTCTTCAATTTTGAGTTTTTTCCAAACCATGCTGGATATGGCCCACTAGGGAAAACGTAGGCAAAAGCTCTTTTATTCTGCTTCTTTCCTGCCAGTTCCTTTAGATCGTGGCCACCCCTATGTAGTAAGAAACAAAAGAGCACAACTCGGTGTGTTCCCAGCTCTCCAACGCACCGCTGGGACTGGTGATTGACCCGAAACACTAACACTGGCCCCAGCACAGATTTCTGGGAGCAGGAAAAGTATACACCTCACCTTTTAATTACTCTCCTCTTGTACTTTGAATTTGTCACTCTAGCTGATATGGCAATGAACTCTGCATTTACTATGTATATATGCTACAGATTAAATATGGTTGTACAAATATTTGGTAAGCAATCAGACAGCAGCAGCAATCTAAACCCTTCTTAGAGGTTATGACAAGCTCATCCTAATAGACACAAAATAAAAAAGCGTCAGGGATGTTTCATTTTATGTTATATTTATTTACACTACATTCTTTTCATGGGTGCTAACTTTTGCTAGCTCCAGAAGTGTTTGCATTGGGTTCTACATTTGTTACAGCAATCAAACTTCCAGATCCAAACACCTTTTCAATTTAACTTTTATCTTTATGAAGTCTAGATGACAGCTTTTTTAGATAGGCAATTGGCATAAAAATTACAGATGTGGAAAATGTGCAATCAGCTGTTGCATTTGCTATAGCACAACGTTTAAGCAGCATACGAGAAAGCATCAGGAATCAAGGAAAATCCATTTGGCTTTATGAGTTACAAGTAGACGAATGAAGAAAACTGGAATAAACCCACCAAGAGCAAAATGGGGCGGGCTGGGGGCAGAGATGGGTGCACAGAAGGAAATGGTGAAAATATACATGCAGAGGGAAGAGAAAGCGTTGGGTTGTTTCCTCCTCAAAGATATTATGACAACAAAAATCTTTGGAAGTTAGAGCGTTTCATGTCTGTGTAACACCGGACCGAGTCCGATAGCGCTAGAGCAGTATTTTGGATTTTCAAAAGACAGCTCTTCTCATTTATTCCCTGTCTAATGGCTAAAGACACAAATGACAGCCCCACAGAAGTCTGCAAGGTTTGAAACCCAACTCAGACTCAAATCACAGCTGCTGTTTAGAGAATATCACTTAAAAGGCGTTTGCCTCCATCCTAGTCACTCCTCCAGCTTCGTACATACATTTCCACACAAAGCGTAGAAAACTAGGGCACAGAACACTGAAAAACACAGGCATCTGTGGTATTCTGCTATCTACGGCAGCATAGGCAATTAGCCAAACAATGTTGCCACTTTTATTCACCCTGAAAGTCAACCAACAACCTGGAAAAAACAGATACAGAAACAGAAGTCAAGTGACTTTTCCTCAGGCAACCATCTTTACTCGGGGGAAAAAAAACCAACTTGAAGAGACTGACACTTTACATTTAGATATAACCAAACCTACCAACAGACCCAGACAAGGGAATGGGGGGAGAAAAAAAAAGGGAGGGGGGGAAACTGAATTGCTTTTGAATTGAATTTCTTACCAGAAACCATTCTTCAACAAGAATGGATGTCTTCAACAAGTTCCAACAAGGCAGGAACTAAATTCTTACAGACTTCACCGTAGTCATACAAATATACCCATGAATCCACCACATTTTTTATAGAGATAACTACAAGTTGTTTTATAGTTCTCCTGACATTCTGGCTGCCTACTACATCCCGGAATATGGAAAATAATCATAGAATCATAGAATGGTTTGGATTGGAGGGGACCTTAAAGATCATCTGGTTCCAATCCCCCTGCCATGAGCAGGGACCCCTCCCACCAGCCCAGGGTGCTCAGAGCTCCATCCAGCCTGGCCTTGAGCCCTGCCAGGGAGGGGGCAGCCACAGCTTCTCTGGGCAGCCTGGGCCAGTGTTTCACCACCCTCATGGGGAAGAATTTTTTCTAATATCTCATCTAACTCTTTCCTCTTTTAGTTTAGAGCCGTTCCCCCTTCTCCTATCACTGCACACCCTTGTGAAAAGCCCCTCTCCACCCATCCTGTTGGCCCCTTCAGGTACTGGCAGCTGCTCTAAGGTCACCCCGGAGACCTCTCCTCATGTGCCAATTTCAAAACATGGTGCCCTGATGCTGAGAATGAAGGGCAGAGCCCCAAAGCACAGCCACGGAGCTGCATTTTTTTTCTAAAATATGTGAAAATTCCACATTCCCAACTACCAAACACTTAGAAGTTTTTACACCTCGATTTCACAAACTTTAAAAACCAAACAGGTGCTATCCATGAAGCCTTTGCACATGAGATGCAGAGACACACTTGCAGAATTACTCTCACCTATTCTACGAGTGAATGTGATAAACACCCGTAATAAATCTGCACCTATAAACACGTGTATTTTGAAAGTTCAAGGAAACTTTTACATAATTCTGGTTTGACACATTATCTTGTGCACAATTAGCCTTTTAAAAGCTCTACTATGTACAAGAAATTTAAATAGTCTATTGCAATAAATGCAGAACTCCTGTTTGGATAAAGGTCTACGGGTCAGGAGAGCGAGAGCAGAGGAGGTGGCAGAACAGTGCTGCTTTGATAGAGCACTGGACTTCTAGAAGAACAAGAGGAAACAATAACTTTTTGAGCAGAGTTAGGCTGCTTAGCTACCTGCAATCACAAAGCCAGCTGGCCTCCACTGGATGTTTTACAAGCAGTTTTGGGCTGATTTTCAGGCATAACGTGAGACTCCATCTCATACCCAAATCATACATCAACACATTCAGCTCCCGTCCCCTGCAGAGGTGCAAAGGTCATAAGGACACCAACCATATCGCTAGAGCATGCAAAGGGCTCACGTAAATGAGCTTTTCGGGTTCCCTGCTGTTCAGACCAGAGAGTGCAGTTCTACATGAAAAAAATATACCAACATTCTCACAGAGAACTGTCAACATCCATTTATGCACACAGAAAAACACCACACGTATACACAAACAAAAGCATGCTCCCTGTGGAAGCCTACAAACCCCCAGATTTTCTTCTATGTGGAATGATGATCATACTGTGAGTTTCTAACATTAATGAGGACTTACATCAACCATACAAAATTTTCAGTCCTGGATAAATCTAACCCCCCCCCCCTGAATCTCAGCAGCTGGACTGTCCAGGCTAGCAGGTAGGTTTAGCAAGCTTAATTCACTTTGTGCTGAGAACAGCTACCTATTGATCCTCTTCCTGATGGATGCAGAGCTTTATTACCTTTAAAAAGTCAAATAAATGCTGAAAAGTCTTACTAAAATAGCACAATATGCAGGACTTGGATAACCAGAAAAGAAAGATGCCCATGCTTTGGTGATACAAAGGAACCACCCTTCCATACATTACAGAACTGATCCTTAAAATCCCAGCGAGACATCCAAAAGACATTTTCAGACAGCACGGCATTGGTATGACAGCATTTAAACATCTTTATGCCTTGACTCAAGCTGCATTTCTGTGTAAAAAAAATAAGTTGTGATAGCCAACTAGTATCTCAAGAAATCAGCAAATCTACAGATAAAAAAGAGTAAATTTGAAGCAGCGCTATGATTGCAAAATACGTTATTCAGAAACACTTCTACCTCTAAGCAGAGTCCAAACTCCCTCCCATAGCAATGCTTTCATTTGGTTTCCACTTCCCACTCTCTGCAAGTTGTTTTCAGTAGGGGTTTGGGAGGGGTTTTTGTTCATTTGTTTTTAAAAAGAGATTTCTTCTCTCAGACCGCTGGTCTCAACAGCACCAGTTGAGCTTCCCAGTCCCTGTTAGACCACTGCTGGTGAGACAGTCAGAGCCAGTCACAGCACCGTACGGCAGTAACTTCCAGGCAGCGGGCATCTCACCCACTTACAGCTCAGCGAGAGGTCTGCAGGGTGGGGGGAGACTCGTCCGTCATCTACGGATTTTCCACGCTGGTTTACTGAAAGATTCAGTTGTGTTGCATTAATGCAACTTGAAAACACATGCACTGAGATAATCACCAGGAATTTTGCTACTAGTTTTCTACATCCTTACTGTAAGCTTCATGCATTAGAACATCAAAGGCTTGGTACACTTCTGTACTGGGGTACAAGAAGATCATAATTAAAAGGCCAATTCCATCAAATAAATGGCCCACGCCTTGTTATTACATGCCTGTCCCCTCCCCTTGATGATGGAAGCTGCCGTTCTCCATCTGGATAATTATCTGTCCTTCCAGGCACGATCTTTAACGCCGCTATCACACACCACCTCTCAGGTTCATCATTCATCGGGTACTTCTCTCCTCCTGACCGTAGCAGAAATTGTATTCTTGGCAGCAGCTCCTCCTCAATCTTCATTAATACTGGAGCTGTTCTTTAATACTTGCTGACTTGCCTTCACATTTTGCTTCCAACCCTGCACCTCCTGTTTGCTAAATCACAGTCTCTGCTCATGCTGCTCGCTGCTCCTGTTACTGCTCCACAAGTTTGTGTTTCTCCTCTCTCGGTACAGCTCGTTCCCTGAACGCCCACTGAACGCTCTTCTGACTTCGCGGCACTATGCAAGGACACACTGATTCCTGTGGGAGACCACTCCATTAGAAAAACCACTTTTTCCTTAAATTAGCTGATGCTACCCATTCCTTTGAAGAGAATTGATCTTTTCCACAAAAATAAATCATCTGGTAGCTGAGAACAAAGAGCTCTGCAAAATCAAAGCCCTACAGCTATCATGAAGCTAGAGGGAAGCTCTAAAAGCAGAGTGCACATTCTGTGCATTTCCCTTAACACTTCCACAGGTAAATGAATTTAAACAAAAATTGCATAAATCCTGAAAAGGTAGGTATTTGGAAAGGAAACTTCTGCTGTAATTGGTTTTCATATGAAAATTACTAAGCAATCACATGAACATTGACAACTCTCATATCTGTCTCATACTGAGACTTCCACTGTCCCCTGTCATGATAGCATCTCTGCACTCCAAAGCATGAAATCCAGAATCACAGAATCACAGAACGGTAGCAGTCGGAAGGGACCTCTGTGGATCATCCAGTCCAACCCCCCTGCCGAAGCAGGGTCACCCAGAGCAGGCTGCACAGGAGTGTAATAATGTAATAATGCCCAAAGACATTATTAGCTGCCAGGACTATAATTTCGTTATAATGTGATTTCCACCCCACACATGCATTTAAGAAAGCTTTGAAATTGTAATTTCAGACTCACAGGACAGCCATGAGTTTACTGATGTGTTCCTTTATTAGCCGTATATTTCTTCACGGGGCAGAAATCCACATTATCTGTAGATCACAGACACCATCTTGTCATATAAGACACACTACTCATAGGTACCAAAGTCACATAGTCTTCCGTGCTTACTCTACGCAAGCCTGCGTCACTACTCTCCTGACAGCTTGAAAGTGTTAAGCTACTTAATGCTTCTTTTCTTAAGCTAAGTGTTCCTGTATTGCTGGGATTTTCAATGATTATCTCATGTAGTGTTACAAACTACACTTTTCTACAGGGATATTGCTTATAAATCGGATTTTTACAGCCTTCTCTCTGGAACTGGATGTTAAGGAGCTAGTTGGGTAACACTCTCACAATACTTCTACCGCGTGTGGGACTCCTACTTCTCTTTTAGCCCAGCTTCCATAATGCAAATAAGCCAGGAATCCAGCGTTTTTTTGGAAGCGTGGAGGACATGACTGCCACGTGTGTCTGTTGTCATACCGTTGAGAAGCTTATAGTTACGCTTCAAAGTTACAAGCTGTTTTTCAAAATCAATTTGAGATAAACATTTTTCCAGATTAATTCTTTGATCAATATCGGCACGATCAAGGTCTGGAACCATAATCTGTTGGCCCATACTCCACCTGAAGTCAGTGAGACGAGGTACGAACACAACTAGTTGCAGGATCACAGCCTTTTTCTTTGTTTCTGTCTCCAAAGAAAACAAACGCCCTTGAAAGACTTGTACCAGACACGGGCGCAGTTAACTGCCACGCATCGGTGGAACAGGAGCATGTGCCCGAGGGGTTTTGTCTGTTCTAACAGAAGGCCCTCCTTGTTAATGCTATTAAGAACTGGACTGCTTCAACTGAAACGTATCTAGTTCACCGAGACAAAAATCTGCTCTGAGCAAATTATCTGAAGGCAGATTTGTTACAGACCAGTGTTTGACTGTAGTACCCCATCTCATTAGCACACGCTGATCCCACTAAGTAATTAGCATGTTTCTTTAGCTCTTAATCCTACCCTGATACACAGCAGAGGGAAATATCCATGGGAGAGGCACAGCAGTGGCTGGAATGGGTGGCTCTGCAGGAAAAAAAACATCAGACTGAACACATACCAGCTACCCAAACTTGGGAGATGCCGAGCTTCAAGGGAATGCTTAGGCCTTCATGCTGTATTTGGATTTTGCCTAGGAATGGACCTGAAAAGGACATGCCTCACTGCTCAATTCAAAATGGTATGCAAAGCTGAGACTTCATAAATGCCTTTACATTAATGACTAAGGTCCTGGAAGGCACTGCTTCGGCTTGTTAAGCTTTATCTCCAGCACTACGACAACAAGAAGTTGCACACATCTTTCCTGCTTTGCAACTGCTCCAAAACTTTGAGATTTTCAAAATCTCTTCAAACTGTATCAACTTTGCACATGCCTGGAGCCAAGGAAAATGGCTCTCGTTTTACACTCTGGCTGTGAACAACCTGGAAATTTACACATCAAAACTGAAAATAAAATTGCCAGGTAAAAAATCCTAGGTGCTTTACGGAATACATCATGCTATTTTAAAAGAAAAAGCAAACTATGAAAATCTGAAAGCAGCCACAGCAGTTGTAGGACTGGAAGGCAGTTTGCTTTGTTCTTCAAGAGAAAGCAGTCAGGCTCTTGGAAGAAAAGGAAACTCAGACCTGGTAACAACGTCTAGTGCCTAAGGCTTGCCAGGGTGGCTGGAAACCAGTCTGAGCTCCACTGTGGTGGGACAGGAACAATTCCTTGGTGACTTGCTCGAAATGCTTAAACTTCTCTAGAGTCTTCCACACCGTGCAAATACAGACACATTAAAGCTGACGTTACTGAGTCAGCACCCTAAGCACTGTACACTTCTGTTCAGAAAGAACTCTTAGCTAAATACCTTCGAAATTAATAACAGATAAAGGCAATTGTAGCCTGTAGATTAAAATTCCTGTTATAAATACAAAGAGAACTAAAAACCAAGCAAAGGTAACTCATTTCTAAGATTCTTGATTTCCAAATATCTCTTGGAACTGAAACAAGAAAACCCCATGTATTTTTTGCGACTTGTTTGATCAAGACTTCCCCACTATTGTCATGTATTTCCTCTAAACAGTCCCGCTCCCATAACTTACAATAAAAACTTCTCCCTATGCTCAGCTACAACATCCAGTTACCGAATTGGTGTTAAGAACAACCCTTGCCATTCGTCTCAGCCACAGTACTGCCCAGCCACCACCACAAGCACCCAGAACACAGGCAGGTTGGAACGATTTCCAACTATAGGGCACCGGTCCTACACGAGACTCCTTTGTTCGCACAGATACCCAGGTATTTTTTTTCCTTCTCAAAGGGTCTGGTGAGTTGGTTCTTTTTAATTTTGAAAGAGTCAACCAGTGACACTTTAAATCAGTTTAGTTCAGACTAAGAGATTCATTGTAAATATTAATACTGCTGATTTTATACTCCATGTAAAACAAAGGCATTATTTGCACTTTAAAAAGCAATTTCTTCAATCAAGTCTGTTGTAATTCCATCATTCAACTTTTATAAACTGTGCCTGAAGTCTACAAAGCACCTTTTCAGAACACAAATCTCCCGGACCCCATCAGCTCCATGAAAAGAGACCCTAACTCTTTCCCACCCCCCTAACAACACCCAAGCTGGCTACTTTTCATCAATGCTACCAGCTCTCCATTAAGGGGATCTATAGCTTCCTCCAGTCAATATCCTCCCCCCCCCCATAAATTGATCATCTTAACAGCCCCAGAAATTCTTGGAAACAGTACAATAATTCCTTCCATTTTCACACACACAGGTGAAACAACTATATTAATGTTTATTTCAGACATACTGAAAATTAAAGGAAGAGCATGTAGCAGGAAGGCTCGAAATAGGAGACAATCAACGGAAAGCCACTAGCAGCTCAGTCATTTGTTGTTAGCTATGCCTTGCTGCTACCGATAAACGAGGCCAGGTGAACACGAGCCAGATGGTGTTTTCCAAAACACACCTCCCACTGCTAAAGAGCCTCAGAACAGTTCAGGATAAAAACACCCAAACACCCCTCCCTCCCCCAGTAGCTATCCATTTCCAGTTTAAAACAATTTTTGATGTTGAGTGCTTTTCAGAAAATGGCATGGCAATCTTACAACCATCGACAAGTTTCAGATACTTTCGACTGCAGCCTTATCAAAGAGATGCATAATTTGCATAAACTGTTTATTAACATGAGTTTTATTCCTCATCTAAAGTATTGACCACCTCTCAAAAAGCTGCATTCTTGAGGAACGTAGAAAAAAATATGGATAACAATGGTTTGATATCACTTCTTCACCAACCTGCACTCAAACAGGCGGATCACAAGGTCACGCAGATCTCCAGATGCAAGACAAGTTTAACTGCAGTCACCCCTTGCCTCAGCTTTATGCAGAGTCAATGAAATAGCAAGATGTCAGTCAGGACAGAAAAGGGCAGGAAAAGAGTAAAGTGATGAGCAATACTTGATGCTTCTACTTTCTTCAGAACAGACAAAAATGCAGCGTGAAAAGAGAAAGCAAGGCCCGGCACAGGGGAAAGCCATGGTGAGAACAGCCCAGCAAGACAAAAGCGTTGCTTGCGTAGACTCTGGACGTGTATCAGCGAGAAGAGAAACAGAACCACGTATTTCTAAGCAGGGGAAAAAGTCAGAAGTGCTTGTTCCAATACCAGATGAGAAATTCGAAGCGCATCATGTTAGTCAAAGAGATAACAAGGAAGAAAGGAGAAAGCAGGAACCCGAGTCACTGCAAGGCTTCAGAGACCAACAGACACGTTCAGAAATCTAGAAATAATCAAGGGAATTTTAAAGGGAAGGTACACCTCAAACTGGATTGAGTTTTCCCTGTCTTTTATAAAGTTAAATCCCATGTTTTTTTCCAAAATATTATTTTTACGTATACAAAGTGTATTTTAGAATATTTCAGGAAAATGAAGTTTGCTCTTACATTCAGGCATATTTGTTCAAACATCTGAGAGGTAAAAACACACCAGCTCTTATAAAGTAAATTTTTCCTCCAATTCCTGTTTTCCTCTTTCATCACCCACAATTTAAACACAGTATCAAAACTGGCCATTTAGTTTTCAGGTAGTGCCCTTGGATCTGTAGGGGGATGAAGTGGTCAGGACCCACGTCCCCTCCAAAAACCAGCGTAAGTCAATGTTTGCTCTGAGGAAGTGCTGCAGAGGAGCGCTGAGAGACAGCAGAGATTTGCTTGGGGCAGCTGACATGTGGATGGGTATCAGCTGCTGTCACTGGTTTGTCACACTGAGTTACAGCCACAAGATGCAGCTGATGCATTCACTGGTGCCACAAAGGGATTGTCTGCCTGATCTGGAACCTCTGGTTCATCCATTTTGCCAAAACTAGGGCAGTCAAAGCAGGTCGGAGAGGAAAGTCAGGTCACTGCCACACTGCTGGCTTAGTCTTATGCCACTGCCCAGACAAACGGGGTCTCCACGCTGCCCTCCACGTTTAGGGTACAAACTAATACCAGTCTGTCTGGTAGGCTACTTCAGACCGTCTACCAGCAACGCAGCTTGTGATCAGCGTTTCGTGTGGCTCCTCTATAGCTATGCACAGCCCATTGACTTTGGCAGCTGTACGTTCACAGCTGAATAGAAATGCAAAAGAAATACTACATGTTTAAAACATTAAATCAATAACACTAAAGCAAAATTCATAGTTTAACAGATCCTTTTAGTTTCTACAACTTGCATTTGTCATATTATACACGGCAGCAGAGGCTTCTAGTCTTTATATATTCTAATCTGATGAATCACACTGTGTTACTGAGCTACTCTCAGAAGTAATCTAAGCTTTAGAATAAAATCACTGACTACAGCAGCCTTCAGAAGAGGAAGAGAAAGAAGATCAATAAGCACATTCTCTGGAAAATAAGCTTCTATGAATGAGGGGGAAGTAATTTTGTGTCCAAAGGAAACGTTCAGTTAACGTTCCGTGTCTTTGTAGCAGGTCACTTTTAACTAGGCCTTTCTAGGAATGCAGAAGACACAAAAGTCAGTAGCCCTGTGAAAGACCGAAACAGCCCCTGCAAGTAAGTGTCCCTCCCCTGCTGGAAGCCAGTCAGCTTCAGCAGCGAGTACTGTCCAAGCAAACCAGCCTGATAAAACCTAAGGCTGCTGCAAGAGGCAGGGGTTGGACCTGGGCTGCAATCAGCAGCACTATTTTGATGAAGCGTCAGCGATGTGTTGGCGCTGATGGCTTCATCCCTGAACTCCAGTGGAACTGGCCGCACTGAAAACCAAGAGTGGCTCGCTCCTGTGTCACCTAGTGAGGGGTGGCTGTGAGCTCCTGCACCCTTCCTGCGGGGTAGCATTCACCCACCACATTCCCATGCAAGCACAAATCCTTGGGACCCTCTTTTGTGAATTACGCCAAGAGGAACCCTCAGCCACAACAAGCCCAGCTTGTGCGTGCTCTTCACAGAACTCCTCCCCAGAGGTATCACAGATCTTTGGGATGCCTGTTCCCAACGCCATATTGAAGTAACCTGTCCCAACACCTACAAAGATGCCAGCTCTACTACATAATCATTTGGCCACGCTGTCGGCATGCATACACGTTGTAGTACCCACAGCCACGCAGCTCATGTGCAGGCAAGCTATGCCATGCCCACTGCAGACTACCGTTGATTTTTGCTTGGCTGGTAAATGGAAAGATATTTTTCAACCTTCACAGCTACAAATGATCATAATCTCACCTATGGTATAACCTTCAGGGTGTCCCCAAATCCCCAAGACAGCTCTATGGGTTTTGCTTCTTAACAGCACATACCTTTTCCTCCCCACAACATCTGACCTTTTCCACCTACTTTCACCAACAGTGCCACTATGTGAAAATCAGACTACACTAAGACAATTCTTTGTTAGATACTGAAAAACTGAAGGAAAAAAAAAAATTACAGCTTAGATCCCTTGGTTTTGCAGGGCAAAGAGCTGATGTGCCTTCTGGAAAGCACTGCTGGATGTTACGCAGCAGTGTTGGCACAAGCCTCGGAGGAGGGCAGCCTGAGGAACAGAGGGTACAAGGGGCAAAAAAGAGAAGGATGATCTTTTAAGGCAAAGACCCAACTCTCAAACAGATATTAGGAAGGGGAAGCAGTGACAATTCATCACAGAAGAGCAGAATTCAGTGCAATGGTACCCTCCCCTGAAGCACGGGGAAAGTGAGAGTCATTCAGCAAAACCTAACAGCAGAACGGGCCAGGCCTCATGTTTAAAGCTCAGAGAAGTGGTTCAGATCCAGAACGTGGCCACATTTGTCCTTGCTAGACTTCTGTTGTTCAGGACTACAAAGTCAGAGACACACGAAGATTGCTCTTTCTGAGCAGCTTTTATATTTGATATAGTTTTCTTCGGATGCAGTTTTCTTAGGAAACAGCCTACTTTCTTGCTTGGGAAAGTGTTACTCGTGAATGTGCCTTAAAGCCTGAATCAGGAACCACAGCAAGGACTGTCAACCTGTACGAGTAACACGAAAGGATACAAAGATCTAAACCGGAATTTGCTGCACAGCATTTCATCCTACAGCTTCAGACAGAACTCTCTTCACTGCACTGTGATTCCCGGCAGCACAAACGGGCACGTTAGGTTATGATGATTCCCGTTATTTGTGCAGACTGCGATCTCGCCTCCTCCCATCAGGAGGAAACTCTGTAAGCATTGGATCGTCAAGCTCTAAAGCCTGTGACAAAAATAACTCCTCAGATACTAATACAGATATTCCAGCAAATGTGTGGCAAAACGAAACGTGGGGATCGGTTTTTCTGAGGTGCGCTGACGGCACTGCCGCTTCCCCTGTGTACTCGGTGACACGTGCACACAGGGCAGCGTTCCTCAGCAGCACATCTCCTGGCACAGGTGACGGTACACGCGCAGGTCAGCCTGCTGCTTCTCTCCAAGTACGGCTTTTACAGTGGAAGCATCAGATGCAACGCGTTCAGGCCTGCTGCTCCTCCAGCTCATCTCACTACGGGAAAGTGGCAGAGAGTGAGCAGGTTCCCAAACCAGACGGGTCTTGGACAGGGCAGGCCTAAACTTCAGTGCAGGGATTCAGGTAACAGGAGCCCACTATTCCCCGGATTTGGATAAAGCACAGGCTGGCCAGAAACTGAAAATTAGTCTAACGGTAGGAAAACAGACAGATTTCATTAGACAAACACTTCAAGGAAAGAAGATGGACTAAAGTGGTCTGGATTTGAAAGTCTGAATTCAGGCTTCTTGAGATGGCTTATTTTTTTCAGGGAAGACCTCTCACATACCTAGAATACTGTTTTTTAGTTGTCATTTTGTTTTTATTTTTTTACATGCTATTTTCTTACATATCTCCTTCCTCACTTTCATGAAATTGGGTTTGTAAATGCATGTGACAGGTCACTTTCTTCCCCTGGCAGTGAATATATGCTTGGACTTTAAACACGTTTCAGAGTCTAAAGGGGTATGTGTCCCGTTAGCAGCAGCAGCAGCATTTCTCTCCTAGTAATTTCTCCAGCACTCTGATGCCAAAGCCTGGTATCGAACAGCATCCATGTTAATTAATTCTAATTTTAGTTCCACCTCTTTTTGACCACCAATAAATCCATGTTGCTTTGTAATTCCAGAACTGGGACATGTTCCAGCATTACAGAATCTGGCATTTTAAAACCATTTCTGTAGCTACCCCATTTGTCGGTAACCTCAATATGTTTGGCATATGAAAAAATATACATCTCTGCTTTACGATCAAGTAAATGGGATATATAATTCTATCACCCCTGGAACTGCAGACAATATAGGATAGTGATGCCACTGGGTATGGAAATGGCTTGCTTTGCAGAAAGGTCATGATCTGTTTGTCATAAAACATGCTGAAGTTCTTCCAAGGGATCAGCTACGAGAAATGGCAATTCTGCATCAAAACCACATTCTCTGAAAGTCCTTTACTTTCCCCTTATATGGCTTTCACACCAAGACAAAATTTTAATTCTGCAAGAAAAGGCAAAAAAACCCCACCACCCTTTTTTTGCACTTTTAGAGAGCCTTTTGAACAGAAGTAGTTACAGAAAGGTCGTTTCATTCATCTCCAGGCTATTGTCCAGCTACTCCTCAGATATTTTATAAATTAAATGTATTTAATGGAGCCACCAAAAATCTGAATCCTACTTAAAGTAACAGATCTATGTATTTAAAACTATGTCTTTCTCTGAATCCTTCTGTGAGGATAGCTGTTATCTGCTGTATTCATAGTAAGCAGTGCTTTTACTCAGGTTTATTACTGAGGAAATTCAGCGCTACAGCTGGTGTCAGACCAACATGACGTGGTTTCGGCAATGTGCTAAGCTTCATAGCCTCAGGCACCTTCAAATTACAGTCAAGCAGAGAAGGCTTCCACTAAGCTGAAATACAAGACAACAAATAACTGGGGTCTAACTGACTGGGGAACAGGGAGAACAGCCTCCTTACAACACAGCAACCTGCTACACGAACAGACCTGACGGCTGCACAGCCCAGCGTCCCTGCCTCTGGGACAGCACGAGGATTCCAGTCAGAATCCCTCCCTCTGATTCAGCTGGATTACTCCAGTACAGGGGAAGACTGGTATTTGGCATCTTGGAAGCAAAGGAGCCTGATAAATAATACAGAGCACAGTAAAAGTATAATTGTATTAAACACTTAAGACAGTCTTAGTGCATGATACTTGTCTCACTTACAAACACTTCTAACCTAACAGTCACGACATCGTAAACAGAGTTTTGATTAATCCCACTGAGGATTCTCTCTCTCTCCAATGTATATTCTGTAGCTTCGTACGGTATTCCAAACCAGTGACAAATACTCAGAGGTATCAGAGAAAAGCTTACTTATTTAATGTGTTCAGACTCATCTATCTGTAATGGTAAATGAAAACCCAAATACCTGACACCGCAAAAAAAATGCTCTTTTGAGATGCAGATTCCAGAGCAACTTTTAAACTTGCCAGCTCACGCCTGATTACCCATAATGATGATGTCCAAATCTTTCTCCATTCTGCCCCTTCCTGTCCCCAAAATACCAGTATGAACTGTATGTGACAACGAAGAGGAGTGAAAAATGCTGCTAACTGGTATGGGATTTGCAGTAAGATATTTGGCATGGAAATGCTCCAGTCCAGTTTATTACTCCATGCTGTCCTGAGAAGGTGACAGGAACTGCTGGAATCGGGTAGTCAGTGTTCACACATTCCTGCATCTGGTTACAGCTTTGAGTGGTTGCCAGCATCTTCCCACCGAGCCGAAAGATCTGCTACCCTTCACCAGTGCAAGCCAAACAAATCAATTTAATGAAGAACAGGTACTTCTCCAGTCCCGTGCTGTTAGACCTCAGCCCATGGGATCATCGCAGGCAATGGAAGCAGGCCGTGTCTTCAACGAGAACTGCCAAAGTCTCTCTCGTGCAAAATGCCAGGTAATTCAGCACAGGGGCAGCCGCCCGCCCTCCTTGCCTCCTTTGGCCATTCAGTGATTGCCACCAGTTAAATCCTGCTTTCAAACAGAACAGAAACGCAGAGCTGGGGGTATCCCCCACCTGTCCCTCCATCGCTCGCACTCATTCCACGTACACTGGGTTATCAGCGTACAAACCACCACCGCGCTGTTTGCAGAACAGGCACTTGTCTAGAGCCGCTGAAACAGAGATTGGGGAGTTTCTTCTCAAGTAGAAATGAAAACAGTAAAACCTGACAACTGTCCAACCGAGGGAGGAACACCCTCACAGCTCAGCCTTCCAAACCTGCCAAGAAACCAGCTATGAAAAATAAACTGTCAGTACATCTTTGTCCATTGCCTTATGTATTGATTCAAATAAAGAAATGGTCAAATAGGATGATAAAAACTAAAAGAAAAACACACACAAAAAACCCCACACAACCAACTCTTCCCCAAAATATCTGAAACCGCAAAAAGAGTCTATAAACTGCTTCTAAATAAGTTTTCATTCATCATTAAAACCAGAAATTGATTCTCCTGGGGACTAGAATACTTCAAGAGCTTCAGAAAACAGACAGGCAACGAAAACCCTTTATAGCCGAGTTACCTTTCCAAAGAGGAAAAGGGAAAAACTTGGACGTGGGAGCAAAGCAGGTTCTGACGGAGCTTATGCTTCAAATTCACTTTAGTAATATAATCAACACATACACACTGTTATATTGAAACACAATAATATTTTTCTACTTCCGCCCTGTGTATTGGAATATTAATGATTTATTTTTAACCAGTTTGTTCCCATTTACCTTTTTTATCACGAGCTCCATTATTAATCTAAATTGCTAGTAAATCTTCTGTTGGGGGGTGGGGTTTATTTTGGGTTTGGCTTTACTGTTACAACCACTACTACAAAACAAGCATTTACTGGCTGCACTCGCAAGAGATCCCATATATACCCAGTTTCAAGGAACACCTTCACAACTTTTTCATACAAGCAGGATTTAGGGTGGACGTTCCTGAAGTGTCACATTTTCCACTCTACCCAGTGACAGAGGGGATTGTAAGAAATGTGAAACTATAACAAAAAAGCCTTAGTATTTTCTAGTTTTTAGTAGTCTTTAGTACTGTAACTTGTATTTCTGCATGCATAGTGATCTAACGATGTAACTGTTACACCAATCCCTGTTCTCTCATGAAGGAATGTAGTGGAAGCACATGGGCACAAGCTATCACTTAGTCGTTAGACAAAATAATTCAGTGAAACAAAAGTGGTCTTGGTTCTCAGCAAATAATTGGGATAATTGTGGGATAAAAGAGACTCCTAAATAACTCTACTCCAGACAGCTCGGCCTTGGGAGGGCAAATGTGCCAAGCTACAGAGATCAGGAGGCACCCAGAGAGCAGCAAGACCAGAGCCAAACACCCTGAAGGACACGATCCACGTGATCCTAGAACTGAGTCTGCGCAGAAACAAATGTCAATCAGTGAACAGCGTGATGAAGAGGATGGGCCTTCATCCTGGGACCCCCGAAGACCACCCAAAGATGCTAACAGACATGTGTGAAAGATATTTGCATATGCTAATTAGTTCCTAGAAATAGAATGAATATTTACATGTGTGATTGTATTTAACCTGCAATGACAGGGTGTTTGGTGAGCACGTTTGGAGGAGAAATCCCCCGTGTGCCCGGCGCCGCAATAAAGAATCCCTGCTGAGCAGTGTGCGTTGTGCTGTGAGGTTTTTCCTACCGGATCTTCGAATCACCAGAACAGATGATTTTTAGATCTGAGTAATCTCAGAAATATATGATTAATAACAGAATTAATACTGGACTACTGGGAAATACTGGATTCCACTAGAAATCCTAGTGTTTTGGCCCCTGTTTGTGTTCTGGTTTGGATTTGAACAGTCAGAAGAATATAATTTTCATAATCGAAAAGCAGCAACAAATTTCACAACTCATAAAAGCATCATTTTGTGTTGGTGTTAACCTACGCAATCACCTGAGCCTGGCTGGTGTTTAAAAGTGCTGCAGTTCTGCCACCTCTCAGAACCTCCTGAGGCCGAGCCACCATGCTGCAACCTGCTCGAAGTTTAGCTGGCTGCAATTCGGGCTGAAACATCTTAAAGTGTTTACAGGTACACACGATCATTACGACTTTCTGATAGGAAATTATTTCATTTAGCTTCTAAAGAAAGCCTGCTCTGAAGAGCAAGATGTTTGTTTAATTCAAGCCAGCTATGATGTATTGAGAACATTTCAAAAGAGGAGGTCAAAATATCCATATATTTTTCAGAGGCTGATTTATTTTACCCCTTTTTTTTTAAATACTCAGAAAATCTGCTGAAAGGTTTAACTAAATACAATGAAACATTCCGACAGAGTCGATACTTCACTACAGAGCATGCTACCCTGCCTCTTTAAAATTATTACATGTTTTAAAAAGGAAAGATAAACTTTATAAAACTTTAATACTTACCTCATTATCATAAAACAATTTAAGCATATATAAGAAACATTTACAAGAATATATCCTCTAAGACCAAAGCTAATTACTTAATATATAAACAGAAATAGCGCAAGATATTTAACTTCCAGCACTGATACTCAAACACTAGGAATTGCTACACAAATATTCCCAAAAGGCTTTTCTGCCTTCTATAGCCTACAAAAAAAAATTTTAATAAAGATATTCAGTACATATATTTTTACTGTGTCACTTCCATTTTAAAGCTCAGATTTGTGTTGCTTTCTTCTCCTTTCAACATTAGGTTGCTGTTTACATACTTCTGTTTCCTGGCCAGCTGAAAGCCACCATAATTTTCCTTGCCTCAACTATTTGTGCTTTAAAGTATGATTTGTAAGACTCAAACACGTAAATGTGCTGAATCCTGCCTAGAAAAATGCGATTATCTTTCTTCTTTCTAGTGTCAGATACATGTGCAAATTCACCCGTGCTGTATTCTTGTATCAGCCTAAGGAAAACACTGCCTTTAGCATTTTAAAGAAAATTCTGCTTCTTTTTCATTTCAAAAGTATAATCAAATTGAAATATCTGTCAATTAATAAATACTTCAATAAACATGCATTTAAACCACTTTGTGCTGAGATATAAGCTTTCCACTTAAGGGAAGTTACCCAGGCAGGTCTCATTAAAGCGGAAATGGAACCTTCATCTCCAAACTGCCACCTCTGAAACCTCCTCTCTCCGGTTTCACTGTTTCTTGGATAAAACCCTTCCTCTCGAACACCAGGCAGGGCATTTTCTTTGAACTCGGGTGCAGCTACTGGCTTCTTGTAAACTGGGGGAATTCAACCCCTCAGGAGTCTGTTCTGAGACCTAGCAGCATTTCTTGCCAGGAGAGAAATGGAGGTGACCAAGGTTAACAAAGAAGATAGAAGATGCAATAAAATACATCAGGGCACATTTTTGTCTCTATCAAAAGAGATCTGACCCTTCTGAAGAGGGACAACAGCTTTATTTGAAGCAGTCCATTTCAAATTTATCCAGCAACGCTCCAATTCTCCTGCTTTCCAGTCTTACTTCTGCAAGTCCAAAGGGGGAGAATACAATGCTGGGAGACAATTTCAAAAGTGTAAATTGAGGTAAGAATTTCAATTTATGCTGCTTGTTAGACAAAACTGCAATATGTAGTATAGCTAATCATTACCTGGAGGAGGATACTTTGTTGATCTGGCACAGCACTCACTGAAAAAAAAAATGCTGTGATTTTGATATTAAATATGGTTTTAAAAAAGAAAAATAGTCAGGAAGACCCATGGAGCAAGGGCGTTTACACAAGAAGAAAATGCCAAACACATTTTTCCTGGATTAGAACTCGGGCATCCTGAACAGATGCCAATCTCTGCTTTGCTGTGTGCCATACAAATATCATAAAGGCGGTCCCTGAGAGACTTCTCCTCCCAATTAAGATGGGGGAAAACTCACTCCGTTGACACAGGCGGTGTTCTCAATGCCACGTACAATGCATACAAAGAGGACCCGCCGTGCTCTGATCAAAGAACTCGAGAGCAGAGCGATCACGGCAGGCATGCCTGTATTATCCTAAAGAAACCACTCTTACAAATATTTGCTGTGCTCTACACGGAAATTCTCAGACAGCTTCAGTCCAGTGGATCTGGGTCTTACTCGAACCTGCCCTAAGGACTGGTTTATGGAGCAGAGCACGGGGACGAGGAGTGTCTTACTCCAGCGCACTCCGTCTGTCCCAGCCTCGCAAGCAGCGGCCGCAGGCGGGAGCGCGGCGTTCCCCCGGCAGCCACCGTCCCGGCAGGCAGAGGGGAGCTGGCGACAGGGTCCCGGCTCCCCACGCTATTTCCACACACACAAATTATGTTTTTGCAAAAAAACTTCATGCACCTAATTTTGGAGAAAACATGAATATTTTTGCCAGCATTGCTGAAAAGTAAATACCTTGACCCTGTTGTAAGTGATTCTAGAGGCTTTAGACACTTCTTATTACCACTGTGAGATGACCCATTTTCAGACCTTTAAAGCTAAAACTGCTTGGCAAACAGGCAAAAAGTGTGCAGATGTATCCTGCAGCAAAGAAACAGCGTGACCCTATTAAACAATACCCAAAAGATGGGAGAGAGCATGGGCTGAGAGCTACACCTGATGGCAGAGTACCACGCAGCCATCAGGGCAATGGCAGAGTTACAGCAGGCATTGGGAAGACGGGCTTCAAAGGGATCACCGAGCCCAGGACTCCCATCGCAGACCACTGCAGAGCCCAGAACAGCTCACAGCGTGATTAAAATCACAGCACACAGCTTTAGGGTACTCCGTAGAACAGCACAAAAGCTTCAGGGGAATCCATGCGGGTCACCACCGAACCAGGCCCTGACAGCAGCGAGCCATTTGTTAGATCAAAGCACGCAAGTGATCTTTACCTTACTCCCCACCTTGCTGTCTACCTGTTGCTTGGTTTTTGGTTTTGAACTCTGACGAAGTACCTGCTGCTGCATATTCCCATAAACCAAGATAATCCCATGCCAGGATACAATTAATACATTTCTCTTTCCCTGATGAATAACACTAGAAACTGAGAACCCAGGAGTTCAAAAAAATCATCATTTCTGTTCAATCATATCACGGTCATTTGGCTTGCAGAAATATGAAGCTCCTAAGCCAAGAGCTTGAGCTGCAATGTGAAAAACACACTAGGGACAGGTCCGCAAAGGAATTCAGTTTAACTCCTTCAAAATCAAGAGAAAATTTCCATTAGTTTGTATCAACTCTAGCTCTGACCCTGTAGGCTGTAAATAATTTAACCACAAATATATTCAATACAAATGCCACGCCACCTTTCTACATGCTCCCGAATCTTCACATGGTCTTTTCTGTCTCATACAGACCATCCAGCTCACCTCAAAGAACGATCCTTTAGCTACACTCAGTACTACACAAATATGGAGATGTTTTTAGGGGTACGGACAAAATATAATACCTGGCTTCTATGACACCTATTAAAAGCAAAATGGCAAATGAGAATCCTCCCAGGGTCATTAGAGACCATGAGTATTTGCTTACTAGAAGCCCTCCCAAAAACTGCCAGGGGAAGAACATGGACAAAGAATATAGAGTTAAATATGCTGCTAGTAATGATCAGCATATGCATGACAGGGCTGAAATGAAATAAATCTTCCAACATGAAATCCTCCACTCCAGCCCCTAGATTTTTTAATTTATTTACTTCTTCAAAACCGAATTGAGAGAAACCATTCCTACGCTGTGCCTGAGCAGCAGCAGGTTCTGGCAGACAGGACAACAGTGACACCACCAACTAAACAAGGGTAGAAAAGTGGGTTTGGGCTGTTGCTTAGCTATCAGCCTCCCGACGGAATTTGATCATATAAGCAGAGCAACATACTATATATATATATATGATGTCCAGTGAAGAATTAGCAATGGTGAAGAATTCGAGCAAACTTCATTAAAGGGTCTGCTGTAGTTTGACACTGAGATTGTGTGAGGACTTGGCATATCAGCAGGGCACGATCACCAGCAAGCGACTGCTGCTGGCTTGGACTGCCAGCCAGCCCCAGCTCGCAGCGCTGCGGAGCCCTGGGACCAGGCAGAGAACCGAGCTGAACAGAGAGCAGAGACGCTGCCGGGTCTCAAGCCCCACAGTGCTATTTCTCTGCTCCTTTTTGTATTCAGTATGCTGAGCTCTTCTTTCTGTGCACACTTATCCACTGAGCACCCCTGTGAATACGTACTTAGAGCTTCATGACTTTTCTTGGTTTTGTCTCTTTCATTACTAGAGCTGGAAATTAATGAACAGAAACCTCTGCCACCACTACAGCGTACTTTGCAATGAGGAGAGCATCCCAGGCACACAAACCACCAGCAGCTTATTCAGGAATGTGAGAAACAGGAGACTTCAGTGCCTGCCCTCTGCAGCCGTGCTCGCCTGGCAGGTAGGAAGGAAGGAAGGAAATGCCAGCGCAGTGGCAACCCTCCTCCCATGGATGAGGAGAACCAGCCAGCACCCCTGCGAAGAACAGCAGTAACTTCTCAAGGACCAAAAACCACTCATTAACAGTTGAAAAAAAGGCTAATTTCTTGACATCAAAAACTGGTGATGAATTCTACTCAGCTTTCCTTTGTACCCTAGCATTTAGGTCTTGGCAAAGTAAAATACAAGGTTAAAACTGAAACAAAATCTATTTTATAATATTTTTATAAAAGGTATGTTAAAGCAAATAATTTGGGAGGCATTCTGGATTTTTCAGAGCAGGCTGTATGGAAGGATAAACGTTCTGTAAGGTTTTGTTTGACAGTCCGTCGGACACAGACAAGATGGTCCTGATCATTCCTTCCTAGCTAAAGCATGTGTTTGTCAGCGTTTCAGTTAGACAAGTAACACCTCGTACTTTATGATATTTTTCAAAGCACTTCAAAACTTTAGTGAATTAATCTTTGTGAGGTAGGTAAGTTTCTATCAGGTAAGCATTACGGAGTGGGAAACAGATGACAGGGTACACGAATCGGCCTCCACCCCTGGGCGTGTGCCTCCGGATCCAGCACGGGCACTCACAGAAGGCAGGAAGGTTGGGGGCTTTTAGACTAGGAGAGCAAACACTGATAAAAAGTGGTAAATGCACACTGCAAGTTAAACAAGTTCACAAAATTCCCAGCCCTAGGTTTTAGACCAATCTGAAAAAATAACTTTAAAATGTTCACAAATTCAGGAAAGCTATAAAACTGCACATGGCATTCTCTTCACAAAACATCTACTGCAGGGGTTCGGTCATGCTATACACTAGAGTTTGCATCCAAGTTTGTTTGGTTTCTTGAAGGGAAATTATCATTTCAGGGAGAATATGAAGTATGTGCCAACACAGAAAAGCTGTCAAATAATTAACATTATAAAAAAAACTATTTAACTTTTACTAAAGTACAAGATGAGCACCTGAAACACCTCCTTCCTCCTCTCTTCTGCATTAAAGCGTCCTCCTTTCTTCAGCAGGTCCAAGAATGCAAAGTAATTGAATCTTGGCCCAAGCTCTCTTGAGGAAATGGCTGTTTCACATCCCCACAGAAAGCCCAAGAGCAAATTCTATTTGCTGCAAAGACATTCTTTGATTTTGTTGTTTGAGAACAGACCAACAGTATCTTCTGGCTAGAGAATTCATAATAATGCAGACTTCATTCAAGAGCAGGCTGTGTAAAAGTTGCAGCATGACAAGAGTTAAGGTAAACCATCCCAACAACACTTACTGATTTATACATTTTATTTAAAAAAAAAAGAAATTACTTGTACAGAAGTGCTGGAGAAAGATGGTTAGAAGCATACCTGCACAGATGCCTAACAAGCAGTGCAGTAACTTTACACGGCAGGATTTTCCAGCACGGCTTCTCCCACGGCTTACAGGAGCCCTCCACCTCCTCCGGTCCACATTCCACCACTGCGTTCTGCAGTAACAGGCTGGTTTGGTAGGCACTGCTTTCCCCACCTTCCGAATGAATGATGAATTCAGCATGCTATTTTATCCTCAGTCATCTAAAAAGCCACTCCAAAAGATGACAACACTTCCCAGGGACTACGCAATGCACAGCCAGGAAAAACTGACGTGGCAGGGGCCTCCTGCTACAAACGCAACGGAATAGCATTTCTCTGCAACCCCTGCCCATCATTTTAAGGAGTCCCGTGGCCTGGAAGCTTTAAGCCTGGGTGATTTAATTCACCCTTCGCATGAAGTGCAGCAGAAATGTTTCCACAACCAAGAACTGCACAAGGAGTTGGTACCACCATTTAATTTTCTGCAACTGTCTTTTTTTTTTTTTTCCTCTCCTTAAACCAGCCATAGTGGGGGGGGAAATCAATACACATCAGTCACACTGTTGCAATTGAGTCACTCCTTTTTAAGGAGCAGCAGCAGAAAGAGCTGTAAAACAGAAACCTGTATCAAGCTGCCATCAACTACATCCACGGCAAAAAGGGAGTGAGCGTCTCCCTGTTCCATATGGCAAGGGCAAGTCGACTTGATCTCATCTCCAGTCTTTAAAACCATGTACTTGTTTACAGCACTACAAGTAAAGGGCAGGCAGAGACACTGGGCTTCCGTGAAGGACGCATGGTGCTGACCCGGGGGCTGTGCACGAGCAGGAGAAACAACGCTGCCCAGCTCACTGCCCATTTTCAACATCTTTGGGTTTAAACTCAGGAGTAAGAAAACAGCTAAAAACACTTTGGTATTTTTGAAGACTGAATCCAAGTTTCGCAGTTTGTATGCACCCTTCGTTTTTAAACTGAGGCTTTCAAATGTCATAGAGCAGGAATCTCTACACCAGCACTAATTCAGCGTGTAAGTACAGGAAGCTACTCAGGTAAGTGAATTCCAGGCACTAAATCAGCCTACCTTATCTTTTATTCGTAAGACACCATGAATTCCTCCTTTAAAGGCAGCAAACACAGGTTAAAACGACTGTTGTGCCCTTTCTCCCCAACCCTTTTTCAACCTGATAAGCAGCACGCGTGCTTCTGCCGGCACTTCCCAGGACGAATGGCTGTTAACACACCAAAACCCAGCTCCCTCGTTCCACTGTCCCACACCGTGAGCAGCGCGGGGTCGCTCACCGCTTCATCCCAAATCTTGTTGGCAGATAGCATTCGGCAGGGAACTAACACCGACCGGTTCCTGCAGCGGCACAGAGCAAGCCCACGAGCTCTGGTTGACGGTGAGAGCCGTGGCTCAGGCTCACAGGAAGATTCAAGAGGTCTAACACATCACGCCGCCTGGTCTGTACGTAAATACATGCCAGGAGTTGGCCAAATTTTTAACTGTCGAAATTTTTCACACCATGAAAAAAAGTATGCTGTAATGTGAGCTCTTCCAAGATTTTAGAGCCATAAAGAAAAAGCGTGGTAAAATTTCAAACCAAGTCATAATCACAGAATCACAGAATGGTCGGGGTTGGCAGGGACCTCTGTGGGTCCCCCACCCAACCCCTGCCCAAGCAGGGTCACCCACAGCAGGCTGCACAGCACCGCGGCCAGGCGGGGCTGGAATATCTCCAGAGAAGGAGACTCCACAGCCTCCCTGGGCAGCCTGGGCCAGGGCTCCGTCACCCTCAGAGGGAAGAAGTTCTTCCTCGGGTTCAGCTGGAGCTTCCTCTGCTTCAGTTTGTGCCCATTGCCTCTTGTCCTGTCGCTGGGCACCACTGGAAAGAGTCTGGCCCCGTCCTCCTGACCCCCACCCTGCAGATATTTAGAGGCATTTCTAAGGTCCCCTCTCAGCCTTCTCTTCTCCAGGCTGAACAAGCCCAGCTCCCTCAGCCTCTCCTCAGAGGAGAGATGCTCCAGTCCCCTCACCATCCTCGTACCCCTTCGCTGGACTCTCTCCAGTAGCTCCTCATCTTTCTTGAACTGGGAAGCCCAGAACTGGACACAGCACTCCAAATGAGGCCTCACTAGGGTAGAGCAGAGGGGGAGGAGACCCTCCCTCGCCCTGCTGGCCACACTCCTCTTGATGCACCCCAGAATGCCATTGGCCTTCTTGGCAGCCAGGGCACACTGCTGGCTCATGGTCACCCTGTCGTCCACCAGGACACCCAGGTCCCTCTCTGCAGAGCTGCTCTCCAGCAGGTCCACCCCAAGGCTGTACTGGTGCCTGGGGTTGTTCCTCCCCAGGGGCAGCACCCTGCACTTGCCCTTGTTGAACCTCATCAGGTTCCTCTCTGCCCAACTCTCCAGGCTGTCCAGGTCACGCTGAATGGCAGCACAGCCTGCTGGTGTATCCACCACACCTCCCAGTTTGGTGTAATCAGCAAACTTGCTGAGGGTACACTCTAACTCTTCATCCAGGTTGTTGATGAGGAAGTTAAACAAGGCTGGGCCCAGTACTGACCCCTGAGGGACACCACTAGTTACAGGCCTCCAACTAGACTCAGCACCGCTGATGACAACCCTCTGAGCTCTGCCATTCAGCCAGTTAAACCACTTCACCGACCACTCATCCAGCCCGTACTTCCTGAGCTTCCCTAGGAGGATATTATGGGAGACTGTGTCGAAAGCCTTGCTGAAGTCTAGGTAGACAACATCCACGGCTCTCCCTTCATCTACCCAGCCAGTCATGCCACCGTAGAAAGCTATCAGATTGGTCAGGCATGATTTCCCCTTGGTGAATCCATGCTGACTACTCCTGATAACCTTCTTTTCCTCCACTTGCTTGTTGATGACCTCCAGGATAAGCTGCTCCATCACCTTTCCCGGGATGGAGGTGAGGCTGACCGGCCTGTAGTTCCCTGGGTCCTCATCTTGCCCTTTTTCAAGATTGGAGTGACGTTGGCCTTTCTCCAGTCCTCGGGCACCTCTCCTGTCCTCCAGGACCTCTCAAAGATGATGGAGAGTGGCTCAGCAATGACATCCGCCAGCTCCCTCAGCACTCATGGGTGCAGTCCATTGGGGCCCATGAATTTGTGGGCCAGTCTCCAAAGTTCACTTTGGGATAAAATTTGGTAAAATAATTTACCAAATCCTCAGAGTTTAGTCATTTAAGACCAACTTACTTTACAACCATTTGATCAATTTACAAGTGCCTACTTAAATTTAGTATTTCCCCTCCCTAGCACCAAAATAACTCTTGAGGAATACTACACACATATTTATGGTTCAGATTAAGCTTCTAACCACCTCTTGCCTGAATAATAGAAAATGAACTTGATGCACACCTGGCTTTTGACCAAAGAACAGGTAGAACACAAGAAATGTCTCATAGAAAAATGGAAAAACTTTAAGTACTTTGTTAGAAGAAAAAAAAAAAGTATCCAGCAACAGTGTAATAATAAAGTCCATCCTAGATTTTTCAAAGCAAGAAGTGTATGGCAATGTGTCAGCTGAAAGCAAACTGGAACACAAGATAGGCTCTCTTCATTCCCTCTCTTCCTGCTCCTCACATCTTTCTCTCTGCCTGTGGTGGAAAGAGGGATGAAAAACTTCCTCCAAGGATTTCAGTGAATATTTCTTACCTATACAAGCGGTTCCTAACACTTCTGTAAAATTCTTTGAAAACACCTTTACAGAAAATATTGATTTTTAACCCTCCAAAAAGATTGTTTTGTCTTAAATATGAAAAATCTAAAACTGCTTAGTGAAGTCTTGAGTTTAGTGAACATGTGAAGATATTAGCACAGAAGGCTGTGCTTTGAGGAAAACTCCTTAATAAACTGAAGTAAGTTCAATAATAATGGGATGAAATACAACTATACCCACAAGGATTATTTTTTAAACATGGAACTATTTTTTTTAAACACTGAACCAGCTGTAAGCACAGAATTTTGAATGTCCGAAACTGGAGAATTTGGCAAGCGTTGCCAACAGGATTCCCTAAATTCCCAGTTCAACTGGTTTAAGAGTGGGGCTGGGGAACAGCCACTGCAGGCTTGAAGAAAGAGGCAGGCAGGCAAGGCTGTCCACGAGGCCAAACGCCAGCCGTGCCGCTCTGCCGTTGCTTTGGCCAGCCAGCTCAGCCAAAGCGGAGCAAGCTTTTCAGACTCCAGAAGATGAAACATTCCTAACGGGTTTTAAGCAGAAAGCAGCTGTCCTTCCTCCAGCAGAAGACAGGCCATTCCGGTTTTGAGAGAGCACTGGAAACCAGAAGCCGAGCTGCCAGGAAGACAACTCATTTCAAGGCTTGCAGCTATTATTAGACAGCAGCAGCGCTGAAGAGGTCTCTCGGAAAAAGGCCTTTTACCAGGAAGTGGAAGAATACAGGCTTTAAAGCTCTGCAGATAGCTCTCTGCCAATAAAGCAAAGGCAATTAAAACTTCAATGCATTCCCAGTCGCCGATCATCTATTCACAAGCAGAAAGTGCTAATGAGACACTTACCAAAAAAAAGCAGTCTGTGAAAGGGGGCGATGCCTTTTGTTTTTAATCCAGTCAAAATGCAAAAGGGGTGCATCTTCCTCTGACAGAGAAATGGGGAGGAGAAAGCATAAAGTGTCTTTGAACTGAGTAGGCAGCAGTTTTTGAGCTTCAATCGTCCAGTTAGAGCGACCTTCAACCAGTGCCCACATCTACCCTCACCTGACCTCAACATGGGCAAGAAGATGGTTGCAAAAGCCTTAAAAGCACGAATTACATGGCAGCCTGCCAGCGCTGAGGTACTTCTACCCTAACCCTGGCGATAATTCAGTCTGACAGAACACTACCAACTGAAATCCCTTTTCATCCTATAGCAATGCTACACCTTTCATCACAATTTCACACAGTAACCCTCCCCTGTCCGGGAGCAGAACGCTAGGCTTTCTCCTCTGCACGTCCCCTCCCCTTGGAAGAGGCAGCCTAGCAGAGAGGAAGCATTAACTTGAAATGAGATTGCTGTTATTCATTCCATTTCCCACGAGTGGTTCATTTATATCTCAGAGTTGCAAATTTTTTGTTCCAGAAACTTCATCAAGGTTTTTCACAGTAGCCTTTCATAAACAGTTTAGACATAAGCAGGGCTCACTTGTCCTTGAACACAAGCCCTTATCATCGTTTACAAAATCATTTTAAGTTGATACAAGGAGCCAAGGCTCACCAGTGATTTCATAACATCACATGCATTTTCCTTTCAGAGCATACCAGGAATGCACAGTTCCCGCAGAATCTCAGCTTCACTGCTTCACACACCGGCAGGCTAAGAGCAGTTCGGAAGCCCAGGCTTTATCGGGACCATGACTAATGGTAGCTATTAATACTACTTAGACAGGGCCAAAACATATCCAGGTGAACGCTCCAGCTTCCAACAGTCTCAAAACAACTGAACAAATCTCACTCTGCTGGCAACAATCTCAAAATCAGATTTAGGAAATGAGTATAAAGCTGCTGTAATAAAACCACATGCTTGCTTTAGCGTACTCAGCCATGTTCTCTTCCTGGCGGCTCAGGAAAGGTTTCCATGAAAGCAGCAGAACTATCCAGTTCAGCAACGTCCTTCACACCCAACACCTACTTCTTCAGAGATATACAGCAACATGCATGCAAGTTCACAGAATCCATCCTTACCTAACAGAGTGGCAAAATCACAAATTAACACCATCTAACTGAATATAGTCAACTCCAGGGTAGAGTGACGGAATGAAACAATCCCCTTTCCCAAAGGAAAATATCCTGGCTTGTTACGGGATCGTTTCTCCACCGGAAGGCTTAAACTGCACAGCACCACAGAAGGCTGAATTGAGAGGGAGGAATGTTTTTTAGTGCAGTGATAGACTACCTACAAAAACAGCTTCGCAGCGATCAGGTGGCTGTGAGAAGACACAGGAAGATATGACAGACACATGAGAAACACACACTTTTCCCCAACAACACCTCAAATGTTTCCCACAAGCAGAACTTCAACTTCTCCTTTTCTTATATTTCAAATGTGTGTGAATACATAACAAAAAACATGCTTGGCAAAATTTCACTGATTTTTCTTTTTTTTACATATACACATATATTACTAATTTTTTAGTTCGTGTATCACAGCAGCAAAAAACTTTAAAGGATTAAGGGTTTTCTCCTTGTTTTGGCTTTGGGGAGAAACAGAGGAGAGGGGGAGTCCCCCCAGCAACGCTTCAGTTCACTGCAAAGCCAATCCCCATTGTAAGAAGTCGGCAGCTAAGCCTAGGTGTTGCTGGACGAGCGCTAGACATGCCTACAGTTACCCTGCAGAAAAATCCAAACAGAAATGAAGCATCTCCAATATATTTGCAGTCAGCCAACTGAGTCAAAAATGCTTCTCCTACCTTGCAGGCTTTTGATATCTAAGTTTTTCTTCCTCCTAAAATCACCCTACCCGACATTAAGGTTTTTTGTAGAGTGTGATCTAAGAAGTCATCAGAGTTCAGATTGCTAGTTTTTTTGTCTGCCATGTTTTTCCGCTTCAAAACTAATATTTCAGTGTATTAAGTTTGGGCCAAAGTGCACAAAGGACCACAGAAAGCTAGTAATACAAAAAGACTACCCAGCTCCAAACCCCTGTAATTTTAAAATGATGCTCTCCCAGTGCCAGAGCTACTCAAAATACTTCAGAACCATGGAGATCAACTCTTAACGGCGTTGAGCACTGCAGCTCCTATTCTGCTACGCTGGAAGATGTATGACAGTGGGATTTATAATGCTTAGCTCCTCAGTATCAAGGCCATTTATTCACACTAATAAGAAATCTAGAAGCTACTTAACAGTAGCAGCACAGAACAATTTGAGAGAATTAAAGACAATTTCTATATTTAATTGAAGAACTATCTAGGCAGTTCAGAAGGTGCAGTTGCAAAAGATCAATAGCGAATTTTGCATCTCATCTATGAAGAACAATATAGCATTTTCAAAGACTAGTTATAGTTATATTTAATGTAAGAGACAAAAACATGATTTTTCATAATTTCTACATTCAGTCCCAAGTATTACCCATTTTCTGTAGTTGCAGGAACACCATTTTCATGCATTAACATTCAGCTACCCAGAAATAAAATTAACTTTTGCAGAGGAGAAGTAATAAAAGTCATGTCTTATTGAACCCTAAATGTGGCTTTGCCCTGTCTACATAAAAATACCACCTGAATAAAACCTCACCTCTCTGTTTTAACGTACTGCATAGTTGCTTTTACAAACAACTTATTTTAGTACCATCTTCTACATTGTTAGCTGTACAACGGCAGCTTCCAGGCTTGTTCTTTATCTTGGGACAACTTTAAAGGCCGCACAAGGCTCCTCAGCATGCTATTCCGCACAACTGAATTCTGCGCTTTCCCTGTGGCTGGACAGGATACAGGACAATAATTCGGTTGCAAAGTCTCTTTCTGGAGCTCTGAAGCATATTAAAGCTGCACCTCGGGAAGGGACATGACTTGCTGGAGAACACATTCTCCGACCAATTACTTGGAACTTTGAACAGTTTCTATGTTATACTACTAAGATCTAAATTATAATAAAGGTTAAGCCTCTTTATAATGCCGTAGGGATGTGGTCCACAGTCTGTTCCACACACAGCAGATCACATAATACACCTCACCACCACTTCGCCTCACGGTAACAAAAAAAGCTTGAAGCCCTAAAAGTATGTTTGATATAGCTTTTCAAGTCTCTGCTCCACAAATTGTACATGGAAAGATCTCCATATACAGGGGTTCATTTAAGAAAAAAGTCACACCGGTACCACCCTTCAACATCCCTGTGTTAATTTGCAGTGGAATTTTTTTTCTTCCTGCTTTAAGCCTACAGACCTATTTTCCTCCCAACCTGTCTAAAGGTAACAAATAGTGCTGCAGCAGCTTAAACGTTAACGCATAAATACAGACTGTTTTCCTTAAATACGTACTTAGGTTGTTTTCTGGACAATTGAATTTTTCAGATGAAAGTATCAGCAGAAGAGAGCAATTATTTGAATGGTATTCAGTACAAAACATGATGACTAACAGAACAAAACAGTGTAATTTCAAGAGCTGTACTTCATAATCATCATTCTGAGCAGAGCAGGGAACAGTGCTACAAGCAGCGGGCGCACAAACCCAACAGTTGCTGCAATCAACGTCTGTTTCTTTACACAGATTCTGTAGCTTCATAGAGCTGACAAGTTTTTAAATCATCCTGCCTGTTTGAAAGAAATACATATTCTATTGCTGCTTCTACTGCTGGATCTCTAGCCACGTATGCAACGCCGCTGTTCCAGCGCCTGCACCTGGTTCCTGCTCGCTAGCCGGGTTTAGCACAGCCCGCATTCGAGATGAACCACGTTACCGGTTACTTTTACTCCAGGATTTCATTACAGTGTCCAAGAACTCTTCCCTACCCCCTGCTTCTTCTCAGAGGCATACCCTACCGCGAGGAAACGCCAGCACAGCTCTGGAGCTGCCCACCAGCAGTCACCACCCCCACGGCTTTCACCTGGGGATCATCTCCCTTGGCGTCACCACAACAGCCAGCGACCCTCCTCAGCGGACAAATCCCAGGGAAAATCAAAACTGAGGAGAGAGCTGACAGCCTCAGAAACAGGCGAGGCAACCCCAGGCAGAAAGGAGAACGTCCACGAGCGCAGGCTGGCTGCAAGAGCTGGAGCGGCACGTGAGGAGAGGTCCTAACCTCCCCTCCGAGCCCCTGCGGCAGCTCTCTGCTCCCAGGGCCGTGGTGGGTACGGAGAGACTCACCTGCGGCCTCCGAGCCGGGGCCTGCCCTGCCGGCGGCCTCCCCCCGAGCCGGGGCCTGCCCTGCCGGCGGCCTCCCCCCGAGCCGGGGCCTGCCCTGCCGGCGGCCACCTCCAAGCCGGGGCCTGCCCTGCCCTGCCGGCGGCCACCTCCGAGCCGGGGCCTGCCCTGCCGGCGGCCACCTCCGAGCCGGGGCCTGCCCTGCCGGCGGCCTCCCCCCGAGCCGGGGCCTGCCCTGCCGGCGGCCTCCCCCCGAGCCGGGGCCTGCCCTGGGTGCACGCCGTGTGAGGCCGTGCGGTTTTTGCAAGGCAGGATCAGCTACCTCCTAAAAACTCCGTCATTTTCCTTCCTGACATTCAGGTATTACAGAGGTATCGCTGCCTTTACCACTGCCAGCCACGAAGGGACAGGAACAGAGAACCGTCCAGCTGAAGTACAACGTCCACCTCTGCAGAGGTCTTTGTTCGGATCCCGGCAGAAAGCATTCCCACCACGGCCGCGGTAACTGAGTGCCCAGCCCTTCATCTGGTGCAAAGCTTGGATCAGTGCTGCACTTTACGCATATCAAACTTTCATCTACTGAAGAAAGCGTGCAGAGGCGAACAAAAGCAGGAGCGAGTTGCGCCTAGCTGCAAACTGCAGTGAGGGTCTTAAAAACCTCTCTTCTCTCTTCCCTAGGTGAAAAATCACTCATACCAAGGCAGTCAGCAGCATGCTGATGCATAATTGAAGAGCCGCATCTGGTTTCCACGAAGTCAATGAAAAATCTCCTGCAAACCTTACTGTCAACGGAACTGTCCCACGGGGCTGAACCGCACAATTCCTAGCTCTTACGCCAGTGCTTTCTACCAGATCAACCTTGTGAAGTTGGCTGAGCTGCTCCGTTTTCCTCTGTTTTTGCTCTTCACTCAAAGAAAATAAAATACGAATTGAAAGCAAAAGTAGGAAAATGAAAGTAAATCCAAGCATTCTATAGAGTCAACGGAGAAATCCCTTCAAAGGGCTATAGCTTCGTGTTTTGAGTCACTGAGGTGCTTGGTGTGACCCAGCACGGCTTCCGGGGGGAGCAGGCCAAAAGCCAAAGATGTTTATGCCACCCAGATCACACCAGATACAGACTTAGCTGTGAGGGTTTTGGATGGTTTTTTTCTAATTAAAAAAAAAAAAAAAACAACCCAATCAAACCACCCCCCCCAAACCAATAACCCGAACAACTGAAAAAAAAACTCAGCAAAAGGAAAACCAAAGTCAGAAGCTTTTTTACCACAGTTACAGTATTAATTTCTAGGAGCAGGAGGAGAAAGGGAGCAGAGACATTTCTTGGCACATATTTGAAGCACCTGCCATACTGTGCAGTCAAGGCCCTTCTGTGAGATGCTAAGAGCCTGACTAGTTAGAACCTAAACAAGTAAAAACATTAGAAAATTGGAAGCAAGGCACAAACAGTCTTTATGAAGCCTGAAAAAGCGCACTGTCTTGCACAGAGTATATTGTCCGAGTCGGGGGCTTGCTCCAGTTCGGCATTCTCACAGATGATGCTCCTGGTTACCAGCAGCTAAGCACGCTAATCTTGCGTCAGTCAGCACGAAGCGTCTATACCTGACAGTTCCCAGTTTTCTGGCTATCAGCTACTAACAGCACAGTGTGTGGGATAAATAAGGAATTTTCCCAAATCCAGTAACTTAGGGCACGAAGCTTTCTAGTTCAGGTAGGGCTAACAGGTTTTCTGCTTTCTGTTCTATGAATCTTAATAATAAATTCCTTTATGTTTTTACCTCCGTGCTCTCTCCTGCCATTACAAACATATGTTACAAAATCAAATAATGCTTTTTAAACGCTTTGGTCAGCAGCTAACTTCAAGTTTGAGCTCCCTTAAAGTGGGTATTTTCTGCCAAGAGACACTCTGTTCCCCCACTGCACTGCCCCCGTACTCAGTGCCGCCGCTTGACTTTCAGATCTGCAGCTTGAACTCTAACATTCTCCAGGATTCAGCCAGTTTTACAGACCAGACTGCCTGCAGAGCTGACAGCTTTGATAACGTATTTTTAGAGGTTCAAAAAGGAGAAAAACTTAGGCCACTTCTCCTTATTCCTGATGGGGTACACCAGCCCCGTTTCACTTGCAGAGACTCTTCAGGTACTTGCTTCTACGAATAACCGTCGTGTTGGGACTTCAATAAAAAGGGCCATCTCAGATCTGTCTGTGGAGTAATCTCAGTGTGAACCCACACTTGTTTGAGCAAATTGGCCCCAAGATCCCTCAAATATTTCAATACATTCTTGGATTTGGATTTCTCAGAAGTCTAAGGAAATCCAACCCGACACACTTCAGCTCTGCCCTCCTTCAGCACACATCGTGTGAAGCAGGAGGAGATGCTTGGCCTAATTTCACGTTTTATATCATTGCACCCCACATCGCATTTGTGCAAGTTCTCAGTACTGCTTTAAAAACTCCGCCAAAAGAAGATAAGCAGTATTTCACCTATTAATTTGTATGTTAGAGGAAGACGAAAGCCTTTTTGCCTCACGGCATTTACAGGCCTTGACTGCAAGCACATTATGTTTTATGCTATGCTATCAATTAACACGATGCTTGCTTCCAAAACGAGCAACAAGTCTTTCCCACCATCTCAGCATTTGCATAAAGTATTTTAGCCTCACAGGTCCAACTACAGGCAGAGATACCACATCTCGCTCACTTTTATGATGACACAGTGTTTTCAAAGATAAATGCTTCTCAAGTACAGCAGTGTTACGAGGCTTTCAGACTGCATAAAAAAACCTGAACCATTCATCAGCCTGGTATCTCTGCGCTCTCAGAATGACTGCTCACGTGTGCAGACTACAGCTTCCCTATTGCAGGGGACAGGCATCTCACAATCCTGGCTGTCAGGAGCTCATATTTTAAACACTTGAAATCAGTTCTTTACAACTGTATGAGCTCCTCCGTACTGAAAAGAAACCCATGCAAACGGTCTCCTGCCCTCTCTCTGCAAGGACTGCAGGCAATAATCGGCAGCGCACGTTCTGCACAGCGCATCTACGTGAAAAGTAAATGGGCAGTACTCGGTATCTTCCTGCAAATTCATCACAAGTTCACCGCACACTTTCTGAACGGTTCTGCAAAAAGCAAGAGGCACGGTAGAGCAGTGCCTGTGCCAGAAACTTATACTCTTCAAAAAGATTACGCTTTAGTAAAGAGGTTGTTCACTGGAATCAGACACATTGGCCTCTTAATTTACATGCATTTTTGTGTAACATCACACCGCTTTCTCCTGCATTATTTAATACCAGGAACAACTATCCTTAAGACCTGCCCTCAGCCACGATTAACCCAGATTTTCATCTCTGCCTTGTTCCTCTCTCGTCTGCGGACAGAAGCAAGGCCCGGCAGTTTCGCTGGGAGCGGCAGGCGAGTTACCCAGCCAATGGTCCCTTTGCTCCCCACCACCCTCCTCCTGGCTTCAGCACACCCAGCGCAGCGGCTGCTGGCTCTTCCACCTCCACAGCGTCTCTGTTCGTGAGGAAAATCAATACAGAAGTGGCCAGTGAGGCAACTGGGGACAGACAGACGGGCTTCCTGGCCACCCAGTAAGACCCGTAAGAAATTCCAAGTCACTGCACTGCAGTTACTGGCCGCTAAGGGTACACGTTTCTGGGGCAGTGTAAGAGACTGCAGTTCAGGTTTAGTGGTTTAATCTCAAGGTTGCAGGCACTTTGCATCACCAGGATCCCTTCTTCATTTTAAGATGCTGCCTGTACTTTTTTTCTTTTTTTTTTCTTTTTTCTCTCCACAGGATTGGTGATGCAAAGTCAACACATTCGTAAAGACCCTACTTAATTGTTACCTGGATATTTAAGCCGTACCTAGCAAACACATTTAGATTAGATGTAAGACAGAAATTCTTCCCCGTGAGGGTGGTGAGGCCCTGGCCCCGGCTGCCCAGAGAAGCTGTGGCTGCCCCCTCCCTGGCAGGGCTCAAGGCCAGGCTGGATGGGGCTCTGAGCACTCTGGGCTGGTGGGAGGGGTCCCTGCTCATGGCAGGGGGGCTGGAATGGGATGAGCTGTAAGGACCCTTCCACCAGTCTATGATTCTACGATCAGCATTTCCTCCACAGTCGCTCCCCCATCACAGCCCAGAGTGATCCAGAACCAAACAAACACTTTATGGCTTGTCTCAGAGAAAACAAGTCTTCCTAAAGCAAGCCACAGCGGGCTCAGCAGGACTCTTAGGGCTATCATGCATGAAGAGTTGTCTCTGTATTTGTTGTTTTGGAGCTTTGAGGGACAAGGGCCACCTTAAGTTTGCATGTAGTCAGTCACTTTCACAGCTGAGCCAACACAAAACCAAGTGTGAATTTCATGACTACAAGTTATCTTCCCTTTACTTCTTCGTTTCTTACTTTTCCCAGTACTTCTCCCGCCTCATCATCCTTGCACTGCCCTTTTTCTTGATCCCCACGCAACCTCCCGAGAGCTCAGCTGTCCGGGATCACCATGCCTGCCTTTTTCACAGTTGACATTTTGACCTCTAAATACATTTACTGTTCACTGTAAACACAATCCTCTCCTCAAAAGACAGTTAGCTGCCATCTAAGGACCACCAGAACTCACGGAAAGCAGTAAAAAAAAGCAAACAAAGGACACCCTCACTCAGAACAAGACTGATTTGGTTGTATTTCCTGGAAGGAAAGGACATTTCAACTGTCAGCAGCCTGTGAATAAGGCTCCATGGAGGACAACTGCAAATTGCATCCACGTTCGGAAAAAAATTACTTCCAAGGTTATTTCTTAAACTTACTGAAGATTCAGGTGTCAGCCACATTTTGTACTGCTATACACTGTGGAAAGATTCACGCAAACCATGTAGGAAGTGTTTACACTGGAGATCAGTTTCTATTGCTTAAAAACATGGTTTAAACAAAAGCTACACAGAAAACTGAAAGGTCATCGAAGATATTTGACTGTTACATGTTAGTTTTCTTGCGTAATTTCTGGCATACTTGCATTTTCTTAATCTAATTTATTAAAACTACAGTAAATCCATTTCAAATAGCAGCTCTTCCTGTGGAATTATAGCTGTTCCCTCACTTCAAAAATAGGATCCCCAGATGTAATTTAAAACATTTCCGTTGTATTTTCTCCATAAAGCACAGTAACTTTTGTGCATTTCATGCAATTACTCAGCTTCAGGATCGTGAACGTGCTTTCTTGGGAAGAAAAATACAATAAATGTTGCTCAAAAAAAATGACCAACATTCCTCTCCGTTGAATTGTAAAGCAAAAAGAACTTGAGACAGATTAGGTGACTTACATGGGTTGAAATAAAAACCTCCTGTTACTCATCCAGTTCAATAAGTAGTTAGCACATTCAGCTGGCACCTAAACGAGCGCTGGGACCACCCGAGCCCCCGACTCGTGCAGGACAGACCACCGAGATCATTTCTACATGCTGTCACCCATGGATCAGCTCCCGGACATCGTGCTGCAGTGGGCATTGGGTTTAGCCCACCTCTCAGGGCTGGAAGAGTAATCCACTGGACTTCGCAGAAGATGGAATAAAGTAATGGGTGATGCCTAGTACGGTGCTGGTACAAAATGACAGTAAAAATCCATTTCACATATTTCAGCTTCAGTATTGGTGCCCTCCACCATCTATTCAGCATTTCAAAGTAGGAAACACTCTGTTACGACATTTTTCGAATGCGTTTTTCAAAGCAGCAGAACACTGTTTTGACAAGCAGTCGCTTGCACACGTGCTGTGTTTAACCAGGTGTTTTACCACGGCAGGTATCAAGGCGCTGTCCCCTCCAAAGCCAGGTAGGGAACAGGACACCAACCAGCAGCAGCAGCCGTGCCGATTTAGTCCAGAGACCCTCGGGATTCTGAGATGAGGAGAAATTATTCACAAACGAGATCTTGTGAACTCCAACCATTGCTACATACACTAGAGAACTGCGATTTCCTAAGCAGCATAAGCAGCCCAAATGGAAATTTACTCTGGGACACCTCAGCTCGTCGAGCCCCCTGCTTCCAGGGCCCAGCAGCCCCTGGGGTTCCAGCTCCTGGCAGTAGATGTATTTACGTAGGTTTTCCAAAATTGACTATGCAGAGGTCTGCACGAGCCCTTCCACGACAAGGATTTCTCAGTCAGCAAAAAATCAGAACATCTCTTTGGCAAAAATTATTTACAAACATCTGAAATGCACCTCTCTGCTTCTGGAAATAGTTCATCAGCAAGCAATGCATATCTTACGGTTTCTTAACTGGTTAATATTTGTTCTAAACCTCCAATATCTCATGACTGCCAGCTTCATAATCTGTCATTATTAATTAGCAACCATGATATAAAATAAAATATGCTGAAACAGGCACAGATTCAAGTGCTTGGATAAGGCCCCTCTCCATAATCCGACGAGCCAGCATTGTTTCATTATCCGTCAGAAGGTGTTGATAGAACACGGGGCGTGTGATTTGATCGGGGTCTGCGAGCAGTAGGTTTTCTAAAAATATTTTCAGTTCTGTTTATTGGGAACTTGCTTCTATTTTTTTCTTCGCATAAAGCAATCGCGTGGCAAGCTGCAGCGCAAGCAATCAGCCGGTGTCATAAACATGCCAACAAATAAGAAAAAGCTTACAGCAATCGTATTTCATTCCAGTTGCAGAAATCCTACAACGTTAAGTAGGGGAAAAAAAACCTCAATACAAACAACATTCCCACTAGAAAAAGAATAGAGACATTTCCTGCCCTGCCAACTGTGCCCGTCACAAAACTCACTAAAATTCTCCCTTGCTGTAGTTGACCGTGCCCTGGAAGGCCCATCCACAGCAAAAGGAGATAACCAATACAGGACCTCAGTTCAAAGTCAGAATAAACTCTTAAAGCCATGATTACCTCTCAGTAGTTTAACAAGGCACTTTATAACCTCAGACGAAGCCTGCCGTAGGTGACCCTGCTTCAGCAGGGGGGTTGGACTAGAGGACCCACAGAGGTCCCTTCCAACCCCGACCATGCTGTGATTCTGGGCTTCTTCTCAAGTTGCGTTCTGAAAATGTAACCTGACACACTGCAAGAGACCGCATGAAGTTTTGCAGGTATTTTGAGACAATTAGGAAAGTCGACTTGAGTTGCCGTTGCATCTCTTGTGACAGCACTTTGGAATGCCAGCTAGTGATTGGGCACTGAAGACACACGAGATAAATTGCTCCCTTAAAGGCAACTCTGAAGGCATAGGAAAGAGATAGAAAAGTAGCATCTCCAGCGTTAGGAACAGAAGTCAATGAGGCAGTGGACAGGAAAGATCTTTTATCTGCCAGTAGCACTCAACTTACAGGCCTGAGAGGTTTCTACAATCCTCAAAGTGATATTAACACTTTAACTTCAGCCATGTCACTGACGGAAGTGGGCTTACATTGTACTCCAGCTTATTTCTCAAAATAATAATAGAAAAATGCTTACAGTACTCCTGATAAATCATTCTGCTGTACCTCCAAGGATTGCTATGTTTCATAACAAACAATCCAAGGTACGTACAGTCACGCACATTCAAGGAGAATTTACAGTAAGCAGCTAAAAATATTTTTAAAGTTAAGAGTCTTGAAGAGCAAAACATAAAACCTAATTAACAAAGCTCTCTCCCAGGAACAAGCTTCTGACAAAGCTGTTTATTAATAGCAAGCATCAGAAAAATCTGAGACCCCTTCAAACACAGAGAGCCAGCCACGTAGGATTTCCAGCCTGTAGAGCCAGACGATGCCTTGCACCAGATCACCGGCACAGCGGCCGCTGCCAGGTGAGGAGGCACGAGCAGCTTCTAGCCGAGACCCAGCAAGCGCGGTCGGAAGAAAAGTGTTACACAAACTATCACAATTCTGTAACACTACAACAACGTATTTGGTTACGTCCAACCATTTTCCTGGCTAAAACTTCTAACTATTCATATGATGATCCTAGGGTGGGGGTTTTTTCGCGTCCCTAAGGAAAGCAGCGCGTTCGGCAGGCTGATACCACGTCCCTTTCGGTCGTGATGGGAATGCAGCCACCCAGCGCTGCCCGTGGCTTGCGCGTGCGGCAACGGCCGTCTGAGCTGGGACTGCAGCCGTGCACGCACTCGGAAGATGCTGCGGCTTTACTTGTGTTTACATCTAATAAGCAGTCAGGGAAGAGAAGAACAGAAAGAATCAGGTACTTCAAAGAAATAGAATCTGGCTTGTTTTTTTAACCTCTAAGCAGGTTAGACAATTTTTGAAGTTGTTTATATGCCAGTTTTAACTAAATGAAGAAGTCGCAATGAATGAATTTTTGCTGCATAGTGCCTTTTTAACAGTGAAGAACATCCATTATGAAACTATAAAAAGCCACAACAGCAAACTGCGCTGTGTTTATCTTGTCACTTGACATCAAAATACCCACTTAGTGTCAGCAGAACAGACAAAAGTGCCTACAAAAGCAGAATTTTGCTCTGTGTTTGGAATACTTGCCCTTAGTTCAATGACAAGTCTTATTAATAGAAAAGATTCTTAATTACATGCTATTTCTCAGTATTTATGACACTGCAGACCAACAGTCATGTAACGAGAGGAAAGGCTGGATACGTGAACGTGACTTAAGATGTAGTTTAGTAAATAATTGGAGACAGATCGCTTTTATTGGGTAGAGAGATTGCTAGATGCATCAAACATCATGAACTCACACCACAGTTCCTCTGAGACTATTTGGTGGCGACTGTAGAGGGACACACTGTAGAAAGCAATTCCTATGCAGCCACCACATTTTCATCTTTCACGTCATATCTGCTCTCATTAACCTTACAAAGGAGATGATTTATTCATTATAAATATATTAACATGCACTAAGCTTTCTCTTATCTCCAGGTATTTGTCATTATTTTGTACAGAAAATGGCACTTAGGAAACTATTTGAAGTCCCTGTCACTTCTTTTTAATTACTTTTTGCAACCAATTGGCTCTCAGTCAAGTTCTGCAGGAGAAAAATCAACAAAGAGAGTGGTGCTTCGCCAGGCCACAGGTTTAGTCCCACTTTCTCTGCCCCCCCCTTTGCCCCTGGTTAGCCTTCATCTCAGCGTCGGGGCCCCTGCCGTTCCCAGCGCGGGGTCACACCACCTCTGCCCTGAGTCACGTCTTCCAAGAGGTGCCAAAAGCCGCCTCTGCAGACGGACGGACGGACGAGGAGCAGCGAGGAAGCGGAGAGGGAAGGCTCTGGCAACGGGACGGCAGACAGGAGTGGTGGCGGGGCTCCGGTCTCTGCGCAGAAATCTACTGCGCTGCCACGGGGACACGCAACTGCCGGCTCCGTTCCCAGCTACGCCGCTTCCCGAGCAGCATCCTCCCGCCGTACTTAACAAGCAAGGAAGTTCACTCATTCTCCAATTCGCTTTGCTGCGTTTGGACTAGCAACTTGGTAAGCACAAGGAAAGTTTTCAGGAACCCTAGTAAAAATTTCGTAGGTTAAATTCCGTAAGCTTAGTTAAAACCAGCTTTCCGGAATTTATTCTGTGCTATTCAATGTGATAAAGTTGTTGGGCAAGTTACTTGCTGTCATCTGGTTGGCCAAGATCTCTCAGTGCCAAGTTCATAGTTTGCTGTAAGCTTGCTTTGTTCTGAACAATTTTCTAACTTCTCACCATGGACACCTTATACCATTTCATGCTCTACTTATTCCTTATTTTAAGTATAGATGTCTTTCGTTATTACAGATATCAAGGTAATAGAGTGTTAATATCCTGTGTTATCTCCTTTCCAAATATTAGTACAGTAAAATACCTAATCTGGATACATGGTTCTAAATTTGTATGTATTTAGTGTGCGCACACACACACAAAAAAAAACAATCAGTGTTCACCTTTTCTTCGTAATTCACAGTATTTTCTCTTTTATCCAATCAGCTTTTCTGCTTACTCTGGCCTTAATTGAATCACTTCGCTAATTTAAGTGATCAGTCAAATCTCAGCTGAATCATAGCCATTTTGCAGCACAGGACCCTAGAACGGGACAGCCCTGGTACTCCACAGCAGAAGAATTCTTCAAGTCATTTATTAATAGCTTCCTGTCTGGATTCATCTACGAGTTCTGGGACAAAGAAGAAATAAACTGGAAAGAATACTGGAATTTTTGCTCCTGCTCTGGTGAAGTTGTGGAACAGCTTGTGTCGCTGCCCTTAACACTGCTCTGCCACCTCTTTTTTGCCCTAGATTTGCAGCACCACGCTGTCTTACTTACCAAACCCCAGAGGATATGGAAAATTTTTTTCAGATTATCTGCAATTCTATTGCTTTGAAGCAATGACACTTGGCGGGATGGAGGGAGGGAGGGTTACCAACACCTGTTGTTTCAAAATCACTGTCCTGAAAATCACCTCCAACCGTCACACGCAGTCAGTTCACCCCTGATTGCCAAAAGCAAGTTCAGCAGCTTCAAGACACCTTGATTTTGAGCAAGATATTATCCCAACGCCATTGTTAGAGCTTTTTTTCATTAAAACAACCCCACAACCAAAAGCATCAAAGAAACACAGAACCAAACGACAAACACAAAGCACCCCTGTGCCCTCACGTACAGCCACGCAGACATCTCCGGGGAGGGAGAGAGCCCGCCTCTGATACCGCGCTCTTCGCTCCAGGGATCTGCGAGACCAAAGGCAGCCGAGGACCGGGTATCTCCAGTTTCGAAACCTATTAACTAACACTGCTGCTTTTTCACCTTTGTCTGGAGACTTCCAGTACATGCCTGACTCTATATCCTGACCTTTGGAAGCGCACACTTCCCTGATATCCAAGATAATACTTCTCCCCACTTTTTTTCCCCTGCTTGCCTTACCCCAAGGTGGTGCAAGCTACTTTTAATCAAAGACCTAGCTACATGAATCATCCCTACAATCCCTGTTATACCAGATAATTCCAACTCCATTACCAGTATTCCAAGTTCTTCCTTAAACTTTTTGCAACAATACAGACATAGGATATTAATTTGTTGGGTTTTTTTATTATAATTTCTACAACTTTTATATTAAACATTTTCTCTCAAGGAAAACATAGCTGTTGGAAGCATCCTAAGTATTCAGCTGTAACTGCATACAAGCTGTTTCAATGTAAAAGAGTATTTTTTGAACGTTTGGCTTACGGCTACTGTCAGTTCTTTTTCCTCTGACTCTCAATAAGCATGTTTAAAATGGTTTGCATGCAAGAAAACAAAGTGAACAAAGTCCAAGAGAAAAGCCACTCTTGAAAATAGAAAGTAATGAATAAAGTGGTACAACAACAATCCAAAGAAATACTCTAAACCTGGAAGCCTCCATATATCTTTCCCTATAAAAAAGCTTAACCATTCACTCAGTCCTGCTTTCATTTCCTGGTTTTCCAAAAAGCAAGTCCACACTACACCATCTTTTCAAATACCACTTCTAATCGGGATTTTTAACGGATTCTGTAATGAACTTTTGGTAAATACACATGAAGTTTTAATGTAGAAAGGCACTGTGTGTTAGCTCCATTTGCTGCAAAGCAATTGAAAGGTAACAGCTACAACTCCATTGTTTAATTTTGAAAACTGGTATCTTAAGTTCCCCTCAAAACGAGCATAAATCACAGCATTACAGAATCACCATTCTGTGCTTCTGTGATTCTGTAATGGTCAGGGTTGGAAGGGACCTCTGTGGGTCACAGAATCCCAGCATGGTCGGGGTTGGAAGGGACCTCTGTGGGTCACCCAGCCCAAGCCCCTGCCCAAGCAGGGTCACCCACAGCAGGCTGCACAGCACCACGTCCAGGCAGGTCTGGAATATCTCCAGAGAAGGAGGCTCCACAGCCTCCCTGGGCAGCCTGGGCCAGGGCTCCGTCACCCTCAGAGGGAAGAAGTTCTTCCTCCTGTTCAGCTGGAGCTTCCTCTGCTTCAGTTTGTGCCCATTGCCCCTTGTCCTGTCGCTGGGCACCACTGCAAAGAGTCTGGCCCCGTCCTCCTGACCCCCACCCTGCAGATATTTAGAAGCATTTCTAAGGTCCCCTCTCAGCCTTCTCTTCTCCAGGCTGAACAAGCCCAGCTCCCTCAGCCTCTCCTCGTAGGAGAGATGCTCCAAGCCCCTCATCATCCTCGTAGCCCTCCACTGGACTCTCTCCAGTAGCTCCTCATCTTTCTTGAACTGGGGAGCCCAGAACTGGACACAGCACTGCAGATGGGGCCTCACCAGGGCAGTGTAGAGGGGAAGGAGAACCTCCCTCGACCTGCTGGCCACACTGCTCTTGATGCACCCCAGGATGCCACTGGCCTTCTTGGCAGCCAGGGAACACTGCTGGCTCATGGTCAACCTGTCATCCACCAGGACACCCAAGTCCCTCTCTGCAGAGCTGCTCTCCAGCAGGTCTACCCCCGGCCCGTACTGGTGCATGAGGTTGTTCCTCCCCAGGTGCAGGACCCTGTACTTGCCCTTGTTGGTTTTTGCTAACAAGAATTATTTACAGCCATGTGAAATTCATGCAGCTTTGAGAGATGTTTGTCTGTACTCTCCACCACACAGGCAGGATAGTTCATTTGCTACTTCAACACTGCAGCAGAACAGGAAGATGCTGAAGCCAGAGATCTAACGTCACTTGGGTAATTTATAAGAAGGAAGAATGAGTTTACTGAGAAATAGCCCACGGAGATCAGTGCAGAGCATCTGTTCGCGTAGTTCTTAAACTGAAGAGGAAATTCTCCACTCATCCTGTGTTACTTTTCACTACTGTTAGGAGAAAGCCAGACCAAACAATAGCCTAGGTTTTCACTTGTGGAACTCAGAACAGAAATTAAGACTCCTCTTTTGCAGGTTTGGTTAGGGACACTCCTTCTACTTGCACCATTTCATTAGCTAATACTTTTCACTTGTAACTAGAACTGAGAACATACAAGCTTTAAGAATCACATATCCCTGAATAAAGACTTAGTAATTCATTTGTTCGCATAAAAGCCTGACTGTACCTTTCCATCCTTCTATTGTAAATTATCCATTGCCTAATAACTTCCTACATCCTTTCAGGGAGTAGGTCTCAATTTTGCCACCAGCTAAGCACAAAAAAAACAAAACAGCTTTTATGATTCTCTTCTAGTCCTAAACCTTCAGTATTGCCCTTTTTTAGCGAAGAAACAGCAGCAGGATCTTTGTCCTTGAAGTGATAATCAAAATGCTCATTACTGAACCACATTAAAAGGCTTCCATAAAAGCCTCAAACTGGTAATGACTTAAGTTAGGCATGAACAGCAAGAGATGTACAGTGCTAGCAGAGGAATGGACGGCCAACTGCTATTCACATCGGCAGAGTAGAGATGGAATTTCCCTATTTATTTTTATATAAATAAGAAATAGCATTTCTCTATTTATTTTTATAAGTGAGGACACTCATACCACTCAACATTACACAATGCGGCAGGGTTTTGTGGGTTTTTGGTTTGTGTTTTACGCTAGGGTTCCAACAGTCTAATGGAATTTAGAAGTGCGGTCAACTCTGCAAGATAAAGAACTAGTCACTGAGCACAGTCTGAGAACAGTGTTCAAGACTCATTAGCACTTAAATGTAAACACACATATAGCAAATATACACATTCCAGAACTGACGTACAACAGGGTGAAGGTTAGGAGGACTGTACTGCACCTCTTACATTGTCTGTAAGTCAGTCTGCCCAACAACCTACCCGATCTCCCTAAAATGTAGATGCAGCAGGTTGAAGTGAGGAGTTATCCTTGAAATATACCTCTGGCTTCTTCAGCTTTCCTTGCTTAGCATGTGTTCACACTGCTTTTACTACAAAGTTAATTCAAATAACAAGGAAAGGAAAATATGTTAAGCCCCCACTCTTACTGCCTACACAATTCCACCAACATAAACACACACGTGGTAGCATCTACTACAGAGCTGAGACAGAGAATTAAAAGATTATTCTTGTCAGTGTGATTAAGACACATGGAGTAATATGTATTTAAATGCCTTAAGCACTCTCAAAGACTTTTTGGAGTCCTTTAAACACTTAAGTTATTACATATACTTAATATTGTTATAGAATAAGACTGCTTCTCACAAGCTATTCTGAATCTGCATTCATATATACATACATACACAAACAAATTCATTTTTTTTGTTTTTCAATTCAGTTAAAACCTGAATATTTAACACTCAGACCAACATAGTATATTATGTTGTCTCAGAACATTGACGTTATTGGAATGTAGTTCCACAAGACCAAAGAAGGGTTTGGTCTTCAAGGAGTAGAAACTCTGTATCCTACAGATGAAAATTTAATGTTATTGTGATTTCCTTCCAGATGTTTAAGGAAAATTTGTAGTTATTCTGAAGCACATCCTAGGAGAGAACACGGGTATACACCATGATTATGCAGACCCCTTAAAATAATGAAACAGCACTACAGAGTGCAGATCCTGAGAACATGTAGCCTCTCTGGTTTATGCTATCAAAATAGCACCACGTTCTTCTTATGAAAACCCAGACTTCCAAAAATTTGTCCATCATTTCTTCTCTAACAGACTGCAGTTAAAGAAACAGATTTCAATGGCCCATGCGTTAGATTAGTAACGTTTAGGCATTGCAAGGATTGTATCACAAGAACACAGGTACGTTCACGACCCTGAAGCACTGAGAAATGATTCATCTGCTGAAGCAAAGACTCTAAAGACCTCTCTCCCACATGCTCAGTTCCCTACAGAAAGAGAATGGATCGCCATAAGATAAGGGTCTCATACAGCAAGGGCTAGCAGAGACAGCAGCAATTCTGATCACGTTAGGGCTGGAGCTACAGCCAAGACAGAACCAGCTGTTTAAATAATGGACTGAGCAAAGAGCAACTCCCTCCCTGTAGACCATTTTCTCATCACCATATGGCACAAGAACAGCAAGCACTTCCAGGGACAGAGCTACTTCAGAGAATCAGTCTTGCTCGGGTAAAATCTTCTAGGCAGAATCTGGGCATAGTGGCAGACACCAGAGGTTTTAGCAGAAACGCAGTAGCAAACCAGGGAGCAGATTATTACCTTTGGTCTCCTTAAATGAGCTCTCTACTTTTTTCTTTTACAAAATAATTCAGCAGAAGTTCTGTACTCTGAAATTATGGGAGCAACATAACCCCTTCAGACCTCCTCCATTCTAATCAGTTAATGACCGTGTCCAAGAAAAAATCCCCCAGCTCCATGGAACAAGGATTATAAAGCAATTTAGCCAAGTAGTGAAGCCAGAAGTTACTGAAACATTCAGTCAGTTCGCCTTGAAATTTCAGAGTCCTCTGTGGATTCAGCCAAAATACTTAGGTAGACCAATCCTTGTTTTTCCAAATAGAATGCAAGAATAACGAAAAAATCTAGTAACCAGTTCGTGGACTCCTCAGTCATATTTACAAAGTCCATCAATTAGCTATGAGCATCCTTGGTTGGTTTGTTCAGCTTCCTCAGGTCTCTTTTTTCTTAAAAAAAAAAAATAGCTAGCTGCAACAAAAGACCAAGTAGCTACCAACTGTCGACCATTTAGTAGCTCTGCTCTTGGTCTGAGTATATTCTGCCTTACTTGCTGCCCACTATGCTGAGCCTTGGAGGATGGCGATGCTCCTTCTCTTTATCGCTCCTGGTTTTGAAGACCAAATTAAGTTTGACTGTATAACAAACAAAAGCATGTGCAGAAACTGAGAGACTGAAAATATCCAGAGACTGTTCTCTAACTGTGCTCTTATAACACTTCAAAACATAGTTCTAGAGCGTGGCTCATCACTTCTGCACCATACACAACACAAGTTAACAACAAAACTCAAATAAAACCAGGAGCAAGTCAGTTAATATTTACCTTCCAAAGAGTCTTTCTATTTGTCTTACGGTATGTGTATGTAGTATTCAGTGCAGCTCTATTAATTTTGGCTCCAATCTCTATTTTTGTATTCAGATACTGTTTCTCGCATTAAAATTCAAAGAAGGAATCTTATTCCCCTGATAAAGTTAACTATTATTAATAAATTACAGGGGTATCCCAAGTAATGTGCTTGATTTAATCAACAAGAAGTTAATGAGGCCAAACTGATGGCAGAAATTAGGCAAGACTAGCTGACAGGTATTTACAGAGACGTTCACCAGATAAGCCTGTGGAATCATTATGGGATTTCAGCAAGTGAGGGCATCCGTTATGGAGACAAGTTTAAGTGCTTTACTTTCTCCTCTCAACCTCCACAGAAGACAGCTAATGATAGGGCAAAGCCAAGACGCGCAAAAGGTTAAAGCTTTCAGTTAGTCATTTTTGCTAAGAAAGTCACAGAAACCTTTACAGTCTTCACAATGATCTAACAACATAAAGTATGCATGAAAGGCTTTCTTACTGCACTTTGTTCATCTTTGAAATGAAGGCAAAATCTACAGCTTAATCTGCAAAAGAAGTCAGAACAACATAAGCGTAATCTGAAATCGTGTGATACAACATTTAGTTGCTAAAACTGTCCCATCGAGTGATGTATCTTGTTCTCATGCTCATGCCTCTGCACGATCTTGGTGGCCACAGCAACCTGAAGATAAACTAAAGAAACCAGTAATACATCCACAAAACTCAAAGAACTCCTTAGCCTCTACTTCCATATTGTAGAACATGAGGATGTCTACATCCACACTCCATCACTCATCCAAGCCCAGCACAGCTACGCTTTTCTAAAGAAGTTTTTGTTCCTCAGTTCACAAGCCTGCCTTGAAGGGCACACCACACGTGCATGAGACTCAACACGACGGAGCGGGTCAAGCACTGCTGAGGCTCTTTGTTCTTTTCCGCTCTTCTCCTTCCCACAGGAAACTCGTTATTCGGAGGAAATTACAGGTAGGATATCATTTCACATGCAGCCCGTAGCTGCGATAGGGAAGGAATTCTCCACTGATGCATAAGAAGTTCACTACATTCTAAATTTTAATAAGATTACTGTTTTTTCTTTGCTATTCAGCAACGTAAAGGTTTGTGTCTATTGTGTTATTACTTAAACCATAGAAGCATTTGTCCTGTCTGCCCTTCACTACAAGGTGCCTATAGAATCCTCCCCTCCCCCAGGTTTGTTCACTGCTCTTTTAAATTAAACACCATAAAACCCTCCCATCACTAACACTTCGCTAATTAGAATCCCACTGACTACATAAAAATTTTCACTCTTTGCGATCTTCATTTCGAACTGTACAGGAATGTACTCCAGGAGAGACACAGACTTAAAACTGGGCTGAAACATTAAAGACAGAGTAATTAAATCAACTGGTTTTCAAGCTAACTTATACCTCGTTATTCTGGGCATAATAGGTTGATATAATCAACTAAATATGTAGAAGATTTTTTCCTTCTCTCTTCGAGTCTGAAGCCTTATGCTCCCCTGTATGAGCACGTTAGTACAAGATATCTCTTCACAGCTACTGCAGCTTGGGCTGGGAAACCTACGGCCAGAAGCCCAATTTGTTCACGTGCCCAAGAGCTGCATGGATTCTCTTTCCAGATACTGGAAAACACGTACCTAGCAATGTGCCAGAAATCTCTAATGCCAACCTAAAATTCCCATATTCCACTGCAGAAAGCTTCCTCCTCTACCCCACCAAGTGTGGAATGCTCATGCAGCAACACAGTACGAGGAAATTTGAAGATTTATCAAAGTATAAAAAAAGGAAAATAAAAGTGACCGAAAAACCAATCCCCACCGCCCCAAACTTAGCAAAGGATGTCCTTGTCTCTGTGTCCTACTGATTCCAAAAGGTACTGATGCAATGCTGACCTTCCTGGGTCTCTCACTAGTCTTTTGCAGGTAGCCATACTGTTGTGTTTGTAGAGCAAAAAAACCTTTAGTAAATAGAAAAATCTGTCCTGAAAAGCCAAATAACAATGAAAAATTGTGAGTAGACTTTGGAAAAAAGTTTTCACGTATATATTCACAAAATCTGAATATTTACTCCACAACCAGTAAGTATTTCCTGTAGAGGTCGTGCTGGCAATACCCACTCTCCGTTACTCGCTTCCCACACCGCCATTTAGCTGCCCCAGAGCTGGCACTGCCACATGCACACAGAGCTCTTCTCAGGACTGCGCTGGCACACCATGAACTAGACACCTAACCCTGTCTCATTATTGTCCACGTCAGGCAACGGACAACATCTCTTCAGATTCATCTTTTATGTCCCACGTATCAGCTCTGACAGTGCTTTCCAGAGGGAGCCAACAGGCTTTTCATATAGACAACACCCGTGTCAGAACTACTGACACTCCTACAACAGGGAAAACAGATATGACAACGGTAAAGCTGGTTACAGTTCAGTAAAATACAAATTAAGTTAGTGGTGATGTTAGCGGCCAGTCATTCGAGTAGTCTGAACTGCAACTAATCCAAAGATCCCACCTGCTTAGAGAGCCCAAAGCTTCCGTCTAGCAGCTCTGAGCCGTTTATACGCAACTGTAAGAAAGAGTCTCCTGCTTTCCAGAGGAAGGAGTCGTCCCTGCCGAGGGGTTCCAGGGCTTGCACATGCCTGAGGCAGCAGGGTCTGCCCAAGCCCTTGCAGTGCTTCTTGGAGGGCTGCAACACCTACACTCGGGCACGTAATCCGGGCAGTTGTGGTCACCTTTCACAGTGTTGCCTTTGAACTGAACTAATGGCTCTAAACTAAGAGAGGGCAGAGTTCGATTAGTTATTAGGAAGAAATTCTTCCCCATGAGGGTGGTGAGGCCCTGGCCCAGGCTGCCCAGAGAAGCTGTGGCTGCCCCCTCCCTGGCAGGGCTCAAGGCCAGGTTGGATGGAGCTCTGAGCACCCTGGGCTGGTGGAAGGGGTCCCTGCCCATGGCAGGGGGGTTGGAACCAGATGATCTTTAAGGCCCCTTCCAACCCAAACCATTCTGTGATTCTATGGCTGCGAGCACGAATCACACCAGCAGCACTGCCCGATGCCCTCTGGCATCTGTTCCCCTGGTTCCCCTCCTGCTCCTCCATCTACCTAACACAAGCAAACGCTTCAGAGGAGCGTGTGTCCTCTGAGTTTCACGAGCAGCCTTTCTGCAGCACCATCCACATCAGGGATGTTTTCCACACCTCGACACAGGCGTGCTCTGCTCCCACAAGTCAGGAGCCTCCGAGAACTCTCTGAATGAGGAGAAAGCTATTGAAAGCCCTGTAAAATTGTACCAATTGAATTGACTTTTCTCCTTCTTCAGAAAGCAGAGCAAGAACTGCAGGAAAACACCCAGCAATCACCACCTCGGCCATAAACACACACTGTCAACCGCTCCACCGGTAACAAGTTCCGAGGAAGCAGTCACATCACAAACGAAGCTTTAGTCTGGATTCCAATTATTTACAATGCTTCTTTTAGGATATTTGTTTTCCTTTTTTACTGTGACAACCTAAAATGTTCTTCTTGTCTTTATGTTTTTATTAACATACTGTTCTGTTTTCAGCTTCTCCAACACACAGTTTGCTTCATTCATCTTCCCCTTACTTAGAATTGCACTTGCTGGAATACTTCCAAAAGCATCATTAAAACAGCTCAGATGAGGAACCAGAAATCTAAATCACAGTTAAGCTCTAACCCAAGGATCATTCTTGAATTACACCGAGGCATAAAACTACCTAGAATACAGATTAAAAAAGCAAAAAGGAAAAAAAGGGCCTTTAAAGTTACCAGTAGATTTTTACACAGCTATTTTTTGCTGTGTATTTTCCTGCTGGATACAACTAGTCTAATCACGACTCCTTGCGTAAAGCAATGAGATCAGAAAGAAAAATTATGAAAGTTCTCTCCTTTTTTGGATTTTAAGTTGCAATGTGCAGACTATTCTATAAAGTTGCTGCATGGTATCTGAACCAAAGGTACCTTTGGCTTAAAATCCTATCTATAAGTGCCTAATTTATGACTTCTTTTGAAAGAAACAGAGATTTTTTTCACTACTGCATAGAGGCAAATCATTATCAGAACGCACTGCCTCCCACTCATGATCCTAACGATTTGCACATAAATATGGATTTCCAATATCTAGCGTAGACTATTTTCAGTGTTTTGGAGAGAAAAGGACACCCGTTAATTCTGTTTCGAAAGTCAGATTTTATTCCTGTCCTCACAGGGTTATTTGACTATGGTCACATGTTCATTAAAAAAAAAAAGAAAAAAAAAAGACAATAAATAGTTTAAATTCATCAAATAAGCCAACTTCAGATTATTCCCCGTGCTCCTCCAGAGCTCCTGCAACAGCTATAGTAGAAGTGGTTCTGCTGGCCTCACTGTGCCACAGCTCCGATTTCTAGCCATGAAACCCCTCGGCCAGCTCTACGCACAACTCCAGAAGGGCACGTTGCTCCCAGCCAACAACGCAAACCGGGGAGAGCTTTGTGTGCCAAGGATGCATCACCTTCTGCGTTCTTCTGAAAAGCAGATACAAAGAGACGCCAGAAAGCAACTTCATTTATGGAACCACAGAATCACAGGATGGCACGGGTTGGCAGGGACCTCTGTGGGTCACCCAGCCCAGCCCCCTGCCCAAGCAGGGTCACCCACAGCAGGCTGCACAGCACCGCGGCCAGGCGGGGCTGGAATATCTCCAGAGAAGGAGACTCCACAGCCTCCCTGGGCAGCCTGGGCCAGGGCTCCGTCACCCTCAGAGGGAAGAAGTTCTTCCTCGGGTTCAGCTGGAGCTTCCCAGGCTTCAGTTTGTGCCCGTTGCCCCTTGTCCTGTCGCTGGGCACCACTGGAAAGAATCTGGCCCCGTCCTCCTGACACCCACCCTGCAGATATTTAGAAGCATTTATTAGGTATCCCTGCAGGCTGAACAAGCCCAGCTCCCTCAGCCTCTCCTCATAGGAGAGATGCTCCAGTCCCCTCACCATCCTCGTAGCCCTCCGCTGGACTCTCTCCAGTAGCTCCTCATCTTTCTTGAACTGGGGAGCCCAGAACTGGACACAGCACTGCAGATGGGGCCTCACTAGGGCAGAGTAGAGGGGGAGGAGAACCTCCCTCGCCCTGCTGGCCACACTCCTCCTAATGCACCCCAGGATCCCATTGGCCTTCTTGGCAACCAGGGCACACTGCTGGCTCATGGTCAACTTGTCGTCCACCAGTTTAGTATAAGTGATTCTCCTTGTTCCACCAAACAGTTAATAGGTGTCCTAAATTCTACTCAAAACGCACACTACTCCTGCCTGTCTTGGCTGGAGTGAGGGCAGAGAAACAACAATTCACCTGGCTAACGACGAGCTGTTCAGCAGATGCTACAGAACCAGCTGCAACCAAAGCCCTTGAAGAACATTATGAAGAACACACAAAGTCTAAGATCGTCTGTGGGGTTTTTTTTCTTCTTTATGTTCACATTCTTTCCCCTAGATTTAGCCAGCTTTCATGTGAATTCTAACAGAAAAGAACAAACGCAACTCAGAATTTACTATGGAATGGCAAAATCGTGAAGGAAATTTAAACTACTTTCTCTAGAGAAGAGAGAAATCCCGTGGCGCGACAAGCACTCAACTTACGGAATTAAGTTGTGCACGCGTGTTGCTCATTAAGCAGGCCTTATCTCCCACAGTAACCAGTGGGACTGCTTGTGAGCAAGAACAACTCCTTCAAGAACTGAGTCTAAAAATTAGCTGCATTGAATTAATGTGAAACCACTTACAAAGCTTTGTCTTCTCGAGATTGCCAATTCAACAACTGCCGGCCTGTCAAGAGAATTCTATTGAGCACAATCAGCACTTCGAAACTTAGATAAATTACAGCTGTCTATTTCCAGTGGAAATCATTTTAGACAAAACGCTTGCATATGCTAGTTTATCCACCTGGATGGAATCCGGTTCTTAGCAAGACTTGATTCTACTTTTCAACAGAAAAACTGGAATCTCAGTAATTCAGAAGGCAAAATATTAGTGTTAATACATTACCTGAAGGACAAATTTCATTAATTTGCAAACACACACCTACCTGTGTTTACTAAACCACTGAAAAAAAAAAAAACAACCTCAGCCCTTTTCCCTTGAATTCCCCCATCAGTCCAATGCTATCGTATTCCCTTGCCAACCGAGTTGAAGGAAACGGTATGAAGTGGGGAAAAAAACGCAGGCAACTTAGTCTATGCAGAAAATTTTTTCTACAAAACCTAGATGGTGTCATGGCTGTGAAGCTTCAAAGAATTTGCAGTACCCGAATCTTTTGAGTCATGAAACATTATGATCTGCCTAAAGATTCTTCAATACATCACAAAGCAATGCACAAAAATAAACAGCTTCCTACGTGAAGCACAGAATCACGGACTTCTTTTGAAGACTGTCAGGTTAAAGAGGTCCCTTCAGCCACCTTCCTCCTCCTCCTAGCAATATCATGCAGTTACACATGATGCTTTGAGGCAATAACATGATTTTGGCTGTATTGTCCGAGAACTAGAGCTCGCTTTCACAGAATCACAGAATATTTGGGGTTGGCAGGGCCCTCTGTGGGTCACCCAGCCCAACCCCCTGCCGAAGCAGGGTCTCCCACAGCAGGCTGCACAGCACCGCAGCCAGGCGGGGCTGGAATATCTCCAGAGAAGGAGACTCCACAGCCTCCCTGGGCAGCCTGGGCCAGGGCTCCGTCACCCTCAGAGTGAAGAAGTTCTTCCTCATGTTCAGCTGGAACTTCCTCTGCTTCAGTTTGTGCCCGTTGCCCCTTGTCCTGTCGCTGGGCACCACTGAAAAGAGTCTGGCCCCATCCCAAGAGCCGCAGGGTGGTTTCAGATCTATAGGTGCACTAAAACAGCAATGCAAAGCTCTAGCTAACCTGGCTGCGTGAAGCACTGTCACCTTCTCTTCCAACTTGGCAAGCGTCTTGCAAACCCCACCCCAACCTCCATTTACCCATTTCCCTTCTCAGAGAAACTTGGGACCTTCCTCAGAAGGCTGGTGGGGAAGGTTGCCATCATCCCTCAGCCCACACCACTGAAGTTAAAGTCAGTGACCACAGCAAGAGCAACACCTCAGAAATTCATCCTGCTTGGCAGACAAGTCGTTGCCTTCTTACCACGTCTTACAGAGACAAACCTTACTGAAGCAGTCAGGAAGAGAGCAAAAATTTCTGTTGAATTATGAACCCATGTATTCGCATCCCATACAAGCCACGTAGCACTCCACAATACACATCTCATTTGGCTATCAATTCATTTCAATATAACTTCCTCCAGTGGTGAAATGGCAAATGGTGTTCAGTATACAAAATTTGGAGAGTTCACCTATTTTCACTGCCATCCAAACACCTACCACAGTATTTGACAGTGGACCATCCAGTATGTACCAGCCTTTTTTGAATTTTTTTTTTCCTTCCAGTTTCCATCCCAATTACAAATTAAGTTTGGAGTAGTGAAACAGGTAACAGCACAAGGCAACTCGGATGCTGCTACGCATAGGAGAAAGGTCTTTCTATCAACTGTAATTCATTAGTAGTCAAAATTTAAATGCTTAACAAGCCCAAAGAGCCTTTTACAGACAAGTTCTAAGCAACACTAGAGCTTAGCAGAAACAAGCTGAGATAACGTGTTCCAGATATACAAAATCATGAGAAAACTGCTGATCCCTTTGGATTCTACAGAGTAATTACTTATTTTAGTAAGCCTCGCTAAACCTTCACATATCTTTTCACAAGACAATTTCTAAGGTATAACCCTAATAAAAAGTCCGGGGGAAAAATAAATCCGGTCTGGTATTAATTCTTATAAACACGGATGTATTCCTCTAGCAGTGAGAAAGGCAGCACAGACATTCTAGTTGCATGTGAAGAGGAATGCTGGCACAAGACCACAGAAACAGATAGTACAGGGCTAACCTGTTTTCATCAGCTCCAAGAATATCTGGAAAAAACAACTACAGTTGTTTCTGAATAGCAGTTTAATCTGAATCTAAGATGTTAACAAGAAAGGCGTTACTAGAGAAGATCTACTCAGAAAATATCACTCACCTTTTAAGAATGCTCATTAACTAGCGCTTGCGTCTCTAGCCTTCACTACTCTCGTAATTTTGTCTAAAACTAGAATTTCACATTCCATTGTATTTAAATATCACCAAGTTCCCAAAGTGTGGTTAAAGCGCGCAGTAGCTTAGTAGCCTCAGATTACACGGACAACTATCTGCTGTGCTTAACCTAACAATTCACAGCCCAAAATGGAAGCACGAAGGGATGGATGAACGCAGCTACCCAACGAAGTCAGGCAATTCCGAAGCATTCGTCAGGTCCACAGAGAGCATCTGGTGTGGTAAAGAGGATGAACGGCCCGTGTTGTTCAGGGAGACGACCACGAACCGCAGCCACAAACGCAGCGCTGGTCTGAGCACCCTGTACTAGGACTTGTGTATCGTGACACCTTCTGCTCCTGGAAGGTCACGCGCGTTACAGCACGCTCTACAGGATTCCAGATTGCACGGGACAACAGGTTTTTAAAAAACACAAATACGGACTCCCAATCTTGTTTCACATTTTTTGGTTTGTTTTCACTCATTTATTCTGTAAAAGTAGATGTTTCGTACCATTTTTCGCAAAGTTGGGGGTTTTTTTAACATCACAAGTGTAGAGTTAACTCTTAAAGATGACACAGATACAGCTTGGACAACCTGATGAAGTTATTGCTGTCCTTTCATTCTGAAATTCAGACTAAAGTTACGTACTTTTAAAGCCATTAGCAACTCCCCAACCATCTCAGCTACTAGAAGCTGTTTCCATATATTTTATTTCTGTTGGCAGTAATAAAACTGATTTAAACTAACCACAGGAAACTCATCGTATTCCACTCTGTTGCAGAGGGTCAGCCTGACCTTTATGTAGAAATCTACCGGGGGAATTCTTTCCATTTTTGTTTAAAATTCGCATCAAGTGGTGATTTTACACATTTTAGGGACTGGTTAAGAACTGTGGAAAAGTCTTTATGGAATTATTAAAAGCAGCCAGAAAAGGCTCTCTGTACGAGTAGTCTCCGAGTCACGAAGATTGCAAAGCAACACATTGGAACGTGAAAATCAGTCGCACAAGTCTGCCTGCCTCCAGTTCCCCCAAACCTCTACTTTGCAGGTTATCAGAGGGGAGGAGGAGTGACATGGTTAAAGTACATTTTATGGGGGTAAAACAAAACCAAGAAAAGCAACCAAACTTTGCTTCCCGCTAGACTTTCCCTCTCTCCAGCTCAGTTACTGCAGTTTGCCGAGGGCTGTTGAACCGCCATTCCTCCCCCTCTCCAGGCAGCACAGCGCGAGGCTGATGCTCTGCAATTCTTTCCTGCTCTAAAGTAAATTCAGCAAATACTTTTCCACTTAATTTCATGGACATCTTTGCAAGAAATTAGCCTTTTTGCATGATCCTCAACAGCCACAAAACTTGCAGTGTTCTCCACCTATTTACATACTGATAAGAATTAGTCTCACACTTTTCTTTTAGTTCAGCTAAATCGTTTAGCTGATGCTTTCTCCATCTCTGTACTCCAACTGCCTTTTCTGGTTTGTTTGGTTGGATTTTTAACTGCCCTTCAGGCTCTCCCTTATTTCTTTGCACATTTCTTAAATTATGTGGGTATTCACCGAACACTGCACCCATTCCGGCAATCGCCTTGTACCTCTCCGTTCAGGAGCCACGAAAACCACCTGCTTTTAGGCAGCATCGTTACTTACAGCTCACCCTGTTTTGTACCACATTTCTCCTTTCAAAAGCACAGAACGAAGGCAAACGCCTGCAGAGGACAGGTCGAGCCCTCGGTGTGGCTGAAGACGTGCGGTGCCCCGGGCGGCTGCTGGCAGAGGGGTGTAATCGATGGCCTTGCTGGACTTGTCAAATGCAAGACAAAAGACAAAGGGACTGAGGTGTCAAGAGCCAAAGAGCTAACAAAGGAAGTAAATAACTGGTGCTTATCTTATCAGACAAAAGTAAGGGGGGACAGCCCATCACTGTAAACCCAGTGATCTGTGGGGTGGCCCCTGGACGCGCATACCAAGATGCCCGCTCTGAAGGCCTCACACTGCTGAGTCCCGCTTCTGACGACACGACATTCCATGCCAAGAGCCAATCCATACACAATGATTGACTTAGTCCCACCTCGCAAAAAGATTTCCAAACATATAAAAATTGGCACTTGAAAACTCTCTTTGGGAGGAGGAGCCACGCGAGAACTTCACCTGACGGACGGGTCGACGGGCCTGAACCTCTCTTCCCCCCCAAGAAGGGACGCCTTTTTGGTAAGAGTCGCGCCTCTGACTTTGTCAGACGTACCCCCGGGAACATATTGTTAACTAAAGCGCTAAACTATTCCTTTGAGCTCAACTTTTGTAGACAGTGAATTTATCAACGGCAATTCTGAATCTGTGATAACTGTCGCTTGAATAAATTACCTATTGTTTCAACTTTGCGAAACTGTTTCAGTGAAAGTCCTTGGAAGGGCTCTGGCAGGCTAGTTGAATATCAGACTCCCCTTACCCCCTGCCTTTAACGCGACAAGGGGCTGCGAGGTGCTCGGCGCGGCCGGCGACCGCCCGAAGGACCAGCTGGGCGAGGAGCCGCGTGCCGGAACATCCCGGAGCACGGGCGAGGAGCAGCTCCACTCCAGTGGGGTTCGTCTCGCCCGTTTCACTGGAGGAAAAGCACCAAAGGAATACCTAGGGAAACGGTTAATTAAATCTCACGTCTCTAAGCTATTCATACTACTATTAATCGCTTGTCAGAATGAAAATGGGAAAAGCAAGCCAGCCAGAGCTGAGGTGACGTTTCTGGGCAGGTTTTAGAGGTTTGCCAGTCAGAGATCTGAGCCCCTCTGCACCTTACGCGCTGCTGGAATCCTCTCTTCTGTCGCCTAGTGTTCATTAAACCCACCAGGTCCACAGCAGAGGTAAGAGGAACACCTTTAGTTACTAAACCTCGAGACGTACTATTTTTGCAAACCTTGATAGGATAGAGTATACTACATACATACATTCTTATCTATAACGGTCAGACTGTACTACTAAATATTAACATTGCTTGTAAGACAAATTACATTTTCTACTGAAAGCATGCGAACTAATTAAAAAGGACCATCACACTGACAATTTCATGGCTCACACAGTGTATGTGCTCATTACATCCGAGAAGGAGAAATGTTCAAAGCAATTTATCAATTTTAATAGATTTAACAAATACCCAGGCTTGAAAATTACATGGCATTCACCAAAAGGAAACTAATGCAAGTTTATTACAGTACAATATCATAAGCAGAATGAATGTTAAGGGCTTGCACAAATAATAGGATAATTTATTATTTTTTTGTCACAATGAGAAAGCCAAGGAAGAAAAATCAAGAGGATTTTTGTTTCAGTGTGTTATCTAGAATCATCATTTTCTGCATCAGCCTTGTCTCTGCCTAGTCAGATTCAGTATTTACTGCATTTCAGAGCACTTGCATATCCTTTGGATAAATTTTCATCGTTACAAGAAGCTACAAAGCTACTGAAAACAAATCCACCAAGGCAGTAACTTTTGCAACTGAGCAACAGTATAAAATTCTAGAGCATCACTTGCGCAGGGTAGTCTAGTCCAGTCTGAAAAAACCCAGCTAATCCAAACCAAGCCTCTCAGCGAAGAGTCTGATGGCATTCACTCGACTGCCAGGGACATCTCAACTGATCCCAAGGTTTCCCAACGCCCGGCGCGTTGGCATCAGACTCCTGTGGCCTGCTGACCCCAGCTGCACATCGCAGCCCGGGTCTGAAAAAAGGCAGGGACAAACCAAGCAAAAAAACCTACAAGATATATAGATAGATAGAGATATATAAATATATGTTTGCCTGCCCTTTTGAATCCTAATTCTTCTATCTACTGCCCAGAGAAAACTTCTAAAAAGACCCTCCTAGAAGACATAAAACGTTTAGTGAGCATGGCAGTGGTGCAGAGGTTTGCCAGGACACAAGGAGGGAAAGCGAAGGAGGAGCCTGCTTCAGAGAGGACCTACTCTGCCAGTCCATGCCATGGCACTCCAGTGCACCAGTTCCGACCCATGCAGAACTCTGAGACAGATCTATTTCTCTCTATATATCTGTTAGAAATGCAAAGATAAAAGTTAATTACTGCACTGGTTCATCTCATACCCATGGAGCACTCAACATGGGAGAAAGGTCTTGCTTCCATGTACCAAGCCACTAAACTGCCAGAGGATCCAGGTTTCTTGTGACCAAGAAATAGGCACCAAACTATCATCCGTTGGGTCTCAAAACAATCTCCTGGCAGAAAGGAGGTAAAAAAATAAATGGTTGCATCTCAGCATTTGTTTCGAGTGATCCTTTAATCTTCAGTGCTAATGCTAGTGAGAGCCAAACACTACAATCTTAACTGATACTTTTGCTTATTAATCAGATACATAAGCCCTTAACTAATTTGACTCCACATGGTACCTGTCCAGTTAATGCCGAGACTTCACTTTTCTTCCTGGCTTCTCACCTGCTTCCAGCTCCTCGCTATACTTTATTTGACGAATTCAGCTGAACAGTTTGGCAGAAGACACTGGCATAGCGTGGTCAAGCGCAATGATTTGCTGGTATTTTGCTGCTGTTTTTGTGAGAAGCAACGATGATTTCTTCTCTTCAGAGTTTAAGAGCTATCCCCGAGACTGACCTTATCATTTCAGAAGATTACTTTTAATCTTCACTTGCCAGAAATACAGTAAACCAGTCTGAAGCCAATTAACCGCAGCGTACAGAAGCTACCTAGACACAAAGAGCTGAGTGAGCTTTTGCCCAAGACAAGACAAAAACTGACCAGGTTTTTATGCAGGCAGAAACCTAAAAGCACATCCTCAGTGACACTTCATCTCTGCTCTGAAGGAACAGTCACAGAGGGAGGAGGGAAGGCTTGGACGGAAGGAGCGTTTCAGGAGGAGCACGGCTCTGCCTCCTGCTCGAGTCGCCTGCTGCTGCACTCATCTGTTCGCCTAATTTTAGGCTATCACAGGAGTCTGCAACCGGCCTGGAGTAACAGAATTAATGCAGCGAACAGCCTCAAGCCAGAAGATTATATCAGCGCTCCAAGAGCCACGCGGACTGCCTGCAGGTTTCTGCAGAGAACACACGGTGCTGATTTCCACCAGCACAGCCCCACAGCCTGTACACGGGAGAAACACGCGCTGAGCAGCACCGCCAGCTCCTACAGACGCGGTGAGTCTGAGCAGACCCTCCCGGTAAGGTGTGGAATTTATCTGGCCAGACAGACTACCATTATTCCGTCAGTCTCACAGCTGATCAGTCCAGTAACACGCACACGTCCCCACCCTGCAATGAAATAACCCAAGTTCATTAATGTGCGTGCTAGGAGCGAGGGTTAGAGTTCTATTAATATTGAGTTTTCAGGTAGCACCCAAACCAGATCTGGAGTAACGGGCTGTCAGCTGTACCCATATCCTACTCGGATACCTCCAGCCATGGTCTCCAAGAGATGAACTCGACTCTTTCAGGGTGCAGCAGCAGCGATGCCAAACCCCCCCCACCTGGGGGACCCAATCCCACAGGAGACTCTGCAGGTCGAAACAAGAAGTTGTAGTCCTGTAAATGCACACGCCAGTGGATTTATTTCTAGTTTGCAATAGCTGATCAGCATAGTCCTTCCACAGCTTGCCACACACTGGCAACCCTTCTAGGAGTGAAAAAGCCCCACCAAGGTATAAAGCACCGGCATCTTACTACAATCTAAACTGCAGCAGCTTCTGATTTTGTCCAGTCCAGTTGCTGTACATTAAAAATACACTACCAAATTCCCCTGCACAGCCTGGAAGTTGGGTCAATACCATACTGATTTTGATTTCTGTTGTAAGGAAAAAGCATTTCTGAGGATCTTTGATCACTTCCTACAGATCTCTGTCTCTTTGGTATCAGATCGACTGTCCTGCAATTCGCCTGTGTTTGTGGATAGTCTGCATACCCGCGGGTAAGAACCGGGTTTTTAATTCTCCAAACGAAGGTCCTGGATTTTTTTTTTTTTTTAAATAAGAAATAAAATACAATATCTTTAGATGCAAAGAGCTGGCAATCCCCCAAACAAGCTGCAGGGTATTACGGCGAACCCACAGCCAATATTTTAGACCTTGTTATCATTGACCAATGGTCACACTCCCTGAAAATCAAAGCATCTGCTTAATTGTAATGGTCTAATGAGTGTGAAACACATCCACATTCAAGTATGCCATTTTCAAGTTTCAGTCCTGTTGCGAGCACTTTTACAAGCTCTAGAAGTTTGACCCACACAGCTACCTTTTCAAAGTGGTAGGTTTAAAAAACTACTATAAAATACTAAATGAACAAGTTAGAAGTAAAGTATCTGATAATTATACTCCATTCTCAAAATCATCTGAATCTTCCAAGCGCATAACGAGTACTGTAAGGAGTCAATGAAAGGTCTCACTGCCAAGTAAAGAAGAGGAGCCTGCAAGAGAGCCTGAAGAAGTATATGGATGTCTCCCCAACACAGGTGTTGCCCCCCAAAAACTGGGAGCAGCTGGCTCACGGCTTTGCCAGTACAAATGCTCACTGAGCAGCCATTCTGACCGAAACCACTGGAAGCTAACCAGAGTCTTCTGCAATTACCAAAACCAAGATACGAGTCTTATACCACATTGGAGATCGAAGCATTCAGGAAATGACACGTTACCTATCACTGAACTTCTCCAAAGCAGAAGATCCATTATCAAAAACACAAATGGCAGACTAAGTAGAACCAATAAAATTGTTTCTGTTTAATGCTTTTAAATAAAGTTATGCTTTTTAAATAAAGTATTTTCTTAGAACAAAGACATCAAGACAGAAAGAATACGATTACACATACCTGACGCTTCTTGAACTTTCACCTTCAGACCTGTAAAGTAATACACAAATAGTTAGGCCATAATTACTTTCAGCATTTATAAGCCCGACAGTCTAAAAATGGTAGACCTTCTTATGCATTCTCTCCCTTTGTATTTCAATTAGTTTTTCTAAGACCTGTTGTACTTTCCCTACTAATGAGACACATAAAAAAGAAACCAGTCTACTTAGGTTTAGAATAAATCTATTGGAAGTTAAAAAACAGGTAACAGTTGAAGTCGGTAATTGCAATATTAAAACATATGCTGACACTCTCTAAACCCTGAGTAAATACACTCTGAAACAAGGAATAACAAAGATTTATGTTCTGTACTTGCAAGTGAAAAGCACTGGCCTCTGACATTATTCTAGAAGCAGATTAGCTTGTACTTTTTTTTTTTTTTTAAGCCTTTCTTCACTCTTTAGCTGAAAAGGTCACAGGCAAATACGTTCAGTGTCATGGTTTGGCCCCGGCTGGCAACAAAGAGCCACGCGGCCACTCTATCACTGCACCCCACCCTGGGCTGGGGAGGAGAATGGGAAGAAAAAGGCAAAAACGCGTGGGTCGGGCTGAGGGCAGTTGAACAGAACAGCAAAGGAAGCCAACAGTAACACTACTGCTGACAGAAAGAATATACAAACCAAACAGCAGAACGCACGGAGCAACTCTCGATGCCCCGTGCACTCTCAAGCCGCGAATTGACCTCCCCCCGGCCAGCTCCCCCAGTCTGAGCCCAGCATGACAGCACAGGGTATCGAATACCTGCTTTCTCTGGCCAGTTTGGGTCAGCCGGCCCGGCTGGGTCCCCTCCCAGCTTCTGGTGAGAGTTCACCCTGTCCTGGCCGAACCCAGGATATTAAAGTATCCAATCCCTGGGGTTATTAGGCACTACTCAGACAGGGCTGAAGTTTGCAAAGAAAAGTAATTTAAAACATATAAAAAGCCACATCTGCCTGAATTGTACAGTTGTGCAAAAACAAGGGATGAGATATACTAAGTCAGAGAAGCTTTTAAAAGGTATCTTTTTCTTAAAGTGAGGTAATTTTATGAATCAAAATTGGAACAAATTCTCTCCCCCCTCCCCCCAACATTTTTTAAGTAAGGAAATTTAATGTCATTCATACCGATGAGCTTTCCTCCTCCGAAGAGAAACAGAAACATAACACTCCCAGCATTTCATGAACAAAATCCAGAAGAACATACAGCAATTTGCCCAATTCTTTTCCTTCCTCACTCCAAAGCAACGCAGCGTCAGCGCTACAGAAACCTTAAATACGTCAGTAGGCTCTGCCAAACCAGGAATCCAACACACACAGCAAAGCAGGATGTTCCAGAGCAAAACAAAGACTCAAAACACCCTTTCCGTGTCATGATTTTACCAGGGACCCAAGTCAAAAGATAACCAATATGAACTTGCACGCTGTAGCACCGAAGTGACGATAAGCTAGCGCCAGAGTTGCCTCCACAAAATCAAAACCAAGCCTATTTCTGTCGAAACTAAAGAATGATCCCTAGTTGACTGAATGGGGGAAAAAAAAGACCATTTTCTTCCTAGAATGACTCCCAGTGACAACTGGTCTATTGCGGTAGAGGCAGCAGAAAAAGCTATGCCCAGTAAAAGTTTCCTAAGTCTAACGCCAGAAAGCAAACAGTACTAAAATGTAATTTTCAGAATCGATGGCAGAAATAGGTACCAAAAATTAACATTTTTTTCTGCCCTCTCCATTACATGCTCTAACATTCTCTTCATTTATTTCAAGCGTAAAGAAGTCTGAATGATTTTAAAAGAGGAAAAAAGGAAAGAAGGGAAAGTGAACTTCATCTCTTGTCCCACGAGACGGTCTGGCAGTGGAAGAGTGCTGTAATTCCACGGCCGGAGTGCAGGCTACAGAAAGGTGGCCAGGCATGCCTACGAGTAGGAACATCCGTTGATGTAGCCGACAGCTAACATCACAGAACACTTTAAAACAGAAGAGAAATTAGCACAGTGGAAAATTCTGTTGTCCAGAGCAAAGCCTATCAACTTCTGCCTGGAAAGAAGAATGCAAGTACTGTCCTGCGCAACCTCTCAATCCGGCACGCCCCGCAGAAGTGAGCCATAGAGCTGAACTGTGTTTCAAAAAACACTCTTCCAAAATTGTTACAACTGTCTTTTTACTTGAGGTGATGAAGAATCATCACTGCCCTTCCTTTAGGGCAGAATGACGATTTTCAGTTAACAATATCTCTCACCACTATAAAAACTTGTGTAGCATTTTGTGTACCCAGCGCGGTACCTACCCATACATACGATGCTCTCAACCTTGTAAAGGCTCTGCGAATTAGGGTGTTACTGGCATTATTATCTGTTATCACAAGATTTCTTTTACTTCATATTAAAAAGATTTTCTAAAACAACACAGAATGGAAAAACAATCCCACGAATCCACATCCAGAAGGGCTCTTAAAGAAATACTTAAGAGATAACACTTTGCCCCTTCTTGTTAATGAAGACAGGATCTGATACCGAATGGCTCTACTTCCAGCTGTGTTCCTTTATATTCCTCAAAACATTTTAGAATGTAGAGATGCTCAAGACTTCCGAAGTGGTCTGCATCTCCATCCTGGCACCCTGTCCTAGTAACACAAGCAGTCTGATGCCCACCTTCACGCACACCTTCTAACACGTTCTGGACAGACCAGTCCAGAGGTGAGGAAAAGATCAGCACAGGGCTGAATTCGAGCGTCAGCCTGGAGGTTTATGAATTCAGGCTGACACAGTGTTAATTTGAGAGTCTCCTGTGCTTCTCTTCCCATATTTTAAAGCCTGTCTGGCCACTTTCAGTGGTTAGGTTTTAGATACACGTATGCATTCCAGCAGAAAAACGGCAACTTCAAAGCAGCTTCTTCTCCATGATTACCTTATCCCTGAAAGGTACATCAACTCAACAGAAGGAAGAGAAACGAATTCGCCCATGCATCACCACGAGTAATGAAAACATTAATGAATAAAGTGTTTAAGTGACACCTTCCCACACTCCGTCTTCAGCAAATTGCATCTTGCAGCACATACACTCCACAATTGAAAAAGATGTTCTGTGTAATTGCTTGTACTATCAAGTTTTCAAACGTCACCGAGACAACTGGATTTTTAATGCCTTAATTTTCTGCTTTTCCTCTTGACTAGAATAACAAACCCATCGGAACCGTCTACACAGGGGAAATGTCTCTGTGTGCCCAAAGCATCCTGGGGTCATGAGAAGCAGCAACCAGCCACCCCAGAGCCCCTTTCCAGCAACTCACTAGCCATCTCACTGAAACTCGGCAAGTATTCCAAACAAGGTGTTTTCGGCACGGAGAAGGTGCCAGGTAAAGGCTGGGCTTCCGCAAGGTGCTGTTTGCTGAGTTACGCCCAGCTGCACCAAGGCTGGCACCAACAGCTCTCCCAAGCTGGTCACCTTCCAACTCGGCACAGCTAACAACAGGGGAAGACAGACCATCATTCCTTCCTTATTTTTAGGACCCCATGAGGTAAAAAAAGCTGCTAAATTCTGCAAAGGCCAAATTTGCATTTTCAAGGTTCAGATTTACTCAAGTAAATTCCAAAGAATTATTCAGAGATGGTCAATTTTACTCTGTGAATGAGTAATTGGTTTGCAGGGCTGAATGAATACAGTGCTGAAAAAAACCCTACTACTTGTAGTTTGAAAGAAAACATTAGATTTTCTTTAAGCATTCTTTAAAAGCCAGGATTCTGGATCAATACTTAATGTTTCTGCTTATGCTGTAAGCATATGATGGGGTCTGGATTCTTTTTGCCCTTTTGACTCAGACAAAAGAAATGATACCATCACTGCTGAAAAAAGGAGAAAGGTGACAAAATTTCTGGCAATATATTGCATTATTTCCTTTAAGGCAGACCTTAAAGGAAAAAAAGGCTACAATATATATCATACCTTCTATGCTACAGCATTTCATTTTAAACAGAACATATTCCCTTTATGTATATCTAAGTTGTATCAGTGATGTGATAAACGGCATGCAACTTTCTCCGAGATTTCTCCTCTCACCTCTGGCTGGTTTCCAATACTTCGTTTTGAGTGGAACTAAATGTTGACCCCCACGCCCCACTGAAGTACAAGGTTGTCTTCTTCGTGACCCCAGAAACTTCATTTTCAGTAGGAAACACAGCAACACACATCCTCTTTTATGATTATTACAGACAACAGAGGCAGAAACTACTTTGCTGATAGCAGTATTTACCGTAACTCCATTGCAAGCAGAGACCACGAGGAAGAGGTACCTTCATAGCAAGTCTTGAACCAAAAACCAAAGGCAAAGAAAACAAAGAACCTAGTACTTAAAGCTTACAGGAGACAGCAAACCAAAGTGACTTTCAGAATCCTGAAACATTTTTAAGTTTAAATGAGGTACTGTCATCCCCCTCCATCTGTCAGTCCACATCTGTGACAACTGGAGATTTCAGAAGACATCTCCATTCATGTTACCGAAATGACTTGCTGTCTTTCGCTTCACGTACCCAAGAGACAGTCACCACTCTCCCCCTATAACTACACCAAGCAGGCAAAGACAAGGTATCTTGGCCTCCAGTTGCCGAGCTGGTTAGCAATTTTTCAACAAAACATTCTTGGTGGGATGTTGTCAGCTCTAAAGATTGAAAGCCATTGACAGCAATATTACAATTTTGAAGAAATCTTTGAGAAAAGCACGAGACAGAAAAGCCACTCAAGTTGGCAAGATGAGAGGTTCCCATCCCCAGCCAGCAAGTCTCTTCTGCATTTAGGCGAGAGCAGGGTCTGAAATCCCAGATGCAGCACAGCTTCAGGGGCAGAGCTTGTTCGATGGCTTTTCCTCTCCAAAGATTTTAGCAAGTCTGTGGCTCACCCCAGCAGGAAGTGTTCAATATTCTCCACTACTCCCCGCTCTTAAAAGCCACCATCAACAAGCTGAAAGTCGTGTGTTTACACCTAAAGCTATGCTTAGAATGGAAGCAGCACAATGTAAAGCTGCTTCCAAAAGCGGCTTCAGGACCAGCTTTTCGGTCTGAGCCATGGAAGTAATTGTTTTCAAAATAAAATATTGTTCACAAACATTAAGGCATATTATACAGACTGATGTACGTAACTACCCCTGCAATGATTTCAAGCTTAGTGGATACTTTGTTTGGGCAATGAGTAGAGTTATGGCAATGTTCTATAAAAACAGAACGTAGAAACTATATAGCAAGTAGAAACAACAGTTTTAAAACTCTACTGGTCTACAATTCATGTTTGGGATGTAAAATTTTGCTATTTTGCTTTACACAGCAGGGTAGGAAAAGAGCACTGCACTCTTTCTGTAAAACCTCACAAGCGGGCAGCACTTTAACGCAGTTTCACAGCCACCATGCAGTAACAAGTCATGTCTCCTCCCCTAGACACAGCTGGCTCTCCCATCAGAATACCAAGAACTGGCTAAGAGCCACGGTTTATAACAGCATGTCCAACCTCCATGCTAAATAACCATACTCCATCTTCTTGCAAGCCACAAGAACTGATTTTATTTTTTTAACACACGTTAGGAGGCCTGCTACAGGTAAGACGGCACAGTAACCACACATTAAAGAGCATTCTGATTTCAGTTCCGACAAGAGCAAAGACTGAACCAAATCTCTACAGAGCAGTGCTAGAATCAACGCATCTGATTCAGCCTGGCTTTGAGCACCGAACTTGCCTCCAGAAAGCGACACCGGTTACAGATTGTCCCTTCGTGCTCTGCGAGGTTTCTGAGCATTCGTAATGCAGACGACCAGATCACTTTCAAGGAAAAAAGCTTCAGGGAGAGTTCACGCACGGCTATATAAACTGCACTGCTGATACCATGAGCAGGCACTAGCGTGCTTCAGTATAAACCTGCTACGGGTGTAGAGTCTGAGCAGCAACTCACAACAAGGTCGATGCTGCCAGGAAACCTCCAGCCCCATCTAAAGGCTGTTCCAGCTTTCTAGGATTGTTCTTTTGGTTTGCAGTGCCTGAATGATGTTCTCTGCCCCTGTGGACCACAACAGCTGTGCAACACTTCGTTCAGCAAAGAAACGCTCTTATTCCAGCCGTCTGAAAAGAGCGGCCTTGCTTGCTGCCTGTACGGCCGTACCAGGTCCCCAGAACCTCCCGGCGCCCCACGGCGAGCGCGCTGGCTCTCCTGCTGAGCAGGTCTCCATCAGCACATCAAACAATACGGCCAGCGACACAGACACAGGGGATGGGGATTCTCCTGTCCAAAAAACGGGTTAGCTTGCAAGGCTCTGTGAATGAGACAGGGTCTGAATAATCCTCTGGGGCTGAGGAGACTTAAAACATGATAGAACGTTAAGCGTAGTCAGACCTATCCAGTCTGTAGCATTTTCACAAGGTAAGTTTCAGGATGGGAAAAATTATTCCTCTCACCACTAATTATAGCCCTTTCAGCAGGGTTGTTATTATGCATATTCATGAAGGAATGAGCACTCGCTGCAAAAACACGCTCCTGGGCCTGCCCATCGCAGCAATAACAGAGAGACTAAATCAATTATAAGCATACCATTACTGCATTGCATTTTGACTTAATACTGAGATAAAAAACTACCCTGCACAGCAGGAAACCCACTGTTTTGATGGATTATTCGAGAACAGTAATATCCTAATAATCTTTTTGTTCTTTTCTAAATAATATGAGAAAGTCCAACGGCCACATGAATACAGCACTTCCCTTCGGTTCAGCACCGTGCTGGACAGGGTCTCCAATGAAAGTGCTCTCAGAAGGTGACATCCGACAAGCCACATGTGAGGCACGTTAGGGTTAGGAACAGAAACGGTGCTGCTAGTATCCAGCAATCTTTGGAAAGAGATGTATGAAGTCAGAGTAAAGGTAAGCTCAAAGACGTCAAAAGCAAAAAGAGTGCCAACTGAGCTTCCCTATTGCAACGCTGATCAAGGGCTTTTCACTGCTCAGCTCTACAGAGGTATGCTTATTAAATCAAGTCATCTGCATACGGAAACCAGCAAAACCCATACAGGATTTTTTTCCTTGAAAAGAATAACAGCAAGAGACCCACATGTCTTGAACTTCTAGAAGTGTTCCAGTATCACAAACCAGAACAAGTATTTATCTAATAGAATATAAAAATGTGAACTTTGATTTTAGTGAACATAAAGCATTTGACCTAGCGATAATTCAGCCAAGGACTGGCATATAACGAACAGCCTTCAGACCCAGCACCACATCTTTTGTCATCATGACTTCACCTCCCAAACCCTTACACCTATTGCCAGGGAACCTCTTAATACAAGGGACAGTAGTTATAGCATCTCTGCATCCATCTCTTCCACCCTAAAGCCTACAAGAATTGACCAGGAGATGGACAGCAGTAATTAGCACCATCCACAAACTGGCACTACAAGTAGAACTGCAGTACCATCGTGAGCAGCAATGCTCTGAAGCCACGGCACACAGCGGCAGGACTCCAGCGGCTCCTGGTGAAGTCTCTCCTCTGCACTGCTTTCTCATTTGATGGGAAGGTCAGCACTGGGCTCAAAGGCTTCTTCCCTGAGAAGGTGTAGTCCAGCTTGATGCTAGGAACCACTCGCCTTGCTGGCTCCCCTCTCCCTCCATAGATGCAGCATCCCAATTTTGCTTTGATCCAGGAGTTTACTCAGAAGGAAGCTATGGAATGATCAGCTTACAAACCTCTCCTGCCTGTTGCCAAAATACACGTGGAACACTAACCCATGGACATATGTGAGAAGAGGCAGCAAAATCTGGTACTAAAATCTAGCTAAATCTAACTAATATCACAGCTGCTTCAATACCACAGAAATGATGGGGCCAGCAATCCTGGTGATGTTTTTCTTGCATACATTTAGAAATACAGCACTATGTCTCAACAGCAGTAGATTCCTAGTCTGCAGGAACTCAGGAACAGCAGCATCCCTCATTTGAGAAGTCTCTGGCTATTACAGTAACTCCTTCAAGCATACAGAGAGCTTACAGGCAGGGAAAGGGGAGAGCTGTACCTCTCACAAAGAGGACCATGTCCACGGGGGAGTTCAGACAGTGAGCTACATAAAGACAACCCAGCAATTCTTGCACTCTCCAACTTCCAGGACATGGCTTAGCAGGCACGGTGCTGCTGGGTTGACGGTTGGACTTGATGATCTTCGAGCTCTTTTCCAACCTTAATGATTCTGTGATTCCCCAAGCCCACAAAACCAAACTGGTCATGCCAAAAAAGTAGCCAAAGTTGCCAATTCAAAGCCAACTCAGACCTGCAATGATGGGAATCAGCATTTATTCACCTCTGCCCTGCAGCTTGGGTGAAAGGAGATTCCATTCTGGATGTGCGTCCTGGTCCCAAGCTGCTCTCAGCCCCCAGCCATGCCAGCTCCTGGGCAGCTCGTGCTCTCTGGAAGTTCCAGGGAGGCTGCGTACCAACCAGCCTCCATCACACCCGCCCGACAAGGACACTAGCACCTCCATCCCATTGCATGGGGTCTGCAGTTAAGAGACTCCCGCATCTCACACTGCCAAGTCAGTTTGAAAGATAGCACAGGGTCAACATTTATGAGACGCCTTGCTTTTTTCAGGTATAGGAGGACGAAGAGCTGTAACACTTGTCCTCAAGCTTTTTAGATAGTCTTTACAATTGCTGTCTGAAATCCTTCAGACTAATACTGCTACCCCATGATCAAGCACGTCTGACAAATCCTTTTAAGTGAAACTAAAATGGGTGATGGAACAAACCTGCACTACAGAGAAGTACAGCTCATTCACACAGCCGGCGGGTTTGAAGTCTGGCTCCCTCCACGTTTTGACAGTGGGGTCACAGAGCCTACAAGGCACGAGACGCTCCATGGTATGCTCTACTAGGCCGGTCCACCTCCAGTTCTTCCACTGGGAAGTTACACACTGCACGCATGCATCTTTCCAAGGCAGTTGGTGAAAAACGTCACCATGGCACCCCCCAGAAAAGGCCCATCACAGCTAGGTTCAGTCGAAGTCTTAGGAAAAACCTTTGCCCCCAAGCCAGAGGACGTTCTTACCTAGAAGATGAGCAAGAGTGTTCCAGAGATGTAACCCTGATACATTTTTAACACACCAGTTCTGTGGTATATAACCAAAAATAAAAATGAGTGCACTTCTCACACATTCTGCAGCAAACACTATTAATTAAAATCAGAGCAGTTGTTTCACTTTTCTGTTCTCGCTCTTAACCAAAACTCCATATTTGGTAGAAGCAACTCTCCAAAATGCCATCTCCAGTTTCTACTACCAGAAACCTACGTTTTGCACCGTATCATCTGTATTATAATAAGCAAACAGTTTCTAGCAAGTATGAATTCTCTCCTCTTACTCCATGTCAGACACGAATCTTGAATTCCTCTGTGCTAGCAGCAGGAGGTGAATAACGCAGAACTGTACCTCCAGTTACTAACCCGGAGTTGTACTGGCTTATAGTTACACCAGTCCAGTACTTAGAGCTGGACAGTTTGTTCTACTACAGAAGAGAAGCAAAACAGAGGCACCAGTAAAAGCCAACATCTCCATATGATCTGATGGAACCATATCTCAGAAGTCTATAAATGCATTTCTGTTGGCACTTTCAGTAGTGCCAGTTTATATTTTACTCACGATATTCCTACTTGTTGTACGGCTTTGCATTGTCTCTAGCAAGCGAGGAGCTCTTTTCCAACACATTGCTTCTTGTGTTATTACAGTGCTTCCAATGTCAAACTGAGGAGACACCTTTTCACCAATGCAACTAAACAAAGCCCATCACAGGAGACAGAGCCCTCCAAGAAATTCCACAGGAGTTATAATGGTACCAACCTCATGCCAAGGCCTCAAGACTCTTGTTCACTTCAAGCCACAGGAGAAGAGCGTTCTTTGATAGTATTCCATGTTTTTAAAGACTGGCTTCACGTTCTGATGAACGTATAGAAAGCTTTCGGCTTCATTATTCTTCCCACTTCATACACTTCAGTTCCCTGGGCACCATTCCGCTGCTCATGCATGCTGTGCGTTCAGACCCTCAGAAAAACCCACAGATACGTCCTGACAGCAGAAAAGCAGGAGGAGTTTAGATGCGATTTTTCATTACCAAAAGTGAAAGCTTAAAACTCGTACCAGAACCACACGCAGACTAAATTCGGGCTGGTCCTTAGACTCATAGCTCTCCTTGCAGATCCTGCGTGAAAATCATAGAATCATAAAAAGTTTTGGGTCGGAAGGGACCCCCAGAGGTCATCTAGTCCAACCCCCCTGCAGCGAGCAGGGACACCGCTAACTGGATCAGGTTGCTCAGAGCCCTGTCCAACCTGGTCTTGAATGTTTCCAGGGATGGGGCCTTCACTACCTCTCTGGGCAACCCGTTCCAGTGTTTCACAACCCTCATTGTAAAGAATTTCTTCCTTATATCCAGCCTAAACCTACCCTGTTTTAGTTTAAAACCATTACCCCTCGTCCTGTCACTGCTGTCTCTACTAGAAAGATTGTCACAGAATCACAGAATAGTAGGGGTTGGAAGGGACCTCTGTGGGTCATCTAGTCCAACCCTTCTGCTGAAGCAGGGTCACCTACAGCAGGCTGCACAGGACCTTGTCCAGGCGGGTCTTGAATATCTCCAGAGAAGGAGACTCCACAGCCTCCCTGGGCAGCCTGGGCCAGTGCTCCGTCACCCTCAGAGGGAAGAAGTTCTTCCTCATGTTCAGACGGAACTTCCTGTGCCTCAGTTTGTGCCCATTGCCCCTTGTCCCCATCTTTCCTGTCGGCTCCCTTTAAGTACTGAAAGGCTGCAATCAGGTCTCCCCGCAGCCTTCTCCCACGGGAAACGGCATCGTGAAGCTCAGTTAATACAAGGTAAACGTACGAATTGCTAGCTGGAAGATCCAACGCAACTTATATAAGACATATTTTCAGGCACCATTTTGAAATAAATACAGACAGACAGCAGGTACCCAATTCCCACTGTGCACCATAGCAACAAAGTAGGTAATTGCCAGTTACGCGGCCGGAACTGCTCCTCTGCGACCAGCCCGGGGTACGTACTGGTAACCAGAGAATTACCAGGTTAGGGCAATTCTCCCCAAGCACACCGATATAAAACAGTGCAATGAACGCTGCTGTGCTGGGGAGGAAGGAAGCATAACGAGAGAGCTCTGTGTTAAAGGACAACATACGGCTGGCTCCTTGAAAAGGACCTATTTGATAAGTTTACCAAATTGGCAGGATATTAGACCTACAACCGCCAATTAACCACGTTCACCGAAACAGCACGCTATTTCACACAGGACATAACTAATGACATTCTTTAGTCCTGTATTTTCTCTAACTCCTATTAAAGAAAAGAAATCAGGTTTTAGCAATCTTAAGGAAGTGAGAGTATAATACTGTGGATGCCCCATTCTTTTTATACGGATCTACTATGTGCAGTCTGAATGTGTCTGCCTGCACGCACCCGTACTTGTGGAGAAGACCTCCATCCTAAGCAGCATCCTTCCGTGCCGGCTCTTGGAATGCATTGCTCACGTGGCAGTGACTACCAAAACCTCTTCGGTCCTTACAAAGGTGTTACACACACACAGACACTTCTAGAAACCACGGTAAGAACATCAGTTCTAACTGGGAGCCTGGACAGGAGCAACATGGAAAAGAGCCGCTTCCTTAGACAGCAGATGCCATTTTTGTCCTTTGAAGCTAAGCTGTTAAACCCAAGCAGACATGTCTCTCAATCCCCGAGAAGCAGCGAATATTTATCTCCCATAGATAATTTGCTATGTTCTATGATAAATACCATGGAAGTGCAGTTACTGGCAGCTGGTCTCCACAGAGGGCTCGTTATCTCTATTCCTAGACTATCTACAGCCACTACTGTCCAAGAAACGTCTGTTCCAAGCTCTCAGCAATCTCTGCAGAGATTCGTAAAAAGATCAGCTTCATCGCCTTGCCCAGCCATCGCGGCCGCACGCGCTGCCGAGCGTCAGGCTAGCTGGCGGCTGGGCCGCACGCATCCTCTCCGCGCTCACCTAAGATGCTCCTTCTAGTAACCCAGGTCCCCTGTTCCAGAGAACGTGTCTGAGAAGAGTTTAAAACAACGGACAGGATTCAAAGCCCCACGCTTTCCCAGACAGCGATCCCCTCCACCGTCCGCGCTTTACAGCGAGGTCGCAGCAGCCATCTGTCCGCTCAGCGAGAGGCAGAGGAACGCGCTTCCTCCAGCCCGCGGATGACCTGGGCAGCAGCCATGTCGTACCACCACCTGGGGAGCCTGGAACAGCCTGCCGCACCTCCATGTTCAACAACCACCGTTAGATACACACCAAGCTCGGCACGTGGATGACCTCAGGGCACTTTCAGCTAACTGGAGAAGTATCCTTCTCCTCAGACGCAACTGTCCGCGTCACCTGGGGGACAGCGAGGGAGGGAGGGAGGTGCAACTTCTTTCCAGGGAACGGGGCAATGCAGCTACCTGCAGGCTGACATAGCAGTGGGCTAAACCCAAAGCAACCAAAAAATATTTTTACGTTTCTGTTCAATGTGCTTGCTGTCCATCTCCGGAAGGTGAAGCAATTAAGCTGGGGGATAAATTAAAAAGCACACACAGCCCTGTACCCTCTCCGAGAAGCCTGGCGGACATCACCAAAGCATCCCCATTTCCAGGCCGTTAGACTCTCGCTGACCGGCTCGTTCAGAACGCAGTCCCTTTGTGTCTGCTATGAATCCCAGCACGGCAGGGGCTGGAAGGGACCTCTGTGGGTCACGGAATCACAGAGTCACAGCATGGTCGGGGTTGGAAGGGCACTCTGTGGGTCACCCAGCCCAACCCCCTGCCCAAGCAGGGTCACCCAGAGCAGGCTGCACAGCACCGCGTCCAGACGGGTCTCGAGCAGGACAGAAAATGATGCGAGGAACAGAAAACACAGCCAAGGAGAGCACGGAGGAAGCAAGCTGTGTTTCAAGAAGCGTTCTCTTTTCCCTCCCCGCAGCAGGGAGCAGCGAGGGTGTCAGGAAGCCAAGGCCTCCAGAAGATCGCCTCGCTGTGCTAGAAAGGCGCCGCAGCTCCCACTCGCTTTACGCGAAGCCCAGCGCCAACACCTATCTCACGAGGTTCAGCAATCCGAATCCACACTGAAGCCAATTTATGATCTAAGTAAGAATATTGCCAAAGAACCATATGGAAGGGAGGTAAATATTTTGCTTTGATAAGCAGGGGGTGCTCTTCAAGTCAGCATCAGAATAAAGACCTGAATCTGGAGAGCTAACTGATTAAAATATCTTGGATTTATGATCTCTCAAAATCATTTTACCCATTTTTATTTTTTCTCCCCTTACTGTTAAATTGTTTGTAATTGCTTACTAAAAAAGCAATTAATATTACAAAAATTGAAATGGTGCCTCTGCTTCAATTCTGTTTGAAAAATATCTCATTCTTATTACATTACTCATTTTACAAATACGCCAATTCCATTTTTTTCCCTTGCAGCTGAAACTTTTCAAACCCCTTCCGACTCCACCTCTGACCTGCAGACTTGTCTGTCGCCGCCACAGCTCAGGAACCACTAACGTCACAAGCAAAACTCATTTAGATGTTTCTTTGCAGCTCAGTTAATTGAGTGAGATTTTTTGTTTTAAATAGCCGAAGAAGGAAAATGCAACTTGACTCCAGGAATAATGAAGAACTGTACAGTAAAATTTTAACATATAACTGCACATCAGAAATCTCTAAGCAAGTTCAATGATACTGTGACCTTCTTCACTCTACGAGCAAGTGGAAGACCAACTTTTTGGCAGAAGTACGAAGAAGTATTGAGCAGCATTAGCATATGGTGTTCCTCCGGATTGAATATATCCACAGAAGGCATTATTCTAGCATAAATTAAGAGTGATCACAAGTGGCAAGCCACTAGACAAGATTATTTCTGGTTGTCTTTCCATTTACAGGTAAGGCCTTATGAAGAAAGAAAAATCTCTCTAAAATTGGAGTTTAAGGACTGCATCCTCCAGTCTTACATTTGAAGTAACAGTTAAGATGCAAGTATGACTTTTCAACAGTCATGGCTCCAATTAAAACACTCCCTTGTGGAGCTCCTGGCCTCTAACGGCAGCTCAAGGCTTTCAGAATATGAAGCTATCTATAGCAGAACTCTTTATCATCAATTTAGCCTCTAAACATGCAATCATCAGCCATAAGCATTTAGAAAATGATCAAGTCAACCTTCATCTTTCATTTGTATGAAGTATTTGTATTTTCCTTAATAAAATCATGTGTCTGCAGAGGGTTGTTGTCAAAACGTATTTTAGATATACACGTGGGTTAGAGTCAGAGCGAGCAGCCAAGAAGCCTTCAACAAAGATGAGCAATTTTCTACACATGGAATTTATGTCTTTAATCCTCAGACTTTGGAGGCCATTACATCTCAACAACTATCTTTCATCTAAGACAAGATCTCACTATGTTTATTCTATAAAGAGAAAGAACAAACAATAAAACTTATGGGGACATAGTTGGTGTCAACCTTCCATCCCAGGAATTCACTCTGTCATTGATCCAACAATAATTACAAATCAAAATCCAGCATCTGAAGACTCCCTGTGCAATTGAAACCAAAGTACTTTCTCCATAAAATTTTCAATGTAACCTACACTTAAGCCCTATTTCAATAGAGTCTTCTGCACATTAAGTTCCACGCACAGATTATTTGAAGTCTGAGTGATTTGTCATTAAAGTAGCAAAGTTATCTTTTAGAAAAATAGAATGGTGGTCTTAGAGCACAAACTAGATTCCACACTAAGATGCAAGAAAAGTACTAAACCCCTAGAGCACTTCACCTCTGGATTAACCTCACAGCGTACCCTGGCAGTATCGGCGATGATGCCAAACATGAAGACAACCTGAAGCATTTAGAGACATAAAACTCACGCCCCGTGGACTTGATATGGCTTTCACTGGGAGGAGACACGTCACCACTCACGACAGGAGCTGTGTGACTTTCCAGATCATTTCTGGTAGATGTTGAAGCCCCAACCACTCTTTGCTAACTAACGATGCTAACCTGTCCCTGAAGCCCACCTCATTTCTGCGGCCGCATGGCTATACCAATTGCAACCTGAGTTCTGGTGCCACTGATATAACCCTCTTCTCCAGTTAGGATAAAAACAGAAAACCTGAAAAGATGAAGACAAAAACGAGTGTATATTCTAGTACTACAAATCATTAGACGGAAGGCATAAAGAATGGAACATAAGTCTTAAGCTTCTTTGATCTCACCTACTCAGCTAAATCTTTAGAAGCACTGTAATTTGTAACTATTAAGTCTTTGCATGCAGAAATTAAAACAATGCCCTACTATAAGAGAAAACTCCACAGACAGGATTCTTGGCTTCTTTTTAGATGCCTGGAGGCCTCAGTTGCAATTATAACAGCTGTCCTTCCAGCTAACGGTTTTCTTGCTATTAGTCAGATCCCCCCTGTCCTCAGACCTGCGGTGGTCATTGACTGAGCCACCCTCAATCCAACGCACCCTTCCTCAGGTCACCTTCAGGCTACAGCTCCTGGAAATGCTTCTGCCACTGGATGGAGCAACACAGCCTAGTCCTTACCTTCTGAAAAAAATGCCTTAAAGGGTTGTTTTTTGTGGGTTTTCTTTGATTGATTTTTGGTGGGGTTAGAGGGGTTTTTTGTTGTTTGTTGGTTTTTGTTTGGTTGGGGTTTTTTTGTTTTGGGGTGTTTTTGGGGGGCAGGGGGAGTGTTTGGCATGGTTTGTGGGTTTGGTGGTTTGGTTTTTTTTTTTCCTTTTTTAAAATCAGTCCCCCAAATGCAAGTGTCAGTATAATTATAACTTTCAGGGAGAGCTTTACTGACTAATCCATTCAGCTTTTAGAGGCATTACTCCAAACACCTTCTTTATCCTCCGTAAGCGTCACTCGGCCACCGCGGAGCGACCCCTGTACTATCAGCTTCGCCTGGTTTTCCCCCTATCCACCGTCTGGTATTTTCAATTGCCTCTTGACATTGGCACACTATTTTTCTTTCTTTAGATCCAAGCACTCTCCAACAGCTCCTACTGACCTGGACACACCCAATGAGAGGTTGTGCTGTTGGGGGTATGGGGGCTGTTTTGGCTGTTCTTGCTTGAACAGCCTCACAGCATTACAGAACTAAGTCCCATTCTGTGGCGCTGCTCACTGATGTATTTCAGCCCCGGTTTTCCGTAGCAAAGTGAAAGCAGATCATGGATATATCAATCTGTCCGTAGCAAGAGCACATTCACCACTCTCTACCTTTGAGGTCAGCTCTTCCTGCTACAAACTTTGTAACCTTTCACATCCCCACCCTTCCAAAAAAAGAGTCCTTTAAAGAACAGGGGGACACCAGGACTCCATTAAACATTCTCTGACCAAGTCGATGCACACGGATACGGGGCCATCTGCCCCACCACAGCTACAACAGCTTAGCTCGGAGGATCCACGCCCTAGTTCCCCCGGGACTGCGACCTGCAGTCACCTCTGGTCCCTGGCACAGCGAGCAGAGGGCAGGACTGCGGGGTAAGCTCAGAGCCGGCTGCTCGCTTGTGCAGTCGCTGAGCACTTCTACATATTCCTTACAGAGAGAGATACGGAAACCCAGTTTACACAGCAGGTCAGACTACTCGCATGGTGACATTCTCAGTGTTGCTTTTACTGCCAATACATTCCATCTCAGCACTCCCAATTCTCCAAAGCAGCACCGACGCTGGAGCTCTGCAGCTCCAGGTGTTCAAACCTCCGTACCACACAACTGAAGATATCACCACAGACGTCATTCCTCCTCCTCGCTATCCTCCTTCACCTCCGTTTGCCCTTGCCTGCTTTGCTGGAATAATGTGAAGATTCTCCCTGCTGCCGGGAGGTCCAGGTGACCATTACTGAACTTCTCAGCGTTGACGGCGACAAAGCCCGGCTGTGTCCGCATTCCAGCATGCTCAACCTCCTTTCTTTGGATTTATGGACACGAATTCCCGGCCCCCAATCTTGTCTTGAACAGTTCTTTTGCTGCCGCTTTTTGGTCTCTTTTTGCTCTGTATTGTGCACCACTAATGTAAAAAAGGATCTGCTGTTTACCCAGCAAACTCACAGACTGTGTCGGGGTTAAGGGCACAGTGGTACGGAAAAGTTTTCCAGGGAAACAACTCGAGGGTAGGAGGGGAAAAAGAGCAGGCGTCTGACCAACGTCGGCCGGGTAACAGCAAGTTTCAGCCAAGGTCAAAGACAGCGCATATCTGGCTTCGTGTCTTCTGTTCAAAATATGAGAAAGTGGTTTTATCTGGCTGTCGTTAAAGAAGTCTATAAACAAACGAGTTTATTTTAAGCAGTGCTTGAGCTGCTAGCAAAATTAAATAATGCCCGATGAGTGGTACTGAGACAAGCAAAGGAAATGATGACAATAATTGTCTGGCATTCGATACACTAATTGCTTAACCAGGTTTTCCCTTCTAGGGGTCAACACTCAATGTATAAGAAATTTAGTATCTTCTGATTTGTAAACCAAGCCAAGTTTATACGCAACAGGTGTAGAAGCGGGGAGGAGCATCCTTTCAGATGCTCATCCATCAACAGCCCATTTTTATAGTACTCTGACATTACAAAAGCAGTAACATCCCACTCATGAAAACAGTTAGGCTCAAAGATCAAACATTGACGATGCTCCGGAGGCTTCTTTACATACATATTGAAATTTAAGATTCCTTTTCTTTTACCGTAAATCAACTGTCCCCATTTGAATAGTCACTTCAGTTTATCAAATTATTTTGATGGATCGCTGCTACCTGGCACAATGAGTTCCCAAACTCCTGTCGCCTCACAGCAGGCAGCTCTTCTGGATAATGATTCCAGAGCCCCAGCCTAGTCTCCACTTTGGATTAGTGCAGACGTGGTACTCAATCACTGCTGGCCAGAGGCCAAGGCCAGCACAGACACAACAGGGTAAGTACATTTTGCTCGAAAACCCATCTGTACATTTGCAGGCTGCACAAAGCTCCTGCTCCACAAACGGCTGTTTAGAGAGACCTTTACAATTCCAGATTGACTCAAGTGTCACGCACCTAAAATTTTTTCAGTACAATTCCCTTTTTAGATAATCACCAGCTTTTCACGTTTCAGCAAATATGAGGCATCCACGTGTTTGCACAGCAGCAAATCTGTCTGCAGAAGCAGAGGAGTGGGGAGACAGCAGGAGGCAGGATATTTCTGTGTGTTGCAAATCTGTCCCACTCGCTCTATGGATACATCAGTTAGGCCACTATCAAAAGGTGTAATTCCTACACACCTACAGCAATATTACCTTTAACCAGTGTAAGAGACTATAGCAGCAAGGACATGGCGAGTCCTATGGCAACGTCAGCACAAAAGGTACCAGTTCTGCTAAAAACACTTGGTCTTTCCCCGGGCAACTGGAGCCTTTTCTGCTGCAGCTTCATTGTTAGAATTGTTTGAGCTATAATGAGAAGAAATCTAGGAGGGATGCCCATTAGAGGTGGATTTTTGGGGTTGTTTTTTAACCAGAAACAGAAGTATATAGAAGTTTCTTCACAGACTTACAAATATCCAAATACAGTTAAAGTTAATAGCATAATAAATCCCATAATATGGGATCTAGAGGACATCTGGTCCTTGTTACTTTTGTACAGAGAAGTGCACACCGTACGGATTTACACCTTGTTAGGACCATCCTCCAGATTGTTACCACCGTTTACTGCTGGGGAGCAGGCTGAAGGCAGGGAAATAGCATTCCCGGCGCCCGGTTCAAACGCGGCAGCTTGTCGGATGCGACACAGAGGCGGCTGCGTATGCTCCATCACGTCTACAAGCCAACATTTTCTGTGAACGTTCCCCAGGCTGCAGACATCGCTTTCCCTTCCCGCAACCATCCCTTCGGCACTTGTCCTACCACGCTCCCTGGGAAGGCAGAAAGGATGGAGCTCTCTTCACTGCAGCGTTTGCTCTGCCGCGCAGCCCTTCCTCTGGGGATGGGCTGCCGCCGTGAGCCAGCGCTCGAGCCACGCTGCCCAAGAAACACCAAGCCATCCACACCATCTGCCACGGGGTCGTTGCGGTGTCAGCTGTCGGCACCAAACTTCACGGGGCTGAACGCCCCACGCATCGCGCTCAAGCGCGCGACTGTGAAGCGACATCGATTTCCCCGCGTCGCCACGCGGCACTTTGACCCAGCCTATAGCTTTGGGCTCAGCATCCGCGGGATGACCTGCACAGCAAACCTAACAATCCACTTGCAAACTCGGCGTTGGGCTTGTCCAAAGTCAATGTTCATGCAACAAATCATCCTATTCCACTCTGTCGTCACCAAAACTTCTTGTTCTTTGAATTCTCCAAGAAACGCCCCAAAACGAGCAGTTACTACCGAAGAAACAGAATCTTCTCAATTCCACTGCTCTGAATGTCAGCAAAGCTTTCAGGTTGAGGAGTCCTTCACTGAAGTACACTTCATCAGGAAAGCCTGACCACCACAGGAGCTTTGGTATTAGATTATGCGAACCACACCCATCGTTTGCTTTCTAAGGCAGCTTTAGCTCAGCCACCACACCACAGCAAAAAAATACCAATATCTCTACTTGTTCAAAATACCACACAAGTTTTCAGAATGCAAAGTCAGTACAGCCCAGGCCCTAAAACACCTCCCTACTTCTGCTACCCCCATCACTCAGAGACACGCTGGGAAGAATCAACCCTAATCAACCTAATCAACCCTAAAAGTTTAAGTGAGAAAGTTAAATCTTTGGCAGTAATATCCGAGTTCACTCTGAAGGTAAATTTCTATAAAAAGCCTTATTTTAGCACCTCAAAATGCTACCTATCAGTCCCAACAAATTAATTTTCCATCTCAACTGCAACACAGTACGCATTTCAGACCTCCTTCTTCTGTTGAGAAGCCACAGCAAATTTAGGTCTTTTTCCAGCAAGATGGAAGCCTTCCCACTTACATCAGCGTTCTACTTGATTTCAGCAGGCTCAAAAGCTTCAGACAGCAAAGCAGGTTCCTGTCCTTACTTAATATTTCCCTGTGCATTGAAAGCCCTGGAAAGAGCCGAGGGGGCCTAACGCTGTATTCAACCCCAGAACCTTCCAATGTGATGAATTTTATTTTGAAAATGTAATTAAGGTTTGACAAAATATAATTAGATGAGAGATACTAATTTTGAGTCAAATTCTTTTTTTTTCCCCACTGTCAGGCATAGCTTACATTTCTCTGTCTTCGATAGCTCTGTTAGTTTGGGTTTGTTTCTGTCCACAGAGCAGCTCTAAGCGGTCCCTGTCCTTCCACGGGGAGCACTGCAGACGTCTCTAGGGTAGGGAGCAATTCTCACCCATTCACTCATTTCCACTCCTTTCAATGGGACAGGCGGCCCAGAAGCACAAAGAGCAAGAGTGTTACCACTACAACCCCAGCAATTCACTGGTTCCCTTAAAACAAGTTAACACCACAATTTTTTTAGAGTGGTAGCGCATACTACTTGTTTTATCACTTACTGAGGATCGTTTGCTTTCTGGGATATTACGCATGGAAATTTCCATGTGGAACTGTTGAACCTGTTCACCTTATCTCTTAGCAATTAGTGGAAGGTTAAAAGGCAATTACTGGACATAATTAGTCCCAGGTTCTAAGAGAACACTCAATTTACAGAGAATCTTTAGACTGCAATACATTAGACATCCTTACAGCTAAATCCCATTTCTCAAAGTTTTAGATAAAGCAGACCACGACAGAAAGAGGAGACCTCGGTAAGAATTTTACACCCGATGAAGTAATATGGTATAAAACGTTAACAGTCCATAGACAGAGTGGGAAGACTTGTCTCCGCTTTTTACCAGTCCCTTGAAAACTGACAGCCTGAACGCGCTCCGCTTTCCCAAGTACGGCACAATCTGAGGAGGGCTGTAGGAGCCCGGAGCCGTCGCACCGCTTCTCTGCACCAGCAGCTACGCAGCTGCTTGTGCTTGTAGCTGAACTGAAATAACCATGCAGGCAACGTATCCTGCTCCGTCTTAAACGTATTCTGAAAAACGCAGTGAACATATGGGACAGTTTGGCAAATGAGATATTCAAGCCAGCCAACACAGGGAAAGAAAAGTACATACAGGAAAAGTTGAAGGGTCAAGTGCATTTTCCTACACTGCAAATCTTTGCTTCTTAACACATTAGTTGGGTCTTACAGAAGGAGATACCTAAAGAAAAGAAGAATGCCTACATAATGCTACTCACACAGGGTGGTTATTCAGCAGATCCCCATAGACCTGGAAAGTGTGAGATCCTCCGCGAGCATCGCTCAGCTCTGTGGGAAGAGCCTTGGAGACAGGGTCTTTGGCATACCCAATGCCAAGGACCGTGTCACATAACACAAGTATCCTCACAACCAAACCTTCTAAACCAAGGTTCCTTTCATATTTTACTCCATGTAACTATAAACTTGGAAAATTACACAAATGTTACTATTAACTGCTTGAGAAAATGACACAAACACCGAAGCACTAAAATAACTTGGTCCTGTTTCTCTAATGATTACAGCAACTCGAAGAGCCAAGAAAACTAAACCAAGTGACCGAGCCACTTGCCTTCTCTTGTTCTATACCATTTATGGCAGGCTGCAGAAGCTGCAGCTACGGCACTGAAAACAACTAGTACCAATAACCACAACTGAAAGCCGATACTAATGCTGCGTAAGCTTTTTGTTGTTTTAATTGGCCATTCGCACATCTGAGATAAGCCATCAAAGGGATCCTGGTTCTTTTGTTTATTGCTGCTTCCATCTGAGCAAATCTAGGGTAAGATCTCATTACAGAGGGGGAAAAAAATAATAATAAAAAAAACCCCAACAACAACAAAAAAAACCCCAACAACAACAAAAAACAACAACAACAACAACAAAACCCAAAAAAACCATCAGCACCATTCTCCACGTCAGGTTTACCAGCCTAGCACATGCAGCCACCCAAGTCAGTCATGGGGAGCAGGAGCAGAAGAAACTAGCAAGCATTTATTAGAACTGAATTTTTCAAACGGACTGATAGAGCCTCGAGAAAGCGGCTACTGAGTCCAGGTTATGTTGACGGCAGCTACTTCAGATTTGTATGAAGAGATGAGAACAATTAAATAGGTGCTTACGAAAAGATACTAATTTTCAAATGTATCTCGATACATATTCCATTCTTCAGTCCTCCCCCCCTTCACAAAGTTTTGCCATATAGCACTTAGCAAGCAATTCCAAGCCCTTCCAACTCAAACTGTTCCAAGCATCTACAGCATGCTCTTTTCCCCCTGCTTCCACACTCGTTACGAGTATTCACAGCAAATAGAAAGGGAAGGATGTGGCAGATTCCTGCAGGCAGGTGAAAAAACGTGATGTATGCCTTCTGCCACTTCCACAGCATGTCAATATAATAGCTTGAGTGCCTATTTTCTAGACTCCTTCTGCAGGATAATCTTGTGATCCACACCTACAGTATTATTAAGTCTGATGACTTCATTCCTGACATTTAAACGTCCTGCTTACAGGAGACCAGCAGCACTTCTGTTTGTTTCTAGCGAGTCAATTCACAGAGTCGCATGCGATGGCTGAGAACACGGGAAAAGATGCCTGCACGCTACTGCTTTCAGATCTTACCACTACGATTATCCGTCGGCAAATAACTCCCTGGAATTAACACACCCCACTAGTGACAAGGCATGCTTCTGTTAGTCAGCCATGTCAGCGTTGGTACAGGTCATTACACTGATGTTTGCTGATCATTTCTGCTTTCAGATAAATGTGCGTAACTCAATCTCAACACATACCAACGCCTTGTTAAATTCTAACGTTTGTAATAGCGCTTAATTGCTTTTACCCTACAGAGAAAGCAGCAAGAGGATTGCATTCATCGCAGTTTGTCATGTAGCAATAACCCTACAGAATTCATTTAAAAAAAAAAAAAGCAGACAAGATATTGTATTATTTTAAGTGTTGATCTTGAATTCACAGTATTCAAAGATTCATTTTTGCATTCATGCTAGCAGTAATATGAGCAAATGAGTACCTAGCTAGTGGAACACATCCCTCTTACACACCTTCTTGCGTTTATCTTCTGTTTGCTCTTCAGCTGCCACGTTAAAAAGAAACCCAACAGACTGCTCCGAGGAACAGCAAGCCACAAAAGGAATGTCCCAGAGAGAGAGGAGCCTGCGGGTTTCACCGGGAGAACAAGTCCAAAGCCAGGCCGGGACCGCAAAGAGTGCACACGGAAGGGCTGAAAGTCATAGGTCTGCCTTTCTCTGCTCCAGCTTCTAAACAACAAGTCAAAAATTCTATTTTTATTCTGAAAACACCTGACTGAGCTTGAATGTATTTTCTCTGTGAAAATTAGTGTAAGGTGAATGTTGCCAAGACAGGGCCAGTACAAGCTGGCTGGATCCGGATCCCAACTCAGGATCCCATCACTTTGCACAGACAACAAAGACTCAAACCCCACTTTTTCAGCTAAGATACTCCCAAGAGATACCCAAACCAAGGTGGTTGTTCGAGAAGTTTGCACAGAGAACTCAGCCAACAGTGCTTTCATACAGATAGAGCTGCAAAAGTGACAAGCTTGAAGAAGAGACATCAGTACTTGGAGGAAAGCTCAAACCATGGCATTAGGTAGAAGACAGCATTAGTAAAGACGCTTCCATAAAAATCCATCAGCCACTAAGGGAAATACTTTCCATATGTGATTCCTAACTTTCCACCTCTGAATTTTTCACCTAATTGCTGCCACAGCCTATTTAATGGAAAGACGTAAACAGTTTCTGTAAACATGGTATGTTCATAACGCTGGGAAAAAGGACAAAAAATATCAGCTGGTTCAGTGGAAACAAATCTCAAACACGTGGTCCTCCCAGCTGCCACTGAAGTCCAGAAGCCAGACGACAATTTGGGCACCTTAGAAATGCCTCTAAATATCTGCAGGGGGGGGGTCAGGAGGATGGGGCCAGACTCTTTCCAGTGGTGCCCAGCGACAGGACAAGGGGCAACGGGCACAAACTGAAGCAGAGGAAGCTCCAGCTGAACCCGAGGAAGAACTTCTTCCCTCTGAGGGTGACGGAGCCCTGGCCCAGGCTGCCCAGGGAGGCTGTGGAGTCTCCTTCTCTGGAGATATTCCAGCCCCGCCTGGCCGCGGTGCTGTGCAGCCTGCTGTGGGTGACCCTGCTTGGGCAGGGGGTTGGGCTGGGTGACCCACAGGGGTCCCTGCCAACCCCCACCATGCTGTGATTCTGTGACAACCCACATGCTTGCCACTATAAAGCAAACTCCCAGTTCCAGTTCCACTTAGCTGATCCTTAATTCTTGTTCTGGAGACTAAATGAACGACCTGAAGCGCTTCAGAGTTACAGCACGTGCCTTTTTGAGGGCAGGGCATTCAAAATTTCATGCAAGAGTAAAAGGAACTTGATCGAGACTGTTCTTTTGGTGTGTTATTTCAGGTTACTTTTTTTGACGGAAAATTAAAATCCCAAAATTATTCCCCCTCTTGTACATCTTTTGATTTGGCCAGCAAGTCTTTATTCCACGCATTATATGTTTCGGATGCCCCAATGGGCTCCAGAAAAAGGTATTTTCTGACTGGTGTTAGAAGTTTCACAAGGTTTACCCTGACTGGCTTGGCAATACCGTTATCACAAGCGCAAATGCAGAAGCTCAGAAGGACCCCTACAAATCTCAGCACTAAACCAGCTTCTCTGTACAGAGATTGCCCGGCACTAAAGCATGCTACCAGAGTGTTTTCAAAAAAATTTGAAAATTAATATAGTCACAATGGAAAAATCATCATTTCTAGCTCTGCAAAACACCCCTAAAGTTCAGTCTGGATGCTTTTCTACCCAAACAAGTTCTCAGTAGCTTGGGAGAAAATTTTGTCAATCCTGTACACTAAAAAGATGTAGAAGAGAAAAAAAATGCCTAATCTTACTTCCATGGCACACCGACTTATATTTTATCGTTTGTGATGTTAATCCACGGATGGATTTGTAATGTTACATAAACACCAATTAATAACCGTTACGGACTGATTAAAAACAGGCTGAGTGTTGAAGTCCACAGCTATGGGTAGCACTTTCATATCACCTCCTTACAACCACAACCTCTAGCATGCATCTTCTCAGCAGCACATTTTCATGCTCTCGGAAGCACGCTGCGTGAAGGCAGCACTGATTGCTGGGAGGAGAAGAGCAGTGCCTTTACAGTGTGGAAACAGAAGTTTCTACACTCTACTGTCTTTTCCAACAGGGAACTAGAAGGAAACTGTAACATTCCCTCAGTTCTTCAGGTCCAGAAGTAATCTGGCTACTCATGCATCAGTCGTGATTCCATGTATTATTTTAATTGGCATGGCAAAACCCCAGGCAAATCCCAGAAGTCATTTGTGACAAAAATCTCTCTCCCCACAAAACAAACTGAGTTTTGCGAGAGTTCCTGGCAGCAGGGGTTCTGTCACACATTCCTGCCACAGCACTGCCGGGACTTCTCAACGGACAGGCAGAGGTAGCCAAAAACCAAGTACAGTCTCTTCAACTGTCAAGTGTTATTGGTAATGACCAAGAAGTCTGTGAAATGTAAGAGCGTTCTTAACCTACACATACGCGTGGTGAAGCCACAGCAGGTTAGTTGCTAACGCTGTTGTTTCTTTATTCTAAAGCTGTTGTTTCTTTATTTAGCAGATGACACCACACTGGGAGGAGTGGTGGGTACACCAGCAGGCTGTGCTGCCATTCAGAGAGACCTAAGCAGAGAGGAACCTGATGAAGTTCAACAAGGGCAAGTGCAGGGTCCTGCACCCAGGGAGGAACAACCCCAGGCACCAGTACAGGCTGGGGCTGAGCTGCTGGAGAGCAGCTCTGTGGAGAGGGACTGGGAGTGCTGGGGGATAACAGGCTGACCATGAGCCAGCAGTGTGCCCTGGCTGCCAAGAAAGCCAATGGAATCCTGGGGTGCATCAAGAGGAGTGTGGCCAGCAGGTCGAGGGAGGTTCTCCTTCCCCGCTACTCTGCCCTGGTGAGGCCCCATCTGCAGTACTGTGTCCAGTTCTGGGCTCCCCAGTTCAAGAAAGATGAGGAGCTACTGGAGAGAGTCCAGCGGAGAGCTGTGAGGATGAGGAGGGGACTGGAGCATCTCTCCTGTGGGGAAAGGCTGAGGGAGCTGGGCTTGTTCAGCCTGGAGAAGAGAAGGCTGAGAGGGGACCTTAGAAATGCCTCTAAATATCTGCAGGGTGGGGGTCAGGAGGACGGGGCCAGACTCTTTCCAGTGGTGCCCAGCGACAGGACAAGGGGCAATGGGCACAAAGTGAAGCAGAGGAAGCTCCAGCTGAACACGAGGAAGAACTTCTTCCCTCTGAGGGTGACGGAGCCCTGGCCCAGGCTGCCCAGGGAGGCTGTGGAGTCTCCTTCTCTGGAGATATTCCAGCCCTGCCTGGCCGCGGTGCTGTGCAGCCTGCTGTGGGTGACCCTGCTTGGGCAGGGGGTTGGGCTGGGTGACCCACAGAGGTCCCTGCCAACCCCGACCATGCTGGGATTCTGTGATTTTTAGTACTTTAATTTTTGCTATGCAGAAATCTTACTAGAACGATTTTTCCCTACATGAAGGACTTCATGCACTCATGCAGACTACTCACCTGCTGAGGAACTAACCAGTCACTTTCATGCTGTTTGGCTCCACTATATTTACTGTCCTTTTTCTTTGTTTGTATACAGAATATTTGCTTGCAGACATTAGAATAAATCTGCTTTTCAACTTCTCATGCTACAGCAGTGATTTTAAACGAGTTGCGTAGGTTACACTGAGGCATCGCTTTTCCAGCCACCAATGGAGAAAGCTCACTCCCATGCAACACAGCAGAAATTACGAAGCAGCTGAACGATGTGTATGCAGGTCAGAGGACAGGAAAAATCTGTTCATTCTCTTTACCCTGTATGTTACAGAAATGACATCCTCAAGCACTACAGCAAACACTCTCTTGTAAACTCATTTCTACTCCTTTCTCACTGGGTTTACTTCTTCCACTCACAAGAACTGCAGATACGTGATCTACCGCGCGGTGTTGAAACGCATTTGGAACCCAGCCAGTTAGACCCCATCCTTTAAATGCCAGCTTGAGACGAAGCTTCGCACCGTCAACAACCCATCGCCACCATTTCATCGTACATATTTTTGCTCCCGCACCTGCCGAACGGCAGCAGACCAGGACGGTAAACCAGAGGTAAATTCTACCAACTGGTCACTAGAAATCCGACACAAAAGGCTTGAGAAATACCCCAAAAAGGTTTCCTGCTCAACACATGGCCCGAGCTGACTGCCTGGAGAGTAACACAACAAGCAGCACATCTATAAACTCTTCCACCAGCTTCCTGTGTGTTCTGTGAATAGCTACCTTCTGAGCACTGTTAAGAGGAACAAAGTACTGCTTATGCCACCCAGAGACGTCGTACGCCGTCGTGGTGTACGTGTGCCTCAGATGTGCTCCGAGAGATGCTACATATTGCTCATCTCTGCCAAAAATGCATGTTTGGATTGGACTGGCATCGTCCTTTCTATGGAAAGAGCTCTTTACTGAAGTGATCTCGCTCAGTCAAATAATTCTAGATTTTAATCAGGTCTTATTCTAGAGAGCAAAACACATCCAGCTGACATAAAACACCATTTAAAAAATTTCTGTGTAACAGGACTATCGCTTCTGCCAGCGCAGAGTTAATGAAAGCCTTTTCCTTCACGGGGAAAGGAAACCTATTCTTCTGGGCACTTCAATACCTAAAATCACCACTTCCAAAAGAACTCAGCATGTACTAGAACATATTACCATTGGCTTCCTCAAGGAAGCCTACTTTACAGATGACATTACTGATCACAACCTTATTTTGATAGTTTCAGGCAAGTTTCCTAATATTCCAATATTCTTTACCATACTTACAGTGAAAGAAACCAGCACTTGCATTTGACTGTCACTCTTGTACACGAGCCAAAAGCACACCAAGAACAAGCATTCAGACTCAGATTTTCAAGTCCAGGGAAGGTCAGAGCCCGGGTTTGTTCCAAGTCCACCTCTAGCTTGTATCTTAATTCAAAAAATACAGAATAACCCTCATAAAAACGCCACTTCAGTCACTCCGGGATCGCTTTCACTAAAACAGCACCCTCCCCTCCCATGTAGTAATGCCAGAGAGATTCAGGGTAAGGTTTGCAGAAACACCGCTGAACGCCTGCATCTTCAGCAGCGTCACAGACCAACTTCACATGTGCAAAGCAACCTAAATTCTAGAGGGGTCAGCAGCTGCCCGGGGCTCACTACCTCTGACAAAGCCCACTCAGCACCAAGCACACAAAACGCTTCTCACTCCACTTCTGCACCAACCTAGCATATATTGCTACAATTAGGCAACACCAGGTTCAAAGCAACCAAGGTCTTCTGCTGCGTTACCACCACCGCTACGAAGCATAGACAGGTCCCACCAGCACTAACAGCCGCAGCGGTGCGTAAGGGCTTCACCCAGCCCTCCTCCAGCCTGCACCGCTCGCAGTGGCTCCCGTGCTTGGACAGCACTCGCCGAGCAGTGCTCCAGCAAGGGCAGGGTGCTGCTAGGTGGGAACACCAGCCACCAGCTGCTAGGTGGGAACACCAGCCACCAGCTGCTAGGTGGGAACACCAGCCACCAGCCGATCACTTCCACCCAGAAGCTTCACCGTGGGGTGAACTTCAAATCTACCACCTGGAAATGACCAGTTGTCAGGCCCCGAGTCACACGGGAGTCCTTTTTCTTGAGTACAGACAAGAGTTCTCCTTGTTCCATTCACCGGTGTATACATCACGGGGAGTTTGTACCAAGCTTTTCTGTTTCAGCGTGCTAGTCTCGCGGCGTTGGGACAAGAAGCGCGCTCTGCTCCACAGCTTATTTCCCAAGAGCAGCAAACTGAGACAGATAAAGACTAGTAAGCACCAGAAGCAGTAAAACAAGAAGAAGGTAGCTGAAATCCTTGTTTTTTCCTACCAACTCTTAATACTTAGATATACTGATTTTAAAATAGTATTTAATTTTAAATTGAGGGGAGTCGGAACTAAAGGACAAAAGTGATCTTGATAACAGCAGGGAATATAGAGAAACGCAATTAAAGACCCACTGTACTGATGCTAAGTTAAGGAAAATGTTCATATCTCATCTCCCAAAAGTTAATGACATTTTACATATCACCAAAGCCCACTGAATCCACAGGCTACCTGGGCAAAGCTGGCCAAATGTAACTGAAATTAAGTTAAGACAATTTAATAAACCTCAATACCTACACAGCAGTGATGCTAGCAGGCAGCAAGAACAACTTTCATTTGCCTAAATACACATTTATTAAGGTTACATTTATACCTGTACAATATACAGTATTAAACAGAAAAGTTGCTAATAAAATTATGCTTACCGAAACAATGAATTAGGAACAGAGGGAGCAAGGGTGAGATTTAATTTCTTGGTTTCTTTCCTCTGCTAACATTTCAAAAGATACTAACCTGATAAAACTAACTGCAAACCAGCTTCTTCAGCTATAGAGAACTTCCTCAGATTACTGGATTTTCAGATTCCATGCCCTAAAACTCATGTACAAAATAATCTTTAGTTCGGTTCACTGATAAACATGAGTAGAAACTTCCCCAGTTGTTGAGGTTAACCAAGGTTTAGACAAAGCTTGCTCTGAGAACTCCTTTGTAGCCTTCCGGAGGGGCAGGGTCCATGCCGGCCGTGGCACGCCTGGGATGCTCAGTCCGGCCCACGGCAGCAGCGGCCAGGCACCCCGCTTCGCTGCGCACCCCCGTCCCCTGCAGCTGGGCTGCCTTCAGCCTTCCCGCTGCTGGGCTGAACCCATCGCACGGCGCCTGAGCAACGCACAGCTCATCATGATCAGCAACGTACGGAGAGACTCTAGACCCTAATTAGCAGAAACGGAGTTTACAGTTAAAGCATTGTCTGAAACAAAGAGCCAATCCAGACAGTCAAAATCCTTAGCTAGTGTGAGTTATCAATTATCTCACAGAATCACAGAATAGTAGGGGTTGGAAGGGACCTCTGTGGGTCATCTAGTCCAACCCCCCTGCCAAAGCAGGGTCACCTACAGTAGGCTGCACAGGATCTTGTCCAGGCGGGTCTGGAATATCTCCAGAGAAGGAGACTCCACAACCTCCCTGGGCAGCCTGTTCCAGGGCTCCGTCACCCTCAGAGGGAAGAAGTTCTTCCTCATGTTCAGACGGAACTTCCTGTGCCTCAGTTTGTGCCCATTGCCCCTTGTCCTGTCACTGGGCACCACTGAAAAGAGCTTGGCCCCATCCTCCTGACACCCACCCTGCAGATATTTGTAGGCATTTATAAGGTCCCCTCGCAGCCTTCTCTTCTTCAGGCTGAACAAGCCCAGTTCCCTCAGCCTCTCCTCGTAGGGGAGATGCTCCAGTCCCCTCACCATCCTCGTAGCCCTCCGCTGGACTCTCTCCAGTAGCTCCTCATCTTTCTTGAACTGGGGAGCCCAGCACTGGACACAGTACTCCAGATGAGGCCTCACCAGGGCAGTGCAGAGGGGAAGGAGAACCTCCCTCGTCCTGCTGGCCACACTCTTCTTGATGCACCCCAGGATCCCATTGGCTTTCTTGGCAGCCAGGGCACACTGCTGGCTCATGGTTAACCTGTCGTCCACTAGGACACCCAGGTCCCTCTCCGCAGAGCTGCTCTCCAGCAGGTCCACCCCAAGCCTGTACTGGTGCATGAGGTTGTTCCTCCCCAGGTGCAGGACCCTGCACTTGCCCTTGTTGAACCTCATCAGGTTCCTCTCTGCCCAGCTTTCCAGCCTATTAAACTGAGAGAGAGTCTGCTTGCACCAGCCAGGGGCTGGCCCTACCGATGCGGAAAACACGGACCTAAGGCAGGCGCATCAGCACGTGGCAGCGGGCGCTTGGAGCATCCCGTAGCGGAACACCCAGCACGTTCACGGCAAGATACCGTTATCAAAGAGGCAAAAACCTTCTAAGCAAGTGCCACTGAACAGCACAGCAGGTTCATAACACTGCTGGCTGAAGCAGCTCAGTACTTACAAGTCTCCTGCAAGAGCCAGAAGTTTTCACACGCTTGGTTCTGCACTCCAATTACTGCCATGCTTAAAACAAACTTTGCTGGACGGCAGCCTAAGCCCGGAGTGATAAACCAGCTGCTTAGCTTGCCCATCTGCTGGCTTGTACCCCCACGCCACAGCTTTGCTTTATGGCCAAGAAGGTGCACGTCCTGTCAGGAGTAAGATTTACTAAAAGGTGTTTGAAGTATTTCAGAGAATCCAGGAGAATTTTTAACAGTGAGCTTTGTGATCTGTCACCAGCTACCCTCGAATTTATTATTTTCTAAAGCAATCCGTTGTTTTCCCCCTCATTGTCTACTACTGAAACTAAACAGAAATCAAGAGGAAACCACTCCATTTCTTGCCCTCAAGTAACTCCTGAAAATATTTCTTTTTTGCCAACTCTCCAGAGCCTTCTGAGAGCTGCCACCCGAGAGGTACGCCGACGAGATTGTCGATATTCTGTGTTCAAAAGACTGCATTGGTCCTTGCATTCCCACAAGTACAATCAGCTCTTGGGACATCTCGATTCTGTCAAAAATACTGTGAATATACGAGTTAATTGCCTTTTTCACACAGTAGCTAAAAATTTTTTGAGTCAGGTGATGCATAGACAGTTCTTCGGAACCCAAGTTGTACAACGCAGGTAGGAGTCAAAAGATATTCTATATTCAGAAGGTAGCTTCTTTCAGATAATTAACTTGTGGAAAGTCAGGTACGTAAAGAAGATTACCCTGTCTAGAAGAAATTTTTTATGTAGCAAATCTTCAGGCAATTTGGACTGCAAGGTAAGTTTTCTTTAGTGTGCTTTTCCTAAAGAATTCCCAATGTACTGGAAAACAGTATTTCCAACACACTCTGAATTTTAATACATATCTGTATCTTTTAACAGCCATGCTGGGATATATAAGCTTAAACGTTGTCTGTGACAGGAGAGCTTTTGTATACTCCGGTCTACTGGTTTCACACATCACATAGAGCAAATGTTCCCGGCAGCGAGATGTTCTGCGGTCTCCAATGTTTGGAAAGAGTCTACGCGACAACCAGAGCAAGAATGGTTGTGGCCATTGGGGTGCCAAAGGCAGCGTTTCTTGCGTTCTTCGGCAGCATTCATATCAAATTCGTACATAAAGCCTCACCTTCTGTTATCTGCTGATGTCAAATCATGCCTAGTTCTAACATCAGAAGAATCGAGCCGTTGTGTCTGCAACACCGCTGCCGCAGGAGCTCATACCTGGATTACACGGAAGGCTCCCTGCCTGCTCAGTGCCTGCTCAGTGGAGAGATGGACCAGAAGCAGAGCAGGAACAGAAACGGATGAGGAAAGGAGACTCCCAGACACGGCCATACCTCCAGCGCAGGAAAGGGTGCGTTGGAGAAACCCTGCAATCATTTTAACGGGCATCCGTTTCACGGGGGCCTCTCACTGGCCTGTTTACTCCTCACGGTGAAGGAAGACGACTGGATCTAAAGAAGTCGAAAAGTACCAGAAACTTCTGGTTGCCAAAAAGAAACTGCCTTACGTAACACATTCATTGCATTGCATTAATTAACTCCTAGTTTGATTACACAGATGGAAAAAGACCATTAACACTCCATGCTTCGGCAGACATGCCAGCTAGAGTTACTGTCTTCTTTTTGGCGCCAGGTAGTGAGAACACTGATGCCTTGAAAGGACAAAGCCCTTGAAGATTAGCAAAATTAATACATCAGCTGGATGATGTATCGTGGATACACTTCACATGAACTTTGCTGCCAGTTTGAATACTACAGAACTGTTTCAATAGGTCTCTGCAAATGTAGGGTAGCAGTGAGGTACACCGCTCCAGAGCTTAAACACCGTACTCTGAGGGATGTCCAAACTAAGGCCCTCTGCTTCAGTCTAAACCTAATACTTCTGCTGAGATTTCCACAGTATAAAGACAGCATCTTCCCTTCACAGCAGCTCTCTTTGGAAAACTATAACCCCCTCTCCTCGGTATTTGATCAAACTTTGATTCCTTTAGCCTTTTCTAGTGGCTCTTTTTTCCCCATATCTTGGTCTTTGTTTCTCTGTAGCTCAAAAACTCGTAACACTCATCAGTTTGCACAGACTCAGGACTGAAAAAATAAAACAAATTTCTTTTGGGACTTGTTTGTAAAACCCCAAATTGAGTATTAAAGGCAATGAAATAACGGTCAGCGGCATGCACCTCACAGGGTGTTTCTGACCGACTTACAGCCAGCCAATTTTATACCACTCCAGATTAGGTACGGGTGAATACATCTCTCTAACTGGAAGGTCAATTGCTCAAACTGCTAAATCGTCAAAAAAAGACAAGAATACAAAGCAAAAATGAAAATACAAGACCAAACAACCAAAAGACAGCACAGGAAACGTCAACAGAGCTGCCAAACAAGAGATCTTTCAAAGAAGAAGGCTACTTCTCCCATGAAAGGGAACCCTCCAGGCCTTTAACTTAATAGCCGCTGCCCAAAATATTATGACATTTAAGAATACCTTCTTGTGCTTTGCCCTTCAGCTAACACAAAAGGAAAACATACTGGTTTAGTACTATGGTTTTCCCCCATCAAGAAGCTTAAGCAAGTCAACTGAACCTGCTCAAAGGCAAGCCTGATAAGAACATTCCACATGAACAGGCCTCCTAAAGCAGTCCTCTCCAGAAAGTTATTAAAAATTCCCCTGCTGAAAGAGAAATTAAGAACACTATAGAAATTTCCCATCGTGCAGTTTTATCTTTCCTTTCTTTGGGCTCCTGCCATTATGTTTCCCCCAAAAGTGCAGACATCAGCCCTTGACAGCTTCCCTCCTCTGATTCCTTCTCGTTCAAGCTGCCAGAAACCTTTCTTGTCTCAGCAGGAACTGGATCGATTCATGACAGTTGCTAGCAGGGGGTTCCTGTATCTTCTGTGATCAGTCTTTGCTTATCAATAATGCAAAGCTGGCAAAATACGTCACCAGGGCAGTTGCTTAGCCAAGGTATCACTTCCATCACCAGCACCGCGTCCTTACGTTGGTGCCTCCTTGACAGCATTAAGCGCGTTGAAAGGCACCGAGACAAACACACTGCCTGCGCTCAGCTTTCAGTTGGGTTCTTTTTAAATCCAACAAAACATGCCAAGAGTCCTTCCTTAACTAAAGCCATATCAAGCAGAAGACCTATGTCAAACTCACTTGTTGATGGAGAAAGATAACCATTATAACCAAACCCATCTGCGTCAGAGTAATGGCGAGCACAGGATCCCGCATCTCCTCAGCTGGTTGCTAACAGCAAGCCAGCTCGTATCAGATTGTAGATTTTCTGCCCAGTAATTGGTGGCCGAGTTGAAAATTCATGGTTCAGGTGACTAAATACTGTTGTAACCAGCCAAGAGCACAGAAGTACAGGAAGGTAAGAAGCAGTTATCTCTGGATATCGCAGATTGCTGCTAGGTACCATGGCTACAGACCATATTACATATCGGAGCCCGTAGAGCAGGCCAAGGCTGCTGCTGAACACAAGGATTTCAGCTGCAACCAAGACTACCTGGAACCACAGATGATTTTCCGTTGAGTATTCGTATAAACACTTGTCATGCTTGATTTCAAGTTACTGAGAAGGATTCTGACCAAAGGTTAGTACAGCTCAGGTCACTAGCTGTCCAGTTTTACTGCTGTGGTTGGGAAAGAGGAGAAGCAAGGAGGGAAGCACTGAAGTTTATGTTGTTACAAGTGGTCTCCCCTACAAACAGGGGTTCTGAACATCTGCCTTCCCCCCACCACTTACACGACTTATGGAGACATTTATTTAGGTCTATGGGATGAAAAATGGCACACAAAAGTTTAAGCAATAATGTAAGTGACAGCGCTGCCAGAACTTCATCAGTTTATGTCAGATGCATGACTACTTCTCCATTTCGTTAGAAGCTTTCACTTAAGCGAAAAAATCGAGACACAATTTTGCAAACTTGCAGAGAAGAAAACAAAACCCAAAACTCACTGCCTACAGTAGTTCTATCTTCACCATCAATCTGATATTCAAGCGCAGCAAAGCGTGATGTTCTTCCCCCCTACAGTTCTCCTTGTTTGAAAAGCGATCTGCCCTCCGGGCCACCGCGCGAAGCTGAGATTCAGCGCTGCACAGGTCCAGCCGGAGCGGCTTTCCTTCCAGTGGAAGGTCCTACATGACTGAAGGTGAAGACAGATGCTGAAGTGCCTCACTGAATCAGATCCTACACATTTTTCTCCCATCAGCAAAGGACATTTACCCACTAGTGGAGACTAAGGAAATTCCGACACAAAGAAAGCTAATGAGAACAATTTATTGCAGTAGGATTTATTATAGGTCTTCACATTTCCCACGATGAGTCACAGACTGAAACTCAATAGTCTCATTTTCCATTTGCATTGTGTAAGTTATATGTCAGGAAAATTGCCTTATTTTTGGATATTTATGTCAGGTATCACACCAAATGCCATTGCATTGGTCTAGTCTTCATGATAGGCTTCAACCTTGTGATATTTGAAAATAGACTGTATATATTTGTATTTGGAAATAGCTCTTCAGCGCGTGTAGCACCTGTTCCAGCAGCACTATGCTCACAGCTGCCTTCTATACTACACGAAAACTGCATTGCAGCTACTCAACAGCAGAAAGGTACACTCAAGTAACTGACACGGGAGATCAGATAAACCAAAGGGAGAAGAGACTTTCAGCCTCGTGATAAAGGTTCGGGGAAGGGTGTGAGGGCTGCATGTTGCATGCTGCCCAGCTCCTCCAGTATTTTTATTCTTTTTATTAAAAACTCAATATAAAATACATCAAGTATGCTTGCTTAGATGGACAGAAAAGAAAGACAAGTCAACTCACACAGATGATCTTGATGTCTTACAAGCTGAACCAAGCCAGATGTTCCCTTTAGTCTCATTCTCCAAAACTATCGCAAAACATTTTCTGCTGGGGCTTTACATATGAATGAAATGTTTCTCTCCAGAACAGTGTAAAAGAACCGTGCACAACACGTTCTGGGCAGCATAAAATGCAGGAGGTTCTCTCTGAATATAAAATACGCCAGGCCTGTCCCATTTTACAGACCTAGAAGGTGAAGTGGTAGGAACACGGCATCACCGTGTCCCCATCTGGTTCCCCCGCCAGAAGTAACTGATAAAATGTTAAGTTACAATAACTTCCTTCACACCCACAAAAAAGGTCAGCTTCAATCAAAGTCAAGTCGCTGTTTGAACTGGCAAAACACAGGAGAGAACCTTCCAATTAGGTCACAGGAGCAAAACTAGTATCGTTAAAAATCCACTCTTTCCAAACATCCATGTATGTCTGCCACTGTAATACCTGCGTATTTTCAAAGCAAAGAACAGTTATTTTTATTGACAGTGGAGTTCAATCACGACACTAACTGCAAACAAGAAGCATCCCTAGTTTCACGCAAATTTAGGAAATGGAAGCATTGTTTCCGCCTCCAAATAGGAAACAAGAGCAGTGTTCCACATATGCTACAAAAAGTATTTTCACTCCTTCATGATCTCTTTCATTAGAAACGACTGACTTTAACGTTCCAAAGATCTTACGAGCTCCTAGCATCCACCTGACCCAGTAACAGGCCTCACACCCACAAGCAAAAAGGCTTTTCACCCCGCAGAGCTGTGCACAGCCACTTGGTGCATTATAGCTGAATCGGCACAGACGCCGATCGGGCCATTTCGGTTTCAATCTCAAGTCAACGGCATCAACTCATGTAAGCCCAAGAGACTGTTATGGAAATACTGCTTTGTTGTTTTTCTTCCCCTCCAGTAGCTGATGACAGACCAGAGGCAGCTCAAGAAAGGAAATATGAAGGGGATGCACATACCACCTTCCTTGGAGGAGCTGAACAGACAATCGCTTCCAATCTGCTCAAGGCTGGGCTATATCAGTCAACTGAAAAATGACTCACAAACTGGTAAAAATGCCAAGCTGCCTCTTCCGGATGAAGTTATTGGTAATGACAGGTTAACTTCTTATCTGATGCACAAACAGCAAGAGGTTGTTAGAACACTCAGCTAGAAAACCAGCTTTAGTTTAAGCTACAGAAATTCACATTTCAAGTGGAAACTCCTAGACTTACTTGCCGACGTCATCTGATGCAACCTTCCAGCATGTTTGATTCACTGGAAGAATACCAGATGCACTGAAGTATATACGAAGAATTCACTGAAGTTCTAGACTGATGTGTCTAGAACCAGAGAGTTACACTGATGGAGTGAACCTTCTTGCTAACTTCTCTCCATTTCCATTTTACATTCTCTTTCTATTCTACATTTCAAAAGCGCATTTCACAGAGTGAGTCCATACACCAAAACTTTCAGGAAATTGTGCTGCTCATAGTAGGGTCCTCTCAGCTATCAATTTTCCATTAACTTGTAAGAGGGATACTCTCTTGTTCCTGCTTGAAGGGCTAAATGCTTCTGTATCCATTTAGTATGAGGTCCAGATGAATTTAATCACAAATTTGACCACTCGCACCCAAAACTTTCAAAAGGCGGCTGTACATTAAAACAGACATCTGCCAATGCAGGTGTCCTGTGTACTGCACACAAAGATGATCAATTCTGCAATATCACGTATGGCATATGCCTATACACCCAGAGAGCAATTTCTCATTTCTAGATGCAAAAACACACCAAAAAGTCAAACAGCAAGCTTCCACCTGAAGTTGCAAGCAAAGTGTTTCCGCATCTGACTGCTCAAAGCTCTGATTTAATCACCCACCCATATTAACTGTGAAAAAGGCCTTAGCATAAAGTCACTACGTAGCACAGTAAGTAAAGCCAATCTGTCTGGTGGGGGGGGAACAGTGAAGGCATTTCACTGGCCACTTTGCCTTTTAATCCTCTACCATTTGATGTGATTAAGCAATCAAATACAGCACCTCCAGGCTGATTCGTTTCTTACTGAAACAGACTGTGCACAGCATCATTATTTCCAAAGCATTAACATCTTTACATCCGATTTTTCACTGTAATCTGTGCGTCCTGTCTACATCATTCACTCCACATTTCCAGCGCTCTACATCCAGAACAACTCAAGGTTAGTGGCTATTCCCAGCAAGCACTTTGGAGAGTTTTGCTACAACTACGAGCAATGTTCTCTGAACTTCTACAGCAGACCAATGTTCCGTTTTTTTATCTCAGTGTCATAACTAGACCAGCAATAAAGAAGTAGTACAGAAATCATTTATCACAGCACAGAACACTTCAAATAAAACATGTTTAGTTTTATGTTCAAAGTGTTTAAACAATTTTCATTTGAAACACCAAAAGGGATTTCTAGTTTGAGCGAGAATGCAGGTTTTCTTATTTTTTCAGGTTCCTCCAGCAGCAGACAACCATAAAACACGTTTTCTCATCGGACTGTCGCAGAGAGAGCGGGAAGCCGTAGACGGTGAGTAACAGGAGAGACTGGCCAAAACCCAAAGCACGCTGCATGTTCTGCTCACCTGACCGAGGACCTATGCAGGACCGTAACACCAAAACCAGCTGCATGTCGTTACCTTCTGCCAAGGCACTTCTCAGCATCGTGTCCCCAGCCTCTGACTACTTCTGTGCATTTTCCCTCCCCACATTCTTGCAAACATTTGATTGCCAGACAGTATTTCTGCGCCTGTAGCAATAGGGGAAGCTGGTAAGCGTAACCAGTGTATACAAACACCACTTGTCAGTATTGAAATGGACATTTTAAAATGAGTATGTAAATCATCTTGTATGTCTAAAAATACCTACATAATTCTAAGTACAAACTGAATGCATAAAATTAAAGTCTGATTTACCCAACAGTACTACCGTAATCAGCACATCCACTCAATTACGGATTCAACTCATACAAACATCGGTGTCAATGACAGGAATGTCCTCCGCTACTTAAACAGTTCATTAATTACTATCACAGAAAATGAGCGTTACACATAAAGCACAGGCTTATGGTAACCACTGACCCCATCAAGAGCTCTCCTTTTGTTTTTCAAACACTTCAGATGACAGAAGCAGTATTTGTCCTACAATCAAGTACTAATCGTTCTGATCCGTTACAAAGAGACCAGCTTTCTATCAAGCAGCTTTAACACAACACGGGCAGTAAACAGTCCTTGTATTGCTTATCCACATAATTAGTGCTTTTTACTATAAAGGCATATTCTGATTCGCATCCCACTTACGCAGTCTGATCAGGTTATCACCAAACATTGTTTCTACAGAATGTTTTCTATGAAACATGAAAAATTATATCTCACACCTTTGTACAGCAGCAGTAAAGACATCCAAGTTCTCGTGCTCTCCCTACCCATCTCCGTAACATATTGCTCAGGCAGAAAGGAAAGACTACGCCGTTCTTCGAGAGCGGCACTGGCTGCAGCACACCTTCTAGTTACCCCAACTGACACAAAGAACCCGCAGGTAACTGTCGGGGGTTTGCGTGCCCAGGTTCTTGTGGTGCTGGGGGTGCAGGGGCAGCTTCTGTGAGGAGCTGCCAGAAGCTTCCCCCACGTCCGGCAGAGCCAACGCCGGGCGGCTCCGAGACGCACCCACCGCTGGCCGGGGCCGAGCCCATCGGCGGTGGCGGGAGCCCCTCTGGGCCAGCAGAGCGAAGAGGGGGGAACGGCGGGGGGAGAGCGGGGCGGGACGGTGCGAGAGGAACAGCTCTGCCGAGCCCGCGGTGCGTGCGGGAGCAGGGCGGGAGCTGCTCCCGGCGCCGGAGCAGAGGTTCCCCGCAGCAGCCCGGGAGGGACAGGCTGTCCCCGCAGCCCCGGAGCAGCCCGGGAGGGACAGGCTGTCCCCGCAGCCCCGCAGCAGAGCACGGCGGGACAGGCTGTCCCCGCAGCCCCGCAGCAGAACACGGTGGGACAGGCTGTCCCCGCAGCCCCGCAGCAGCCCGTGGCGGGACAGGCTGTCCCCGCAGCCCCGCAGCAGAGCACGGCGGGACAGGCTGTCCCCGCAGCCCCGCAGCAGCCCGGGAGGGACAGGCTGTCCCCGCAGCCCCGCAGCAGAGCACGGCGGGACAGGCTGTCCCCGCAGCCCCGCAGCAGAGCACGGCGGGGCAGCCCCCATTGCCCTCCCCTGCGCCGCTCGGGGGGAGCAGGTGGAGAATTCGGGAGTGAAGCTGAGCCCGGGGAGAGGGAAGGGGTGGGGGACGGTGTTTTTAAGATTTGGTTTGATTTCTCATCGTCCCGCTCTGATCGGGTTGGTGACCCGTTAAGCTCTTCCCCCGAGTTCAGTCTGTGCTGCCCGTGTCGGCAGCTGGTGCGTGCTCTCTCCGCGTCCCTGTCCCGACCCTCGAGCCTTGTTCTGCCCTGCCCAGCTGAGGAGGGGGAGAGAGACACCGGCTTCGGTGGGCACCCGGCATCCAGCCAGGCTGAGCCACGACATCATCACACGGCGCTTCCAACAGCACGCTGACTGCGCAAGACGTTTTCAGGAGGAATAAACAAACAAACAATCTGCTCTGCCCACCGAGCATTCCAGTTACTTGTCAGCTAACCACTGGTCTGAACTGGGTACGCGAGCATCAGGTCCCAGCCAGTCCCAGGCAGGCAATGCTCCTGGCTCCAGGGAGCACCCCCCACCCCATGGGGTCACCCGGCTCTGCTGGGCTCTTCCAACCCCGGCTCCTGCGGCAGCTCTCCCTGCCTACCACCACCATCAATCCAGGTCACGCAAGGAACCGACTGGGAATCCAAATTTTCTCCCCCTCAGCCAGGCCACTGTCTGGCACACTGACAATGAGATGCGAACCCAGCACCCCAAAGAACCACAGAATCCCAGCACGGCAGGGGTTGGCAGGGACCTCTGTGGGTCACCCAGCCCAACCCCCTGCCCAAGCAGGGTCACCCAGAGCAGGCTGCACAGCACCGTGTCCAGGCGGGGCTGGAATATCTCCAGAGAAGGAGACTCCACAGCCTCCTTGGGCAGCCTGGGCCAGGGCTCCGTCACCCTCAGAGGGAAGAAGTTCTTCCTCATGTTCAGCTGGAGCTTCCTCTGCTTCAGTTTGTGCCCATTGCCCCTTGTCCTGTCGCTGGGCACCACTGAAAAGAGTCTGGCCCCGTCCTCCTGACACCCACCCTGCAGATATTTAGAGGCATTTCTAAGGTCCCCTCGCAGCCTTCTCTTCTCCAGGCTGAACAAGCCCAGCTCCCTCAGCCTCTCCTCATAGGAGACATGCTCCAGTACCCTCATCATCCTTGTAGCCCTCCACTGGACTCTCTCCAGTAGCTCCTCATCTTTCTTGAACTGGGGAGCCCAGAACTGGACACAGTACTCCAGATGGGGCCTCACCAGGGCAGAGCAGAGGGGAAGGAGAACCTCCCTTGACCTGCTGGCCACACTCCTCTTGATGCACCCCAGGATCCCACTGCCCTTCTTGGCAACCAGAACTTACCACAGTCGTTTGCTAAAGAGATTCTGTTCATATGTCTCACAAGAGTCCTTATGGATTATTATACTGTATTGGGTTAAAAAAAAAAATCCATTAGCTCTGATCCAGTATCCCTCAGAAACAGAATAAACCATCCCAAACACCCCAACAGCTTTCTTCCGACAACTGTCAAACTGAATCAACTTCTTTTTCCCCTAATCAATTTTTCAGTACTTGAAGCTCGGTATTTCTGGGAAGTCCTGCAGAGCCACTGAGCTGCTAAGCCTTTACGTAGCAGCACTAGAAGGAAGAATACGAGCAGGTGCCCAGTCCAGATGGAGATCCACAGCTGGCAGGCGCTCTCAAGCAGCGGCCGAGGGGATGGCCAAGTCAATGAGGAGCGGTATCGATCACCACACAAGCAGCAAACCTGGAGCCCCTACCCCGCGTGCTGTGGCAACACCGGATTCAACAGGAGCAGCTATAAATAGCAAGCAGCCTCCCACACCTTCGTCACCGCAGCAACGACTTCTCAGCGGGAAGGCAACAACAACCGATGCGACGGAGAGATGGAAGCTAAGCTGAAGCTCTCCAAAACAGGCAGAACAGGGCCTGAGCCAGCTTCCAGCCCTTCAGGTCAGCAGCCGCAGGAGCCCTTCGCTCCCGGGTGACACTAGGCTGCCTGGCATAAGGGGACAAATCTGGATTTCAGAGGCGAGGGGAAGATGCAGTACCGCTTTAGGTTATCGGTTCCTGGGTAGAATATGTGCTTTGCTTTCCCAGCAAAACCAAAAAACATCAAAAATTCTCCCTCGAATCCCCAGATTTTTTCAACGTGTATTTTTATTATTATGCGTACAAATATCTGAAGGGTGGGTGTCAGGAGGATGGGGCCAAGCTCTTTTCAGTGGTGCCCAGCGACAGGACAAGGGGCAATGGGCACAAACTGAGGCACAGGAAGTTCCAGCTGAACCCGAGGAAGAACTTCTTCCCTCTGAGGGTGACGGAGCCCTGGCCCAGGCTGCCCAGGGAGGCTGTGGAGTCTCCTTCTCTGGAGATATTCCAGCCCCGCCTGGACAAGGTCCTGTGCAGCCTGCTGTAGGTGACCCTGCTTCGGCACGGGGGTTGGACTAGATGACCCACAGAGGTCCCTGCCAACCCCTACTATTCTGTGATTCTGTAATTACTCCAGGTCTGTATTGTCCCTTTTAGAACAGCACCAAGTAAAAAAGCCAAATATTCCTCTACAGTCCAAAGCAGACTTTCAAAAAGTTATTCTGCTCTTTCATCAGGAACCTGTTTAGCTTGGAAAACTGTACAACAAAACTGCCTTTCTCATCTCCTCCTAGCAAAAACTCAAGAGAAACGTATTTCAGGAATGATTTAACAGAAATCTGTTCCAGTCGTGAAATTATGTTTGGAGAACTCGGCGCATTGATGAAAAGCACCTATTGCTAAAAAGCTACAGAAAGGATCAAGAAGAGTTTTCCACACAATACTGAACATGACAGATTTCAGCCACGGGGCCAGGATGCCCATTTCTCTCCTAGACAATACCACCTCCACGTTTCCAGGTGACACTAATTATGAAACAGGTTGACTGAGCTTAATTCAAGCTATAAAAAAAAAAACTATCAGCACAGACTGCTCAGACCCTACATATGCAGCATACAAGATGCTGCACCGAGAGAGATTACTATTTACCCAGCAGCAAGAGATCCATGGCACAGGCACTGCTTAACTGAAAAAAGGTTTCTCAAACAACTTTCCAGGGTCCTTATCTCTGGACATCAAAATGGTCTGCTAAGACCGTTTTCTCTCCCCTTCTTTTCATCTTCATTGCAATAGTTACATTATATTCACACACAAAAGTATCAGAAGTGCTGTAACACCCAGTGCATGTTTTTAGCTAGAATTTTCAACAAAAAAATCCTGACCACAACAGCACGATCAGTGTCAACACTCAGGTACCTGTCCTATGGGAGAACTCCTAGCAGATCATGGTTAAACAGAGATTTAGCTAGCCATCAGGCATCAGTGAAGCCCATCGCAGAGCCCTAATTGTCTACTTCAGGGTATTTCAGTACTTAAAAACCTCCAAAGCCTCCTAGCAACAAACCAACATTAGGTAAATTCCTTTAAGGACTGCAAGCTAGCTAGAAAAAGCCCTAACAGTCCAATTTTCATGTTCTGAAAACCTAGAGTTTGGGTCTCTAACTCACATTCCAGATGTGGTTTGGCAGATTTCCGAGTGGCTGACACCTCTAAATGCTCAGCTGCTTGGTTTCAAAACTTGGGACATGCTTAGATGATGTACCAAGCGAGGGATTTTGCTGTTCTCTGTAAAGCACTATGCTCCCTGAAAGCCTAAAAAGGAACAGATTTCTCAAGTCAGACTTTTAATACCTCATCTACGTAACACATAGAAAGTATGTCTAGCAGAACTTCTGTTCTACAGCAAGATACTGGCTCACTGACCATTGCATGCAAGGAAACGCTCGAAGCCGTTCCAGAGCACTCACTCGTCAAGGGAGCTCAGCTCTGCACCAGCACGGCACAGTCCCACCAAAGGCCATGAAGCTTTGCAAGCATCGGGTAGGAGGATGAACCGCAGACTGGAGAAGGCACAGGACAGAACACGTTCCCTGATCTACCGCTGCCTTCTGCTCTCTCGGACAAGCTGCTGCGGTTTGCTACAGCCCACTTCATCATCGTAATCAAAACTCGCAGCGGCTGACTGAGGCTCACGGGAGTCATTAGGAACACTCTGAGATTCTCCAAAGAACATTTTTTATGAAATATTTTCACTTACTGGCAATCTAGCAGGCTACTCTGCCCGCTGGAACACTCTTCTGTAGGACTTCATTGCCTTGGGGTAGTGAGGAATCCCAGGATCCCTACAGGAACCATCCCACACTTCAAAGGGAAAACGCTATTCATGTTTACGCACAGGAATTGGACTTATTCTGCTAGTTCTGAGACTCAGAGCAGTCCAAGGCTAAAATGTACTTCTGCTAATCAATACCGTAATGTGTAGTTTTTAACGACTGCATTCACCAGTCCATTTGTTTGGCCCTTCCCCTCTCGATTGATTCAGGATTCATGGAACACCATGGCCTGCCTTACTGGCGAGAACTCTTACTTCAGTCTCTTTTATTGCAGTAGCTGGCAAAGGTACAAATGAGTAAGATATTTTGGATTCATTCATTACCTTAATTTTTACTGTTCCAACTAACTAAGCCTTATTTTGAAAGTCCTTCCTAAAATACCTTGGGAAGACTGGTGTTCCAATAATTCTTTCACAATTTGTCTAACAATAACTTGAATTTCCATTAAATTACTTTTCATATTCTTGACTCTGCCAATCTGTGAATCTGAACTGCAATTATGTCAAAGACCATTTCACTCAGCGCTCTCAACTTCTACCAAACACTTTCATAGGGATTTTTGGTGTCACTGCTCAATTTACTTTTCAAAAACTCTTCAGTCAGACTATTATTGAAGCATCAAACTCACACAGCAGATTAAATGCTACGTACACAGTACTAACAGTTTGATGCTGACATCAAAACATTTGCGACATCTAAAACGTTTGCTGAGTTTGAGACATTTCGTAGATACTTGCTAAATTACTACAGAGATCCTGTTCTTGCTCAGTAATGGAACGTGCATGCGTTCATTTAATATCCCTCCTAAGTGTGGTGGGGGTTTTGTTTGACTTCTTTTTAATTTGACACATCTTCATTCATCACAATTGAAACAAGAGCAAATAATTGATTCGAGGAAGTTCAACTACAAATACCTCAAACCGTTGGTGTTCAGGTAGGTAAACAAGTGAGACTACAGGAACAAGACTTTCCAAAAAAAGCCAGAAATCCCAAGTTCTCACACGTCTGTGCTACGTTTACATTGTCAGACCTCAGACATCATCTACCAAATCCTAAAGGATAATTCTGTGGAATTATATTTAGTGTTTATCATCGGTGTGCTATTAAGCATCTAACTTTTACCCTCTGAATTTCATATTAACATTTATATTAATTACACAAATTGTTACTAATTATACAAATTATTATATAAACTATATAATATCGGTTACTACTATAGTATAAATTAGTTCCAATTACATAAAGTAGTATTTATCTCCATATGTCACTGACATCAGGTTGCTTCCCCCAGACGGATGAATCAGGAAGCAGTTGTTGCAGACTTGCTATTTCAATTTTACCAGTGGTTAAATTAAGTCTCACGAGCTAGCGATCATGGTTAAAACACAGACCTGGTTTTCCTCCTACCTCTGACAGTTTTTATATGCTCTTTAATAGTCCCATTAACAGCTCTACACTTGAGTTCGCTTCCTCCTCCCCTTCCTCCAAGGCTGCTGCTGTTTTATCGCTGAAGACTGACGAACCAGACTCTCATTAACTGACTACCTACAGACGTGAGGAACCCGCACCATCAGAAGCCACGCTCCACAGAAGAGTACTCTGGGAACCTTTGCCAGCAGCTCAGCAGACACTTCAACAATACGAAACGCAAGCTTATCCAGACTAAGCTGGCAAGTCTTCAATTATACATGCTCCGCTCAGTATGTAACATCCACCCTCCTCCTGAAGACAGAGCAGCTCCAGACGTGGTGCTGAACCTGGAAGCGTCTGCAGTTATTCTGTTCCAACTGACTGATGAACCATGCAGACACCTCCAATGAGAAGTCCCTTAGTTTAGCAAGAGAGAGGTAGGTTAAGAACCAGGAACATCCTCTCGGTTGAGAATCCAAAGGTTGAAGATGTGTGTAGGATCTTCTAGGATCCAGATACACTGCAGAACTTGTTTACTCTTCCCTAGCCTTATACTTTCCAGCTGGCTAACTGAACTTACAAGAAATTTGTTCACTTGAGGCCAAGCTTGCAGATATTGCGTTCTCTATGGCAACTGGAGCTTTTCTTGTCTCCTCAGATGCCACCCGTGTTCTGCCACAGGACTGAATGAGTTTGAATACCTGTTTCTTTTTAAGCAGGCTTGTTAAAACTAGTGTAAAGTAGGACTATGACCATAGAAATCTTAGCAGGACATATGGCTTTATGGTTCTTCATGAAGATTACTTGTTGCATTTGCTTTGCCTAACATGAAATGTGTATTGGTACAATAAGGGTAACTTGAGACTAAATGTACCAGCACAACTGATCAAGACGTTGTCTTAAGAACTTGTCATGTAATACCGAACCCTCGGTGTTGCGCCTTCAAATAAATTTAAATCAGTTCACGTAAATTAAAAAAAAAAAAAAAAAAACAAAAACAACAACTGGAGAGAGTCCAGCGGAGGGCTATGAGGATGATGAGGGGACTGGAGCATCTCTGCTACAAGGAAAGGCTGAGGGAGCTGGGCTTGTTCAGCCTGGAGAAGAGAAGGCTGAGAGGGGACCTTAGAAATGCCTCTAAATATCTGCAGGGTGGGGGTCAGGAGGATGGGGCCAGACTCTTTCCAGTGGTGCCCAGCGACAGGGCAAGGGGCAACGGGCACAAACTGAAGCAGAGGAAGCTCCAGCTGAACATGAGCAAGAACTTCTTCCCTCTGAGGGTGACGGAGCCCTGGCCCAGGCTGCCCAGGGAGGCTGTGGAGTCTCCTTCTCTGGAGATATTCCAGCCCCGCCTGGACGCGGTGCTGTGCAGCCTGCTGTGGGTGACCCTGCTTGGGCAGGGGGTTGGGCTGGGTGACCCACAGAGGCCCCTGCCAACCCCGACCATTCTGTGATTCTGTAATTGCTCTGTATCTTAAACAAAGGTGTAATTGAACAAACCATTTCAAAGACACCAAGTTCTCCTTGTAACTTCTATACAACAATGCGTACATTGAGAAGTTCAAACAACAGGCCAGGAGCTAACAGCTAGTTCAATATTAACGATGAATTGATGTCATCTTCCTTCTCACATGACTGTCACTGTGTTTCAGTTACCAACGTCACTTCTGTTGACACGTTTCTTAAAGATGGACAAGGTCAGCTAAAGGGTTAGGAAAAGAGAGTCAGTGGGTAAGTGGGATGAGAATAACTGTAAGAGAGTAAATTTTCCGTACAAAACCAACTGCTCTGACACTGACAAGCTAAGAACATGGCTGTTTGGAAAATAAAGCTTGAAAGAGTGAACATTGTCTGCTGCTCTTCAGCAAAAGACTAGAACATAAAACAGCTTCATCAGACAACCAACTTCTTAAGAGCTTTAAAAAGATGGGTTTTTAAATTAAGTTCTAAAAAGAAGGTGAACTTTTGAAAGTCAAAGGAGAAAACCTGTCTCTTTTTAAATAGTCAACACACTCAAGCTTTGAACGCTTATAGGAGGAAGACCAAAAAACATAGCAAGTTGATCGGCATCCTCCAAAGGGAGACACAGCACGAAGTGGTCCGTATAAATCTTCTCAATGGAAGGTTTAAAAGCTACACATGCACAAATGCTGTACATTCAGTTTTACAACTGCTTGTATTTTACTCAGGATGAATAATCCATCTCTCCACATGCTATACAGACATCTGCCCGCGTGCAAACACCTGCAGCACTTCACCAGTTGCTACCAGGTCAACACCCTCTTTAAAAGAACGGGAAGAACGCTGTAAATCTGCTCACATTAACATCAATGCATGAAATGTATTACACTTTTTAAAAACAGATACAGTGAATGTCAACCACCAAGTGGGGCTGAAAAATTCAAGTTTCCCTTAAACTTGCCTTGGTTTAAGTCATGAATCTTTCCAACTTCAGACAGGTAGAAAGTGTAACAGGAACCACTTCTGTCTGCAATGTGTCTCAAGTAGGAAAATTAAAACTTCAAGGAAGCAGAGACCAATGCACAAGGGAGACAGAAATACAAGTCCTCAGAAAAACCAACCAGAAAAACACCATGACTACAACAGAAGGTTTTATTGGATTAAATTCAGTGTGAAAATAAGATTGCTGGCTTAACGTATCTATCCATTTCTGTTGAGACAGAAGACAATTCCTCTTCCATTCCCATCACTTCTGACAGCACAGAGGAGAGATTCAATTCACTCGGTGCTGACAACCAGGCTTGGTGCTAAAGATGAGACATGCGAGTACGTGAAGTGCTTTCAGCTTAAACTCTGGTGGTACCACACACAGTACTTCTGGCAAATGCTTAAACAAGTCCTGCAGTAACAATCCTTAAAAACTGGGTTTTTTTATTATTAGAATTTTTGCTTGCCCATAGATATAAAAAGTCAGAAACAAGCATCCATCCTTCAAATACATAACTGGAAGAGCAACTCAAGTTTGCAGTGACTTAGAATCATAGAATCATAGCATGGTTTGGGTTGGAAAGGACCTTTGAAGATCACCTAGTTCAAGCCCCACTTACAGCAACTATTTCTTCCAGCAGACATTGGGGTGTTTTAATAGCACTTGTCTCAAGTTACTAGCTACTCCAAGCCCCATTAACTGAAAATATATGTTTAGGAGTAGTTCCTTCTTCGTTATGGTATCCTGGTTTGCTCACTGCTAGCAGCTGTAAAAGGATCTGCTCCAGAGTAATCAAGTTCTCAACCAGCACAGAAAGAACAAGGACTTTCCAACCCACTAACGGTAGCATTTGTTTTATTTCTAAATGTGCAGCCAACACATACTGGCTGAGAAGGACAGTGGCTGAACCATTACCAACCGCATTTCTACAGATTTCTATAAATTACATATCGATAGGAATATCCAGTTTAATTCTGCCCATAACATTAACCACACTTCCTACAAATACCAAAAGTGCTTCACAGGCCCTTGAACACCTCTGCTGTGCGCCATGTCGCTAGAAGCAATCTGAGACAGCGATCCCACTTCTACTCAGAGCAGGAAGACTCAGTCCTCCCAGCCAGCAAAGCAGCAATATTCACACTACAGGTGCACATTTGTATTTTTGATAGCACAGATAACTCCATTTGTTTCTCTAGTTTATTTCTCTTTAGTTTTTGTAAGCAAAAGCCAGAACTCGAGAGTGTAAATTGCTAGTTAATCAGACTCACAGATTACAGTATAACCTAATAAGAAACTGTGAACACCATCTGGATAAGAAAAAGTGACTATCTCCGCAAACTACTTCCACGCCGTTACCACTCTTCTGGCAAAACCACAAAACTTAAACACAAAAACAGTGCTTAAAAATTACTGAAGTTTGTTTTTTCCACAGATCAACATCAACAGGAGAAGTACTGCTGAAATGTCGTCTCAGGATCGAGAAAAGCCACGTTAGCCTTGCTTTTTCACTTTGGAATACAAGGAAAAAGAGTCAACAAGCTGATTTTGAGAGAGTTAACAGCCCTTCTCCCTACACATCAGTGAGATCAGACCTGGAGCTGCCTGCTCGGCTCCAGGAGCCACTGAACTTCACCTCCTCAACGGCAGAGATCACTAACGACCAGTTACACCAAAGGCCTTCTTACAAACGCTCGCGTGTCGTAGGAGGATTGCAGAAAAAAGACGAATTCAAGCTATTCGTATTCATCCAAATGATGAAATATTAGGACATAATTGTCTCTCAAACACAACCTTCGAAGTCTGGGGAAAAAGCATTTCGAAGCAGAAGACTTTCTTGCAGTATTTCATTTTAATATAATCATATTTAAAACCTCCTTTGCTGTGTGTTGTGCTGCAATACAGCTGCAGATTCACAGAATCCCAGCATGGTGGGGGTTGGCAGGGACCTCTGTGGGTCACCCAGCCCAACCCCCTGCCCAAGCAGGGTCACCCACAGCAGGCTGCACAGCACCGCGTCCAGGCGGGGCTGGAATATCTCCAGAGAAGGAGACTCCACAGCCTCCCTGGGCAGCCTGGGCCAGGGCTCCGTCACCCTCAGAGGGAAGAAGTTCTTCCTCGGGTTCAGCTGGAGCTTCCTCTGCTTCAGTTTGTGCCCGTTGCCCCTTGTCCTGTCGCTGGGCACCACTGGAAAGAGTCTGGCCCCGTCCTCCTGACCCCCACCCTGCAGATATTTAGAGGCATTTATAAGGTCCCCTCTCAGCCTTCTCTTCTCCAGGCTGAACAAGCCCAGCTCCCTCAGCCTTTCCCCACAGGAGAGATGTTCCAGTCCCCTCCTCATCCTCATAGCCCTCCTCAAAGCGTACAGCAGCATTGCGCTCTGTCGTTTAGCCAGTTCTGTGCAAGGCTCCAGAGCAGGCAGCACAGATTAATTTTCATACGCCCTCCCTTCGGAATACATGAATCACTAGAGGAAAAAGCGTTTTTGCTTTTGATGGCTTGCAAGCTATTTTTAGAGGTTTGAAGTTAATCCAGCTCTGAGCTGCTCTAGCAGCGATACATCCTCTCGGCGCAGGCATTCTGGCTGGTCTGCTGTAGTGAAAATTCTATCTGGGCGTTAAGAAAATCAGACTAACCTCTATTAACAAGCGAGACTGCTTAATTGCTCCTGTTCCTTCCCAGGTATTGCCGTGGGCAGGTGCCTGCTCACCGGGAGGATACTGCTCTCCCCGGGGAAGAGTTTTCAGTCCAAGGTGAACATTTTATGTATTACAAACCTTGCAATTTTTCCCACCTAATTTCCACTCTCAGTAACGAGCACTGTGAGAGCCGCGTACCCTTCAGTTTGACATCGCCATTTACGTACCAACCAAAACCATCTGGGCAAGGGTGTAAGGGGTGAGCTAGAGGCACCAAGACAGCGCATGCTGCAAAAGATACAGGCAAGCCTTTCAAAAAAAAAAAAAAAAGAAAAAACTAAAGAATATGGTGAAAGGAATGGATTGTTTCACACCTCATCCACAGAGAATTTGTGAAACAACCTGGCATGGCAGCGAGCTGGCACCAGCAGGCAAGTGGCAGCTCCTCACAGCAGGGATGGAGCAAGTTCAGTGTTCCCCTGGGCTTCAGGAGAAGGAAGATCCAAAGTACACGCTTCAACAGATAGCTTCAAGCACCCCATGAAAAGGGAGGATTTTTAGAATTGGATTTTTAAATAAAGGACTATTCCAAGTCAGCTAGTTCACTAGCATATTATGGTCTGTTCACCCCATGAGCGCAAGAGGAAAGGCATGAGGGAGAGGGAAGGTGAACCCTGAGTAAACGTCTAAACTTAAGTTAAAACAGGATGCTAACATGCTCTGTTTTTGTGCCAAACAAGTATACCCACATGATTTTCCACAAGTTTCATAACCACAGCCCTGCATGCATTTCACCTCCTGCTTCAGAAGCAAGAAGAGAGCTCTTGGAAGTGCTGCTGAAGGAGAACGGACCTAACTCTGCACATCATTCTGGACCCGTATGTCATCATTAGATACAGTCGTCCTTACCCACCAAGGACACCAAAACTGAAATCTCGGGCACACAAAACTCCTCCTTGAGCAGAGCCCTTACTCGTAAATCAGTCTAATAATAATAATAATAAATATATTTATTATAAATAAATCAGACAGTCCAAACCGACACGGAGCTGTCGTTCTGGATCTATATGCCGACGCGGCAGCGACGCTGCCCGCCTCTCCCCAGAGCTCAGCTGGAAGCATCGCCTGGATGAAGGACACGCGGGGACTGTCCCAAACAGCTCCTACTCTTGAAAGCACTGCGCAGGCGCTGAACCCGTTTTGCAGACTGGGGTCTCCTCAGCCCCCCCAGCACCAAACGGGGGAGAGGGGGGACACCCGCTTTTATTGCTAACTAAATAAAACACATCGTTTCACCCAAAGCCCACGGGTTGATTTGTGTAGGTACGCTCACTCCTCTTGGACAGGTTCTGGAGTTTCTCAGTGTTCAGTTAACAGAGAGAACGTCACTGGAGGCCAGAGCCAGGGCAGGACACCAGCACGGCGACGGGCTCGTGACCCCCCCGTGCTCGCCCAGGAGAGCCATGGCTCGTGACCCCCCCGTGCTCGCCCAGGGGAGCCGCACCGCAGCGATGCCGCTGCCGTCCCACGCCCTGCGCCCAGCCCACGCAACGGACGGGTCGCAAACCAGCTGAACCCAGGCACAGAATTTACTTGAGAAGAATCAAACCGAGCCACGGCACCAGCGGCTTTTAGAAATTAACCCTGAACCCTCAGCTTGGGTTGCCCCCCGAATTGCTTTTTCCACGCCTCCTGCCACGCAGAGATGGATTCACGCACACTGGAACACGGACGAGCCGAGGGGCATCTCCCACAGGCTAAGGCAGAAAAGAAATTGCTGTAAGATGGCTCTGCCTTTCACCAAAGTCTTCGGAAAGCACTCTGTTCCTATGGTGATGGGGTCCTACCTAGGCGAGGCAAACCACTGCCGAAGAGAACAACGCGCAGGATCAGGACTGAAAGGGGTATAAAGACATTCGGGACCCAGAGCTTTTCCAGTTGTTCACATACGACGCCTCAGTGAGGACATTTTTTCGTACTATGAAGGGCTAAAGGAGCTGCAGCACCTACTGCTATTTCAAGTGCCATTCTGTCTCCACTAGCCATTTCAACTATACCTGTATTAGTATCATGGCATTACATTAAGGAAATTGAAACTCTTCCAAATGCACCCAATTTTAAGTTTAAAAAATCAAATCCTAGTTTATACAGTAAGTTACGCTACAATTACCCAAGGAATATAGAAAAATAAAAGTAATTTAAAGCACAAAAATCATTTCTTCTTCCCTCCCCCACATCAGCTGAAAAATCCACATTGTGAAGTTAATTTGGCTTGGTTTAACCAGAAGCTTGCATCTGTCAGAAATGCTGGTATTTACCATGAAACAGTCGGATAATCCATGTAAGGGGAGAGCACTGCCAATTTGCTATTAACAAGGATGGCTTACAAATAAAACCAATTTATGTACGGGTTTAAGGATTAAATAGAACTTCACATTCAGGCTGTTCTGGGTGATGGGGGTTTTTTGGTTTAGTAACCGAGGCGGGGGGGGGAAACCAAACTCGAAGGTAGCAGAGAACTGGAACCTCGCAGCACTCCAGAGGCAAGGCCAAGGACCCCACAGCGCTGCCAGGGTCCCAGGGCCACCTTTCACCTCACCTTTAACTCAGGAGGCTCCTCCGAACACTGCCTGGACTTTGGACAGGTTAAACGCATCCAACGCCGTCGTCTTCACGAGGACGACTGCTAAGCTGACACAGCTCACCTGCAAGCTTCGAAATGAGCACCGGGTTCGGCGCAGGAAAGCAACTGCTTCTGAAAGTCTGCCAGCATTGCTTTTCCTTTTCTCCCCATTCAGCTTCTCTATTCTCCCACAGAAACAAAACGAAAAGCCACCCCTTCAGCCCTTGGAAACGGCGAGCCAACGCGGCATCCCGCAGCTCGGGTACCGGCAGGGCTCCCAGCCGCCCCGCGCTGCCGAGCCCCCGGTAGCGCCCATCCGTCACCGACCCAAGCACGCAGGGAGAGCGGTACCGGCTCCAGCCCCTCGCCGCACACGCGGGAGCGGACAGACACGGGCGAAGCGACGGGAAGCCTTCGGACACGGAGCCTGACGGTGAACAAACGAGAGCAGTCACGCCTAATTCAGACCTACCTCTGACAAAGTAAGATGTACATACGTACACACACACACGTATACTTCAAACTGTAAGCACAATATTAATGCCCGAAGCATCGCGTTCAGTTCGCTATTAACAACAACCACATCAACTGAAATTGCCCTGGTTTTGCTTGAATCAAAGTTACACCGATTTAATTATTCTCCCCTGATGAGAAGCATTTACTCAGAGCTTTGCACAAGTTTAAATAAGATAATTTTGAATAACTTGACACTCGGTGCCCCGAGTCTTCCCGGTAAGCTAAATGGAGAACACTAGAAGTGGGTCACAGCGGTGACATAACAGCAGCAGCTCATCGCTACACTGCGTCTGGAGTGCTGAGAAACACTCCTCGATGTAACCTGGATAACGCTCGCTTTAAACTGCCTGGAGATCCGTCAACACCGGGGCACTCCAGGCCTGCTCCAAAGCCCACCGAGCTGTAACCTGTGCTTTCTATCCGGGGGAAGGGGTGTTGAGGAAAGAGACTGGAGGAAAAGAGGCTACAAACTAAACCTTGGCATCGGTGAAGTACAGCAGTTGACTATTTAACAAAATTCTCTCTCAGCAAATAAAACTGAAAATTCAATGCTGTCACATTAAGGACCTATTTATATTTCAGTTGTAAATGCTGCTGTTACTTGTGCTGCCGGTAAAGATTTACTGATTTTTAAAAATTGTGCTAACCACCAGGCTCCTGCAGAACATATCTATTGTGCCTAAATTGAAAAAGCACTGTCTGCTCAAGCCTGAAGTTTGCAGTGAGGAAACCAGTTGCTTCTCCACAGATTGATTATACCGAGCCCCCTTCCTCACACTCCTGCCCTGAAAGTGTCAGGTTTTTGGCAAAGACTTCAGCAAAATATTCTCCTTTGCAAATACAAATATGGGCCAGTCTATCACTTCTGGCACTTCACTGCAAGCCAAACACTTTTCCTAGATAGCATTAAAAGTTCGTACGTGTCATGGCAAAATATATCAAAAAGACAGCTTAAAAATATCATCACCTCTATAAATAAATGCTGGAACTCCAAAACATGACTGTAGCAGGTGGGAGTTCAAATACTCAATATGGTGAGATTTGATAAAGATTACCCCCCCTACGTAAGAGCACTTCTTGACCCTCTTACACCACCCTCAGCCTCAGTCCCTAACGGGCACTCTGGAAGGTGACCGAATTCCCCAGCTTCATATATGACTCTAGTGCAGATGGGTTTGGGTTTTTGGTTTTTTTTTTTTCTCCTTTTCTTTAAATCAATGGCATACTAAAATGACAAGTATGGCTATAAAAGAAAAAAAGATCCATGAGAGCTTTTACTGAATGCTCCCCCCGCAATTACTTTAAAGCCCTTCAGCCAGCTGCCAGCTTCTCCCCCTGACAGCTGGCTTTGGCTGCCCTCCTGGCCACGGGCTGGCTCCTCTCCACCGCCGCCAAGCTGCAGCCAGAGGCTGGAAAGAGACTCCTCTGAAGTCTTTAGTTTATAGCCTCTTTTCCACCAGTCTCTTTCCTCAACACCCCTTCCCCCAGATACAAAGCACAGAAGTACATCTGAAGCTCTTCACAATTCCTTGATTTCCAATCAATTGCACCCCTTCCCCTGGATACAAAGCACAAAGTACATCTGAAGCTCTTCACAATTGCTTGATTTCTTCCCTCTTCAGCCCTAGAGCACACGCTTTTGGGTGGCACCAGCACGCTTCATGTCTGGGGAGTGCTCTACATGGGCAGGAAAACAACGGTGCTGAGGAGTCTTCATACAGACCTTCAGACACACAGATGAACAGTGCCAGTACCAGCATTTCTTGGTTATCTGCCCAGAACACCCATCCTAACTCTGCAAAACCCTTAAGTGCATTGCTACCTGTAGTCCCAGTGACTTCGTTAACTGCTTGTGTGCTTGAAGTTACCCTATTTTTGAAGGGTTAGCAAAGGTTAGTCCTGCTTGATGTCCAGTTGCCTCAACTGAATTTGTAAGAGAAACTGGAGACTAAGACTCCAACTGTTACAGTAACTGCACAGCAGCATTTCTTCCTAACAGAATCACAGAATGGTCGGGGCTGGCAGGGACCTCTCTGGGTCACCCAGCCCAACCCCCTGCCCAAGCAGGGTCACCCACAGCAGGCTGCACAGCACCGCGGCCAGGCGGGGCTGGAATATCTCCAGAGAAGGAGACTCCACAGCCTCCCTGGGCAGCCTGGGCCAGGGCTCCGTCACCCTCAGAGGGAAGAAGTTCTTCCTCCTGTTCAGCTGGAGCTTCCTCTGCTTCAGTTTGTGCCCATTGCCCCTTGTCCTGTCGCTGGGCTCCACTGGAAAGAGTCTGGCCCCGTCCTCCTGACACCCACCCTGCAGATATTTAGAGGCATTTCTAAGGTCCCCTCTCAGCCTTCTCTTCTCCAGGCTGAACAAGCCCAGCTCCCTCACCCTCTCCTCGTAGGAGAGATGCTCCAGTCCCCTCCTCATCCTCGTAGCCCTCCGCTGGACTCTCTCCAGTAGCTCCTCATCTCTCGAACTGGGGTGCCCAGAACTGGACACAGCACTGCAGATGGGGCCTCACCAGGGCAGAGCAGAGGGGGAGGAGAACCTCCCTCGACCTGCTGGCCACACTCCTCTTGATGCACCCCAGGATCCCATTGGCCTTCTTGGCAACCAGGGCACACTGCTGGCTCATGGTCAACTTGTCATCCCCCAGCACACTCAGGTCCCTCTCTGCAGAGCTGCTCTCCAGCAGGGCCGCCCCAAGCCTGTAACAACTCGCACTTGAACTTACAGCCTGTAATTCGTAAGACTCAGCTCTTTTAAGGCCAAAAGCAGTTTCACTCCCAGTTCTAAAACAAATACAGAAGAGCTGTAAGGTCACCCCCACCTTTTAAGCATCTTACTCCACGTGATACCATCTCCAGTAGAATAGAACAGCCCCCAGTTATCCATTTTGGTGTGCATGAAATGATTCAAACACCATCCCAATTTCAAAGACAACGTGAGTTCCTAAATACATTTCATACGCCAGTGTTAACACTGGATCACTCTTAAACATCTATTGTGAGATTTTAGCACAGCTACTTGTACTTCCACGGCAAAGATAAATGCCTGCTGTGTTATTAACAAGCAGCTCTCCAGTTCCCCCATCTGCAGTTCTTGCCGTAAGCGACAAAAACCGTAAATCACGACACCACCCCTAAAAATCCCCTCCAAGCAAAAATACCCATTGCTGGTTTGTATTAAGAGCACATTACTGCTGAGCTCCAAGACGTCCTTCCCATGCTTTGGAGCCCTCAAATAATTACGCTGCTAACATTCAGCCTGTTGATCTACCCAGAAAATCTAACTAAGGCACTGCCCTACAGGAGGCACTACCTACCTCGAACGTCAGTTACAAGTCTAATCAGACCCTTTGCAATGGGGTGATGGTTAGAAGCTTGGCAGGACTTGAAGGCATTCAGTATTCTTAAAGCTGAGATCTGTTACCGTTCTGCGTTGTGCAAGCTAGACCCCGGTTAAGCTGATTTACCAAGACAGGTTCCACTGCACGGCCCCGAAACGCACGATCTGGAAGCGGGCAGCTTAGCTATAAACAGGCACACAAAAGTATGAGTTCATCATCTACTGGAACACAAAGGAAACGACAAAAGAATCATTAGTTCAATATCAAAACTATATTTCAAGTGTACAAGTAACAAACTGTGATCTTTTCCACATAAAACATCTATACCCGTATAAGCTACTACGTTTATTCTACAATTACTGATAGAGGTGTTACAGATGTACCATTTTGATTAGTAATTGTGTAAGTCCGACAAAATTATGCTAACACATGCATCAAAACGACTGCAGAATATCAGACCAAGGCACCCATATAATGGGTAATTAAACAGATGAGTAATAACACCAGCGAGGTCACTACAGCTATTCCACTACATCCAATTCCTACACAGTGACACCTACCACACCTGGGTTTCATAATATATCATATATATGGTACATCTTCTAATATATATAATACATATATAATATACATGGTACACCTTCAAGAGCACAACCAAGCCTGACAGAATGCATCAATGTGTGATAATCTCAAAAAGATGAAGGAAAAAATTCTACGAAGGATGCGTTAGTCACCTTTTAAGACCAAGTCATCAGCTCACATTCAATATTGCCAGAAATTAAAAATCGGACCAAAACGCCCTCACTATGTAGTTTCACAACCAGATGTTATTTGCCCTGGTGCCTGTATTAGAGTAACTGAGGGTCTACAAAACAAGCCCAAAATTTCAACAGCAAGGTGATTACTTCGTAACAGCTAGAAACAACAGTACCTGCTTGCATGCCCTAAGCCTTTGAGTGAAGGCATATCAAAGACGACAAAAGTGGAAGAACCTTGGTTAACTACTGACTTCTCAAGCCATCAGTTGGCTGAAGACAGAGCTGCCCAACATCTTTACAGCTTCATCCCTTGTTATACCAAAAGCATTTAGACAGGTAGCTTCTTTCATTTGCTCTTCGTGCAAACTGAAACCCAACGTGAGAGGGCTCCATCCTAGGAGTGGTAACGGGCAGGAAGACGGAACTCGCACTTGCGCTGTCTGCTGAGGCAAAGAAGTTTACAGTTCATGCTTGCCAGCTTGTCACCATTAATAAACATTTAATTCTTCTACATGTGTGCATGCATACACAATTTCCTTTTCACCCCAAATCATACCTGGCCACGTTCTGTTCACTGATTGCAATCAGCAGAGGTAACAAACGAGCAGAGAGTTTAGCGACAGGTCAATTTGAAGGGTTGGGAAAAGGATTACGCCCTAGAGAAGAAAAATTGCGATAAACGTGACCAAACCCACCAGGCAAAGTGCTTGGGAGGCAGACACTTCCACGTGACCTATCCTCAGAAAACAAACTCGAGGCTCTAGAAGTTGTAAAGTGTGGATTAATGGACCAGAAAACTGCCCTAGTACTCACACGAGTTGTTCTAAACTATGTTTGGTTTGCCAGCCCTCATATGAGCAGGAAGAAAAAAAACAGGGGAAAAAAAAAAATATACCTAAGGATTTCGAAAAGCTTAAGATAACTACCACCTAGCTCCAAACTCAGCATGAAAATATCAAAATAACGTAACTGCACTTGGGAAGCCATTAAAGCCGACTAAATTGCAAGTTATTCCTCTATCTTTGAGCTAGAATTTCTCCTTACGCTTCCACCAAGCAAAGGTCATGCTACATGAACAGGTGAATTCAGACTGCTCTTAAAGAACCTTTTAATTGAGAAACTGCAGCAGGTTAAAATTCTCGCTCTCATGGCTTCTGGAGACCGGAGTTCCAGGCGCTGTACAGACAGAGCACCCAACACGGACTCTGAAATAACAACCCAGGCAAAGGGATGTCAGAAAAGTGACAAGAACTACACTTACTTCAATGTTTTGAGACACAATATTTATGTTTCTTCCATTCATTTCCCATCACTGAAGGTTTCCATAATAATGGAGACGCAAATACATTCTTCTGCAGGCTGCTCCTTGCTCTTCAAGGCTGACTGTCTCTTGTTATTGTATCACAGACTCAGGCCCGAACATCCCCCCCAGTACTTAAGTAAATGATCTTTTAATTCATTTGGGAATGAAGTCTTAAATTCTCTTACTTAGCAAGCCTACCCTTTCAATTTATAAGTACTAAACTGTGTTTCAATTGCAAGTATTCACACAGAATGTTAGGGGTTGGCAGGGACCTCTGGGGATCATCTGGTCCAACCCCCTGCCAAAGCAGGGTCATCTAAAACAGCTTGCACAGGACCGCGTCCAGGCGGGTCTTGAATAAGAGAGAGACTCCACAGCCCCTCTGGGCAGCCTGGGCCAGGGCTCTGTCACCCTCAGAGGGAAGAAGTTCTTCCTCGGGTTCAGCTGGAGCTTCCTCTGCTTCAGTTTGTGCCCGTTGCCCCTTGTCCTGTCACTGGGCACCACTGGAAAGAGTCTGGCCCCATCCTCCTGACACTCACCCTGCAGATATTTAGAAGCATTTCTAAGGTCCCTTCTCAGCCTTCTCTTCTCCAGGCTGAACAAGCCCAGCTCCCTCAGCCTTTCCTCAAAGGAGAGATGCTCCAGTCCCCTCATCATCCTCGTAGCCCTCCACTGGACTCTCTCCAGTAGCTCCTCCTTCATCTCGAGACTCTTCAGTTACACATTGCACTGACAGAAGATTACCACTAAAGGTAAGCTGGCCGCACCAGCTGGCCAGGAAACAACAGTTTTTAGACAAGCTGACCCCATCCCTTCTGAAATTCCACAAGTTTTTCAACACCCTCAGCATTTACTGAGAGGGACACAAAACAAGACAGACTTGCAACCTCTGAATCCATAAAGGCTGGGAGCCTGCTCCTTATGTAATGGTAGACAGACCACCTGATCTTCAGATCACTTTTTAGTATCAGCAACAGGAACACAGTAGTAATTTCTGACTTTGGATTAAAAATATCAACGCGCATTTTCTAAGCAAGATGAGACATTTAGTCACCGACACCTCTCAATTGCTTTTGATGTAGCATTTATGGTTAGGTTCTCTGAATTCCTTTTCTGGAAGGAGAGATGAGAGGAATGAGGGGGAAGTCTTATGTTTTCTAGGTTGACTGTTCTGGAAGGATTTTCTTTCCTTTCTTACATAAAGAACAAGTTTTTCATTAACACCAAAGATCCAACAACAGATGGTCTCTACTCCTACTTTCATGAAATTTGAATTTTGCCAACGCTCTTCACATGGGAATGGCAAACCTCTGTCTGAAACTGTGTCAGAGACCCTACCAGCTATATTTACATGCATTCATCATTTAATCCCTTATCACCTGACGCTTAGATCTCCAACACCCACATGTAAAAGGGTGGTAAAGAGTGTACAGCACAGAAAGCAGTCAGTCAAATACGCCTGTTGTGGGATGCCGTTCTTGGCTACACAGTCATCCACTTCTCTTGGCAGCTCTAGCAATAAACAAAATACAGACTCCGTAATTTCAATAAATATCAATAGACTGTTGCTTTGTCAGCAATACAAGCTACTAAGAGACCTAGGGTAAAACCACCACACTCACTAGCACTTGTAGTTGATCCATTTACTTAAGTATAAACAAAAGATCACACAGCAATTAATTTTGCCTAGGAATTTGGTTTGGGTTGGGTTTTTTTAATTATTAAGTCCGAGTAACAGCAAGCTTCTTACTACTTTTCTACTGCAACGCCATGATTTCTTCTGCCCTTTTCTACTGCAGCGCTAGGATTTCTTATGTAACGTAATCTAGCTGTGAATCTTCATTAAGTTCATCATGGGCTCAAAGTGTTGTACAAAACACTTCTGAACTACGACACTGTTTCATGGTCACCCGCACCTGCAAGTAGCTTCAACTCAAGGCTGCCCGCTTGTTATTTCTCACCAGATTTTTTTAAAAAATTATTGCCGAAAAAGAAAAAAGAAAACCCAAGAAAACCCGATTCTGAGAACACTGCTAGAACGCCAGTGCACCTGAAATCATTCTAAATACCAGTCACAGAAATGTGATCTCCAAGAAAGCATCGAAAAAAGCTGCCTTCAACTCTAAATACGTCCAAATAAAGTCCAAAACCAGAAGAAAATGCAACTTCCAAAGAGGATCTGGCTACCACACGAGAGGATCACTTAACGGCTTTGGAGATGAAACCGTATGTGGATGTTTCATGCGTTAGTAACACACCACGGAAAAAAACAAGGTATGATGGATTGCTTAGTTAAATACGCTGTAAATATTACATTAAAAGATTTTTTTTTTTTTTAATAAAAATACAGATCTCAGCATAAAATCACTGTGCCTCATTTTCACTGGCTCCAGTTATAAGTCGTGGTCCTGTGCAGCCTGCTCTGGGTGACCCTGCTTCAGCAGGGGGACCCACAGAGGTCCCTGCCAACCCCTGCCATGCTGGGATCCTGTGATTCTGTATCACTCCTATCTGTAAAGCTCTAAAAACATCTTCTCAAGGAGGGAGAACGACTGCCATTTCAAACAGCAGGCAGGAAAGGCACTCTCCCTCCCCTATAGCTGCTATACTTAGCAACAGCTACGCGCTCGCTGCGTCTCCAGCCAGGCTGCATCGCGCAGCGCAGGAAGGCAGGACAGAAATGACATCTTCCTCTTCTGCACAGCGAGAAACATCAAGAATTAGAATAACGATGCACGCCAGGCTCCTCCTAAGATGCAGTAAAGAGACCAAGACTCATTTCTCAACACCATCGCAGCCGCCCGCCGGTTTCCTCGAGCGGGCAGATAGGTGACGTCGGCAACGAGCACACAGCGTGGTAAGATGGGGAGCAGCAACGCTCTCTGAAAACAGGGAGGAGAGAGGTGTTCGTCACAGAGACACCCCATTTTCCCCCCCAGTACTATCCGTGCTCTATTTCGTACTCCCTCCTGCTGCACCACAACCACGGAACACTGTGTTGGACGAGGAAGGACAAAAGGGTGTCCGTGGTTGGCTTGCCAGGCTTGGTTGGCTAAAGGTAAAATAAAGCACATGATGTGAAATCCACTGGAATTGGAAAGGTTTTTTGGGTTTTTTTTAAGAAAAACTAGCAAGTAAACGGAAGGGAAGTCTTCTAACATGTAAGTTATTGTCCACGTTGCTTTCATGGTGGGACCCAAATTTTTTTCTTGCCGTCAAAGCCAGTTCATGAGCAGAGCTAGGTTTTTCAGTCTGCCTTCTCGCTGCTACTCTGCAGTAACCCAGCTCAAAGTCTCCATCACGAAGAACCGCATTGTCCAAAGGCAGCAGATAACCCAGCTGCCTCAGCAGCAGCCGCTTTCCCAGCGCTGCCAAAGGAGCAAACCCAGAAGCAACCACTGCACACAGGAACAACGTCATTAATAGTTAATAAGCTTGTGCTGTGTAGCTACCTGTTGGTGTTGATAATCCTGTCTTACCAACAGGAACTCTTCAACACTGACTCTGATGCTTAACAGTGGGTTACTGGTCACATCCAAACAGAAGCATCTGCAGCTCTGTGGGTAGTACGACATCAAAGAATTAGATGTTGGTGGTGAGTTCAAAAATAAATCCAAACAACTCACACGAAGGAAGTGAGAAGAAGCAAGTCCATGTAAAATCGTCATGTGAGGCCAAGACAGCAGATGGACCCCAAATATAAACTCCTGGGAGCTCAGGAAAGCTAAGGAAAGGCAGAAAGTTAAATTTGGGAGAGGGTATCTATAGTGTTTTTAAAAGAGCCAAGCAGAGCGCGCACACAAGCAAGCTTCCTAGGAGCACCGCTCTCCGACTGCAACCGAAGGCGAAAAGCAGGCTCTCCCCTTGAGCGAGGAAACCTGCCTCCGAGAAGCACCAGCACCCACAGCATGAGCCTTCGCCTTCCAAAGCCAGAAGAGACGGGCTGCTAGACAGAGAAACGCAGAACAAGAGTAAAGTCACCGGCTGCCTAAACACGGCAGCCACAGAAGAGAGCATAAATTGAGCTGATAAATAATTTAGTCTTCTACCTGCACTGTTTGGGAACACGGTATTTTGAGATTTGGGGTTGGGGATTTTTTTGTTGATGGTGGTTTGGTTTTTTTAAAAACACTGAGGAATATCAGAACAACATATTTTTGCTATGTATAAATAGGCCGAGGATGTTCAATTGCCACACAAGCAAGTACCTAACCCCTCCCTCTTGTCAAAATACAGATAGACACGTGGCAGGGGATCAGCACCACAAAAGCCAGCTTGCTTGCCCATTCCATCCCATTCCTACAAGAATATTATTAAGAAAATTACAGGACTTGACTCGCAGTCAAATGTTGACCAGAACCACAAACGCACAGAACACCCTCCCGTCCCCAGCACCCTAAAGAACAGCCTCAGCAGGAGACCTAGGAAAAACAAAGCAGCAAACTCCAAAACCGAGCACCTGCTGACCTGGAATGGGAGACATTTTTCTTGCTTCTTACAGTCACCAAGACCACAAGCTAGCACCCACCAAGTCCTCAAGCACAGGACATCTTACCTGGTGTGCAGGGGTATTCGTACGCTTCGTATGGACTGAATCCGTACCTGGGATGTCAGGTGAAGACAGGGCTAGGTAGTGTGATAAAACACAACTATCTCCAGCAGAAGCCCTGACCTCTACTTCGTTCCCCTGTGCTAGCATGCAAGCAGCACAAGAACAAAACACACGTGCGTTTGGCGTGACCTTGGAGCTGCTATCCCTTAGCCAGCACGCTCCAGCAAGCCAACAAGAGCTGTTTATTTTAGTGGAGTCAGTGAAACTCTTCAATGCTGCATCTACTTTGATAGTCCCGTCCTGGGATCAGAACATCTATCAAAGGTACATCTGAGTGAGTGTTCCAGCTGTAATCCGCTCGTGTTTCACCTCCTTCTCTTGTGCCGGTTGTCTCCCGGCCCACCTGCTGCACGTTGACCAGGATCTCAGCCCATGCCGGCCAGAGGCCATCCTGCTGCCGTGGCTCCCACCTTCACAGGGTCACAGAATGGTCGGGGTTGGCAGGGACCCCTGTGGGTCACCCAGCCCAACCCCCTGCCCAAGCAGGGTCACCCACAGCAGGCTGCACAGCACCGCGTCCAGGCGGGGCTGGAATATCTCCAGAGAAGGAGACTCCACAGCCTCCCTGGGCAGCCTGGGCCCAGGAAAGAGTCTGGCCCCATCCTCCTGACACCCACCCTGCAGATATTTATAAACATTTCTAAGGTCCCCTCTCAGCCTTCTCTTCTCCAGGCTGAACAAGCCCAGCTCCCTCAGCCTCTCCTCGTAGGACTTTGAGGAAACAATGCTGTTTTTCAGATCCGCTTGGTCTGGACCAGCGGCCAGGATCTCTGACATGAAACGTGTCCCTGCAAAGATACTTAAGCTCAATTCACTCAACTGTGTCTGGAAAATCACAATGGAAGTTCTCAATCTTAAAAGAAGATTTTAAATTCAAAAAACAATTATCATACAGCAGGTCTCAAACTGCAAACCTGTGTTCAACCGTTCTGCATTTCATACATTTTTCTCAAGTGTATTGAGGAAAGTAACAGTACCGCTGCACTTTATACTAAATATAAAATTAGCTAAGAGAAGAGAACAACTTATCTGCTTTGACAGCATCACCAGCTTCACAGTCCTCAAGGCACTGCAGTTTATTTTGGCTATTATCACCGCATCCCAGGCATTGCTATTCATTACAACTTCGCCTTCTATTTCAACTAAGTCAGACTTCTAATTAGAGATAGAAGTTCTTCCATCTCCCAGGAATCTACCTCATATGTGGAGATCAAGCTACCCTACACTGTCACTGAAACAGAAGCGGCCTGTTCAAGTTAAAAAAAAAAAGCAATCTTTGTTGGTGGCAATTTAAATTCAACCAAAATCACTATCTGATAAGCTGGCAGAAAGCCACAGACAGCACGCCTAAGTCTTTTCTGTTACTTTCCCTTTCTTAAAATAAAGAAAGGATTTTAATTGATGGAGATAATACAATATATTGGACATTGTCCTGGTTTCGGCTGGGAGAGAGCAAATTTCCCTCCCAGCAGCTGCTGTGTTTAGGATTCGGTACCAGAAGAATGTTGATAACACCGATGTTTTTGGTTGTTGCTAAGAAATCAAGGACTTTTCCCAGTCTCCCGTGTTCAGGGAGCAGGGTGTAGGAGCTGGGAGGGAGCACGGCCAGACAGCCAGCCCAGGCTGGCCAGCAGACATACTCCGTGCCATGGACGGCGTGCTCAGCGTATGAACGGGCCTTGGCTGGGGGGCAGGAATCGTTCTCATTTCTGTGGGTTCCGATCCTCTCTTGTCTGGGAGGTTAAACTTTTTGCGGAATTTCACAAAATTTGTGATTTCCAGGTTCTGCAATTGCTGCTCAGGGACCGGCTGCGAATTGGTCATCGGAGGGTGAGAAAATTGCGTTGCACATAATTTGTTTTGCATATTCATTACTATCATTATCATCATTAGTAGTAGTATTTCCTTTTTTGCCTTATTAAACTTTGTCTCTACCTCAACCCATGAGTTTACCATTTTGTCCATTTCTCCTCACCATCCCACTGGGCGAGATGGGGAGGGGTGAGCGAGCGGCTGTCGGGTCCTAATTGCTGGCTGCTGGGTTAAATCATGACAGACACGGATTGTTAAAGACAGACTTCTCAAAAGAATCCCATTATTTAGAAAAGGAGCAGATCTGTAATAGTTACGAGATCACTACTAGCAATCATTTCTGCCTGAATGAGAATTTTGCCCAGTTAACTCTCCACCAATGGAAACATCTACCCAGCTGAGCACAAGGAGTAACGGGAAAATCCTGTGCTTAGCTGAGCAGGTGACATAGATTTGAGATATTTGGTTGGCATTTCAGCTCCTTAGGAGCATAATGAGTTAGAAATTGGCTATCAATCTCTAACTGGTCTTTTTAGTTCCCTTCATCAAACAATTTTAAAAGGAAAGCCACCAACTTTCACATTTTCCACTCAGCATGGCAACCACATCTATCAAAACAGGAGCGAACCGTTCCACACAGTTTTCTGGATTCTAAATTAAATTCTAAACCCAACAATCCAGAAGTATATTTCAAGGGCTTGGTTCAAAACGTATTTAGTATTAAGCTGGCTACAGTTATAACCGCTCCTCAGAGGAACCAGGCCAGAAAACTTGCCCCTCAGCCATCACCACCGGCCAGTCTCTACGGATCCCAGAGGCACCCCCAAAATTACAAAGCGTATCACGGCCGTTCTAGTGAAGATTTGTTATTACAATAGCAGGCTGCTAAACAGTCACTTCTACACAAGGTATTTGTTCAGCCAGAACACAGACGTGAAGGTAATGCATGAAGATCAACAAAATTACAAACCTCGACAAGCTATAATATTAAACAAAGCTCCGGTGACCTTCCTCAAAGTCAGTTACCTTTGCAAAGTTGGTTAGACGTGTTGGTAATATCAAGGTTCATCGCAGAGTCTATCACAAGCAAAAGTGTATTCTCCATTAAATCACATTATCTAACCGGGGCTCTTCATCTCAAGAGGCTTCACAATTCCCTTCACTCACAGCAAGATGACTCATGAAACAGCTGAAGAGGGTCACGCCGTGCCACACTCACAAACAAATCACTTCTGGTCATTTCTTGAAATCTGGGAAGCACGCACTTGTTAAAGATGTTCAGATAGCAAGAAGCTGCTTAAAACAATGGCAGTCTCGGAGGAGCAAAGACAGGAGACTCAGCCCATGCACTGCTCGGAAGACAAACCAGATGGGCACCTGATTTACTACCAGTTTTTCTTACTCTAGAGTAAAATGCTCAGACAAGTTTCTAATACTGCACGTAGCCCTTAGAGGTAAGCAAAGTCAAGGAAATAATCTGCTTTTCATGAGCAGCTAGAGGTGAAGATCATGGCTTATGTCAGCAAGCTGTGGTGATGTATCATGTCATGCAGCAGGTGAAGCTCACTGCTAGAAAGCACTTTCCTGACGCAAAGGCACCCAGCTCTGCACTGTGTTTAAAAAAATAAATGATCCTTTCTTGCTTTCAGAGGGAGCAGCCAGGAGGACAGACAACTGTCCGTCTCCTGGTTAGGAGCTGCTCTTACCAGATACATTTGGAGAAAGGTAAGCTTGTTGTAGAAAGTCATGAGATGGTTGAGAAAGACGCAGGCAAGGAAAGTCACTGCTCAGCACTTCTACAAGATGAAAACCTGAGATCTGTTGTCGAGCACCAATATCAGCACTGGTTTCTCAGCGATAAGTTCCGAGACAGGCAAATTCAAGCCGTCTTACAGAAGGCGTCACTACACCGAGGAACAGAGCGCGGAGGGTGGGAAAAAAACACGAAGCTGCTTCTGCTTTTATAAGGATTCTGAGTGGCCTTTAAGGTGCGAGGTCCAGCTGAAGCACTGCAGACACTTCTCTGTCCTTTAGCCTCTGAAGGCAGCCTGGTGCCTAGGTCAGTTTGCAGCAGAAGAAACCCAACTAAGCAAATGATGTGTTCCCACACGTTTGGACTGCGGTCTACCTTCACACACACAACCCAAGTCTCGGCCCTCAGAGGACACTATTTCTGCCCTCAGCACGTGTCTAGGTCGCAGCGGAACACGCAGTGTACGGCGAGACCTCACTGTCGGGTACAGCTTATAGCTGTGAACTCCTTCATGTCGGCATGAGCTTTCATCTACCACCCCAGCCAACAGCAGACAGAAGACTGCACTGCTCCAACACTTGTGTGCAACCAAAACCCCCGTTAATCATCTTGCAAGGAAGAGATCTCAGCATGGAAATCACATTTTTTTTTAGGAATAAAAGCAGCCCCTGCTGCTCAACAGAGCATCCAGATCCAAGCCTAACTATTCCCTTTTTTTAAGCAGCAAAGACCAGGAAACTTACAGGGCGTAGCATCAGCGACCGGGGAAAGCAGGAGCGGCAACCACATCCCTGCCTCCCCTTCTCCAGGTCCCAGAGCTTACAATTGCCTGCACGTAACCCTCCGATTCAATACTGAGCAAGCACACGGAGGTGTACTCCATCCAAAGCTGCACTGGAGGAGATGTCCACAGGAGCCCAGCGCTGGCCCACCAAGTCTCACATCACCAGAATTAAATCAAAGGTCACTCGTTATTGCTCATATTTAAGCAGTCTCACATACCTAACACGAGGTAGTTTTTACTACCCCTTTAGAGTTTTCTTCGAAACGCAAGCCAGGAGTAGCTATCGAATCGCCCCGCAGTCTCAGAAGAGTCTCAGATCACTGCCTTGAAGGTTTTCTTCCCCAGCCACTTGGAAAAAAGTCCACAGGTAACAAGTTCTGGCACTCAGATTATCATTCTGCGGTACTAACTGCCCTCCCTTCGCCCACTGGTACTTCCACCTCCACATACTGGAGGAGCACACCCGCTCACCCCCCAACACGAGGGTACGAGGCAGCGCGAGCGTCGTCCCAGCGCTGCAGCCGTAGTCAAACTAGGAAAACGTTCCTCCTCTTCCCTGCAAGACAAAGTCGTTCTCCCAACACAACAACCCCAAGCACTGAAGAAGCAGCAGACTCCATTTAAAGCTTAAAACAGGATCAAGCCTGAGAGCTGAACATAGATTTTTCCCTTACTCAGACCTCGCTAGTTCCTTTGCATCAGATCCCAGCCCCGGCCCCGCACTCTTCGCATCTCCAAAGAGGGGAGACCAGAGCAGGGACAGACTGAGCCGTAAGAAGAGGGAAACCCTCCCAGCTATTTACTGCATAAATGTAAGTGTCCAGAAATGGGAAGGGTCAGACATAACGTTTCTGGTATGGGTCTACATCTAAAGTTGGAATACAAGTAAAAAAAGTCAAAGTACACCTGTGCTCCACAGCAAGGAACCACTACTCATAACTCCTAGTAGTGAGTAAAAACCCAAAGGGCTATTCCTGCTGCTGCGAATACTTGCTTTTCTGCCATCATGAGGACCTTTAACCTACACAGCCCTATCTGCTCATGACCAAAGGACACCACCACATAGCCCAAAGAAGAAGAAAGCCGGGCTGAAACGCAGCGTGGACCTGCAGCACACCACACACACGCACCTTGGCGTCCGCCGTGCCAGCGGACCCTGACCCGCAGGCCACAAGGTTAAAAAGACGAGAGAGCAAGTTGTTTTGGATTGGCACAACAACACTTAGATTTCCTTTCTGGAGGAATATAGATCTGCCTCACTAAGGAAACTATCCAGGGAGTGAAAGAAATTAAGGAAACAAAAGCAGAAGGTAGTCTGAACCCGTTTCTGCTTTGAAATCCTTGGTGAAAGGAAGATGAAGTGAAGGTAGCAAGGTAAGCAGCAAGAACGAAGAAGAATGATAGCTCGGCTCTCTGCAGTCCCTCCACCGCAGCCATCGTGAGCAGATTGCTAAGCCGTCCCTCTGAGTTCAGCACAATTACAACGTCCCAGCTGCATTGCAGGGTGGGAGATTAATGCCTGTTTGCCACCCTCCCCGGACACAGGACGCACGGCAACTGCACGCGACCTGGAGCGGTCACCAGCAGCACAGGCTCAGACTTGTTACTTCAAGGAACAGGCACAGAGCAAAAGCGGCACCCGGACAGTTGAGCTGTTAACCCCAGACCCAAGGGTCCAGCCCCAGAACAGACGTAAGAGTTACCTCTGCCACAGGCTGGAGTGCACCTGAAATCCCTAGAAGCCCTTCAGGACCAACACTAGATGTGTCTATCCCACCAGGAAACCATGTTAAAAGAATACTGGTACCATACATTAGAAGTGTGCCCTGGTTGCCAAGAAGGCCAATGGCATCCCGGGGTACATTAGGAGGAGTGTGGCCAGCAGGGCGAGGGAGGTTCTCCTTCCCCTCTGCTCTGCCCTAGTGAGGCCCCATCTGCAGTGCTGTGTCCAGTTCTGGGCTCCCCAGTTCAAGAAAGATGAGGAGCTACTGGAGAGAGTCCAGCGCAGGGCTACGAGGATGAGGAGGGGACTGGAGCATCTCTCCTAGGAGGAGAGGCTGAGGGAGCTGGGCTTGTTCAGCCTGGAGAAGAGAAGGCTGAGAGGGGACCTTAGAAATGCTTCTAAATATCTGCAGGGTGGGGGTCAGGAGGATGGGGTCAAGCTCTTTTCAGTAGTGCCCAGCGACAGGACAAGGGGCAATGGGCACAAACTGAAGCAGAGGAAGTTCCAGCTGAACACGAGGAAGAACTTCTTCCCTCTGAGGGTGACGGAGCCCTGGCCCAGGCTGCCCAGGGAGGCTGTGGAGTCTCCTTCTCTGGAGATATTCCAGACCCGCCTGGCCGCGGTGCTGTGCAGCCTGCTGTGGGTGACCCTGCTTGGGCAGGGGGTTGGGCTGGGTGACCCATAGAGGTCCCTGCCAACCCCGACCATTCTGTGATTCTGTGAAGTGATTTTACTTGTCTTTGGTTTGTCAGAAGTTCTTCATTCTTGTGAAACAGAAGTTTCTAAATTCAGAAAAACCTTACTAAGAGATCAAACTTGCAGAATGACACGATGTGCTTGAACCTAAACTGGAAGACAATCATTTGCCTAGAAACTCTCACACGCACCCTTGACATTTCACTGGATTTCCAGGATCATTAACAGCACACGGACAACAAGCAAACAGAAGACTTTATACTCCCCAAGCACGAGCAGAGAACCATTACGTCTGTAGAAAGACAATGAAAAACAAAATGCTGCTGCCGTGAACCTCTGAAACAGAGGCAGCTCAGACTAGTCCAGTGAACAGAGGTCATGTTCACTTCATCTTGTTAAAATATCCCATTTCTTCTCTGTAACCAGCCCCAGCGAGATATGGAGGCCTATGGACCCAAGAGTGTGTAGCCCACTGCTAAGCACTGCCACGCTCCAGCATTTCTCCTTAGCATCAGGCAAGGAGTCCCCTTTGGCTTCTCCCCGCAGCGGCTGGGGACCACCACAACAGAAGAACTGCAGACTTTCAGGCTGACACTCTCCCTTTACACCTTCATGATGGAGTTGCCATTCCAGTACGCCTCGTCTTATAACTGCAGTAGTCATCAGCCGCTGCTCCCATAATTTACACGCAGTCAGAACCTCAAAGGGATCCTTCTTTGGTTACAAGAGTGTTTCCTAGGCAAGACAAATAATCATCTCCACGTAACTCTAACCTGGAGACACTCCATCTTCACTGTAGCAGAAGCCAAGCTCCAAAACAACTCAGTGTTGTTACACAGAGATCCTTACAGTATTCAATGGAGGCTGATGAAATTTGCTTGCTGTCAGTTTTAAAGACTGTTTCAACAGTAAGTTGACCGAGGCTAGAATCTTAAGGACTAAAAAAATCTTCTGTACTACGCAGGAGACCCAAGCAGGATTCCTCCTCCCGCTTCCCAACTTCTAGAGAGCACACAGGAGCCATTGAGGAACAGCAGCATCTTGGGCCCCTCAGGGGGTTGGACTGGGTGACCCACAGAGGTCTCTTCCAACCCTGACCATGCTGTGCGTGTGAGGTCACCAGCTGATTTGACAAAAGCAGTAGACACCATTCAATTCTCTAATCCGACTTCAAACCAACCAAGTCACTGCCAAACTAAGTGTCACCTGTAACGATCTTCACGAAGCAGCTTTCACCCAGCCTGGACCCTACGACATCCCCATGGCACTCCGTCACACACCCGGCTGTGCACACAGCACCCCAGGTCGAGCCCCTTCGGCCCCGCTTTCGGCAGGCGTTCCCCTCCGATCCTCCCTGCGGAACGGTACGGGCAAAGCACTCCCTCGCTCCTCAGCTCGATCCGTTCTCTGCTCCACAATGGAAAAACACAGGAGAAAACCAAAGTCCTCCTGGGAGCTGGAACTCGATCATAGGGTAGCAGAGATCTGAACGCAGCAAAATGAAAGATCTATTTCACAGCAGTCAAACTGCTTGAAAATGAGCGGTGGGAGAAGTTAACAGAGGGTGGAATAAACCCTAGTCTTAGCATTATTCTCAATAAACAGAAGGGATCTCAAAAACAACTTCGTCTGCCAGTCATTCTTCAGCTATCCAGCTTGGTGCACGCTGGGCCGACACTGGCAGCCTGGAAATTTGGTAGGGATTTGTTCACTACCGCAGCGTTACTTCAGGTCGATGGGAACCTGAACCGGTCAACGATCGGCAGAAGTGCTACACAACTCCCTCCACTCAGCAAAAAGAGTACAGAAACCTCCCAAGAGAGGCTGCCAGCGGGAAAATATCGTATTTTAGAGACTCCAAATCCGATCCCGAAAGGACTGTTTTAAGCACATTAGTACAGAGTTCAAGCAGCAGGTCATGAGCTCACCTTGATCAATAGTCATTTCAACCCAGAGAGACCTCATGCTACTCAAGTTTACACCTGAATTTTAGATACACCCAATAACAAGAATGCAGAAAGAGGCACAGCGGTAGAAACCAAGCTGCAGAGCTAGTAAGCTGTCTTCACAGCAGAGAAAACCGTTGGCCAAGTGGACAGAAAACTGGTAGAGGTGGCTAGGAAAACCAAAAAATCCCACATTAAACAGTCAAGTTCTTCTCTTCCTTGAAAACACACCCGTGAAACCATGTCCACAGGACAGTGGTTCACGTTCTGTAGGGAAGGGAAAAGGTTTCACCAGCCTAAAGTTTTTCATAGGTCTTCCAGGCCAAGACCCTCCACAGCTCAGAGCCCGTCCCTCCTCGCACGATGACTGAGCACCACTTGACAGCCCAACTTGTCAGCTAAAAAACTCCTCCGGCAGAAATCAGTTTGCAGAGACGGGCGCAGCCAGGTCCCACCGCCTGGGAAAAGTGCTGCCTGCTTGGCAAGCCTGGCTTCATCAGCAGAACTTCAGGCCTTTCACCGCACAGCAACACGTTCCGGTGCCCAAAACCAGTAACCGAGAGCTCCTAACCGCGCCTGCTCCACGCCGCCCACAGCTCAGCCAGCAGAAAGCCAGCAAAGGTGGAGAGACCCTGACAAACCCCAACTCCCAGCTGCATCTGAGATTTTGAAAAAGGACAGGAGGATCGTTTCCCCACCTTCCTTCCTCCGCGTTATTTGTCCAATCCTTCAGAATAAAGTGCTGCTTCCACTTAGCAAATCTGAATTACTGTGGTGCGGCAAAAGCTGTATTACATCTATGTCTTTGTCTCTACTCCTGTTTGTCAGGGAAGTCTGACTAGAAATCTTATTAACATGCAAATAATGTATATTATGTTTCAATCAATTGCTATGGAGAGCTACTCAGTAGCTGTATTTTTCTTATCTAGCACAGCAGTAGGACCCATTCAGTCTGCGCAGATGCCTTACAGCAGAGCAATTTCTTTTCCGTGCATATTTTTAAAGGGTGCTGTCTGAAAGGGAAGTTTACCTCCGCGCTCTGAAGACACTGGAAGCAGCAGCTTCACAGCTCAGAAACCTTCAGCCGCGTTGGCAGCGGGCTTTCCAACGGCCCAGAGGGATGCGAGAGCAGCACGGGCGCTGCCAGGCCCCAGCAGCTTCCCCACCGCCGGCGGGTGCGACAGCGCAGCCGGGGCTCCGCACGCACCGAGACACCTTCTCCCAAACACGCTGGGTACGTCAAGGTAGGGCTCCTTGGCCACATTCTGCCGCGAAAGCTGCGCCGTTCCCCAGCGTTCAGCCTTCCGAAATGTTTTGGCCACCCCGCAGCAACATGATTGGTTTTTCCTGACACTAACTGTACAAATAACATCATTAACACCAAAACAAGTTGGTATATAGCCAAGAAGGAACCCAGGGTTTTTAAAAGTCTCAAGTGTGACATTTCACGCAGTCATTTTTCACCCAAATCTCTGAACAACCTAGGAAGAGGCGATCGCTATCTTTAACCTTGCCTTGCCCATCTGGAGAACCGCAACCATCACCAGCGCTTCGCTTTGCCAAGGGCAAACAACAGGTTGCCAGATGGGACTGAAAAACCACCTCTTCCTCCTACTTCTGTCCTTAGTCACAACACCGTGATAACGGCCATGAAAGGGTAACAAATCCTCACCCGGACTTCTACCCAGCACAAACCAGCGTTTCTCTCGCTGTCCCACAGGAAGTGACAGCAGCTGAGAACTCCAGGCTCCAGAGAGATACCGTGAAGAATCCGCAGAGGAGCCCCCAGCAAAGGGGCTGGGAAAAAGGCAGCCCCCATCAGGGGCAGCGACCCAAGACCTCACACCCAGCAGAATGCCCCAGCACATACAACCACCTCACAGAATTCCAGAACCCCAGCATGGTCAGGGTTGGCAGGGACCTCTGTGGGTCACCCAGCCCAACCCCCTGCCCAAGCAGGGTCACCCACAGCAGGCTGCACAGCACCGCGTCCAGGGGGGCTGGAATATCTCCAGAGAAGGAGACTCCACAGCCTCCCTGGGCAGCCTGGGCCAGGGCTCTGTCACCCTCAGAGGGAAGAAGTTCTTCCTCGGGTTCAGCTGGAGCTTCCTCTGCTTCAGTTTGTGCCCGTTGCCCCTTGTCCTGTCGCTGGGCACCACTGGAAAGAGTCTGGCCCCGTCCTCCTGACCCCCACCCTGCAGATATTTAGAGGCATTTCTAAGGTCCCCTCGCAGCCTTCTCTTCTCCAGGCTGAACAAGCCCAGCTCTTTAATCTCTCCAAACCACGCCACTCTCCCATACCGAAGCCTGCTCAGATCGCCCCAATTTCCAACTCCACCATTCCGCTGAGAGAAACGGCGCAATCAGGCGGGGACGCCGGCAGAAGGAGATTGTGCCAGCCCCGCTCACAGGCTCACGGCGCCGAGATGAGAGACGGGAGCGCTACCACCTGCGGGCTGCGAAACACGCACACAAAAACAAGTGGAGTTAACGTGACAGAGAGGGTACGAGGAGGAACGGTAGGATCAACCGAGAATAACACAAGCGTGGGCTGCACATCAGGGCCTGCAAAATCCCCTTACCTAAGAGGCTTCCCACCCACCCCCGCAGCGACCAGCGCGAGGTGACCTCCCTGCCACCCGCTCGCAGAAGGCAGGAGCCCTCCGACAGGACACGGCCCCAAACCACAAGCGCTTGGCTCACCTGGACGTAGCCTGCCTGCTTTCCACACCGCTCTTCCCACTTTAGGGACTGTAGCCCCAAAGGAGCCACTAAAATTCCACGTGCAGCGATGCTCTGCAGGTCAGCACAGCTGTACCACGCAGGGGCCCACAAAATTCAACAGCGTCCAAACTGGAGGCGCGGAGGAGGCAGCTGCGGCTGTTCCTGACCAGCCTCACACCCTTGAGGAAGCCCTGGAGGAACCCCTGAGCTTCTGCAAGCTCTCTGCGCGGCAATGCCGCGTCTAAAGGCCACGATCCGGCAGGTGACACCCAGTCCAGCCCAGCAGTTCCAGTCTAGTGTCACTGCCCGGCACATGAGTAAAAGCCAGCTGTGTTAAAAAAATGAAATGAAAAAAAAAATGTGTAAAAAAAAAAATGAAATTAAGCTTTTCACTGCAAGAAGCATTTAATAATTTACTATTTTAATTTTAATAATTTACTCCCCCTACCAGTACCCTGTAAGAAAACACCTTGAAATACCTCCTTCTTTTTGCCTCACAGCTTCTGTGACCTGCCACTGAGTAAGCTCTTCCTACAGCTGCCTCTTGGAGCGTGATGGATTTCGCTTCAGGTTTTCAAAATAGCTGCAACTTCTTTTTCTCGCCAGCAGACACTTTTCCTAAGGACCGGCGGAGAGGTTTGCCTTCCCACGCAAATCACCAGGCCAATAAGGCTGCAAATCAGCTCCAGCAACGCGCACGTCCATACCCCACGCTCTCCCCCAAGCTTCCTCCTCCAGGTGGACAAGGACAAGGCTCAGCACCCCTCACTCCGCGGGACGCAGGGTTCTTCACGCCAGGCACGTTTCTGAGGAGCAGCTCGGCCCCTGCTCCCCCCACCCCGTGTTTCCACGCGGCTGCTCAGTGCCAGCCCTCCCATACAACTTCCAAGCATAAAAGTGCACCTTGTTGACAAGTGGGAATCACCACGCTGGAGATACACCCATTTTTGGGATTGACCCACGAGCCATTGCCCTGTTATGGCAACAGGACACTGCTCTGAGCGTACAGACTCCTCTGGAGACGTGAAGGACGTGCTGCCGGAGCTGAGGTGCCTCTGTCCCATGCAGGCCATCACCCTGAACTCACAGCCACGTTTTCTGGTAATCACGAGCTACTCCTAAGACGCGGGTCTCTCGGTGCGTGGCTCGCGCGAGAACGGAGAGCAGTGGGCGTGCGGCTGGTGACCTACACGCATACACACCCACAGGGAGCATCATCCACAGGCTTGGAGCACGGAGGGGATCTTCAGACGCGCACTTCACTCACGGTGATCACAGCAGCTCTCGTTCGCCCGCTGAAGACCTGGGATCCACGAACACTGGCAAATATTTTCCACAAGGAGATCTTCGGAAGTGCATTTCAATTTCCTTGACAGTCAGTTCATAAGGAAGAACATCAAAGCACTAACGAGCACGAAAACATACTTGGTTCTTGAGGTTCAGAACACACCAACTCCAAAGCCAGGAGTCTCAAAAGTTGTGTTCTCTGTCAGCTGAGAGGCTTCGTCAGAGAAGGATTTCAGACTCACCGACTGCTTACAACTCTTTAGGTCTGCTCCACTGCAAATGGGACAGATTTACTCCATTTCAAGTTTCGAAACCACCTTTAGACTCGTTATGTTATGGGATGGGTTACTTTCTGCTGCGTTGGTTCTCCTCTCCCCAAACAGCAGGTATTTTTGCTGTCTTCTTCACAGACCATATTTTCTCTCCCCTCTCTGATGTCCCAGGAGCTTTCGTGACACCAACATACCAAGTCGTCATTGCTGTGCTTTTTGTCCATGTCCCGTCCTGTCCCCACCTATGTTTCATCAGTTATGCAGTACACATCAGGTTTCATATTAATTTGCCTTCACGAGTTATCACAGCATGGCAGGGGTTGGCAGGGCCCTCTGTGGGTCACCCAGCCCAACCCCCTGCCCAAGCAGGGTCACCCAGAGCAGGCTGCACAGCACCGCGGCCAGGCGGGGCTGGAATATCTCCAGAGAAGGAGACTCCACAGCCTCCCTGGGCAGCCTGGGCCAGGGCTCCGTCACCCTCAGAGGGAAGAAGTTCTTCCTCGGGTTCAGCTGGAGCTTCCTCTGCTTCAGTTTGTGCCCATTGCCCCTTGTCCTGTCGCTGGGCACCACTGGAAAGAGTCTGGCCCCGTCCTCCTGACCCCCACCCTGCAGATATTTACAGAGATTTCTAAGGTCCCCTCTCATCCTTCTCTTCTTCATGCTGAACAAGCCCAGCTCCCTCAGCCTCTCCTCATAGGAGAGATGCTCCAGTCCTCTCCTCTTCCTCGTAGCCCTCCGCTGGACTCTCTCCAGTAGCTCCTCATCTTTCTTGAACTGGGGAGCCCAGAACTGGACACAGCACTGCAGATGGGGCCTCACCAGGGCAGTGTAGAGGGGGAGGAGAACCTCCCTCGACCTGCTGGCCACACTCCTCTTGATGCACCCCAGGATGCCATTGGCCTTCTTGGCAACCAGGGCACACTGCTGGCTCATGGTTAACCTGTCGTCCCCCAGCACACCCAGGTCCCTCTCTGCATTTAGCTTAGCATGTAGCAAATATCCAGTGCAAGAATTTGCCGATATCTCAACAGAGATCCAAAATAATTTAGCTGAGTTTAGCTAGTAAGTTCATGTCTTATCACACATCTTCCCGCTATCGATTTCCTGCAGTCTGCCAGAACAACAGATGCCTGCTCCAAGTGACGCTCACCCATCAGCTGCTGTATCGATCACACTCGCCATGCTGAAGCGAGGGCTCCCAAAGCAAAAGCACTCCCTTCAGCGTCAGACCCTGGTTCTCGCAGCTCGGCAGTCACACTGCTCCTTATGCACTGAAAATGAAACGAGCAGAACTGTTTGAAGGTATCTGAAGACGCGAGCCTACATTCTGCCCAACCTCAGGACTGCACTGTCCCGACCCCTACGGGACTGACAGAATGTGTAGTACACTGTTCGTTTATATTATATATATATTATAATATCTGCAGGGTGGGTGTCAGGAGGATGGGGCCAGACTCTTTCCAGTGGTGCCCAGCGACAGGACAAGGGGCAACGGGCACAAACTGAAGCAGAGGAAGCTCCAACTGAACAGGAGGAAGAACTTCTTCCCTCTGAGGGTGACGGAGCCCTGGCCCAGGCTGCCCAGGGAGGCTGTGGAGTCTCCTTCTCTGGAGATATTCCAGCCCCGCCTGGCCGCGGTGCTGTGCAGCCTGCTCTGGGTGACCCTGCTTGGGCAGGGCGTTGGGCTGGGTGACCCACAGAGGTCCCTGCCAACCCTGAACATTCTGTGATATCTGTGATGTTTATTTATATATATATTTATTATATATATAAAATTATATATAGCGTTCGTTTTGGACACACTGTGCTTCCAGGCAAGTATACTCCTCAGGAGCCAAACAAGCCAAGCAGGCAGCCGCGCACCTTCCAGCAATAACCGCACCCCGTCCAGCGAGCCGGTCCGTCACAAGCCCCGCTCTCCCGCTCCGCCGCTCGAGAGGACGCAGAGCACCTCACCTACAGCCCCGCCGGCGCGAAGGCAGAGGAAGCACAGCCTTGCCCACGCCGGCGCCTACTTCAGCGGATGCTGGATACCCCCACTCCCCCAGCGCAAACAGAACGAAGCCGCTGTTCGAGCACAGCACAGGCAACCAAATACGATTTACGTCACACCAACAGTCTGCCTCGGAAAGGACATCTCTGGAGGGGGGGGGAAAAACCACAGCGAGCCAGGCCGGTGCCTACACTAATGCACTGTCTGGCTGCCTGCTGAGGCCGTGCGCGAGGGCAGCATCCAGCGCCCGCAGCGACGCGCGCAGCCCCCGGCGCGCAGGCCACGGCGCGCGGCTGTCACCGGAGCAACGGCTGCCACTCGCCGGGTCGCGCTCCGCGCGTCTCCCGAACGCAGCGAGGATTTCGGGTGGCTGGTTTTCCCCCCCGAGAGCAAAGCCAGCCTGAGATTCAGCTGAAAATAAATGGGCTAGGCCAGATGCAGAACTGTTCGATCTTCGCAACCGTTCTCTGCCTCCTGCTCAGGCTCCTGCTTCATCGGTGGAAAAGCAGCACAGTTTTTAGCTTGATTAGGCTAAGGACACATATCACTCCCTAAGCCGGTAACATGCCAGCACTGGATATTTCAGATCTGGCAAAATTGTACTGGTATAGAGCTGAGATGATCCAGCACGTTTGTTTTCACACATTTCCACGGCAAGGGGCATCGCCCCAACAGCTGTGTTGGCTGCGTCCTCCTCTCACTGAGGAGCCGAGTTTTAGAAGTTCTTGCTGTTTTCTCAAATGTTAAACGCAATGGATTAACTGCAAATTAGTCTTATGCAACCTAATGAGTTAAATAACTATTGTTATCTTTAACATGCTGATTCATTACATCTAACAAAGCCTTACAATCAGCTAATTATCCTCAATTCCACTTGTGGAATTCAAGGCTGATTTGCACTCTGCAAATTACCACAAAATTAAGTGCAGCAGCACCCAAAGCTTTTTGGGTACCTCCTGCTCGCAAGCTAACGAGCCCATCCGCACCCACCAATCGCCCCCCTCCCGCAGCCACCCACGCCCCCTTCCTACCCCAAGACAGGACACAAACCAGGGCGTCCTCTTCCAGCAGGACACAAACCAGGGCGTTTTCCCCTTACTGGACTGGTGGGGTTTTTCTTCCAGCAGTCTGCTACAGGGCTCATTAACAGTTCTCCACCCCGCAAGAAATCAAGCTAATGAGTTTCTACTGGTGTGCCAGCTTTCCCAAATTATTGAAGCAGTCTTCAGCTGTATGTTCCTCCCTTTCTAAGAACTGAAAAGCTTTAAGACTTGTGGAGGTGCTTTTATTCTTTTGGGTTTTGGTTGTTTTTTTTTAATACCTTTTATTAAGAACTAATAAGCATATGATCTTATATAACGTTTCCATGTTTCCTTCTGCATCGCGCGAGCTGCCCACCAGCCGGTGACAGGGCACAGCAGCCTTGGCACCCCCACACCCCCTGCACACAGGTCCAGCTGCTGCGGGGACAGGAGTCCAGGCAGCTTAGGAAGAACTATTCAAGTCACCAGGCACGAGCACTACCCACGACTTCCCAAGAGCACTGAGTTCTTTAAGCATTTGCCTAAGAGAAGCCCACTTTCCTTCAAAAAGGATGTGCTGAAGGGCGAGGAGGAACGATGGAAAGCACAAAGCAGTCCTGCTGCCTCTGGAAGGAGGGAAGGAGCCGGACACGCTGCCTCTGCCCGAGCACAGCCACCCCCAAAGCAAGCACCATCGACATCTGGTACGGAACTTCGGCTACCGAGGGACCCTCACTCCCAGGCAAACACACTTCATCCCGGGGGAATGAGGCCCAGCTGCCGACTGGGAAGCTGCAGGCACCCAGGATCCCCAGGCTGGGCTTTCGGAAAAGCAAGAGAACGGCGGGACCAGGAGAAGACTTTAAACCAAGGGGATTTTCTGCTTTCCAAGTTGGAGACTTCCTGCATCCCTTGCATCCAGCCAGAGAGCGAGCTGATCCTGGGGCTGGCTCTGTCCCCCCAGCAGGAGCCACTGCCGCACCCCCCCTCCCCACACAGCTGGGGAGCCCACGGGTGGGATCCAGCCACCCACCCACCCACCCAGCGAGGCAGGGGCGAAGGGGCTCGCTCCCTGTGAAGGGAGGGGGTGACACGGCCGGACAGGGGACGGTTCGGGGCGGCAGCGTCCCTCGGATGAAGGTGGCCCTGAAAATGGGACTCCCCGCAGACACGCGGGTGGGCAAAGGGCGCGGGCTCGCAGCAAGGGCTGGCTCCCAGCTCCCCCGCCGAGCCCCGCAGCCTGGGCCTCCGCGCGATCCCGCTCTGCCATAAATATCCCAGATTAACGCCGATCCCAGCATCAAATCCACTTAAGGGACTTAAAAGCCTCCGAGTCCCCAGAGCTGCCTGCCCGAAGAGGGCTCCGCAAATGGGTCTCGGGCTGGAGAAGAGAACGATTATCAAACAAGGCAAGCCATTTGTACAATTTTTCATAACGTCGTTTGCGAGAGACAAATGGGACCGGATAGCCGAGCTGACGGCTGGCACTAGAAGCACAGCCACGAAAAGAAAACCCTCGAGCGCCAGACGCGGATGCACGGGGTGGGCTTTCCGTATATATTCCCTGCTTTATGGAAATATTCCTTGCTTTCCATATGTATTCCATACTTTATGGAAATATTCCATGCTTTATGGAAATAGCTCGTGCTCCTTAGAAGAAGGCGGCTGACTGGGGAAGGAGAGGATACGCTCCGCGGTCCAAGGAGCCCAATTTTCACACAGACTCCTCCGGGTTACCCCAAGCCAGAGCACCCCGAGCGCAGGACGGGACCCGGGGGGGGGGGGGGGGGACAAGCCGCTCCCCCCCCCCCATCTGCACTAGGCGCTAGGGCGGGGGGGCCACGGAGCCACCGGCGACCCCCCCCACGCCCCCCCCCCTCCAGCCCGCCGCTACGAACAGACGTTACCGTTGCGGGGCACCGCCAGCGCGGGACCCCCGCACGTTTCAAACACTCCCCCCCCCCCCCAGGGCATCCCGCTGCCCCCGAGGCCGGGGAGAGGCGGCCGGGACCCCCGGCGGGACGCGGCTCGGCGGGGGGGGGGGAGGGCTGGCGGGGAGCCCCCGGCGCCGGTTCCCGGGGCGGGAGGGGAACCAGCCCCCGGTGCTGGGGGGCTGCCGGGGCAGAGGTGGCCGCGGAGGGAGGAGAAGCCCCCCCCGGACCCTCTCCGGGCGGGCTGGGGGTGCCGAGGCTGAGCCCCCCCCCCCAGCCGAGCAGAGCGGGGGCTCCGCCGCTCCCCAGCGCCCGTCCGCGGGGAAACCGGGGGCAGGGGGGTGAAAGCCCCGCTCCGAAAAGCCCCTCCTCGGACGAAAATAAAAAAGAGGGGGTCAGAGCAAGCCGGGCAGCGCTTACTTGTCGTGCCTGGCGTTCTCCTGGATGGCGCCCAGCGCCCCGGGGTAGGCGGGGGGGACCCCGCGCTGGAGCCCGCATGCGGCCAGGTGCCGGCGGTGCTCGTCCTGCAGGCAGGCGTTCTCGCGGTGCAGCTTGGCCACTTGCTGCTCCAGCTCGTCTATCCGCCGCTTCTGCTTCTCCAGCAGCTCCTGCTGCGTCTCGATGATCTTGTTCAGCTCCTTCAGGTACTCCGCCGCCTTGCTGGGGTTCTCCGACGGGCTCTCCATGGCCTCCCCGCGCCTTTCCCCCCGCGGAGGAGCAGGTGGGGAGGAGGGGGGGGCGTAGGGACCGGCCAGCCCGCTCCGCTGGGAACTTAAGCGAGAGGGAAGAAATAAATAACCCGCCGGAACCCGGCCCTCCCCGCCGGCTCGGCGCTTCCCCTCCTAGAGCAGCCGCTGCCCAGGCGGGCGTGGGAGCGGCGCGCAGCGGCCCCTGCTCCCAGCCGCCATTGCTGGGGCTCGGCTTCCCACTGCCGAGCGAGGGCAGGGCCGGGGGGACGGCGGGGGCCGGGGCCGCCTTAGCCCGTCGCCTGCCAGCGCCCGAGCCCGGGAGGCTGCGGCTCCGCGCCGGCCCCGGCCGCTCCCCCCGCCTCGGCCCGGGGCGGGCAGCCGCCGCTGCCGGGGATGCGCTTTAAGTAACCGCGGTGCCTCCTCCGGGGGGCTGCGGGGGCCGCCAGCCCGTCCCCGCGTTGGGGCGAGCCCCGGGGCGGGGGCGGGCTGGTCCGGGGAGGGGGGCTGTGCCCCGGGGCTCGGGAGTGCGCGGGGGTAGCGCCGCCCTGCAGGTAGACCTGGTGGCCGGGGGGAGCAGCGCAGCCCTGCAGGTAGACCTGGTGGCCGGGGGGAGCGGCGGGAGCAGCGCAGCCCTGCAGGTAGACCTGGTAGCCGAGCCGAGCCTCTTCCCCCGGCGCATCCCGGGCTGCGGTTCCGCACCTGGGGCAGGGTTATTTATCGTTTCGGGTGGGTTGGCTCCGCGGGAGGGGGGAGCTGGCTCGCAGCGTGCCCGGGGACAGACGGAGCGCTGCCTTTCCCCTCGGCAGCCTTGACATCTGGGACCTGGCTCGGTGAACCGCTGCTTCCCGGTGAGGCTGCACCGAGCCAAGAAAAGTTGCTGAGGTCTGGGTCCGGCAGCATCCCGAGCGAAGGTGGGCTGGGAATGCGCGTCAGGGCCGGGAGCGGGGAAGGGCAGCAGCAGGAGATCGTGCAGGGAGAAGACAGGAAGGTGAAGACATGCTTTCCTGCTCCCTTTCTCCCAAAGTCTCCTCATATTTTCTTCTCATTTTTCTACCTCTTCCCTCCACCTTTAAACTTCGCAGGTTTTCCATTGGTACCGTTTTCTCGGAGCAGTTGTTTCTGCCGTCACTAAAGCCCAAACCCCGTCTCGGGGAGTCCCCTCCTGCCGGGGCGCGTGGCGTTGGGAGCAGGGTGAGGAGGTGGGGGGCTGACAGCCGCCGGGGCTGCTCCGGAGCTTGGGCTGGAGTCTGGGGGCTCTGCCCCCGGCGTGAGGGGCTGGGGGTTTCGGAACGGGGCTCCGAAGCGGAGGGTGCGTCCCGGCTGCTCTGCCTCTCGCCGCTTACTTGTCGACGTGGAGAAGGGGGCCTGAGGGGAGGATGGAGCTGGAGACGCAGAGACTCGTCCAGCAGTTCTCCTGTGGATTCCGACTGCGGGTGGGAATAAGTTACCGGCAAAACTGTTGCTTTTGCTCCGGACATACATGCACCAAAGGGCTGGCGCGATTCTTGGGGTGGCTGGAGCATGAAGACTAATTTCCAGTCCTGGTGGGGAGCATGAATTCCCAGAAACATCTTTAGCTGCTCTTTGAAGAGGCTGAGCTTTTTTTCCAGTAACTCAATCAGGATTTTTCATTAGAATTGTTGAAAATATTTATTTTCAGTACTATTTGTTCGGAATATGTTTGCTGAAGAGCAGTTTATTCTGCTCTTTGTGGAAAGAAATGCTTATTGCAGTACCTCACGGAGGCAACCTGCGTAATAACATTTGAGGCAGCCAGAGTATTTGTCAGGGGTTAAACTGATAAATAAAGCAAGCGAACTTGCTTCTTATATGCAAAATAAAATGCAAAGTAAGACACTCGGAACTCATTAATGTGCCTGCAGACAATAAAAGCTTATTAAGCGTTTCGCAGAAAGGACAGCTGAAGTGGAGCAGCAGCGGTTAGTGCAACGAATACCTGTTTGGAAGACATCTTTTTAGGCAGAAATGACTGAGTTCACAGGACCCGTGCAACACCGCTAAAGAGCCATTTTAAAAGCGATTACCTTCCTTCCTTCTTTGACAGTTTGCAGGAAAATGCCTCGGTTCCCAGATGGCAAAGCTGTGTCTTGCTCGGTGGTTTATGGTCTTGCCAGGTCAGCTAACGGAGGAGAAGTAGCTTGTGCGGGGGCTAGCTGCTCTCGTTGGTCTGGCTGACTTTGGAGGGGCTGTTTGAGAGGCTTCCAGTGACCAGGGATGAACTTGACCTGCCGGTCAGCAGCTCGGCTGCTCATGCTTTCCCGTAGATGACATGGAGCAACCCAAACCTCCTCTTACCGGGACACCACGACCGAGACTGGGAACAGCAGCAAGCCCTCGGGAGCGCCTGCAGGTTGGCACCTGGTGTCCTGGCCCACGTCCCTGGTGCTCGGAAGCGGGAAGGAATGCTCGGTGTCCGAGGGGATTGCTGCTGTGTGAGCCTCAAAAGACCCGTGCATGTCATCATGCCCCTTCCCTGGAAGGGTTCAGGGCCAAGTTGGACGGGGCTTTGAGCACCCTGGTCTGGTGGAAGGTGTCCCTGCCCATGGCAGGGGGGTTGGAACCAGATGATCTTTCAGGTCCCTTCCAACCCAAACCATTCTATGATTCTACGATAAACTGGATTCAGTAGCACGAAGAGGTAAACTTCAAAGATACGCATACTCATGGAACCCATAGTACATTCCATCTCTATCTGCGTGTAAGACACAGACTGTAAAAGCAGATCCAGCTTGTTCAGATTTGCTCAGTTAGAAAATTAAGTGACATCGAGCCTAACCTTTTTAAATATGAAAATTACCAGAATAGCATTCTGATTGCTTGCTAACATCTTACCTCAGACTGTCCATTTTTGTAAGCTAAGCAGTACATGGCTAGTTCTTGCCTGGGAAAGAGCCAAGGAAGATTTAAATATGAAAGGAAATGTTGCTCGTTCAGTCAGTAGGATGCTCTTACTAATTTATTGTGAGCAATACATAAATATCCCATCACGCTTTGGGAAAAACCTTCGGCTGTCCTTAGTCGGAGACTGCCTCAAGTCTTGGCGTTTTCTGGCAGAGCGATACCCTGCAGAGCACCATGTGTGAGGGCAGGGGTATTTGCTCTGGCATCTGGTCCGAATTCTGGTGGGGGTTTACAGGGACATCTCTGTTGCCTGCGGGACTCGGTGTGCTGTTAGATGCCCCGCGGAGCTCGGGCGTGTTTGCCTGTCCAGTTTGGAAAACCTGGCTCTTGCGCTTGCTGCATGCCTGTCTAACTTGGGCATTTTGTCAGGTCAGAGTTTGTCGTGCTGCATAAAAACTCAGCACAAAATGTTCCTGTTTCAAAAGTGGTTTGGGGTGGGTAATCATGCCACCAGTGAGCAAACAGCTGAAGTCATTTTTTTCCGAGTAAGATAAGACCAAGGAAGAGCCTCTGATACGTATTTTCCATGTAAAATTAATTAGGTCAGTGTCATATAAAAAACAAGGACCCAGAAGTCATGCAGTGATTTGTGCTCAATCTTAACTCTGCCCTCCATCTCTCTCTCAGAGAATTCCTTCGGAAGCTGCTTCTTTCTTGCTCGCACTCCTCGCCTACTCTCCCGCTCACTCAGTTCTCTCCTTGGTTTTGCTGCGCTGCCTTCAGACGTTACGGAATTTTATCCTCCTGTTAGGGTTTATCATTGGAGTTCATATGCAGGTACCAACCCCTTTCACATCACGTGCCTAATGTGTGCGTGCCCTCTTTCATCTGTCCCAGTCCAGGACACACACGCTCCTTACCTGGTGACCGGGTACTCGCTGTGCACCCCGCAGTGCTTGTTGCTGATGGTGGGGAATCAGCGGAGCAAGAGCAGAAAAACCAACATTCACTGTAGACGGCTTGCTGCACGCTTTTGAGATTCCTTGGAGAAAGAAGGTGATTGAAATCACGTTGCTGGCCTGGACCGTTGTCCCAGTAGGCTCTAAGGTATTTAAAAAAAAATAAGGCACAACCTTAAAGCCCTGAAGTCTTTTAGAAACTGTGGTGTTTCTGGCTTGTTCTCTCCCTCTCCTCGTTCCATATAACCCACTTTTAAAACCTGACATCTGCTTTCTCTTGCCAATATATCTGATTTCTGCCTAGAAGCACGAAACTTCCTTAAGCCTGTTCCTACCACAAATCTTTTTTTGCAATTATCCCCTGTAAAATATGATCATAATACCATTTAACTTTTTCTTAGAGAGAGCAAGCCTCAGTGCATTTCATTTATGTACCTCAACCCTTCTGCTGAAAAGGGACAATATCTCACCAGCTATCAGGTCAGCCCTGGAGTTTTGGGCACTTTATTCCAGAGTCCCGCTTGCATGGGGCCCGTAGAGCTCTCGTGGCGGCTGAACAGTGAGGCTGTGCTTTCACCCTGACCAGCTGACAAACTGTTTGAAATAGCACAAGCTAAGCGTGACAAAGCTACAGGCTCTATTTTAAGGCATATACACATAAGGCAGCAGAAAGTTAAATTTTAATTTTGAGTTCTGAGTGTACCAATCATTGCTGTTTGTATGAATTGCCTTTTGATTTATGCAAGAAATGATGAACTGACTCTATCAGGTTATGTAGCTTAATCTGGAAGTTTCGCTGCAGAGTTTGGTCCAGAGCTAACCCGTCTACATACCTACCTTCAACCAAGTCTTTCGCTGTAATGAGCCTTTCATGAAAGAAGTTCCTTTGTACTGTTGTTAGTGTCTGTGAATTCTCTTTATGTATCTTGTTTTCACAGAATCCCAGCATGGCAGGGGTTGGCAGGGCCCTCTGTGGGTCACCCAGCCCAACGCCCTGCCCAAGCAGGGTCACCCAGAGCAGGCTGCACAGCACCGCGGCCAGGCGGGGCTGGAATATCTCCAGAGAAGGAGACTCCACAGCCTCCCTGGGCAGCCTGGGCCAGGGCTCCGTCACCCTCAGAGGGAAGAAGTTCTTCCTCGGGTTCAGCTGGAGCTTTCTCTGCTTCAGTTTGTGCCCATTGCCCCTTGTCCTGTCACTGGGCACCACTGGAAAGAGTCTGGCCCCGTCCTCCTGACCCCCACCCTGCAGATATTTAGAGGCATTGCTAAGGTCCCCTCTCAGCCTTCTCTTCTCCAGGCTGAACAAGCCCAGCTCCCTCAGCCTCTCCTCGTAGGAGAGATGCCCCAGTCCCCTCATCATCCTCATAGCCTTCTGCTGGACTCTCTCCAGTAGCTCCTCAAAAAAGTTTTGGCAATATTAACCAATATCAGTTAATGTTAGTAGGCAAAAAAAATCATGTCCTCTTGTACAAACACCTTGGGAAAGGATTATGTCTGTCTTTGTAAAATAAAAAGCACCGTTAATGTAAGGTATCAAGCCACTCTCATATAGAAGAGTGGGATAAATTAGCAAGGAATATTTTGCTTCTTTGGGGAAAGAGGAAATGCCTGTGCTGGGCTTGTAAAGGAAAGAGTATGCTGCTTCGAGAGGGGGTCGGCAGTTTTTCTTGGGGAGCGTGACGTGGCAGTGGCACGGGGCTGGCTGTGTGCCGGGGGACCTGCATGCCGGGGCTGCGGGCTGCGCTCTGCCGAGGCGGCAGGAAGGCGGACAAAACCGTGTGGAGCACTTGGCACCCGCTGTGAGCTGCAGAGGAGCTGCCAACCGCTTCGCCAGCCCCTGGGTATCAGCGGCGCGAGGGAAAAAGGCCGCGTGCCCCTGCGGAGCGTCTGCGGAAGGCTGCGCGCCCGGGTTAACGTCTGATACGTGGTGGGGCAAAGGGGATGTCTAATGGTGTTAAACTCCCGGAGGGTCTGCGGGCTGCAGATCTACCTTCAGCCGCTGAAGCTTCCTGGCTGTGGTGATCACAGGGGTTTTTGTGACCAGTTATAAGAACAAAGAAGCTCAAAAAAAGATTGTTTAAAAAAAGGAAGTTGCTTAAAATTCAATTTATGATAGCTCATATTGAGAACGGGGCTGAAGAACGGCTTTGAAATAGTTTTGCCACTCTCTTTTTCTGCTGAAATTAATCTCTCGGAGTGAAACCAAACAAGGCAATTCCAATCCAGAAAGACTTTTGCTGTAAAAGTACTAAGTAATTTTAAAAAGGGGACTAAATTGAACTCATGACTCTAATTTAGCAATAAATATAATGAAATTTTGAGTACGGCTGTAATTGTTCCTCTGTTAATTAAACAAGCTATTTCATAAATGGTGCAGAAAATCATTTCTTGGTACTTAAGCCGAGACTGAAGCCAAATCACAGTTGGAATGAAGGACACCTTTCACTAAAACATCATATTTTAAGTTGTAGGATAAACTGTGACCGAAGGAGAAAAATATATGCTACAGTATCAAATACCTAGTGCCAAGAGCAGGTAAGTGTTGGAAAAAAATACTTCACATTAGATAAAGGTGAACAGCACAGGCTTACTGGCAGGGACGAAAAACCTTAGACCTCAGCTCAGGAAGCTGAAAACTGAAAGGGGAAAGTAAACAAATAAAACCCTCCCAGAATTACAACTTCATAAATTCACTGAAAGCATGAAGGAATATCGAATGCTAAAATACCCATTTCAATGTTTCATCACCATTTCTTGTGATTGCATGATTGCATTGCAACATGCTTGGTTTCAAGCTTATAAAGCAATAAAGCGTCATATACAACATCACACACCAGCATTTCAGTATAAAACAACACCCAACCCAAACTTCTATTGAAGTCCGCTCTGGATAAAATCTTAATAAGCAAACTTGCTCATGTAAAAGTGCTGGAGGTTTCTGTGTGTGGTTTTTTTAAAAAGTAGCTTAAAGGAATAATACCTGTGCTGCCAGAGTCAAATTCACCCACTATTTTCCATTTTAAGATATTTTATTCCATTTTGATTCCATATATTTCCATTCTAATATTTTTCTAGACTTTAACTGGTCGGAGTCAGTTTTTCTGTGCTTACCCTATTCTTCAGAATGAATTATCTTGGCAAATTTTAGCAAATGCTGCTTTTCAGAATAAGATTGTGAGAAAACATGAAACTCGGATGATATTCTCTTCTTTTTTTAAACATCCGTGGAAACAGAAATTAGGGAAAAGTCAGAAGCAGCAACTGTGATAAAATGTGAAGTCCTCAGAAGTATCTATTTCTTTTGCCACAGGTGGTTTAAAATGGACACCTACACTGATGAAAACTAATGATATTTATCATTAATTCCTTGTTCTCATTTCATATCTGTAATTGGCATGCTGCTAACTAGAATGCTACGAGCAGAAACTCACTTAGATGGCATAGCAATATTTTGTACGGTAGGAAAATAATTCTGGCTCCAAAGAGAATTCTGGCTCCAAAGAGAAGTTGAAATAGTAAAAAAAAATTACAAATGGGGAAACATCCTGAAAAATCAGTATCAAATGGTATTTCTAATATGTATTCTGTTCATCCCATCTGAACCCCATGGATGAAATCACAAATAATTTGAAAGCAGTGCATACCATAAAGTATATGTATGTGATCAAACAGAATAATTTGTTGCATGAGTAATCCTAATTAGAGCATTAAATAACTTCTGAATGCTCGAAAATTCAGCCTTGCCTATCCTTTTAGGTCGGATACATCTCTGTACCTCTTAGCCCGTATGTGTTCTCATTTGAAATCTTCTGTCCCCACAAGTGGTTTAAGCAGCTCGTGTTCCAAGTACGGCTCAGTCAGGAGGGGCTTCTGGGGCTGAAAATGAAGAGTATGACACAAGCTTAATCTGTTATTGCCAACTTTAATGTCTTTTTGTTTGGGTGTTCAGAAGGTTTAGTGAATCCTTGTCATCAACAGAACTTGGTGGAAAAAACCCTATTTACGTGTTTCATATGAATTGCAATGACACATAAATCATGAAGGCTTGGGTTCGCGATGCTTTCATACGGTCCTGACCACCTTTCACAGAATCCCAGCATGGCAGGGGTTGGCAGGGCCCTCTGTGGGTCACCCAGCCCAACCCCCTGCCCAAGCAGGGTCACCCACAGCAGGCTGCACAGCACCGCGTCCAGGCGGGGCTGGAATATCTCCAGAGAAGGAGACTCCACAGCCTCCCTGGGCAGCCTGGGCCAGGGCTCCGTCACCCTCAGAGGGAAGAAGTTCTTCCTCGGGTTCAGCTGGAGCTTCCTCTGCTTCAGTTTGTGCCCGTTGCCCCTTGTCCTGTTGCTGGGCACCACTGGAAAGAGTCTGGCCCCATCCTCCTGACCCCCACCCTGCAGATATTTAGAGGCATTTCTAAGGTCCCCTCTCAGCCGTTACGTGCATCTGACTGGTTTGAACTCTGATGTGGCCCGTTTCACCGGCTTTTCTAACTGTGCAGCATCCCTAGGACAGCTACACTGTCTGCTGTCAGGGATAACATACATAAAGGTAACTCCTCTGCTGGGACCAGAGCCCAGTGCTGCTGGCTGGCTGGGGCACAGCACTGGGCTGGCGACGGTGGGCTTGCCGCCGGGGAGCAGCTGATGGCGCAGCTGGTTCATGGGTCCCGGTGTTGTCCTGAATAGAGAGATTCAACGTGAGCTTCCCTGAAGAAAATTAGCTGTGTACGTGCCAGGGAAAAAAAGGTCTCTTCAAAAACTGGACCTGTAGCAAACGTAGGATAGGTTTCCATCATTAAATATTAATGGCGGCAAGAGAAGTGGCAATTTTACCTGAAGGACGGAGATATATTACTTACCTCGATGACAGTATGCTTATTTACAGTGCACATTGCTCTCTGTCCCCACCTTGAATGAAAAGGTGACCTAGAGATCGGGGAAGAAACATGTAAAAAGGTGAAAATGAGAAACTATATCTGCCCGTCAGTTGTTTTGATGCTATGAGAAAATTAGTAAATTTATGATCCTGTGGTCATTAAGATATAGTTGTAGTAATGCAGTTAGAAGAGTCTATGTTTGCTCTGACTCACCATATTTTTCACTCTTATTGGTCTCAAGTTGTTCAGATTTTTGCACCATTTACTTTTTTCCGGCTAGAAACTGGTAATCTATTCCTGTCCAAGACAGTGTGTGTGTGTCTATACATGTGAAGAGAAGAAGAAATAACCTTTCATTTGTAAACAAGGAGTAAAAATCATACCCCAGCTTTATCACGGACAACGGCTGAGGGAAACTGAAGTTCTTTCATTTTATTTGCAGCAATACTTAGAAATAGATCTGCAGATTCAGACTGGAAGCTCTTCTGTCCTTTTCCAAAAAAGAAAATACATCACAATACCGACAAATCAATTTCAGTTGCTTCTTGTCCAAATAAACAGTGCTAAACCTCAAGACGTCTTAGGTAAGGCTTCAAAAATCAGGAAATGAAAAACTGAACCAGAAAATGCGAAGGTCAGATGGGATCAACTCTTCTTATCCCTTCCCTTTCATACTGTTGAGAAGTACACAGGAGAGGATGAAATGTGTTGATGCTGGACTGTATCATTAGTAACAGCCTGTTATTTACAATTTCAGCCTAGAAGCCTCGGAAAGTACTTTATCACTTGATCTTCAAGCTAGTATTTGTAACTCGCCAGCCTCTCTCCATTTTATGAGCGTTTGTACTGCAACCGCATTGAGAAGCCCTAGAGCAATGTAGTTAAGCTCTATTGAACTCTATGAAGGTTTAAAGATAAGGGAGTTAATTCTGTCAAAGCTAACATGAAAAAATATATTTGCTGCTTCATAATTGCCAAATAGTGGCAAAAAAGGACGCTTTTTTATTATGTCCTTTTTTCTGCTCTTGCAGTCGGAACCGAATTGTGCATAAGCAAGGGCTACAACACGCTGTGGAGACTTGGGGCACCCAGGTCTGAAGGGTATGTTGTCCTTACGGAGTCTGTGGCTTCTGTGGCACGTTTCTTGTTACTATTAAAAACTCACAATTAAAATGCTTTGCATGAGCATAGTGCATCCCCAGTCTCTTAGGAGCCGGTCATACAAGCGGGGCTCTTTGCGTGCTGGTGAGTATGAACGATGCGAGTAAAGGCTTCGCTTGGATCGGTACTCCTAAAAAGCCTTGATCCTCCTCTCTTTTCAGAGATCTGAGAAAAATGCAGTCATTTCTGGAAGCTTTTCCAGCTAGGTTCCTTCCAGCTGAAATTTAAAAAAAGGAGATATACTTGCTTTTGGAAGAGATTTGCCCCCCCCCCCAAAATAACTGAACCATCTCTCAAGAGCAAGCTTATCACAGACTGAAAATCCATCATATGGAATGACAAAATATCGTGGCAGAAACCTGTTCAGTGAACGCTTATGTGGGGGATTACAGACTGGCAGAGGGAACGGTTTTTCTAAGACAAAGGAACTTCCAGAACTGACCCTGTCAATTAGGATCTGCAGGCAAAAGCAACTTGATTCACTCGAAAGACGAATTGGAATTCTACTCGAAAAGTAAAAAAAGGGATGTGCTGCTGCTACAAAGGAGAGATGGAGATGCAGGCTCTGGAAATGCAATACAAAAAGAACGAGCTACGTTGATTTCGTAAGTCGGCTTTGTGCATATTGCTTTGTCAAAACTAAACTGGGTCATTTATCCAGCGGAGAATAATGATCTGAATCATCTTTGAGATCTCCAACAAAGTCTAAATCAGATGTTTAGAGGTTGCCCCTTGGCTAGGCTCTTGGAACACAAAGAGAAACACCATATCGGAAAAAGTTCTTCGTACAGATGACAAACTTCATTTATTTCCAGTCCCTCAACAGGAATTGAGATCTTAGACTTTTAAAAATATGGAATGGGCTAATTGGGAGCTTGTGACCGACCGCTGTGGGTTCTTCTGAACTTGGGAACTCCCTGAAGTAACTTGCTTCACGAGGTCTCCAAAGGAATAGCAATCACATGAAGATAAATTGCTGTGCTCGGGCTCCTCAGCTGCCAGGTTCTGGGCGGCTTCTGTGGGCCGTGCACGTGCCCTCTTTCTACCCTTCAGCCGCCTTGGAGAGATCGACTGACACCCGGTGAGAAGAATACAGAGAAACGTGGTGCCTGGGTGTTAGCAAGTCTCCTTGACTCCGTCCTTCGTTCAAGTCAGGCAAAAGCTTTGAAAATGTGTGTCTACAAAGTCCAAGGCAGCTAACTGGGTTGCAAAGGTTTATAAGGACCCAAATAAGAGGAAAGGAGGAAATGGTGTCTAACCTATGTTTGTAGCCAGGTCCTAAACCCAGCAAAATCTGTAGGATCTGACAGGTGGTAGATCATTCCCTTCATCTGTGGGGACCTCCGTGTTCGTGTACTCTGCAGGGTTCGGTCACAAAGGAGCGAAGAAGTGTGCTGGCTTTTTAAACCTCTGCCCCCCCTCTTCTGGAATGGGTGCAGGAATGAATTCAATTTTCTTTATAAGCGTTTTGATCCTCAGCCTGTTCAGGAGACTTGATTTTCTCTGTGTTGATAACTAAGTGAATTTCTACCTCTGGAAATGCTGCTACCTTCTTAGTAGAGAAGGGGCTGTTTAAATTACGTGATAAATCTGATTCATTTCCCACGTGGAAAATCTAATCCCGATCTTCGTATAAAGCCTTTTATTGTACTGAGCTTTATATTTCAGAGACCCATGTAATCAAGAACCATCCTCTGTGTCTTGAATTAATTTGTGTGAGTAGCTCTTTCCTGAAGCACAGAAGAGGCATTCATCAAATACTTTGGGGCGAGTGGTCTCAAAACCTGTCTTTGAAGAACGCTACGGCAGGAGTCAGTGAGCCTGTCAGTGAGCCAGGCAGTTACAAGTCTCTTACCGCATTTAGCTGCTGAATTACTAGAGGAAAAAGATGCATTATTAAAGTTTGGGTCTCCCTTTCACCTGAAAAAGATGTTTTCCAAAAGGCAAGGTAAAGAAAATATCTTATGGTTGTATTAGTGTTACTCAGATCTGTGGAGGAACGTTGTTCCTCCATTACTTTAATGTATGGCCTGGGAAGACTCTGCCGTTCTCTTTCACATCGCAAAGAACTCACTTTCCAGCTAAGGCTGTTCAGAAACGGGTTGTCAAAAAGTCATTGTTGTGTCATTTCCTTGCTTGGTGCTATAAAATTGACATTTAAAATAGATCTCCAGGAATTTCTGACGCAGAACGAAATAAATTCAGGCCGTGAGAACAAAAAAGGGCTTTCAGAAAGGTGTAGCTACAACGGTGAGCAGGTTTCAACCCATTCCTTATTCGCTTCTGTTCTGTTATTATCTGTTGGGGTTTTTCCACTGTAAACTCCCGGAGTCTCTGCCACTAGACCTGCCATATGTGCTGGAAGCACTCACCTAAATAAACATTCTCCCAGAGCTAGGTCCCACCCCAAGCCAAAGCACAGCTTAAGAAATCATGCAGGCCTGGGCTGTGTTACTGGTTGTCATTTCAGAGAATGCCTGACAAAAAGGGATTTAGCTCTACAATATTCAGACTCCAGCAGTAAAGCAGACGAAGCCCTGGTTCTGCTTGCTGCAGCCACTGCTGTAATCTGACAAGGGCCTTTTTGCTTCCTTTTTTTTTCTTTTTCCTTCCTATTTTCTTCTCTTCCCCTTCTGCCTTGCCTTCCCGTTCCTTTTCTCTTCCCCTTCTGCTTCCCTTTTTTTTTTCATTTCTCATTTCCCTTTTTATTTTTCGTCAGAAAGGTGCTGATGACATTATTCATCAACCAGATTCCACTTCAGAGAGTCACGCCGTGAGCTCAGGGTCAGCAGAGCTGTAATTCAGACACTCTACTCTCCATCTTACGCTGTTTCAGTGCAAGATTATGAAGATTTCTTGGCCAGGTCTGCACATACCCATCATTCCTTCTAAAAAGCAGATATGCTGCTTGATGAAACAGTGCACATCAGTTCTTACAGAGTCCAGCTAGCAAAGAAAGGAGCCCCTTGTTATGCAAAATCCGTGTTTGTAGACAGCGTTCTGCCTTTAAATTGATTTTGATGCTCTGCCCTAGAGAGCTTACAGAGCCATTTTCCCCACATAAACCCACTACAAATGCCATCTGCTGGCAGAAGCAAATTAAATTTGCACTGGCCCAGGCTGCCCAGGGAGGCTGTGGAGTCTCCTTCTCTGGAGATATTCCAGCCCCGCCTGGACGCGGTGCTGTGCAGCCTGCTCTGGGTGACCCTGCTTCGGCAGGAGGGTTGGACTAGATGACCCACAGAGGTCCCTGCCAACCCCTGCCACGCTGTGATTCTGTGAAAGTCTTCTATGGAATTATTAAGGGGTAAATTTCCAGCATTTAGCTGTGCAGTTCTCGTGGGGAGGTGTGTGCTGCCGAGTCCGTGTTGTAACACACGGAGCACTCACTCCAGGTTGGAAAAATTCCCACAAAGACGGGACAACTTGGAGTGAAAGCATAACTTGGTCCATGACCGGTTGTCACACCAAGACAAATGTCATCTTAGTACAGGTATCTTCTTCCCCATGAGGGTGGTGAAGCCCTGGCCCCGGCTGCCCAGAGAAGCTGTGGCTGCCCCCTCCCTGGCAGGGCTCAAGGCCAGGCTGGATGGAGCTCTGAGCACCCTGGGCTGGTGGAAGGGGTCTCTGCTCATGGCAGGGGGGTTGGAACCAGATGATCTCTAAGGTCCCTTCCAACCCTTAATACTCTGTGATTCTATGATTAGAGTGTAATAATTCCCAATGTCATCTCAAAAAAAAAGTAAAAAAAAAAGATTCAACTTGTTTCGCTTGCTTTTCACATATCTAAGCTGCCTCCATTCTGAAATTTTTGCTGAAGGACTACTCAATACCTTCTTTTAGGGAGAAGCATTGATTCCTCAGGAAAGGGAAAACACACAGTACTGCATTGCAACTGCTCAGGTCTGTGTACGGTCCATTTTGGTACACGTGACTTATTACAGATGCCTCAAACCTTCAGGTTTCGTGGCGAAGGCTTTAATAGATTTCATGCTTGAACTGTTATTACTCTGACATTTACGAAAAGGTGACAAATCCTTTGGGAGAACTATTTGAGATTCATCCTCTCTAGGTACATTTAGAACTTCTTTCCCTGGGAACGTTTTCCTGGGGTATTTTGGCCTCTGTCACAAGTATAGGCATGTCTGGAAACGGGGTTTTCTACAGCAATCTGTATTTTGGCCAGCGTAGCCCATATGGATCTTAAACACAGGTTCCACGTTCTTTTCTTAGTATGCAAGGAAATGTTCAGACTTGAGAAGACATATGCTGTGTGGCAGTGGTGCATCTGTTATGAAATCCTTCTGAGAAGAGAGAACCGAATAAGAAGGTGGATTTGCTTTCTATCCTGGTCTCGAGACGTCAGTTCTTGAAGCAGAGTTGCTGACGAAGGAACAGCGTTTGCTGTTGGGTTACAGTTCTCGAAAGGAGCTGCTTGAACGCCTATGAACATCTCTGTTGATACATAGACACCCATGAAACTAACCCCGGCAAAGTAGGTAACTTCAGGTCACTAGTTCACGTCCCGCTACGAAGATAACCTGATGTTGAATTGAAGAAGTCCTGTTCTAGCTGGGAATGTTTCAGCCTTAAGAATCACCACGAAGCACACGTCATCGAGCGGGTTTTTTCAGCAAGAGCGGCTGCTGATGGCTGCACCTAGCTATGTGGATCTACCACGTTCCTGTCCCTGCACTGGATACGGGGGAGAGCCAAGTGGTTGGTCCTCTTGAACCATCTGTGTTTCCAAGGCTGGCTCAACACGTGCAACTTTTTCTGCTGTTGTGCCACAAGAGAGGGAATCCTCCCATGCCATCGACGTGTCGGTGCCGTTCGCCTCCCTCCGCTCGCTGACTGCTGAAGGCAAGGTGCAGCTTGTACACGCTGTCCTTCAGCTGGGTGGCTGACCCCGTTCCTAGGTGGTATCATCTCCTGACTTTCCACAGCGTGGTACAAAGTTGTCTGCAAAAGTGGCTCGGTATGCTGACGTCTGGCCCAAGGATATCAATGCAAATAAGAGAAAAGCAACCTCCAGCATTTGGTGCAAAACTAGGGGTGCAACCTATTTCTCACTCTCATGCTTTTAAGGATTCAAAACAACTAAAAAGGGATTGATCGTGGATAAGTATGAAGTAAAGGATAAAAAAAAAATCTATGTGAAGGGTCAGACACCCGTCCTAGATAAAGCTTCTTTTTGTTGCTGAAACAACAGCGAGGGATGAAGTCATCACCAGACGCCAGCAGCAACTGCCTGTTCTGCTGTTCCGTGAATCACCCTTTTGAACGCGGCTCGCGGTAACCTGTAATTTTCATATGCAGAATGTCCAATTTCAATGCGGCGGTAAGTGAGAGGGAGGAGAGCACATTTAGTTGAATCATTCACATACGTAAGTGTCAACAGGTAGTGTCAAGCGAAAGGAACATGAGTCAACCACATAGCAGCGCTGGTTTTGAGGAGGGTTTTCTCGTCGAATACCCGGTACAGAAACCGTCCAGCAGCCTTCCCAGCTCCACTCGCCATCACTCGGCAGCGCTGACCGACTTACAGACAGGGCAAACTGTTGGAGGGCACTCAGGCTGGCGAACAGTCTGCTCAGGGGCCGCTGTCGGACTGCGGAAAACGCAGCCTGAGGCAGGGAGAGGAGAGGTGGCGTGTGGCACTGTAAGCCATCACGCCCGAACTGCTGCGCCGATGGAGCTTCAACAGTCCTGATGCCTGGCTACAGCTCCACCAACCCGAATCCTGATGCCGTCGTTTCTACAGCCGTGCAGCTTTACCCTGTGGAATTGCTGGTGTGGGGCTTGAGGCTGAGGAGGACAGCACGGAAGCGGGTCTGGGCATGGGGCAACTGGCTGGGTGCAACCAGAGTTCTGGAGCTGTGACCCGGGAGCCACCAGTGACACGCGGAGCCTCTTCGGCTTGGCCACCGGACAGAGCGATCCAAGCGAGCAGCGGCGAGGATCTGAAAGAGAAGCACTGAAAAGGTGGAAAAGCACTGTTGTGCTAATTACGTTGGTAGGATGAGGAAGCACCCACCCAGGCTCCCCTCGCTATCTGTATTTCTGTGATATGGGCCTGAGGAGGAAAGTCTGTGGGGCTGCGAGAGGAAGACGGTGTGATGGAACGGGAAGCTGACAGCCAGCTTTCAATGGCACGGCTGCGAAAGTGTCTCCCCCGCTGCCAAAGGAACCAACAGGTTTTCCGTGCAGGATACCAATAAAATAAAACTACAGGCAGTAGCATTTAGCAAAATACTTTACAAAATTAACCGAAGTTCAGATTAAAAAATTAAATGAAGAATAAAAGAAAAAAGGGGAAAAAAAAACCCTAGAGGGAACAATGAATTCATCTAGTTCTCCCATTTCTGCAACATTTTGGTTTTCTAGCTCAGTAATAACGAGGTCAAGCAATAGTTTATTTGCAATATTGTACTGATTTTTCTAAGCATTACAGCTGAGAAAGCCAAAAAGCAAAGAGGAAATATGGTATTTGCTCTGTAGCAACGGGAACGCCTACGGACAATAAGCAACAGCAAGAGTATTGAGGGATAGAGCGCAGGAAGGGGGGAAATCCCCACGCCAGAGGAAAGAGTAAGATACAAGTATTAGGACAGCACAAGGAAATTCCAGCCTAGCGTGTTGAGGTTTTCTCCAGAAACTTGAAACTCTTGCAAGTTTCCCCCAGATAAGAATGGGGAGCTTCAGATCTGAAGTCCTACCGGGTCGCTGCGGCGTGGAGCGATCCTTCTGGAAGGAGCGCTCACCGGCTGCTCCGTCTCTGTCCCTGTCCCGTGCCGGCCGTCGGGATCCTTGTCTCCACACATTGCGCTCTGCAGCTTCTCACAGGCACATAATGGCCGCCGCGTTTCTTTAGCAGCCGCGGCTGGAGCGCTTGGGAAGGTCTCTGGGGAGCACAGCAAGCGCCCAAGGCTACCCGCGCCGCAGAGCGCGGCGTGGAACCGGAGCGAGCCCGGCGTGGAGACACGGCTAGCCGAAAGCCAGCCCCGCGCCCGCGAGCAGCGCGCCGGGGCGCTGCCTCCTGCCAGCACCGGCGTGAAGAGCTCACGTTGGCTTCTGTTTTCCAGCTCTCGCCTACTATGAGGAGGGACACTGCATCAGTTAACGCTGAAGTAGTTCCCTGGGAGTGTTCTAACTGCCAAGCAGAACTGTTGATACAGAGAGCTTAACAACCACATCTGCTTAGGTACCTCCAGAGCACATTTAAGACTGATTAAAGCCTAAGGATCTAAGTTACTTTCCCTTCTGCTGCCTCTCTTTATCTTCAGTGTCTCAAGATCTTCAAATCCTCACGAAACAACACTGATCTTTACTGTAATGAAACAGAGCTTGGTTTTAATACAACGTTGTGGCCTTGTAACGTCAGACCCTGAAGCTGTTGATCCCCAAAAGAGTCAGTCATCTCGTCACGCAGTTGTGCCTCAAGAGATATATATAATAATAATAATATATTCTCAGTCTTTTCGCTCGGCTTCAGGCTGCAGTTGTTGCTCCGTAAGCAGCAGCTGCCTCTGTGAACTGCCTTTCAGCTCACAGGCCAAAGCGGAGTTTCTCAGTCCCACTGCGACTACGCCGGGAGCTGACCTGACCTGCTTCGGCAGGAGGGTTGGACTAGGTGACCCACAGAGGTCCCTTCCAACCCCGACCACTCTGTGATTCTGTGACCCTCCGCCCTCCACGCGCGCTGCGTGAACGCACTGCTATGGCCGTAACAATTGCAAGCTTATTTTGAATTAGCTCGTCTGTCGTCTTCTTTTAAAATCACCTATGTAAGAGCTCTTACAGCTTTTTATAAGCGTGAAGCCTTGACTTTCTGCAGAATAGTTGCTCTGCCTGCAGTCAGCAGCAAATGTTAGGGTGGGAATACGCGCTGTTTAGGTGGGCTAGCAGGGGAAATAAAGCCAGACTCCAGCGGTCGTTAGGTTTTGTGTGTACGAAATGTGCGAGTAATTGGATCGATCTCACCACTGGCGTGTTCAACCACAGCCAAGGAATTTGTTGCGTTGCGCAGCTGGATAGAGTAAGGTGAAAAAATATTTTCATCCCAACAGCCTTTCTTAGAATTTGAACAAAGCAGTAAAATCTTAAACAATCTATGATTTTTCAGTTGCTGTTTTCAAGGGCTCCACTATGACAGGAAAAGCTAATTTTATGAATCGATACACACGAACATTACACATGTAATATGCTTTTTAAAATGTAATTTAGCGTAATGGAAATTTCCTAGAAAGCTATATAGTAATTTTCAAGAAATTCTGATCATCCATTTAAATTAAATGCACACGAGTTCATTCATCAATGCATAATGCAAGCTTCTGTTTACGAGACGGATGCCGTAATTCATACATGGCAAAGCTACTCAGCTAATGCAACAGCTCTGCTTCAGGCAGCAGTAATACTGTCTTAGTGAAACGCCAGCAGATTAAAATGTTCTCATGGTTCATAAAATAGTTTAGAGCGTGGTTTGACAGCGTTATTACAAATGTTGTGAAGCCCAGTGCGTTTGAAGCTTATGCTCTGCAATTAAATTAAAAAAGAGATGCTGTGAACCACAGAAAAAGAGAATATCCATCTGTTGATAGATGTGGTTGTAGCGGTTGTGTAGCAGCTAGGTAGCGGTTTCCTATATGGCCGTATTTCGGTGTCGGCGTTGAAGTCCCTGCTGTGCTTATGCCATCTACAGGGACGGTTTACGTTCCATTCACTGAACGAGTGCCAGCAAGGGTTTATCTACGGGTAAGCGTGGCAGTAAGAAGCTGCTTCAAAGGAGCTGAGAGAGGGCTGTGTGAAAGAAAGAAAGAAAGAAAAACTTGCCCTCTCTTTGCGTTCGGAAGCCAAAACACTGCCAAGGTTATCAATGGTCGACAGAAGATGAGTGCAGAGCACAGCACCTGACCTGACTGTAAAGAACGGGTATCAGTATGTGCCAGACTGATTGCCTTTACGGCCACAGCCGGGAGCAAAAAATCTACGTAACTGTGGGCCGTTCAAAGCAGCACTTCAGTTTTGAGTCAGCAAATCAATTGTACATTGATTTTACCACGCGTGTTTGCTCTAATGGTGCCCGACCGTGAATTTGGACCCCGAGTTCTACAGCATCTGTTGAATATTTACACCCAGCTTCTGAATACGACCTCATTTGTTGCAGAGAAGTTGACAACTGTTTGCAAAAGGCCATGCAGTCGCACTGTACCCTGCCGAGTACCTCTGGTTCTGGAGTGGCTGGCGGGAGGAAAGATGCCTTGCCTGGCTGCAATTAGACAGGAACCATAACAGATGCAGGTATTAATTTTGTGGAACAAAAGAAAGAGACGGGAAATACGTGTCTTTTCATAAATGAGTACTATATTTTGCTGCCTAAAGCAGAAAAGAAGTGGAGGTAAGTTTTCCTTCCTATCTCTGATTTTTACGGGACAGTCTGTATGTAGGCTTGCCCGTACATAAACTCATAGGCAGAGAGAGGAGCTGCTATATGAATACAAGCCTGTAAGAAAGACTTCTGCACTGAATATGTCAAGTCTCGTTGCTTTCAGCAGTTATTGAGGAGGTACAGCTCCTTGCTAGGCATAGAATAATTTGTGTAAAAATCTGTATAAAGCGTGTAATTTGAATGTGAGTGTAGAGTTGCTGAAATGAGCACCCGTGAAGCTGCTGAAGCTAAGGGAAGCGAATAAAAATATTAAATTAACGGGAACGTATTTGGGGAAGTGATGACTGAACAGGAATAAAATAGAGAATGTAAAACTGATGTGGTGTTTTAAAATGATATTTTCTAGGCAGGATTCAAATGTCTATTACATGGAGCTTTAATAAAGTTGATGCCCTCACAGTGCTATATAAATCTAGAGCAGAAGACAGATTTAATCCCATTAAATATTTGTTGGGGATTTAACATAGTGGATGATATAACAAGTGCTATTGGACCTGGCGTTACAATTACCCATTTTTGCCAAACACCAGCGCCCATGGCTTCAGAAAGAATTTTGCTTGAGCTAGGACTCAGTGACTGGACTTTATATTTCTTTTAATTTATCACAGTCAGATGTTAGAGCCGCTAGTGTTTTCTCAGCCCTTTTTATCTATTAACTGTAAAGCTAGCTTAGTTTCCTTATTACAGAGGCGTCCAGCCGAAATACTGAAACACAAATATTTCTACAACCTGCCTTTTAACCAAAAGGCAGCAGTTTGACCTACCGATTCGGTATGTTTTTTCCTATTCAGGAGCAGAACAGCAGCAGCAGCCGCCCCACAGCCACAGGGCTGCTGCCAGCGCCAGCCTCCCTTGCTCAGGGGGGGATGTAAGCTGGTTCCGCAGGCTGTTTCAGCCAACGTGCCCAAACTGTTAGCGTAGAGAAAAAAAGCCAGATCAGTAAAAAAAGTTTTGAGCTCTGCAAATGTGGGAAAAGTTTTCTGTTACACCCAAGAACTCGGGACGGATGAGGCACAACTTAATCTCTTTACATTAGAAAGCCATTTATACACATTCATTTATACTCTTTCTTTGTTTGTTTTCTGAGGACTTCTTTCTGCAGTTCTGTAGCAACTACCACCACACAGCGAATGGGAAGTGTTGTCTAAGAATGCCTTACGGCTCTGTCCTCAGAAGTTTATAGCTTCTGGGTCATCATAGTCATCCCTGTGGCAGTTGGAATACTGAGAATCCAGATACTTGGTGGTTTGGGGTTTTTAAAATATAATACTGTTCTCTTAATTAATCAAAACTGAATTCATTAATTCTTCAACTTTTATTATTCTCTTGTTTAAAATTCTTCAGCTGTCAAAGCAAAGAACACGGCGTTTTGCTGATCCCAAGCACCACCAATAAATGCAGACTTCATGGCTGAAGTGGGCAATGCATAGGCTGTGGTTTCACGGCAATTTATTTGATGAGCATGTGTCAAATGAGTATTTATTTCCAACTTGTGGCAACTCATAAACCGTTTCTTTCACCTGTGCATAGTAAAAGTTATTTTTGAGAACTTTTAATGCTGTGTTTTGTAGCCGCTCATCAGGTGGGGTTTTCTATTTAACAATGGAGGGGAGTGAAATAAAAAAATGTGTTATCATAAACTAGAAGTGTTTTGGAAATTTGTGCCAGGTTTCCTATGAAGATAAATCATATCCAGACTGTCAAAGCATACATTTTCCACTGACAGGCTATCAGCATCCCATGAAACAGTGAAACTACTCGTATCTGTTAAAAGTAAAACCACATGCTTGTCAGTTCTTTCTCTACAGATTTAGGTCAGCCTTTCCAGGATTTCCGCGTGTAATATGAAAAGGCAAAGTAAAACAAATGCAGAAAGGCTAATTCACTCTCCAGCAAGACAAGAAACACGCAGTATGACATAGCAAAGCCCACTCTTCCTGTTTTTTAAAGAAGAAGATGGAATTTTGCTTTCTTCCCTGTCTTTGGCACCACATTTCAGCTGCGGTATCTGGAGAGGAAGGATGTGCGGCGAGTCAGGGTGCCTGGGTCCCCACAGCTTCCTGAACGAGGAGTAAAGGAACAAAATTGTTATTTCCTTTCAGGAGTGGGGCACTTGGAGACATGGATGTTATAGCTAAATAGAGATCATCAGGTAGGGTCAAGTCTTCACGATGTCTCCATGGCTGCTTTGATGCCAAGCTGTGCCATGCTCCCCAATGCATAAGAACGAAGTGTAGCTGTCTCTGGAGGCTCCATGTAAAAGTTTTTCATAGAAACTATTTGGACAAAGACATGATTAGAGCTTCTGAAGACATACCAGATCTAGCTCTTTGGTCTCAGGGAAGCATAACCCAGATTCCTTAATCTTTGCTCCTGCAGAATCATCTAAGTATAGTAGACTGAGAGGAGTTGCTGATGGCCCTTGAGATGATCTTCTACTGAGATCTCTGAAAAGGACTGCTTGGATCTGGATGAACAGTCTTATTTACTAGCACAAATTTTCACAGAAATGAAAGCCCAGAAAGCAAGAGAATTTCACGTTTGAAATCAAAATGTTTGTGCATTCTTTTAGTTGGAAAACATGAGATTTACTAGAAGAAGCAATTTCTACTTGGAATAAATACAGTCAGTTTGTAGAACAATGTTGAATACATTCAAACTGCAGCCTGCAAAAAGAAAATGTTAGTGGTCTGATTGTGGAAGTGGAGCTTGGAAAGTATTTGCTCAGCTATAACACGCTTTTAGAAAAGTAGTATGTAAACAATAATCAAGACAGAGAGCATGCTGGCTCCATGGAAATGGAGATATATCATAGCAGTTTGACTGCATAGGTTCACTTCTGTAGAGAAACAGGCTAGAAAAAGAGGAATTTTTCATTGATATGAGCATTGTTTATAGTAATCAGCTAAAAAGAAAGAGCATTGGGATTACAGTGTGACGGCGTCTACTGGTGCCCACAGGGCAGCCAGCCCCTGTGGGAGAACAGGCAAAAGAGAGGCGTGATCTGTAATTCCCGTGAGACACAGTGAGAGCGTTTCAGAACTGAAAAGTCTAGGTGTAGCTTTTCCAAACAAAAATTATCAATTTTAATGACTTCAATAAAAGTTAAATTCCTGTGAAGAAAGAAACTTTTCCATCTCTCAACGAACTGCATGGTATAATCAAGACATACTTTTTGAAATATCTGTTCCCCAGTCTATGAAAAGTCTAAGTACTGAAAAAAGACAATTAAGAAACATAATTAATACTTACAGGGGCTATAAAAGGCATTGAGGTAATTTGAATTTCAATTTCACATTTCAGCAAATGCTCTCAAAAAGCTCAGATATCTACAAAGGAAAAACTCTTGGACAAAAGGTGAGAAGTTCATGATGAGTATCATCATTAAACCCAAACATCTCGCAAATCGGCAAGACACGAAAATCCATGAAAACTCAAGTGAAAGGGAAATGTCTTTTTGTAGTTAGTTTAGTAGTTTAATAATGGTTTAACAACAAATGATCATAACAGTTCCTTTGTAAAAGAAAAATCTCAAGAATTTGGAATAGCTTACATGAAAACCACTGCTTGCTTTTATGCCTGCAGTGGACTCTTGGGAGCGCCGTGTAAGGCACTGCGATATTTTATAATTAGAACAGCCTCACGCCTGCTAGCACAGATCAGTGGGGGTCCAGAACTGCAGGCTCGCACTGTCGGTGAGAGCTCTAACTTGCCATTGTTGCTAAAAAACAGCAAAACGATTGAAGCCTAGAGATAAAAATGGCACTTTGCCACCAAGAAAGACATTATCTCTAAGGAGTCAGGAAGGATCAATGGAAAGACAAAACCATATCTATGATCATAAAAAGTCCTGAAAGCACAAATTATACCAGGTGCATATAAATTAAGAATACTAGTTAGATAAGACATTCTTTCATAATGGAGATAACGCTGTTAGTATAATTACTGACCGCCTGGTCAGGTACTGGGAAACAATGAAATGCATTACAGTTCTGGATAAAGCCAAAATAAGTATTAATTTCAAGTTCTTTCCAACTTAAAGAACTGTCTAGTGACTCACTGTAACCAGGTCTAATGCAGCAACTACATTCTGATATCAATGCTATCTTTTAAACACCAGTAATCAGACAACTCTGCTACTGGCTGCAAGGCAGAGTCAAAAAACTCACGGTGGTACCCTTGTCAATGCCGGACTTTAGGTTTAAGCAGTCTCTTCCTAGGATTTTAAATAACCTCGGTGACCAAAGCACCAAAACCTGATGCTGCTGCAGCTTTTCATCACAGTATACACATTATTTTCCTTCCTCTGTATCAGAGGCTCCTTCTTCTGCAACAAGCAACTAGAGGCACCCCCTTACCGAAATGTTATGAAAACGCAGTATAATCCTGTTCAGTAGCAACGTATGTGCAGACACAACGTGTGTGCAAACACATGTAGGCTGGAACGACAGCCGCGGGCGTCAGGCTGGCTGGGCAGAGGGCAATGGGTAGAGGCACGTCAGGCGCCTGCCGCTGTCGGGAGGGTCCGCAAGCACAGAGACAGGGATCGCTGTTCCCAAGGCGTTCTTCTGAAATCCTTCCACTGCGACACCTTCACTCTGCTTCACTCTCACTCCCTCTCAGCTTGGGTCCTCTCGTGTTTGCAGAGCTATCCCTTATGGCCACGACCTACATTTCCCCATACACTCTGTTCCAATCAGAACTTATGGAACAACTATAACCAAGAGAGAATTTGCACCCGAGAACACCAAATAGCATGGAGTGCGTGTTCTCTCTGAAGCTCAGTGCACATTCGACGTATTTACTTTTACATTTTTATTATTGATGTCACAGGGCAAGATTTTGGATGTGCTGCCTGAATCTGGGCAGAGGTTTCCTAGCACTCTTCCAGAAGCTGCACTGTGCTTTCTGGAGCAAGTGTTTCGTGAAATGAAGGGTTTTGTCTCAACAGCTCACTATCAGCAGAGCCGTTTCCCCTCCCCGCATTTAGCCAATTAGCCGTTCCCATCCCTGAGCTAAATATGCTCTTTAGGAATGGAATTCTTAATGAAAAATGTCTCCTGCTCTTCTCATTTCATAAGCTTGCTTCTCACAAACCTTTTATCCGCTGTCCATTACTCTTCATAATATGGAACGAAAGCATAGCTCTAATGACATGAAATTATGTATTGACAAGCACTGTGAAATAGTTATACAAAATACAGAAGCGATGCCCCTGAGTCACTTGCACCTGGTCCCTTCTCTCTTGTGCCCTGCATTACAATAAGGGCTGGAATGAATAATTTTTTACTGTTGCTGTTTTTAAATATGTTGCTTTCAATCTTTATGAATGATGCCTATCAAGCTTCGAGGTCACATGTGGTCGGCCACAGTAGCTGTGTTTAATTCTCTCCATAACCTGTCGCTGATGAACTGCCCACGTCAGTAATAGCGTACGGTCTCTGCCATGGCTGGCGGCTTTGCTGTTGCTCTAGGTATTATTTGTTATCACAGAAAACCACAGATTTTTGCAGGTGACAGAGCTTGTAGAACAAATCTGTCTTTTCCATTCTGGAGCATTCTCTCTCCTGCCCTGTTCTGACTTCGATGCAAGACGTTGTGTGAGAGAACAGAGCAGCAGGAGGAAGGTGAAGTGATACAGAGGTGTGGTGGGAAATGATTTATGCCGGCGGAGCTTTCTTACACGTCTTCGACGCCGCCCCAGTTTGTACTTGCAACGAGCGCCCGTTACACCTCTCAAACCAGTATAGCTCCTTCCTATTCTGAAAGCCTCGAAATCCCCTTTCAAAGGTCTGGTTGCAACTATGAGCAGCGTTTCATAGACGCCTTCCTGGCTGTACGTGCTACTGACTTCACGCCTTTGTGGACTAATGCCTGCTGCCTTCCATCACTGGTTTGCTGAGCATGAGTCCTTAGGTCTGATCCCAGGGTACTGGCTTAGATACCCGCACTGGGCAGTGGCAGCTATCTTCATTCCATTCAGACAGCTTTACTCCCAGCTATTTTTCGTTATTTGGATGACCACGTGCCTAGGCTGCTCACAGACCAGATGCCGCTGTGCATCGTGCCGTACAAATGGCCCAAAAGGAAGACTTTCTGTCATGGAGAACTGCAACAAATGCAAATAAAACTAAAGAGACAGAGGGATGCCCTCCAGAAAGGAATCTGGCAGAGAACATTATCGCAACATCAAAAACCCCATAGTTAAATAGCATGCAAACCTCGGAGGGGAGGGTGGGTAGGAAAGTAATCTCAAATCCTTCCTTTTGGGTCAAGTAGCTGCAGAGATTGAGGATGCTTTGCTCCAATAAGTAAAGTAATCCTCTTTCTATTTGCCTCACTGTCATCTTGTGGGAACACTTTCATATGCTGTGTTTTGTACCTGTCTGCATATGCTGCCTACATAAGACCGTGAAAAACTGACAACTGATTTTTTTAATGCAGGAAACCACTGAGAATGTGTTCATTCATCATGGCATCAGAAACTAATTAGGGAAAGCTTTCAACAGTTCAAACACACAACCCTGTATTTTGAGCTATCTCCCAAAACACACGGCACTCCAGCACACGAACGCTCATCAGCATTCAGATTTTCTCTCAGGCCGATGAAAGGATTACCAACAGGCACTTCGGAAATCCAAGGATACGTTGAAGAACTGAATACCTTGAAGAAGTAGTAAAGAAGGATCCATTTCATTCCTGATTTATAAAGGATTCATAAAATATGCTTGGATAGTCAAGTGTAATTGTTAAAAGATCATTTTAACAACTTATCAATGTCTTCACAATCACCTGCAGTCCTACTCTCATCTATTACGTGCTAATAGATGGTTTGAGTTTGTCATTAATGATCGAGAGTTCTGACATGCTTCGTTTCCCTGACTCAATTTCTTCTGGGCAATTGTAAATTCTTTGACAGAAAGCGCTCTACAAAAGCTAACTGTTACTCCATAAAAGTACCCTTAATTTCCACCACTTTCTGAATAGAGTTCGGAAACTTCTCATTCTTAAAACATAAAGCAGATGCCTTCAGATTTTTGCATTTACTTATTACACTGTTTAATGAATTATAGGAGAAAAGTCAGAAGCAGCTGACTCAGAATACATTTTTCCCACCGGTTACTCAGCTTATCCAGTTTTCATTCATGTAAGAATGCCAGTAAAGACATTCACGGAGTCAAATAAATCCTTCTCTTACCACGTAGGCTAATCTCCCGGCTTCTGGAGCCAAGTAGAATCTCCTCAAGAACATATTGATTTAAACAGAAATGAAGTTTGAATTATCCAGCGTGCTTAGCCTGCTGTTACCAATTGTATTCTGGTTTTTTCTTCATGATTCCTGACTATTTGTGGTATGAGTCCACTACAGTTTGCTTCAGATATTTTGGATTTTAAAGAATATAGTGATCTCCTAAATTAGGAGTTGAAAATAAACAATAGTGGAAGAAGTAGAAGTACATCCTATTATCAATGTATTGCAATGGCTTGAGGAGAGTATGGTGTAAAACCTGCTATTATTACACACTGGTTACAGTTTGTCATCAACCTGGATGCAGAGCAAAAGAGTCATCCCACTCAAACTGGGATCAGGAAGGGCAGAGCAAGTCTCCATATTTTGAGATTTACAGCAGCAAAATGATTCAACACACCTCTCTTTCTAAAGATGATTAGACTGGCTTATGACATTAGCATGCGTGATCCAAACTAAAGTGAACAGGAGCACATCAGCCAGTTTCCTTTGGGAAAAATGCCGGTGTCACTCTCTGCAGCTTCCAGGAGTGAAAGGCGAGTTCGCCATTCCTTGTGCGCCACACAATCACAGCGCGCTTATCAGCAGCTTTGCATATACAAGGACAGTGTATTATTTTTATCACAAAGGGTAATAAGGAACAAAGACAGTAACCTTGGCAGATCACAGTAAAGTGATGATGCCCCATGGAGAGCAGGAAACAGACTGGGAGAGGATTTGCTTTCATCAGCATGTGGAGACCTTTCTTTCTCATGCCATTAACCTTTGCACCTTCTATGGCCTCTGGTGGCAAACGCCTGTTACATTAATTTCTCGTTTAAGTTTCAAATTCCTTTATATGCCTGAAGTTACTCAACGCAATTCAGTTTAACATAAAGCGCCTGACTAGAAAGTCTGTGTAAAATCAAATCTGTATTTACACCGTTGTCCTCTCACCTCATAAAATACAAACTCCAAAGAGAGGAGGGAACTTTCCTTTTCCTCTACTTAACAACATCCTGAATTTTCAAACAGTTAAGCTATCCTCCATTTCCTATGTAATCATGGAAACTAACTGAGTTTATGCTTATACTTCCCAAACACGCACTGATTGCTATACTCTTATTAAAATAAATATTTTTAAAGTATTTTGCTATGGAATTGCAACAACTATGGCTTGTTGTGCATAAGGTGATTAAGTGCTGATAGGAGCTGACAAGGGGTCTCTGTTTCATGGCTGCACATTTAAGAACTGTGAAGTAGTTACCAGAGAAAAGAATAGACAGAGGGCTTTACACGCGAGCGTGAAGGTTGTGTTAAAGCTAGGAAGGGATGGAAATTCACTAATTAGACTTGCACAGTAACAAGTAGTCATAAGGCCACATGATGAGGTGGCATGATTTCATTTGTAATATCTTGTGTTAGACAACGCAAGCAGAGCTGCTACCAGATCACAACTCGCTGTGGAAAAAGAGAGAAAAGATATCAGTGCTCAAAGGGGTGCTTAAGGTCAACACTGGAAAACGCTGAAAATCCAACACGAGCATAAGGCGAGCCTCTTTGGTCTCTCATTTCCACCCTGACATCTTTCTTTTACCATAACACGTGATAACACAAGACAACACAGTTTCTGCCTATACTCTTTTTACACAGCTTAACCTTCTGTAGGCTCCACACAATCACACAGCTCCTGTAGATCCAGGTTCCTCACCGTAACTTCTTGTCAAGGTTCTGCTTTTTCTCATCCCTGGGAAAAGTCCAATGGGATGACGGCTTCAGGAATTAACTTTGTCTCTAGACCAAAAAACCTCTGGTCTAGACAAAAAAGAGAACTTGGACTTAATTTAAATGCGTAATTCCAAGAATATGATCCTCAAACTTTACCTCACCCAGGCAACTGTTCTTTTGCTTTTTGACAGTAACATTCTGTCCAAATTCTGCCTCCACCGCAGACCGAGAAATACCTAATTTGACAGTCCTGTACAACTCGAACGTCGGTTGCACAACTCACAAAAACTGAGCATTGCATTATATTCAACAGCTGGTTAATCAGTCCTTGAAGCAGGGACCAGAATCCAAGTCACTGGCCTGACCCCTACACCAGTGATTCAACATCACCCTCTTCTTCAGCTCATTGAACTTCAGCTCCTTTATGGAAGCATAGCATTTCTATGAACAGATGATAGAGCAAAAATGCAAGTTTTTCTCAAAACAGACCTTCCTGCCTCTTAGACTGTCTAAAATCAAGTCCTTAGTGTGAGCTTTGTGCCAGTGTTACTCATGCTATGGTTTGTAATATTCTAAATGATCATAAAATTACTGCCTTTTTTTTTTTTAATTGACCATTTTTTCCCTTTTCTTGGTCAGTGCCCACTGATAAGCATAGCCAAAACCTGCCTGTCAGGAGCAGTCAGTGATTCATTAAAATATTTATAATTACAAACAATAAAATTCTAATTCTGTAAAATCATTACAATTTTGTTTACTTAATAAGTATTTAATGGACAACAGGAGAGCAGCAGATGTCATTTACCTGGACTTTAGCAAGGCTTTCAACACCATCACCCACAGTAGTCTTGCCTCCTAGTTGGGGCAATAAAGACTGGATGGGTGGACGACTAGGTGAACAAAAACCCGTCTGGGTGATCAGGCTAAGGCAGTGGCTAACAGGTTACATTCTACCTGGAGGCCTATCACAAGTGGAGTTCTTCAGGGCTCTGTGTTAACACCTGTCCTGTTCAACATCTTAATCAAGATATGAGAGACATGATGGGGTACGTTCTCATTGGGTTTGCAGAGGACACCAAATAGGGGAAAACTTGCTGATATGCTCCAGGGCAGGACGGTCATTCACAGGCATCTAGATAGGCTGAAAGAATGACCTTTAGGAACCTTGCAAAACTCATTGACTGAAAAGGCAAAACGCTGCCAGAGGGAGGGAAGAACCCCTGGAGCAGAGCGGCTGGTTGGGGAGCAGCTCTGCAGCAGAGGCCCCAGCTGAGCTGAAGCACTTCTCCCTGTGATGAGATGCTGAGGGAATCGGGCTTGGTCAACTCAAAGGAGATGGGATTTGGGGAACTTAAGAGCAGCTTTCCAATACCTGCGAGGAGGTTATGGAAAAGATGGAGCCAGACTCTGCACAGCAGTGCACGGTGGGAAGACAAGAGGCAATGGGCTTGAGCTAAAGGAAAAGGCTTGCACGGGACATAAGAAAAAGCTTTCCCACCACGAGGACAGTCAAGGATTGGATGAGGTTGTCCAGAAAGGTTATGTTCTCTCTGTCTTGGACTAGATGGCCGGCTGAGACCCCTTTCAGCCTGAATTTTCCTATCTATTTCCTATCTACTGCCTCTTGTGTTATAACCAGGCCTTTTTCTTCCTGAGAGGGGAAGGCCTGTGAAACCTGGATGGACACGGAAGATTTGGATGCTAAATCCTGGCGATAGGCAGGCTTTGACATCGCTGCCCTGCCCCATGGTTTAGCTGCGACTCCCCTCTCTCACCACGCGGCACGGCTGGCCCCACGCCCGAAACAGGACAGCTAACATTTTGGTTCGTGGAGCCAAACAGGGGTCTGACAGTGCACCACTGAGTATCACAATGCCTGGATCCATTTGCAGCTCCAGGTGTTGTTTACAGTCTTCATTTAAAAAACTCCCAGTTCTCCCCAGCACAGTGCAGCCTGGTTACAGGCACTGCCACCTCTGCAAAAACTAGATTCGAAAGACGAAGCGACATTGTTTGAAATCCCTACTTCATGCCTTCTGCTTCTACAAGCCCTTGAGAGAGCACTACATCAAAACTAGGAACACTTCTAAAAGATTCTTCAGGGAGCAGTGGTCGGAGAAGCAATTCTCAATAAAGCTCTGAAAAACTGTTCCAGCAATTCCACCCCCAAAATACGAAGTCTCTGTCTGCCTTGCCAGAACGTCCACAAAGGGCCAATATATAGTGTGTATAGATAGAACGGATATTTTCTTCTATAGTACTTCAATATTTACCTCAAATCTGAGCTCGTATCAGCACATGCAGCTGATGAAAGCAGACCAGCGCTGTTTTCAGAGAAGCAGCATAAAAACCCAGGGGCGAACCCTCTGAAATGGAGGGTTTTCTGCTTGGCCCGCAATAACAGGAGGGCACTGAATCATTCTGTGGTTGAAAACCTCACTTTGAAGCAAGCCAAGGAGCATCAAACTGGCACATTCTAAATACAATTCCATTTTCACACCGGGTACAAGCGCATCCTACACGAGCATATGTTTGTTCTCCTATGAACAGAAACCTCAGCCGAGGTTGATCTCCTTTCCCCGTGACATCTACAGCCTCACGAGCGAGCCCGCAGCGCGGCTGGCTCTTCTCTGCCCGGTAGCTGGGTTTCTTTCGGCCCAGGATCACAGAATCACAGAATAATAGGGGTTGGAAGGGACCTCTGTGGGTCATCTAGTCCAACCCCCCTGCCGAAGCAGGGTCACCTACAGTAGGCTGCGCAGGATCTTGTCCAAGCGGGGCTGGAATATCTCCAGAGAAGGAGACTCCACAGCCTCCCTGGGCAGCCTGGGCCAGGGCTCCGTCACCCTCAGAGGGAAGAAGTTCTTCCTCATGTTCAGACGGAACTTCCTGTGCCTCAGTTTGTGCCCATTGCCCCGTGTCCATTGCCCGGGCGAAGGGATTCCTCTGACGGCAGGCTGCGTGCTGGGAAGCGCCCAACACAGAGCGAGTCTCGGGGAGCGGTGGAGAGCAGGTTCCACGCTGAACACTGACGGGATTGAGGGTTTGGGGCCAGCTTCCCAGCTTGTAAAATGCTTTGGATCTTTCCTACACAGACCGTGACCACACTGAAAGCTGGTGCTCAGAAGCAGGCGTTTAGAATGATCTCCACAACTCCAGCATATTTTTAATACAATACAACAGCTAGCTTAAAACTAGCTTGGCACAGCACTTGCAGGGGAAAAGAACCCCACAAAACACAAACAGGAACTGGCATAATTTCAGCATAATTTGCCTCTTTACAGTAAGCGAGCAGCGTGGCCAGCCGCCAGCACTCTCGGCAGAGAACAACGCAGGAAAAACTCTCAGCTCTTCCTCGTTACGGGCAGACTTTTGTTATCACGGCAAAGCTCCCAAACTGCAAATCAGGTGTCGTAGTCACAGACATAAAAAACCAAGGACAACACTTGTTAAAATTTAGGTCCCTGTTTTGTCCTCATTTTTACAATTTGTTCCTGCCCCGTTCAGGATGCTTTCTGGCAAGTGACTGGTGTTTGCTACTGACTCCTGCTTTCCGAAGCAGCTAGCAAATGAGCAGCCCAAGACGGGAACTACAGCTTTAGAATAATCAGGGAAGCAGGTAGAATATTTAGAGCTTGTACCATCATTTTCAAGCATCCTTGGACCTTCTGATGTTCGCAGGAGTGCAGAGCAGGTCGGAAAGGCTGTGTGCTCTATTTCCCTGTAACACAACCTCCTCTGCGCATTCTCCTTTGGAACAGGAATCTCCTCGTTAATTTGCCCTTGAAGACTCAATGCCTAAAGAAGAAGTCGAGTGTCTCATGGTAAGCTTGTTTTATTAAAACTTCTACCAAAACTCCCATTTGAAGGCAGACCGATTTAACACCTTTCTTAGTTATTCTCTTTCTGCTCACAGTAGTTTGAAAGAACCCTGCTTGCCACCTTGATGTCACTCTCCTGACCCTGCACTCACTGATGCTCGCTCTTTGGGACTGGATATTTCCGATACGAGTAAGTCATTTGGAAACACTGACCTCTGGCTCAAGATCCTGTCTGGTGCTTTTGGATAGGGTATCTTCTATTCTTCTACACTATAGGGCTATATTAAAAGCCTCACTGAATTTAGGAAGGATGCAAAACAAATATTATGGACGTTTCCTCGTCCAGTTGGTTAATTAGCGGGAAGATGAAGCTCCTTCTGTACGTGAAGTCAGTCTGCTGTGAAGTGAAACAGACTGCCGGCTAGCAAGAGGCACAGCTTCACTGAAAGAAGCTGAACGAACAACAAGTTTGCAGTGGCTGTGGATTTTAGCCCTTGCTTTTGAAATACTGCTTGACCATCTTCTTGCCTTTACCTTTTGTTTTGAGAGGGGGAAGTTGCCCTGTCTCTTTACTTCTGCTTCTAAAGAAAACTAGGAGTTATGGAATCAAACAAAGAAGTAGTAAATAAGATTCTCCATGGAGTGTTTGTGTTAGATTTTAAGCCCAAAATAAATTAATATAGCCAAAGAACACAGAAGTTCCCTTCTGGCATCGAGCATTGTTTTTCTACCTATTTATAGCAGGGGTGGAAGTGACAAATAATGTGTACTTGGGTGTCGTCCCCAGCATTGGCGTGGGGATGGCCGGAGAACACCGCCAGTCTTGGGACCGAGCCCCAGACTCCCCAGCTTAGATGCAGTCGCTTTCATTAAAAAAACAACCACCAATCCAGAAACGAGCTTTAACTGATGTTGCCGCAGCACTTTAAGATGGTACTGAGCCCTGCTTTTCGCTAGTGCTGATTTCTCCCGGCAGACCAGAGGGTATACTCATCTAGGTACTGAATATTCATTCAAGCCACTGACAATGGCAGCTTTGCCTGGAACAGTCAGCCTGCGAGTCTCTGAAGCCACATTTCGCCAGCTCAATCTAATCCACAGGCAATGAGTGCCAGCTGGAGAGTGATTAACAGCTGGTGAGATTTAATGTCTTAAATCTTCGCAGCTGTCTGCTCGCTGAATGTGAATCAGCAACTTTCATTAAGGAGGATTCTGCCACTCAGAATGGATTTCCCTTCGTCTCAATACTTTCTGTCTGAACTGCTGCATTGAAGAATTTTATTTAAATTCCTTTTAGCTATTTATTTCACAGTAGGCTGTTTGACGTGCAAAGGAGCAGTGTTGTAATTTTTGATATTCTTGACATTCTCTGATACGCTGCTATCAAGGCAAGCCATGCATTTCAAAAGACACAGTACTGTTTTGCTTTCCTCCCAGTCTTTATCATCAGGAAGGTGAGATTAGTAAGAAACTTCCACAATTCTGACACGCACACAAAAATTAATCAAAACCAAACAACATAACATTTACACCCAAAATCAAAACATAGGAAGTATAAGACCCCACAAAACTGTTACGGAAATGTCTGGGTAAACATCTGCAAATAAGCACGGACAGGGTTATACTTTCATTTAAAATAACCACATCAGTGAAAACATTTCCATTGATCTCAGTGAGAATGGAGTTAGAACTCCAGCAACTTTGGATAGGACTAACTACAGCTAATACAGCCCAATTGGTTAATGTGTTGTGCCGAAGCACATCAAATTATGGATTAAAAATACTATATGTATGAAATATGTATTATTATATATAACTATATAATCAATATCAGAGTGCATATCAGAACATGAGACCCACCTGCAGCTCAGAAAAGCTGTTGTAGCCTACTTCTAGAGAGCAGAGCAAGCAAGCAAGGGTGGCTCGCTCGTTTTCTTACATCAACTGTAAACACAAATTCCAGGCCCTTGGTTCCACAGCTCACAAACACTGTGCGCTAAAAACAGAAAGGTAAGAGCCGTGGCAGCTCAATAATTTATAGGAAATGTCTCAGTGCATGCCCAGTGTTTATGCTTATTGTACCTGAAAGAAGGAGGCACTCCGGATTTTCACACAGTCACTGTTTTTTTTATGCGACAAGTCAAGACACTGCTGTTAAAGAAATGTCAGGGATGTGCTGTTATTAACCACAATAAAATTATAATGTGAAGGGAGTTTTCTGAAGGATGGAAGTTAGAACTGTGAACAAAACGCTTCAGTGGCAACTGGAGATCGTAGGGATGCACAGGGAGAGAAAAAGATAAAAAGAAATCCAACACAATGGAAATTCTGAGAAGGCAACAACGTTAGCAACTGGGCAGTAAAAACAGCAATGCAGGACTCTGCGCTCCTTGGTTTTCTTACTGTTAAGAAGACTCCTTTTACAAAGAGAAAAAAGAGAACAAAAAAAACAGAGAGAAAAAAGAGGGAAAAGTGGGAGAACGAAAAAGGAGAGAGACAGGGAAAAAATGCAACTAGAAACTATAATTCTTATTCTAAATGCTGGTCAAAATCTTAATCATTTTGCAGCTGTCCACACATTGTTCTGAAGCTCATGAAAAAAGCAGAACAGGGATTTGACTCTCGGCTCGTTATTTAGTGTGTAAACACATCTTCTTCTAGATCCCCCCCATAAATTCCATTTTCTTCCTCAAATACCTTGAAGACGATATATTACAAAACATGTCGTTGTTTAAGCCTGTGGAAACAAAAGTCACCCAATAGACGGCTGATGACTTTAAGCACCCAAGCAATGTCACTTGGCTAGTGTTATTTTTTGTATCAAAACAAATAGATGCCATCTAGAGCCCTGTATTATCTTCTAGAGCTTTTCTATCCCCAAAAGATCCCTTAGCATTAACACTTTTGTTTCTAGACTTGCTATGATTTCATGACTTACATTATTAGAGAAACTCAAAGGAAGAAAAATATGTATATACATGTAGTAAGAATTCTTACTGATATCTATGACTTCATTGCCTTGGGATAAAGAAATACTCAAATCCTAAGAAGCAGTATTTTATAGTTAAGATACTGGCATAGTACCTATTTGTTGTGACAACTGGCAATTCCTTTCTCACAGTCCTTACATTTGCTTTATGTCCCCTTCTGAAAAGGAATTACATGAAAGCTCATCGGTGCAGTGACCCCAGGGGTACCTTCCCATCCTAGACCACGAAAGATGTGACAAACATACAGAATTTTATACATATAAATATCTATATGTATGTATACACTGTGATGCTACAAATATATTGCCTATTAATACTGGGAAACTGGTGTCTTGCAGTTTTGGGCCAGGTTTGCAGTTGTTCTTCCCTTTGTCCGCCATCTTCCTGCAGCATTTCTAAAGCGGCCTTCAGCTCTTTCTGCGTGCTATCCAGGTTTTGTGTGGTTGGGTGGGGGGATTTGGCTTAATTTTATTCTGACTATGTTTCCAAATCCAAAGCAGAAAAGAATTCCGGGGTTCAGGGCTTGCAGCTCAGAGCTGTAACTCCAGAGTTACAGTGCTATCAAGGAAGCAAATTACTCCGGGCTTCCAGGTCACGCTAGAGAAATCTGCTTCTGAAACAACAGCGGAGTGCTACGAAGTCAGCCTCACCAGCTCTCCTCAGCTTTGTTTCCAGCTTGTGGCTGTTTTAAACCGTTAGAACAAAAGGGAAACTGCAGGGATGGATAAGAATAAACTGTTAGGAGGACTGCCTCTCAGCTAAACACGTTTATTTTCTTCCTTCTTTTCACTAAGTAAGATGGCAGGGGACGCGTGGCAGGTTTATCATGGCGGCAGCGCGTTGCACTGCGGGGAAGGAGGAACTCACCGAAACAAAACCACGGCTCTGTTTTCTAATCGAAGCAGGCACTAGGTCCAGGTTAATAAAGGTACTGCCGTTCAATTAACAGATCTAGAGCAAAGAACGAGGGTGCTGCGTGGAAGGGAAAAGCAGCTCGTTTCAGCCTCTGCCAGAGCTGTGGGGGCATAGGGGTAGGACAGCAGCACAGGAACAAAGCTCGCGGACTGGCAGCTCCACGCTGCTGAGAAATGCCCTCACTGACGCCTGAAATAAATCTGCTCTTCCTGCCCAAGAAACCTCTTGGTTTCCAGTCAACTAGCCTCATCCCTCACCTTTCTAGCCCTGTACTGAGATATTAATGACTACATTTTATTTCATCTATTATAGATGTGTTAATGTTAATAAAATCAAGCTCTTCACAGAGGAAAGAAAAATATTGCAAATGGGAAATACCAAATTATGAGTAAGCGTTCACAGAATACTTTGGGGAAAAGAAAAAAAAAAAAAAAAAAAAAAAAAAAAAAATCTATCTGGAGTTTCTGGCAGCTGAGAGGAAAGCATCTGACGGTAGGCTGTGTTAAGAGGAGATCCATACACAAGAAATAGGAAGTAATTATTCCATGTTTACTTTGTGGAGGCAAGGCATCATTTGGACTGCTATATCTAGTTTTTGGCTGCATGCTTTGAATGTAAGTACAGATTAGAGAGAGAGTGATAAACGTGGTAGAAAACACGCACTGCGTAGACTCTTAACCAAAGGAAATAGGTTTGTTTATGCCAGAAGAGAGAAGAACACGAAAGTCAGTCTTCCAGGCATTGCGCTAAAGACAATATCGATTGTTCTACATGACAGTGGAGGAGAATACAAGAAGTCAGCTTTAGATTGAAATGAAGAAAATGCAAGGTTGAAGACTATGCAACCCCCCAACCCCACCCCTCCTTCAAGACCAGAACCCCCCACCACTCTTCCCCGTCTGTCTAACCATGACATAAGCAGAGCTGGGGACGAGCTGGGACATGGTTGGTGCTGCTGCCTGCTCATGCTCGTAGCGTGCCCAGCGAATTCCAGCTCATCGCAGGCGTTACAGAGCGTCCTACCATGAGCAAGGCAGCGCACTACGCGTGCAGCAGCACCTGGGGGTCCCCCGCCAAACGAAAGGCTGCGGTGGAAGATGTTCGTAACTGCAGCACCCAGACAGGTCACCTTCGGAGTGCTCCAGCACACGGGTAACCAAAGCAGGCTGCAGACACTCCTTCACTGGAGGATTTAAAAGGGAGTTTACATAAGCATCTATCAAGAATAGTCTAGGTTGACATTATCCTCATTGGCATGGCGAGGAGGACTAAAGGATCATTCGTGGTCCCTATAGTCCAGGTTTCTTAGATATAGTCTAACCTTAAATTATCTAAAAATATCATTCTGGAACTACCAGCAGAAATTCAGGGTTCACGAAAAGGAAGATACTGCAAATCAACAAGGAAAAATAATGAAGGTTATAATACATTAATCCTAAGTAGAGGAAAGGCCATTCAAAATAAGAACTTGCTGTAGCAGCACTGTGGAGATCGGAGACTGCTGACACGTACTCTGGCTTTAACATTCTGAAAAGGACACAAATCCTTCCTCAAATGTAATGAAAAGATCTCATATAAATAGAGTCCTCGTGCAATAAACACCACCTGGTTCTTTTACAGTGCTCTTCGCCAGGTCTCAAAGCATTTAGTAGAGCACATCAAGACTCACCAAGGGTGCTGGCACTATGTGGGCTTGGTATTTGCACTCCAGATGTATCTGCAGAGTCTGAACTTTCTCTAACCTTAAAAAAGACACAATATACTGATTATTAGGATAATTCTAAAGTTCAAAGAACAACAAATACCAATCTATCTCACTAGCTTTCTAAACACCTTGTAATTAGGAAGATTTGTTCCCTCCGTGCTTGCACAGCCGATCTGTTCACTGAGCAGGAAGAGGCCGGGGAGATTTTCTGCGCAGCACTCGAGGCCGAGTGCCGCCAGCCCCGGATTTCACTGGCGTGGGCCAGACCACAGCAATAGCGAATGCTTCCTCACAGTGCTGACTGTCCTCGGGTGTTTGAACGGCATTGCAGGGAAGTGTCCTCATTACGAAGAACGTACCAAAAAAGCCAAAGCAAGTTATCCCTGGAGGCTTTGTAAATTTGCCAGCAGAGCAACAAAGCAGAGGGTTAAATTGCAGCTCAACCACTCTGCAGGTAACATGACCTACAAACCAGTCGTTTGTTGGCCATCTTGGTAGCCTACCCGAACAGGGGCTGCAGGAAGTGTCTTCCCGTAGATTGCCCAAAGGTTGCACCACCCCAAGAAACATCCTCTCTAGCCATGGCTCAGAATATGCCTGTGAACAAAGCTGGATAACACCAGCCTGTCCCACTCCCCAGTGAGGACCCCAGCTGCCTCACCACCATGGGAGGGAACAGGACACACTCCTCAGATATTCCTGCATTGCTGCCCGAGACGGTGTCGCAGTACCTACACCAACACGCGCATGCATTCGACTCCGTAGTTGCTAGCAGGTAGTCTTACACCTCAGCAATTTGCCAACTCCATGACGCAGTAATGCCGTGCCTGCTAGAACAGAGGACACAGCCTGTATTCCTACAGTCTAAGATTTACTTCTAAAAACACTTCCGGAAACGAGATGTTTAACTATTTCATACCTCAAGGTCACAGCATTTGTTTTGCAATATGTTCCACCAACTGCTCCACAATTTTTAAATTTTGTATTAAAGTTGTCTATTAGAATTTCTATACAACGCTTTAAGGCTTATTTTGTAAGACTCCAACCTCAAAGTTTTGTTGCTGACTTACAATGAGTCAGACTCTTACCCCTCATTTAAGCTTACTTTATCTGTGCACATGTAATTGCAACATCCATGTGGGAAGCAAATGATTTCTGTCAGGGTCTTTTGCAGCAGCTCTCCCCACTGTTGGAATTCTTTTCAAGCTTAACGGGGACAACCACGCAGCAATGACAACAACAGTCCGGGTTAGGACTGTTCCCAGGGTCTGCAGGGGAAAGGCATGCTTTGGAGCTCATCGTTGTGCTCCCGCGCTTCCACAATGACCCCGTTGACTGCAGATCACAGAATGTTACGGGTTGGCAGGGCCCTCTGTGGGTCCCCCAGCCCAACCCCCTGCCCAAGCAGGGTCACCCACAGCAGGCTGCACAGCACCGCGGCCAGGCGGGGCTGGAATATCTCCAGAGAAGGAGACTCCACAGCCTCCCTGGGCAGCCTGGGCCAGGGCTCCGTCACCCTCAGAGGGAAGAAGTTCTTCCTCGGGTTCAGTTGGAGCTTCCTCTGCTTCAGTTTGTGCCCGTTGCCCCTTGTCCTGTTGCTGGGCACCACTGGAAAGAGTCTGGCCCCGTCCTCCTGACCCCCACCCTGCAGATATTTAGAGGCATTTCTAAGGTCCCCTCTCAGCCTTCTCTTCTCCAGGCTGAACAAGCCCAGCTCCCTCAGCCTCTCCTCGCAGGAGAGATGCTCCAGTCCCCTCATCATCCTCGTAGCCCTCCGCTGCGGGTCTGTATGTGAGGAGGACAGTGAGAGGTCCAACGTGTCGCACTGTCACACTTCATGAGCCACAGGTGTTAATCAGGTGAGTTTTCCTGGCCCTTTCAGTGTTCTTCCCTGCCACTAACTGGATTGAGAAAACCACTGATGGGAATGAGGAGAAATACTATGTTTTTGACAATGACTTCAGTACTAGCTACACACTAAGATTATAAGTAATGAGAGGAACAGAGCTACTCACTGTATTCTTGTCAAGTTATAATTGCCTACATTTTTAAAAATAATAATAGTAAAATGTTGTCATGCTTTTTCCCTGTTGTCCACCAGATAGCAATTTTCTGCTGGATTAAACATCTCAAAATCCTTCAGGAATACATACATACCAACTAATTATTTGAAAAAAAGCTTTGTTGTCTGGACTTTGAACCTAGCAGGAGGCTTTTGAATTACTGACTGAAATTTTATGCAGTTAAATAATTTCCATATGGATCTCTTCCTCTTCTCAAAGCCCTGATCTAGTATGTAACAGCAGTATGCCAAGAAGTTTATGCATTTGAGTAGAACAACTTTAAATGGAACTAATTAACTAGGCATAATTTTAGATACATATTTAAGCTCTTTGATGAATCAGGCACATTTTTGGTTTCTTCCCCCCCCAATAGAAAAATCTAAATAAATGGGGAAGAAGAAAGAAGAAAGGAAAGACGTATACCAGGAGTTTATCGCAGATACCAAGCTTTGATACTTCAATAGCTGAATACTTATATGTCATTGGGCAAGACTATCATTAAGAAACATATTTTCTATTTGAAAACCATAATGCTGCTGATGCAATGCACACAGTGGAAACAGATTCCCATTTACGTGAGTAATGAAATGTATTGCATTAACAGTAAAACACTCGTACCTGTGGTGCAAACAAGAACACCTCTTTTGTCTAAACCACCAACGGCCACGTTCAATGCCAGAAAGTCAGCTGCAGAAACACCAGCGCTGGACTCAGGGCATTGCCCTGCTAAGCGCGCCTGGCCGAGCTGCGGTGAATGATTCGTGGTCGGCGAGGCTCTTCGCAGTGCCATGCTCACGTGCTTGGCAGCGCAGACTGTCAAAACCCAGCGTGTTGCTTCTCTTTCCGAGCCCTACGCTGCTCTGCTGGTGCACAGCTGATCATCAGGGAAGGGGCATTTTGACTGATTCCTGGCAGCCAACTCAAATGCTCAGCTGTGCTAGAAAGTAGTAGTCATTATTTTAAGGTTTAAAAGAGATGCTAGTTTATTGACCACTGACTTGCGACAAGTTTCCTCAATAGCTTTAGCATTTCAGCATTGTAGGCAAATTATTTTCTATGGAAAGCTAGCAACGTGTCTCTGGGAGCCAGAGCGAGCTGTGTATCACAGACGACATCACGTGTGGCTACTAACTCTATGTTAGTATTTTCCATTTACCCTATTTCTCTTCAGTGCGACAGTGTCCTGGACTGAGCGATGAACCCCACACAGACACAGGTTTTCTCTTCAGCTCTGCCGCTGGTCTGAGAGGGTCCTTGGGCAAATCGTTTCTCGCTGTACTTCAACCTTCCCAATGATAAGGTGAGGTTAACAATTGTGATTTACATCACACGTGGATTCTCAACAAGAGAGTTTAGAATCCTTTATGGTTCTATATGAAGCACTAAAATAGTGCTGTGGGCTCCAGAAACGACCACTCTTTCCCTCCTTTCTTCTCCACACAAAATCCCAAACAAATAGTCCTCAGCTGAAAAGTTTTACAGGTTTTAATGTTCCAGACAATGTAATTTACAGAACACAAAAAATGTGAAAGTTTCCGTTATGGGGAGGGCAAATACTGGTATAAACCAACAGAAAAATGATGGTCTGTAAAGTGTAACATAGTGGTAAAGGAGGGAGAAAGCACCAGTTCCATGATGGATCACGAGTTAAACCTAGCTCTACTCCTTCTTGAGGACACCCTTCTGCAAACTTCATCAAAGGGAGTACTACAGCACGCACTGTTCTACAAGCTTGGTAAGCCAAGTGAGGGGATGACAAGAGCCACGTTGTAACGGAGGCAAATGAAACGTGCTTTAACGCCTAAGACATGGGTCTTAGCTCGCGTTGGACGCTTGTTAAACGAGCTCTCATGGTTTCATGTTCAAATCTTTTTCCATTAAATGGAAAATTAGAAGATATTATGAACTTTGAATAAACGGTCCTGCGTTTTCACAGATGACCACAATCCAAGCCACGTGCAAATCCAGCAGCTGCAGGCAATCAAGGCACCACTGTGCCAGGAACAAACTTGTCTTTTTGCACATTTCAATCCACATAATGAAAGTTAGTCACCGAACGCAGCCACGTATTTGCATAGCCATACGAATCAAGATGTGCTGATAAAAGAGACAAAAACTGTTATTCAGAAGCATCTGTACACGAGCTGTTGTAGAGTCACCGAATGACGGGCTCCGAGGGGAGGGCCACGCTCCTGCTGCCGGAGCCACCGTTTAGCAGCTACGCTAGGCACGGCCCTTCCCGTCACCGCGCCACTTGCAAAGAAAGCGCCCATTTCTAGTTGAGCTTTGTTAGTTCTGGACTGTCACATCTGCATTCCAAAATGCAAAAGAAACCACCGCCCCAGAACACTGGGAAATTGCTGCTGAAAGTTTGGAATAGCAAGTAGTGACGGAGCAGCGCGTGCTAAGAGCTTATCTGAAAGTACAGACATGAAGGCAGCTGGAAGGGATGCTGAACTAGCAGCCTGAGCAACAAGCTAATCAAGACGACAAACAAATTCATGGACCTAGGTGATTAGTCACTCATAACATGTACAAGTACACCTTTACAATACATACACAGAAGCTGAAGTATTCAAAGACCCACAGCTTAGAAACTACCTGTTCTCAGCGAACAACACAATTCCGAAAGCTGATTGGCACTGAAAATATTTTAAGTTGGCGGTTGTTCTTATTGCTTGAATTCAGCTGCATATGCCATGTTGTCTTTCTGAGCAGCTGCAGGTGCTGCAAAAAATATTCACTTTAAATATTTTATTTATCTGGAATGAAACAATCTAAAAAATTAATAGCAAACTCAGCACAGTCCTATATATTCATGCAGATGGAATGGGAGAAATCTATCCTGATAACTTCAGAGAGCGCCTGAAGCACAACTTAGGAGTGCAATACATGAGACTTGGTGTCAAAGAAACATTATGGTCAAATTCCAGCAGCAAAACAAATGTTCTTGGCTCCCACAAAGATCTAGCATATTAACCCAAAAAGGAAGATGACCCAGAATTTTAGACAACTTCCAATTATCTAAACTACTTCAAGAGAACCTTCCTCTCCCTCCTTGCTATCTCTGCCCAAATTTTTATTCCACACATCCAGGCTCGCATAAAAATGGGAGATGAAGACCGTTAGCATTATTTCCTTTGCTAGTCTCACTATGAAATGCAAACCTACTTATGATGTAAAAGCTGTCTTCTGCTTCTCTATATTTCATTGTAATGCATTGCTCAACACCTTCTCTACTATGCTTGCAAGGCTACTTCTGAGCAGCTGTGACTTTATTTCACTTTCAAATGTTTTTGCTTTCTTACATATTACTTATGCCTAAACAACAATTCTTTAATAACTCTCTTTCAGAGAATGTTTCTCCCTCCTCTCATCAAAGATTAATTCCAACTATTTCTAAATCTTGTCTCGTTAGTCTTTAGCTGGAACTATTCCAAACCCCCAGAAGCCTGGAAGTCTTTGTACGGTAAGGCTGAGGGGGAAAAAGCTTTGCTTTCTCTTGCTCAGTTTCACTGGTGAAAATGTGAACTGTACAACTAGACATTCTCGTTTTATAGAGTGGTTTACCAAACCCTGTGAGAAACTGTTTTTTGTGAGTGGTCTACCAACACCAAAACTTCAAAGCGGAGACTACTGTTGTTCAAAATGCCAAGACCGAAGCCTGTGTGAAGACGCAGCAGGGGGTACCTTTGTAACACACGAAGGCGAGCTCCTTACTCCGGGGTCTGCAGTAGCCTGAAACAGTGGGCGATGCCCATCGCCACGGGGATCACCACAAAGCTCATCACAGTAAGACACAATTACATCAAGCTCACTGAATTTCAACGACGTTTTGTTTAGAGGAGCAATATTAATAGCTTGCTTTCTGCTGCTGGCTTTCGTTTCTAAAACCGTGACTCCCTGAAGACGTGGCTTTTACTGCTGGAACTGTTTCATTAGAAGAAAGGTTTCACCTTGAAGATTATTTGGCAAGAAGAGTGGGAAATAAATATTTAAGGTTCCATTGAATAGTGGGTTCTATATATAAACTGGTTTATTTTATTGCTGAAACCAAAGAGATTTTGTTCATGATAGCCATCGCTAATCATAACAGCAGGATGCTATTCACAGATAAGCCTACATGCAAGAGCCGGGATGAATTCCGACACCATTACAATAGTGCTCTCAAAAGGCACACTGTTCTATAATTCTGCCTGCTTTGTTGCAGAGCACATTTAATGACTTTAAAATGACATTTGACAGATTTCATGAAAATATGTGTACATCACAGTGCACAGTCCAACTATATCAAAATAACTACGCTTACACTTACCGGGTGAATCAGCAGAAAGCCAGCAGCCGAATCGTACAGAGAGCTTCCTTTGGCGAAATGTTAAGCTCATTTCTGGGTGTCTAAATGACAAGATGTCGTTGTTGAACAAGGCTGCAGAGATATTTGAAGAAGCCTGAAGACTGTGAAGCCGTCATTCTTGGTCTGTAGGACTATTATTACCCAAATGAAATGTTATTTGCCAGGAAGTCCTGAACTTACAGGGTTGGGAATTGGGTGCTCGTAGATTGTTAGATCAGCTCACCTGCCAAGTCAGAGGGAAGAGTGCTGCTGACAGACATATAAAGACCAATGCACTTTAGGATGCGTATCTGCATATAGAAGGATGTTGTCTTCAGGTAGGAGGCCAGGCACAGCTAGAACAGATACAAAAGAACCTGCACAGTTTTGAAGGAAAATAGTTCACTTTAAAGGTTTCCTGAAATAGCACAATTTTTATCTAACTCGTGTATCTCAAGTTCACAGATTCCAAACATCTGATATTCCAAAGTTACATTGAAAACCACGGCTTAGTGCGTTTTCCAAATCCCCAAACACACTGCCTTTCCCTGCCCCCTCACCCCCCCTGTCCTTTAACGAGGAAAACGTCACTCTCCAGCACTGTCTACACACACCTACTCCTGCGACCCACTGCTGGAACGGGGGTCTTGCCTCTTCGGAAATACTGGTTGGAAACCACCTGATGTCTGCTCACCCTATGTCTAATGTGTAATGTGTCTTAAGGAACAACAGTTTCTCTTCTGTCAATGCTCTTACTTGGTAAGTCGTTGCACTGCAGGTACATGTCTACTGTCTGCCAGCTCAGGAGGAAGGACTACTCCAAGTCCTGCTCTAAGGACTGCCTGTGCTGGGTAATTCATTGACTCAGGGACACAAGTAAGTTAAATAAAACGTGTTCCTAAACAGCAACTGAGTTGGGCTAAAAGGGATGAATATTATGAACCAGAGTGAGTGGTTTACACCATCACTACCTAGAATAAGAAACCATGACCTGACTTAGTGGGGGGGTGGGGTGGAAGGAACGCTTACACAGTTCTTGCCCCCTGATTCCCTGTGACCATCGCCCGGAGAGGATGCAGTCTGGAACGCCGACGGCAGCAGCACCAGCTGAGCAGGGGCAGAGACCTCCAACTGACAGGGACTACCCAGCTTCATGCCAGGGACATAACACCCAACTTGTACAGGCGTCACACTGTTAGCGTTACTTGGAGGGGAACTGAAGACAACATAGAGGGCTTTATTCTGTGTAGCTAGCAGGTGTAAGCAGTACGTAGCTTGAAATAATATTTTAGATAAGAGCAATGTAATAAACAAGATGTATTTAACAAGTAAGTAGCTTGAAATAATATTTTAGATAAGAGCAATGTAATAAACAAGATGTATTTAACAATGTAAAACAAAATACATTTCAAAATTAAAATGTAAACTTCTCTTAATAACAGGAAATAACTTGTTTAATCTCATCTGACCTTATTAGGGGAGAATAAATTCCATCTTGGCACATGGCATTTCATAGAATCATAGGTTGGAAGAGACCTCTAAGATCACCAAGGCCTTTCATAGAATCATTAAGGTTGGGAAAGACCTCTGAGATCACCAAGTCCAACCGCCACCCCAGCACCACCACGCCTGCTAAACCATGTCCCGAAGCGCCACATCTACACAGTTTTTGAACCCCTCCAGGGATGGGGACTCCACCACTGCCCTGGGCAGCCTGGTCCAAGGCCTGACCACTCTTGCAGTAAAGACATTTTCCCTAATATCCCATCTGAACCTCCCCTGACCCAACTTGAGGCCATTGCCTCTCGTTGCTTGGTAGAAGAGACCAACCCCCACCTCACTACACCCTCCTGTCAGGGAGTTGTAGAGAGCAAAAAGGTCCCCCCTCAGCCTCCTCTTCTCCAGACTGAACAGTCCTTAAATCCGGGACAGAAACATTATTGCAGACTTCACTGCATAGTAATAATCACCTCAAAATTATGACAGGCTTAGATAACTTTATGACAAAGTAAAATAAGTTTATGGCAGTGTTATGGTAGGGTTTTCTCTTGCCTGATGCATGAAATAAAATTGGATGACACAGAACACGAAATTCATCTTGTTGTCTAGGATTGTTATTTTAACAATGTTGTAAGTCAGATTTAGGAAATTAAGGAAAATGCTGTACTTCAAATCATGTGTTATAACCTCATCTCATCTATTAGGTACCTAATTATGGCTCATACAAGCTATAATTACATACGAGCCATGAGCCTTAGCACTGATTTTAAGTATGAATATTACTAACAGTTGTTCCAAGAAACATTCAGCATTATATAACCTTAAAAAAACAAAAGAAGAAGAAAAAAAGCAGCTGTTTCACACGCTGTTCTGTTTACAGCTTTCAGACTAAAATGGAAGGATTGATTTGCAGGAAAGGATCAAATCTCTATTACTAATCACATATAATATAAATTATTTGAGATTAAAAACTAAAAGCCCAGCAGCAAAGCTCGCTGCCCGTCACTGTTAGCACGAGAGGGAACAGCTCTTTCAGAGAGGCTAACTGTGGAATGGCAACAGGGAAGGCAAATCGTTGAGAAACACTTCTCATTCCAAGGGAGGGCCAGAAGAAAAATTTTATTTGTCTAACGTTATGTTTCAAAACAGACTGACAGAGAATACCATGGGAAACATGACCTTCAGTAAGAACAGGCAGCTGACGTGCCAAGTGACCGAGAGGCAAGCTTGCTGCTCTGAAGGAGTACTGCATGTGTTTTCACACGGATTTTTCACTGTTGTTTCCTTCGCTGTTTTAACCACAACGATCCAGCTGTGAAGCACCTTCCTAGGGTTGCACCTCAACCACCTCACTGCTAAACAACCCACCTGCCTCGGGTGGTGTGTCTCCAAGCCTTCCACTTCCCCACCCCACCTCCAAGTGGCTCTTACTCTTAACAGGGTTCAGCTGTGCTTAATTACCTCAGCAGGCACAAGAAATGAAAGGCCAGTTTATTAGAACTTCTTTGTAGGCGCAAAATATATTGTGTTAAGGAGAACTGAAAGAGCTGTGTGCTTTCCACAGGCATATTACTTGCAAACCTATGTTTGACCAAAAAAGATAAAGCGCTGAAAAGAATTTCAGACAGTCAATATTGGAAGCAAAAATCTTAAGATGGAGCTCATTTTCCTAAAATTACAAAAAAATCTGGATTTAAATAAAATGAGAAACCACAGAATTCCAAGCATATAAGATTTTTTTTTTTGTAATAGTCACTAAGTGTAAGTCAATCATTTTCATACTGAACTGGTATTTCTGTTCATTTTAATATAGAGGTTATTGTAATTTAATGCCTATTATTATCACCACCAACAACAACTTCTGGAGCCTACATAGATGCAGTGAAGTGAGTGGTATTAGACTCCTCTTCCCACATCACCAACAGAACTGTTAACTATGTTTGAATTACACAGTACTTTAACATGATTTTTAAGCATCATGTAAGAACAGTTCCTTTAAAAATAGATGGACTATTAAATAAGCACATTAAAAATATGGTTACTCATTAAAGTTGGGAAAAAGAACCCACTAGCTGAAAAGAGCACGCTTTGACTTTCAGATTCCAGGTCAAATCTATGAGATATATTTTCTTATGTAAGCTTAACACATTTGCTGTAGTGTTGATGGCATATGAGTCTTTAAGATTATTAAGCACTGCTACTTTCTAAAGCAGCAAATTCAAACCTTTTAAGTGGAAACCTCACTAATCTTTCAGCTTTACTTCCATTATGTTTTTGATGGTTTGGTTTTTTGAATGGATGCAGAAAGGTGCATGGAACAGAAAACTTAAGGAGGAACAGAAGCCTCATTTACACGTATTTTGGTACACCTGGCACGTCAGGCTTAAGCAAAACAGCAAGGCTGAATCCCCCTTTTCTGATGTTTTATCATTCTCTAGTCTTTGTCCTAAAGAATATATACAGATTTTGTAAGGAACCCAAGCACGGAACAGCTGAGGGAAGCTGGTTTTGTTTTCTTCTTCTTTTGACAAACATTGGATTTATAGTTCCATCTACATGTTACAAAAAAGCCTCAAGAAGATCAAGAAAGTTACACAGGCCAGGTTTCCTATTCTTGTGAACTAAGCTGGATTGCTAGTGTCACTCCTATGGAAAGTATGCGGAACGCACCATGCAGATCAACAGCTTCTTTTGGTGAGAAACCAGCGAACACCAACACCATGCTACACACTAATGTGGCTACAACCAAATGAAATCATTTCTATTGCAGAATATGCTGCACACGGGTCACGAATGGCACTTTGGAACGGGAAGCGATCAGAAGGTCTTTGTACACCGTCAGTAAGTTGGTGACATTCAATCCATTCTGTAGAAATTGCTTAGTCAGGTTGAATGAGGCACGTGGGTAGCAGGGAAGGGCTGATGCCACACCAAAATCTACTTAAAATATTTGTCTCATGTTAGTTCAACAAAAGCTAGAGGTAAAAATATCAATCAACTGGCGTTTCTCTGCCCAAGAGGCAACGTAGTACTCTCAACAGAATCAGCACTAGGAGAACACAGGCTCTTTTATGGACTCTGAGCTTTGTTACTCAGGTACCGCAGTTATTTATCACCATTCTCCTAACCAAAATGAAAAGGTTGGAGAAGAACCTGATTTTCATATAGCTTTGCACTTGCTGAGATTTGCAGGTGCAGATGTGGGCAGCGTTATCCCACAGGCTATGTGTAGGTACTTTGCCACTGCTCCCACCAACTGGTACCAGACCGACCCCTCCAGGTGTGTTACGGATTTGCCACTGAGAGGGTTCTCTCCACACCAAGTTGTCCAGAAACAGACCAGCTAATAAACAAATAAATCAATAAATGCAAGTTCAGATTTTGCAAAATTTCTTTTGGAAATAAGTCTTAACACTTTTCAACTGTCAACATTTAAAAAAAAACCACTAATTCTGCGCGTGGCTGGCAAAGCCAAATGCGGGAACATTCGCAGAGGCACAAGCAAACCAGTGGCTTAGGTGACGCGGCTCTGCACTCAGCAGTGGAACCATTGCCAAGATCAAGAAAAAAGTGAGCTTTATGTCCACAGAACTACAGCACATTCTTGGAGGAAAAAATAAAAATCCACATTCATATATAGATCTTTTTAGTTTGTGATACAGAGGGAATATCTAAGCCTAGCAGAGAAAAGCCTAGGTTTTGCTTGACTCCCCCTTTGAATAGTGTCTGTAACTGCCACATTTTCAACTGAAGAAGGTGGGGAAGAAGTTTTGGTATCCAAGGCATTGCTTCGCACAGCGGAGGTCACAAAAACTATCTGGTTTAATCTGGAGTGTGTGCTACAGCGTTCCGGGACCTTGAAACAGCACCATCACCAGCACGATGTTGCCTCTACCTTCTTCTTAACGCGGCACTTTGCACCCTGTTACTGCAACTGTAAATCTAAAAATCAAACAAGAGGGATCTATACCTGGCTGCTTTGAAAAGCATACTCAGTAAAGCTGGAAGAAAAATTAAATGGCTGTATCATGTTTTGTGCCTAAACTACATTGTGCACACATCCATCCATCCATCCCCTGCCCCAATAGCTCTGGGTAAATTATTACTAATTTAATTAAATAATTTTAGAGTGGTAGCAACTCCTATCTACTTCTTCAATACCTCAATTCATCAATCTCTTCCTGCTGAAGGAGGAGGTGGAGTCTCAGACAGACAAAGAAAACTCACACATATTCACAGATCTGTAGCAGGGGAGGAATACGGAGCCTACAGCCACGGTTAGAACCCGTGTAACACACAGACTGTGAGAGCCCCCGCGTGCTAGGGCGCGTGCTCTGTGAAGGCAGCATGCCCAGAACCAAAAAACCCAACCCAACACCAAGAAAAAACCCCACGAAACACTCCAGTTGACCTTTCAACATCTCCAGTAGACCAGTATTTCTGCAATACTATCAAAATAATCCTTCAGTTCCGCTGCTTATTTGGAATCAAACCCTGGCATTCCGGGAAGGATGTTTACCCTGAAATGTTTGGGTACTTGCTGAAAAATATTTCTTTGTTTGGTATTTTTATTCATTTTCCTCTCATGCAAGAAACAGTTGGCAGTGAGAATGAACCAGCTGGGGTCAGATGCTCAGGCCAACAGATTTCTTTTTTCTCCCCAAGAGATACTTACTGTGCTAGAATTGAAGGCGATTCACTTCTACTGGCCAATCTTCAACCAGCAGAAAATAAAATATTAATCCAGCAAGCGAACGAACCCCCAAATCACCGTCAGGACCTAGACATGAGCTTTAAATCCAAAGATGACTAGCAAGTCACAATGAACGACAGAGCGCGGTGAAGAGAAAATCAGGTGAGGAGAGCAACATACGCTCAGTCCCTCACCCTGCGTTTTGAATTCTAGCACTGCACGCAGACTACTGTCTGTTCTGCGGCCGAAAGGCGAGGAGGTTTGTATATATACCCATCTACAGCTACAGCAGTCAGTATTTGTTAGGGAACTTATCTAGTCAGTCACAGCTTAACCTGTTGAGTTTCACCTCGCTGTGGCTGGATTCACACCCTAGCTCCTTTGTCTAGGAGGGCTGACAGCAGTTTCCACGTTTTCTGCTGTCCTCCAGAATGCATAGAATAGAAAAAAAAAAAAAATTAAAAAAACACACAGCTTGCCTGTGATAATTCCCCTGGTTCAGCCAAACCAGCTAGATCTAAAGCTCTTTAGGATGTGTCTGTAGTCACGTAGCTGGTAGGTATTTTACAGGTTAAGGTCAACCTGCTGTTGCTGCACAGTGTATAAAAACAAAAGAAAACTCACAGAACTGTACCATTTCCCCCGATGTCTTTGACAAGTAATTTTTCTACCTACATGCAACACAAAAAGCCACTGAATAAAATGTAATCTAACTTAATTATTTCAAAACATTCTTCAGAAGAGAATACAAAACCAATGCTTACAACTGAATGGGAGCTAGATGAGCCTGTGTGTGAATTTTGAAGGACACTGAGAATATCAGAAGCCACCAGTGAAATTGTAAGGCTACCGGTGTCACGAGAGCATACACAGCCCGTGCCAGGGCCCTCCTCCTGCCTCCTGCACTGCTCGGCAGGGCGCAGACACAGAGACGGGGAACACACCGGGCAAGCGGGGGGTGAAATAAAGCATGGCAAGCACTGAGCGGTGGCACACGCGTCAGCCTGGAAATCTGCAACCGAGGTCAACGGGGGACTCCAACCTCTCGGTGCCTTGACAAGGTCATCGATCACGGCCATGCTGCTTCTGCCGTGCCAGATCCTCAGGGAAGAGAAGTTCGCCAGTGACTGTGGGCTTGTTCAGCCTGGAGAAGAGAAGGCTGCGGGGAGACCTGATTGCAGCCTTTCAGTACTTAAAGGGAGCCGACAGGAAAGATGGGGACAATCTTTTTAGCAGAGACAGCAGTGACAGGACGAGGGGTAATGGTTTTAAACTAAAACAGGGTAGGTTTAGGCTGGATATAAGGAAGAAATTCTTTACAATGAGGGTGGTGAAACACTGGAAGGGGTTGCCCAGAGAGGTAGTGGAGGCCCCATCCCTGGAAACATTCAAGCCCAGGTTGGACAGGGCTCTGAGCAACCTGATCCAATTAGCAGTGTCCCTGCTCGCTGCGGGGGGGTTGGACTAGATGACCTCTGGGGGTCCCTTCCAACCCAAAACTTTCTATGATTCTATGATTCTATGACTGTGCTCCAAGCCCAGCACGAGGGGCGTGTACTGGTTTGCTGTTTTAGTCATAGGAAACCAAGGAAATTTCATTTAATACGTGTGTGAGAATATAGAAAAGTCTGCACTCCTTTTTGTTCTCCTACTTCTTTTGTTCAAGTTCATTCTTTTCCACTCGATATTGGTTTTGTGCCTGCCATTGTTGCAGATTTTATTGTTAATAATGAGCAAACACTCCAAGCAACAATGAAATCCATTCAGCAATGCAGAACAATTGTAAGATGTAAATTCCTCACTTTATTCTTTACGGCTTTAACTTGTACCATTCATGGAGCTTTGTCTCATTAAATCTCCCGTTTTCCACAACTGATTCTATTTATATGTTGCATGGTAGCTATTGTGCTGGATATTGCTGCTTTATTCCACCATCTTCCTCCGTTCACAAGCTATATTATAATCAAATCCTAACTTCTCTATTTGGGATGAAGAGAAATCCTGTTGGTGCCTGCTTTTCTACAGGTTTGATCCTCACACAAACTCTCACTACAAATTTTCATATGGATTGGGCATTTGTAAAGGCCTGCGTCTTTGTGCGTTATCTAGAAGCTCACAAAGGATGAGCTCTCACAACACTAAAAATAGAATGATAAAAAGTTCTCTTTACACAGGGATTAAGTTTTGCAAAACTCATGTCAACTTAATTATGCTCCAGATACCCATTCTATAATCTAAAATGGTTGGGATCACACTCAAAATTCAAACAGTAAGTGGAAGCAGACAGACACAGGGAGAGTGTGGCCAAAAATGCCGCCTTTCTTTAGAGGACCAGGCTAGAAATGCCACTGCTGTTACTCTGAAGTTCCCCCCCAGATTCCATTTATCCCCGCATTAAAGATCAAAAAGGCGCAGGAATAATCACAAAGCAGTGAGACCGAATTAGCTTTAACAGCTATGTTTGTGCTCCTGTTGACTTGAGTCAAACTCTGCGTGGCAGAAGAGTTCAAATGTGGATCTCTGTTGGTAGAGGCTGGGTCGTAACACTGAAACTGAAGGCTTCTTAGTGCTTTTCTAATTAGGGGTTTGATCCAGCTTCTGTAAAAGGCAGACTAATTGGCTTTTACAGAAAAAATAATTGAAAATAGCCTTAAACACAGATTTTTACAATACTAAAAGAAGTTCATAAAAGTCGCACTTTTAATGAGTAAATTTGTTAAATATTTCAAATAAGCTTTGGCTCAGATTGTCCAATGGATTGCTACCTTATTAGCAACATTTTGTGAGAGGTAGTTTCTTTGTTACCTTAATATATTTTGAAAAATAACTCTTTTAGTGTCTCTTCTATTTGTGACTCATTCATAATAACACAAGTGACTCATGCTGTCAAATTACAAGTTATTACTTTAGAAAATGAGTTTTTTCCCTTCCTTCTGGGTAAAATATGACAATTTTCACTATTTTGTTACTAAGGGCCGTTTGTTACTACCTAAGTGATTCTCAGAATTCTATTTTTTCGGTAAAGCATATGCCACAAGAGACAAAAGCATCTCCCACCTCTTGTCTCTTTCAAAGACAAAAACATTTGCTACAGAACAATTGTTTAAAACTACTTCCAGAACTTCAGAGGTTGTTTATCAGTAAACTGTATTTTAGTCACCAAGTTTAGCTAGACAATTCAGTTGGGGTTTTTGGGTTGGTTTCTTTTTTTTTTGTTTTTTTTAAAGCTGGCCACTGTAAGCTATTAACACGTGTTTGCTTAAGATTAATTACTGGGGATATGCCCAGTGATGCGACTGAACGCCCAGGTCCCGAAGGCCCAGCTGATGTGCTTTCCTGTGAGGAGCTGTTGCGTCCAGATGATTTCCTCCGGTTACTACCCCAGATGAGGCCCGGTATTGTCTGGCTCGTGCCCATTTAACTTTCATGTTGAGATCATGACTGGAACGTCCTTTTATTAAATGCTATTTCCCCCTGCTCAGAAATGCTGTTCTATTCTATCTCCCTTTCAGCTCCTCCCCTGCCCCTTAGAGGATCACTCTGCAGAACATCCTCACTAAATATCTGCTGTTAAGAGTGGTTAAAGTTTTGAAAAACCACCTCTCTGGAAGCTCTTTCTTATGTATCTTTGTCCTTATCTGTAAGGACATCCATGACGACAAGATCCAGAAGACGCCTACGCGTGGGCTCCCTGATGCTAGAGAAGAATGTTTGCAGCTCAGGGCAGTGTTTTCTGATCCTAAAAGATTCTGACTCTGTGCACCTCTCTCACAAATGTGCAGCCATCACTCCCTAGGGGAGGCACATCTCTGCTGAGGGAGGAGAACACGCACGTCAGCATCATCTTTATCTGCTGATTTTCAGAAATGCAGATGGAGTGATCCTGATCTGTCTTGGGTAAAGGGGAAAGAGATCTCCTAGCAGGACTCTCTGCCATGTGTTTTCTAGGCATTGCCAGTTGGCCCGACATTGCCATCCAGTGATCAGAGGCTTTAGAAAGCAACGGAACCGCTCCTTGGCTCAAACATCTTCCACATTGGTATAGTCCTCTTCAAACTGCTGCGGTTCTGACCTCATTGCTGAGCTCTAAGTGGACTCTCTGCCAAGAGCAACATTCAGAGAACTACTACACTTCCTGCCATACCCACCATAAGCCTTGCTTTGAAGCCTTTTCTCTGATAAAGCATCAAACTTATTGCCTCTGATCTATTGTTATGTTTATAGAGAACAGTCAATTCCTTCGTCTGATTGCTCATTACATTTCCTCATAATGTGCTTTATCATTCCTTAGCTCCCCCTTCCTCCCCTCCACAGGTCAAAATTCAGCCTTGATGGAAACAGAAGTAACGTAGAAATCAAGCACCTCAGACTGCTTGTCTATGTTCTGTCTCTCCTACTTTCAACCCGTTTGGTATTTCCTTTATTCCTTCTGCCGCTTCCCCGAGAAAATCCAAAGCACCGTACAGTATCAGGGACATCAAGGGTCGCAGTGCTGTCCATAATCCTGCTCGACGTTTGGCCGCTCCAGGTTGGGTTTCACAACAGACTCCGTCTGCTGACGGCCGCAGGAGCTGAACTGCAAGGGGTGGGTGAGCTTTGGAGGACAAATGAAAACAGCCTGACACCGGCTCCGATGAGGGGTCTCTTTTCCTTCGTGAAGGATGGTGCAGAAGAAATATCTCTTGAACTCCTGGGCCTTTCTTTGGGATGATATCAGGACAGCTGGTGTGTGCAAAGCAGCCACTTACTGGGAGGATTGCCAGGAGAACCAAAGTAAATCAGCCGCTCTCTCATCCATACTGAAATTTGCCATTAAAATGTTCTGAACGCAGAGACAGGTACAGATACCGTGCAACTGCTGTGCCCACTGGAACATCTGGATGGGTGCAGTCCAGATTTAGAAATAAAGCTATGTAACATCACGATGTTTAAGGTTTCTTTTCACTGTCCGCACTGGAACATGGTTGTCAGCAATGAGAATAACTCCCGGAAGTAACAGAGTTCTAACACAAAAAGTGAATGTTTGGGACTACAGCTTCACATCACCGAGCAAGAACCCCCCCCCTTATGAAAAATGGAAGAAAAAAAAATGAATAAAAAGTCACAGCAGTGACACTGACATATCCATAAGCACAACAGCTTGAAAATTATCTTTTATGCTAAGTGCAAGAGGCGTAAGCTAGTCCTCTGGACTAAGGGGAATGGAGACAGCACTTCAGAACAGAACATGGCGACTAAGAAGCAAGAACTTGGAAAAAATGAATGACTGGGTGAATTATAAACATGTACACGTCAGCTAAATGGAAAACAGCAACCGCATCTTACAGCAAAACAGACCCCACAGCACTGAAATGGAGACGGTTAGCACGCTAAACAGAGAAACAAGATGCTGTGCTGAATCGTGAGGATGTTATAAATTGGAGGAAACAGTTTATTAATGCAAAAAGCTCTGGAGCAGGCCACCTGCAGCAGTAAACACAGTACCTGTGCTAAAAATAGCTCTAAAGATAGAAGGGACAACTGGTATGAGGGAAAACATGGAAAATGGCTTACTGGTGGCAAATTCACAGCTCAAATACAATGATGATAAATATGAATCAAGGAGAAAAAAAATAGTTTCCCATTTTTGTTTTAATTTTGCAAGCTTCAGCAGAAAAACTTGAGAAACGGTATCACTAAATCTTGCCCCTAATTCACACAGGGAAGTTGTCTCATTTAAGGTAACAGCTGAAAAGTGAACCCAGATTCATTCACACTAAAAATAAAGCATAAGTTTCTGAATTTTGCTAACAAAAAACACATGGAATATTTAATGTCACCTGAAGATCTTAATTCAGATAACCATTCCTCACTAAATGCCTTTTTTTTCCAGTTTCAAAGTTGATGCATTTCTTGTAAGAGGGCCTGTGTCGTAGAGATCAGACCGGATTTTAAAGCCAGCAATGACCTAAAACTTGTTACGGAGGCAACAAAGAGCGAGCTGAAATGAATGGTTTTAATCATATCACAGAATCACAGAATGTTCGGGGTTGGAAGGGCCCTCTGTGGGTCATCCAGTCCAACCCCCCCTGCCGAAGCAGGGTCACCGATGCTATACAGACTAACATAGCTACACAAAGCTAAATACATGAATAAAACTTGTAGATGCCTTGCCAGGAAACAGATTAGAGTAGCTCATTTGAGAGCACGTACCTTGCCTGGCAATCAAACGCAGTCTCCAGGGCTTCTCCCGGTGCAGTTCCTACAGCAGGGTGTTCCGTTGCAGTTACAGGGACACGGCGAGGCGCAGCACCGTGCAGGTGCCAGCAGCACGTCACAGAAACGGCCAGGAAAGACGCTGGCGAACAACAAAGTTTCGAAGCCTCTCGTGAACAGGTAGCTAGGCCCAGAAGGCAGACCGCTGGCAGGGGCTCTCCGGAGGCATCCTGCAAGGCAAGGCCGAGACGGTGGGTAAGAACAGAGGCAGGCAGGCTCTGCTACGCAGCCCTCCCTGCGCCTGGAAGCGGAGCGCCTGACGCACAGGCTGCAGGCTGTGTGTACGTACACACACACGTACGTACGCGCTAGTGCCCTGCAGAGCTGAGCCAGCAGCCCAGACCCAGGGGCAGCGGTTTACAAACAAGTACCTAAGCATCAACTTGCCCACTCAGAGACACAATTCTCCATACAAGTTATCAGTGTTTATTTGTGCAGCCTGCTGGCTGCTGCGCTGGTACAGTAGAAGGCACCCTGTGCTGTTACTGCTTCCTCAAACCAACACAAAGCAAGACTTGACCTTCAAGATTTACTTTTCAAAAATGATTTTTTTCCTAAAGACTCTTCCCCTGGCGTTCCTTCATGCACCCCGTTTGTGCTTGGCCTGTTCCAAGCACAATGGTAGGCCAGAGTTTTTGGATAAACATGCAGATATCTTACCAAAACTGGCTGAGGAGATTGCCCAAACTTCTCTGTGCCTACAGCTCGAAAGGCGATTGCAGTGGATACCACCTGGCTGTTTTTTCTCAGGAGACCCCCAGTCTGGGACGAGAGCTGGAGCAACATGCCTCGACTGGACCTTGCTCTCCTCCAGCTGTATCTCTAACTGGGGACACTGGAAGGAGAAGGCCCCATACTTCTTGGAGAGTCCTGTACTAAGAAATCCTCAGAGGATGTTTATGAATGACTGAGATGCAGGTACCTTAAGAATGCACATAGCAGCAACCAAACAGGGAAGAGAACCGTGCCATTATCTTAAAGTAAATGCAGTGATTAGCAAAGAGGCTAGAGTAACACCTATAAAACTTAAAAGTCTTCATATAAAGAACCTTTGCAGCGCCCAGCCGTTGTGCGTGGGTACGATGGAGACGTCCTAATCCTGGAGATGGCTCCAACAAAAACTGGCTGCACGCATGGAAGACACTGCTTCTCCCTCACACCTCATCAGTTCACTGCAACTACACGAGGGAACTACGCAGGCTAGACGTCCTCATGGAAACGGGATGTTTTATGACCACTGCCACAGGCAAGCATCCTCCTGCTAATAGAGATCTGGCGACGGTAACCAGGAGAGCAATGCACGCCACTTTACCAAAAAGCAGGAGATTAACATCGATTTTCATTCAATAGTTCTGCCTCAGAGAGGCACAGGAGACCTAAGGCTAACTTTAATTAGTAGAGAAAGGTATTTCGGAACCAGTTAAGAGTACACTGCAATTCTAATGAGTACTCTCATTTTTTCTGTCACGTTTCAATATGATAATATCATTATTCAGTATGATTCAGTATAATAATATTATTATTAAATGTTTCCCTAATGCTTCCCTCCTTCCAAGTACCTGAACATCTGCCAACCATAATTCAGCCAACACTGCCTGTTTTGTTAGCGTGCCATCCCCTTCCCCTTCAGGGATGAATTCCCTCCATGCAGATGTCACAACTTGACTGGGATTTCACGGTAATTTATTTTAAAGATGAAATTTCCTCTTCTTTCCTAATCCTTGCAGATGTTAATTGTTGAACACCGCTGTACCTTTTAGATGACTTTCCTCATTCAAGTTTGCAACACTCCAAATCTGCATGGATTGGGAAAAAAATACGACAAGTAAAAAGACGGTAAAACTTTTTTTTTTTTCCCCTTCCTCCACTAGAAATTTAATAAAAAGAAAAAAAAGTTAAAACGAGGTGGAGGAAGGTTGTATACAACTAATATTGTTTTGCCCTGGCAGGGTGTTGCGGTTTGACACCCAGGACAGCACAGCTCGGGACAGGGGTGATTATTTGACAATCTAAAGCAGAGCAACACAGTCCTATCTGGGAGGAAAGCTCTTGCCCACACAGCTGTCCCCAGGGCCTGCTGAGCTGCCACCCTCTCTGCAGCAGCAGCAGCTGTTTGCTCCCATTTTCTGAAGGAAAAAACACCTCAGAACTGGGTTTTCAAAGTCAGTATTTGCAGTTGTGAAAGGGAAACCTGTTCCCTGCGCAGGTCCCGTGGTACCAATCTAACACAGGCCCTTTCAGTAACGCACGGTTCCTGCCACAGAGCCCTCCTGGACAGGGAACCCAAGGGCAGTCCCAGTGGTTTGCTGAGCGATTTCACTACTCACAGATTGAGATTGCTTTTTTCTTAGTTCATGAAGCTCCAGTCAGCCCATTAAAAACTTTTTGTCCAAGAACCAACATGATGTGATGAACTTGCCATTGCTGGCATGCATTAAATCCTGCTTCTGCTAATGAGCAAAGACGAAGATCCTGCCGAATGCAAAGGGTCCAAGGTTTGGGTCCGACTGCAGCACTGATTGTTTTGTTACCTAAGAAACTTAGAAAGACAAGTCAACTCACATAAGACATCTAACTTCTAATACACACACTCCCAGCAGCCCTTCTCCCACCCAGGGGAGCGAACACTCTGGAACAAGCAGAAACTGAATGGATTAAAAACTCAGCATCAAATGCAAAAAAACCCAGACCTCATTTTAGTCAATTAAAAAAAAATAAATTTAAAAAATCATTTTTACATTGGCAGCAACATGCTCAGAAAAATTTACATCCCCAAATCGCACCCACACAGCAGCCACCCGCCAGCCCACTCGGGCTCCTGAAGGCTCGCCAGCAGGTTGGCTCCTGAACCACACCAGCTCCCTGTTCCATGGATTTTTTTCTTCCTTATCTCCCCTCTAGCTCTAGCTCGTGGCTGTAGAAGACCGCTACAAAGTGGTTTTGTCTCAACGTCGCTATTGCCATCTCTTGCTGGCCTCTGGAAGGAAGCCACCACAACGACCTGCAGGAAAGCGCTTGCGCAGAGTAGCCCGTGGACGGGCAAAACCGGACTTGTCTAAGCGGGCAACACGCATGGCAGGAACTGCACGTATGCAGACATGCTCTGCACATGCGAAAATGCCCCTAGAAAAGGGCAGCACATGCTCCTCGCCGCCCTCCTGCTCTCCTCCTCACCGCCTGGCTGCTGGGCCCTACTCTCGCCGGGGCTCCACGCCTGCACAGAGACTGAGCCGACGGGACATCGCTGGACATCGCCGAGTCCGTGGTGGTGGTAACTGATCCTCTCCCCCCCCGCACTTCTTTTCCTCGCCCGCTGGGGTTTTTCTGACTTTACCTTTTTTTTTCCCTGTCTCGTCTTCTCCGCCCCCCCCCCCCCCCCCCCGCTGCCACCCCCCCCAGACCTCCGATTCCCGGTTCACCGAAAATAACGTCTACAAGGTTGCACAGCATATGACTGCGTTTGCATCTTAATCTCGTCTCCTGGGATCGCATCGAAACCTCCCCGATACCGGATGGGGACAGTGGCATATCCCAGTTCACAAGGACACACGCCAGCAGACTGCAACCACTTGCCTAAAGAGGTGGAACAAACAGTGGGCATTTGCCAAAGTACTCCCACCGCTCGGAGCAGCTCAGTTGTCAGGACATTCAGCGCCAGGCTGGCAAGCTGAACGGGGAAGAGAAAGAAGGGGAGAGCAAAACCTTCGCTGTAAGCATTCCAGAAATGTTCATCGCAGTAGCACTGAGGTATTCACAGCCCTTTCATTTCTCTCTGAATGGAAGCGGAGAAAGATGACACCTTTCCTCAAAAACCCAAATGAACCCAGTGGGAAATCTGAACAAACTTGGAAAACAAAGAGCTGCTTCTTCAGCCATCACCGACTTCAGCAGGAATTGAAGATGCTTAGTGACAACTGGGAAAGGCCCCTGACAATAAATACTAGATGAAAAATTGTCAAAATACTTAAAGATATTACATTGTTAACAAAAGCGAAAATTATGAGTGTAAAATCATGACTGCAAGTACTGAGGGGCTGTAGGAGGTGAAGTAGAAATAATACGGTCTAGTGCTAAATTCTGAACAGCCGAAACACAAGAAAGTTCATCAACAGGACACTAAAGGAATCTTAACTTTATTAAATAATACAGATACAAATGATTATTTACATCCGAATAGTCAATTTTAAGTAGTACTAGCACGTAAGGCACAGCTTTCCCAAAATTAGCCAATAAGTTACATACAACTCAATATAACAACATGTAACCTTCTTGCTTTTTTGTAACACTGCATGAAACACAACTGCACGCCATGAACTGTGTCTGCATTCCATTCCTCTGACTGTTTGCCCACGTAGGTTTGTGCACAATATATTTCGCATGAAATATTTTGTTCTTTGAAACAGAACAATAGTGATGACTTTCATTATGGTCCTTAGGAGAGTTCAGACACCCAGAATATTTTTCACAATTAAAACTGTGATACTTGTTACACGTAAACAAAGCCCTTATCTGATAGCTGAAAAATACTGTTTCTGGATTAAAAGTTGCTGTGTTTATGATTATAATCCTCACAATAAAGGATTCCAACTGAGATTCTCAGGGAAGCATTTTAGGACTAAGAATTAGAACTTTTCCTTAGAATTGGAATTTTTCCTTCTCATCTGTTTAAACTTAATTTGGAAAAAAGTTCATGTCAACATACCTCACTGCCATCTCGTTTAGAAAGCAAAACATATCTGAGCACACGGTGATCAACTGCCTGGTTTAGCAGAGTACTTTCTGATGTACCAAGAATTGTGCATTTTACATCTGTGTGTCCTAGCCAAGCAAGAGAAAGAAAAAAGTCAACCAAAAACCCCCACATTAATACTTACACAGTTAAATGCTACATTGTATTTTACTGACTTACAAACGAGCACTTATTAGTAGGATATTACGGTTCAAATCTTCCCAAGTCTGGTCATACCAGTGGTATCTTACTGTATAGTTTAACTGAAGGTTCTGGGTGTGGCTGTATCATTTAGGGACAGGCAGACTGAACCCACCGAGAGGTCACTCGTAAGGGTGAAACAAGCCCCTTACTTTCCAGTGCACGAGGTGACTAGTGGTAATAAAAGGAGGCTCAGTTTCTATTGAGGTACTTCTACATGTGAAATGACCTGTATAAATGTATTATATTTAATCAGAACACAGGTAAGATAATTGCCTTCAACGAAAAATATTTACTACCAGAAGAAAGGTCCTCTTAGAAGGCACACGCTTTCACATTCTCAGTCCAAAAAAAGTGCTTACAGTAACAAGAAAGGAATACTGCAGTTGTACCCAAAGGAAGCCACAATAAGATCGGCATGTTTTTCTCTGTTGTTGTTGTAAAAAACATCCAAATTATTCACAGTTGTTCCAACAGCAAATTACAGTGATGAATCACATTGTAAGGCTAAATGTAAGAACATTTATCAGTGCAGTACACTCCTGAGTCTTTGGAACTCAAAATAAAAAAATAATTCTTTGAAATATATAGTCCTTTGTATTTCTGGCTCATATTTGACCTGTTTTTCTATTTCCCTTTTTAAAAAAGTTCATTAAAAATAAAGTTATCTTTTACAAAAAGTAAATAAAAAACCTCTATCACTATCACTTAGACATAACTTCTAGCTGCTTGAAGAGTTCAAGAAAGCTAGCTTAGCATAAACACTGCTTTTTGTCCAGTCATCGTTGTCAACCGAGCATAAAACAGCAGATAAAATAGGTTTTAGGGAACTGAAGCACTGAAATAAAAAACATTTGCAAAGCTCTAAAAAAAAAAAAAAAAAAAAATTATGAAGCTAGTTACTTTCAAGAGACGACTTGCATTACATAGAAACTGTGAAAGTTCTTAAATTTGCTACTGTTCAAGGCACCGATTTTTTTACTTTTTTTTTTTGAGCTTTCCAGCCCTAGTGCATGAAGACGAATCCTGCTGTCTCTAACGTGAGCCATAACCAGTGCTCCAGAGCATGGATGATGGGCTTGTTTGTCTGCTTGAGGACTGAGGACTGAGGGAAAGCACAGGTGATACAGGAAAACCTAGAACACAGGGGTAAAGAAGAAAAAAAAACACCCCAATTATACTCAGGAACAGTGGAAGAAGTAAGAAACAAACAACTGCTGTTGATCATCTGCTTGAACACCTGGCAAGCGAGCCTAAGGATCCATTCAAAGCGAAATAAGCCCTTTAGCTTCTTGCGTGTTGAAAAGACCTAAGTATCAAAATTTTTCCTAGACCTAGAAAAGGTCTTCCTACTAAGGAATTTAATTAAAGAATTGATTAAGTCTTCTGAGGAGACACAACACATTTCACCTCAGCAAATAACTTTCAGTTTGGATCTGCCTTATTTTATCAGAAGCGGCAGGCACGCATTTTTACAAACAGAACTGCAGCTCACCATAACTGAAATATATCTTTAATAATGTGAATTTTGTTTTAATAGCCATTGTTGATTACAGACCTCCCAACTGAATGGGTATCTTTTGCATATTTCTGAGAGTTTGATTCTGCAACACTGCAAACAGGTAAAACAGGGAATAAATATGATGTCAAAAAAACAGACAAAACATGACAGCATGATCAAAATCAGTGCAGGAACGAACTATTTCCTGAGCAACACCACCAAGTCTTCTACAGACCGGTGTCCTTTGCCCCCTGAGGCCTGCCCTTCCCCGTCTCCTGCAGCAGCCCCCGTTCACAGGGCCTCGCAGCACACGGGTGGCACAAGATGGACGCCGCACGCGCTGCAGCGCATCGATGTCGCATGGACTGAGCGACCAGCCAGCCGCTGCCGAGCACAGCTGAGCTCGGCCTGACTTCCCCTCAGCAGGAGCAGAACTGTGGACCTCTCGCCTCTACCCAGCTGGTGATTTGCATGAATTCCTACACTTTCAACCCACTCCCTATGTCCAACGTGGCTGCCGCCAGCCAAGAGTTTCGAAAGAATTAACAATGGGGAAAGAGGAGGTCGGGGGTGCAGCGGGGCGGACAACAAATTTCCTAGGAACTGGCACAGTGCTTGTTGTAATATAATTCAGTATACAAGCTTTCTCATAGTCGTACCATCCTACATTCAATTCAAACACCATAGCTAGACTAATGAATGAATTCATTTATAACAGCTGCTTACTGCTATGGCTGTGTTGAGGACTTGTCCTTGGGGTAAATGCTGGATGACTGTGCTGTTCTTTCGGTGAGAAAACCGCATGATAGGCTGCAAGACATCGTAAAAAACAAGAAACAAAACCAACAAAACCAAATCATTTTGCACGGAAATTATTCCTTCATATCTTACAGCTAATGCATTGCAAGAAGTTATGGAAAAAAACACTTCTGCAACCTTTCATTCTCTTACCTATAATCATAACAGCTGTCCCTGCTAGTAGTGCAAAAAGCGTGAAGAACATTACTTGGTAAGAATCAAGAAAGTGCTGGAATAGACTGGCTCCATCTGTAGAATCGATTAAGAGGAGACAATATTGAGTTAAAAGAGCATCTTCTCCCATCTGCTTTAAGAGTTAATAGTTCTTAACTTAAACTGAAATAGCCAAATAAGGGTTTTATTTATAGCAAGTAAGTGTAAGCAACTTAGATACTACAACTTTGATTCTAGTGACTATTTCCAATGCAGTCTTCAAAATTTGCCAATAATGGCCTAAGACATTGATACACAGCATCTTAAACATGTTCTTTACTTTCTCAGCCCCAAAATGCTAATGCTTTCAAAATAACAAGGCATGCTTGAGAGCAAACAAAAGCAGAGTAAGAAAAAAAAAAAATTACTTTCAGACACTTTAGCACTGGGATATTTATGCCAACTCAGAGTATCTTGGGCTGACCCAAAAGGAAAATATGTTCGGCTTCAGTCATAATGGCAATTGTATTCAAGTCGTCTGGTCACAGAGAGCAGCTTACATCTCAATGATGCCGTTAGCTGCCAGCTCAGAGTTTAACACACCAAATTTGATACCCTCATGAACAATAATGGAAGTTAAGAGGTTTATTCTGGCATATGAAGTCTAAGGATAAACTTACGTCTCGCTGGTGCGCTGGTTCTGTCAGTCAAGTACATCACCGTCACTGGGATAGTGATAGACTGCTCAGTCACAGGACTGGAGACAGTTAGAGTGGTTGACAAGGATCCCTGGCTGGACACTCTTGGATCAGACAGGCTAATGGTGTAGACTACATAACTAGGCAGCCCGTAGGATTTCTCCTTCTCAAATGCCTTCACTGTTGCTGACCCACATTTCACCTGTCGAGGAAAAACACCAGCCTGAAAGAGACTGCTTGAGAAAGCACAGCACACATCCATCTTCCAGGCCTTGCTTCAGAAACGCTATTCCACAGAAACAGAGAGCTCACTCCTCGGTAGTGGTCAGACTCGGTTGTAACTTTACAGGGATGCCTGCAGCACTTCATCTCTGTTTGCTGCTAAGTTTGCCCTATTAATTGCTGTTTCTGCAGGTCTGGGCTAACCTCATGCAGGCAAAAATCAAAGCATCCCTCACTGGGCTACACCAATCACAGGCAGTCAAACAAGTAAGCGAGCAAGAACCTACTGCTGCTGCGAGGGACCAGGGAGATTTTCTGCTCCCCACCTGAGAGCTGGTTAACACACCCCAGTTAGTGCGCTGGTGAGCCTGACATATCTCTACCACCCTGAATCAAAAGTGAAAACTGAGGAGAAATACATTCCAAGCCGAGTATTTCCAAATCATCTCAGGAGCAATCTTGACACAGGAAAGCTGTCATGCAGAGCTTTGGGTTAGAAAGTTGCATGCAACAGTTCAAATGCTTTCAACTGTGTTGTGATACTCCCCAGCGATAGACTCACCTCTAGGGTATCAAGAATTTCAGTGGCACCAAATATTTTCACATCAGAGCTTGGGTAATGTTTACTTAGGAGAATTTCCGTTTGGTCAGCATAAAACCCAGGATTAAATGGCACCTCCGTGCTGATCCGCTCTCCAGAGAAGTGGCTGCCTTGGACTGAAGCTGTAACTCTAAGCGCAGTTTTGCTCATGCTGAGATGCTTCAGCTGCTTGTCAGTGAGCCTGTGCATTGTGATGGAACAGGTGTAATGGCCTACAAAAACAAAAGCAGTTTGACTGCTAATTGCTCATCTTTATGGTTTTTTCTCCATGCACAGTGAGATTTCTGTGACTTCTTTAGAGAAGAACTAAAAAAGGTGGTAAAATTCAACAAACAGCAAAATCAGGAGCGCACAGCTGAAACAGGACAGTGTGCCTGCTGGCCAAGCATCACAATCCCAGTACTAAAACAACACAAGATACTTCTTGTCCCAAACTAAACATCATGATAAACTGCCTAAAATGGCAGTTTCCAGTCACATTTTATTATAGCACGCCAGCGAGACTCAATTCCACTTTGAATATAACATTTATGTTAATATTGAAAGAAACGCTTTACTGAAAACAAAATTTAACATCCTATTTCATGCTCTCTTCACCTAATGTTAGAATTTTAGTCAGTTACTATCACCGTCATCAATTCTGTGGAGACATGGTTTACTATTCATAAAAACGTCCTTAAAACCTAGATATTCATCATGTTTCTAGTCTCGTACGGGACCTATTTGTCTATTATTAGTGATAAAGAGAGAAAAAAAACTCCCCCAGTATGGAAGATAGAAAGCATAAGTAACAAGCAGAACTTGCTAGGTACATGTTTTCCCCTTATTTTCTTTTCCTAACGAAGTAACAGAGGCAGTCACTATTATGCAAGGTATAATAGTGTTTTACACAATGGGAACAGGGACTAGTCCAACAGATAATTCATGTTATTTCCATACAGCCCATGATGGTTTGCTTCTTTTTCAAATCATGTTACAGTTGTAGACTTTCACAACATGTAGACTTTCACAATTTTATTTCCATTTCCCCAGTATCTAGTGATTTCCTTTCCTTTTAAGCCCCATTTCATGTTGTTTTGGGGATACATAAGAATTCTACCTTTTGTAAGAAATTACAGCACTCACGTTGTATAGGAAAGTTTGAAAGCATGATAAATTCCAGAAACCTTCAAATTGCAGAATTCAAAGAATTCAAAATGTATTACTTCTACCAGGTTTTCACATTTACGCTATTTCCCTCACTGTAATCCTTGAGGTTAGTTATACTGCAGTAACTACAGTGGCAGGGCTTTTAAAAGGCCACCATTAAACACAAAGAATATTTGACTCTACAGAGCATGCCAAATTAGGACCTGCATTTGTGGTCAAAAAACATAATAAAGTTTGTTCCCCTAACCCCCCAGCAAAATAATGCTTTTGAGTTTCTTCCTGACTTGCTATTACAACTCTGCAAAACATACGCAATGGGCTGCCACTGATTTCTGCCTTTCTCTGAAAACAAATAAACGTCTTTGCAACAGACAAAAAACTCTGAACAAGGAGAGTACATATAAACAGCTCACCGAAGCCTGCGATCCTACACAGCAAAGCTCAGAGGCTTCAGCAGGAAATCTGCTGGGTCAAAGGGCGTTCGGACTAAACCACAGCAGAATTCCAAGTGTCTGCCAGGAGCGTGGCATCTTGTCTCGCCTTACCTGAAACTGCATCAAAACCAGGTTCTGCTATAAAAATATCACGTGCTGGGAAGTCAAACGCATCGTTGTTAAAATCTAGATGGCAATTGATAATGGACTGTGGTTGTAATTCAGCAATGGCTTCAACCTGAGCAGGCAAGCACTCCCCTAAAGGGAAGAAGAAAAATTAACTAATCTCTAATTAAGTAACAAAGAAAATTCTAAGTAATTAATTTTAATTAATTAAAACCAAAACCATGGGTTGAAACATCAGGTTATTCTGCCACCTTCTGAAATAGTTTCACGAGGTTATGATGATCTTAAAATAGCTGGAAATCATGTACAGCTGTCCCATCTCAGGTCTAATCCCAAAGAGACAGCAAATGAAAGTTTGATGTGCTGTGGGAATTTTTTTTGACAGCAATAACTTATTTACAGGGCACAGTGAACTAGAGAGAATTTTCAGCTCAGATGTGTCTGTTATACCATCCTGGGAGTCTCGATTTATATTTTAGTATCTGGCAAGATGGTTTTCTGGTAGGCTAATAATTTACACAAAGCACAATAAATACTATTTGAACAAGTGCTAAGTGATAAGCAAAAGCCTAAAAGGAACCATAATCAAACAAAATACAACTTATTAGAGGACACAAGGTGATGCTTAATCTTTGAATTGATTCTAACTGCTGATAGTTTCTGTAAAATATTTAAGGACAGTAACTACTTTAAACACAGTAAGAAAAAATAGTAACTTCAAGAAGGCAACTGGAATTAAACATATAAGCAAACAATCAGCTGATTGACTATTAACTGCTGACTCTTCTATTAGCTACAAATTTTATTAGTTGTGATATCTTAATAGTGCCCCAGAACACCCTCCAAATTCTGTAACATGGCCCTAAGATTCTTCTCAAGCTCCTGGGATTCCGGAAAGGCACTAGAGGTTCATAGAGATCTTGCTGCACCAGCTTCACAGACCCTTAAAACCAAACAAACAAAAAAATCCCCACAAAACCACCTATCGTGAATATGCAATAAACGATTAGGATAAAGATTTTTTTTTTCATCATACCTTTCAAGTTTTTATTTCTTTCCCCAATTGAAATGATCACTTTTGAGGCTGCAACTCCTTGTATGCTTGTTTTCGCTCCACTTACATGCACTGCTGTAGTCCTCTGAGGTGTATTAACCAGTATCTGAAAAAAGATGAAGTACGCTATTACCAAAACCTGTTTTAACATAAAAATTAAGGCATAACCAGACTGAATCGATTGTGAAACACACACATCCTTGTATGCATAACAGAAGAGGAGACTCCAAGAGGTCGTGTTTCTCTTTATAAGAAATCCTGCGTTTCTCTGATTTCAGAAACTGTCTTCCAAGGCAATTTCAGCTAGTAAAATCATTTTTTTCCCTACCCAGCACCCATAAGTTAATAGGCATAAAGCTCTGTTTAATTTAATTTAAAAAGAATATCTAGTGCTTATGTTAGCTGATACAGTGAATTGTGTCAACAGTACGACTGCACTGTAGATAAACATAATAATTCGAGTGGTTCTGATCAGTGATGCATCGCAGTATGGTACAACACTTCAGAAACTTCATGTTGGCATCTCACCCTGTCGTGAAACTTCCTTCATAAAAGCAGCCATACTCAAAAACTGTTTAGCATCTGCAAACAACTTAGCCAAGCAAAGAAATAAAAATGTACACTGTAAGAACAGTATAGGCTAAAAATAGCAAATATTATGCTAAATTATCCTCCTTAACTTAGATGATTTAAAAAAAAAATTATGCATTTGGATACATACTAAATACTTTCCAACCATTTGCATTTTTAACACTTTCTCCTCTAAAAAGAATGTTTCTAAATATATATAACAACAGCGTCATGACAGAATACATTTTTGGTGAAAAAGCACCTGAAGTAAACAAACATCAGCAGTTCTGGTAGGATTTAAGAGTGCCTCACCTCTCTGTACGTTTTAAGTAATCGAGGAATCTCATAATAGACAGTGACCACACCAGAATCCCTTGCCACTGCTACGCCTGTCTTGGAGTCGACTTGAAGAACACTCCCCAGGGAGGAGCTCCAGACGCCCGGCGGGCCTGGGAAGACACACCGTTCGGACACTGTTCAACACCGTCGTGCTACCTGCAGCATTTCCTCAGCACTCGCACCCACTGCATGGGCAGCATGGTCCTACCCACCAAACACGCCTCGCCACTCACAGAAACTAGATTCTAGGGTCTCATGTGATGGTAGACTGGCAGCCCAACACTAAACTGACCTGCAGTTACTCTGACAAAAGCCCGTTAGTACCAAAAATTGAGTAGCGTAAGCGAAGTTAGACAGTCGCAGGATTCCTATAAAAACAAGCCTTTCAAGCTAACGGAATGGAAATGCCTGAATTCTGACACTCGTGAATTCAACACAAGCAACATATTGCACGGTACAATTAAAATTAAAGGAGTTGATCGAACCTATTTTTATCATTAACAAGAACAGTGACATTTGATTCTCAACGAACATCATAAATTATTCATTTAGGCTTTCTCAGAACGAGAAAGTCGCACTGATGTCAAATTATATAGCTGCAAAAACACAGCGACTGAAGTGCGGCGTACCTTCTTGGTTCATCAGTGAAGTACTCAGACAGAGGACATCCCCTACCACCACATCTACGAGCTCAGGAAAAATGGCGTGTTGCACAGGCAGCGGGACGTAGTCTGCAATTCCACTGTGCTCTGCATCCCAGACTTTAAGCAAGGTCAAACCAACGTTTACAGTCCGGATTACGAACGTGTTGTTTGTAGCTCCCTTCCCAATCTGTACAAAGTCATCCCTACAGATAAAAAGAAATGCTTTTGTATTAGGCAAGTTTGCTCATGGCATTAGCTCTACAATAAATAGTAGGTATTGAACTCTGTTTAGATGGTTGAGTTCTTGTTTTCAACAATGGTTATCTGCTAATGAAGTCTGACAAAATAAGGAAAATGTAAAAATGATTTAGGTGCTACTGAGGGAAATTTCAGTTCTCACATCATTATGTTGAGGAAATACTGCAGTCATAATTATGTATGAGAACTACTTCCTAATTTCAAGTATTGTAGAACTTTAGAATGAGGTAATCTGTATCCTCTCCCTTTTCTCAGGGAGTTAAGAAGCAAAGAAATTTAAACACCAACATACAGCTTTCCAACCATAACTTCAAATGCTAAATCACATTTCACTGTGACTTGTGGTATTTACCAAAAGGCAGCGTTCGAAACGTGCTGACACGAGGAGCTCCAGTAAGTGCACCCAGCACAGAGACTGCCACCCCAGCAGCACAGAGACAGTGAAGGTCTTGGCAGCGACAGAGCTGGGCCACCACGGCGAGCACCTGAGGCTAACAAGCTGTGCTCCTCTCTCTAGGGCTAATAATTAGCCCTGTGCTGAAGCAGCTCCGTCATGTCTGTTCTGGAAGCTAGGGCAGTGTTTTCTCTGTATGCTACAGAAATTTCTGCAGATTATTTAGGTAGGAGAATGAGAAAATCTTGCATTAAACCCCTGGTTTTTTCCCTTTTAATCACGATCACTGTGTTACAACTGCAAGGTGCTCTGCAGAAAACAAGCTAAGTAATGGAATTAGTGATTGCTTACTAATGACCAAAGACGACCGTTTTATAATATTTATCATTCTTTGAGGCAAGAGTCCAAAAGGCCTTTTGAGGCTTGGCTCTGCTGTGCAAAGGCTGTACAAGCATATCTGAAGAGACAGCTCCTGATCCAGAACGTTCACCATCTTATGTAAGGCCTAAGTGAGTCAGTGTAACACAGCACTCGGAAAAAAGCAGCAAGATGAGGCAAATGCTAAGAAGATCAATTGTTTACATAGGCCACTGATGTATGCAGTCTGATGATTCAGAGTCACTTAAAGCAGAAATGCACCCCAGCACGCCCCACTGGGGATCATGTTTATCTGGGCAACTTTCCACTTGCTAGAGACTATCGATTGCTAACTGGAGCTCTTCTTTCTGCTAAGGTGCCTCTGAAGACCTGAGACAAACTCCTTTCTTTGCTAATCCCAGTTCAAGCTGTATCTTCACTTGATATCTTTGCAACAATCTTTGTTCCTTGCTGTGGCTGGGCTATGCATATTTGGCCTTTTTTGTTCTCTATAATTAACACCTATGCTAGATACCTACCTGTTTGTGGCGAAGTTGAGCACAGAATTATGTGAATGAAAAGTATCTCCAGAGTTATCGTGAAAATGGACTGTAAATGTCAGTGTCACACCCAGGGGGAGAGCCAATACTGCCTCTTTGTCTTGTATGTGCAGAAAAGGACTCATGGAGATTCTTAGATATGAGATGGGGTAGACCTGTAAAAACATTAGCAGTGAAATGCAAAATCAAATTACTTTTTTTGATGACTCCATAAAAACAGTAATCCAAAATGGTTCTTCTTATGCAAGTACACAAAGCTTCTGTTCTGAACCATTTGCTATATGTTTAGCCTTATGACAGTACTGAGACATGGAGCTTTTATCATCAATACATATATTTCAGAGAATCACACAAAGTGGCCTCTGGAGATTGTCTAGTTCAGCCCCCCCTCATGTCTTGAGCATCTCCTAGGACAGAGGTTCCAGAATCTCTCTGGTCAATCTGTGCCAGTGTTCAACAGCCACCACAGTAAGAAAGTGCTGTCCTGTGTTCAGACGGAATTTCACGTGTTTCAGTCTTTGCACATTGCCTCTTGCCTTGCCATTGAGCACTGCTGAGAAAAGTCTGGCTCTGTCTTCTTTACACCCTCCCATCAGATATTTCTTACTACTTTAATAGCACTGGGAACTGAAGCAAGCAATAATGATGTAGAAACACATATCACAGACTTCAGAGACTACATTATTATTCTATAAATTAAAACTGTTAGGACTGCTTGGATATGCAAGCGAACGAGTTGCCCCTAGACTTCTCTCCCAGTAATTCTTGAAATAAAAAGTGTAATTCATCCCCCAGTTACTAGAACCAGAGTAACTTGCAATGTATGTGAGAGTAAGGGCACAAATTGGTCACTGCTTCCCCAGTGCCCTTGCCCCAGGCGAGAAAGCCAAGATGATACGAAGAGTTTCTAACAGCCTTGGCTCTGTTTGAGCGAAGGTTTGTCCAGCGGAGGAAACGCAAGCAATAGCTGCAAAGCTGTTCCCTAGTGACCCCTGTTAAATAACATCACAGACACTACCAGCTGCTGCCCCCCAAACAGGGGTCTGTCAGCAGGGCTCCCAGAGGCAGGGAGGAACACCACCCACGAGCCTTCCTCGGGTTGCATTCGGGGGTGGTTTTTCCGACCCGTCCCTGGGCACGCTGGCCTTGCGACTGCTGGCCGTACGACACTGCAGCCAGGCTGCCCGCCGAGGCGTAGGCCGGTGGAAGTGAAGTGCGACAAACGCCGTCAGAACTGGCATCCGACAAACCCTAACGGGGCAGCAGGCTGCGTCGTGTGGCCTCAATGCCTCTCCTCAACCGAGACTGCAGTTAGGGCCTTCTGCTCCACGTTCTTCAGGAAAGCCTGCTGGATCATCCACACGTGCACACCCCCACGTTTTTGCAGTAACACTCCAATGAAGGAAGTTTGTCTGAAGACAAAGACTTCACAACCATTTGTTTTGTTTAGATTTTTTAAATAACATACTACAATTCTTGATTAATTTATCTAGGTTAACGAGCAAAATTACCCAACAAAAACAACTGTATCTGTTCTTTCTCTTACAGCTGTTGGAAAATAAATAATGGAAGGATAAAGAAAGCAAAAGCCCTCAAACATAAAGAAAACTATTTTAAAACAAGCCCTCAAGCTTATCTTGTAGGAAAATTCCTTTTTTCTGACCTAAGAGGCTCAGCTAAAATGTAACAGTCTGCAATCTGAAAAGGTACATGTCAAAACTTAAAAAGGAAAGGACAAATTTGGCCTTAAGCAAACAGCATCTTTGGTGAACGTGAAAAAAAAAAAAAGTGGCTAGAATATCAGTATATACAGCTGTCTACTCCACAGGCTGATATAACCATTTAAAATATCAGTGCATATATTCATCTGCCCAACCAGCTGAGGTTACAAGCTAACAAAAATGCCATTTCCCTGACAGATATTCAAGCTTGCTTTGCTTTAAACTCTCAGAAACAGTCCCACAAGGGACAACTGCTAAATTTAAATATTGATGAAAACAGCTATTTACTGTTAAAGCACCTCAGTTTTTAAAGTATTTTTCTTTTTTAAAAAAATATTCAGTTGAGTACAGCTGGTACGGGCAAGCTCTTAGCTTATTCCCACACTAAGCACGCTGTCACTCCTTACTTTCACTGTCCTCCTTGCCTTATATAAGCTGGTCTTTTTTTCGAGCGAAGTTGAAGGTCTAAGTGTTAAGTGACACTGCTGCAGCAGTTGGGTTCTTAATTGTGTACAGTTGTAAATAGACAAAACAAGAACTTCTGAAGGGAAGGACGCTGTGAAGGAGAGAACTCCGCCTTAGAATGACACAACAGATTCAAGCTCCTCTCCTGCTCTGTCACAAGTTCTTCTACATGACCTTCAGCAAAACCACTCAAACTCTCTCAGTTCTTCATCCATAAAACAAAGGGAGCAGCACTGTACTACCTCTTGGGGTTACTATGAGGTTAAAAATATTATTTCCATAAAAGTGGTATAGCCCTAACAGGAAAACAAATCAGTTGTGCAATATGCTGAACTGCAACGGTTCCTACTACAAAGAGCTCAGAAGCTGAACACCACAGTGCACTGCCTCCACAGTTCTGCGCCATCCTAACCGTGTATGGGAAGAAGGCACAAAGGGAGAACTTCACTTCAGTACCACTATATGCTGACTGAATGTCATCTGAGCCAACCCCAAACTCATCAGAAGTCTTTCACTCGCCGGATCCAGCAGTGAAGGGAAGAAACAAGGTCATCCATAACAGAGCTGCAGAAACTCACTGCCACCAGCTAGCAGCAGGAGTGGCATTAGGAAACTAAGCCACCATTTCTCTTTTCATTCTCCAACCAGGACGACAGACCTACATCCTGTCCTACAGACAAAGCTGAACATTATGGTAAAAACCAAAATTCAAACAAAATATCTAGCCACTTCACACTGTCTGTAATAACTAAACTCACAAATAATTTGAAGTCAGCACTCAACTCTATATCTTTCTCCGTTAGCCGGGACACAGGAAAGATGCTGACAGAGTTAAAAGGGATAAGAGGAAGCAGAGCAGTGGGTATCTCGAGGCTCATGTTGCTGGATGTAGAAAGTTCTTGGCACAGCGACTTTCGAAGTGAAGGAGTGTGAGAGTCCTAAGTACCCAACGAGTAAGATACATTAGACTTCACCTAACGGTATTCAATCAACAGATGAAGTTTTGAGAAAGAAAGAAAGATGTTTCATTTAGCTGGGAAAAAAACCATTGAGTTTTGCTACAGATTTGTCCTTCCCTGAAGCACCCACATTTCAGTGTACCTCAGGCACACAGGACAGCCTTGGACGTGCTCCTTGCCAGCTCACCAAATACAGGCAACAGCAGCTAAATTACTGCATCTGATAAGATAGGTTTTCTCATGCAGAGATTCTCATTATACGTAAAAGCTGAACTGCTGGGAAATGGCAGAGAAAATTAAATTCTGGGGCACTGCACAATTATACCTCTAATGTCTTGAAAATCTAGGTATCACTTAGGTACATCACAACAGGTGTGTGATATTTACCTTTTTCACACACTGCAACTCCATGTTCATGACATTAACATCTACCTGTACTTGAAATTCTGTAATTATCAACTTTCTAAGAGATTTTTATGACAAACTTTTTTTTTTTTTAATTTTTAAGGCACATTCACACAAAGGACTTTTTGTAAAGTGTACCAAATTTAGGAATTTGCTGGGATTTAATGTTTACCCATCTAGTTTAGTATACTAAACTCTTTTCCAAGGCTCAGAACTGACTATTAATCCCTATACTTCACATAAGTACAGTTCAAAATGTGCAGTTAGCCATCCCTCTTGCAGTAGTAAAGATAGACTTCTGACAGAAAACTGCAAAGAAAGAGAGACAATACTACCTTAACAGCAGCTACAATGGTCTGGTTGATCCCAAATGATTCTTGTGAAATCACTTCAATTGTTGATGATCCTATCAAAGACCCAGAGTTAAGGAAACCTCTCTCATCCATTTTTATAACAGGGGTTTTCTCTGGTTCATCCAGGACACGGTAACTCAGTGAAGCCACTCGGTCCCTTAAGAAAACAAACAAAACAGAAAAACATAAAGCCAGGGGACCCCCTTAAATGAGTAAATCCTTATTTAGACCAATATATTATGCAAATCTAAAATACTGCTGTTTGGTATGTGCCTCTTCCACATGTTTGCAATAAAAGCTGAAACACCCATGTTCTAGCCTAAGAAAGAAAAGTTTAAGTTCTGGTTCAAGCTCACTTAGAAGTCTTCTCTGGCTTTAGGCATGTATCAAAATCTAGTTCCCATCCACTGCTCTGCAGTGTCATCATTCACTAATGCAAACTTGATTCCAAATAATAATGGCTGAGGCATTATTACATACAACAGGCAGCTTCTGTCGTCATTTTCTGTAAACAATATTTTGAGGGAGATGAGTCTGCCAGGGCTAATGCTGGCATTAGAGACAAAGTCAGGGACGTGATTAAGTGGATCTCTTCAGTTTCCTGGAAAAGGTTTTATAGACAAGGTGATTTTTGGAATAACTCTCACCATGGTATGCGGATATTAATGAAGTGAGCAAATACATAAACTACAATTAGTGGGCATTCTGAGACATTAGCTACTTTTAAACATCACTTATCACATCTTCTGAAAGATCTGTAAACGTATTTTTTTCTCCCAAGCTCCTCCACTGAGATAGAAATACTCTATACTAGGAAAAAAGCATTAAAGCTGGATTTTAGTTGCCCTTTTCTTGGCAACAGTGTCATTGGTTTTGGTGGTAGAGTTCAGACAGAAGGGCTTCAACACCGGATAGTGAAGATAATGGGACAAGGAAACGTACAAACTGGTATCTAGCAACTTAATGACTAATTAATCAGAAAAACGGCTCAGCAGAGATCGCAAAACCACATTAGTAAGTGACTACAAATGACAGGGCTCCTAAATAACTGTTTCAAAAGCAGATGCTGAATGACCATGCTCATCAGAGCTCCACTGAAACTAACAGTGACCTCCCCCTAAACAGTAAATGCATCTAGAAGCCTCGCCCTCAGCATATGTCCTATTGTCTATATCTGCCGATTTGCATGCTAGGAAAACCAATTTTCAAGCCTGAAATGAGTCTGAAATGTCAGCCTTCAAAAACAAACTCTGTAAAAAGGGCTTCTCATTTGGGTAAGGACATTTTAATCTCCAGATCTAGTCATAGTCTCTGTATAAGAAATACCGAGAAGTATGTTGCATAAAGCCTTGACTGCCCATAAAAAAAAACTCTAGTGGAAGCAGGCTACTGCTTTAACTGAGTCAGCATCTTTTAAAATAAGGATCTAAAGTTCCAAATATTGAACGAACTTTCTAGCTACAACCTAACTAATACAAGATTTGACAGAGCCTGAGAGTACAGATAAGTTACTATTAATCACCAGGTAAGCTGTGTATTCCATGGATGTACTGCGATACTCTTTCAAAGACTGAAACAGCTTACTTCAAAAAGAATTGCTTTACAGTTTTGATAAACTGTTGACACAAACCACAGTATGAAAACTGATCACTAACCTGTTTGTCTGAAGTTTAATAAAGGAATTTGGTGACATTAAGATCTGCTCTGCTTCTACTTCTGGAGTGACTAGATGAAGTTTTTCAAACACCTGGAAAACAAAAGGCATTTTAGCCTAATGCTGTGTGCAGCAACTATTTCCAGTTATTTCACCTTCAAAACAAAAACACTCAAATAAAACTGTAACATGCTTTTTTTTTTTTACCTTGTATAATATATAGTAAAAAACCAGAAAATTAAAAATTAATATTCGACGATGGCAGCATCTTACACAAATTATTCTGAAGAGCATTCATTTCTACGGCTAGAGCCATAGCCTGAAGCAGTATGAAAAAAGCAGGTTTGTCAAGTGAAATGGTGCTGGAGACCCCATGTTCACCCACGTTACTTTAGACTCCCCCAAATCTAAGCCCATGAACTGAATGCCCACATAAGGTGCACCCCTCAAGCACATTTCCCAGCTTTGTTCCATCTAAAGGAATCCAGCTCACATACTTTGAAACTGCTCCCCCAAAGCACAGTAAGTGGGAACAACCAGGAGATTCCTTTCAGAAGCTAATTCCTGATCCAAATTAACATGCTTTTGCTTAGACACGTATGATAAGCACTACAGACAAGAAGTGTTATTGTGCAGAGGGGAACTACAGCTGCAAAGTTCTTTTACAGCTCTAACAGTGCTTATCCACAAGACAAGTCACCTCAGTTTCAGGGGGTCTACAACAAAAACTAACTCCTGAATTTCCTTCAGGCATCACACCAGCGTGTGACTGTTCAATGTAAACCTTAGCAAAACTTGGGGCACTTGGAGGTTTCTAAACAGCAGAATGTTATACAAACAAGAGTAAGGGCTCAAAGCTGGAACTACTCGTTCGCATTTCAAATTCTTGACTTCATCAAATAGAGACTTTAATTCAGCTCTGAAAGAGATATTAAAACATTAACTGTGACGAACATCATCATACCTGAATTTGGATTTCATCGGACAGTTCTCTTGCCATGTTGTAAAACTGGTTGGCTGCAGGATCAAGGACCTTCACAACAACTTTCAAGCCTGTTCTTCCTTTTACTCTGCCATAAACATCCATTGCAAAGTTATATTTTGCAGGAAGCTGAAAAGAAGCCTTGGACAGAAGAAAATGATTAAAATTTTATTCCTGGAGCAAGTTGACATTGATGCAGAGGAATCACAACACCCAACATTGACAATAGCTGTTTCATTTTGAGTAAGTGGAAGGAACAATATTTTCTCAGTTCCCATTATGTGGCAGTTTCCTTTTCCCAAGATACACATACATACAAGTACACATACATACACATACACACACACACAAAATTTACCTCACTGTGTCTTGTCTTGATATCCAGAGTATCCCTCTTTGTGACAGACCAGTGGAACGTTAACCCCGGTACCGCATTGCCAAATGAAAAAGGAGTCTGGCTGCCGGTGATGCCCATTACGTAAACTGGCATCTAGAAACAGAAAAACCAGCTTTCTTAGGTAATTCTAGGATGCTAACCAAACCTCCACAGAGCACACATAATTATACTTGAAATTCATTGATCAAGAGACGGTACTTCTTATGAAGAAAATGATTTGGCTGCTGTGTATGTTGCAAGAATTTATCATGCAGAAGACTCAAATAACCACCAACTTGTAAAAAGTAAATTTTGGTTTATTCTCATTTGCTACATGCTCTACTAAAAACAAGTACCAGTTTTCCATGAGAAAAGATTAGTTCAATAATTCTTTTGCCCCATTTGTAGCATCAAATCACTTCACCTTAGTTAATTCATACATTCTTATGTTTTTTACATCTGGATGATCTCCCTGTAACTCTGCTCTGGAAAACACAGAATCACAGAATGGTTTGGGTTGGAAGGGACCTTAAAGCTCATCTGGTTCCAACCCCCCTGCCATGAGCAGGGACCCCTTTCACCAGCCCAGGTTGCTCAGAGCTCCATCCAACCTGGCCTTGAGCCCTGCCAGGGAGGCGGCATCCATGGCTTCTCTGGGCAGCCTGTTCCAGTGTTTTACCACCCTCATGGTGAAGAATCTCTTCCCAATATCTCATCTAAATCTGCCCTCTTTTAGTTTAGAGCCGTTCCCCCCTCGTCCTATCACTGCACACCCTTGTAAAAAGTCCCTCTCCACCCATTCCCTTCCAACTAAAAATTAAGACAACATAACATATAAACACAAACAAGGAATTTTTCAGCTTTTTATTTTTAATTTTCAAAGCTATTCATTCACCTGGGACCAATGAGCTAGGATCACCAGCCATTTTGCAATGAGTAACTAATAGGGGAAATACAGACTCTCATAACACAGACTTACTAAAACATAATATGAACACTATCTGTTGTATTGGATATAGCAGACATACTATACATTCAGCAGGGCCTGAATTTCTGAAAATCAGTCTGGTGTACAAGGTAAACTTGTCCTGATTTCTCTTTTAATATGTTCAGCTCTGGAGCTTCTCCACTGACAGCACATGCATTCCTGCAGGAGCAGTGGTATCCCCCCAGAGCAGGAAACGCCTCCGAGAGCCAGAGTGGTATTATCAGACGACCTACCAGAATGGTCACAGCTTGCAGGTTAAAATTTTAAGGCATTAAAAGCTAATCATAAATCAACTAACCTGTGTACCGGTTTTCATTCGTGTAATTGGGGCACGAATTCTAACAGCCATCAGCTGTACTACTTCAACTTCCACTTTGTCCTAAAAAGGAGGAAGGGGAGACATTGTAAGCACTTGTCAAATGGGAGCTATATTTCACTTTCAGGATCCGGTCACTATTTTATCGTTATTTAATCGCTATTACCATGTGACTTGCACGTGACTCATCACAGAAAATACAGATGGACATAATTCAGTAGGACTGTAAAAAAAACTGCAAAAGCATTAACTTTGTGAATTGATAGACATTTAAAAATTCTACCTAAATCAAAAAACATAAAAGCTCTGCTCAAAATTATTGATGACAGGAATGATGGAGCTGAGAGGTGACAGACTGCAAGGGGCTAGATCATAGTGGTCCCTAGGAGCAGGGGGATGAATAACCCCAGCAGGTAAAGGAAGACCTCGACACTATTCGAAGGAAATGAGAATGGTAAGCAGCAAACAGGACAATCAAGAATAAAAGGATGACATACGTGATACTCTGATGTCTCCTCTTCACATAAACTGACATTCCTGATAGATTTTATTCCTACTGTACACTGGGAAGGAAAGGTCAGACCTGGACCTCACTGGGCAGCAGATTTAGCTTTTAAGTTCATCCTGCTTCCTGCCACAGCATCAAGGCAGACTGCTGCCCCAGCATTACAAAGCACAGATTTTTTTTTTTTTTTTTAGATTTTTTTTTTTAAATTACTTTGTCTCCTCTTGGCCTGCAGTGACATCTTTCTAGCAGCAGAGCTTTGTGGTGTGCAGCAGCTGTCCTGCCTTCACCTCGAACAAAGAGCCATAAGACTTAGCCCAAGTTCCACTGTTCTTAGTCTCCTGCAAGTCCCAGGGACTTGTGCTCCCTGATAGGCCTGCTCAGCAGCAACCTTACACCCAGCTAGCAGGAAATTGTACGGACAGAGATTCTGATGGAGTATCAGGAATGTTCTGCTTGAACTTCGTAGACTGATTCAGACCACAGCACGGAATGACAGCTTTCTATACAGCCTGCCTATAGCTTAAGAGACAAAGCGTTTCTTATGCAACAGTGTCCTTCTGACTTCTACTGACATAAGATGCTGCTAAACTGTGAGGCGATGCAGGCAAGGACAACCTTCTGCTGTTTCAGAAAGGCTTCTTTAGATGCACTTTTCTCGATTTATAGATCAACTCTAAAGATACCAGACTGCTCATAACAACTCCCCAAGTTATCAGTAGAACTTTGTTTTAAGTTACAGCAAGATTTAGCTACCTGTTGAAAGTATCACTTGTGTCAGCACATGCATAAATTCACAGGCCAGGGAGTAAGAAACACCGATTTTTCATCCCCTTAAGGAAACCAGGAATCTAGCACACATGATAATATTACTAATGCAAAAAGACTATTCATCCTTTTTGGGCCAAACCCATGATTTAGAGAGCCTCTTTCAGCCTCAAACACTATCATAAAACACTACCTGAGACACCACGACAAGCTTCCCTGTCTCTGCATCAACAGCTTGCACCAATCCTGCTACTGTTCCATTCCCAATTGCCAATCCTCTGACAAGTCCAGTGCTGTTCACTGATGCAATCTTCTCATCGCTGATGGAGAAAATTATGTTGGATTGAGGTTGAGGGCCTCCTTCTGAAGTGATCTATAATTAATAGCACACAGAACAACTAAAATTAACCCATCAGATATTTGTACTCGTTAATGCTAGAGAGTACATCCCTTCCGTGCTCAGCACCACAATGTCTTCAGCAAGGAAAAGCTGTCTGAACCTTCTCAGAGCATCACAGGGCTTATTTCTCCTCCACACTGGTCCTTGCATGGTGGTGGACTGGGAAATACGTGAGCTAAGCACACAAGTGAACTATGTGCTTCGTAGAATGTAATAGGCTGATGCTACATCCAGCCCAGAAAGTTTCAGAGAAAACCTACCTTACTTTCTCTTCACCACACATGGTACAGCTCTGCTCTGTGTTTCAGCTGGTAGACCTAGCCCACTATGCGTAATTTCATAGAGGTGACAGATTTATTAAATGTGTGCTGGTCTTTAACACCGCAAAAGCTGACACTCCACTGATACAAATACATACGAAACCTTTGATCCAGCAATACAGTAATATGGAAGGTGGCTCAGGAATGAAACTATTCTTGTCAGGAGGAGTACTCAGTGTAAATGTAGCTAAATTGCCAAGCTGAATATCTGCTCCTGAAAAATGAGTTCTAAACCTTTATTTTAAAATAGATATTATGAAAGAAACAAAGAAAATAGGTAAGAAGATGCCTTACCTGAATCATGGCCCCAATAATTAGGGTCACTTTCCTTGGCAGTAGTCTAAATGGGGGAAAGACCTAAACAGAAATATGAATACTTGTGTTCATGCTATTTCAATCAGACAAATTATGTCACAAAACAGTACATACAGCTGTAAAACTGGGTCTTCACTTGCTTAACCACAGTAAATTCAGCATACAGAAACTTTACTCATCACTTGCAGTTAAAAAACGCCATGAAATCTGAAACAGACTAGCATTTGGATAACTTCTGGACAGAACAATCTGTTTACTTTTTCTCACAAATTAATTAATGTACTATAAATTAACTATAACATACTATTCTGTTCTATCATAACCTAGATTTTCTTTAAGCATGTATTTTATCTGAAATTATTTACTTCAATCTGTTGTGGAGCAGAGTTGATTCTTTGTCCTCTTTTGTCAGCAACAGTTGCCATAAGACTAGTCTGACCAATGGCCACCCCGTGCACTAGAAAAGCAGCAGTATGGTCATCAAGAGCTTCACCGAGTGGGCTGTAGCAAAGAAACACATTAAAACAGAGAAGTTCACTGAATAAGTTATATAAATAACAAATGCAAAGGACTTAGTGCATAGCAGTTTTATCATTAGGATGACTAAGTGACTATGCCTTAAGCAAAATTAAGGTAACCATCACATTTCTACATGTAACATCATCAAATGCCTCTTTGTAGCCTGTGTTTTATCTTAAAATGAAATACCTGCAATGAACATCAAACAAGAGCGTTGGCTGGTACAGACCAAAGCTCTGCCAGGCAGCCCACTAACAATTTGACCAGTACAGACAATAGTGGCACAAGCCTTGGTTACATGCCATGACGCCGTTGAATGGAGTGGGACAGCTACAGCCAAGCAGTACTGCATGGTGGACGCAAACACGCACACACACTTCCCCATACAAAGCAGAATGATTGCTACTGATCATCTCAACACTAAAAATCAACAGCCCAAAAAAGCTTTTTTTCCATTATTTTAGTCATTGTATTTAGAGCTTGGGAAATAAGGAGCTTCGAGGCAACGGGATGATTTAGCCTACCTGTTTCTAAAAGGTTAAGTAACAGACAGAATGAGTTTGATAACATGAGCTACGTCCTCACAGAGTTCTCCGCCTGACATTATTTGCCAAGTCACCGCTTCCAAGACGCATAAAGCTCATTAAATATTACAGCGTATGAATACAGTCCCATTCATCAGTCAACAAGATTTAGACTGTTAGCTTAGGCAATTTCCCTACAAATAACCATTTTTTACCATTTAGCAGGTAATTAGAACTTTACAAAAATAAAATAAAATCTCTGTCATTGCATACTACCATGCCTCCAAGCCAATACCTTTAGTTGATTTTTGTTTATTCTGTCATTAAACACATTTGCAGATCAATAAAAAAAAAATCCATTAACTTACACAAGCGAAACAATCTGAGACGCTGCCCTTAGTTTTAGATCCATGACAGCAAAGTATTTTGCCAGAAAAGGTTCCTTAGAGTCATCCAGAACTCTGACATAAGCTTTAACTGTTTTTCCAATCTCCACCTGAAACACAGTCACGTTCAGTCATTTTTCATTTAAACTATCCTTAGTTATTAGCATAAACGTTTCCATTTTATTTGGTATTACACTTTTAGCAGGGTATTAGAGATAAAGCCTCAGGGTTAGATTAGCACTGATTTTAGAAATAATCTCTGCCAGCTATGGTTAGCGTCAAATTAAATAAATGAATTCAGGTCTTTCATCTGGCAAGGGCATAATTAAAACACCCAGAAACATCAACACTTAGTTTGTGTAACTTATTTTCGTTCATTTTTTAAAGCATGACATATGTAAAATGACCTTGGGGCAAAACCTACTCCTAAAAGAATTGCTCTCATGCACTTTAAACAACATGAAATGTAAATTAGCGTGTTCACATAAATTATGAATTAGCACTGCCACGTAAATGCAGAAGTTGAGACTGCTGCCCCACAGAACATGAAGTAAGAGACACTTCATACTTTGAAAGAATTATAAGCTCAAAGGATAAATTTGGGAGGGAGAAAGAGAAACACAGGGAGATCAAACTATTTCTCTACGGTCATACAGCTGCAGCTGAGGGCCCTAACCACCACATCGTATCGTCTTGTACATGTCTCATCTTTGTGTTCATGATCAGCACAAGGAATCGGTGCAAATCTGGATCAGCTAGTAACACTGGTTTCAAAGCCACTAACCTTGTCAACAACTCGGACATACAGTTCCTGTATATCAGATACATAAATTTCAGCTTTAGCTGGTGCTGGGAAAGCTAAACACAAGTCATGAATCATTACAGTCACTGATCCTGGAAGCAGAGGATGCACCTGCAATGCCAAAAGAAAACTCTATTATAGCACTTCTTATTTTCATTTGTCTGTCATTCACAGAATAAAATTTGTATCATTTCCAGGGCAGACACAGCTGGGCGCAGAAGTCTCCAAGCCTTAGACGCAGATAATTCTTCCACCAAAGTAAAAGTAAAGCTGTAAAATGTATGTAAAAAGTATCATACTATTGAAGTACTGCACAACCTCTGGGCAGCAATTGAATTAACGTATCTTAATCTACAAGCAGTCTGGCACCCTGTTGTTCTCCTTCTGCCATGAGGACAAAAAACCCACAACAAATCATTCAGAGCAACGAAACTTTTCTTAGTGGATGGAAAAACAAAGTGATAAGGGGAAAAAAAAAAAATCAAGGACAGAGACTATGCTTATAAAGCAGCAGATCTTCCCAAGTAAGACGACAACTGACAAATCAGGTATTTCTTTGATACAACTATTATTATTTTTTTTTATACAAAGAACGTATATGTTACACTTCTCAGGACACAGCGAGAATCAGACAATGAGGAAAAAGACCTCTGCTCACAAATACCTCAGAACTAGGCACCAATCCCAAAGTCGTCCCCACACTTTCTCAAGGTCGTGCATCCACACCTTGCTCACATCACCTTTGCAGTGCTCTTGCAACTTGCCTGACCTTGCCACACATCTCAGGGACTATCCCAACTACTCTCTTTACCTTCACAGGCACCTTCACTTTGGCCAGAGACAGGGCAGACGTTTGGTGTCCTATTCTATGCACTCATCGGGCTTATGAACTCTGAAACAAGGGGTGATGGACAGCCAGGCCCCCAGTTCAAAGGAATTTAATACAATTCACAGCATTACTTGGCAGCACTACAGGAGTTAGCCGTCAGAGCAGCAGGAAGAGCTGACATTTTGTTCTTTGAGGGCAGCACGCTTACCTCAAAATAGAAAGGAATATAAAGTTCTAATGTCAGCTATCAGCACAGCAGCAGTTCCCAAAGCAGGTGGCTAATGCAGGTGCTGAGGGCAAAGCAGAGGAGGGGATGTGGCCAGGAGGAGGCAGCCAGCATGACCACGGGGTGGGAGATGTCATGGAGCTCAGCTTGGGCTGGGAGACCAGAGAAAAGAAGCTACCGGAGCAGAGGGCTGAAACAGAAAGAAGAGCTACTACAACTTCTCAAAACTGTTCCTGTCCCAGCTACCTCCTCGATTCTCACCTCCTGTGAGGTCTCCAGTGGCTCCCTAGCATACGGTACATTTTGCCGTTTACCACTATTCATTCTTCCCCCATGCTACCACCCATGTCCAGAAAAGCTGCTCTGTCAAAAAGAGAGTAAGAGGTATAGAATTTATCCTTGGCAGCCCCAGTAAAAAGTCTGAGAATCACTGCTCTAGATAATTTTAATTTAGTTTCTCAGAATAGTTTACTATCAAATCATCCTGTATCAACTTGGCTCCACTTGGCTCCACGGCATCAGCCTGCCAACTTGCTGATTCTCTACACTGGCCATTCTGCTGGCTTCCACAGAAAGAAAAATCCATAGGCAATGCTGGGATTTAACTCAAACACAGAATGCAGGACTACCAAATGTTTAAAATGTGGGGAGTTAGGGGTATTTTTCAAAATGGTTTTTAAATGCGTTAAAAAGTGGAGTTTTATCTCCTTTAATCTGACAGGCAGTTAAAATAAATCTCTTTTTGTACTTTACAAAGTCTATCTTGCTGGCACTGTTCCACTACTGAAGTTCACTGCTCTGTTCTGAAATTATCTTGTGTACATCAGTGAAAGCACTGCTAAACCCATGAGGGAGATCTGACTGAAAAACTATTAAGAGTTGAAACAGCGTACAATGTACAAAAATAAGCTCATCTCTTCTGTTTTTCCCCCACCTCTGTGCTTAACTGGCTCATTTGGAAAAATATTCCCACTTTATACTTTCAACAGCTAAAGACAATCAAAATATTTCACCAATACTTTCCCTATTCTAAACAATGAAAAAAATCCACCTTTATCATCATTATTTCACAACCTTTTCAGCATTATTTATTACAAGGTAACTCTGTAAATTATAAAACTGTAAAGACTACGCTTTAAAACAACTTGAGTCACTTCCAGTTCTTGCCTAACGAAAGCTACAACGCCAATACATAGTTTTATTGTCGTTCACTGTAGAATGCATCTCATATCCTGAGCCTGGATAAAGTCAAGCATAATTGTACTTTAGTTGCATCTTCTAGGGGAAAAGGGCATTACAAACTTAACATGGAGATGAGAAATCAAGTATTTATTATTCACAAAATCAGGACAAAACACTGCAATAGCAAAATGTTCTGAAATAGCACTGGGAGAGGAATTTGAAGGTTTCAGAAGTACTGGCCTACAACAAATATTCCAATATTATTCTAGAAACTAATTAATCTTTGGCATAACACTTTTGAATAATTCTGTCACATTATTTTTCATTTTGTGTTTATGAAATTAGGAACATTTTACTGCAAAACTGTAATGGGTAAAGAGCAACTTAGTACTGGCTTTTATCTTGTACAGAGATATCGTATACGCATGCATCACAACTGTTCTGAAACAATTTCCTATACCTGAAATTGCTAGTGCAAAGCTGCCCTGCCTGAAGCTTGAGTGCAACAGGCGGGCACGTCCGAGATTCAGTTACTGCCTCTCTAACCATCTGTACTGGAAAACAACCAACAGCAATGAAACTGCAGAACGATCTTCAGATCACCAAAAAAATACTTCACTCACCAAAACAATACCTTGAGTTACCTCATGAGCCACTCTTACAACATTTGGAACACTGGTATTAATGAAAAAGTATCCAGAACCTTCTCTGATGAAAAGTTCTGCCTGCAAAACCAGAAAAGCATCCAAAATTAGATTGCATCTTCCTAGTACATTGCTAAAACTGGTATCCTTACACATATCATGTAATTTTTGATGTTTTCCCCCCTGCAGCTAGAACGTAGCAGAATAATTCCTTACCTGTACATCAGGGTGATTGTAAATGGAGACATCAGTAGGGCTCACTTTTACATCTTCCACTAGGATCAGTTCAATAATGACAGACACTGGCAGAAGAGGTTCATACTGAAAGAAACAATTCTAGCTGTTACAGCAAACACTAAGAGTCAGAAAATAGTGCAAGTCTCTTGTATATGCAGGGAAGGATGCTTAAAGCAGATGAACAAGGAGCCAGAGCTGGAGCCGTTTAGTTTAATAGAATGTCCACCAGACCTAGTAACCGGCTTAGCTGCTAGCCCTCTTCCACAGGTAAGGTCACACACAGGACACGCTGTTGTACTCTGCACCTCTGACCAAGGCAAAGCACAGAGGCCCACGCATTAAAGATGCAGCAGGACCAGCTAACCAAGTCTGACATAGACAGATAGGATATTAATTCAGAGACATATTATAAGTTCCTACAAAATAATAAAGCATAGAGACAGAATGTTTTCTTCTACTTCAAGCTCATCTTCTCAGGTTTCTTCATAGATTCTTTCTTTCACTAAAAGAAGTTCTTCCTTAAATATAAGTACATAAACACTGGTCCAGATGCAAATTTCATCATTCACTCATAATAACATTAGCTTAGAAAGGCAAAATGGTTTTTAGAGGAAGTTAGTATTATGTACCCAATTCACCTAATTAGTAGAATTATTTCCTTGATGTAGAAAGGACGCCATCTTTCCTTAATGACATAATAGGATGCTCCACTTTAACATGGAACAACCATCAAGACATCTTAATATATCATCTATTAGATTTTTATTTGTGTTTTTCTCTGTAAGCAAGAAGTATGAAATCAGAATACAGTAGTCCATTTCAAATGTATTTGAAAAAAAGCAGACAAATTACCTGATTTTAAGCAACAACACATGAGCCTATGTAACTGTAGCAGAAGTAGTATGTGCAACTGCTCTTCAACTACCAAAAAGATGCCTCTCAAACTTAAACACAGAGACTAGAACTTAAGGGAACTCCAGAGCCATTTTACATGTATATATACGTGTCACTGAAACACAACAAACTTCTCTGAACTCCAGGCAAAGTTTATAGAATTCACTTTTCTAATTATCTCTAAATGTAAGAAGGAATATTTCATATTGATTTAATAAAACAGAGCACAGTAAATTACAAAATGATAGCAGAACACCAAGTGTTCTTATTACAACACATTACTCAACGGCTCAACGTCCAGATGGAGATCAGTCATGAGTGGTGCCCTTCAGGGGTCCATACTGGGACAAGTACTGTTGAATATCATCATCAATAACATAGATGGTGGGACTGAGTGCACCCTCAGCAAGTTCGCAGAGACACCAAGCTGAGTGGTGTGGTCGACATGCCTATGGGACAGGATGCCATCCAGAGGGACGTGGACAAGCTGGAGAGGTGGGCCTGTGTGAATCTCATGAGATTCTACAAGGCCAAGTGCAAGGTCCTGCATATGGGTCGGGGCAATCCTGTTGTATCAATACAGGCTGGGGATGAAGGGATGGAGAGCAGCCCTGAGGAGGACTCCGTGGTGCTGGGTGATGGGAAGCTCAGCATGGCCCGGCAGTGTGTACTGGCAGCCCAGAAGGCCAACCATGCCCTGGGCTGCATCCCCAGCAGTGTGGGCACAGGGAGAGGGAGGGGATTCTGCCCCTCTGCCCCGCTCTGGTGAGACCCCCCGGGAGTCCTGCGTCCAGCTCTGGAGCCCTCAGCACAGGACAGAGCTGGACCTGTTGGAGCGGGGCCAGAGGTGGCCCCAGCAATGATCTGAGGGTTGGAACCCCTCTGCTGGGAGGAAAGGCTGGGAGAGCTGGGGCTGGTCAGCCTGGGGAAGAGAAAGCTCCAGGGAGACCTTACTGTGGCCTTCCAGTACTTAAAGGGGGCTTATTAGAAAGATACGGAAAATCTTTTTAGCAAGGCCTGTTGTGACAGGACAAGGGGTGATGGCTTTAAACTAAAAGAGGGGAGATTCAGGTTGGATATTAGGAAGAAATTCTTTACACTGAGGGTGGTAAAATCCTTGCCCAGGTTGCCCAGAGAGGCGGTCGATGCCCCATCCCTGGAAACATTCCAGGTCAGGCTGGACGGGGCTCTGAGCACCCTGATCCAGTGGAAGCTGTCCCTGCTCACTGCAGGGGGGTGGACTAGATGGCCCTTTAAGGTCCCTTCCAACCAAGCGATTCTATGATTCTATGATATCTCAACTTTCTTATGAGAAAAAAAGATACAGAACCAACCAGCTTAGGTGGCAAAGTAACTGTGTCTCTAATCCAGCAATTTTGATATGTTATAGTTAAATTCTTCAGTGGAAATGCATCTACACCATGCTTCCCAACAAAAGCAGACTAGAAACTTCACTGAAAACACAAGAGCCAACTGGCAATACAGATCATCTTCCAAATAAATTTACCATCCAGATGACAAACCTGTGACACACTGACAGAAATCTGGGCCATAGGATATTTCACATTACTAGTGCCCATCTTTTACCTGCTTTGAATTAAAAATACTGTAACCTCTAACTCCGTATTTTACTCTTTGTCTCAACTCTGCTTTCATGGTACATGATTCACAACCACTTATATTCAACACACACATCTTGCTTTGCAAAATTAAACAGAATTCCAATTCAGCGAAGGAGGATATTTTAAGAGTCAGTTGCTATGTGTGTCAAGTTGTTCCATAGGCTGAAACCTGCCTTTATATTCAGTTAAAAAAGTGACACAAACAGAAAATTGCCATCTGTTTACATCTGCCGTCTCTGTTCATCATCACTACTTCTTGCTGTTGTTCTTACCTATGTTGAGTATCCACAAACTAAAGTATTTCAGGGAATGGTTAATGACTTGTAAAATTAGAGCCTAGGCTTATGACTGGCACTGTACAAACGAGTAGTCTCTCCCTTCTGTATGATCGATGCGAGACCAAAGAAAAAAAAGAAAAAAGTTATTAGTCAGAGCCCATATGGTCCATAGGAGGATATCAGCCAGCTTTTGGTTTGCTCATGCAGAACCTTTCTACCCAGTTTTGCAGTGGAAATAATATATTTGCTTTCCCCAATGACAGCTGCACCTAAGCACATGGTTGCTTTAGTGAAGGACAAGCAGCACAGCTTCACCAATTTGTTAGAAAACCTAAATCGCAACAAAACCAACTGAAACAATTCTTTGCAATCCCCTTGCCCAGATTGGTGGGAAAAGAAAAAACAAAAGGAATTGGATATATTTGATATGGATAGCAGCATGTAGTGCAGAGGAAAGCAGGAAAAGCCAAGAACATTAAAAAACATTGTGGTATGAATCTGTCTTCAGAATCATCTACAGAGGTGCCTTGTTTCTACATTACTATGCACTGAGGAAATAAATACATTGGAACACTATACATTAAGCATCACTAGAAAATGGCAACTGAGTTCTGAGTACCGGTATTTTTACTTTAGCTGCTTTCAGATGGGATTGCTGGTATTCTGTTGCAGTTGCAGAGATGGCAGCTGTTCCAGACTCACGATGAACTAGAACATTTTGTAAGCCTAGAAACAAACAAAAAGTCCAATAAATCTAGTAACGGGGAAGAAAAAGATGAAATGTGCACTGCTACTCTCTTCCATTATCATTGTAAACAGACAAGGATTTTCTCTCAAGACAGATTCTAGGCACTGGGCTTGGTTTATCTGTGGGTTTGGTTTGTTTGGGTTTTTTTTGTTTTTGGGGTTTTTTTTTGGTTTTTTTAATAGTGCACACTCAAAATGCATGTTGAGAAATAGCTGAAATCAAAATCAAACTGCAGATCACACTAAAGTCTTTAATCAAGCTCGGACATTACCAAATTAGATTTAACCCTAACCTTCTTCAAATAATGAAATGGTCACTTAAACTAATTTGTACCGTGCATTTTCTTCTGACCGTTTCCATCTTCCTTCAGAGTCAGCTCCATTGGCATATCAGGCTCAACAGTAGCTAAGGACATTTTTGTGGATTCCCAGATAACACTAAGAGAACTGAAGTTATCAAATCTACTGCCCTGTTGGTCATACGCAGCCAAATCCAATACTGGATTGCGATAATTTGAAACAGGAACCTGAAAAAGAATGAATACTTTGAATGGAACAAATGCAAGAGGATTTTTTTAATCATTAAAAGAAAAAAATGTATGTTGAGTTCCATGAGATTTATTATACCCTCATTACACGAGTAAATGTTCATTAAAATGAGCCATCAATGCAAAGTCATTAAGCCGTACTTCAACTGCACAGGTTTTTTTTGGGGGGGTGGGAGGGTGGGGTGGGTATGAGGTTAGCCAGTGAATTACCTTTAAACAAAAACTGAACCACACAGCTCAACTACGTCATCTTTGGTATTAAACTAATAAGGAAAAATACTGCTATTTGTGAGAGGACATAGCGCAAAATTCTAATGTTCATCTTGTGAAATGCATTAGCGATAGCACTGATGTAGTCTAACTGACATATAACGGAGCTAGAAAAACAGGTGAACTCTGAAGTGATTTCTAATACGCAAAAAAGTCCTTTTCGTCTTGTTATTACATAGCAGTTACTTAATATGATTCACCAACTCCATACGCATTGCAGTTTTATGAAAGCAGGATGACTTTTATATTTGCCTGGTAATGTTAACACGACAAAACACACAATTTACTCAGCAGCCAACATGTGACAGAACTCACTGGGATATAGAAGAAAGCTCTTTATGCTTGATAACCTACATGTATGCATTGCCCATTTATCATGGCTCAGATTCGCAAAGCTGAATACATCTGACATCACTGAACAACACTGCCTGTATAGGCCTACACAGGTATCTTCACACCCACACTGTTTGTGCCTTTACTAATCAGACACTCACAAATGTACACTCATGTAATAATGTGTGTATGGTAAAATCTGCCTCCATATCACTCAGTGGAATAGTTAGAATTAAGTTGTATAGGGGAAAAAGTACTTTTCTTAGAAACAGCAGTCGGAAAAACTTACCCTCTCCCTCATTTTTTTTACTTTTAAATAAAAAAAGACGTTTATCTCAAGACAATATCTACCTACAGACTCTGAATGAGAGTTTCCTATGGTGATCATTACTTCTGCAGAAGTGGCCCACACCACTAGAGTTACTGCTACTCTTGTAGGAAGTCAGATGCTTTATTTCATGTGTGGAGGTCCAAACACTGATTTTTAAGTCTTAAGAACACATTATTTTCCTGTCACTCCTCACGCTTACCACTTGTTTGTTTTGTTGTAGCAAAGGGCAGGAGAGATCAGGCTGAGGACTTCCATAAACAGGAGTCAAAGTGAGTCGTGAAGGGACAGCACAGATGAACTTCACAACAGCAGGCTCAACCACTGGAAAAGGGTTGGTGATTGTGGGGTTGTTTCCAACTGTTAAGGCAATAACCTGTACAATTATGAAGACAGACAAGTGAGGAGAGAGAACAGGACTACTGGGTTCAGGCATATTCTATTGCATACATCTCAGTTACACTCTAAAGTCAAAATGAACACGCAAAAATATGATTCTTGGGGATTTGCAGCACCATTAAGACACAGGAAGATGTAAAAAGAGGTGCATATTTCAAGAATAGTTCTATACCATTATCAAAGTACTATTCCTGCGAACTTTTCCTAGGTGCTGATGTTTGTTACTATCAAACTCGAGTCAAGCAACAAATCTTTTGTAACTTAAAATGCTAACAGGCAGGTGTTTTCCTTGCAGAGTGAGAACAGAACAGTATTTGTAGCCACGTCAGTGTGTTTAAAAACATCTTACGTTTTATTTTACATTTATTTTTTAGCATTCAACAAAACAAAGTGGATGTAAACACAGAGAAGACTATCCCAGCAGGCTAAGGTAGCTCTCATCACCTGCCTTATCCACCCGTACAGATGCGATTTGTATCTGGACAACACTGAGGACAGCCAGCCAATACATGCAGAGCCATTGACAACAAAAAAGTTTGTTCCTTCCTGAATTCGCACTTGCAGAAATAGCTACACTTTGTACAGCGTCCACTAAGGAAACGTGTTGACCAATTTGGCAACCACATCAAAATGCTTAGGCCTTGCAGAATTACAGAAGAAAAACATAAATCAAAGCTAAATGCTTTATAAACCGGGCAGGGTGACTAAAGCAGGATAAATCACTTCTGCATGTTGGAGAAAACTAGATCAGGTGGAAAACAACGACAGCCACTATCACAAAGACTACACAAATATCAGAGCAGTAAATTCATATGGTTATCATTTGTTGACTAGACAGCATCACACTGGAAGGTAATTTGGCTAAGAGGAGCAGGTCAGACTGAAAAGTCAGTTTACTGCAGTAACCTTCTGCTATGATCCTACTTATGCAAACTGAAGCTGCACTTACTAGGATCTGTTTAACACATTTTACAACATCAGGTTTCTGAGTTGCTTTTATACTGCAATAAACCCATCATAAACCACTTTATAACATAATGTTATGAAATGCTCACTCTAAAACCTGTATCAGCATCACAGTGCATAAACTATGTACTTACCCAAGTTCTTTACTCGCTTATTATAAAAACTACCCGTTACATAAAAGGTATATGGTGTCATAAACCTGTCTGAAGCCTGTTCTCAATTGCCTTAGCTCAGTGTTTGATGGAGGACAACACAAATACCTTCCAGCACTTACTTGCTCTCCCAGGCTTTTGCAAGATACTCTGACCCAATGCTGGATATTATTTCGTGATGCAGGAGGTCCAAATAAAGACAGATCAATACTTTCTGCATCCTCAGCAGTGATGTTCCGGAAGAACTTTGAAGGTTCTTGTACCCATGGTCTAGGTCCTCCTTCAAATATCATATCTTTAGAGGAACCCAAAGTCACTAAAGCAACAGATGGAGGATCAATAGTCTGTAATGAACGACAGTTAGAAATTAATGATTCTGTTTACACATAGTTTGGTTGTACTTTGCAAAAGAACCTTCTTAAAGGAAGAATTATATTTATTATTTCAATTAGGCTACGATTTTTCCCCCTACAGTGGTTTGTAAGCATGGTTATTTAAGAACAGAGCTGTACCAAAATAATTAGTATCACATACAGGGATTCTGTCCAGTCAGATTTATTCACTGGAATCCATGGATTCAATGAAAAGTTTTATTTACATTCTAATCACATCTCTTCCATGAAGAGTTACAGCAAGAAAAAGACCCTGAATATGCTCTTCTGAGCATATTTAGAGAGCAAGTATTCTACTAAATTTTTTAAATAGACAGTACTCCAAATAAATGAAATTTTCCTCTTTAAAAAAAACATTTCACTTGACAGTGCTTCTCCAGCGCAGTTCTGTGCATGTAATTATTCTCCTACACAAGTCTTACTTCAAATCTCTACAATAAATTCTACATTGATGTGCGTCACTGGGACAGCCTGTGCTGTTTATCATCACAGAAATTAACCTGACATTTTAATACACAATAACCATTTGTAGCTGGTGTTCCACAACATCATATTACTCAGGAGTTTAGTAAAAAAGAAATAGCAGCTAACAAAAAGGACGGTTCAATCCTTTCCACAGGTGCATTTTCGTATGAAGAGACAGAAGTCATGGGAAGCGCTGACATAAATGCTCCTCTCTCCTCCCATTCACTCCCTGGTTATATTCGCAGTATAAAACGTGAAGACTCATTCTGAAGCTATGAGATTTAGTGTTCAATGTCTGCCTGCCTTTTGATTCCTGTTTATCTTTCTTCCACTTTTTGTGTTATAATTTTTAGTTTTTAAATAGATATCTGACAGAAAAATGCCTGTGCCCTTCATTTCTGGGCATTACAAATACATATCATTCTACAGAAAGGAGGGAAAAGCATGTGGAAATCACTGTTCTACACTTACACACATGTGAAACATTCCTAATCGAAGGGACTATGTCTCTGTCTCACATGGGCTGCCAAAACCAGGAAAGTTTACACACTTTGCTCAGGATGTCTCAGCATCTACAAAGAATTATACTCAACTATTGAAGATCTTTGACAGAAAAGCACATTCAAAAAATAAAATATCATTACAGTCACAGATTTGTATGATTTGTACAAACTTTGTTCCAGATTTGGGGGAAAAAGCTATGGTCAAATGTATTAGACTTCAGCTTTGCAGATTCAGTGCTGGATCTCTGAAGATGAGGGTAGCATAAGCATACTGTTTCGTATTTCCAGACATGAAACCTGTACTCAAGTTCTTTCTTCCTATTTTCTTTAGTGAACTGTCCAACAGTGAAATATGTTTCTCCCATTTGTAGAGAAAATCCATACATTTTCACTGCCATATAGGCAAATCAGCGTTGCCTTCTTGCAAAAATTAGTTTATATTCTATGAAAGCAGAAATCGTAAGCTAGGACTACTCTCATTTGCAATTATGGACACAGAATTATGACTGCCCCCTTATGACCTTATTAAACCATTTTTTAATCAAGTAAAATGAACAGTCAAGAAACAAACGATTTGAGTCTCACATAGTTTTCAACCCCATCTAGAGTCTGCTGAAAAGTAATTTATTAATTCAGGTGTGCTGGGCAAAACAAGATATACATCCTCATTCACGTGACGATCGAGTCCTATTACTGTCCTGCGTATTTCTTCAGATGACAGCAATTGTGACTCTCTTGCCAAAAGTCTGAAAAATGGGCAAGGATATCAAATTCACTTTCCACTTCAGAAGCTGCAACAATCTGTTAGTTCACTATCACACTACTCGCTCCTCTACAGTTGGCTTGCAATGCCCATGTAGGCAAACTCTACTTATATATATGCTCCACAGAGAAAGGGTTAAAAAATTCATAGAATCCCACAGCATGGCAGGGGTTGGCAGAGACCTCTGTGGGTCCCCCAGCCCAACCCCCTGCCCAAGCAGGGTCACCCACAGCAGGCTGCACAGCACTGCGGCCAGGCGGGGCTGGAATATCTCCAGAGAAGGAGACTCCACAGCCTCCCTGGGCAGCCTGGGCCAGGGCTCCGTCACCCTCAGAGGGAAGAAGTTCTTCCTCGGGTTCAGCTGGAGCTTCCTCTGCTTCAGTTTGTGCCCATTGCCCCTTGTCCTGTCGCTGGGCACCACTGGAAAGAGTCTGGCCCTGTCCTCCTGACACCCACCCTGCAGATATTTAGAAGCATTTCTAAGGTCCCCTCTCAGCCTTCTCTTCCTCAGGCTAAACAAGCCCAGCTCCCTCAGTCTTTCCTCGGAGGAGAGATGAATCAACCACCCACATAGTTTTTTTTTTTAAACATACTCATCACACAATATCAACTCGCGATTTGTCATTTAAAGTCATTTTAACTGATGGACTGCTTTGGAAACAGCAAAACCAGACTTACTTTTAATGGTAGATAAGCAGCAATGGTGATGCTAGCACTGAGGTGGACATGACCGTGGGTGTAACTAACAACAAGTGTTGTGTATCCTCGAGTTTCAGCTTTCACTCTGACTCCACTACAAAAATCAGCAGTGGGCTTAAGCCTTCCTGTAAGATAAATTAAAAATATATAAATATGTACTGGAGAGAAATATCCAGGCATTTTAATGCAAATTCAGCACGGCTTTTCTCAACAAAAGCATTTCCACCAGAGTACAGATGTGTTCTCCAACCGAATGGGTAAAAATACTCACTGCTGTCTTTCATCTCAAACTCAACACCTAGTGAAGTATCCATGTCTCACAAATGTCTTTATTTTCACATTGTCCTAAACAGGACATGAGTCTTTATTACAAACTAATATAACTTCTGTCTCTTAGTGAATATTTTCATCTTGCTGTTCTAAAATGAAACTGGCTTGTAATTAAGCACAAATAAGTCACACTGCTTAGACAAGCTTTCCTGCACAAAACAACTCAACCTGTAGGCAATACATCATTTCTGTAGCTGAAGGTAAGGTATTTTCATGAAATTTCTCTGCTTGCTTAGAGGACATTTGGGGGTTCGGGAGGGGTCTATTTTTTTCTTCTTTTAAAACAAACTGTACAACAGCATACTACATAGCAACCTTTAAAATAGCTGCCTCTCAGGCAAACAGATGGTACAATGCAGACTGGTTTTACTGGCTAAATAGCACAGGAAAAAGCTTCCATACAAGTGAAACTTGGAAAAAAATAACAGTACATCTGAATAACACACTGAATTCAGTGGACACGGGAATCAGCGCATTGCTCAATGTCCACTTAGCCCAGCAACATTAATGGCAATCTTTGAAGATAGCATGCATACTCCATACTCTTGATAAACCCGACAAGAGGCATATGTCAAAGCAATGACCTTAACGATGACAGAGCTTTGGCAAGATTTAAGCAGCTGATTGTCTTAGGTCCTTGTGAGCAAACAATGAACAGTATCTTTACAGAACTGGAATTAGTGCAGGACAATTTGGGCAAAGCAGTTATTAATCTTAGTGTTCTCGTAAGTCTTTCAGTGCTACCTGAAAACACAGTATATGTGGACCCCTGTTATGAGAAAACCCATCAGCTTTGTTACAGGAGTGTGTTAAAAACACTAAATCAGTAGAAAGACATACGGAAGACTACATAGCATCCAATAAAATAATTATCACAGAATCACAGAATAGTAGGGGTTGGAAGGGACCTCTGTGGGTCATCTAGTCCAACCCTCCTGCCGAAGCAGGGTCACTTTCACAGTCGCTCAAAACATCAAAAATATCAAAGGGAAGTTCTGCATAAAAAAGTAAATACATCCTCAAAATCAAACTGCTCTGACCCCCACCTCTGAAGCTAAGCACCTCTCTGGGAATACTGTACACAGCAACTGAAATAGTGATTTAAAGGAAATGTGTGACTTAATAACATGTTAGTTTAACTTTCCAAAGAGAGAAGGGGTCAAATCACCTTGAAGTGGCCTGAACACACCACGGTTTTCTACTTCCACAACCAGATCAAAGTGTGAGCAGTCGCTCAGTGGGACTGTCTCGCCCGTTTCAACATTCATTAGACCATTAATCCTCAGGGGCAGCTCCAATACTTGGCCAACACGTGCTTCAACTTGGCACGGTGTGAACTCCATCCCACTAGGCTCAGTTACGTACACCTGAAGGAGGAAAGAAACACAGGGCAGAGACGTATGAACACAACTCCACAAAATGGTACCAGAAAAGAAGAAAAATAGACTTCAACATTCTCTCCTTACTTTAGTTAGCCCTCTCATATACTTCTACCTGCTGACTTCCCTCTGATGGCTGAGAACCGCTCTTTTCAGATTCAACACTGCTCTTGTGTTTACCTGCCGCAGAAAGGCACCACAAAGGGCCAGGAAAAGCCTGTCCAAGCTCACGTTAGTTTGGTGATCGTTTTACTGCTGCTTCTATAATTTTCTTCTCCGCTTTGTTGATTTTAAAGTGTGGACTAAGCTGCAGGATATCTCCAGGAGGTACTACTACCAACTGGGGCAGATTTAGTATCCAACCTTGACCTTCCCATGGTAAATGTTTGAGCTAGACCTGACGTCGCTAGCAAGGCTCCCCGGCCTCCACCGCTTGCAGCAGCAGCTATGCAGAAGTTAAGGTAACTAACGGCCCAAACGTTTCCCCCATGGCTTTTTCTTCTTTCTTGTGTTTCTGCTGGCAAAATATTTTTAAAGGTGTCCAGGACTCAACACTTCCCCGCGGTAGCATGTCAGAAACCTAAAATAAGTTAACAAATATCTACTATTCTAACAACTTTCTGCTTCAAAAGTGATCTTTATGTGAGAAATACTTTTGAAATCAAAAGGATTACTTTCAAAGATAAGACCGGCAGACATAGATCTTCCATGCTATTGTAGCTGGTATGTTGATGAACAAGTCTTAACTGTATTATTTTTTACTCTGATTTGCTACTTTTTCCATTAATGCTAAAGAATCCACCACAGACTAACTGCATCTTTTGTAACAATCACTATGATCAAAGTTTTTCATTTCCAATATCTTAACTAGCTAACCATCCGCAAATAGCTTCAGGATAGACTATGGAACCACAGGGTACAGAGTTAAAACTGTGATCCTTGTAGAACATAGTTAACTGCTCTTACAACTTGCTCACTGAGGTCAGTAATTCAAACTCTTCAGAGTTATTCTACACAGAATGCAATTACTAACACAAGAACAAAGGCATTCAAAAATAACCTATTCAGACTGTGCAATACACTGCTCTGAAAGCTCATATGGGGAGAAACATTTCTTCTGTCTTCAGGCTTTGACTTATGTTTGAGGATACAAAGTTATAACCGAAAATCTTAATTCCTCTATCTCCTGCCGGTATCCATTGCACTGCTAAAAAGCAGCATCCTCAGTTGTCCAGAGAAGAATTTCAGAGCAAGTCTGTACACTAAATTCTGCAAGAATTTTAATTTGTGCCTTTATTTTAAGCATTTAAGTCATTATTTTAAGCATGAAACTTAGTACCTCTCAAATCCATTTTGTAGAATTGACATAAATAATCTGAGCACAAAACCCCGAGCTCATTTGCCCCTCAAAGAACCCAGCATTAGTAGATGCAGTTGTTCGAAGTAAACCTTGGTTAGAAAGATCTTTCCCAAAAGACAAATACTAAAAAAAAAAGAAAAAAAAGAAAAAAAAAAAGGAGGAAAGATACCTGCTTGCATAGCGCTCTCTTCATTATGGGACAGATGATGACTTAGCAGTCTTGACCAAACACATTTTTTAACACTTTTGTCAAGAGGGACTTTGGTGCAACAGCAGTGCAGTGCTGCACATGGGAATACTTAAAAATTAGAAGATATTTTGTATAGCGAATGTATGTATATATTTGATGCAATCAGCTTGTTCCCTACCAGTTGCTAAATTACAGGCATGTACCCTGGCAGGAAGGTGCACTGCCCCAGGGCTTGCAATGCGTGCTTCCTAAATCAGTTCCTATGCTCCCTAGAAACAAAGACCGTCACCTTCACCAAGCCGTAGCCAGATGGAGGGAGGTTGTTTGCCAGCCTCAGTAGGATCCGCTTGGCGTAAACAAGCCTATTTCATTCATGACCATGCTAGTTAGACAAACACAGCCTCTGGATCCCAGCTCAGCCACACGTGCTTGGTACACTATCTCTTAGTTTTACTGATGTCAGGAGCAAATTTCCTCTTCTCTGTCAGGTTTCCATTCCAATGCTCAGCTCTTTGCAAAAGGAACAGAGTTAAAGCACATATGAAAATGCCCGAATTTGTGAAGGGAGCAGAGCAGTACTACTTCACAGCCGCGAATATACACCACAGTAGGACGTACTTTTAGTTTCTGTTGTGTCATGTGACAGGTCTGGCAGTTCTTCACAGCTTGACAGACAGTAAGCACTGACACAGGTTCATTAAAGAAATTTTTTGTGTCTAAGGGACACAAGGAGGTATTTTCAAACCAGTAAGATTCTAGAGAAAAATACTTAAGACTGCAGATTTACAGTGTTAACCAATGTTAACCAGAGCACCTTCTTCACCTGTCTTTGCACACTCTTTCCTGTGAGGCCATTACATATACTGTTCCTGTATTTTCTTCACTCCATATCACACACTGACCAGATCCTAAGAATAGGGTATGATTTGCATAGAGACCACAAAATCCCTCTTGGGAGGTGTATTTTTCATTCCCATTTTCTCCTTATTTACCTAAAGGATAATTTTTTTTCTTGGCCAGCTTTGGTATCCAGGTTCATTATGTGGCACTGTATAGCATTTCAGCCACTTCTTTAGGCAGGAATTTCCTTGCACATCGTGATGATATCTCTCATCCTTTTATACCGAGGGGAAACACCCACCTCTTACCCTGTAGAGCATTATTAGTTTGCCTTGTCTGCTCAGATGGCCAGGCCAGTAGTAAACTACTATCTCCTTCTTGCACTCAAAACTTTCAACAAGGAAACAGACTTGCCAAGGAAGCTGGGAAGGGGCAAAAACAGGACTAAAGCTAATGCAGTGGAAAGCACTTTAATCCTCAGAAGCACAAACTCTGAAACTGAGCGCTTAACCTGCCACAGGCCAAGCGGGGAAATCTCTTGAGAACATTTTGGAAAGGGGAATGCCTATGGCATTCTCAGCTTCATCACTGGTTCCAGAAGCCATGTTCAAGAGTGATCAGGGAAAGTAAGAGTCTTACCTTCATTTCACCATAATGCAACGGATTCTGAACATCAATTGCCTGAATAACACTGATGCCAATATCACTTCCAGTTGTCATTAATCCTTTGACTGTCACTGTAGCAACTGCCTGGTTAGAACAGGACCAGCTGAAATTTCCACTTCCACCATGAGCCTAGAATAGAGAGAAAGTCTTTCAAATATTTTCTAAAGTATATGGTTCTCATCTTTCTTAGCTGCCAAGCCTTTGAATATCTCGCATGAAAACCAGGGACACACTGAGCAATGGCAATGCTATTATTGAGGAAATACAAACCAAATAACACCTCAGAACTTTCAAATAAGCAAGGTCAAGTAAGAGATGAGAAGATTACCACCCTTCATTCATTTTAATTTCAGCTTTCTTCATGCACGTATCCTAGGTGCTCACCGGTGCCGCTAACCCAAATATCTCTCTCCCAGCTGCAGAAATCTGATGCTCTGAACTCCCAGTGACTGATAGTGCTTAGAGTCAGCAGAACGTTTCAGAAACCGGCACAGCAGAGGCCTGGTACGTGGGATTATCGTACTTCGGTAAACTCCCATTGTTTCTCTGTTGCTGACAGCCAAAGTGCTGATTATGGGTCTCAGAGCTGCTAACCCGACACTCTGTACCTACCAGCTTCTTTCGAGGGGAATTGTTAAGGGATCTAAAGGGAAGAAAAGAGAAGGTGGGAGGCAGGGAGGGAATGAGGCAAGAGGGGGAAGTCACTCTCTTCTTGGCACTACCTCTTTATTTTTATGCTGAAAATCAGCACGTCTCCCTGCAGCCAATTCAACAAACGTGCTGCTGCAGCACCCACTCAGTCATGGACATACGGAAACCACCCGCTCTTGCCACAAGCACTGCAATGGTCTGTGAAACTTACAGCCTACACTCCCACAATGGCTGTGCAAGGAAGGAATCAGTCACTGCCCAACTTAAAAGCTCAGGTTTATCACGCAGATTCCCATAAAAAAATCCAACAAAACAGAAACCCCCTCCCTTCTCCTAGAGCTCCCAACTCTTGCAGGGTTTTTTCATGATTAGAAGAGCTTAAGTGAGTGGAATTATTCTGCAGCAGGGTAAGAACTAGTTACTTGATATTCTGGTGCACATCAATAGAGACAACTTATTAGACACACTGTATGAGCACTTTGCAGCCAGGACAGGGTTACACCTGCTGCACGTTCGTATCTTATAAAGTGAAGGGCCAAAAAACATTTTGCCAGCACAAGTAGATTATTGTCCTCCTAGATGTGCAATACTAGCTACTGAAGAAACATAATCATTACAATGCTGTAAAATGTATAGGTTTTAAACATCATTACTGTGAGCTATAGGAAGTGTCTGTTGAGACAAATACTGTGCAGAAAGGTATACTGAGAATAATGCATTTTTTAAGCATGTTTAAAAAAAAAAGACTTTCGCACTGCACTCCAAAATAAATTTCAAAGTTCCATCAGAGTAAAACAAGGGTGAACATAACAGAAATATTTATTTACATGTATTGTTTTCATTTCTTTAACTTCCTCAGCATTTGCTCTAACCTGTTTTATAATTAAACTAAAAATGGACAAGATAATAAATCTAGTCTAGGACAGCGTGGAAAATAAGCAAATTTAAATTATGCAGCAGCTTAGCTAATAACTTTTACCAGGAAGAGGGGGGGGCAAGACAGTCATTTTCCGTTTTTCCTTCTCATGAGCACCTGTACAACCTGATTACAGAAAGAGCACCACACTAATGGAAAAATACGTAACAGTGTGTGACAGAAGGAGATGCATGGGATGTTGCGAGAAACATTTTAAGGAATGTAGAAGTTCAGAATGTTTTCTAAAGATATTTACAGTTAAAAAAGGGAAATGAGCCGAGAACAAAAAATAGAAACACTCAATTCTTTATAATTCTGTGGAGTCACAACTCCTGATCATACAAACCAGATGCATTACTATTACACTTTTTGTCACTAGCAGTCCGTTTGCACTGAGGAGAGAAAGGATAAATCAGCTTCTATTTCAGTCTAATCATTATCCACAGCCTGTTAGCTGAACTCCACAAACTGTTACCAGTGACAGTGACACCCTCCCTAGAAAAAAAAATAACCTCACAAAGGCAGCACTTCTCTCATACATGGAAGGAATGAAGGAAACGGTTTGGTATTTTTCTTTTTTACTTGCAGCAGAAGCCATCTTATTAGCACAAACATGAACAAAGCAACCAACAACAACAAAAAAAAAAAGACAGCTGACAAAGTAAAACCTAAAAGTCATTCTGATACCATCTGGAAGGAGTTACTTTAGCTATGAACAGAATTTGGCTAGATCCAAGAATCCCTTTCAACTTATTTTCAGAAAAAGTCTATTCACCAAATTAAAATAGCCTGACTCAAAAACTATTGAGGAGGTGGCAAACGCTAATCTACAGGCAGGAACAACAGTCAAGCTGTGTGCTATTGTAAACAACCACTAGTATTGCTGAATGAACAGATTGAGAAAATGTTCTCAGTTTCAGTAAATGCAAACTAATTTAGATGTTGGGAGAAAAAAAGTTTTTACGTTCTTAATGAAAAAGCCTCACAGTAAAGTAAGAATACTGATGCAATTATTGAAGTAACACGAAGGAATGTTCTCTAGTGAGATACCTGACAATATATACAAGATAAGGTGAGACAAGAATAGAACCGTCAAAGCGGTGGGAAACAGAAAACACGCTTACTTTCCCACGCTGGGGAAACTCTAGCAGAAGTTATGATGAAGTGCTGAAAATGTGTATTTGTACTAAGAATTTTTACCACACTCTGCTGGTGTGGTTGAGAATAGCATGAACTAAACCAAACTCTAATCCCACAGAAATTAAAAGTACAGATGACAGCGCTAAACTCAATGGTGTTAACTTCAGCTTTACACGAGAGAATGCAATTTTATCCCTATGAGATTCATTTATTTACTTCAGACACCACGTGTCCTGCTGACTCTATTTGTACTGTTTACTTGAAGACAGACCCAAAACTCAGCACTACTTCATGCTAAAAGGGAGAGGTAGGAACTGTGCATGCAACACTTGCGTATCTTTGTGCTGGGATAAGAGTCCGGGCTGGGGAAGCACAATCTTCTTTTTTCCAGTTCGACTGTACTCTGGATACCGGAAGACAAGCCATTCACCTCAGGAAGTGTATGGAAGGATTAGCAGCATGGGAGCAAAGACACACGTAAGAAATGTAAGAAAAAAGTCCCTTTAGAAGGGCATACAGTAAATGAAACTGGCCTTTGTCTCCCTGTAACTTTATTAGAAGCATGAGATGTGTGGCGAGTGAAGGATACTGATGTCAACAGCTGACAGGGTGCTGCTCATTCATCTTGTCATGCCCTTTTTGCAGTCACTTCGCACCCCAAAGTACTCCCATACTTTCATCCCTTTGCAGTAAATGGTAGCCTCCAATTATTACCACAAAGTTTTGTACCTAGGATGTTTTCTGTAATTCCAAACCACTCGGTGTGTTTGTGTGTGGTGCATGCATGAGGGAGAGAGAGAGGAAGTGAATGAGAGACAAGAGGTAAAAGTTGGTGGGGTCTTTATGTTTGCTGGTTTCTTGTGTGCTTTTTTTAAACTACACATTAATCCCTGTAACTAACATCCAACGAAATTCCTGCAAGTGAAGTTTTGGATATCTCTGTGCCTGAAGTATCCAAAGTCAACTCTATATTAAGTGGTTACAGGCCTCACTGCGCCTGCTGGAGCAATGCTTCCTGCAGTTAGACACCTCTTTGGCATACCTGTATGGTGTACTGGTAGACTCCTGCTTTTGGCTGCCAAGGAAAGGTCAAAATGCTCGGTGAAAGAACAATGGGAACATATATTTCAACATCTTGCTGGTTTCGCACTGGAACTGGTAATGTATGAACGCCTCCATCCTACAAAAAGCAACAGCACAGAATAATAAATGACACCATAGTGCTTCCTAGAACTAAGGTTTAGTCCTTACATATAGACAAGTTGTCGAAACATATCAGAGAGAAAGGAAAGCAACTATGTACAGTCACTTATGAACAGTGTTACTTGTGAGCAAATGGTCAGCTCAGTGCAGCAAAGTGTGCTATTGCATTAAATGAATAGTATTACTATGGAGATACAGGGGCCCACATTCATTTAAGAGGCAAACAGCAATAAGAAATACCCTCTTTCACTACTCCTGTTTTTTGAGACCTTGTCTGGAGAAGTAATTCAGTAACTCCACACCTGCATGTCTTTGCTCATTCCACTCTGCAACAGGTGAAGACAAAACTTAGCCTAAAAGACCCATTCCTCAGCCCATCCCGAAAACTGGCCTTTACAGCTCTGCTGGAATTGTAAACCCATAACCCTCTGGCGCAACATACTGTTTCTTACTGAAGTTCTGGAGGAAAACTGTAACAGCTCTCAGTAGACCTCATTTCATTCAAGAGTACCTCTCTGACACAGAGAGCGAACATGGTTTGTTGTATACAAGGATCTACTAAATCCCACTCAAAGAATCACTAAAATTTCACAGCAAATGGGTTGAAGCATTGAAATTTTCCAAGTTCCAAGCAAAAGCAACTCACTTTCACACCACGTGCCCTAGTTAGCCATACATTCAGCAGCCTGCTCAACTAGCAGAAAGTTAATGAGTATTAATTGGAAGAAATTTGCAGGCTGATACACTTGGCAGATTTTCATTCCAGCATTTAACATCACTTACCAAATTATAGAAAACTTTCCAAATGTAACTGAATGCAGAACAAAGCCAGGGTATGACACTGCTGATCCTACCACAATAAATTGTAAAATTCACTCAGAGAATGTGAGAGGACCTTCGCATCAGCATAAGGAAACGATATGTGCCCACATAAGTATCTGCCACGAACAAAATACTCAGTGCTGTTCACTGCTAGTTTAACAGGCGTTTGCCACACACTCAGTAGCAAAATCCCAGTCTTTATTTACGCAAATCCACTGTTGACTTAATTGACAGTTTTCCTGAAGTAAGGATTTTAGACGTTGGTTCTTAATCTATTTGAACAAAGACAGCTTAGACCCATGTAATTCTCAGGTTTCCTTTTACTATGTTGCTATTCAGTCACTATTGCACAAGTGAATTATTTTTAGGCCTACCAGTAAAGCAGAAGAGTTACTAGAAAAACATACCTGATCTACTACTGATGTCAGTGCAGCATCAATAATGGTCTGACCCTTCTTTATTGCTTTCACATAATGATATGATCCATTCAGAGATGACTTCAGCACCTCAAAATATTCTTTGGACAGCTTTGTATTAATTCTGATATTCTAAAACCAGAACATGAAATAGATATTGCCACAGGTAACTGACATTAATACTGTACAGCCAGCCATAAACATACTAGCAACAAATGAATGAGAAAACAACTGTTTAATAACATAGTTCAAAGAAACTTATCTGAAACTGAATAAGAGTTTTCTCTATGAAAGTTTCAGTCTTTCAACAAGATAGTCTCTTTTGGACACAGCACTAACTCCACAGAAAATATTTACTTTTAAAAAGTAATTTAACATGAAACATACCAATACTTATGCCACTGAAAAATTCATATTTCACAATCATTTCTTAATTTTGCCACTGAAAAATTCATATTTCACAATAATTTCTTAATTTTGTCATTCTTAAACTGAAAAGGGGAAGAACTTGCAAATGTACTGCCCCAATAGCACATTTCTGAGATCTAGCTGAAACTCAGATTACATCTCAAGATGCAAATAAGTGCAAATAAAATAATATTCACATAAATTCGATATTCTGAAAAGCAATAATTTAATAAAATTTTGCTCCTTGCAAATGATCTATTTAAATTTTGTTGGGTTTCTTTATTTGTTTTTTTTAAGAGCAATGTATATTTGGTACCTAGTGCCTAGATTTCACCTTATTTAACCACCAAACAGTGAAGTGTTTTAATGCTAGCTAATCATCTAAGCTTGTCCCATAACCAGCCAGAAGGGAACAGGTAGCTCCTCAAGAGTGTCATCAGCCTAACTTACACCTCATTCTTTAATAGGAAAGACAGCCTCTAGATGTGGCAATAGGGTATTTGGTGGGGACTGGTAAGGTGAAGTACCGCATTAGTACTGCTCTCTGGCAGTTACACCAGTTTGCAATTTCCAGTGCAATGTCTATGCTACGTGTTTGGAGTGCGTTGTCCAGCTTCTTCCGTTTTTTTCTACAGCACTTAGACTCCAATGGGCACTTTCACCTGAATCACCCAGAGTGATTTATTTAAAAAAAAAAAAAAAAAAAAAAAACACAACACCAAAAAAACACTAAAACCAAACACCACCAAACAACAACAAAACAAAGGGAAAAAAGGAAAAGGCAAGAAGCAATATGCTTTGAAATATCCTAACTCCACGTAAATAAGAAACTGCTGAACTAATTTCACAGAAAGCCAAGATTTAGGAAACAGACACTCAGAAGTATATCGACATTTCAACTTACATCAGATAAATACACCTTATTGCTTGATTTATCATACACTTCAATTGTAATTTCATAAAGTCTGCCTGTTTCTAGGACCCATCTGTCACCTGGATGAACTGTAAATCCTACAAAACAGGAAATATTGAACAGCACAAACCAACAGCCTCTTTATGTAATGGATAAGAGCATTTTGCTTCTGGTGCCCACGCTCTGAAGATGCACATTCATTGTTTCAAGCTGCTGAATATGGAGATGAAAGAAAAACAGTATGTATTTATTACTAAACCTATTTCATATTGAGCTACTTTCACGAATAAAACTACTTTTCTATAAAAAGTAATATGAGAAATTGAAGCGTGTATATACACATAGAAAAACACTCACACAAAAACAAGGCAAGAAATTATATTAAGCTATCAGGAAAACTGCAGCCAATACCAACCTAAATACCCAGGATTTACAACATAGATAGTGCTGTTTGGTAGTCTGGAAACGCCTTGCATGCGAATACCTGAGGTCTCAGTAAAGGAACAGAAAAGTTTTGACAAAAGTCAAGTAAAGATCAGCTCCTGGGGCCCCTGTTCCTGGGGCTCCTTGTGCCTCTTTAGATATTCAAAGCTAATTGTACACTGAAAATAAATGTTATCCCCAGTACCCTGAGAGACCCCACTAGAGAACAGAATGTTCTAAATATAAAAATTACATAAAGCCCCATCACATTTCCACATTGACTGAGGGGAACAGACATGATTTAGTTGAACTTTTGCCAACCTAATTTCTTAGAACATTTCAAGGCATCAGGCAGCTCTGTGGAGACTGAATTCACAGCAGTGCTGCTTTCTATGGCTCTACCAGGTGCTCCTGCTTTTCAACACTACTGGTGCAAATGTGGATAATTTTATCTTTTTGTGCTGCAAAGGGTGGAAAGTTTGTCTGCTGCCACAAAGATCTGGATGGAAAAGCATCACCTAGGAAGGATACTCTTGTGCCCAAGTACAAGGTTAGTTTGTCCCTGCTGCAATGCAGTCACAACCGACGTTGCCTGGTCCAACCTGGCAACCGACCACGACGGATTTCCCTCAGGACCAAGTACGTTGTTCTGTAGCTGCAGTTCGTACTGATCAGATGGCATCATTAATTCTGTACGTAAAACAAGACATCATATGAAACAATAAAAGCAAGTGTGTCAGTGTTTGGATGCTGCTAATTATTGGTGATTAGTTTTTATTGATACTTAGTGCACACATTAAACCAGTATTTTATTGTCTTATAGAAAGAGCATTTCTGTGATCTATCAACATAAACACAAAATAAGCTTCTCCCCCAACTCCAATTTCCTTGAAGCTGCGATTTCCAACTAATATCATCCCACTGTTTCGACCAATATCCCATTCATCCCCAGCTTCAAAAGTGGTCAAATTACTTCCTATGTGTTACTGACAACTTCTGCTGCTCTGTTCTGCGCTACCAGCTGATGTAGTGAGCCTAGTTTACTAACCTAGTAAACTAGCCTAGTAAAACATTACCTACTTTCTATAAAAACAAAAAAAGCCCCCAACAAACCAACCAGCCAAAAACCCACCATCAAAGTCATTACCAGCACAGGCTCCTTGTAAGCAACAGATGCAATTACCAACTTCCACTCTTTTAAATGGACATAAAGTCAACTAACCCGCACTCGCAAAAATGGAGCAAACCCATTTGTCAAGAAAAAAATTTCTGTTAGAATCCACTGGTTGAAATTTGATCTAACTAAGCAAGACACAGTATCTTAATCCATGTGAAACAAATGAGTACATCTGTGTCAGCTCCTATTCTAAGTCACCCTTACAAATCTGCAAGAATATATCCTTTACAGACAGAATTGTTTTGACAGAAAAAGCTAAACAGCTGTATCACCATGTGGTTTAGGAAAACAGTATCAAATATTAACAAAGTAGTTTAAACACAATAAAAATTCTCAGCAGTTAAGAATTCACACAAAGCGTTAAAAAGGAAAAAAGAACAGGACAAACCTGTAATCTTCCCTTGCCTTATTTTCTGAACTCTGTACTGAATTGATGTTCCTACCAGAAGATAAATGTCATATGCTGGATTTAAAAGGATGTTTTCCAAAATAAGCAATCTGACTTCTGCAGGATGTACATGCTATTGATTGAAGGAAGAAAAAAAAAGCAACCACATTTAAAGCAGCTCATTTGTTTGAAACAGACCATGCAGCAATAACTTATAATCTAGAAGTGAAAAATATTACTTGTTGTAATTGGCTCTTCACTACCATCTCAAATTTTGTCACAACAGGGAAATGCAAGGGACAACGAATGGTATAGATATCTGCTCTGTGCATACTGTGCAAGGCTGAAGAAAAAAATCAAGTCTGTCCGGACATCATTTTGGTTCAGTTTTCTGGAGAACACAGAAAAACTTGAGACAGATGCACAGCGACTATTCAGACATCTAGAAATTTATTTTCCCTACTGTAAAACGCGGTAGCTCCGTACAGCATATCCATTATAACTCCACTGAGGAATCTGTATCAAACTCACTGGTCTATTAAATTAGGAATACAACAGATAATTGTACAAATTCTATTACAGCTCGAGGGATATTCACTGAAAATGTGCAGTCTGGCAGCAGTGAAAGATTTAAAGGAACTACGAACCAGAAAGCCATAAAAAATTGCAAATGGAACAATACTATTTCGATTTCATTTACAGTATCAGTTCAAAGCTAATTCAGAAAAATAAATATTAAAACAGAAAACTAACCAAGCTACAAGCATTCAAGAAAAAAAAGTCAGACCAGTATCATGTAATTATATTCAGCACAATTACGTAGAACTGTAACAAAAATACAATTCTTAACATGCACTGTTATTTGTGCCACATTACTAGTATTATACACATTTAGATAAGACTTTCATAGAACACTTTTTACAGGTATGGGTTAGATAGCCCAAGGCAATTCTGCTTTAAACAAAAACATGAATTACAACAGGTAGTAACACAGATCTGCAAAACCAGACTGCAGATACAAGGTGAACTTCAGAAAACCCTACCATTTTATAGAAGGATTTTTTTTTTTTAAGTACAGTATTGAGTCGATACTAGCACAATGCCAAGTATGCCTGTAAGCGATAACCCATAAAAATTCTCTCAGGTGTTTGTGAGTTCTATTAAGACAAAAAACAACCCTGTTACCAGAGTCAAATGAAAAACTCAGTCACCACAAGCTACAAAGAAAGAAACAGCATGGTTCTACACAACAGCCGGGAAGACCGCCGATACTGCAGTTTAACACCCTTGTAGCACTGACATTCTGATCCAAAAGCCATTCCTTGGGGGCCAGGATCTAATTAGGCAGAATTAGATACTAACAAAGTATTCGTATGACGCTCATGTCAAGCTCAATAGGAAATAAAGGTATTTCCAAGACAGCAATCCTTGTTCTAGGTATTCATTTATTAAAAAAAAGACCTAAATTGTTCTAGTTGGTTATTTTTAAAAAGAGCTAAAGGCCCAATGCCCTATCCAGCATGATTCTAGTTATAGATATATAACATGAATGACTATCAGGAATAATCAAATTGTCCAGAAGTATTTGAAGTGTATTCCTCTGCCGCAGGGCCTTCTGTCAGAGAGCTAGGTTTAGAAACGATCTCTGGCACGTGCACGGTCCTGGGTTAGGTAACGGCACCAAGGAAGCTGCATCAAACTCCAACCCTTGCAGGGTGATCAACAGCAGCACTGTCACCTTTCGGCGATACAGGCTACAGAGGCAATCCAGTAAGACAGAGATGCAGCACCGATACCCACAGTGGGAATAATTCCGTGGGGCAAACTTTCAGTAGTTTTGTAACATTGGACTATAAGACTGAATAATAATAAAAAAAGCTGAATGCAAGTTTCTTACCTTATAGACGCTTTCCTGTATTCTTGCTTTTAATTTAGAACTCCCCGTTTTCATTCCAGACACCAAAATGGTATCTCCCTGCTTGGCAACTTTTTCCATCTCCGATATATAGGAAGGTGGAATATAAGTGGATTCTAAGAACTTGAGTATACTGAAAGATGAACCAAAAAGTGAATAGAAAACTGTTAACCGATCATTGTAAACCCACAGAGAAACAACACCAGCATCTATTCCCAGCTATTACCATTTTTAAGCAAATTTAAGATGTCTGCCTGGGACCAGATATCCAAATTTTACTCATTCTTCAAGATATCTGCAGCTAATTTCTGTGAAGTTTGTTTGAAGCTTGTTTGTGGGCTTTCAAGAGATATCAGAAGACTGCACATGTTGTCTGCAATGATCCCTCCAGTTTTTACAGCAGGTGTAGACTGCAAAAACTCTCTAGATTATTGCAGAAAAACTGAAGTGAAAGACCCGAAGCTTACGTTTATAAAAGCAACAGCTTAACAAACCAGAACATAACTTTGACCTATACAAAGAAGCTAGGACGCATTTAATGAATGGCTATGAAAAAAATCTACAAGCAGAATACTTGTAGCAACCGTTAGAAATTTCAGTGATATGACAGAGGGGAAAGAAATTTGCCATGACATAAATATTTTCATATTCATAGCGGTTTATCATTCATTTTACAAAGCTGTACCGTCATTAGAACAAAAAGTTATCATAGCTGTACTAACAGTAGAGCATATATCAGTATCAGTTTGGTTAAAATCACATCTCTAACAAATAGTTATACTGAAACAAAAAGCTCCATACAGACTAGGACTTGGATCATAAGTCCCACTGAACAATTTGCACGCTGTCTGGCTCTCAGTGTAGGTAGAGGCCACAGGCTCACACTTGTGGCTTCAAGTGTATTATGGGCAAAAAGGCCTTTCCTCAGCTAATGCCGTGCTTTTGTTTCTCTAAGGCTGCAAAATTGCAGTTTGTGTTTACCCAGTAGCAAAGAGTCTTATTTACTACCCCTACCCCTTTTCCAATGTATTTGAAATATAGGCTTGAGGATGGAAGTTAACGGTTAACCATTGTGCTTTCTAAGAGAACTGGTTTCCCCACACGCTAGTCATAGAATCATCATAGGAATAAAGCCAGGTTCTTTAAAGAAAATAATGTAGGGAACTGTATCTTCATGTTCCACAATCTACCCACATTTTGCTGGAACCTGTTTTCTGAAGTAACTGAAGGCTCTGGTGCATGAGTTTGAATCTATTTCATCTTACAAACTTAGTGCATGTTAGGGAAGTTTTGACTAAAGCTGTACTCGAGAAATGTCTGTAAACTGTTTTGTGAGAAAACCTCACATTTCATGTGTTTGCAGTCTGGTCAAACTAACATGTATCAGGGAGGCATCTTTTCTACCAACATTCAGGCTGAGCAAAGTCAAGATTCCCCATGGCACATAGTACAATGAATACTAGCACAATACCACTAGATAACAGAATCCTGATGTGTTGACACCAGTTGGTGTTAGTGCAAAGACAAAATTCTTGGAGTCCAACAAAAAATATCCCACACAAGATACTGATAAGTAGCCTTCAATTCTGGTTAGTTTAATAAGCATAGAAACTCAAATTTCTGTTTGAAGCCACTGAAGAACAGAACAATGAAGTCATCACTGTAAGACTACGTAGTGCACATGCTCAGTAAAATAAAATAAAAAAAATCCAACACCAAACCAGAGGCCAAAGATAGTCTGGTGGCAAATACAGGAGGGTAAGAAAAAAATATCATATGGTCTGGATTCTATTCCTTTCCCTGCCACTGGAGAGTTTTCTGACTTCTGGGCAAGAACTCCACCTCCATTAAATGGAGGGAATATTTCCTTACTATACAGAAACGCTGATAAACACCTATCTCATTACTGAGTTGAAAAGCACTTTCAAGAGTTTGGATAGAAGTTTCCACAAAACACAGCACTTATAAATTCCAGTTAACATATTCTTAGAGTCAGTACAGATGATGAGCCAAGCACCATGGCTTCTTCATCAAGCAAACGCTTTCCATTCATTGCTTTGTCTGAAAGACAATGTATTTAATACCTTTCATTGAATTATTTCACCCAACCCTATGAGAGCAGTATCTAGCTTAGAAGCAGCCACTTGGTCCATTCCAATTTAAAGGTTAACTACTCTGAAAGCTATTTCAACACCAGAACTAAGAGTTGACTGAAACCTGAAACACTTATAGTTTGGAGCACTCCTTTCTGAAACGAAGAGGATTTTTTTTTTTCCTTAGAAAAAATTTAAAAATAAATGTCTCTGCTGAAATCCTGAGATAACAGTCTTACTGACACATCTTTCCTTTGCACAAGACACTTCAGGAAGATCAACAATTGCATCTATTTATTTCTAGTTGTTGCATTAGAGCTACCTGGGCTGCTCATTAACACTATCATTTGTTAAATTAAACAGGGATGAAAGTACCCAGGCTGTTGAGTAGGCACTTAAAAAAAATAAATATCTGAAACAATCGACCCATAAGTATTATTTCAGGCATCAGTTCAGTAAACTGCCTAGATGTGGGGAAATATTTATACACAAACTTAGTGGACACGCGACATTCGAGAAGAAATTAAATGAGCTTACCGTAACGCATTGTGGGAATCTGAGAAGCCATCAGCCTCTGTGTCTTTTACTATTGTCCAGTCAAAGACTAGCCCTGCCAATGTGCTGAAAATGTTTCCTATAAATCAACCAATCAGATTAAAACAAAAATAAATAACAAGAATAGTGTCTTCCTGGAAAACAAACTATGACTTTTTCCCCTAGGAAATTTCTCTATCTTACCTCCAAAAGTAGCACTACCAGTATTTAGTTAAAAAAAAAAAAATAATAATCACAGTCTGCCTTGCTTTACTGACTTCAGCAAATTTAAGATGTTTCTGTTAACTGGCTTCTCTGTTCACATTTCACAACACCATATTCCACTTTATGCCTTTCACAAAGCCCACTAGGTAGGTGCAGGTGTCACTACCCCTCCTCCGTTTGTCAGCCCCTAAGATATCCTTGGCACCCAGCACTTCCTTTCCCCTTTGACCAAAAAAAACCTTATTATTCCTTGGATAAAAGCAGGACATCATAAAAACCTGCTACACAATCTTTCATTTTGAAACACTTGGATCTGAGCTACCATTCGGGTAACTTGAGCTCACAGCACTGACGACTGCACTTCCCACACACACTGTTTTGGTTTTGAGCACAACCAAGATTTACCCATAACAGGAGTAAGTCTTCACCCAAAGATCTCAAACTGAGCACCTTCTTTCCAGACACTGTGAACCATCAGAACATGAGAAATTGCAAATGATGAAAAGGAACAAAAAGGAATGAACAGACAGAAACCAAAGATTTCTCATGATTACATTTAAGTGTAATGAGCTGTTGATCTCAAAGATCTTAACAGTGTTCAAGAAGAGTGTCACTCTCAATGGCAGTGTCCACTGGCACAAATAAACACGGAACTGAAACCCCAGTATTTACTATATTTTAAAATATATTTTCATTTGTGTTACTTCCATCGACATTTATATCTGTATCAACAAAGAATCAAAGCAAATTTATTACCAGATTCTTAAGCTCAAAGGTTTATGACACTTTTAAGCCACACAAATATTTTAAGTTAACACAACGCACAGCCTATGTTGTTTCTCCCATTTCCATACAACTTACTGCAGATAGCTCCAAGTCCCAAACAGATAGGATTTTAAACAGAACACTCTAAACACACAAGGCAATATAATGAAAATAGATTGAGACTGGATTATTTCACATGCATTCAAGTCTAACTTTCTTTAATGATGCATGCTTTAGCTTTGCAAAGCTGTATTACACCCTTTTGTTTAGTTCCAATTGAAAATACCAAGGCCAGTGGAGAAACACAGATCGTGGCACCACAGAGAGGCTATGCCTGGACACAGCCAGTGCTGCAGCAAACTGGCAGCAAAAGCACAAAACCTTCCTTACAGCTTCTGAACCACCACTGGGCCTGGATGTCCTGCAGGATCACACAGCTGTCACAGGAGCTGCAGACCAGCTGCCCTGGCCAGCTGTAACGTCACCAGCCCAGGCTCCTCAGATGTCAGTGTAGCCAGTGACCTGTGCTCCTGATCCACAGCCGTAAGCCAGCCAGAGCTGCTCCTCTGTGATGCTTCAGCAGAAAAGCAGCTCTCACTGGCAAGGCTGGAGCAAACCCCAGTCAAGAACGACAGCTGTCTTGATGTGCTCTGCTCCGTTGCTGTGGCAGGAAGCCAGTGTTCGTTGCACACTCATAGCCAAAGAAATGCCAACTCACATCTTTAAGTCTTTCTCTTATTTAACTCACCTCTAGTTCGGCCATAACAAAATAACTTGAGCAAAGTTCAACAGATAAAAGAAAACAATACATAGTATGACTTTCTTCCCCCTCTACAGTCTATACTTAATTTGGTCAAAGATCTCCATGATCATCTTCCTCTCTTGCATTAGTAATATTTGAAAAGGAGTATTTGGAGATCGAGTTTATATTTGAAGTGGCTTATTAAAAACTTCTACAAAAAGGAATCTGAATTAATGTAACTGATTAAAAAATACAGCTTATAAAAAAATAACTGGATCATATATATGTATATATATATATAAAAGAGAATAAGGAAAGAAACTATACATGAAGATGTATCAATACTGACAGGAGCAGAATCATCAACATTGGTCCAATATTGGACCATGAACAGTCTGACCCCTACCAGATGCAACAATCTGGCAACGAAAGATGCACTAATCATCATCAGCCCAAAACACATCACACTTAGTACATCCCTAGGGCCTACTTAACAACTTTACACACCAGGGAAAAAGCTAGATCAGTACAACATTGTGTACATACAAAGGCTGATACAAAGCATCTTCTCTCTCTCCCTCTGGTACAGGCTGCAGTCACAGGCTAGACACACATTCTTTGTTCAAGTTTTCAGCAAACTCAGGCAGATTTTTCCCCAACATTCACTGAACCAGATAATTATCTTATACTTATTTTATCATCTTCCAAATACAAAAAAAAAAAAAAAAGTGTTCCAGAGTCTCTTCTTAATTTCTCTGACTTCTCCTGAACAATTATGTCCTTCAATAAACTTGCCACTGTTCTTGAATTTTTTTTTTTTACCATGACAAGAAAGACCACAGAGAGTTCAATATGTCCAAAGGTCTCCCAAGGATGGATCCCAAGGTTATTTTGGTCAAAAGGAACTGATTTTCAAAGCTTTTGAGTGTATCTTGATATCCTGATCCCCTAAAGTTAGATCGGGAAGTTTAGTCCTACAGCTTCTAACCAACACTTTGTTTCAGTCACGGCGATTAAACGTTCTTTGTGGGTTTTGAACCACTGCTCCTGTTGAGACTCTAACCTGGGTGGCTTCCAAGTCAGATCTGTCCATTGAACACGCTGGAGAGTTTACAGAAATGCCAAGCATCCAGTATTACACATAGTATAAGAAAACAAAATTATTTTTCCTTATTAACATATTGCCACATATAATCTGGCAGTCACAGTTTACAAACAAATGTAGGATGGTCTCATTAACTACCCAAAACAAACAATTCAACCTCTACAGCTGCTTTGCTTATCATTTCAGCCCAGTAGCTGCCTAAAAATCACTTGGTTTGTGTGCTGATGTGTGCATAAAAATCAATTGTTGAAAGCAAAGTATTAAATTCTTACCAGAATCACGGTTCTTTAGTGGATGCTACAGATAATATCAAAAGCAGTTTTCTGCTCCTATTAAATTATGCATTCATTCCAAATGCACTGACTTTTATGAGCCTAAATGGCACCTCCCGAAAGTGAGTGGTTCTATAATAACTAAGGGATAATTCAAGCAACAGGTGGTACGTCTTCAACATCATCTCTGAACATCTTCTTGAATGCTTGATTGAACTCAGATAAAATGTCCTTTTGCAAACTTCTTTAGACTATCTCAGGTCAAAAGAAAAAAAAGAGAAAAAATCAGACTACACATTCCTGTGCAGCCTTGTTCAGCCTAGTTAAATCCTGATGGGACATTACAAGAGGAGAAGCACTGGGACTTCTTCCGTTACATTCTTATGCCTGACCTGGAGGTAGAAATGTTAAGAGCTGACACCTTTATTTTAATTATTTTAAATCCTGCTTTTTAAAAATACCCTTCGCACTAGAGTTAAGTTTCCTGGGAAAATAAGGAAAAAAGCAAGCAAAAGTTGTCGGAAATCAAGCAGTGTTTGATTTTCCTATTCAGGTGGTATGCAGACTTTACACTTCAACAAGAACAACAGGTTATGAAATGTACTATCCAGAGAACTCTTTAAATTACTCAGCTTGGCTTCTAACACTCAATTGTGTTGCAAATAAACCACTGCACATATCAGACAATTAAAGAGTTTCAATATAGATTTTATCTCCTACTAGTAAATCTCTTACCTTCAGAATCCAAAGCCTGAATTTTTAGCTCCAGTGGCGAATCTTCAAGATAGAGTTCTCTTGTTGTGGACACAATTTGGATGCCATGAATGATATCAACTATAGCATCACAACGAAGCACTTGTCCAGTCACTTGAACAGACATCAAAAAAAGAACATGAAATCAGAACACTCAATGTGCTCATCAAGAGCACCAAGACAAAATCCATCTCAGATTTAAGACAGTGACAGAAGACACTGACATTGAAGGAACTGAAACTAGGTCATGACCTTGATTAAGGAACTCTTGGTCAAATGGTGATCGTGGCTAAACAAGCAAGAAAAGCAGTTCTCTTCCTCCCTGAACTTTAGAATAGATCTTAAAAAATTGTGATTTCCATCTACACTGTTACACACGTTTTCTGAGTACATATTACAAGTTTCTGCAGTCCAAGTGTCAGCCATGGCTCATGTCCTAGAGAACTTAATGGCTCTTACCCAGAGACCATAAACCCCTATATACTTCTTGATTTAGTGACTGCAAGACATTTATTTGAGCACCTGTGCGTCCCTATCTGTCATTAATAACTAACCAGGTACGTTGTCTGACAGACACGAAGGCAATTTCCAGCTTTCTAAATGCCAAACATTTGAATTTGCATTATATAAAAAGTATGCACTGAACATGGCTTTAAACAACACACACCCCTCCTGCTTTTTTTAAAAAAAGAATTACCCATTTTCCTGGACGTATCATTAATATCATTAACACTTACTTGAGGTCTTTAAGAAACACAACTTAAAAACCATGCCCAAGGAAAGTCTAAAATGACTATGCATATGAATGGACATTTCTTGGTTTGTGCACTTTGAAATCTCTACTTTGCTTCTGGAGGATGCCAGCATGTCCATTAACAAGTAGTGGTGTGCTTACAAAAGTTAACACTTACTTATATCTTCAGCAAAGATAATACTTGTCAGACGTGTGGGCTGCGAGGACCGCGCCTGGACAACAGCTTTCTGCGAACACTTGCGCTCATCCTGATCTGTCGGCTCTATGCTCGCAACCTCCGGCCTGGTAGAGGACCTGCAAAATTATTTGGTTGTGTTAGCAGGACTTCAGTTACTGCTAGACAGAAATCAAAGGTCTGGTTTAAAAGCCACCAAAACAATTCACATGAGATGCGCTACACGGTCAGGACCCGACCTTCACAAGAGCTGGATTGCAGCAGGACCTCAAGGACTGCAGCAGGACCTCGAGGACTGCAGCAGGACCTCAAGGACTGCAGCAAAAGCGAGCGCAGGCTGAGAAAGGGGGAAGCACAGCCCAGAAGCCCGCCAGAGCCCAGGCAGACGAACACAGCAACCTCTCTGCTGTGGCATGTTCACCACCAAATGCAATTCAGCCAGTTCAGAGCTATACCCAGCTACTTAACGAAGTTACAAAGCCTTCAGCCTGACTATTTATTAGCTTAGAGGTGTGGAACAAGCGAAAACACATACAGAACACTGAAGCAGAAGGTAAAATAATTTTATTAGCTAAAGCTCCATTCACCACTTGTAACTGCATTTTCAAAACAATTTTGAAACAAGGTTCTGAAAAAATTGGAAGTTTTCCCTGATGGCAGAACATTACAATTGTGTATATTTGCAGTGACAGAGGCTCTGAACAAGTGAGAGACAAACTTTTCTACTAAGAAATAAAAAAAAAAAAAGGGGTCCAGTCCATTTAGCTGAGTTGTGCAAACACTGTGTAAGACATGCAAAGTTGTATAATCATCATGTAAGCCTATAGGGAATTTTGACCTAAAACTGATGCATCTGTTCTTTCCTGCTCTGACTTGTATGGTTTTTCTAAAGACAGCTGCTCCAGGAGTGAGCTTGTGGAAAGCTCACCACACATGTTGAGCCCAGTTCTCACTTCACATGGGCCAAACATGTCAAGATGAGGGGGAAAAAAAAAAAAAAAAATTTAAACGTTACTGAAAACCAAGCCTCTTGGGATTAAATTTGAGCTAGTAATGACAGTAATTAAAGTATTCAAGCAGGCCACACCTCTTGCAAATAGTTAAAGAAAGTCACCCCTCCAAACCGGGGTGAGCTGCTAACTGGTTTGGGAGGACTGGGTCGCAGCTGCTCTACACAACTCCTCGCTCCTGCTACACCTGCAGGAGTCACACAGAGTAAGCGGAAAGGCAGCCTGCTTGGGAGTCCGGCTCAGAGCCCAGCACCCTGCTTAAGCCACTAATGGATTAAGGGCCTGAAATAGCCATGGCTCTTTGCTCAGGATCCTGAGTCAAAGCTCTTTCACAAGGGTCCTCTGAAGCATTAACACAATGAAAGAAAGCACTGATGACAAAGCTGTTCAGGAATTGCTGCTCCCAGATGACAACAGCAGTTCTGACGAAAACACTGCATTACCTGGTAAACGCAATGTAAACCCGTCACTAGATCCCCACCTGGTAAAGACGGTGAAGCTGGATTGATTTAGACTTTTCTTCTGGAGGATGTTCAGAAATGCCTACCTGCGATCCATGGGAAAGACGTGCTAACTCAGCAAGGAGCCGAGGGGAGTTTCAAACAAATAGCAATACCACACATGCCCTTCTCCGCAGACGCAGGTTTTTACCTACTTTCATTACTGGCAGAACCAACCAATCCAGAACAGCCAAGAACAAATTTTCTCGTTAACTAAAACTGCATCCATTTCAAAAAAATAACATATCACAGTATGTTCAGTTATTTTAGAGTTAACAGTTGCCGTCCAGGTGAACATGGACCAATCTGGCTGTAGTCACTGGAACAAAATTGCAAATCTTGTTTTCATCCTCCAGCAACGAAAAGCACAATTCTGAAGACAAACCCAGTCGTGCAAGCACCGAGACTCCTGTGGTTCGAAGCAGTTGGTAAGACAGTGAACACTGCACTTCTCCCAGGAACTCCACACGAAACAAAAACACATTTGTGTCAGCTCTGTGGTTCCCTACTTCTGGGTCTGGATTTTATCATACTATACTGTCCAAACAATGAGACCCCAGTAGCTTGCAATCTGAGGACACAAAATCCCAATCGGAACATTTTTAATTGCGCACACTAATGTCAGCATACACGTTCATTACACACTGCATAGCAGTACGATATTTTTGTCTTCAGCAAAATTCATTAACTCCATGAATTATTAATACATAATATTGGTGTGCTCCCAACACTACTTTGCTTACACAAAGACTAGTTTTAAAGGATTCTGAAACAACAGTAGCAACTGCTAAACCAGAAATTTCAAAGTATTTTATCCAGTCAAGGAAAAAAACACCCACAGAAGTGTGCAATGGATAAATTAAACAGCAAATAGAAGCTTAAGCCTGAACATCATTTGTTATATTCTAGATACCTAAGCAAGGTACACAAATATGAGCATATTTTTTTTACACTAGGGTTTACACTATTTCTAAAATAATATTATTTGTTTTCTATATTAGTATTATATTTAACTTCGCTGTATAATGATTAAGAGTCAATAAACCATTATTTTCCTGTTGTTCTGTAGCTTCTTAGGCAACCATGAAACAGTTTCCCAACATTTAGCAAGTTTCTTTAAACAACGTTAGTATTCACCACCAGTAAGGCTTTTCCTGTACTCGGCTAGTAGGCTTTTTAAGCTGACCAGGCGGATCTGACTTACTATGCACGCAGGCATTTTTCAATAAGCATTACATGTGTGGAATTGACTTTTACTTCTATTATTTAGTCCTTTACATTGCTTAATACTCTCTGACAGATTTTTTTTTAATTAATTGAGGTTTTTATGTTCTTGCAGTCTGAAATTGATTGTGTTTACAACACAACAGGGGTTTCACTGTGTTCTGTGTTTGTTCTCTTAATATACAGCTATGTATTGTAATACATAACCACTACAGTTTGCACTAATAGCAATGTTGTGAAACTAAATCTAATTACAGGATATTTTTCAGACTAGAAAAAGGAAGGAACAAAGATAAACTAAAAATGTGCATTAAATTTTAGCTGTAAACTTGCATACACTCCACCATTATAAAGGAACTTCTAAGCTTTTACAGCTGAATGCCAGTTAACTCTTAGTTGTCACTGGAGTAGGGAACCCTAGATTAAATACTTTGTGGTCTCTAACAGTAGTTTAAAAAGGAGGGTAACACATCAGCTGAATTTCTTACTTTTTTTAATACAAAGACATTTTTAGTTTTATTACCAACAGGATGTCTGCTATTTTAAGCAATTACCTGAACTGGGCAGGTGAAGCAGGGCCTTTCTGAGACTTGGTTTACCACTGATTTATATTAAAAAACAATCTGCATGACTATTGTTCTTCACACTGTAACATGAAATATTTGATGACCCCTCAATATCACTTGGCAACATCAAAAGCATATTCTGATCACAGCTACAACTGATTCAGGGTCAAGTACAGAAAGGATAAGGCACTAATCAAATAGATTGTATATTACGGTGGCATCACTCTGGTGTACTATACACAGGGATCAGTACTGCAGCCTAGATGGATGAGAAAAAGAAACTTTTAATTTAAAATGACATCAAAGACTGATTTATATCATCTTCCAATTACAGCAGATCTTTGGCAGCATGTCAGTGTGCGATATTGAGAGCTAGGCTTGTCAGAGGTCAAAATTAGATCCTGAGAAGCAAGCAACGGGAAGCATTTCTAGCACTGGCTCTTGATCCCATGCCAGCATCTATAAGAAAGAGCAAGGCAGGGGAGGAAGCACTAGAAAGAAGAGTGAAGAGGTAAAGAAAAAAACACTAACAGAAGCCTCAACCATTTATTTCCTTCAGAATAAAATCCTGCTTGCTGAGGAATTAATGACACTTGCAATAAAGACTACCAGTCCTCTTGCTGATTTCCATTTCGTTCACGATTTTCGTCCCCCCTGGACACAGAACCGTGTGCCAAGAGTGTACCTACAGATCTACCCAAACCTATGCCTGCATTTTTTTAATCGACTTCTGTAATATCACATGTGAATACTTCAAGGATTATACTTAATTTATTTATCAGCTGGTTTAAAGATCAGGCAAGTATTACTCTCTCCCTCACCATAGCAATACTCTGTTGGTTCTCATTGCTCCAGCATTTTATATCGTTTCATCAGCTCTTCAGACTAAACTGAACTGACGAAATTAGCAAAAATGCAGCTTGGTGGAGATGCACCATGAGTGTCAGTTGATCTAATCTTTTAGAATTTGTATTAGGCACGTGGGCAGATACATAGCCAGAGGACAACTGGATAGTAAAGGTTTTCAGAAGTTTGGTAAGACTGGACTGACCAGTACATTAGGTGCCTTGTTTCTAGTCACTCTTGGGACTAAGACTGTTGACATACAAAACCGAAGAGAGACACAAGAGCCAGAGCAGCATCCAGGCAACTGTAGCCGCATGGTAAAAAATAGATTCCCAGACAACCAAGGATATGGGAACTGAACCCATTCCAAAGAAAACACAGAGGAAGCCTGGCAGAGTTCCCTCAACTCTTAAGGATTTTTAACATACAGTGGCAGATTATCTCTCTATTGTTCACTCAGTCCTCTCCTAGGATGTTTCTTATTGTACGGGGAAAACAAAAAGCAGAAAAAAATTCTCTATCCAGTTCTGCTTTAAAAGCAAATGGAAACATCACAAATGAGCCAAGGATGAAGCTTTTGCTCGTGGGATTTTATAATGGTGATCAGCTGGCGTGCCCATTAACTTCAACGGAAGCAGACTTAAGGCACTGATGATTGTTCTCAAAATCCAACCCAGATGTCCAACTGTAACTTCAATATTTTGTCAAATCAGCTGGTGGCCAAAAGCATTTTACCATAAGTGCTTATCTTTGTAGCTTCTCTAGCTGCATGAAGGAAAATGGCATGCCATACTAGTGACAGTCACCTTCCAGCTAAGAGAACGAAATAAATGAAGTTTGGTCTACAGAAGTTGTTCTGAAATCAGCTTAGCCCGATATCAAATTAGAAAATAAAACTAAAAAACAGCAGTTTACTTCCAAAACACAAACATCACATTTTGCATTATTTCTGATTATCCACTCTGTTAAATCTTCTCACATGTAGACACCCTTAAAACTGCAGTCATGAAGGTGAGACCACACCCCAAGAGAGCAAAAGCCTTAAAATACTGCATGGATGTTCAGCAATGAAAGCTGCCCAAAATCAACAGCAGTCCCTACTCCTCCTTCTCTGGCAGGTTATGCTCAGATTCAGAAAATATTTTTTTCAAAGGTAAACCTGCACTGCAGGTTGGCACATCAGCTAAGAGAAAAAAGACAACTATTTCTTCTGCCTCTTCAACTCTGGCAGAACATCTATGCCACCGACTCACACTACCCGCTCTGGTTCTTCAGCCAGCATACCCAGGTAATACAGACCTGAGCCACAGCAGCACAGCCCTTCTCACTTTACCAGCAAGGATACCTCAACCCAATTCTGAGCTCGTTCTGTAGCTGTAACCTTTCCATCGCAAACCCTCCAACTTCAGCGGCCAGCGGTTCAAATCCCATCCGCTTTGTGTCTCTCAAAGCTAACTCCTGAAGCTTAAACTTTCCACCAGTTCTCACCACGTACCTCAATTCTACAAGATATGAAATAATATTTCAGAAATGTAAGCATATTTATATGCAACAGAAAATTTCTGCTATAAATACCCTGCGTCATGCTGTACACCTTGGGGGAAAATGTTCTGTTTTGTGTGTTGATCCCCCCCAGTGTTACGGTAAAGCAGATTTCAAGGAGAGAATTCTGCTTTTGAACGCTTTCATTCTTCCAGGTGTAACTTCTGGATTAAGGTAATTAAAAGATAAATACAGATGTAATTTAAATGCTAAATACACCCGCACAGACTGTGTTTTATCCCTGCAGATAGCACCATGTACAATATTTACAGATGGGAACACTGTATGCTTCGAAAACAAAGCTTTTACCAAAAAATGATTTCAACATAACGGCAACTCCAACTCCAGAAGGCATGAGCATCTTGAAAATCAGAAAATACTTTAAAGCCATGCTTGCAACTTTATCATTGCTCCCAATCTGCTGGGATGATGATAAAATTTGACCTTTTCCCTTTGAATCACTGGAATTCTCAGACACCACCACAATCACTTTCCGTATCTCTTGCTTTCAGAGGTAAAGTGAAAGCCCCAAAGGGAATCTGGATTGAAATAAGGTCACAACATGCCACAGACTGATTTTTCATGAAACTGGACACTCAGGTATGAATTCTGAATGTTTAGGGGAGTAACACAGTCCCTCAAACACTCAGAAGGACGTGTTTTTGAAGACAGATGATGCTGTAAGACAAGAACAGCTTTCATACGCTACCTCTAAGCGCGCAGTCACCCATGTTACATAACCTCAGTCCCCTCTCCAGACACAAAAGGCCTGAATCTTATAACTTCCATTCCAAATCCCTGCTTTCGTGCATGAAAACCCACCCACCATTTTTCAAATCCTGGGTGAGGAATAGTCACTACTTCTGAAGCCATTACATCTGGTACTTCCTAACTTCTTCAGCTTAACGGCCTCCTCCCAGTAATAGCTGTTACTGATGGCTCTAACAGGAAAGTACAGGAAACTTGTCAGCAAGTAGCTGGGGGGCTGCCTGCCTCTCCAAAGCACGCTTCTTTCTAATCCCCTGCAGCTCCAGGCCTGCGGGGGCAAGGAATGTAGAGGGAAAGCGAGAGAGAAACAGATGCAATCTGGAAAATGTGCTCTGAGCACGGTGATGAGCAGCACTGCTTCTGCTCAGTCACACACACACACACATCTACTGCTTCCTTCTGATGGTTTTGTAAGCACACGTTGAGTTTTACCACCCACATCCTGCCCGTCCCTGCAAAGCAGAAGTGAATAAACACACATTTACAACCCTGGTACAGAAAATGACGACCCACTCTGTGTGAAGTTGGTATAGTTTCTTTAATTCTCAGCCAGAATTAATCTCTGAAGCGCAGACGGAGGGAAAGGATGGCAAAGCACAGCGAAGCCTAGCTGCACGAGGGACACGACCCATTGCTGGCAACTGGCACCAATATAACGTGCTCTGAAGTGCCTACAAATCACCCTCAGTAGAGATACATATGTGGACCCAATCTGGTATTTCCCCAGAATACAATCTTACATCATGTCATCTGTAGATTTCAGTGAGATTTGCAAAGGGCTACATACTTGTGACTGTTGGCTAGCGCCTGGCACATGCAGGAATGCTGGAGCCAGCACAGCCTCACCTAGCAGTTCACTAGCAAAACAGCAAAGATGGCCTACACCTCCTAGATCTTACCAGTTCTTTGACGAGTTTGGGTTTTAGCTTTATACAGTGTACTTCACCACATAAACCAAACCGCTTTAAAGACTCAGTTGCCTCTGAAGACGAGACTAAGGAAAAAGAAAAATCCCATACTTGCGAGATTTTCACTAAAATGGTCTACATAAAAAATAAATTATGCGACCACAAGCAGCTCATCTAGTAACTTCCTTTCAGTCAACTTTTGGAGAAACTCTGACTACTGCTGTTGTGCGCAAACATCCTCAACTGTGTAAGCTGTCACAGATCAAAGGCTTATAACCAGCCCAGGATGAGAAGTGCAGGGCCACCAGGCAAACAAGCTGATACAGAGTGAAAACACAGCCCTACAAGCTGTATTTCAGTAACTGTCAGGCACAAAAGAACAACTGAAAACTGCTACACGCATCCATCTGGCACGTACAGAAGTTATCACCCTAAACACATTTTGACTGCCACCTTTTTTTCCAGGTGGGCACCTGCTGCTCGTTCCTCTTCCCAGTTGCGATTCTGGTATGCTGAAGGAAGGACGAGGAGTTGGTAACACTCGTTTTAACACGAAGACTGCCACACGGTTCCTAAGCCCGCGCACGCCGTGGCGTTGCCGTTGGCCCCTGGCGCTCAGCGCAGCCTGGAGCTGCCCCGTCAGAGCCAGCCGCAAGCCTTCCCCCGGCGAGGGCTCCCAGCCCGCAGTCCCCCGGGCGCACCCCGCGTGCTCTGCGCCGAGCAAACGGGGAAAGCTTTCACCTTTCAAAACGCGACTCTGTTGTCCCCAGGTGATGTGCTCAGGGTGTTGCCTACAGCAGCTCTCGACGCGCCACGGCTCCTTCGTGTCCACGCGCCAGACCAGGAGCTGCCAGACCCCCATTGCTGACCGCAGCCAGGGGAGGGTATCCCTACACCAGCAGCGTAGGCGTGCTGGCCACACACACGTGGGGCTGCGGGGAGATTTCAGTGAGATTTGCAAAGGGCTACATACTTGTGACTGTTGGCTAGCGCCCGGCACATGCAGGAATGCTGGAGCCAGCACAGCCTCACCTAGCAGTTCACTAGCAAAACAGCAAAGATGGCCTACACCTCCTAGATCTTACCAGTGCTTTGACGAGTTTGGGTTTTAGCTTTATACAGTGTACTTCACCACATAAACCAAACCGCTTTAAAGACTCAGTTGCCTCTGAAGACGAGACTAAGGAAAAAGAAAAATCCCCGTGGGGCGGCGGGGTGGGCACGCGTGGGGCGTGAGGCGCATGTGAGGCACCCAGCCATGGCGGGAAGCTCCCCTCAGGGCGTCCTCAGCCCTGGCCTCCACACAGAGCCCCTCTCCAGCGGGTTTAACGCCCACCGCAGAAGAAAAAACACAACAAACCAGCGATGCTTTGCACAGCCCAGCCTTTCCCCTCAGGGATTATCCCCATTCCTGCCCCCACGCTGGCTGGGTCACCCCCAAAAAACACCCGGAGTCAGGTGAAACCGGCGAGGGGAGGCCTTGCGCTGCCGGCTCCCTCAGGGGAACGGCTCCGACCGGGCCCCGCCGCGCCGCCTCTTCCCGCCGCGGGCTGAGGGAACGCCGCAGGTGCATCCGGACGGCGGCGGCGTGAGGGGGGCCGGGGAAAGCGGCGGACAAAGGGCGGCGGCACCCGCACTCACCATCGGTAGCAACCCTCGCTGGCCTCCAGCGTGAAGTTGACGCGGGTGGCGCGGGTGAAGGGGAGCAGCACCTTGGGGATGTTGAGCTTGGAGGAGGCGGCGAAGTGGAGGGAAAGAAGGAGGAGGAGGAGAGAGAGCGCCTGAGGCGCGGGGGGAGCCATGCTCCGCCACGGGCAACGCCGCCGCCGCCGGGGGCGGGAAAGGGCGGCGGAGCGCTGCGGGCGGAGGGACGTCAGCGGCGGGGCAGGCCGCCCCGGGGGGCGGCGCCTGCCCTGAGGTGATTTCTGGCGGGGCAAGCCCAGCGGTTGCGGTGAGGTGAAGGCCGTGGCGGGTCAGCAGCTTCCACAAGCGCTGCTGAAGGCGGAGAGGGGGTGAGGTGGCGCGTTTTAAAAATAGGACCTGCGGGTTAATAATGATAATAATTAAAAAACCCCGAACCCTAAATGGATTAAATCCTGGGGATTAGAAAAACCCTATTAAAAAAACCATCGAGGATACGGGTATTATGTTACGTGCTCTACTCTTCCAGTGCGCATGTTACAGTGATGCCAACAGCTAAGCTCAGAAACCGTTACTTTCTCATAAAAATACTGACGCGCGGAAAACAGACTCCACAATCTGTAAGATTGTAGAGTAGGTTTGTTTATTGGGCGCCGGGCGGCACGGGGGGTAGCCCCACCAAAGTCGTGCGCGCCGGGCAGTAACTTGCCTCTTCAGTTTATACAGTCAAGTATTAAATATTCATCAGATTTTCCAATCCACCTATACGTATGCATGACCCAACCCCGCTTGTGCAGTACCTCCTGGCGGTGGTCCTGTGGGGTCCCAAGATGAAGGCCCATCCTCTTCATCACGGTGTTTGCTGGTTGACCTTTTTTCCTGTGCTAACTCAGTTCTCTTCTGGCTCCCATCCAAACTCTAAGGTCAGTCTTAGCCAGTCCTAGGCAACTCCACAGCCCTTATCAGCAACTACCCCCTTTGTAAGGAAATGCAAGACTCTCTGCCTCAGTTAATTTAAGCACTATCAGTTCTCTGCACAGTAACTATCAGGCAGTGCTGCTTCTACTAAATTCCTTAACTATTAGGCAAGGCTGCATCTACTACAATCCCTTTAACCCCTTCCTTCAATACCAATTCTCTACATCCTCCTACCCTTCAAGCTAGAAGACTTATTCTCCTGTACTCCCCGTGCCCTAGGGAAACGCAACGGTAGGCAGACCAAAGGTGAAGAAGTGGAGACAAGGAACTTGGTGGCACGTGAACTCTGCAAACCAGGTGAATACCGCAAGCAGCCTTGGTCTGAGCCGCCTGGAGCTCCTCCAAGGAGCGCAGTAAGTAGCTAGATTCCATCAGCTGGCCTAACACAAGCTCAGCCTTTTCCTGTGTGTTGCTCAAAAGCGTGGTGGAACAGTGTGGGAAGTAGGACAGTGTAGGAAGAAGAAGAAAAAGGAAAGAAGTTTTAATCACTACTGACAGATCTGTAATCATTTAAGTGAGTTCAGAGCCTGGAAGAGAATTCAGGAATCACAAGTCTCAATTTTTATTTTTTTTTTTACCCTATATTTTGTAAACACATTACAAAATGTGTATTTTGCATCCGGGTAGTGATTGGACTTTGTAGTGGATGGCATTGTACTGCTCAGTTGACTTTGGTACGGATGTTTTTGCTGAAGACTTAAATGAACTGGTGGTTTATCTAGGGACAAACATGATTCCATAGGATGGACTTTCTTGGCATTTAATAATTTTAGTCTTTTAGTAACTTTGAACACAACTGAAAGTCCTCTTGAAAGACCTTTATATTTTCTCTAAGTCAAAAGGCTGGTGTTGCAATCTTAATTTGTCCTTGTTCTCAGTACACATTTATATGTATCATCATTCCAATGTACCTTTGGTGGTGGGATCTCCTCGCCATTCATGGTGCGTGGGAAAGGTCATGCTCCTGGAATTAATCAACACTATTTAGTGAACAAAGTTATTCTGTGTAGGATCTGTCTGTCCTTACCTGTGGCAGAGAGGTGGTATATACTCAGTGAGAGAAGGGATTTTAAGAAGGGGAGAATCATCTTTGAACTAAGCCATTTGAATTCTGCCCAGGAAGATCAAATGCTGTCCAGGGACATCACCTGAGAGCTTACCCAGTTCTGATTTAGGTAGTATAGAAGCTAACCAGTTCTTATCTATTCTAAGGAAGTAAACTTACAGAAGACTTTTTATTTACCTAGGAGTTTGGTTTGTGGGTTTTTTTTTTCCTTCAGCATTTATTCAGCTAGTGTTTTATTTATCAGTACCTCAGCAAGGCTATTCCATTTTCTGTCCCAGAGGACTCTGTGCTGCTGGACAGTTCACTTCTCACTGCAGCTTCTGTTTGTATATTACTCATCTTCTGAGTGCACATTTTGAAATTGTGTCCTCTGATTTAGAGAAGAGCTGAACTTTACAGCTGCAATTTAAGCCACTGGGAGCTGGGCTCAGAAAGATATATGGTATTAAAAGCTCTGGCAAATCAAGCCACTACACCTTAAATTCCTCCCCAAAATACAGAGTTGGGTTTTTTTCTTTGCTTTTTCTGTCAATCAATCTGTAACCTTCCTTCACAGGCATGTTATGAAGGTAAGTTCAGTAACGACTCAGAAAGACTCAGGTATTAGGGAGGGATGTGATAAAATAACCCCTGACTAAATCATTACAATGTGTTTACAGTTAGTATAATTACAACTGAGTAGATAAGAAATAGATAATAAGTACCTTGCATCTTGTGCTGTGAATGAGGTGAGAAAACATCTGTATCCCAGTACTTCCTAGATTTTAAAAGTAGGTTTTGCAATCGCATTATGTCTTTACTTTGTTTCATCAGCAGTGTGTGATGATGAGTATTCAAGGTGTTACCGGAAAATTATTGTCGTTCTCGAATACTTCTTAGACTTGAGTGATTTTCATAAGGAACAGCAACGTGCAGTGAGGACCTTAAGGCTTATTGATGAAACATGACAGTTAAGTACAGCAATTAAATGTCTGACTTCTTTTTCAGAGCATACTCAAAAGCATAGTGAGCAATTGCAAGAGTAGAATAAGGCAGGAGACAGTGATGAGCAACTCTGCAGTTTCCGTTACGCAGTAAAATTATGAAGCGAATTTTCAGTTTACTTAAATTGAAAGTCATGCATTGCAGCATTGCGTTAGCATTAGAGACTATTTTGGATCGAGAAGAGTAGGCTAGGAGGCAGATGGTGTAGCTGCATGCTCTGTGAGAAGTTTCTGAAATCACGGGTTGACTTTGTCTAGTTGCTGCAGCGCTCTACTTTCTTCTTCCTTGCTGCAGTGATCAGACCAGTATGGAGTCAGCGCATCCTAAAATGACAGTGCAGACAAATTAAATACCTCCAGCTGGCGGGTAGGTTAGCTGGCATGGTGGAGAATTGGAACAGGATAAACATATTAGGATTCTGAGATAATTTTACATGCATATCAATGTACACCTGAGTAAGTCTGATAAAGAACAAAAATGAAAGTTTCTTAGTCTCAAAGTATGCAATTACAGAACGATAGAGAGAGTACTTTAATGAGCTGCTTATTTGTGAGAGGTATAAAGGCAAACAATAAATGATTATTCTCCAAGCAGCTGAGCTGTTTGTGGAAGAATTAGGTTTTAAAGAGATTTAAGAGGAAATCAAAATACGCACAGTAAATACCAAAACACCAGGTGCTGATAATGTTTCTACTGACATATGAAAATAAAAGGGGGAGAATTACGGAAAGATTTTGCAAACTCACTTGGTTGGTCTGAAGATCTGAAAACATTCCCAAGGAAGCAAGGAGACATATACTTGGTTTAAATCTTTTAAATTAATCAATTTCTGGTGGAAAAATTTTTTATAAAGCTAGAAAAATCATCTATCAGTATATCATGAGGTGATCTTCTGTTCTCAGTGAAATAACTTTAAATCCTTGTTCAAAAGAAGGAAGTATTTGAATGGCACAGTGATGACGTGTCTGTTTGCCTGTCTTCCTTGGAGCTGTCTCAGTGCTGCCGCAGCCCTCAGATCTCAAGGGTATACAATATGTGTGTCTCATGTCTTTCGGCAGTACAAGGACTTGCGGGGCTCATCACGTTTAGGAAGGCCAAACCAGCTTGATAGGAGTACAAAGCGTGTATCTAATATTAGGGTTATGCTTACATGCTTTCCTGTATCAACGCCTGAGTCTGAATGCAGAAAACCTCAGGTTCTAGAGTTCATTCAGGGGAAAAAAGGTTACCAAAAAAACATCTGGCCGAGGAACATCTGACTTTATTTTCAGGCATTTCATATTTTCAAGTGTCTGAATAATTTAAAATCTTCAAAAACACTTCTCCACAAAAAACATCCCAGAAACCAAACACCCCAAAAGCCCCAGCTCTGAACAGTGGCAACTCAGAAGGTGAAACTCCAGCAAAATGATAAGGCAGTGAGGTGTGGAAAATTATCTGAAAGTGTACTGGATCAAGCTAACTCAAAACAGTTCCAACCATAACCCTTGCAAGTACGTCTGTACGCACATGTTAATAGTATAGGGCCGGCTCTGTGTCGTATCAGCAGCTAAATGCATTGTGTGCAATTTAATTTTAAGAACAGTTTCATTAAACTGGAAGAATCAGGGCTCACGCAGCAGAACGATGGAAAATACTCTGCACTATCACGCTCATGAACCTTTCAAATGAAATAGTATTTGATTTAAAGGCTAAAGAGTGACTGGCAAATAACAGTAACACATCTAATGAAAAGACTGCTCCTCTAGGGATGAGGCTCTGGTTGAGACGAGACGGGGAGTTGCCTACACCAGGCTGAACAGGAGATGAAAAGGGCAGGTTAATAGACTTGGAGCAAGAAAGCAGTCTGGAAATAGTAACTAACGGTGAGAATAACAGTGATGGGCCTTTTTTTTGTCTGATGCTGTCTGTATTTCAGCTGAGGAATAAAACTGTATGCTGCAAAAATCATTGGGAAAGATGGTCAGTGTCCTTCCTCCTTGTCAGGCTGCATCTTACAACACTTCAGCTGCCCCCTTTATCTTACCCATCGCTGGTCTCAAAATACAATGCTTTATGTGTACTTCTCGGCTGACCAGCTCTATGGCTTTCATTGCTGTGCTTTTTTCCTGCTTAGTTTGCCCTCTGGTTCCATCCTCATAGCGGCAGAGCCTTGCAAAATATCTCCACCAAAGAAACATCAGCCAAAGAAGTATTAGTCCAGTATGAGAAAAGGTACTTAAACAGTCAACAGAGGAACAAGATTACACCTGGTGTCCCTTAGCAGTAGCAAAAGGCACATGGGAATTGGTAGTTCACAGATCGTTGTATTTCAGCATGTGGTTATAACCATGCAATATTTGAAAACTAAATGGAAGATCTTACATACATGCAAATGTACACAGGAGTTCAGCTTGCCTAGCACAGCTCGTTAGTTGGGCATTGATCCTGCCGCCAGAAGTCCCTGGGATAGGTTCCTGCCTCTGCATGATGTCTCTGTTCCGCTGCTCCTGTCTAGCTACTGAGATCGAATGGTGAGAGGGGGAATTACACTTCATTACTTTAAAAGAGGTGTCATGAACTTACAGAGTACATAAACCAATATTCTTTTTTCAATTATTTCTTTATCACTTTCTCTACTAGTAGAGTTATCATGTTCAATTTACTGAATTAGACTTCCTGTATCTTCATAAGCCTATTGAGGATTTTACGAGGACATCCTCTCAGCCTCACAACTGTTCTCTACGGAGATCATGATGGATTGATAGCATCTATAAAACTGAACGCCTTGGTTATGCCTGCCAGTATTTTCCTTCCAAGAGAAGATGTTTGACCAAAGGAAGGCATAAATTCAGTAAATTTCTAAAATTAAGGCAGCCAGTTAATGGAAATAAGACAGGAAAATTTAAAATTCCATCAAGGTTGATTTCCTTCAGATTATTCAGAAAGCAGCACTTGGGTTTAGAAAAATCAGTAAAATAAGGGCCAAACCTGCCTTCTTTGCACAGTCTAATCTGCCAGGGATGCCACCGGGAGTTTCTGAATGTGTACCAGGTAAGTAAGATTGAGTCCCACAAGAGAAACGCAGCTCTTTTTAAATCTCTGTTCCTGTCGTATAAATCCGTTTGAGATGCCAGACTTTCCCAGATGGTATAAAACCCCATGACCTTACTCAATTATTCAGGACGAGTCTGATAGCACCGAGAGTATGAAACACTATCATCAGATAAAAATAAACGTTTTTCACTTCAGAGTTCATCTACCTTTCTGATGTAAATTTATGGTTATTAAAGTAGGTTATTTATAGCTCTCTTTTCAAACTGTTACATAATAGCGCTTTTGCGGTGTGCATTTATACACAGCTAGAAATCATATTAATGAGCTATTTACTGAGCAACTGAATGAATGCCTGAGTGATGAGAATTCACCAGATGAGACGAGTAACAAACAAACAAAAATCCCAACCTTTGTTTCTGCTTTAAATACATCAGAGACATTTAGGAAAATACAGTAGTCTTAAATCTTGAAAATAATTAATACAATTATAATTTATTAATTATAAATAATACAATTTATAAATAGGCATGTGTATATGTTTAACCACTTAATAGTACTAAGGAAAGTAAATTGTGATCTTTTCAAGGTTACTTGATTGCAAATCATGGTACGTACACCTCAAATTGTAAGTGGGCAATCAAGTGCAATAATTCTGAGTCTTTTTAAATGCTAACACTCTTCTGAGTTGGTTTGTTATTTTCTATGCTTTAAACACCAACATGGGACAATTTATAAAACTCCATCATCTTTTCTCTTTCTCCCATTCTCTTCCTGCAGTAGTCATCTGGCCTCACTTATCTCAGCACCAGCAATGATCTAGAGGGCTTCTGTACCTAAACATCAGGACTGTCAGACTTCATCTGTACTTCTCCATATACACGAGCAGTAAATAGCACGCATTTCAACCATAAAATTACAATTTTTAATTCAAATTCTATTTTTTTCCATTCTGATATATACGTAAGGAGAACAAATTCAGCACTTCTTGCTGACCTTGAAGAAACCTAACACAAATTCTGTTATGTGTATGAGTCCTTCCAAAGGAGATTTCACTTGCTGCCATAGAAAGCTTAGTAGACAGCGGAGTATAACATACCATGTACACATTGCACTGAAGTGAGCCGATGTGTGAACCGATTTCTATCTTGTCTCCTCAGTTCCTGTCAGGGTGACTTTTCCAGGTAGGCCACCTACCAGTCAAGTTACCTTGGGGAATGGAATATTCAACACTGAAAAAAGATATCATTCATGAAACAAAAAAGTTATTTGCAATATGAATTTTCAACTGCTGATTTGTAACACAGAAAGTTAATTACAGTGTCACTGAGACAAATTCACTGCAGATAGTGAGGCACTGGACAGAGATTTTAAAGATCTCTTGTTTTTGAAAAATACTTTCAGAATCTTGGCAAATCAAGGTCTAGTCCCAGCAACACAGACACAGCTTGCGAGAGTAAAATTATGCCCAAGTGTGGCACAGCAAGCTAAACTCCATGGCCTTTGTTGTTTGAATTTTGCTGCTTGTGGCCATCTGTACATGTATACATCTTTCTCCTTTTTTGATTTTTGTTTCAGTGTTGACTGACTCATCCTAGTTGTGTGCAAGCCCCATATTCACTTTTGACCGTTCTGTCCTGCAGCTTCCAATGCCACCTTACCACCACCGGTACAGCATGCCTCACAGGGATTTAATGAATGTGTTTTCACAGCTGCCCATTATCTCCATTTTGCAGATATGCAACTAAAACTAATAAAAGAAATCTGAAATTAGGCTAGAAATTCCATTCTTAACATTCAAAATGCCTGTCTAATATACCAAGCACCTTCCCAGTCTCCTATATGTTTGGGTTTCCCAGGTGGCCTATATCATGTCTGGAAATGTGATTGGGGTGAAATTTGGAGGCTGACTAGAATTTTCTTCAGACAGGACAGCAGCATTAGCTCTTGCTGGGCCCCTGAAAATCTTGGACGCAGCTGCTGCACATGTTAAATCTCCTGTACAGATCCGAGTAAATGTGACTGTACCATCTGGACCAATGTTCCACTGAACAACAAACGTCTAAATTGCCATGGTGGATATATGGAGAAGAATTAGGACACACTGAATGCTGCCCTACTCTGGCATGACCACTGAAAGTATAGTCTAGTCCGGTTACCATGACCTTCACTTAGATTTAGGCCCCTAATTTATCTTTGAGATTGGGTCTTAGTTTCTAAAGCTGGCGATCCCAATGATTAAATGTGTGTACCTAATGATGCAGATAGCATCCAATAGGACTTAAAAGGCAGAATGCTCCAATTTTTTTAAAACTTTAGCAGAATTTTCTCAGCATCGCACATCACAAACCTGTACATGCCTTCAGGCATTTTGTAAAATCTTCTTCTAACCTAAGCGAAATAATCCACTTTGACTAGAACCTGTATTAAAAACTTCAGTAAGACAAGGCGCATTTCCCAAAGAACTTTATGGATTCCTATGAAAAAGCTCAGTCATACAGGTCATTAAAAAGTTAATAATTTAAATGCATTATTACACCTGTATACTTTTTGTGAACATTTGTGCTAACAAAATTTGATGTCTTAAAATGTTGACGAGTGAAAAAGTTTCATTTCAAGAGCATGTGAATATTCATCAGTATTTTTTGTATTCTAGCTCTTCTTTGATACAAAGTTCAAACAACAGAATTTGTACTTGGGAGACACTAATTAGAATACTTTAAAGCTGCTGTATAAATTACACACTTTTTACATGCTGAAGTATAAGTTTCAGAAATAACTCTAGACATTCTGCTGATGTTTATAACACATCTAAGTTTTAATACATTTGTTTTTATAACAGTAGCAGAACAGTAAGAAACTGCCCTTTTTTGTGTGTGGCTTGGTGATGTTTGTTCCAAATATATTTTTTGCTTACAAAAGTGTCTGCTACAGATACTGTGTCAAAGTGTCAGAGGAGTATGAGAAATTTTGTGGTATCTAAAAAAAAGCTAAAATGACTTTGACAAGGAAGCATGAACATGATTGTAGCTACAGTAGTCGTCAGTTTAATTCATTTTGGTCATCTTTTACTTTAGGCTTTATTAGCTATAAATTCTGTACCTTGTCCTCTCTGGATCACATACCTAAACAAGTTTTGTCATTCCAAGGATATTCTAGCCAAGGCACTTCTAACAATTTCATAGGGGAAAAAAAATGCTTAAGGTACTGTTTGACAGCTCAGTGGTTCTGTAAACGGAAAGTAAAATAGGTATACAGAGGTGAAATTTCCTCTTTTTTTAATTGGCTTGGATTTTTCCTTAAGTAGCCTGTTTTTTTCCACATGTCCCATAAAAGTAAGTGGAAATTGCAGGAGTTTGTACTTGCAGAGTTTTGGGTGGTTGTTTTTTTTTTTTTTTTTTCCTTCAGATTAGGGATAAATCACAAGTCATCCTGATTTTCACTGTCAACACTGTTGTTCTTATGTAGAAAATTTAATTCATTAGGCTGTCAGCTTTCAATTCAGCAGGAGGTTAATATTAGTATGTCCCAAGTATCTGTATTTAATACATTAATTAATTATCCAGAAAGGCAGAAATGAGGGGTAGGAAAAAAAAAAAAAAAAAGAAATCAGTAGGATTTGCAGATGACAAAATTATTTAGTGTAAGTCTTTATAAGAGAAGGATGTGATGAACTTAATGGAAACAGAACTAGACAAACTGGCAGCATAATTGTTGATGAAATTCAGACATTGACAAATGCAGAGTAGAACACATTAGAATGAAAAATCTGAACTGCTTGTACGCATGGCCCTGTTCTAACTTCTTGCTAACTGCAAAGGAAAAGAGAGCACCCGGCACAATTAAAAACTCTTCTCAATGCCCAGCAGCAGTCAAAAATCTAAAGAGGGTGTTGTAGTACAAAAAAAAAAAAAAATCATAGAAAAGACCCACAATAGAGTGGAAAAATATTAGTTCCAGTATTACTTAAACTTTACAATAAGCTAGGGTCATTCTGTCTCACATGAGACATGATAGGGGAGGGCCGTGTTTCTAATAATTCCTAAATCCATCTTCATGTCTATTTTGTTTCTGACGCAAGAAGCAGGAAGCCCATTCTTGTAACACATGCTGGGTGGCATAGGAATCTGCGAGGACAGTTTACCTCCCTTTGCTTTTCCTTATCAAGCTCAGTGCCATTTGGTGGTATTCTCTTGAATGTCCTTCTGTCGATATATCAAGAGAAGATCTGCTCTCTACAAGATGTCATCAGTCTACTTTTATTCATTTATGATCACCCTGAGCACATCAACATCAATCTTCCATTCTATTTCTCCTAACTAGTGGCATCTTGATGACACCATTTTTTATGTTCTTTATAAACGTTTCCTCTTGGGATCCTGGAGACACATTTGTATTCTCCTTTCTCCCCATTTGCTTTTTTTATTGGTTTGAGTCCCTTGTAAGTACTCACCACCTCAGATCAGTTTTCTGCATACTAATTGGGGGATAAAGAGACAGGAAGATCAACTTATAAGTTCATTAGCATTACACATGCAGAGGTTAGAGCCAAGGTTAGTTACACTGTAAGCAACAGTAATCCTACAAGACTAAGTGTTTTTGCAAGTTGAACTCTGCTCCAGAGCGAAACTGTAGTTTTTATTTTTCTCCAGTGGAATTGCCAAACAGCCTTTGGAGTTGTGGTGGTAACCCAGAACCAGATGGCCACAGGATGGTGTTTGTCAACAGGTTGTCATGCAATTTTTAAATTTTGGCTCATTTTAGTAACAGTGGACCAACATTTGTTCTTACTTTTCTCATGTAAGAGATTTGCAACAAGTTGTGTGAAACACATCAGTAAAATTAGAAGAATCTCCATATAGCCCAACATTGGCTTATTTGACAATCACAGAGTCCTGCTTAAAAAAAATGTAAAATTCCTGAAATGTTTCAGATTACAATAACCCTTAGAAGTGCCATGATGTTTCATATAACTAGGTATCTGACATAACTCGTAGAAAGAGGAAAGAAGATTTAAAGCGACTCTGCAGCATGTCTTTTCTCTTTGTGGATTAATCGCCCCATATTTTTATTCAATAGTGTAAATTAAAAGAGCTAAAATTGGCATCCTTGTAATTATCAAATTAAATTTCACAGAGATTCCCAATAGTAAGTTGTATGAAGGCCTAAGTTTTTGGAAATATTTAAGTTGATGAAAAATTAATTTTTCACTTATTAGTTCTCAATTCACAAACAGAATCTTCTTTGTTCATAACTGACTGCTGTAACAGCTTTGAGTCTTTGATTATTACCAATTATTTGAATAAACATTTGATATTATTTGAAAGTCTCAGCCTTTTGGCTCTAACTAATTAATAAGACAGGATGAAGGAAAAGGGTAGTGAATTATTCACTAACATTTGGCTTAATTACAATCAAATGACCCTTTCAAATTAAAAAGCACTTGATGAAAAGCAGAAGACAAATCAGATTTTTCTGTATAAATAAATAATGAATAGCCCTTATTTTTAAATTTAAACCACAAATCCAATAAAACAAAAAATACCCTACGCTATCTGTTCTGTAGCTTTGTAATATGATGTACTTCATTTTCAAGAGTTCAGAACACATTCTGTTTGACCTTGTGGAGTTTTCTCTCGAATCTGATCTCGCACCTGCTTAGCTTTAGGGAATGTAATTCTATTCCACTAAAAAAAATGGTGCTGAAAGCTCCATAAAGATTTTTTACTTCCAGCTTATGCCTGATTTTTGTCTTGCAATGAACTAAAGACGAGTTATATTGCAGGACTAGGTGCGTGTGCGAGTACTATATTTGCAAAAAAAACCATTCGCTGCAGAAGTCAAATATCAAGAAACATCTCAGTCTCTTAACTATGCTCTTTTCTTAATCCTAGATCTTCTTGCAAAAGACCTAATTTAACAGTTCATTGCATCACAAGATACTCCTTCAGTGCAAAAACTATCTGTAAAGGATCTAAATATTTTATTGACTTTCCAAATTCTTTTAAAAATTGCAGCATTATAATTACAGGCGCTCTGCCCCTCAGCAGATGGATGTATGCATATACTTACCCTTGTACACCGCATGCCCTCGGAATTGTTACATTTAAATTGCATCTTTTGCTATAAATTGATCCAGATGCGCGAGATCAGTGTATCTGAAGTGGATATATGGTCTGGAGTTCACGTTTGCTTACATTTAGCAACAGCAAAACATTGGCATTTTGCAAATACGGGCCTGAATCCAGCCCTGGACTCTACATTCCTTTCCCCTGCCACTGGCCTGGTGCGGGTAGAGACCAAAGTTAAACTCTGATGCCTCAGAAGGCCAAGCAAGATACCTTTTGAACCAGATAAATCTACTTTTCTTTCAGAGGGAACTGTAATGAATTGCCAAGCAGAAAATCAATGTTTTTTTAATGTGCTCTCTACTTAAATCAAAAAACTTTAAAAGTCTGTCTTTTAACACATTAGAGACCATCGGAGACAACACATCATTCCCAAACCAGAGCTTATCTGCCCTGCAAGCCAGGACTTCCAGTTCAGGCTGGTGACCTGAATTTATACCTGGCTATTGATCATATCCGATTAGGTACTTACATATATTATGTGTTTGCATTTTGCTGCGGTTCATCGTTTACTCTTCATCTCTGTTGCCTTTTTGCCTGATAACAGAGCAAATCCCCAACGCACTAACCTACACTGGTAAGGAATGAATACTGTTAATTACGTTTTATCTACGGTATTACAAATGGGCATTACATACTTGGCTTAGTAATACAGTTGAAGTAAACAGATGCACTTTGCAAACTGCTGCGGTTTGGCTTTTTGTAAAGCGTAGGGAGTTGCTTTTAGATTACTGAACCAACAGCTTACATGCCTGATACTGAAGAACAGAAGGTGCCCAGAGTTTAGTGTTTACACGGCACTGTCCTTCACCCCTTTTCCTCCTTCCCTTGCATCCTGGTTTATAGAAAGGGCAGACAAATGTGATTACCCACCTTGTTAATTATTAGACAAACTGCTCAGTGTTCCAAGGCAGACAGCAGGAAGGAGGAACATTCTCTAGAGAGGTCAAATTAGGGGGGGTGTTGCCAAAATTAGAAAGGGATAAACAGTACCTGTCCTTTCTACATCACTGCCAGTCAATCAGCCCTGTCCAAGTACTCCAGGAAGAGGGAAAGATGAAGCATAGCGAAACCCAAAGCATATTACACTGCCAGGAGACAGCATCAATTTGTCTAAATATTACGTGCAGCTTATCATCTGCTGTTTCTGGAGCTAGGTATTTACTAGGGAGTTTGTTTCTAATTACCTCTAACTTGACATATCTATCTGTCAGCCTACCTTGAGACCTGTCCCTGTCCCAGCTGAACCCAGGACAAGTCCAAAACATGCTATGAGGTTTTGTGGTCTTCTCAGTAGAACACTGGCATCATACCAAATGAATGGAGCATTTACAGTGGAATAAAAGTAATCTTTTATGATTTTATGACTGATCTCATGCCTCCGGCCTTCAGCTTAAACACATTTGGAAGTATGAAGAAGGTGCCTCCCCAAAGGCTTAGCTGGCTTGACAATTTAAATGAATGAAGTGTACTGCGACTGTTCAGCTGGGCTTGTGTGGAAGGTGGCTTCCAATTTTGGTTAGTTTTGCACTGTGGGGAGCAGAATACTGAGTCTTAGAAGCGAGGTAATCCATTCAGGGAAAAAACACCAGTATTTAGTTTGTTTTCTTTTTCACCAAATGCCACTGTTTAGCCATGTAAATATTCAGATAAACCAATAATAGCTTGCCAGAAGGCAGGCTGTTAAAAAACACACGGACAAGTTCAGATAAAAAATATGGTGTAAATGATAAAAAACCCCAAACCACTGAAAATACCAGAATAAGATTACTTGGGCAAACTTAATACACCTCTTTTTTCACATGTAAGATTTTGTAATCTTTAATGACCTGTTCAAACAGTGCTGGTATATGGACAGGGACCTTTCTGAAGAACCCCTGCTCTACTCCAGGGCGCAGAAGGGATGATACTTCGCTGTTCTGTTTTCTCCTCATTATTCAAGCATGTACCCTGAAGCCTTATCTACTGCACATGATTCAAACCCTGCTCTGCAGAAGAAAAATTAATTTCCTTTTCTGTCCCATTCACCCATCCGAGAGCCACCACTAGTGAACAGATTTCCTCAACATTTCTGCAAGCCAGAAAAGTTCTATTAGTCATAATTATAGGAGAGGTAACACTAAATACACTGGTGGACAACTAAGCCACAGATGCACAATTCACAACCACCCCTTCAAATCGCCCTAGTTTAGGGGCATACTCAAGGATTTCTGACATTGACATGTTTAGGTTTTACTGTTGTTAATTTTATATATAAACAGTTCTGTAATACCAACCTCAGGCACTCCCTAAACAGCACACTATTGGCAAGCATTTGATGAAAAGCTTTGGTCCTAATTATTACAAACTCAGTTTCAGAGGCAAGGGTGATACTGCTCTCAGATGGGGAAAGCCCATAAAGAATAATGTTCATTGAGTATTTTGGTTCACCATAGTCAGCCATAACAGTTTTCTACATAGATGTAAATTTGCAAAGTCCTGGCCGCTCTGCCAAGCCCCAAATAGAAGATTTTGTTTCCCTCATAGTAGTCATATAACCCAAGGATTTTACAAAGATAAATAATTCTAACTAAAGCCCTAGAAAAGACCACACTGATCCAGCAGAATTGACTCACCTTGAAGTTAATCCCTTTCGTAAGAAAAAAAGTAATAGCTAAACTTGAGAGAGCAACAAATACCCTCTTGAGTCTCACTGATGAGGGAGAGGGATTGAGTAGGAAGAAGAAAAGGAAGCCTGCGACACAGCAGGTGAGCGAGCTGGATTGCCTTACCCATTGTTTTGGTGATTGTTTCCAGTTTTTCTGGCAGTAAAGAAAGTCTCCACCCCCTGCTGCTGCTTTAAATCGTCACACACCCCGAATCAAGACGATGTAAGCTGCAATTAATGCAGCACTAATACAAGAATTGGTGCAATCACAGTAGCTAAATGACGAGGGTGCTAATTGCTGGTCATTGACATACTTCAACTGATGAGCAGCCTATTAGCCTTAGAAATGAGGGAGGTTTATTACTACCAGGTTGTGTGATCAGCACGTCTTTGTCAAAATAACTTCCTGTGGAATAAAATTAAGAAATGAGCTGCTCTTACACCTTAAGAGGAGTTTTGCTGAGATAGTTGAAATACAGGTTTTTGTTTTGCTCTGATTGTAAGTGTTAGTCAGATGGAAGATGGTGCAGAAAACACAAGGTGCTCATCTTTTCTGAAACTCTTCTCCCCTTTGTGGAGATTATGAAGGATCCCTGGCTTTGATACTTCCTAAAAAGTAACTATTTCTTAAACTGGGATTGCATCAGAGTGCACTAAGTGTGTCTTTGTTCCCATATTGCTTCTATTAACTTTTTATATACAAATATATGCATATGTGTCTTGCATGGTTCTTCACCAGGAGGAATTTTTATTGCGATATAACTAAGAAAATTATTTTGTTTTACAGAAAATAAACACGGATCACGTCCCATATGTGGGACTGTGATGCAGCAACATTTACTACAACTAGATTTTGGGTAGATTCTAGCTGACAGCTGCTCTGGCCACCCAGCAGAGCACCCCAGAGTCATGCTGTAGACATATAGAGCCAAGGCAGGCTCTCCTTTGGCACCTTATTTTCTTGCTGGTAGGGTTTATCTTCCCTTCATGAATGTCTGGCTTCCTTAAGAGTTTCCTGGGTACAAAGCAGAGCAAGCACTGTTGCAGAGTCCTGTCTACTCCCTCTAATTTCTGTGAGCAGTACATGCAATTCTGGATCAACAGCAATTAAGTCCATTTTAAAAAATATGTTGCTTAAGGTGACTGAAAAAGGGATGTAAAAATACCACTGGGAAGTTCCTTAGGGAATTTGATTATCATGACTTGAAGGAGTGTTCTTTGCCCTTTAAAAAAAACCACTGAATATCCCTAGCATCCCTCCATATATGCCACTTTTCTTTTGAAATTTCTTTTGAAATACTTCCTATCATAGTTTAGTTCTTCCCTTCAACAACCACAGCTTGGCTGAATGCAGTGCTGTGGGGCAATTAGCTTGGAAGCTGCGTGGCCTTATTCAACTCCATTTTACGATGTCTGTCTTCTGGTGACCATTACATCATCGCTGTTCACAGCTGAAACATCTGTTTAGTAATGCCAGACATATGGATTGTGCTAGCTGCTTGTTTGCTAAAACAAGCAATTCAGAATGCTGATATTAATTCATGATGCCTAATATAGTTTGAGTGCCAACTATCTGATAATTCACCTCTAAGTTGTGATAGTTGAGAACAAATAAAATGTCCAATCTAGTTATGGCAAGACATCCCTATCTAAACATCTCATGGTAAACATCTCATGGTGCCAGTGAGGAATTTCATCTGAAGGCCTTTGGCTGTTAAGGAGAGTTTCTGAATAGTTCTGAGCTTATCAAACCTACAAAGCCTGGAATAAAGCCAGGTTGTTTAGTAATGGTTCATATTGTTCCAGTTCCTTTGCCTTTCTTGACTGCGCTCAGGTAAACATTTGATAGTGGCATTCCTTCAGGATCTCTCCTGGGGCATCGTTGCATTGCCATTTCTGAATCTAAAACTAGTACAGAAATATGAACATATTGAAAAGGGATAATGGGTTTGGAAATATTTCAAGTCTATTTTGTGTCATGATTTTTCCCACAAGCCACACCTCACTTCCCTCACCGAACGCCGACTGCCCTTGGGACACTGAAGTGTTCCTAGTTGTTGCAAATGCTAATTGGGCTGCTGGTAGCAGAAAAGTCATGCTCCTGGTTACGCTTCACCTGTAACAAAGTAATTGTCAAATATAATTGCCCTACATATTTAAATCAGATTTCTATATAAACTTATCATTTCAGAGAAGATTCCTTCAGGGGAACTTGAACTTTTGCCTGTATTTGTTTTCCAGCATAAGCTTGAATGTCCTTACTTATGGGATAGGACCTTTTTGAAAGAATGTTGCAATGCCAAAAAACATATAATGTGTATCTAAAGGACATACCAATGATTCTGATTAATTTTTTCTCGTGAGACTGTTGACTGGACATTTTAGTCCCTTCCTAGACTTTATTCCAGTGGGAATTCTCCTTTCTACTTATTGATATCTTTAGCAATATTCTGTAAAACTGCATTTCCTTCCCCATCCGTCCACCCCCAATCTGATTAAGTACCAATACTAATTACTAGGAAATTGTTACAATTGTTAAATTGAAAGTTGTAGCAGTTGTTACCTTATTAATGGGAAAGGTGCATGAGGCCATCAGAAACAAAAAGATGTCCTGAAATTTGAGATTTAATATTTTCCTGTTAGCATAAGCAATAATATACTTTTAAACATTTTGCCAACGTTTATTACACTTTTTCCACCAGCTGTGTACCAGGTGTCTAAATGTATTGCTATTGGATGTACTTGGAAAATATGGGACAGAAATTTGTGGTTTACTTTGCCCCTTTCTTGCGTATTATGAACAGCCTAAATATCACTCATATTACCAAAGCACTTAAAAATCCGGACAGAGCAAATACCAACTAAATGCACTCACTTGAACATGCTGATTATTAGATGAAAACAGTTTTTGTGTATCTGGTTGTTCTTAGGACTGAGTACTATGAAAACTTTACACATCATACACAACCCTGTTGATTTTCATAGATATTAGAGTACTCAACTTCAGGTTGTCTCTGTAACTGGCAATGAAGTTACAGAAGTATACCATATACACATTTATAAATAAGCTCTAGGAGAATAGATACAAATTAATTTGGAGACAAATCTGAGGTAACAAAGAATGTGGTATTAACTTAATTGTATTTCTGTCCTGGGCTCATGTTCGCCCTGTAAATGAATCTCTTCTCTGAAAAATATTTGTGCTTCAGAAAGCACCTCGCTGTACTGAATACAGTTCTCTCCATTTCGATATTGACTTGCAGATGTTTACAGTGTCTGAGAGTAAACCCAGTCTTATGGCTTCCTGCACTGGTTGTCAGCTCAAGGCATTAAGCTGAGTTGCTTTGGCAAATTCGAAAAGGCCATTTAAAGTCTGTTTTGGATAAACCCTTGCTGGGTTTTGTATAATCTGAATTCTGTTGCAATAGCCTACATCTCTCATTTTGAAAATCACATGACACTGGAGGCACAAAGTGGTGGTTAGTGGCATCACGCTCTATTCTTCTAACAACTGAGGATTTCAGTTAGATGTAATTCAGCGAGGGAGAAGGGCTTAGGCTAATAAGAGTGAAGATAAGACTGTGAGGAGAATAATGGTATCTCTAAGAAATCTTCAGGCCTTCCATTTCCAGCTACTCTCAGCACAGCAAGGGAAGAAAACTGTATCAGTTTCCGAGCTATAAAAAGCACAGACCTTATTCTGCTCTGCTGGATTACAGGAATCAATAATTTCACATTTTCTACACACCACAGAAGCAAATGCCTGAACGTGGTCACGACACCACGCAGCAGATCAAAACCCTCAGGATCAAAGAGACTGAAGCAGCACAGGTTCTCAAAATACTGTTTTCTGACTGAAAAGCACTAATTAAAATTTCTGTAGAAATTCAGGTAATGAGTTAGTATTAAGTATTTTTTACAGGAAAAATCTCAGTGTAAATAACAATCCCATTTCTTTACGTCCCTTTATAAGTCTTTCATCCGTGATTTTATCTGTAGCACATTTCTTCATGCTAACCTGTTTCAAAAGCCTCAACTCTAATTATTTGTGACGTGGCTTTTATTGCAGTACTGAGAGTGTCTCGCCCTTTAAGGAAGGATATTTTGCATCTCACAACAGAAACAAAATGAGCTGATTTGCACACTGCTCTTTTTCCATCGAGGACAGGCTGGGGTGAGGCTTTGGAGGTAGCTAAATTGCCGCCGTATAGAGGAGGAGCATAGCTGGACCCGTCAGCTGCTCAAACCTAACGGGATTATTCTAACACTTGCATTATTCCAGCTCCAGGCACTAACTGGAAAGTTTCTAGGAGGTTAAAATAATACTTTAAGTTGCAACAACTCTTAATCTGGCATCCTACTGCTTCACTCATGAGGCAGGTGACCCAAAGGTTGCATCACTGATACAGATTATGGATGACTGGATCCACAGTCCCACAGTTCACAGTATCATGAATTTGCTACCACTGACTTTGGTCTCTAACTTCATTGCTTCTTTGCATGGAAAAACCTTTACTGTGTTTCACTATTCATCATGTTTAAGTAATTTCACCATCATGGAACATCATAACTAAGAAGTCATCTTCTATTCTGTGGGAGGTTGAGAAGCTGACAAAGGGCTTTTGCCAAATTCCCTCATAAAGAACGAATATACAACAAACTACTTGAATAGATTAATAAACTGGCACAATTACTGGCAGGCTAGATCATCCAGTCTCTTTCACATGGGTCATTAGTCAGACTCAGTTTTCTGTTTGCTAGAAGCTGGTTTTGCTAGCAATTCAGGCTTTGGGACCCACCTTCAGATGGACCCGCAGCAGTGGATCCCTGAACTTTACAGAGACCAAGCGTGTGAACAGGCTGAAAAGAGTTCCCCGGAAGGACAGGGCTGTTAATGGAATCCATTTCAAACCGGAGGCCCATTATAAAAATATAATTCTCTTTGGAAGGAGGTCTGTCCTCCCAGAGGTGCTTTTCATGATTTTCAACACGAGATGAATGATCTCCTGGATGACAAAGAGCACGTTAAACAGGCCAAACCTTGAGAGTTAATAGCGTGCTGGTTATTTATTATAACAATAATCTGCCTGTGCTTTCAAGTATGCAGCAGTTAATAAACTCCCTTAGCACAGGACCCCAGCGTTATTCATAATATTGTCAAAGCCATTCAAGTTGTACTTTGTCTCAACAGAAGCAAAGTGGTATAAGGAGAAAACATTTCCTTTGTCTTGGGAAAATAGAGCTATCAGTTGAGAAATAACGTCAGTACACTGCATGAGCTGGGTTTTAATTCATTTATTTTCTCACTTTCGTGGTGCATTTGGGGCCTAATCTTGAAGGATGCCAAGAAATTTAGAGAAGGCTGCCTTCTGTATGGTCTGTAACTATTTTCTGCTTGTTGTGAGTACGGGCTTTTATTGTAAGAGACTTATAGAATCATAGAATCACAGAATGGTAAGTGCTGGAAGCAACCTTGAAGATCATCTGGTTCCAGCCCCCCTGCCATGGGCAGGGACCCTTTCCACCAGACCAGGGTGCTCAGAGCTCCATCCAACCTGGCCTTGAACCCTGCCAGGGAGGAGGCAGCCACAGCTTCTCTGGGCAGCCTGGGCCAGTGTTTCACCACCCTCATGGGGAAGAATTTCATCCTAATATCTCATCTAAATCTGCCCTCTTTTAGCTTAGAGCCGTTCCCCCTTATCCTGTCACTACACACCCCTGTGAAAAGCCCCTCTCCATCCTTCCTGTCGGCCCCTCCAGGCACTGGCAGCTGCTCTAAGGTCACCTCGGAGCCTTCTCTTCTCCAGGCTGAACAGCCCCAACTCCCTCAGCCTTTCCTCATAGGAGAGGTGCTCCAGCCCTCTGATCATCTTCGTGGCCTCCTCTGGACCCGCTCCAACACATCCATGTCCTTCCTGTGCTGGGGGCTCCAGAGCTGGACGCAGGACTCCAGGTGGGGTCTCACGAGAGCGGAGTAAAGGGGCAGAATCCCCTCCCTCGCCCTGCTGGCCACGCTGCTTTTGATGCAGCCCAGGACACAGTTGGCTTTCTGGGCTGCAAGCGCACACTACCAGCTCATGTTAAGCTTCTCACCCACCAGTACCCCCAAGTCCTTCTCCTCAGGGCTGCTCTTGAGCCACTCTCTGCCCAGCCGGTGCTTGTGTTTGGGATTGCCCCGACCCACGTGCAGGACCTTGCACTTGGCCTTGTTGAACTTCATGTGGTTCACGCAGGACCACCTCTCCAGCCTGTCCAGGTCCCTCTGGATGGCATCCCTTCCCTCCCGCGTGTCAACCACACCACACAGATCATCTTCTCATATTTGCTGCTGACTTACACTTGTTGCCCTGCTTTTCTAATTTGTAAAGAGAAGATTAGAACTCAGCAGAACTTTGAAAGGAAATACCTATCAGCCAAAAGTGTGGATTCAGCTATTCCACTACATTTTGTGAATGTATATTCATTTAAAAGTTTAGTACTTGTTTGGGTCTGATTTTTTTTTTTAAATCAAAATATTTCACTTATATGTATTTAAAATACAATTTCAGGACAGACTGACTTTTTTTTATAATTTCACTTTGTTTTAAATATTGCAATGCTGTAAAAAATAATGAGAACCCCAATTTTTCTTCAAAAAAAATTTTTTTTAAAGTGACAAGTGAAGTAAAAACGTCCTTATTTGCTCAGCACTGTTTCTTCTAACGTGCTGTAAGGTCTCCTAATCCATTTGCCTTGAAAAGTCTCCTCGCAGAAAACTGGAGGTCACAGAATGTCCAAAATCCAGCGCGGTCATTCTCTTGCGTATCTTGGGCCTAATTCATGAGAAAATAATTACCTCCCTACACAAAAAGATAAGACTGAACAACAATGTTATGCCCCATACGGCTTGTTTAGAGCTGTTAACTGCAGTAGGGTAATTGAGAGCCGTGAAACTCATTGTGGTGATGAAACTAGCTGTACATGTTTCCTCAGCTGGGCCGGACCTCGGCTGGGGTGAGGACTGCCCGCGTGCAAATGGCTTGCCCGTGTTCCGTGTCCACAACTGCCATTCCTTGGAATAGAAAGAGTAACAATCACAGAATGCCCAAATGGTAAATACGATAAATGATACATAAATAATATAATAATAATATAACACAAACGATATTTTTGAATTTATAATATCTTAAATAGTGTGTCCTACACTGAAAAAGGTACATGTCTTGATTGTATTTCTTTTTCTGCTGGAGACAAAAAGAACGGTACCCCAAGAAGAGCGAAGACGCATTCGCACAGCACTTCTTAGGGTGCGCCCTGGGTTCAGCTGGGACAGAGCGAATTTCCACAAGAAGCTGGAGGGGACACAGCCAGGACAGCTGAACCAAACTGGCATGCCGAGTTTCAGCATCCGTGCAGGGACAGGAACGACTCTCACACATTGGTGCAATGCACAGTCAGTTCACTTCATTGCTCCGCTTGCATGGTTATATACATTCTTCATATCTGCACATAAATCACGCGCTGTTCACGCACCCCATGTTCCCTTATGATTGGTAACTATGCACTAACGCCAATGGCAACAGGCCGCCTCCACGTCCTTGAACACATCTTGTTTTTGCTAACCCACATCATGTGCACTGTCAGCACTTTCTCAATGGCTATTCTTAGCTGCCCTTTCCAGCGGCCTGGTCAGTTATGCGAACTGTTTTGCTTAAGCGGCCTAGTCGTGCTAACTCTCAAGCTACATCGACCCCAACACTGGCCAAAGGGATATTCCATACAATGTGGCACCACGCTCAATAGATCCACGGGGGGAGTTGGCCGGGGGGCAGGGATCGCTGCTCCGGAAGGGGCTGGGCATCGGGTTCTGGTGGTGAGCAACTCCACTGCGCATCACTCGCTCTGTATATTCTTTTATTAGTATTATTATTTTTCTCTTCCTTTGCTGTCCTATTAGACCGTCTTCATATCAACCCATGAGTTTTAACTCTTTCCTCCGATTCTCTGCCCATCCCACTGAGGGGGCAGGAGTGAGCGAGCGGCCACGTGGTGCTTTGTTGCCAGCCAGGACTAAACCACGACGGGGTGCCTCCAAGAGAGCACATCCCTGCCACTGCCGCAGAAAGGAAAAGCTGCTGCCGCGGGGCCTGGTGGGAGCCGGCCTGCAGGTCAGGATCCAGCTTACTGTGGCAGAAGAGGAGGGAAATGAAAGCAACAAACATCACGGTTAGCTGGAACAGAGGAGCAGATGTTTTCACTTGATTTTCGGTGGTAAAAAAATGAATGACTAAGTAAACTTTCCATTTGGAGAAGTGTGGGTGTCACAGTTTAGATGCGAATGATTAATGGAAAAGCGCATACACAACCAATTTATGAAACTCCACAAGTATGGAAACTAGTCTGCAAATTTAAGTTGTTTAAAGCTTTAAATGAAAATGAAATAACAACACATTATATTGCATCTAGTTAACCAAACAAGACTGAAATGCTAATTAAGCACCAAGCATTCAGTAGCCAGTAAGCAGGAATAAAAGGTAGATATGCTGAACGAATACTGAGGCAAGTGCACAAAGGGCCAGAACAGAAAGAAATGTTAATTAAAAGATAATGTCAAAGGGACAGAATGTTTTCTTGGGATAACAGTACCCTGCTGCTAAAGAAATACCAAGGTGAAGTCCAGGCATCCATCAAAACTGAATGCCAAGCCAAAGCCAGCATATTTTAAGAAGAAAGACATTTATCTTGAACTCTCATAAAGAGACATTATTCCTCGTGAGAAAAGAGCGCTTCTGTACACCTGCCCTTGGTTTGATAGATATGGCTGCTTGCGATGGGCTGTTTGTCACGATGCTGTCATTGATTTAGCCGCGTATCTGCGCAAGAACCGTTTTTGGGTATATATTCAAGCACGATTAGTAAAGGACGCCTAGAAATCAGCTTTTGGCTGGAAACTAGCTTATTTCCTGCGTGCCTGAACGCAGGGATGGTGCTCCCGGGTGGATCTCGACCCGACAGAACTGCTCCCTTAGAGAGCATCACTATCGCACCTTTGGTTTCCTCACCCTCCCGCGGGCCTGCTCTGTCTCCACCTCGTTAATTTTATTTTATAACGAGAAGCCGCAGTTTCCTATCCAAAGGCACCGCGCGTGTGGAATCGCTTTGAGGCCCCGCGGCAGCCGGTATAAGCAGCCGAGCCCCGGGCTGGAACCCTTCCAGCCCCCGCAGCCCCAGACCGGCCGCTTCTCCCTGCGAGCCGCCGTCCCCGCCCGCCCCTCCGCCACCCCGCCCGCCGCCGGGACCGCGCAGCCTCCCTCCGCGCCTACGGGGCGGGGCCGCGGGGGCTGCCGGTGCCGGGCCGCCCCGACCCTGCGCGGCCTGGCCAGCGCCCGCTGACCCGGGGGGATGTGAGTACCGCGCCGGGCGGGGCCGGCACCGGCACAGGGCGGCGGGGGCCCGGAGGCGGGAGGCGGCTCTCGGGGCGGCGAGGGGCCTGCTCGGCTTCGGGCCCGGGGGCTGGGCCGCGGGGGGCGGCGGCCTGGGGCTGCCCCCGGGCGGGTGTGGGCGGTTCCGGGCGGCCAAAAGCGGCGCCGGGGGCAGCTGCCCCGCTCCCGGCCCGAGGCGGGCGGGAGGGCCCCGGGGCGGCGGGCCCGTCCCTCATTCCCCGCGGTGCCGAGGCCTTGCTGCCAGGCGGGGGGGGGCGGGCAGCCCTGGCTCCGTCTGCGGGGTGGGGGCCGCAGCCTGGTGAGACATCTCCGTGGTCTCCGTGTGTGGGTTGGTTGTGTCCTTGCTAGCTGGGCTTTGGATTCGGAGTGAAGCTGGAAATAAGGGGTTTCTGTTGCTATTGTTCACCTGACAAAGGACCCTCTGTGTGGGTTGCACAGCCCTTCGTGGGCTTCAGCTGAATTTCGGGGTGCGAGAGAGGCCCCAGCGGGGTCGGGGGCAGAGGCGGCTGGGTGGGCACGGGGTCACCCCTGGCGCTGGGCCCACGCCGGCGTCCAGCGTCCGCTGGCTGTGGGCGCTGGTGACCCAGGGCACGGCCGGGCCGGCGCTGGGGAGAGTGGAGGGCTCGGGGGAGCGGTGGCTGAGGGGTGCAGACGGGAGAGCGTGTGCCATGGCTGTACGCTGCGCAGGGGCGAAGCCAAGCCTCCTGGGAGCTGGGCACGGAATCCCCTGCTGCTCCCGGGAAAGGACCCTAGAAACCTTGCCAGCCTGGTGTTGTTCAAAGCAACGTGCGTAGGAGCAGTGGGGTTTGGTTCTTTTCAGTTTTTTGTTTGATGCAGGGTTTAAAATGTGAGGCTGGTAGTGTATTTGCTGACGGGTACGTTGTCGCTAAAGCCGGATGCACCTTCTGAGACAGAGGTGCTGCTTGATGACCTTGGGAAGACGAGGGGAGAAATGCAAATGTTTCCAGTAATTAACGCCAGCGGTGAGCTTCGTGTGCGGAATTCATTAATGTACTTTCTTCACTCTTCAGTTATTCTTTCTCTTCCCACTAGTGGTTAGTTCAAGAGTTTAACTCTACTGGCTGGAGGTGGGAGGTGTTGCTGGAGAGCAGTTAGACAGCCTGGTGTTTCCTTCAGTAGCCACGGGAAATAGCATCTTCAGGAGCAATTCCTGATGTAAAGTTGGTATTAATGCAGACACTAATTTGCGATTTTAGTGGAAAAACATTGGACTTTGTAAATAATTGCTAAAAATGGTGACTAGTTTGCTTTTTGCTTTCCAAGGCCTCACAGAACAGGGCTGTATGAGGATCCTCCATCAGCATGCTGGCCTATCATATATTCTCCAGACTACAACATCACATTCATGGGACTTGAGAAACTGCATCCATTTGATGCAGGGAAATGGGGAAAAGTCATCAATTTCTTAAAAGGTAAATTAACAGGAGTTGCCTCTTAGACCAATGTTTGCACAAAAGCTAATAGAATTTACATAGTTAATGCAGACTTATGTTAATAATTGCCGATATAATAGTGCCTGTACATTGTCATTGCTCATTGTGTAGATTTAAGTTACGGTCTTTAATCATATTTGAAATACTTTAGTATTTTTATATATTTGCAGACTTACATCTTAGCAAGTTAAATTGATTGTAGGATTTCTGAGGTGAGTTGGATGTCACGTGTTACACATTGTTGAAGATCTTGCATATGAAATATTGAAAGGATGGAATTGTGATGTTAGAGCAAACATCCTGCACTAGGGCTTTCCAATACAAAGGTTTGTTTCACAGTCTGTTGACAATGTATGTTCTAGCCCGCTCCACTGAATAAACCCACAGTTTTGGTTTTGGCTCAGCCGTGGTGTCTGTACAGCGAAACTCGTGAAATGTGATTGAAAATTCAAGCTCACTGAATGATTTGCTTTCCCCAGAGGTGTGGATAATACAGTAGAGTAGCTAGTTTGGTTCATTTCAGTCTGGCCCAGAGCATTGCAAGACTCCATAAACCTTTTTTTAAGGTAAGGAGAAACATGAGCATAGCAACATCTTAGACCATCTGAAAATATTCCTAGCCTTTGTGATTCAAATGAGAGCATGAAGTGAGCAGAATTCCATTGCTTGGCCTTTACAGCAAAGGTTAGTGTGGGATATTTGAGAACTGTTTCCACCCCTAAGGGAGCACGAAGAGTCTTGACTTTCAGCCTGGCCCGAGTTAGATGCAGAATGCTGGAGCCTTGTGGACGTAGCTCAGTGTGCCAAGTTTTGGTACTCAACAGATTTTTAATGATATGGAGACTTTCTTTCAGTTCTAGATTAATGTGTGAGAACAAGGTTTCCTTTAAGTTTCCTCTTGAGGATAGGTGCCTTTTGCAGTTCAAGTTTCTTCTTGCTTCTGAGGACCAAGCTTGGAAACAGAACACAAACTTCAGTTTTTGTAGCATTGAATGGAAAATCCTTCCTATGCTAGCTGCAAGCTTACAAAGGGTTCAGCTTGCAAGGCCTGAATTGCCCTTCGGGAGTACTGTGTCTGGCTGCCTATGGCCTTGTGCTTCCATTGCTTTACACCTGGTGTAACAAGAACTGGGACATTCCTTGTGGCTTGTGAAACTATGGGTGTTAATGACCGGCCTGCTGTGGGGTGTGACTTAGTTATTCAGCTTAGGCTGCAGACAGCCTGCTGGGAGGTGGTGCTTTTCGGGCTGAAAGATGAAGTGCAGCTTGTATAAATGCATTCTTTATCAACCTCAGGATATTATTCTGATAGTGTTTGGGAAGAGCTTTGAGACGCCACTGGCGACAGGCAGAGCTTTTTGTGATGGTGCTCGTTATTGCCATTCAAAGAAATTGGAAGTTGTAGGCAGAAATACATGAAGGAAGTAGAAATGTAAGAACCAAGGTTAGGATCAGGGCCTATAAAATCTTGGCATCTCTTCATCTAAAGTTTAAGCTTGCTCATCAAGTTAAACAAACAAACAAAAAAAAAAAACCCCAAAAAACAACAACAAAAACCCCCACCAAAACTGTTTCTCTTGCCAAGACGAAGGTTGCCTGAGAGCCAGGCCTTTTGCATTTACGAGGTCCTAATGGCTCCTTCAACTGATGATCTGTTGCAGTTAGGTGTTGCCCTTCTTACTTCAGGCTGCCTTGTGTTCATTTGACTGAGGGTAAACAAATTCTAACACTCCTTTTAGTAGAGTTTGGTATCTTCCCTCTAACAACCTTAAATAGTAAAGTCTTGGGTTCCATGACCGTTTTCTTTAATTAATCAAAACCTCTGCATTTCTGCTGCTTCTCTGTGTAGACTTCTCCTCTAGCTCTTTTCTGTGTGAAGTGTCTGCTCTTTATTCTCAGTCTTTCACAGAAAATTAGTTTTCCCAGTTGTTTTACTCTCCTTGCTTTGTAAAGCAGAAAGAAGCCACAGGATACCTCAGGGTGCTCCTATTATTCTCTGGCAACAGCTGACCTACCAGTTCCCAGTCATCTTCTAGAAGAGCACCAGTGAAAATCTCTCTACACTTACCTTCTCCTTCCTCAAGAATGGAATCGTTAGCAGTTTGGCTTTCTGTCTGACACTCAGGATGAATGAAATGTTTCTCAAGCCTCAGTCAGGAGAAACACATGCTTGCCAAAACAAATCTTGTTGCAGGTGCTGTTCTTGTATAACACTGCAGAACAAAATCTCTCCATTTGCCAGTTGTTTTCCTCCTTCTCCAAGTATGAAATTGGAGAAAAGGCAGAGTCAGAGAAGGCTGCAGCTGTGCAGCAGTTAAATATCAAAATTGGTCTGGGAAGGTCAGCATGGTTGTTGTTCGTAGTGGTCTTATGCACAGCGAGGTGGTTTTTCCGCACTGCTTGTCTGTCTTTGTTGACCCTGACTTGACTTTTCTGGCAGGTAGATCCAGATGTGTGCGTTCCCAGGTGCTGTCTTTGATCACATGCTGAAATGTTGGAGTGATATTTTGTAACTTGCTCTTATAAAGCTAGGCTTTACAATAAACTGTCTTTTGGTCTCTAAGGGGAAGAATTAATAGCTGATCATTGGTATTTCTTGAAATTAAATGGAGCTAGAGATGTGACAGAAATATCCTAATTAGGTGTAAGCATTCGCTTCCATGAACATCCAAGCAATTATTTTGTTTGAATTTTTTTTTTAATTCCCCTCTGGTTTAGGGAATTAAATACTAGTATCAACTGTGGAATTTCTGAAAGCATGTTAAGGAATATTTGATGGTATGAGCACCAAGATTTCCCCTGTGTATCAGGCCCTAGACTGTAAGGAGTCTTGTGATGCTTCTGTGTGTGTCCATCCTCTGTCATCACCTGGCTTTTCTTTCAGTTTAAACAAGTTACCGTGATTACACTCTGAAAACTTTCTGTAAACAGTATTTATCATATACACACTACCTTAATAACTTACATGTAGAGAGGGTATGTATTTGAAAAATTTGTAAACGCTGGGTAAACAACTTTTGTTTCAGTGATTTATATTACAGATGAAGTTATTACATCAAGGTCAAAGTAGCTTTTTTGGCAGGGTGGAATATGAGAAGTTGAGCGATGGTATACAATGCCAATTGTTATTTCTCTCCTGTTTCAGAAGAAAAACTAATTGCAGATGACTTGATTGTACAGGCGCGGGAAGCTACTGATGAAGATCTCTTGGTTGTTCACACAAGGCGCTACCTTAATAAATTAAAGGTGCTGTACTTATTAATGTGTTTCTCAAGCAAGCTGTATAGAACTAGTGTCAAAAGCAACATATCTACTAAATTTGTGATAGAATCGACTTCTACAGATTATAGAATGGTATATTTTGACAATGTTGATAACATCATTGAAAGAAAAACATAGAAATAGTAGGCAATTCACATGGAGGGGGGAAGGGGGGGGGGGGAGAGGCGGTGGGAGGAAGAGGGTCTACCGTGTTGTATAGGTGACCTGAAATAATATTTCAGGAAAGTTAAATGAACATAAGGAAAAATTAAATATTTGACTTGTAAATAATATTCTTCTTAGTACCAGGGTTTTAGTCTTCAAAAGTGCAAGTTTTGGTTTACTCTAGTGAAATATGGTTCTGAAATGGAGTACTTTATTGGATGTTTTTTAATGCAAGGATTTCTTTGTGGGTTTGGGGTTTATGCAATCTCAAAAGAACATCTGCCTAGGGATTCTGCTGGGGGGGGAAAGTACTGGCTCCATACTCAGACCCTGCCGGTATTGGTGGAATATGGAGGGAGCTGAAAGACCAGTGCAGGGGCATAACCTTGCGTGCTGGTTGTCTGCGAAGGTTCCCAGTACCAGCTCATACAGGATTACACATTCACAGGGGATGAAGAGCATTCGGTGGGTATTTCTAAATGAAAGATCCAGTTGTTAAATGTCAACGTAATTTAAAACATAAACGGGCGAAATCTCTGTTTCTGAATACATTTGGTCATCTGTGGGTGGAATTAGATAGTAGGTGAGTGCAGGTGACATTGCTTTTGTTTTGCAACTCTTTACTTGGAGGGCAGAGAAGGGATTTGTGTGAGAAATAATCTTCCATTTCAAAGTTGAAAAGACATTGTCTTTGAGTCATCTTTGCCCTTCCACAGTGAAAGAGTCCTTGTGTTGCTATTTCTGGAATGATTCATTTTTCGGTGTAAGGGATCTATTATTTGTGTGAACTTTTTTCACTCTTGCTCCTTTTCTGAGCGCTCCTGCGCATCTTCATTCTGTGCTAGAAAGTTACATGCAATTTCATACATGATTAGGTTTGATCTTATTGCAGCTATTCTTGATATTGAGCTTTTAATTCCATAGAACCACCCACCTCTTTTTACTGAATCACTTATTTGAAGCAGGGCATAGTGTGCATAGCTCAGTTTGGAATGTCGTCATAATATTGTTTGTACCTACAGGATGGCTTCACAGGGAGTTGTCTGTAGAACTTGTGTCTTGGTGTTCAGAACCAGCACCGTCGTGTGCATTCGGGTGTGATTAGCTGTGCATCTCTCGTTCCCCTTTTCTTGTGAGCGTATTTCCTGCAGCTGTAGAAACTGGAAGACGTTGTGTTGGTCATGCCAGCAAATTGCTGCCAAGCAGCAAAGATAAAAGTGCTTAGCAGCAAATGAAAACTAGCGTGGTGATGCAGTGAAAAGTCAGAGTTGAAGACTCAATAGTCGGCAGACTATTAAGCAGATATTCTTTATTATGGTGCCGGGCACTCGGGGGATCTCTCCTCCAAACATGTGCACTGAAGAGACACAGTTACTAGGTATTTATGCTATGTTAACATACATATTAATTACACTTCCAAGAAATGCTTATCATAGTAATGGTTTTTCCGAGAGCTCAATGTAGGTGTTAATGTCCTTCCATAGTTGGGGGGGGTCTTGAGATCATCTTGCAGCCTCCTTATCTGTGTAATTTGCATACTTGTTCTCCCAAGGCCTAAAGGGATTATTCAGGTGTCTCTTATCTTAGAACCTTCCCAATTATTCACAAAGAGCCAAGACTTGTTTTGGTTGTGCAATGATTCTGACCACCTGAAGTGATAACATCCCCTATACGTTACATTTGTTACATTCACAGTTATCAGTGGCTAGACATGAAAAGGCTGTGGGCATCCTCTGTATTGCCTTATCCAATGTCCGCTGTGCTATTTTTTTTTCTTTTAATTCAGACAAATACAGATCTACCAATGAATGGCCTAAATGACTAAAGATCAGCTCTGAAGACTGCAAAGGTGCTTGTGTTTCTGGGGATGCCCAGGTCTCTTAAAATAATGGCTCACTTGAGTATTCTTCATTTAAAATTTGGGCATGAATTTGGTAGGAAATTCCATATACTTGCAAGAAAAGGTGATGGTTGGTGTCTTAGCAGCAGTTGAAGAAGCTGAGGGAGGTTGGTTGTAAAGAAACAGAATGGTATGCACAAAGTAGATGAGACAGGGCTGGAAATGAGTTCTGTGTGGGAAGGCAGGAAGGGTCTCCCTGTTTCCCTTGTTTAGGTGACATGACCAGTCCTTGGAACAAAGTTTGGCCTTTTGAATTGAGGTGATTCCCCCTGTTATTCCTTTGAAGAGTTTAGGTCTCTAAGGTAATGACTGGACTTTGGAAAAGTACTGCAAGCAGATTATCCACTTAGTGCCTTTTTCTAGTATTATGTAAAATAGTGAATTTCCTGCGTATTGGCATTCTGAAATTTTGGAAGGAGCTGTGCAATGAGGTTAAAGCTAGTTTCACACTACAGAAGTCTTTCACTTGAACCATGTTTAACTGTGAGAAGATCTGTCCTAACATATGTGAGTGAATACTGAAATGCAAGTGATGAGGACGATGCTTAAGTGTCAGTGGAATGCAACATGTGCTTTCTGAAAGTGTTCTGAAGCAGGCGATCAACCAATTGAACTTACAAATTTTAATGGTTTATATATTGTCAAATTATGTAGGTTTGAAAATTAAAAGTGAATAATTTTATTACAAATGTTAATTTTTATGCCTAGTGAAAAGTTGGTCGATGTGATTATAGGGAGTGTAGTGTGGTGCTTGTGTGCTTTGACTCTGGCCCAGTTGCTTGTGAGCATCTGCTAGGAGACCAGAGGGACCTGCCAGCGTCGTGTGGTGGTGTGGGCAGCGTGCTGGGGAAGGCGGTGGGCCTCTTGGGAGGGATGGCCGTGCCAGCAGGCGCACAAAACAGTCGGTTCAGCCTGTGGTGCTTGTGGCTGCTTGAGGTGTTCAGGTAAACCAGCACAGAACGTGTCTTAGGCTGTGTGCACTGCGTTAGCGAGCAGATGTGACGCGGTGGCTGAAAGCGTGGGCGTTTGGTTTGGGTAAAACGAGCATCTTTCGCAGCTCTGTGGAGAGGGACCTGGGAGTGCTGGTGGACGACAGGTTGACTGCCAAGAAGTCCAGTGGGATCCTGGGGTGCATCAAGAGGAGTGTGGCCAGCAGGTCGAGGGAGGTTCTCCTCCCCCTCTGCTCTGCCCTAGTGAGGCCCCATCTGCAGTGCTGTGTCCAGTTCTGGGCTCCCCAGTTCAAGAAAGATGAGGAGCTACTGGAGAGAGTCCAGCGGAGGGCTACGAGGATGGTGAGGGGACTGGAGCATCTCTCCTATGAGGAGAGGCTGAGGGAGCTGGGCTTGTTCAGCCTGCAGGGATACCTAATAAATGCTTCTAAATATCTGCAGGGTGGGTGTCAGGAGGACGGGGCCAGACTCTGTTCAGTGGTGCCCAGCGACAGGACAAGGGGCAACGGGCACAAACTGAAGCAGAGGAAGCTCCAGCTGAACCCGAGGAAGAACTTCTTCCCTCTGAGGGTGACGGAGCCCTGGCCCAGGCTGCCCAGGGAGGCTGTGGAGTCTCCTTCTCTGGAGATATTCCAGCCCCGCCTGGACGCGGTGCTGTGCAGCCTGCTCTGGGTGACCCTGCTTGGGCAGGGGGTTGGGCTGGGTGACCCACAGAGGGCCCTGCCAACCCCGACCATTCTGTCATTCTGTGAAATTCCCCTGCCCACTTCCTCGGTGCATGCAGTGCCTGTGCTGCCGTCCGTTGTCTGTTTGCTCCTGACGCTGTGCTTTTTCATTGTTTAATTTTTTTTCAGACTTCATTGGTGAAAAATTTATGGAGGTGAGCAGTGGTTTGCTGTAAAATGTGAATTTAAAAGGTCATGAGAGCAGATAAATGGATTTGATCCTTTTTACCTAAATTTTCTTGTAAATGTTAAAGTGTCAAGTAAAGGTTTGTAGGAATATATGAAAATGTTATTTTAAAGGTAATGGTATTTGAGTGTGTTTGGAGAAAATGCTGAACAAGGATACTTAGTCACGGGGAGCAAGGTTTGGCAGGTGTCAGTACTTACACCGCTGTGCAAGTGGAGTAGGGCATTCTTTGTAGCTAAAGCAGCTAGTAAACCTTTTGAGGTAATGTTTGGTTGAACAGTGATTTGTCTCTTTCCTTTTAATATTTCCGAGTTACCGGGTGGGAGACTGATGCACCAAAATTGGGTTTTGGCTAGTTGGTGTTCTTGGGGGTGTCACCTGGCTGTCAATGGCTTCTGCCAGCGCAGTGCTTTATTCCTAATGCTAACAGTGCATTGGCACCTTGACCTGGAAATCTGTGTGAAAATCACAGGCTTCGGACTCTCCTTTATGATTTTACCTTATGTTAATTCAAGCTCAAAACCTCCTTTCTTCGTCCGTTGAAGATGGACCTGAATAGCTCTGTCCCAGGCAACCTTCTGCATATAAAATCATGTTAGTTGCTTGGTGTGGGATGAAGAAGTCCGTGAGTTTTGTCTTGAGGCTGGGACTAGCTCCAAGAACTTATCAAAGATTTAAGCACAGTTTAAATTTAGAAGTTGAAGAACAAAATTGCATATTTAAAAAAAAAATTGACGTGGTGTTGGCTGTTTTAAAATGCTGGAATGCAATGAGTGAATAACATAAAAGGCAACGCATCAGAGGTTGGTTTTGATCGTTAATGTGCTGTTTGTATTAATCCAGGATGTATCAGCATAAAAGCAACTACTTTAGCTGTATCTTCCTACTATTAGTTTTTTCACTTTAAATTTTAGTCCTTGAACGCTAATAATTTGAAATAATTTGTAAAGTCATTTAACCTTACTAAGAAGATTTTTTTTATAGGTGAGGAATTAATACTGTTTCATAAGTACAGTCCTACAAGAATATCCTCATTAAATGTATATGTTATTATAGAGTTTGGGTGGCTTAAGCAAGGCAAATTAAGAACTCTTGAAGTTGTTTGGGGGTGGGGGGTGTGTTCATTTTGGGGGTTTTTTTTGGGTGTACTATCTTGGTGCAGTGTTACGCTTGGCTACATTTAATGATACTGCCTAGTAGTTAATTTGGTAGGAGGCATGTATTAAAGGAAATATACCTGGTTAAGGGTTAGCCGGACTGCTTTACTCCTGTGAAGAAAACAGGGAGGGATATTTTTTTAAAATTGAAACTTAGATTGATACGTTGAATTGTTTACCCAAAACAGAGGAAGGTAATAATTAAAAAAACTTATGATAAGAGCGACAGAAATAAAGGAGTTAAATGGAGTTTGGAAAGAGTGAGTGAAGGCATGTTATTGAATAGTGTTTATGTATGATTATTACTCTTCCCTGAATCCAAACAAAGTTCTAAGTTCTGTTAAGTTACATAATTACATCTCTACAAAGCTCTACTACAGAATCAGTAATTTGGTGGTGGCTGAGTGAGAGCAAGTATCTACCAAAAGAAGTAGTAATTGATATTATTCTGATATATGCAATCTGAATGCAAACAACAGTGATTTTTTTTTTATCAAAATTTGAAGGGCTTGTTGTCTATCAAAAGAACCTAATATGTGGAAAGACTTGTGTTATAGAAGCTACCTGACGGCCTGGAAATCATAATTTAGTCATTTTTTTTAATATTAAAATTATTTTTTTTACTACATGAAGAAGTATAGAATTATATAAAACCATTTCCTTTTGATTTCTCTTTCGAGTATATACATAGCTTCAAGGGCAGTTTATTGCAGGACAAGTTGGAAACCAGAATCAGCACAATGAAGAAAAATAGCGCAAAGCTGCCCACAGTTTGGGGCAATACACCTCTCAGTTATCGTGGTGTCTTGAGGGGCATTTTCATTAGTCCGTAGCTGCTTTCTTGAACCCCAAGACTTTCCTCACAGCCAGACTTTTCCCCCAGATGGCAGGGATGGTGTAATCACAGCAAGGGACGAAGGCTGAAGCCGTGCTGCCTTTGGGCTTGGCGCCTGGGCTGCGAATAGGAAGCGTTGCTGGCTCTGTGCTCGCACCACGGATGGGCTCCTTCCTTTCGCTGAAGCCCCTGCAGCAGCCTGTCTGTTGATGGGCGTCTTTATCGCTCCCACTTCTTCCAGCTGCGATTAGATTTTTTTAAAACTGTTAAAACTTTCTGAAATTCTATGATCATCGTTCACATTAGAACCCAAAATTTCTTTTCTCCAGGTGTGACCTTTTCAGTTCCATTTTAGAACAGCAGGACTGAATCTAGTTTTTTACATTATGCTTGTTTAAAAGCTAGAACGTCTTGCAAAAGGACTTTATCAAGATTGACTATTACCAAATAGTTAAAGCACTTTGTGATTGATGGAGAGTCGATAGTATGGTAACAGAATAATGCCTTAGAAATATGAAAGTAGTAAGAGCTTAAAATGAACTCTTGACATCATATAGTTAGTACTTAAGAACTTCACAAGTAGTGCCACCCCTCCACCCCACCCAGTAGGACTTTGTGGTTGTAACATTGATAACTGGGAAGCCGGAGTAGCTTGAAGTGTTTTTGAGTAGCTTAACTTTGGTGAAAACTGACCGCTTGTACTTCCGGCCTTCCTCTCGCTTGTAAACAGACAGCGAACAGCGGTCAGGCAACACAGGTGCTGAATCTTGTCAAGTTTTCTAATGTCGAAGAAAATAGGATCTATTCAGAATCTTTGTACAGGGCGTCAAATTTGTAATTCTGAGTACCTGAGTGTTTCAGTATTGGAAGAAGAGGTATATTCTTGCTCATGGCTTACACTTTGAAATGTATTTAGAAGTGTTATCGCTGGTAGCAATGTTAGTACAAGTTCTTTGAAGTAATCTATGTGTTTGCAAAAAAAGAATTTACATATTGCAAATATTTTGTGTTCTAACCTTCAAATCATATTCTTGATGCTATGACTTTTTAACACGTTTCCTTGAAACATTTTCCAGAAGTGTTTAATATGCTAAATGATTTTTAATCAGTTTGCCATGCTAAAATTTGCACTGTGCGTTTGCTTCACTATTTGAACTTCTTTGTTGAGTTGTCTGTTTTTGTTTTTCCTTTCTCCTTGGTATATCCCTTTGACTTGACATGGGAAAAGATATTTTAGGTTTGAACAATATATCAGGCGTAGCTTGCTATTAATACTGCTGAAGGACATTTTGCAATTCTTCCTCCCAATCCCAGGGATATTAGATTTTCTGAAATAGTAGCTTGCTGAATAATTGCTGATTTATTACCATTTGATACTAAACTCTGAAAAAGTTAGTGATGGTGGTTGAAAGTGGTGATTCTTCTAGTTAACAACTTGAGGATGAACCTATTTGGAGGTTTCTAAGAAGGAATGTTGTGGTCACCTTCATCTAAAAATATTAAAAATCTTGCTAAGGACCTGTGAGCTCCTTTTCAGAAAGTAACAGCTGATGAGAATTCTAAATGTCATCTTTAAGACAGGCTACATTAATTGGAACTTTTTTCCCCTGCCTTGCAGTGGTCATTTGTTGTGGCTACAATCACAGAAATTCCACCGGTTGCCTTTCTTCCCAATTTCGTTGTTCAGAGAAAAGTTTTGAAACCCCTGCGAACCCAGACAGGAGGAACAATAATGGTAAGGTGCTCTTGATTCACTTCTGCCGTGTTTGAATTTACTGATCAAAGCTCTGTAAACCTGGGAGCTGTGAGATTTTGTGTCACTCCGAGGCTTCAGCCCCGGAGGCCTGTAGAGAGGCGAGTTAGTGTACAGTCCAAAGCGAGAGCGAAGTCTGCGGCTCGTTAGCAGCTGCCGAGGTGGAGGACATGCCTGACTTGATGGTCCTGCAGAAGCGGGAGGGACAGACGGTAAGGGGCAGCCTGGGCAAGCAGTGCTAGATCTGGCAGGACTTACAGCACATACAGAAACTGAATTAGTTTTGAACAGCGTTCAAATACAGGCTAATTCTAGGAATGGGAGGTGTCAAAACTGATCATGTAGAAGCTGTTCTTAAAGCACGGGTTTGTCAAATGGCCTTGGCACTGTATGGGAAGAGAGGCGTGGTTTGGCTGCTAGATAAATATTTAAATTTAATAATCGTACCACCTTGTTCGTTTTAATGATTAAAGTTAGTTTAGCTACTTTTTCTATTGTAAATACTACATAAGCAGCTCAGCCGAACTCGAGTGGGACATAGCTTGTTTCACCTTAACAGAGTTGTTTTCTAATTAGTTAAATGAGTGCGCTGGTTAGAAGGGCTGCGTAAGTGTCGCCAGACACTTTATTTTGCCTGAGAATTGCCCTTAGACATGTTGAGGAAGTAGGAGGAAAGAAAACAGTTAATAGCTGGAGCCAGGAATGAGTTATTTAAACTGTATATTGAGGAAAAGATGCCTTCATAATTGTAAACCAGTAACTAATGGAACTGTTTCTGCCTGTTTTATCATTCCATGTCGTATTAGAGCTGAAGTTCAGAAACTGTACAGCATGGTGCTGGGAGATGATGGTAACAGTCCCAATCTGTCTTTGCAGGAACTGAGCTGTAACAGTTACATAAATCAAAGACAAAGAATCCTGTCTGAAACTATTAATACTATGGTGCAAATAGATGTTTGTTGCATTTTAGCTGCACTTCCTGAAGGTCGCTGTTACAGTGGGTCCGTGTGAAAAGGGTAGATGCCCATATTGCTTTTTCAGTATCTATTTGAAGCCAGTTATTGAAGAGCACTGTTCTGTGGGTTGGCAAACCTGTCAGGGTACGTCTGTGCCAGATATGAGAATACAATTTATTGCAACCACTAGCTATTAAAGGTGAGCAAGGCTGGGAAGCCGCATATGAATGATGAAGTAATGGCATTCTTCTCAGAAATAGGCTAGCAGGTAGCTTCCCATTACTCTCAGCAGAAATGTAGATACTTAGTAATCTGTTCAGTGGAATCGAAGCTTCTTATTTTTAAATGCTTACCTTCACGAGTGTATCAAGAATTCATTAAAGACATAGATAATATAAAGAGCTCTTCTGTGACTAGTGTATAAAAGGTAGTGCAGAATGGTTTTTGGAAACGGTGAGCAGCGTTGAATCTGTTGGGGTGTCACCTATGAGAATGATGTGAGCGAGCCCAAAAGTTCAGTGAAGCAGTTCTCCCAAGTCATCTTTGATTTCGTGGGGCTGATGTGAGGTTAACTGTGCTACTGTCATTTGTGTGTATAAGTGGATCCGGGCGCTGTAAGGTTTCAGTCCTCCTGGGTTTTGCTATGGGAAATGAAAGCAGAGCCATTTGTTACCAGATTTTAAGGCAAGATGAAACATCCTGCTTTTCCGTTGTATTTACTTTTTCAATGATAGAATTACTTGGTGCCGGAATTTTCTTTATTGGAAAAAACCAGCAATTTCATTCAGTATTTTAGTACTCTGTTGTTAAATCTGTGTCCTGTCCAGCTGCTGGATTTGCAAATGTGTATGTAAAAGTAACTTTGTGCCAGTTACTAGTTTTTTTGTGTCAAAAGGTAGTAGAGAAAGGAATAGAGTGGACTGGACAACTTGTGACTGTGCTTAAATATCTACTGCTCAGATTCAGAAACATTTTCTAACAGTGCAATTTAGCTGTTCTAAGCATGTCATCTTAACTCTCTTTGTAATTTCTAAAACACTGGTCATAGATATTTAAAAGTCTGGAGCTTTTCAAAAAGTTTGAGCATATCATCATGTTTGAGCTATGTTGCAAACTGGTGCATTTTATGATTTCTAGTGGGGAATGTAGTACTTCCATAATGTAACTTCATGGTGCTGCGAAGTACTCGGAATCGTTGAAACAGGTGTCGACATACATATGCATGTGATTAGAAAAGTCTTGTTTGTGGTTGGAGGAAAAGGTGAGAGTCGTGATCGTAGCAGAGGAGTAGCAAAGGAAGATTTCCAGAAAGTTTTCAGACATGGGGCTAGTGGAGGGTACGATCAACAAGTCACCTCCTTGAGGCTGACGTTTTCTGTGTGAAGCGAGTTAACTGCTGCTCATTGCTCTGAGCTGTTAAATAAAAATGGCCAGTGGTTTCTTCCTAAATCATGAGGATAATAGTGAGTCCTGTGACGTTTACCGTGCTTCGGTATCCTTGCATGTTCCTGAGTCTCTGGTTTTAATTCAGGCTTGTGAGTAGCAAATGGCTTTCTCCTATAAAATAGAAGTTACGTGTATCCTGCCCACCTTGCACTGTTTCTCCAGCTATTGGTGTTCTTGCCTCTTAAATCTCGCTTCCTAATTCTGCTTTAATTCTCTTGTGTTGCTCTGTTTTCTTGGATGTAACTTAAAGAGCAGTGAGGTGAGGAAATAAGTGAAAGTGTTTGTGTCTGGTGCTTTTGTTGGAGCCTGAAAGTCTGCATAAGCATAAGAAAACCGGATAAACTGCTGAAAGTGTTAAACCAACCTGTAAGGAGAATTTAAGTCAATGAGTTTGGAAGGAACATGCTCGGTTTTGGATGAATCTTTAGACTTACTGGATAGTGGCAGCAGGCTGGATAACAAACAGTGCTGCCTCCTGCAGCAGGCATGAGCTGGCAGGAGCAGAGAGGCTGGAAGTGGAACACGGGGCATCGCCCCAGTGCAAACCTGCGTGCACTGCCTGGGGCGTTTTCCCTGGCAGTTCACCAGCGGGAGCTGGAGATGGCACCAAGCTGGTTTTGCTGGTGTCTGTGTGTGTAGCCATCTTGCTTTCACTGGGCTGCTGGCAAGTCTGGGGTAGTTGCACTTTTTTTTTTTTTTTTAAAAAACAAAATCCCTGACGTTATAGACTGGATAGTATTGGTGAGAAAGAATTCCAGCTTGATGTGGTTCGTGTAGTTCAAGGTAGTTAAAAAATTTTGTTGTCACTTGCAGGTGAAAAAGTAGCTCCATTCTGTCTCCACGTGGTCCTTCAGCACTTCAGACTCCTGCTCTGTTCTCTCTTCTGCTGGGTTCCTGGCTGCAGTCGGCAGGGGTTGTTGAGATGGGGGGTCCTGGTCTGCACGATCCCGTCTCAACAGGAACATGCGGAGTCTTCCCTTAGTATAGCCACACTGCCTTTCTGTACAGTAGTAACGGGGAACGAAGGAAATGGTAGAAGAGAAAAATAATTGGGAGGAGTCTAGAGTTTCCTAGTATTCTACCTTTGATATTTTTTTAGGGTATTAACAATACATGTGTGGGAAATCTATTTCAGCTTGGTTCTAGTAGCTGGAAAGCTGCCCGGCAGAAAAGGACCTGGGGGTGCTGGTTGACAGCCGGCTGACCATGAGCCAGCAGTGTGCCCAGGTGGCCAAGAAGGCCAGTGGCATCCTGGCTTGGATCAGGGGCTGTGTGGCCAGCAGGAGGAGGGAGGTGATTGTGCCCCTGTACTGGGCACTGGTGAGGCAGCATCTGGAGTACTGTGTTCAGCTTTGGGCCCCTCACTACAAGAAGGACACTGAGGGGCTGGAGCATGTCCAGAGAAGGGCAGCGAGGCTGGTGAGGGGTCTGGAGAACAAGTCTGACGAGGAGCAGCTGAGGGAGCTGGGGCTGTTCAGTCTGGAGAGGAGGAGGCTGAGGGGAGACCTTATCGCTCTCTACAACTCCCTGACAGGAGGGTGGAGTGAGGCAGGGGTTGGTCTCTTCTCCCAGGTAACCAGCTATAGGATGAAGGGCAATGGCCTTAAGTTGCATCAGGGCATGTTCAGATTGGATATTAGGAAAAATTTCTTTACTGCAAGAGTGGTCAGGCCTTGGACCAGGCTGCCCAGGGCAGTGGTGGAGTCCCCATCCCTGGAGGGGTCCAAAATATTGTGTAGATGTGGCACTTCAGGATATGGTTTAGTAGGCATGGTGGTGTTGGGTGGATGGTTGGACTCAATGATCTTAGAGGTCTTTTCCAACCTATGATTCTAACTAGTCAATACTTTCATTTAGTTTTGTGATGTTCTTCATTGTGCTTGTGTTGTCTCTGTTTCGTAAATGTGTGCTCAGTAGTGATAAAAGTGGTCATGTGGAAGAGCTGGTCGCTAGTTGTGGGTTGTGTCTCTGTGTCATGCACCCTGGAAGACGGGAGACATCGGTGAGCACCTTTGGATTGGCCTTGATGCCGTGGGTTGCTATTTTTCCCTTTTTGTTACGGGGAAATAGGTATGTAGCAGTTTTGATTCATCAGACAGTAAAATTTGTACAGACAATCTGCTGCTATTCCTGATGGTCCTGTTTATCATCAGAATTCCTGTTGAGTTTCTGTACTTTTAAATGATTTTTTAGCAATATGGGAAGATTGTTTTTTGGCGAGGAATCCCTAGGAAGTATGCCAAATCACAGATAATGTGCTTTCCCTCTGACTTAATGGGTTTTATAGTTCAGAAACTGCAGTCTTTTCTCAAGATCTAATTTCTGTAAGTTAGCAGGTTTGTAATGGGATGATGTTTACCTTCCCAGTAGTTTTCTGAATACTAAATTAGAATTGTTCAAATATAAGTATTGGTGATGAAGAATTCTCGGCTGTCCAAACTTCCTTTCATATATGATGTGTAATATGTTATTTTTCGTGATTATGAAAAGGAATAATCTGTTTTTACCTTTTTTCTCTCTTTTTTTAATTATAGCTAGTAATATCTTGTTTGACATGACACTTTAGGAATACTGCAGTTAAACACTTGCTTGACTCTTTCTGGCCAAAACAAGTCAGTTTTTAAAATTAAAATCTCATCATTTAAACCTCGTGTATCTCTTCTGTCAGTCTTTCCCTTCTGTCAATGTCATTTGCGTTCAAAGGAGAGATACAGGTACAGTTTTTTGTATTGGAGGGAAAAAGATTGATAGTAATCTATACTGTGTGTTATCACAGAGTGGTAGGGGTTGGAAGGGACCTCTGTGGGTCATCTAGTCCAACCCTCCTGCCGAAGCAGGGTAAAAGTGTGTTATGTACTTTAAAAAAATAAATGTAGTCAGATGACACTTTATACTGTAGCATTTTTCTGTCCCTACCCCCAGCTGAAACTCTTAATCTGTATTTACAGGATTTTGAGCTTATTTTTACATGAATAGGAAGGACATAGGGAGATTCTTGCTCTTTTTTTCCTTTTACCAGCACTTGTACTTTCCCTTTTTCTTATGGTTGCTAGGGGTCAGTGTTCATCTTGACACAGCACAGTTGTAGATCTGTTCAACTGCCAGAGAATGAAATACAGAGGAAACAGCAAATATTTTTTCAGCTAATGATGCTGAGGATAGTTTTGTGTGGTTCGTATTCAGGATGACCTGCAGTGGTAAAACAGCTGGTGGTTCGGGGACCGTGTCCGAGTGCCGAGGGCTGCATCTGGGGTGGAAGCAGGCAGTGTTAAGTGGTTGCCTCGCTCATTCGCGAAGTTCTCACTGTAATTTTCTTAAGGCAGGAAAACTTGCTGTTGATAGAGGCTGGGCGATCAATGTGGGTAAGTACAAATGAAGTGCATGAAATGGTACTTGAAGTACTGTGTTTAAAATCATATTATTTTCATTTAGCATGATGTATATTCTGTTTGTAATAACAGACAGTGACTGGATTGTGTTTAACTAAATTTAACTCTAAAGGAAAAAAAGTGGTAAAACTACTGGAGTTGTTTTCTTATCCATTATCGCCCATGTTGTAGTTCTACAATTAAAATATTTTTTCTGAAAGAAAAAAGGATAACTGAATAAAAATACGATACCATATATAAGGACAAGTGTTTGGATTGCAGTAGTGTGAAAAAAAAATTAAGGAAAAGTGTTTGGACTAAATGTAAATATTTCAATAACATCTTTATTTTCATTAAATTCTAAAATAACTTTCCTAGAACTTGTCAGCTAATTTATAGATTATACCAGGTCAAGCGACTGGTTGATAAGCTGGAGAGCAGGGCTGTACCAGTTAGTGTCTATTTTTGGCTGTGCAGTTTTTCCTGAAAAAAACTTGAATGAATGAATTATGAAGAATATAGTGAATAGAAATCTGCTCTCCAGCTCATAGCAAATAGTAATGCAAAACCAGTAAATTAATGAAGCAGTATTTTGTGTCGTGTAAGAATTAACTTGTCTTTTTCATAGAGCTCGTCATTTCTGGGATTTTTTTTCGGTTAATCCTTACATACATCTTCTACAGAGTGAATATCCAATGTTAAAAATTAGAGACATTAAAAAGAAACCCCAAAGCCTGTCATACTTCCTGATATATACAGTGAGCTGGTTAAGCTTCTTGCTTAGATATTTGTAGTGGATTTCTCAGCAAAACGTTCTGGTTTCTTGTATAAAAGTAGGTTTGGGGAGGGGGAGGTCGAAGTAATTTGTTTTTGGTGTAACGAGTGTGTGTGTGTGTTAAAGAGGAGTCCTGAAAGGTTCTTCTGGTCTGAGTGTTTGCAAAAGCCAATGGCGTGTGCAAATAATAACATCATAGTTCTTGGTTTGTTTTTTTTGGTATTATTTGAAACTGGTGTTCAGCGTAGAAAAGAACTTTCCACATGTCCTTTCCTCCTGCCCTGTGATGTTAATCATGCGGCCCCGGCATGCCGGGGGGAGCTGCGCTTTCGGAGCGGCGTGCCTCGTCACGGCGGCACCAGCGTTGCATCCGTACGGCTCTCAGTTCCGAAGGTGGTTGCTGGTTCAAGGGACAATTCCCCAGAATCTGGGCATCTGCAGATCCTTTGTCTGACGGCCCGGTGGGCTGCGTGTGAGATCTGTACAGAAACCCTGCGAGAGGTTTTGTGTTGCTAGGTAGGGGTTGGACAGCTCTAGGCATGGCATTTGCTAAAGAAAAAAAGGTGTAGGTGATCTCTGTCTCTTTGCAAAGTCCATCTGTGTTCCTTGGTATCTTAACTTTTCACCTCTTCAACATTTCTGTGTTTAGGGGGTGGTTTTCATCACTGTTCAAGTGATAAAGGTGGAGGATTTTGTGCATATGCTGATATCACGCTGGCTATAAAGGTAAGGAGTACTCTTAAACCAGTATTTTCTACTACTTGTGCAAATGGAAAAAAAATCCACATAAATTCTTAAGAGCTAATTTACATCTTAGTAGGAGAAAATAAAGCCATCTACAGATGGTAGGAATAGGAAAATGGTGTGGTACTTGATGCTGCAGAACACCACGCATTTGCAGTACTGTGAAGTGGAAGAGCTGCAGGGGTCAGATTATGGATGTAAATATGAACCACGACAACTGCATTAGTAATGTCTTCTTGCAAAAAAAACCCCTCAAAATCAAACCAGATTGCCTTTTAATATCCTCAGTGATAATTATCCTAGCCTTGCAGTTGAACCTGAAAATTCCACGAGTTTCAGTGGTTACAATCAGTACGAATGCAGAGACAGAAACCGTCTCTCTGAATCAAGCTGCACTATACAGTGCTCAGAGTGGTTCAAATTCATGAATAAAAATGTGAACATCTCCAAAATAATCACTGAATGTGAATGAATACATTTGGTATTTAGCGGTTGAAAGGCTGAACCAAGAGCCCTCTGCAATTAGGGCTTATTTTTATCAAATGTATTATGGCATGCTTGTATACTAGAATATTTAGAAAGTATAAGTAGTAACCAAGCATAAAAAAGCTCTAATGATTGCAGCACGCTATGACATAACATCCTAATTTCTCCACATGGTAATTTGCAGAAAAGTAATCCACAGTGGTCTGTTTTCCCTATCATTAAAAAACAGATTGAGAAATTATAGCGGGTGACAGTTTGTACAAAATCTTTGGGTTTTACCATGTCTGTATTAAAGATAGTAACTTGTCAAATTAAGACTCAAAGAATTATAATTTTTTTTTTTCTTCATGGATGCGGACTAAGAAATGAATTCTGTCAGTACAAGTGGCTTTGATGCATACAGTCCCTCCAGCAGCTTTTCACAAGCGGTTGGGTTTGTGCTTGTAGAGTTGGATGCCATCAGAGAGGACTGTTTCTTGCTTCCTGCTGCTGAGCCTCGCGTGTATCTCGCAAAGTTAGCTCCTCGATGTTTCGGGGCCTGTGCAGCTCTTGCTTCACCCTGTCCCAGCCCACAGTTGTTGCTGTTGCTTTCTCTGTGCTGACGCTGGTTCCACTCCAGCCCCTAAGAGCACCCACGCCGTGACCGGCCCGGTGGTCCCTAGGTGGACCTGTCCTTCTCTGCCTGGCTGGCGTGGGGCGCGGAGATGCAGCAGCTACACCCGTGAGCGGCCAGGGGCACTGCGACAGGGCCTACTGCCCTGGGCTGCCGTCGCCTGGCTCGGTGCTGTGGGCTTGTGCCTGTCTGCGGCGTCTGCCTTACAAGTGAGAGTGGGATGCTGTAGGAGGACACGTCCTCGGTCCTGTGTCGTGTCTGGTGCTTTGCAGGAGAAAGAGGAGATGAGCAGAAATAACTTTCTTCCCTCTCCCCACCCACTTTCTCGGCAGGTAGGTAGATACCTGCACAGATGACTCTGAAATGCATGTTTCATGGTGGAAGCATATAGATTTTCTTTTTTTTTATTGCATAGCCCCAGAAATTATCTTTATATGTGAAATAACTAGAGCTTTTGTCGTTGAACGTGTTAGAGTTGTTTAGCCATTTATTTGGTGAATGAAATGAATAAGCGTGCGCTGCATTCAAGTCAGAACAGTAATATACTGTGCAAGCTTCAAGCCTCCGGTGTAATCTGTCGCCTAACTTCATAATTTTCTCCATGTTTTTCTTTGCTTATATATCCAGTTCTTATTTGAAAGAGTACAAGGGGTGTCTAAAGCCACGATTATTGATCTGGATGCTCATCAGGTGAGTAACTTACCTGTATTCAGTGCTGCAGATGTTTTGCTCAAAATAGAAGTGTGTGATAAATACCATTTTTTCTAATAGTATAAAATCTCAACTCACAGAATACAAAGTTAATCATAGATGATGGGAACTAGGAATGGTTTAGTTGTTTAATTATTTTATGGTACAAAAGGCTGTTAAGCCAGTTTAATAAAATTAAACTGAATTGTAGCTCCATCATGTGGCTACATGTAAAAATACTTTTGTGTTGTGTACTGCATAACAGTCTCCAGAGTAGATCTTTATCCTGGAGGAAACAAGAATCTCTTAAAACACAATTACAGTTATTTGAGCGTGCACAATCATTGCAGCAACCTTTGCAGGGAAGGAGTTTGACTTTCAGTGTTTTAACGGAAAGCCTGGCTTCAGGCTGATGAAGCAGAGAAAACCTCTCTTCACCTGGTGAAGTCATTTACTGTGGGTGCCAAGAACAAATCTCATCTTTGGTAGGATTTCCAAAATAAATCCTGAAAGGAGGGTAGTAGTATTTTTGAAGTAGCACCTGATGCACCAAGATTATGTCCCGTCTGAAGTGTTGAAGATAATTTAGTATGTATAAATAAACCACTGTTAAGTAGCTCCGTTGCAGTGAGGAAGCCTAATGGCTGCAAGTCTTCCATCTTCTGTCATTTCTCTTATCTGCAAGTTAAGACAGCCTAAAATTCCCATGAAACGAGGACATGGATTAGGCAATAGAAAAATGTCCAGTGTTGATGGATCTCTTCAGCCACCTCTCAGGGTGTGCATTTTTTGTGCTTTTCTGGGGTGTTTTATTTGTTTTTTTTCAAGACAACTTGGAATGTGTTTTGATTTTCAGGCATTATGCTGATAATCTCAGCCCGCCCAGTAAATCACCGCTTTCTGTAATTCTGCTTTTGGGGAATGAGGGGGGTGTGAAGTAGTAGCTCAGCAGGTCCTTCTGAAGTCTGCTTAGATATTCTATGTCTGCTTAAAGATATTTTCAACTTGCAAGTGTTGCTATTCTTTCACCTTGCCTAAGCACATAGTTCACCCTGAGGATCTCCTGTTCTAGGCTTCTGTTCGTGAGCAGATTCCGTGTGGAAGAAAGGTGCTGAAGAAATGAGTAGGGACTGCTATTTTTTAGCATGAAGAAAGGCAGTTCTGGTGCTTCTCATGCCCTTTTTCACGCATGTTGGCTGACTTTAGCCCAGTGATTCTTTCTTGTTTATTTGTTTGTTCCCAGGAGGGGAATTGTAGCAGAAATGTAGCTTAACTGTCCGGGGACATAAATGACCTAACTGAATGGCAGAAGTTGTATCTGTGGAAATGTTTGTTTCTATAGCTCAAATGAAATTCGAGGAGGGGTGGGGTGGGGACTGGGGACCTGCATGATACACTGATTTCAACAAAATTATCTTAGTAATTGCTGTGAAAAGGGGATTTTTATACAAGTGGGAAAAAAAGTCTAAAGGAGAGCCAAAAGAATACTATTTTAAATTTGGAAATGGGGAGGGAAATAGTCAGAATCTGAGTTTTCTCTTGGGTATCCATCTTTAAACCAAATACAGTCTTTTTGTAGGGAATTGCTGGTGTCAAACTAGGTTAAACTGTTTGGTCTTTAGTGTTCGTAGTTTTGACAGAGATTACTTGTCTCACCAAGGCTTGAATTATCAAGAGCTGTAGTCTGCTTTGTTTGTTTATTAATCCTTCTATAAGAATATGACTCTTCATGCAGCAGTTGGAAGTGACTTTTTTTCCACAATTGGAAGATGAGAGATCTGTTTGGTGGCCACAGTTGCCTTTGTGATGCTGCTGAGGACAATTAGCTTCTAGTTTTCGTTTATTTTTCTTATATGTACGATGACATCTATGATAATTATCTTCACAGAGATAGAAGGACATTGATTTTGATAATACCTGCAGTCTTCAGACTGGTACTGTCAAAGCCCCCAAAACTCTACACCTCAAAATAACCTCCAAAACTATAAAGAAGAGAATGACACAGGAGTTTTAAATATTAGACCTTTGTAGTCTTAATTACTTTAGAATTTGCAAATTATTGAATTCTGTGTTAGTGTGCTAGGCATAGCTAACTGTGTTTCCTTCAGGGAAATGGCCATGAGAGGGACTTTATGGATGATCATCGGGTGTATATTATGGATGCATACAACAGATATATTTATCCAGGGGATGGGTTTGCTAAACGTAAGTATAATTAAAATTTATATTCCATAATGTAAAAGACCTACTGTGTTGTTAAATAACTTCTTCATTTACTAAGAGGTTTCTCTGCATCAATGTTGACTAGAGGTTTTGGGTTTTTTTAATTTCACATTGGAGATACCATTTTCAATGATCACTGCGATGTATCACAATGGTGTTAATACTGTGGTGTTTTCCCTCCCTTCTGGAATGAATTTCTGGAATGCAAGGTGCGAGTATTGCATGGACTGTGTTAGCAGTCCATTCAGAAGCTGACGCCATGCTTAGACCAGTGAGTTAATCCCCTTGATCTAAAGAAAACTGTTAGAACTTAATCTTTCCTTTACACTAAATTTAGAAAAGAATTCACTCAGGATTGGTTAATACTGTGTAAAAAAGTTTCCTGTTCTTTTGAAAGTTATAATTTGAGATTTACGTGGTGTCTTTCCAGTAGAACTTGTTTTATAAGTATCTAGAAAACAAAATGCATCTGATTGTGAAACAAATTGGGAAGCAAAAGGGAGTCATGCAAATGTTAAGAGCTGGTGCCTGATTTTGTTTTTTTTTTTTATCCTCTTGTTTATTCCTACTGTGGTGTTGTGTCTGGTGGCCTGTCACAATTCATTAGGGGGCTTTTGCTAATGGTTAAATTGGAATGCAAAAGCCCGCAGTTTATTTAATCTTTGATTCTGTAACAGTGTCATTTATTACAGGCTTAATGTGTTAACTGAATCATGGTTCATTGGGGGAGATGTTCTTCTGCTGTTGAACTTCGATGACGCTGTCATTCTGAAAAGCCTACTTGGTTTGGATTCTTGGCCAGAATTAGGTGCAGTGCATAGTACTTCTTGCGTTTTAACTAGTAAAGATTTTGAAAATTGTAGTGTATGTATTTCAAGGTATTAAACTGAAAAATGACAATGTGAAGCACAGCATGACTGTAAGCAGACAAACTGTAAGCGTGTGAAGATTTATTTTTTTCCTGAGAAAAGCATCCCTTTATTCGTGTATCAAATGGCAACGTTTTGAACAGATGGATTAAGACCAAAACAGAGTCAGCCCTTGTTAGCAGCTCTGAAATACTGAACTCGCCCCTCTCCTGGGAAGCAGGGAATACTGCCATTCCCTTGCCACAGATGACGTGTGAGGCGCAGAAGGCTGCAGCCAAAGGCATGTGAATATGGAGGTCCTCCTTGTAGTTTGTATAAGGGTGTCTAAACAGGAGTTCGGTGGCTAAATCCTTCAGACTTTCTCTTGCTAGGTGACCAGAGGAAGAGGAGATCAGAAAGGGCATCTTTTTGAAGGGGGAGGTAGAGGCTTGAGCCGGAGAGCTTGAATCCTGAGAGTAAACTCTGAGAACTGTCTCCCTGGACTTCATACTTACTTTCTCCAGGTTTTATTACAGGAGTCTCTTCTGTACAGTTTTTGCACTGTACACTTCATTTAAAAGAAAAAAAGACTAGCTAATATTGCCTAATGCTTAGCCATAAGCATGTGGAGTCCCTAAGGGGAAGTAGTTTGGAATTACACAGAGGCTTAGGAAGAGAAAGGAGATGATGGATGGAAAAAAGGGCTAGCTCACTGAAGGACGAGCATAAAAAGTCGGGAGCTGAAACTCAAATTTGAGGCCTTAAAAAAGCATTGCTGTTGATCTGAGTGCCATTTTACCTGTTTTCAAAGCTGTAGAAGTATATTCACTAGTTAGCAAGAGATGGGCAAAAGGCTATCAAATGCAAAAGCTGTGTTCGTTCTAACCTACAGCTCCATCGCTGTGTCCATCAGTAATCCCTGATCTGGGTAATAACTAATCACTGCAATTCTGTGTTTTGTGGTGGAGATGAAGGCAGGAGACCTAGAGGCATGCAATCTTATTCACAATTGTCTCAACTTTTTGATGGTTTTATCAGAACAATAGTTACTTGTTCCCCGTGCTAATGTGTTTACCTCCTTCTCTAAAGCTCGATCCAGCTAATGGAGCCTTTACCCTGAAGAGGCTCTAAGTGCTGTTCAGAAGAGCACAGCTGTGCAGACTTTCACGAACATTTATATAAGAATTCGGGGAAATATCTCATAAACAAAAATCTTTGGAACTAGTGTTCACGCAGTAAAATCAGGGGAAGAAAAAGTGCTTCACTGATGTTGAACAAGCATGAAACCAGAAAAAAACGTACCCATCCATCATGGGAACAAGTATCATTCTGTGTTGAATGCATTCATGCACATTTGGTGAGTGGATTCATCCACACTTAAGATTTAATACTCCACATCATTTAATTCAAGGCACTGGGTGTGGTGAGGTGGAAGCCATACCTTGAAACACCTCTGATATAGATCTGATTAGTTCAGGTTTAGAGTTACACATAAGTCCGTAAAAGCACCCAGAGCTAGGCTGCATAACCTTGGGTTTCTTTCCTCTACCTTCTCAACTCTCCTCTTCTACTCCTAATGTTTTATTAGAAGCTTTAGAAATAATTTGATTTAAATTAAGAATAGATATTTGCTCTTCTGGTGGGATTACAGGGTAAGAACATTAAATTGAAAATGCTTGGGGCAAAGCTGAATCTTGTTATGTATTTATGAAGCAGTTCACATAAATTCGTGATCCCTTGCTGTTAAATTTGGAGCGTTGTGATAAAAATATCTTAATTTGTCTGTGATATTTATCTTGGGTTGTTTTTTTTTCCCCAACTGTTTCTCTGCAATAGGAATTCGGTGTTTTCTTTCCCTTATGTTTTATTTAGGTTACTTTTCAGTTAATAATTTTCTCTGTGATTTCTTTGCTGATTTGGTAAATGGGCATGTAGACCAGCTGCTTTTCAATAACATTTTCTACTTGTGTCTCGGAGATATCCCTCCCACTCCCCGTTCTAATTTTCTCTCTTCAGTGGAATTTTTTCAAGGTCATTGTGCTTACGTTTGCTGGGAAAACAAGTAGTTGAATAATTTTCCTTAATTCAAGGTTCTGTGAAAATGCAACGTGTTTACAGAATTTCCAGAAATACTATCTGTTTGTCTTGCTTACTCCAAGTCTTGCGTTTGCTTTCAAAGCAATGCTTTGTTTATTCGGTATCATTGAAACGTTTTTTTTAGGTGCCATAAAACGCAGGGTGGAGTTAGAGTGGGGTACAGAGGACACAGAATATCTTCAGAAGGTACATACTCACGTGGAAGGAGCATTGAATGAGTTAAAACCTGACATCATTGTTTATAATGCCGGGACGGATATTCTGGATGGCGATCCGTTGGGAGGACTTGCTATTTCGCCTCAGGTTTGTATAATCCTAAAATACCTACAGCCTTTCCCTCCTCGCTGGGTACTGAAGGCAGTCCCGAGAGTGACTTGCTTTGGGCAGTTCGTTAGGGGAAGGTAGGGTGCATACTTTAGACTCAACTGGAGCATTCTCCTGTGAGAGATACATACAGACACATCTCTGTTGCTCTTTCACCATACTTTTTTTTTGTTGTTGTCTCTTTCTGCCTCTAAATAATTTTGTTCATCAGGTGCCTGTTCTGATGTCACTTCTCTCAAAAATACGCTGATTTTGAACCTCCAGACATTAACCAGAGGGCTATATATTTTCCCACTTTACCTGACACCTCTTTTTCCTGTTTGGTTCATTCTTTCTTTGTTTCTTTTCCCCTCATGTAACCCATTTTGCAATACGTTTTTCATCTCTTGTCCACAGTAGATATCTTACACTTAATTTCCTCTGTAGGATTCCTGGCCGTTTTAAACGGCTCTTCTTGTATCATCCAGTTCTAGTGATTTTGTGCAGCCTGTCTGTGTGTTGTTAGCATATGAACAGATTCTTTTTTTTCCCCTTCCCACATCATTTTCTATACAAATATCATTACCCTTTTTCAGTTCAGTTAACCTGATACCAAACTGGGGAGAAAAGGTATAATTTTTGATTTATTCTGTATAGCTTCCTAGAAGACTTCATCTTCCATTTTCTCAAAATAAATAAAAATATACATATCTTGTTTTTCCTCCATTGATGATTCCTTCTCTGATAGTTCTTCGGTTCTGTGTCTCTCCTGTTTTCACATTTCGTTCTCTTTTAGCATCTACCAGTTCAACATAGAAAAGTGCTTTCGTGATTTGAGAGCTCGTGGGCTCACTCGATCTGTTCAGTTTTCTTTCTGTTCTGCAGTACTTCTGAAATGCTTCCTCTTGCACACAGCTTTAGTTCCTTGCTGGTTTGGTTTTTGTTTGGCTTCCTTATATATTTCTTCATTCGTATCCTCTCTGTCTCTGAGCATCTGCTTCACTGCTGACTGCCTGCAAAGTCCTCGATGGACCCAACGTGGGGTGGCTTGGGAGCTGCTCTGAATTGCCAGGTTTTGTTTCCTTTGCTGAGTAAAAGTCTCTAAGGAGAAAGGAAGAGCTTAGGGGCTTGGACTTGTTTTGATTTTGGCCTGGGAGAGGATATGACCTCAGGTGTAAGACCTCGTTTGGTAGAGCAGAGCTTTTTGGAAAGCAGTGGCTGCCAAGAGGATTGGAAGCTTAGTGACAGATGGAGAAAACTTTAAGATGTGCTTTTTCAAAATTTGTTTCTGCTGTTTGAGAAGGAACAGTGTTAATAGCTGAGAAAAATGAGTAGTTGTAGCTTGTTGGGTGCTGGGTAGGGAAAGGAGACAGGAAGGTGAAATGATACTTGTGGTCACAAGCAGAGATGAAAGGTGGAGTGCGGTTTCTCTGTGTGACTGGTGGCTCAGGTGCCTGATGGAAAAAAGGTTTCTGTAGCTCAAGCCCATGTTTTCTGAATTGACAGCAGGGTTTCTGCTCGCTCTGATCTTGTTGGCTTAGGTGTGAATGGTGTGTTTTACCACGCTCAAAATCCCAGGCTGCTGGAAATGCCGGAACTGAGGACATTGAACCTGGATAATTTAGCTCTTCAAGGTTCAGTAGCCCTGTCTTCGGTCCTACAGTTGTAGATGTCATTCATATTTTAAAATCTTTCTACAGTGTTAATCCTACTCAAAATTATGCCTCTTCAGAGTGCTATGAGTGATAGTTTCTTGGTGCTTGAGGCTATAGCTGGAAAACTCGAGGTGTAGCAGGCAAGTCCCTCTTATCTTTGTAAGTGGGAACTGTATTGGGCTGTCATTTTCATTTGAAGTATTTTCTTTCTTGGTGGCGTGCAAATGCTGGGGTAAGCCCATGTGTTTCCCCTCAGTTGTTCCAGGCTCAGCCCCAGCGATGCTGGCGCAGGGATGAGGTGGTTCGGCTCCTGTGAGTAGTGACTGCTGCCAGTCCCGGGGTGCTGTGCTGTCCGCTGCGTCCCGCGAGGGTTCCCGAGGGACGTGCGCCTCACCCTCTAGTTCTGGTGCTTCCTGCAAGGATCTGTTCCTAATAGAATTCTTCAGTTTTCTTTGTCTTATTTTTCAGTTATTATTCCTTACTCCCATTGTTCTTTTATAGGGCTGTGTCAAACTATACAAAAAGCATTACTGTTGTATAGTTTCACTAAATATTTTTTCAGCTACGATTGAATTTTGTTCTTTTACCATTTGTTTGTGGTCTGACTTTTTTTGATGGCAGGGTGAGATTTCTTGATGTATTTACAGTCTTCCTCTGACCAGTCTGAGTGGTGCATACTCATTTTGTTGTCCACTTTTGCTGCTGCTTCCCTAGTTTTTTATATTTGGTTGCATTTTAATGCCTTTTCCTTTCTCCAGCTTTTGCAGTTACTGTAAATTTTGAGCTGTCCATTGTAAGCTGCTGTCTATTATGTTGGTTTTTTTAGGAGTTGTAAAGGATTATGTATGCCTCCTGTGTATCTTTGGTTTTTTTCTGCTTTTACTTTTTTCACAAAAGTAGATTTTAATTTGATTTTTACTTATTTCTGATTTCTCTTTCCCCACCTGTACTTATTTGAAACCCAGAAGACTCCAAGTCTTCTGTTGTATGGTTTCAATGACAGCACAGTACCTCTTGGTCAGCAGTCTCTGTTATTTTTTAGTTCCATCCCCTACTCTGTTAGTAAGAGGTTATTTAGAATTTATTTTCCTTTATATGGATTTATCATTACTTACATTCTGCAATTCCCCCTTCAGCCATGGATTCTTTTAGTATTAACTTTGAAAGAAACTGGAAGCTTATAATTCAGCTAGTGATTGTGAACGTGTAAAATCTGTTTGACTTTTTTGTTCTTCTGTAGGTTTCTGAAATCTTGATCAAGTTGCTAGACTCTTGTCAGAGGGTGCTGTGCGAGTTGAGCACAAACTAAAGAGCTTTGAATTCAAATAATCTTTTAGTCTTAATTCCTCACCTGTAGGGTGAACATCTCTAAATTTTGTAGTCAGTTTAGACTTTATGGCCTTTGAGCAGGAATTCTTCTAGGAATTTATACTGAAGACTTTTATCTGTTGTGTGTTCTAAAATCAAGTCAAGGATTTTTGATTTGCTGCTTTTCCTTTTTTTAATTATTATGCCTGTAAACCTGCTAACGGGACTTCTAAATTACTTCATTTGTATTGTAAAATGTTGGGCTTAATTCACTTATCAAGCATCCAGTACTATAAATCTGTAAACCACAGGCTAGAACTAAAATACCAGATTTGATTCACTGTGGTTTTTTTTTTTTTTCTTTTGTAACTGTTGTAAACTTGCAGGGAATTGTGAAGAGAGATGAAGTGGTGTTCAAGGCTGCCAGGAGCCGCAGAATCCCAATCCTGATGGTGACATCGGGAGGCTACCAGAAGAGGACAGCGCGGATTATTGCTGATTCCATCCTCAATTTGCACAACCTGGGGCTTATTGATAAGGAGCTAGCAGCCAGTGGAGTGGCAAATCCCAAGGTAGAGCAGATGATCAGAGACTCTGCTAAAGGCTTGGCCAACTTGTCCCTGCAATGACGAGTTACTAAATTTTAGGAAACAGCTTCCTGGTTTAGGAGCAGGAAGTCTCCGCGTGATTATCAGGGTTAATATAACCGATTTTTAAAAGACTTAACTTGCCTGTAAAATAACACAGTAGAGATAATATGCAGTCACAGAATAACTGTGTCTAGCTTCTGAAGCTATCCTGAGCAATGGCAACAAATCCTTTTAAGCTAATTGAGACATATACTCGAGGGTACTGTCAGTTTATAACGTGACTGTAGAGAGCTTTAATTGCTTCTCTTATTGTAATGGGTAGCCTGCTATGTTGAAGGAGCTATGCAGTTGGTATCCAAAGACTGTCCCAGACCTATTTCAGATGCTGCAGTTCGGACTGTGGTGGGAGAAACATGGACTAAACCTACTGGCTCTTTTTTTAATTTTATTTATTGCTTTTTTATTGAAATATTGTTATAAAACAAGTTCTGTGCAGGCTTCAGTTGTCAGTTTAATACTAAAGTTAAGTGCAATACTATAAAAAACAGTTCAGTTGGTTGGTAGGCTTTGAAGCCATAGCCTATTAGAACGAAATGTCACTAATTTATATTTTATTCCTGTTGTTGAGAGTGACTTAAATCCTATTTATAAACACCTTGAGAGATAACATATGAAATGCCTTTGGCTCCATATGCAAATGAGCCATAAGGGCTCAGCATTAACAGTCTAGTTTTTGCCTTTCTTAATGAGGCTCGCATATAAAAGGCGATAGTTACTATGCATTGTAAATCACAGAGTAGAGAAACTACGATAAAATAAAAACTAATTTCAGAATTCTGAGAATTCTTGCAGAAAATATTATGTAGAAATATCAGGTATCTTTTATGATGGCCAGCTTGTCAGGTATAAAACAAGGAAGGGTAAATTTTGATTCCCCCCCCTCCCCCAGTGCTGTGGTTTTCACTTGCTTGAAGAGTAATGGTCCTCACAGTGGCAGTCATAGTAGGTAACCAAATTGTTCATTTTTACAGATAAAATACAGTGAAATTTCTGCATGAAGTTAATGTGCTAACTTTATATGGGAGCTTCTAGGAGGGTTTGGGAATGAAACGGTGTATTCGGAAGCAAATTCAGTACACTAACTGTGAAGTCTGGTTTTGTTTAAGTTGGTGTATTTTGCATTAGGTACTCTTCCTAGCATTGGGCTGTAAACATACTAAACTGTATATTTTGCAAGAGCTTTTTAAACTTCCAAGTATTCACTGATTTGTGGTACATCATGTTTAGGTCCGAGCCTTTCTGTGAAGGAACACCAATATTTTCCTTGTAGTATAACTAATGTGTAAGCTATTTAAGGAATGTTTAATTAGAATACTTACCTCACTTAGTGTTGATTTTTAGATTGATGGAGTTTCTTAATTGTAAGAACTTGCACAATTGCTATAAATGTCTGCTTTAAAACAGATTTGACATATTGCACTAATTTTGAGTTGCAAAATGGTTATTAAAAAGCACTTTTAAATTTCTTACCAGGACCATCAGAGTATAACTGATGTTGAGATTTATTTTTTCTATACTGTCTGATGTTACTGAAAGATGTTGTTATTGTTTCATATAATTTTTATGAAATTATAACATTTCTATAAACTAAACCCCTGTCATAGTACCATATGGTCTTTTCCAAAACATTTTCCATTTGTGTTAACATGTTTATATTGTTTCCCCTCGGTGGAGATTAAAATGATGTTGAACAATGCTGACTGACTTTTTTTTTTTTCTGTTCACATGTATCTTGGCTGCCAGACTTTGAATGGAACAGTTTATTGAAAAGACAAGAAGATGTGTTTTTCATGCTTAAAATGTAAAACTGAACTGGAGGGAGTCTCAAGGGTGAATAGCACAGGGTTTGCCAGCAGCGGATGGCTTCCCTGAGAGTTAGTGTGTTGACCTCTTAAAGTGAACTTAGAAGTTCTGTATCCAAATCCTTTTTAAGGTGCCATCATAAGGGGTTAAAGGCGCTTCCTAATTCCAAATTACGTTCCATTACCTGTGTTGTAACTCCTATTTTAAGTATTTTATTGTTACAGGTATTAAACTGTAAACTAAGCTTCTATTAAGGCTACAGTAGTTTGTTAGAGGTCTTTTACAAGTCAGTGTCTTTTCAGAGAGAACTAAATGTTTGCAGAAGAGCCTGCTAGCTTTCAGATTCATCTGTAAAATTTGTGATCGGTAAGCAACAAACACATTGACTGCATGTTCAGTGTTCATTATAAAGTTAGAATTGGTAAACACATTTTTTTTTCCCTGTTTTTCAAAAATTTTAATGCAGTGTAATATTTGACTTGTTTGGTAAAACAAGAAGATGTATTTCTACACATTAAGAAGTGGTCCAAGCTAAATTATAGAATCACAGACTGGTTTGGGCTGGAAGGGACGTTACGGTTCATCCAGTTCCAGCCCCCCTGCCATGGGCAGGGACCCCTCCCACCAGCCCAGGGTGCTCAGAGCCCCGTCCAGCCTGGCCTTGAGCCCTGCCAGGGAGGGGGCAGCCACAGCTTCTTTGGGCAGCAGGGGCCAGGGCCTCACCACCCTCAGAGTGAAGAGTTTCTCTCTTCTGTCTAATCTAAACCTACCCTCTGTCAGTTTGAAGCCATCACCCCTTGTCCTGTCACTCCAGGCCTTTGTCCCAGCCCCTCTCCAGCTCTCTCGCAGCCCCTCCAGGCACTGGCAGCTGCTCTAAGGTCTCCCCAGACCCTTCCCTTCCCCAGGCTGAGCAGCCCCAGCTCTCCCAGCCTTTCCTCCAGCAGAGGGGTTCCAGCCCTCGGATCATTGCTGGGGCCTCCTCTGGCCCCGCTCCCACAGCTCCAGCTCTGTCCTGTGCTGAGGGCTCCAGAGCTGGACGCAGGACTCCCGGGGGGTCTCAGCAGAACGGGGCAGAGGGGCAGAATCCCCTCCCTCTCCCTGTGCCCACACTGCTGGGGATGCAGCCCAGGGCACGGGTGGCCTTCTGGGCTGCCAGCACACGCTGCCGGGTCATGTCCAGCTTCTGTGTACTGTTTTTCAAAAAGAACAGTACAACAATGTGTACTATTTTTCAAAAAGAAGTGGTGAAACTGTTTCTGATTTGAATTTAGACCACAGATACATATTCCATAGTTAATATACTGTTATCATTAGGCAAGTTCACTGAAAATTTCATCCTGGAAACCTTGCCTTGACCTACCACCATCAAAATTTTTAGCTTTGACAAAAGGTTTGATTCAGATTACTTAAGAAGGAAGTAGTGAGGATGATTCAATAGCTTACAGTTTGTGTATGAACATGCATTTCTTGCTAGCCATCCATGTGTGAAATTTATTTAAAAAATAAACTGAAGATTTGGTGTTTTCATCTATGTGATTTGCCTCTCTGGCAGTCCGCACACAGTACAGAACTTGGCATTAAAAACACAGAGTATTGTGGTCTTAGTCTTACACGGCGAAATTATAGCTTTGGATGGTAATACCAGTTTCTTTCACACTGAAGGTAGGAAGTTTTTGTGTGTTTGACTGTCAGCTGTGATGAAACAAAAAAAATTACAAAAAATAATGGGTAGACAGCTTTTGGGGGGGGGGCAGGTAGTGCTTATGTTTGAGTAATCAATGTCCGTGCTCCCAGGTTCCCTGCTCCTTGCTGCTCCTCACAGCTTGAGGAACCTAAGGACCCTGAAGCCGTTCCCTGGAACCTTCTGGTCCTGCTACCAGAGTAAGTTGTGCAGCGGTGTTTCTGCCTCCTCTTGCACGGACAACAAGCACACAGTTCTCGGTGGTAGCTGTGTATGGCCTTTGTGGTCTGCGAAGTGATACTTGGGCATTTCTTGTACTTTCCAAATTGTACTATGCAATGGTGTCCTAGGTGCAACATAATCATAAATGATTATTCTGGAACTGCATGTTTGATTTGTGTAAAATAAAAAAAAAGGGGGGGGGGAGAAGGTGTTCAAGGCTGACCTAAAATAATGCATCTTGTCTTAAATTTAGTCTTTAGTAGAGTTCTAACAGATTGCAGTGTTTTGTAAGAGCAAAGGCAAAGATGTGTCTTCCTTCTTTCACTTTTGACACCTACGAATGTAATTGATCATGTTAGCCAAAAGCTTGCTGGTTATTCTGTGATTTTTTTTTTTTGCCTTTTTATTTGCTATGGAAGAGGGCAAAGTAGACTTAAGGTCTGTTTAGGTCTATAGCAGGGATGGGACAAGGAAACTGAACATTTTATGAACAAGAAGCTGCAGCTCGCTCTCTACTTCCCTTGCACGGGATGCTGGAGCCGCAGCCAGCAAGAGCCTCTGTGCTTGTTGTACGAGTCAAGTAGAATCGTTCCTAGTACATGCAGGTATCAGCAGATTTATTTGCTTCTTCCCTGTATTGTATGCTAGCTTCTATGTCTTTTCATTCTTTGCTGATCTTCCCTGGGACACCCCTCCACCAAAAGCGTCACCAGGGACATTCTGCTTTTTTGTGCTGGTGACCAGGACTTGATGTGGGCACAGTTCACCAGCTGCAGTACAGCTCCCTGCTGACTGATTCTTGCTTTATAGAGGCCTCCAGCTGCTTAGAAATTCTCAGCGTAAGGGCTTGGTGGGATTTGGGCTTGCTTGTTTTGGTCTGAGCTGCCTGAGAGTTTGGATCTTGTTCAGTCTGTGAGATTTTCAGAAATGGATGTGTCGAGGCAGGCTCTGCGTGTGCGCCCCAGGAGCCGAGTACGTGGCAGGTATGCACAGCAGCTTCTGCTGACAGTTGTTTGTGTTTTAGGGTAAGCAGCTCAACAGGGTCCCAGATCAGAAAGAGATGTTTGATTGCTGCCAGAGTAGAAGTAATGCATAATAGCTTGTTCAGGAATGGAAGCAGAACCGGATTTTAATTGGATTCCTTTACGAATCAAAACAAGTTGACAAATATCAGAAGTAGATGTGTGGTTTTTTGTGTGGGATGTCCAAAAACTAGCGTGTCTAATGGTTCTTAACTTCAAGATGTTATGATTGCCTTGGAGCATTATTGTAAATGAGATGAGCTAGTCTTTGCCAAGACTACATCCTGTGATAATCATAGAAGTGGGGATTAATGGAAAGCAGAGGTGAAAAGACATAGCTGCAGGTGACGTGATGCAACCGCCGTAATCAGTCGCAGTTTCAGGATAGCACTGTTTTGGCTTAGCAGGGGAGGTAATGGAAGCAGCCCTGCTGTGGGCATAAGCAAGGGGGTGAAGTTCTCAAGCAGGTAAGCAGTTCTAAAGATTCTAATTCCTGTTTACTTACTTTTCCAGAACAGTTAAAATGTAATTATTTGAACATTGTGAGATTCGAGTGCTCTTTTAAAAAAAGCATTGATTCATACAGCTTCTGTAAGAAGAGTGTTAAAAATGGCATCGTGAGCAACGGCCGAGCTCAGCTGCGCTGTGACGGAGAGCTTGAGCAGGGGCCGTGGCTCAGGCGTGCCAGGGAGCGTCGTGACCTGTGCCTGGCTGCCAGAGGCAGCTCCCGCTGCGGTCCTGGAGAAGGGCTGGCGGGTGACACCGCTGAGCTCCAGGCATCCCCTGCTGAGCTCGCTAACATCTTGTGTCCTTTTTCAGGTATCCCTGCGAGGTCGCACCAGACTGCTCATTGCCATCCGTATCTTTTCATGGAGTTTACAGGGGTTTCCTAACATGCTGTTAGGGGAAGTGCTCAGACTGTCGGAAGCTGCAAACAGCAATACTGATGAGATCGGCCCTTTCTGGATGAATCGCTTCAGCTTCATGGTATGCTGTCGCTGAAATTGGTTCTGAGGTTAATTGTGTTTGTCTTGGCCACTGTTTCTGAAAATTGCCTTTTGTTAATCAGAAACAAACAAACAAAAACCCAAACCCAACCCCCAAACTTCTGGGCAAGTTTTTATTAGCAGCACTACATGTATCACGGGGACTGTGAGAAAATGGTTAAAGGATTTTTATTTAGGCATGCAGTTAAACAACACGCTTAAAGCCGGTGATACCGTGTTAACATCAGAGAACAAGATTCTACAAACACAAATTAGATGTGCTCCCAGATCGAAGAAATATCCTGTGATGAGATAAGGCCAGACGAGAGCTTGGTAGCATACTGTTGGACAGAATTGGCAACCAGTAAGTACTGAAAATCAAAGAATTATTTTTAGATCGTAGAAACAGATGAGACTGCATACAAACAAAGTCTGAGCAGGAGAAAAGCCAAACTTGAGCTCTTGTTCTTTCTGGTGTTCAGTATCGCCAGCTCTGTCAGTGATGCTAACCTTTTGTCGCTTTTTTTTTCCTGTTTCTAGATGTACACAAGGTGTCACAAAGATGCAGTTTTGGAGTGGAAGCCATAGTAAAACAGCGGTGTTTTGATTCCTGAAGGGAAAATCACCCTGGATTCCCTCCCCAGGTGATTCCCTCCAGTTCCTCCTTAACTTGTATACACTGACTTATAAACGCGTCGAGTTGTAAGACAGTAAAGTGACTCTTCACTGTCACTCAAATAATGGACAAACCAACCAATGCATCTCAAGCCAACTTTCAGTGTGATTTCTTCTGTTTGCTGTTGATAGTGGTGGAAGGCTTGGAGAGTTCCTAGATGAGAGTTCCATTTTGAATGCTGTTAGCAAGTTGCACACACCTGGAATGTCTCAGACTTAGGGCTTTCCCTGATCTGTAGAATAGATGCATGTCTTACCCAATCTTTAATTAAGCACAAGTTTTACAAATAACGCAGTAAAAACTGCACATTGTATTTGTTTTTCTCTCATAATACAGTGTTTACATTAAAAGGCAGAAGAAGTCTTTTGTGTTTTCTCTAGCCTGCATTCATTTCCTCTTTAGGGAGTAGGCTATTGAAACAAAACCAGTGAGTGACAGAGCTGGAGAGGTTTCATGGTCCGTCGAGATTTCACACTGTTCGTTGTGATTAGATGCAAGACCATGTGCTGCCAAATTAACCTGAAAACTGTATCTGACTGTGACTGACCACAACTCTATGTAACTCCTAATGCTTCATCAGCTGTATCTGCTGCTAGGAATAATTTTCCCTATATTGTCGTAAAAATCCAGAAAGCTATTGAATGCTCTGTAGTCTGGTTTCATTTGTTTAATACAAATATGAACTGTATTTCTATGCTGGTTAATTAGAAAAGCAAATTCAAAAAAAAGATATGCTGTGGAAAAAAAAAAGCTGTCTAAAGACAGGTGACATTTTCTGAATGTGTGATTAGCTCAGCCGTAAGACAAGGATGAGAAGTGAAGCTGGGTTTAATGCTATTTAAGCACTCTTTCCCGAATTCTTGCTTTCTCCCAGAAGCTGTGTGGCGGTAGCCGTTGTAGCATGCTGTGTGTAGGTGGGGAGGAGCCGTGCACGGCTGTGCAGAGAGGACGTGGTCGTTGATGAAGCTGCAGTACGTTTCCTACAGCGCTACAGCAGCAGGTACCTGCTGCTCCCTCTTACATGGCAGGCAGCGGACGGCCTGCTTCTCTGCTCCGTGTGCGAGGAATCCTTGTCACTTCATCACAAAAGCAGGCTGTTTTAGAGAGATCTGCTTTTCCTGTAGCCCTTTGTGCACGTGTTAGGCCACCTGCAGAACTGGAGTTCTGAGATATCTTAAATAATGGTCAGCATGGAACGGCAGCCGTAAGGATGTCTCCTACTGTGCTGATACATCAGACCGCCTCACCCGTTGCTTTGTGAATTAATCTGGTTTTATGCAGTATTGTTCTACAGATGTTTTGTTGCAGGCCAGCAAGCAGTGCAGCCATCACTCTGAATGCTACAGCTCGTAGAGTAACAGGAAGGATGGAGAGGGACTTTTCACAAGGGTGTGCAGTGATAGGACAAGAGGGAACGGCTCTAAACTAAAAGAGGGCAGATTTAGATTAGATATTAGGAAGAAATCCTTCCCCATGAGGGTGGTGAGGCCCTGGCCCAGGCTGCCCAGAGAAGCTGTGGCTGCCCCCTCCCTGGCAGGGCTCAAGGCCAGGTTGGATGGAGCTCTGAGCACCCTGGGCTGGTGGAAGATGTCCCTGCCCATGGCAGGGGGATTGGAACCAGATGATCTTCAAGGTCCCTTCCCACCCAAACCATTCTGTGATTGTATAATGTTGAGTGCAACGAACGTACTCGAAGGCTGTAATCTCATATGTTAGTGTAAGCTGAAGATGGAGTACGCTGCAGTATGAAGATGATGCTGGTTGTTAACAACTGTTCAAACAGTAACAGTTCTTTGAGGAGTAATGAACTGTCTGAGCTAGCAATTAAGACGTTTTACTGGATTTGGAAAAAGAAAGGCTTAGGTAGCCTCATTTGACAGAAATTCTTGGCTTACAGAGGAAGAGGCAGCACAAGTAGTCATCGTTCGCCGTTTCGTTTTGGTGCTGCTTGTCTCGTGGGTGCACGTTGTGGTCCGTGCTGTCGGCTGGTGAAGCCGCGGTCTGCGCAGACCCGCAGCGTGCGCAGCACAGGGCTGTGGGAGGTGGGAGCTGCAGCGGAAGGCGTAGCCGCCTTCCGTGCCAGCGCACTGGCTGCGTTGAAGGGGTCCGTGGAGTGTGGCAGCAGCAGTGCTGATCAGCTGCAGATGTGGGGTTTTTAGAGCTGACTGCGTTTACTTGAGAACAATATTAAGAATTCAAAAAGTTTACCTTATTTTGACCTCAGAAGAGTAAATATGTGTGTCTGAAAGTGGACAAGCTATAACAGAGATCTGTTCTTCACGGTGTAGTTGCAGTAATTCTAGCTTATTTTTAAATACCTGAGGCTCTTGATGTAACGGGTCTACACAGCTTGAGAAAGAAAGCGGAGTCACCAAATGAAGAAGGCAACGAACTGCGCTCGGAACAATTGCCAGCTGGTTTTGTTATATTCCTCCTCGTTAAAACTGCCAGGCTGATTTTTCCCAAATGCTGCAGCGAACATCGGCCCCTCCTGTGCCGTAGCATGGCCACGTTCATGTTGCTCACAGCTGGAGAATTATACACGCTGTCTCCATGTCGTGATCTTACCCAAAGGACTTGAGGAAATTGAAACGGCGCGTTTTTGGGGTACAGGTAAAACCAAAGGCTAACCTTTTATTTTTTCCATACGACCAGTCCTTCTTTAGGCCCCACCAAGTGTAGTCTAAAACAGCTAGCTACGTGTGGTGCACTGTCTGAATCATTTGTTAGTAAGGTCAATTGTATTTAAAAAACGACAACAAAAAGATGGGGTGGGGCAGGAGATATTTGTTGTTAGGAAATGCAGTTTGTAAGCTGTAGTTCATGTACAAGTCCTTTCCCAGCTAAGGGCGAGGAATATTTCAGCTTAGATGTGGGCAATATAAACCTATAAAGAATTGTCAAGGTCAGCGCCAACGAAGTTGGGCCTGATTTATTGTGCGTTTCTACAAGAAGGACAGTTTAGAGGGTTGGGTTTGATTTAGTTTTCAGCACTGAGATATTGCTAGGGGAAAAAAACAACCTACAACTCCCAAAATGACCGTGCTGTGGACGTGATGCCCTCAGTAGTGGTCACACAGCAGAATTACGCTTCGTGTTCCTCTTTTTTTGAGGCATGCTCAAAGACCTTGAAATTGTACAGAGTGTGGGAAATTCAGTCTTGCAGCATATCTCGGTGGAACGCCGTCTCGGAGATGCACGCTGCGTCCAGGCTGGGTGGTGTTACCTTCCCTGCAGAACGCAGCTACGCCTGCTCCAGGGGCTGTGGGAGCTGGCGGGTGTCCTCCTGGGGACACCGGTATGGCTCCTCGTGGGAAAGCGGACTTTCTCAGTGTGCTCAGCCATGGTTTCGATGAGTCATGGGGTCATTTCAGTCACTGGGAGCGGCTCAAGGTTTGGAGCAGGAGTAATATCCAGGCAGATACGTTTTGGTGGTAGCTCATCTCTGGGAGAAGAATCGTGCTGTTGCCCACCCTTGACCTGGGATGGCTCGTCAGTGCTGTCTAGAGGCGGAAAATCAACGGCGGCAGTTGGCGAAGCTTGTTTTGGAGTTGAAGCTGATCGCTCAAATGCTTAGAAATGTTCTGTTTTTTCATTTGTTTCAAATCTTTCCCTTCCATTGTTGGCAGCATCTCGGCTTTACCACACCGAACCCTTGGTGTATCGAATACTTAGGGCTCTGGGTGTCTTTCATCTTTCTCCCTCTGCTGTAGCTGTTTTGCAGTTCATCTGCTTAAAAGGGGGTGGAAAAGATTTGCAAATCAGAGTGCTGGCTCAGTTCTGCCTTTGACTAGTTGGAAGAATTCCATTGAGAATATAATTGTAGATCTGAAAAAAATATGCGGTTTTCATAATGATACTTCCCCTGCTTCCATGGAAGTAGTTTGCTTTTTTTCGCACTCTACATGGGTGGTTTTCAGGCTGCTCTTGAGTGGAAGAGGGAAGGATGCTCTGTGTCATCAGCCAGAAGTCGGGTCTTTTCTGGTGACCGAATCTGTAAATGGAAGAATACTGGGTGTGGAAGTTTCGCCTTGAAACTGTGTTACCTGTGTGTGGTGTTCTGCTCTGCTTTAATCGGGTGCCTCGTGTGTTGCATGAATAAATCGGCACACAGTCCTTTCAAAAGGTGTAATTATTAATCTTTAAATGTTTATAAATGGAGTGAAAACATGACTAGTAATGTAAAGTATCACAAAAATGATGGAGAAGATGTAGCCATTGCAGAGGCTGAGGAGTTCGCATCTGACAGCTGGCGAGGTTTTGCCCTATCGATAAATAACTCGCTGAGGGAGAGTGAGGCCACCAATCCTAGAAATCATTTTGTTTTTGCCAGAGGTCTTTGCAGAGGAAAATTGGTCTGACCTACATGAATAATGTAGAAAATTCAACAAGCCATTTCATCTATTTACACTTACTTTGAATATTTTTCTCATTAAGTGTGGAGCTGTGTAGCAGATTACCGAGATGCACGAGCCTTTTTCAGTATTTCTTTGTGAACGTAAGCAGAGGTAGCAAGACACTGATTAAATTTTGACTGCGTGTAATTTAGAGGAAGTTACTGTTGCTGTTGGTATCTGTATGCATACATATATTTACTTTGCACCACATGATGACTGCATAACAGGATTCTGCTGCCACCAAGAACTGGGTAACTCCTCCTCCCTGGCGAAGAGAGGCCGGCGAGGAAACGCGTGAGCTGCCCGTTTTGTCACCAAGATAGCCTCCTACGCAGCAATCGCAGGGCCAGCTTATGGCTGTAAATTACTAACGTGTAAGCAAATGGCTGGATTTAGAGAAGAATATAGGCTTTTTTTCTTCCCCAGATCTCAAGCGCTCGCCTTGTTCTTTGCCAGTTCAAGCAACTGTGGTGAAAAACAATAGCCATTACTGTCCTGAAGACAAAATCTCTGAGAGAATGTGTCTGATCGAAGTAGGGCTCCTAATTAAGCATGTGATGGTTGAGTTGTGGGCTAATTATTTTTTCCATCTGTTATCTAGTAGAATTTTGTAACACTGGGATTTAAGGTTTGTCAATTTTTGCTATCTTTTGTTCTAAACCTGGACATCTCTGCCAAGGCCAACAATGAAACGAGCACATTAAGATAATAAATCTCCAGTGAACAGACCACGTTGTTTAATTTGGATGAACGAGGCTACATGTAAGACTGGGGTGTGTTTTGGGTTGACTGGTGACTGGAGGTGGGAGCGCTTTAAGAGTTGAATGCTTTTATAATAAGCTTTAGTTGTGGGAACATTTCAGCCTGAAACGTGAAAGAATGCAGACCTTTCAAAATATGGTATGTGAGAAAAATGTATGATTTAGTGTTTCCATTTCCATGGAGGAAATAGCAATGCTTTGCTTGAACTGAATGATAAATTTCCTGACAAGTGAGTCATATGATGATCAGGGAAATAAATTCCCTCTAGACTTTTGTCAAAGCAGTTGAGGGAAAAGTTAGGTGCCTTAAAGTAACCTGCTGTCTGTAAGGACCTGGTTATATTAGTCAACAAGCAGAGGAGTGCGTTTTTCCTCTTTTTAAGAAGTTTAGAAAAATATATAGGAGTACTTATCAGAATCTGAGTCGGGTTTGTGGTCACTGCACTGTCAGACCAACTGTAAGCATTACTTGTTCTTGGACAATACCACACTTGCTCCTTCAAGTAATAGAGACAGCTGGGGAGCAGCGCTGTATCATCAGTGTTTTTTGAGCTTTTTGGCAGCATACGGTTTTTGAAATGTATATTCTTCAGCATGTAATCCACCTTTTCAATGGCATCTTGGAGAGAAGCATGGCAGGAAAAAGTCTACACGACGTCTTGGTATTTCTGTTACCATAAAATGCATCTTGAGTTATCCGTGTAGCATTAAAAATGGATATAACACGGAGTCACATGATGGTAGGGGTTGGAAGGGACCTCTGAGGATCATCTTGTGGTCCAACCCCCTGCCAAAGCAGGGTCACCTAAAACAGCTTGCACAGCACCGCGTCCAGGCGGGTCTGGAATATCTCCAGAGAAGGAGACTCCACAGCCTCCCTGGGCAGCCTGGGCCAGGGCTCCGTCACCCTCAGAGGGAAGAAGTTCTTCCTCGGGTTCAGCTGGAGCTTCCTCTGCTTCAGTTTGTGCCCGTTGCCCCTTGTCCTGTCGCTGGGCACCACTGAAAAGAGTCTGGCCCCGTCCTCCTGACCCCCACCCTGCAGATATTTAGAGGCATTTCTAAGGTCCCCTCTCAGCCTTCTCTTCTCCAGGCTGAACAAGCCCAGCTCCCTCAGCCTTTCCTCGTAGGAGAAATGCTCCAGTAACTGGGAAGAGCTTTGGATATGTCGTGAAGAAAAGTGCAGGATCATAACTAAGTGCAGTAGGGATTTAGAATATATACAGCTGAACATCAATAATGATCGTTGCTGCCTTTATATCTCTTGTCATTTTTACTACTTAAGTCTGAGAAAAGATCTTTTGGTGTTGAGAAAAGATCTTTTGGTGTTGCATGGAGTGTTAAAAATTTGGGATGGGGATGCTGAGTGAATTTATAGGCCACTAAGCTGCTCAGTGTTGGAGACTGCTCAGGAGGGGTGTCTGCAGCAGTGGTGTCCTCTTGAGATGGAAGCAGCTAGTTCTCTGAGCGTACAAGCAAGATTCCTGTTTGTAGTGATTCTGCGGGGAGTTAATGTGACTGGCTTTAGTCAGGTTTCCCTCCTGGCGTTGTCCAAGGGAAGGTTCAGTCCAGTTTGACTGTGGCTTTGGGAGGCTTAGTTACTTCATGTTGAAGCGAATGTACTACTTCCAGCGATCCACCTAAAGGCCGCTCCCACAACGGTGTTCCTTGTTCCTCAGCTCAGTGGGATGATGTGTGTGAGAGTCAGAAACGTCTTTGTACGTGCTACGGCAGGAGCAGTCAGGGGTTTGTGGGGTGGAGCGCGTCAGAAGCATGCAGACTTGGATTAGCATCCCTTCCTAACAGAGACGCTGCAGGTCTAGTGAACGGGGCGAATCACAGAAGAGGCATGTTATTAAAATTATCTAAACTTTTACTGCATTTACAACAAATTAAGTGCTCTGCAGTTGAAAAACCCAAAGTGCTCAGTTTAACAAGCGTTGAGCTACTGTGTAAATCTTTTCATGAGCCATTTCTTGGTCCGTCTCATTATGTAACGTAATTGCGTGGCCCAGCTTGCTTCCAGTAAACTGCCTCTCTGGCCCCGTGGCAATCTCACCCCCATCCCTTACTCAGCCTCTCTCCGCAGGGAAGAGTCTGCAAGGACCCCGTAATGGGAAAGATGACCAGTGTTTACAACAAGCTAATGGGAAACCCAGCTGTTTTGATAGGTTGCGTCATCCTGGAGAGGAAAATCCAGTGCCTCCAAGAGAAGGCAATCCCGATTGCCCTCTGTATGGTAACGCTGTTGGAAGGTGTGTTTTCATCTGTGCGCGTGGTCACATTTAAACCCTCCAATCTGTCTATCCTAAGTTACTTGCTTATTACAGAAGGGCCTGGCGGTTTTATGTTTTAACTGGAGGAAATCTCTCTTGAATGCGTGTTGAATTTGGAAGTCTGATTTGGCTCAATTAAAATGTGATTTGGCTTTTGGTCTCCATTGTAGAGGCTGTAAGTGCTCTGGAGAAACATTTAATGTTGAAGGCTGGCCTGCTGGTTTTGGCTGAAATGCAGAGAGAAATATGCAATGCTCTGAGAAATTCCAGGACTCCCACTAGGTCAAAAAATTTTCTCTCAACTATAGCATTTCATCAAGTTCCCTAGTAAGATGTCTCCATGTATTGCAATCCTTATTGCTTGGAAATCCACCAACTCTGCAATGAGCTGCGAGTATTTATTATATGTACTAGATGGCATTCCCTTAGTAGAGAGGTCTGATTAAAGTAATTTCCATCCCTTCAGACTGCGTTTGTGTTAGGTGCCTTTGTTTTACTGTGTGTTACGTGCTTTGGATGAGATTCATTTAGCTGCATGCGTATCTATCTAGTCTAATTCTATTAATTACAATATTTTTAATCAGCCTAACCTGGTATAATATGTTCAGGATGCAGTCACTTAAATCTGGGCTAAAGCAGAAATTAGCTATACTTTCAGAAGTGTACTTTGGCATCATTCAAACCCTTATAATACAGGAGATCTTAGAAGTGCCTGAGCTAGTCGTCTTGTTATAACCAAACTAACTGGGAACTCATAACCAAACTAACTGGGAACTCTGTGATAATGGCTCACTTCAGTATATCGAATCTTTAAATCCCTGTGAGAACTGTATCTAGCTGGTCTGCTTATGGAATATCACTTCTCTGGGAGAAAATATGGAAAGCTTCGCTTAATCAAAGTTCGGATGTGCAGCGCACGTGTTCTCCGGTCTGCGGCTGGCTGACAGGGTAGCTGAAATCTCACAGCAGACCTTTCCTGGCTTTGGCACGGTGACTTCCAGCAAGTTGTTAAGAGGTAGTCCAACAAAATAGTTAATCATTTTCAACTGGCAGAACAGCGTGATTTGCATATGGAGCCAAAAAACTCTTCCCTTATTACCACTCCAGTCTCAAGATGCTGATAATACAGTAATTTTATAGTAAAATGGGGCACTAAAGTCCACAGAGTCTCAGTATATTTGGTATTTCTGATCCTATGATGTGCTGGATCCCCTAGACCACCACCGCCCCTTCCCCCTTATTCTAGGATGTGTGTGATTCAAGCTTATTTCAAGAGTCTTCTCCTTGAGTGGCTTGATGTCGGTTTTTTTGGTGAGAAATTTGGGAAGCAGAGCTAGAACATTCCGCACTGTGGGCCTCCCAGCAGCTTCTCCATGTGGCCCTGGGTGGGGAAGGGTTGTCCGTGCCCTTCTCAATGTCCTGCCTACACTGTCCTTGTAGAAGTGCAACGCGAGCACTGGGAGGTGTCTCTGTCTTCCTGACTTCTTAAGGAAATAAAAGGTCCCAAGAAGCCCTGAATGCTACAAGTAGGGAGTAAGCATTGGACCTAAGTTTCTGAAAATATTTGGACACTCATGTTAGGCATGTCAGTGGATCTCCTCCGACTGGAGCTGCCACGGGCCACACACAAGTTACCTGCCGAGCGAAGAGTGGGCCGCTGGGCTCAGAGCTCCGTGGCCAGGGCTTTAACCACTAGAGGACACTGCCTCATTATTATTAGGGATATTAATCATTACACCTTTACAATGCCAAATAACAGGGGTTGTCTTTCTGTTGGCTTAACTGAATCTCAGAGAAGATTTACTTTTTTGTTTTGCACTGTAACTATCCACAGTGCTGCCGCATGCTCAGGTTCTACTTTGAGCGGAGCGGGTGCCCAAGGAAAGACCTCTGTGCTGCCCTTCCCCAGGTGATGGCAAGTACCTGGTCTTACTGCTCAGTGCCTCAAAGAAAGCAGAGCAACACTAGAAGACCCTGCAATACCAGGAGCCGTGCATCGGTTGGGTGAGCTCAGCTGTCAACAGTTGGTCAGGCTTCTAAAAGTAGGCTGTCTGTCAAAAAGCATTTTTTTCTGTACTTGGGTGCAAGCAGGAGGATACAGAGATGCTTTGGGGTAAACTGACATAATTTGCTGCTGCTTTCGCCGATCAGAGTATTTAATTGTAACCTAGTCCCGTGGTGGCAGCAGGAATGTATCTCGATTTTCAAGTATTGTGGTTGTCTTCACAGAGCTGCTATAACCGTGAGGAATACCTGAATATAATCGTAGATATTCTTGTGTTAAATCCCACAACTCATTTCCATGGCAGCCTGAACTTACTGAGCTGGGAAGTCGTCCCTCGTGAATCAGGTGAACGCGTCTCCTCCAGGAGCTGCTGATTTCCTGGTAGCTTGCGCATCACGTAGCCTGCAGATTGGAAGGAGGTAACTTGCTGGGCGAAGTTACGGAGCGGGCTCCGTTCAGTGGCTGTGAATCACCGAGGTGTCTAAGAGGGATTCTGGCTTTGATAAAGTGGTGCTATAACTGTGAGGAGACAGGGATGGTCTGGAAGCGTTCATCAGTCAGTTCCTATGCGGTGTCGGTACTGGCGTACCCATGTGCGTGGTGTAAAAACTGCTTTTATCTGCAGCACATCTCGCTGGTTCTCGGCGGCTCCCTCCGTGATGAATATTCATGCTGGCGTCTGCTCCCCATAAATACAAGCTATCCCAAACGCCCCTTTTTATATGGAAAATCTGGCGTTGTTATATTAATAATGGAGATGCAAAGAACCTCGTGGAACTTAAAAAAGAGTAAAAATAGTAGAATTGTCTAAAAGTCGATGAATGCTGCGGTCCAGATGTGTGAACCCCAGTAAGCACCACCAGCAGGGGCTGTGTCTGGGAGGAAAACTGGCGCGTTTCCCACTTCCTAGGAAGCATTTCTGTGCTTCGGTCAGAAAGTATCTGTGCAGATTTCCTTGCTGAATGCTGCCAGCAAGCACTATTTCACTCACAAATGCATGATAACTTTATTAATTTCCGTTGTTATAATTGCGGTGGATTCTCTTCTCGTACGCCGAGCAGCTTTTCTGTTGTGTGGAGACTCGTTGTAGCGCAGAGGTCTCTTGAGGTGTGAGTTTGACTGAGAGACAGCCAGATGGGAAACGGGTTTGTGACGGACGGATGCCTGAGATTTGTAGCCCTAAAGCTTCTGGTAAAAGCCGGGGAGCTCAGAACACAGTGCTGCTTGGAAAAGGGGAATGTCAGGAATGGGGAGCTAATACTTGTCTGTGTGTGGAAATACATGGAGCTTGATCACTTCTATGCAGCTGAAGGCCCACATCAATTACATGAGCAACGATAAATGTAAATCACTTTGTGTTTGTTTTATTAGGAAAGCATCTGAGTTTGTCTTTAAAACTTGCTACAGGGCTGCTTCAGACTCTTCTGTGTCTGCTGTAGGCGACCCTGCTTGGGCAGGGGGTTGGACTGGGTGACCCACAGAGGGCCCTGCCAACCCCGACCATTCTGTGATTCTGTGTGTGAAACCAGGTAATAGGTGTTTTTTGCCAAGGCTGGCAGTCGCTGCAGCTTTACCTCTGCTGATGCCTCTCGGGCCCATCTGCACACACACACGGTTATTTGTGTTTTTGAACTTGGGCTGGCTCCTCTCTCCGGGGATGCTGCTTACAGCCCGAGCTAGCACCGCTCCCCAGCTGCTAATGCAATCTCTGCGCAGCTCGAGTAATATTTAGTGCTGTGTGTGCTCTCATTTACGTGCAGCTAACGCGAGGGGACTCAACTTTAGTGCAGCAAACTCGAGTTAAATCTGCGACGAAAACAGCCTTCAATGGGTATGTTCACTGGGTTCTGCGTATGTTCACAAAATTAGAAGAAAAACAAAATCACCCCACAAACACAAGCGGGCAAGTCACAGAATCACAGAATAGTAGGGGTTGGAAGGGACCTCTGTGGGTCATCTAGTCCAACCCTCCTGCCGAAGCAGGGTCAACCACAGCAGGCTGCACAGGACCTTGTCCAGGCGGGTCTTGAATATCTCCACCGTTTGACGGATGAGCTGTGAGACGCCGACGTGCCACCCCTGAAGCGGAGCGAGCGACACCAGGGGGGCCCTGGCCCGCGCCGGGTGCCGTTTCTTTATGGTGATCTATTTTCTGTGTAACCAGACACGTTCTTCGGCAGGCCCTCTTGGAGTCGAGGAAACGTGTAATTCTCCGAACCACGGCCCTGGCTGGTATCTTCTGCGCTTTACCGAGGGACGCCCGCCTGCTGCAGGCGAACAAACCAGGTGGGTGCAGCATCCGAGTGGAAACCACCGACGCCACGTGCGACAAAAACTTACAGATTTAATAATCTGGTTGCTCACAGGCCCCTGCTTTTTTATAAGCGTATGCGCTACTGAAGTCATGGAATGTTTTCTTCCAAGCATAGCGCTATTATAAAGCGTTTTAATGGTTTGATACACGAGTATTGTGGTTCACCTAAGTCTCATCATGTGTTTCTGTTCTTGAAACAGAAACCATCACCGAGTCGCTGGCTGGTGACCTCAGTGCTGTCAGGTTTACTGTCCTTTAATGAGGATCCGTTCTCATCAATGTTAATAAAAATGATTCTAGGTACATCATAGCTCAGCCGTGGGGTTTTTTAGCCCAGAAACGCCCCTGAGTTGGGCCGTTCCCCTTGGGACGCCAACGAGAGTTGTCTTATTCACACCTCCCCTGCGTACGAGAGCCAAAGCGAGGAGGGTCTTCAGGGCTCTGGTCTGCCCAGTCTCCCCAGTGGAGGTTTCACCTGCATCGCTGTGGTGAGGGACGGCTGAGCAGTGTCGGGGCCGAAGGGTCTGGCAAAGAACCCCAGGGCAGCAAGTACGCCACGTGTGCTCTCTGTGTCACCCCCCGCACGGTCGGGTTTTGTCCTGGGTTCAAAAAAGGCCAAATTCTTCTCTCGTTAGTGGCTGTGAATAGGGTTCGTCTCCATCGCGGCTTCGTTTGCACTGCTGTGGATTAGATGCAATCGGTAGCAGAAGGTTGCTCAAGTTCACAGAATCACAGAGTGTTCAGGGTTGGCAGGGCCCTCTGTGGGTCACCCAGCCCAGCCCCCTGCCCAAGCAGGGTCACCCACAGCAGGCTGCACAGCACCGCGGCCAGGCGGGGCTGGAATATCTCCAGAGAAGGAGACTCCACAGCCTCCCTGGGCAGCCTGGGCCAGGGCTCCGTCACCTCAGAGGGAAGAAGTTCTTCCTCATCTTCAGCAGGAGCTTCCTCTGCTTCAGTTTGTGCCCGTTGCCCCTTGTCCTGTCGCTGGGCACCACTGGAAAGAGTCTGGCCCTGTCCTCCTGACACCCACCCTGCAGATATTTAGAGGCATTTCTAAGGTCCCCTCTCAGCCTTCTCTTCTCCAGGCTGAACAAGCCCAGCTCCCTCAGCCTCTCCTCGTAGGAGAGATGCTCCAGTCCCCTCCTCATCCTCGTAGCCCTCCGCTGGACTCTCTCCAGTAGCTGCTCAACGCTCAGCAGTTCGTCTGTTGTCGGTGTTCTCGGATGCGGAGGTGGGCAGCAGGGTGGGCAGACCGGGAAGAGGACTGCAGAGCTGGGTCTCTTGGCAAGAGCGCTCTCAGGGAAAATTTGTTCTGGGCAACTCTGTACCTGGAGCCAAATTTTCGCAGTGGCGTAACCTTTGACGCCAAGAATATTTTCTCCTGTCTGGGAGTTTTGGAGCACTCCAAAGTAGGTGGAGATAGAGAAAGAAAAGAGCCCAGATGGGTTTAAAAATGTTTTTTGGTGAAATTCCGCAGCATTTGTTGTGAATTGCATGGTCTCCTTTAAATTTCACCCTGTTGCAGAGTCAGATTATCTGGAGGAATTAAACTCTGATGATTAAATTCCACGTTAAAATGAGTAAAGATGTTGGGATCCCTTAGCACTAAATCACAGTGATATTATATCAGACACTGAAAAGGTAATCCAAAAATTACTCATTGAGTAACATTTTAGAAATTATTTCAGGTGCCTGCCTTTTAATGTCTTCTGACAAATATTTTAAGTGATTTATCCATGCATTGATAAATTTCTCTTTTGCTTGGAGTGCAGCAAAACTAGGTCTTTGATATTTAGGTCCTCATAAGTGTTCTTGGAATTTTTCTTTGGATGCCGATTTTGGCACGGATGGTGCTTTGCGAAACAGTCCTGTGCCTGGATCTCATCCATCACAGAGCTTGAAATGAAATGTCTCTTGGCTTTCAGATAGGGCCGTGGAATTTTTCACAGCATGAATTCGAATGAGAAAGTGCGTGTACATTTAAATATAGGTTCCTTTAAATTTGCAGAGCTTACGTAAGGATCAGTTCTGTATACATTCTGTTGATGCTAAGTGTAAATTTTAAATGTACTGCAGGCAGTGGAGTATGCAGCTTTGTATTAAGCTGAGCTTAAGTATGACCACGTTTGCCAAACAAATTTATTTCCTCGAATTAATTCTGTTCTGATCTGGCATCATGAATGGAAACCAAAGTTATTTCTGGATATTAATTATTTCTGTCAGCTCGCCTGTGCTCTTTCTCCTTGCGGGGTTTTGCAGCGGGGCGTTCGGCAGAGAGCGTGGAGTGGAGCCCATCCGGAGCCGGGACCTCGGCGATGGGCGAGAAGGGGAAGCGCAGAGACAGTCTGTGCCGGGCCACGAATCACCAAAGGCAGCACAGAAATGGGGAGGGGGGAGAGCAGAGAGGGGCCCTGGACTACGCGCCGCAGCAGCTTTTCTCCGTCCCTGATCTCGATGCCTCCAGAGTTCAGCTCGCGCATCCATCGTGTCAGGTTCGGGGCTCACCACCTGAGCTGGAGTGGGGTTACTGGAGCCGACGTTTGCTTTCGACGGCTCGCTGGGGTGATGCAGTCGGGGGACTGGGTTGGGCTGAAGCAGCTGAGCTCACGTTAGTGGAGCCTTTAGATTTACATAGTCTTTTGTCTTGGGCCTGACCTAAATCACCAGCATTTAGGGACAAGAAATGAATGAAGTCTTCTCTCTGTGCAGCCTAAATCCCTGGCCTCTGCTGAGGGTACCCTTAACGGAGCCGGCAGTGCTCATGTCTTTCCTGGAGACAGTCATAAATTGTCATAAATTAATGGCGGATTATACAAATTCCAGCCAGCTCTTTATCAGCACTTAGGCCAGACACCAGATAAACAGCTGGCCGCAGTTCTGCCCCCTCATAAAATTGTACATGAAACCTTGAACTCGGTTTTGCGGTTTGAACACTCTGAAACACGGAGCTGGCTCCTCAGCGGTGTCAGCCGGCGACGCTGCCGCAAGCGAAGCGCGCCCGCTGCCCTACGTCCGCCCTTGCCTCTCGGTGGGAGAGCCCGCGGAGGGGGCCGGGCGACGCGGGGGTCCCCTGGGAGGAGATTCCCCGCTCGTGCCGGGAAGGGGTGGGAGAGCACGGAGGTGCCGGAGCTCCTGGGGACCCAGCTCTTCGACGTTTGTGCGGGACGCCGGAGCAGCTCCGGCAAAGCTAGCGAGCGTAGCTTTCACGCTGTTTTTCCAAGGCTTTTTTCATGTCTCTGAAATACTTTTTGACATCTGCTCTTCATTACACAACAATATAGCTGTCTCTTTAGGAAAAGAGACATTTTTCATGATCCCTTTCACAGTTCACAAACGCATTTTAAAGCGTCCACAATAACCGCAGGGGATTTGCTTTCAGGTGATGTGGCCGCACAGCCGAGTCCAACTACAACACGGTTGTGGTTCCACGTCTCCATTTACCTTGGTCGCAGCTAAAACCAGGTTTTTATCAGAGTTCCTGGGTTTGTTTTTTATTAAAGAAATACTTTGACTGCGTCTGGACAGGCGACGTGAGACTCTGGCAGGAAACCTGAACCTTGTGGTACTTCGCGTCCCGAGTTCGTCGGCAAAAGCGTTTTGTTTGTGTTTTTGTAGGGACCACACCGTGGCGTTGGGGCTTCTCCCTTTCCTGTCAAAGGTAACACACGTCGTCTCCTTCTTTTAGACCCAAGTGGGAAAACAGGTAAACTTTGAAGGGTTTTTCAGCAAAACTGATGTGTAGGAACGGTAAGACGGAGGTGCGCAGTACCAAAGAGCTGAGCTCCGTTTCCCCTTCCCTGCCACATCGCCCTCGCCGTGTTTTTTCCTCTGAAACCCCGAGCTGAGCGGAGGCCTTGGGCCGTCCCAGAGCCTCGGGGTGCTCTGAAGGAGCGGCGGCTGTCGGGGTGAGAGCGCACGCCTGCCCGGACTCCGGCTTCAGCAGTTATCGCTATGCCACCTGCATTTTCATGTCAGGGAAAGTGTTACAGGCACCCTTTTCCTTTTCCTTTTTTTTTTTTTTTTTTTGCATTTTGTGCCTCGCACAGGACCCCCCGAGTCTGTCAGGGTCGGCGATGCGGAGCCAGGAGAGACGGCAGGCCGGGGGATGCTCCGAAGGACGCCCAGGAGCGGGCTGCGAGCTCAGCGGGTCCCTCCTCTGTAAGAGAAGGTCGGGCGCTTGTGTTTTGTTATGGTTTTGTGTGTTTTTGGAAAATTGTTAAGCTTTTCGTAAATAAGGAAGAGGAAACATTGTCTACAGAAAATACTTGTCATCTTGGCGTTTCAGGGGTTGCTTGATACTCACAATTCGTCACTTTTGGTTTTGTGCCTGTAGGGTGAGACTTTCCGATCTCTGGGACAGTGAGAGAAGCCTTTAACGTAAAATATTATTTTCCCTTTTAGCAGTGCTAAAAGTTTTTATTAAAAAAAAAAAGAAAAAGCTCTATTTATCAGCAATAATGTCGTTTCCTAAAGCACACAGCCTGTTTGGACCGGGTAAGCTAACCTGGAGCTGTGCATGCGGGTTGCTGAGCAGCTAACGCAGATCTTTCCGTACCCCTGATGGCTTCTGAAGGTGCCGTCCAGGGCTTCCAGCCTCCGTCCTTTTGGAAGAGAAAAATAAACCGAAGGAACAAGGGAGAGCGAAAAGACCAGGGGTCATCCGTAAAAACACACGGAGGGCAGTCTGTAACTCGGCAGCACCCTGCATCCATTGGAAGGATTTTGGTAAAAATCTCCAGTCGGAAAAGAGCCTCTGCAGCAGGTTAGTTCTCACTGGGGTGTCTTAGTGCTTCCCAGAGTAAAGATGAGATGAAATGCAGTTTATTTTTTCCTGCAGAAATACCAGACTTTTTCTGGTTTCCCAGAATTGTGAAAATACTTTGACAATTAAACACCAGTTAAATTGGTGGGGGGAAACGGGGCCAACCATTTGGTTTTCTTTACTAGTATTTTTTTATGTTGTAATTTCTTTGAAAAACAAAGTTAGTAGCTAAACCCATCTATTTAAAAGAATTTTTTTTTTTATGGGTAACTTGTTTCTTCAGAAAAACAAAACAACCCAGGAGTATGTTTCTTAAGATGTAAATGATCTTGGAATGTGTTACTGTTAGGGAAATTTCGCACAAAAAAAAAAAAAAAAAAATCAAGAATTGGATGCAGAGCTACTGAGCTGCGGTGTGGGAGGTGTCCTGGGAGCAGCCCAGGGGTGCGAGGGGCCTGGCTCTAGCCAGGACGTGCGAACGTGAAACGGGGAGAGCGTTCCCGTCGCAGCGTGTGGCTGCGGGCACGCGAACCCGAGCGTGAGGGCCCTCGGCTGTGCTCCCAACAGTGCTCCCGTCGCGCTGTTGGGTTTTCATTCACCTCCATCGACACGGGTGTGAAACCAGATACAGAAGATTTCTCTTATTACTTTTTGGAAGAGAAAAAGGTGTCGCGTCAAAGACAGACTTCCATGGAGAAATGGAAAAAGAAAAAGGCCGTTCCTGTTTCCTTTTCAGCTAACGGCTGAAGAGCACCGTTTGCTTCGCTCTGTCGTACCCCAGCCCAGGCCGCTGTCTGCCAGCACGGCAGCTTCTGGGCTGACCTGCAGCCTGCTCTGTAGGCTTTAGCATCTTGCAGACAACAAATGACCTCATAAAATCCCGTGGGAGAACATTATAGAGAAGAGGATATGGACTTCCATCTATCCTCCTGAAAAACGAGTCCCCCTAACTTATCCATGTGAACCTTTGGATGCGGTGAGGTGTTGGTGGTGTAGAAAGCAGTCGGTCAGTGATGGGGACCTCGGCTGAGCACTGATATGCTGAGATAAGTACAAGGCTGCTCTGCTGTCCCGTGCCATGTACCCTGAGATCAGGCTCTCTTGATTTCTTTTTTTTCTTTGTTTCCTTTTGGTAGGAGAAACCCTTGGTTCTTGCCAGGGTACATAAGCTGCATGGTTTCACCATGCAAGAGGTCCCCTTGCTGCCGCAGCTCGCTTGGAGGCATCTCCGTGTGCCTCTTCGGCTCGCTGTAGCCATGTTCCTGCCTTTCCTAAACCTCGGCAGCAGCCTCTAAACCTAGGGCCTGTTGTGACAGGACGAGGGGTGACGGTTTTAAACTAGGAGAGGGGAGATTCAGGCTGGATATAAGGAAGACATTTTTTACAATGAGGGTGGTGAAGCCCTGGCCCAGGTTGCCCAGAGACTTGGTCGATGCCCCATCCCTGGAAACATCCAAGGCCAGGCTGGATGGGGCTCTGAGCAGCCTGATCCAGTGAAAGCTGTCCCTGCTCACTGCAGGGGTGTGGGCTGGGTGGCCTTCAAAGGTCCCTTCCCACCCAAACTACTCCGTGATTTTGTGAAACCAAAACTGCTGCTGATGCTGTTGCTCGGTATTTACTCTGCACAGGATGCACCCCAGGGAGGCCCAGGTTTATGGCTGAGGTTCCCAGGTAATACTGCAGAAACTATTTTTTTTTCCTACTGCATTCCTCCATGTTTGGGATTTATTCCTGAATATAATTTATTATTGATGGCAAAAAAGGCAGGAGCGGCAGAGCCAATGTGCGATGGTCGGAGTGCAGCCCCCATTGCCCTCCCCTGCGCCGCTCGGGGGGAGCAGGTGGAGAATTCGGGAGTGAAGCTGAGCCCGGGGAGAGGGAAGGGGTGGGGGACGGTGTTTTTAAGATTTGGTTTGATTTCTCATCGTCCCGCTCTGATCGGGTTGGTGACCCGTTAAGCTCTTCCCCCGAGTTCAGTCTGTGCTGCCCGTGTCGGCAGCTGGTGCGTGCTCTCTCCGCGTCCCTGTCCCGACCCTCGAGCCTTGTTCTGCCCTGCCCAGCTGAGGAGGGGGAGAGAGACACCGGCTTCGGTGGGCACCCGGCATCCAGCCAGGCTAAGCCACAAAAGTCTTGATGCGAATTTGTCCTTTCTTGTTCATCATCACCACAGTTCAGCAGTCAGAGAGTGACTTTCCTTGTCTGGGGATTTCCTGGGGAGCAGCAGGCAGCTTTTCGAAGAAACGCAGGCTCAGGGCTTCTCAAATGCCAGTTTCACCGCAGGGAGAATAAAGGTTTTGTTCCTTCTCGCTGTGGGCCTGGAGACGAATTTTACTGGAGCCTTCTCTCGCCTGTCACTGTGCATTCGGTCTTCTACAGCCACCTGTAAGCACTCACACCCTTCAGCGACGCACGGCAACAGGAACTTTAAGGACTGTGGTGTATTGTTCAGAGATTTATTTTCAGAGTAAAAATTGGGATTGTGCTGCTTCAGTAACTCTGTGCGTGGCAGAGACACTGCGAGGTGGCAGTGATGGGTAACACGATGCGTCGGGGAGGTTCAGATTGGATATTGGGAAAAATTTCGTTACTGCAAGAGTGGTCAGGCACTGGACCAGGCTGCCCAGGGCAGTGATGGAGTCCCCATCCCTGGAGGGGTTCAAAAACCGTGTGGCTGTGGCACTTGGGGACATGGTTTAGCAGGCGTGGGGGTGTTGGGGTTGGACTTGGTGTTCTCAGAGGTCTTTCCCGACCTTGATCATTCTGTGGTTCTACAACCTGCAGGCGCTGGCCAGTGGGGTCCGGGTGCCCGGTGCTGGAGGGCTCATCGCTGGTGGCTCTGCGCTGCGGGGAGAACGGCAAAAAAAGGCGTCGGCTCCGGGGAGGACTTTTCCCAAGTGTCTGTGAGACCGAGGGTGTCGTTTGTTGGGTGCAACACTCGGCTTTGTGGCGAGGAGACCTGCTGAGCCTCGCCGCGGAGGCCGGCCTCGGCTGCGGTTGTTGCTCGGTCGGGTGAATTCAGCTCTGGGCTGGGGGCTGTGCTCCGGGCAAAGTGCCACTCCGGGCTGGATCCACTAGCGTTGCCCCTGCTCAGCCCCCTGGGAGGGAGAGGAGAGGTGTCCAGGGGTGTTCTGGGGGTGAGGTGGCTTTCCCTGTTCGGGTTGCTGGAGGCTGCAGAGCGATGGACGGCTGCTCCCGTCGCTCATCACAGCTCCTCGCTGGCCGGCGCTGCGGAGGGGACTGCGAGGACGCCGAATGGGACCTTGTCCCCCTCTCCCTGCGCACCGCGGGCTGGCGGCTGCGCTCCCAAAGGGCTCCTCGGAGCAGGTGTTACCATTAGTTTACTCCTCTGCCTCTGTACTGGTGCTTTTATACACAAACAACAGCTTGCCGTCCTGCTGGCCTTCTCAGGGAACGAAAACGCCCTGCTCCACTGCTCTTCGCTTTCTTTTGCTGGTGCTTGGCCGCGGTGGCAGGGGAGGGTCTGCAGCCTGGGGGCGATTCCCCGTCGCACCCCTGCCCCGCTCCCGGCGCGGGGGGAGAGACGTCCCGGGAAGGTGCCTGGCTGGCTGCTGAAATACCTGCTCTGGGCCTCTCTTCTTTCCAGCAGAAACCATTCTGTGCTCTCCCGCTCCTCCTGGCCTGGCCCGACGCCGGGCTGGCTCAGCGCGCGTCGCTGCTCAGTGTACCGGGAGCAGAGGCTTGCTGCAGGCTACTGGTTGCCTCTGTAACACTTGCCCTTGTGTGGCCTTTGCTGCACGTCCCCTCGCCCAGGGACCCCAGCAGCATCGGTCCAAGCGGGGACGTGCCCCCGAGCAGCCGTCCGACGCTGCGTTCGGGGGTGGCATCCCACAGCGGGGACCCGGCTGGCCCCAGGACCTCTCCCGGGTCTCCCCGAGCTGCACCCTGTGGCGCGGCACCGAGGGGATTTCTCAGCCTGTCGTGAGTGACTCGGAGCCAGAGCGGGCGGGCAAACCGCAGCGACGTTTCAAAATGCCAGGTGCTCTGTTTCCTTCCCACTGTGGGTTTTCCATCCGGGATGCTCTCCCCGCCGCCCTTCGGCACTCTCATGTCCAGGTCCTCCCGTTTCTGTGGAAAGCCCTCCAGGTCGATGAGTCCCCGCTCCTCCTTGCTTGGAAATGTGTCCTGGTGAGAGACGAGTCACTGGGTTTGCACCAGGGCGTGGTTTAGCAGCCATGGTGGTCTTGGGTTGACGGTTGGGCTTGGCCATCTTGGAGGTCTTTTCCAACCTTAATGATTCTGTGATTCTATAAGGCATTTGGTGATGATGCTGTTGGTTCCTTGTGGGTTTTCCATCCGGGATGCTCTCCCCGCCGCCCTTCGGCACTCTCATGTCCAGGTCCTCCCGTTTCTGTGGAAAGCCCTCCAGGTCGATGAGTCCCCGCTCCTCCTTGCTTGGAAATGTGTCCTGGTGAGAGACGAGTCACTGGGTTTGCACCAGGGCGTGGTTTAGCAGCCATGGTGGTCTTGGGTTGACGGTTGGGCTTGGCCATCTTGGAGGTCTTTTCCAACCTTAATGATTCTGTGATTCTATAAGGCATTTGGTGATGATGCTGTTGGTTCCTTGTGGGTTTTCCATCCGGGATGCTCTCCCCGCCGCCCTTCGGCGCTCTCATGTCCAGGTCCTCCCGTTTCTGTGGAAAGCCCTCCAGGTCGATGAGTCCCCGCTCCTCCTTGCTTGGAAATGTGTCCTGGTGAGAGACGAGTCACTGGGTTTGCACCAGGGCGTGGTTTAGCAGCCATGGTGGTCTTGGGTTGACGGTTGGGCTTGGCCATCTTGGAGGTCTTTTCCAACCTTAATGATTCTGTGATTCTATAAGGCATTTGGTGATGATGCAGTTGGTTCCTTAAGGCACTCAATGTCCACAGGCGTCAGCCCACGTTGCAGGCACTGCCTTGCAGTATACATATATTACAAATTGAGAAAAGTTTGGGAAAGTGTGGGTTAATTTCAGAGGCTTTGGTGGAGAATTATTACCACTGTTTTCCTGGCTTGTTTTTGTTTCAAGAACTTTATACTTTTGTTTTTCTTACTTTTAATAATGCCTTACACAAACAGCCTCTGTGTCCACGCAACAGCTCCTTTTCCCCCAAGCCTTTGCTTTTTGGCTCCCCCCTGTATTGCCTGCTTGGGGAACCCTTTTGCTCCGAGTACCAGACTGGGATGGGCGTCCCTCCCCGGCACGGCTCAGGTGGCTTGGGCTCGGGTCCTTCTTGTCCCATGCCGTAGCTCGCCTGTGGCCGTGGTCCCTGCAGCTGGCCAGCAGCCAGGGCAGCTGAGCCGGGCAGCGGGGCTCACCCGGGGCAGCAGGAGGAGGAAACTCTCGCTGCGCTGAGCCTTGCAGCCCGGCGTGTCAGCGGGTGAAGCTCGCTTTTCTGTATGACGGGTTTTTCCCAGCTTCCCAGACCTGCCTTGGCCAGAGGTGTGCAGGAGGCGGCGGGTGCCTCTCCGCCCTTCGGGGCACGCTGGGGTTTGCCCTGACCTGGGGACCAGCCGGTGCCGCGCTGGAGCCCCTCTTCGGAGGTGAATGGTGCACCCTCGAGCAGCGTCGTGTTTCTCTGCAGTTTGCCCTCTCTCCATAGGCTGTTGCCCCCTTGGCGTCTCCCTTTGCACCGAGTTTTCTTTTGAAGTCCCTCTCTCCCGTGGAGATGCGTTACGGTGCTGCTGAAACGGCTGCACGCCCGTCCTGGGAAAGGAGCAGGGTGGGGGTTTCTTGCAGCCCCGTCCCGCTGCTGCTGCTCGGCAGGACGCTCGTGCCCGGCGTGGGAGAGGGGAGCGGAGGGGAGCGAGCTGCCCCGCTCCAGAGAGGAGCCAGCCGCGGCCGGTGACAGAGTAAGTCCTAAACCAAACGGACACTTCAGTTTCACGTCTTCTTGCTGGCAGAACGGTTCACTGAATTGTTTTGAACCAGGTTCTTCCTTAATTTAGCAGTGTGTTTGGTACTTTAAAGGTATGGAAGGCTAAATGAAAAACTGAGTTAACGATTAAAGAGAGAGTCCAGCGAAGGGCTACGAGGATGATGAGGGGACTGGAGCATCTCTCCTACAAGGAAAGGATGAGGGAGCTGGGCTTGTTCAGCCTGGAGAAGAGAAGGCTGAGAGGGGACCTTAGAAATGCCTCTAAATATCTGCAGGGTGGGGGTCAGGAGGACGGGGCCAGACTCTTTCCAGTGGTGCCCAGCGACAGGACAAGGGGCAATGGGCACAAACTGAAGCAGAGGAAGCTCCAGCTGAACCCGAGGAAGAACTTCTTCCCTCTGAGGGTGACGGAGCCCTGGCCCAGGCTGCCCAGGGAGGCTGTGGAGTCTCCTTCTCTGGAGATATTCCAGCCCTGCCTGGCCGCGGTGCTGTGCAGCCTGCTCTGGGTGACCCTGCTTGGGCAGGGGCTTGGGCTGGGTGACCCACAGAGGGCCCTGCCGACCCCGACCATTCTGTGATTCTGTAAATAAAGAAAAAAAGACCGCTTCTCCCATAGCCTGTGGATTTACCAGAAAGTGAGTTTTTCAAGCACAAAGGTTCTTGCTCCACTCCAGGAAAAGCCTAATTTAGTGCACCAGGAAGATTTTTTTCACTTGAAACATTGCTGATGTTCTCACGCTGCCATTCATTAGCAGAGGTGGGCTGATTTCTTACTATTCCTGTTTGATTTTTGTTTGGAAACAGTAGGAGAAAAAATGTGCCCACTGTGAAGATTTAGTTCACACAGGTCGGCGTGTTATTTCAGCTGCAGAAGCTGCCCGGCGGGTTCGCAGCAGCTTTCCCAGACGAGGGTCGGTACCGGCGTGCGTGCCGCTGGGGCCCGGAGCGAGCCCTCTGAGCGCAGCGCGTCGCGCCGGGCTGCCGGCTGGGTTTGCTTTGGTTTCTGGTGTTCACTGTGGGCGCGAAGAGCGGCCACCCGGGCTGCCGGGCATCCTGGGCAACCTTTTGAAAACGTGTAAACCAGATTTGTTGGTTCTCCCGAGTCAAGCCAAACAGCCCAGCGATGACACAGCCCTGGCTTTGTGAATGTGAGTGGTCCTTACAGCTTTACGCGGCGAGGAGCGCGGTGCCGTTAGCAAACGGCGTGTTCAGCTCCAGCTCACAAGCGTGTTTCCATCTGCATCTCTGTGCCCTTCTCCCGTGGCGATGGCGGTTCTCCCCTCGGGACCGTGCTCTGCTGAATCACCTTCGTGCCCCGGCTCCCCGGTGCGTCCTGGGCGGGAGGGTGCTGGCCGCGGGGCTGCGGGGAGCCCGGGCTGCAAGGGGGGGACCCGGGCCAGGCTCCCCTGGGCCAGGCTCCTCCGAGCCATCCCGGTGACGAGCGGAGTCAGATGGGCGCGGAACGGTTCCCAATCCATTTTTGTGTGTTTCTGTCTGTTTCTCATCTTGCCCATAACTAGGATTATAAGAAATGGTTAGGTGTTGCTTGAAATATTTGGACCTTGTGATAAAAAATTAGCACATTCACTGCGGAGCTGCTTTTTTTTTTTTTTTTTTCTCTAAAAGAAAAGTTACTCTTCGCTTTCCCTTTCCCTTACACACCGCCATGAATTCCTCCACCGTGTCAGAGGGGCTTCCTCTCCCCCCGGCTCCCCACCCTCATCAGACGCTCGTGCCACGTGCGTGGGGCGGAGGGAGCTCAGGATGCGACGGACCAGGCGGGCTGCCGTCCCCTGGCTGGGGACGGACGCGGAGGACAGGGCCGTGTGGAACGGGGACGCTGCTCCGGGTCACCTTCAGCTGGCAGCAGGAGATGCCGTGGGAAGCCCTCGCGCCGAGGGAGCTGCGGCGTTGCTTTGAGGAAAAATCCCCTTGTCAGCAGTTTTTGCTGTGAGAGGAGGAGGAGGAGGATCATGGGGTGTGCTGGAGCCCGGGTCAGAGATCTCCTTTCTTCTCTCAGGAGCTGGTAGGAGCTTTGCATGGGAGAAAGGAAGAGGGGTCAGCAGCCCCTACAGCACTCCCTCAGCTGCTGGAGAAGGAAGAGGAGGAAAAACAGGAACGAAAAAAAGCCTGATAATTAAGTACGCTCCTAATTTCTCTCCTGTATAAATGGCTGGGTCTGCGCTCTGCTGTTTTCTCCACCTCCATCCTCCGGTGTGTCTCCCAGCACGTGGAAGGAATAAACTGGGTGTGAAGACTGGGGAAATGGAAGGAGCCCCTGGTGCTTTCCCCGGGAAGGGGACAGAAAAGCCTATGACTTCCAGAGGAGATGAGAGAGAGGAAAAAGGGTGAGGAGCTGATGCAGCGACTGAGGGACAAGGGAGAAGAAACAAGAGGGAGAGAAGTGACTTGTGGCTGTTTAATTGCAGGGCAGGCAGAAGACACCAGTAACTCTGAGGAGCTGGGCTCCTTGCTGCTGTTAGCCAGACATCCCCAAAGGTTCATCTCTGCTCAGGGAGCATCCACGGCCTGGGTTCGCCCCACGTGGGCACCCGGACCAGCGTTGTCAAAGAAAAACGGAGGATAGCGTAGAAAGCTACCTCAGTCTTGCTGTACGTCCCCAGTGGCTTTTGAGCACCGTGGTTGTGGTCCTGGTTGTGCTGTTATGGTGGGCTGGGTGGAGAGGTGCCCCACGTCCACCTGTAATGACACGAGTCCCAACGGGCCAGAGTTTCCAGCTTGGTCCTCAGCCCCCACCGTGTTCTCCTTCATTCTCTGGTTTGGGGTCTGACATGGGGATTAATTGTGTTGATTGAAGTCATGTCAGGTGCATTAATTGAAGGCGCATCAGGTGGATGTTGTGGACATGGATATTTTCCATAGTTAGCTGTGGGTCTGTATCAATACCTCTCTCTGGGTGGAGGGGAAGGACTGTTTTAATCTTGCTTGCTACTGATGAGAGGGTGGAGGACTGGGCTGGAGCCGTAGCTTGTGAGAAACGACCAGGCGGTTATAAACAGAGCCAGGGAACGCGCAACGTGGCAGCATCTCCGTTTGGGAGGAATTATTAGCCCAGCCCCAGAGCAGGATGGCTGGAAACCCCTGCAACACAAGGAGCAGAGACCTCATTCACACAGCAAAATTTTCTGACCTTATCTAACCTTACACACTCACTACAGCTCTTCATTTAAACAGCTATCCTGGGAGCACTCTGCCCACGCTGGAAGGTCCAACCTTCCTCCACCACTGCTCTGCAAGATGCTCTATGGTCTCCTGGGTCCCCACCGCTGCAGGAACACAAATCTGTTTACGAGGAACAAACAGCTTTGCATAAACTACAGCCACGAGCTGCCAATTTTGTGTTCTTCCAGCAGAGAAACGCACGCTTCCCCCACCACGAAGCGCTCCGTTAGCAGCAGCCACGCGTCAGCTCCAGGGCCGTGCGGTTATGAGATCGCGTCGCTCGGGAATAGAAAGCGCCAGACTGTGCCCTGCGTCTTGTAAACGCGGATGTGCGATGGTTGTATCGTGATAGCTATCAGAGTTCCTGCTGTAATGGTACTCTGAATAGTTTGTCCTTCAGAAGTTTCAAGGTTGGGGTGATTCTGTGCTCGGAGCCGGAGCAAACTGCTGCGCTCAGGGTCTGCTCTGAAACAGCCCCTGAGATCCTACCGCTGCGTGTACCGTGAGAAGGCGTAGCTGTGATGCGTTTCAGATGATGTGTGTAACCAGAGGGTCAGGTCATTTCCAGTTGGGAGGATGGGTAGTAATGCTCAAACCACTAATATCACGAAGTATGGTCGCATGAGATTGAATAAGAATACCCTTATCAGCCACGTTCCCCTTCTTTATTACCAGATAATATGGTAATATATTATTATAGTTCTTTCTGATTGTTTCTTCTGTGTATATGTTCATCATCTAGACTCCAGGAGGGCTGCAGCTGCAGCAGGAGTGGAAGCACGCGGGGAAATGACTCACATCCCAGGGGCTAGACGTGGATGTTCGACCCAGCAAACCACGGGAAGACTGACATAAAGGTGGAGCGTTGCGTTGTTCGGGGAACAAAATGTCACAGCAAATGACTGCTCTGAGTTGGGTCTGGTTTTTTTATAATAGACTTGTAGGCTGTGAAGTAAGTGTGAAGAAAATGTAGCTATTGTGGAGTTACAAAAGGTCAAGTGTAGGAAGCACCTTCAACTGCAGATGAACCGAAGGGTGCTGCAGCGGCAGTCGGTCTGCGCCCGGCTGTCTCCTGGCAGGAGGGCTCTTGCTCTGAAACGAGATGCTGGGGCAAGTTTCAAGAGATAGCAAGAGGCTCCCTTTCCCTTTCTGCTTCTTAAAAACTCCTTCCCTGTTCCCACTGAGTGTCCTGGACGAGCGATGTTGAACGTAGCTTCCAGTTGCGTGATTTCTTCTTCCAATCCTGGCGCCGAAATGGCCGGGCCCCTGCGGGAGGGACCTCCGCCGGCAGCGCGCTTTGCCCTCTATGCAGTTGTGTCCCCGTAAAGCCCTGGTTATCTAAGGGCATTCCTCCTCTGGGGTTTGCAGCAGCATTCAGGGGCAGCCAAACTCATCTGAAGCAAAGCTCGTTTCAAGGATTGGTTTAGTCTCTGTGGGCTTCCGAGGAGTCCTCCTCCGACGCTGCCTCGGGAGCCGCAGTACAGGCAGCGGAGCCTGAAGTGTCCCCATACCCTTGGAGTTTTGGATTGAGCTTGAAAAACCCATATCCTTCTCCTAAGGGCCCTTACCTTAGTAGGCATGGTGGTGTTTAGTAGGCATGGTGGTGTTGGACTTGATGATCTGAGAGGTCTTTTCCAACCTTAACGATTCTATGATTACCGTCAGACAGATGGGTGGCCTTTCCCTGCACTACCATGCCCGGTCCCCTCCTTCCTACCTCTAGAGCCGTTTTTTTTAATTCAACAAACTTTTTTTTTTTTAAACAGAAACTTGCCAAGGGAACGCAAGCAGCTCATTAGAGAAAGGTGCCAGCGCCAGCAAGTGCTTCGGCGGGGTTTTGAAGGACAGGCATGTGTTCTCATGCCTGAAGCATGGGACTGAGTTTTGAGAAAGGATGTTGACGCTGTGTTAGGGTGTTCAGGCAAGGGTGATTAACCCTGTGCACTCCTGCCACTGTTCTGTGTTAAGGTTTCCGAGGACTGCTGGGCTGCTGGGTCAGCGCTGCCTTCATGCGCTGCTACGTCGGCCCAGAGCCACTCCAAGATTACTAAAGCAGCGTCTGTGCTGAGTCGCTTGCTGTGATTTCAAATGTCAAAGCAACATCTGCCACGTACCAGGTAGCTGAAGAACTTCTTGCATCTTCTGTGATCTATTCACTGTAACTGAAGTGTGTGGGGGAAAAAAAACACCACCAACAACAAAAAAACCCAACCAAAACCCAAAAATCTTAGAGGGTGTCCAGGGGTCTCGAAGATTATGTTAAGCCTTTGTGCAAATTGCCTGAATACCTTGGGGCGATTCTCAGGCAGAGACTCCTCAGGCAGGTGAGCCAGGATTCACATCTACCTGAAAGCTACTGCCCGAAACTGGGAAGAAATCAAGTGAATGCCAGACGCATGTTTTTTTTCACCTAACACCTTGTGTATTTTAGTAAATCTCTGGAGAGCTCCTTGCTATAGAAAACCTTTAACTCTCGCCACAGTGTTGTCTGAACCATGTTTTTACACGCATAATTGGCACAGAACACTGTATTTAAGAAAGGTTGTATTTAAAACAAGCTTTGCATCTTTTACTGCAGGACTTGTTTACCTAAGCCTCACCATACGGGGGAAGAAAAATACCGTACGTACGCATTGTGGCATTATAAACATTTATTCCCTGAGCTCCATTTCTCTTATGGCTTCCTTCCTTGCGGTCGTGCTAGCAGTCCACGTGTTTCCAGCACAATGCAATGTCTTTGGTCAGCATTTTCTAAACTGATTTCAACGTACTAACCTCTTTGCTTCCCATGTGCACGTATGGGAATGTGTGCACTGGTGTAGTTACGTGCTCTATGTCTGCGGCACGCAGTGTGGGCTGGCGTGCTTTGCCCTCTTTCTTTCCCAGGAAAAATGGGTCGGCTGCTTATGTAGAGGGGAAACACAAGGGGAGCAAAAAAGGGATGCTGAGATTTGTCCCAGACTTTGATAACCTAGAAATTTTTCAAAACATTGGCATAAATATTTTACAGTAAAACCCTGAAGCTTTGTTTTGGAGAATAATTCTCCTAGCCAAAATACCTAGGGATGGAGGTGATGGGCTCTCTAGTCTGCCTCTGCCCCACAGTCCTGCCACTGCCAGTTACTTACCGAGTCTGTTGATCTTCACGCGTTAGAGACCCTCGCACACTGTTCCGGGAGCCTGGTGCTTTTGGAGAGCTGGCTTCGTCTTCGATTTTCTGCCTTAATTTTGTTTTGTTGTTGGGTTTTTTTCCCAGAATATCTCCCCATTTCCTTACATAGCTACTTTACTGATCTGGAATGATTTGCTTTCCTTTTTCTTTTAAATATTTTTCTTCTGCTGCTGACTTCCCCATCTATTTGATGTGTCCGTTGACATCAGGTCTGCCTTGCCACTCCCACTGCTGGTGTAAGACTCTTGAACATTGTGGCCCGTTGGCGGTTATGGGCCATGGCATCCTTCCGTGGGTGGTACTAACACTTCTAACTTGATCATCTCCCCCTGGTCTCCTGGGACAGTGTCTCCGTCTCTTGCTTAGCTCTGTCTCTCTTGTTTCAATGCCTCCCTCATGTCCCTCCTGAAGACTTGCGTCTTTCAGGAATTTTTCAGGCCAGTAAATATTAGCAATATAAAACTTGATCTTTTAATTTTCAGGTTTAAGAAACTGAAAAAAACAGCTCTGGGTGGGCCATACTTAAATCATCTCATAGCACACGCAGCCCTGTGGCTGTGGTCCCTCTGGCCATCTGTGCAGCTGCTCCCCTCCTAACTGGGACCAGCTACTGCAAGCACCCAGAGACACAGGCTTTCAGACACCCAAAGAGCTTTCTGTGTCTGACGCGCTGGTAGCTGTACGTCCGAGGGCTGCAAGATCAGCTCGTCGCTGCAGGGAGCTTGCAGTTCATTCATTTAGCACTTTTCTGGCAGTGCAATAGGTAACAAGAGGAGAGGTAGATACCAAGGTCCAGCTTTGTAATTTCTAGTAAGATCAGAATGAAAATAATGAGGAATTATTTTGTTTCTTAACATGAGACTAGGGAATATTTTTAATATCCAATATGATTAATTTACAAAAAATTCAAAGTAGATTAATTATACATACATAGAATTTCTTTTCCCAGATGATCGTTTAGCCAGACACCTGTGCAAACCAGCATTCATAGCATCATTTCCACCGCTCTAATAACATTCTCTAGTGTTCCAGTCCTCGGCCTGTTCAGCCAAATGATGGGCTATGCAGCAGCCGAGCACACAAAACACGGCTTTTAACCAGGTCCTGAAATGATAAAGCGCCGGGCGTGACAGCCTGGTGCTCCTTTACCAAAGGAGTTTTGATCCAGAGCGAACCTTTTAACAAACTGATATTTCCTCATTTCTGTCACCTTTTCCTACTGACTCTGAGATACTGGCCAGAGGACGGGGTTGCTTGCGACTGGTTTGATCTCCAGTTCTCAAGCAGAACCATCACTGAATGAGCTAAATGAGGTAAGTCTTCGGTATCTTTCCAGTGCTTCGTTTTTCTCAAATATTAATCTGAGGATTGCTTAATTATAGAGTTATAGAATCATTAAGGTTGGAAAAGCCCTCTAAGATCATCAAGTCCAACTGTCACCCCAACACCCCCATGCCTGCTAAACCATGTCCCGAAGTGCCACAGCCACACGGTTTTTGAACCCCTCCAGGGATGGTGACTCCCCCACTGCCCTGGGCAGCCTGGTCCAATGCCTGACCGCTCTTGCAGTAAAGAAATTTTCCCTAATATCCCATCTGAACCTCCCCCCGGATCAACTTGAGGCCATTGCCTCTCGTCCTGTCACTGGTTACTTGGGAGAAGAGACCAACCCCCCCTCACTCCACCCTCCTGTCAGGGAGCTGTAGAGAGCGATAAGGTCCCCCCTCAGCCTCCTCTTCTCCAGACTGAACAGCCCCAGCTCCCTCAGCCGCTCCTCATCAGACTTGTAATTATTAAGCGTTCTGCTTTTACGTTCCAACAAGCGCTGTTCAGACTCAAACCGATCCGTTTGCAGCTTCAAGGCGCAGACAGGAATTTTCCCCCTGCCTCTTCCGTGGGTCTGTGGCGACAGCGATTCCCCGCGGAGCCCAGGGGATGTGCGGTGGTTTGGGTGGGTCGTGCCTAAGCACACGTTTTGCAGCCTTCCAGAGCAGCGGGGCGTTTATTAGTCTCTGTGTAACAAGCTACTCGATTATTCTGTCCTTATTTTCACTTCTGAACAGACGTCAGGCCTGCAGTGGTTTCGTTGCCTGCAGCGTGCGCGTGGCTGTTCAGACCCTCCATCCATTTGGTGGGCCTGCGGGAAGTGACGGCGCGTGTGCAGCTTGCAGTCCCGTGGTGCTTTTTCCAATGGCTACGAGCGCCAGGCTTTTCTCAAGTTTTCTGTTCTCATTCTGTATTTTTATAATTAATTATGTCTTTTGCCACTTGAAGTCTTGCCTAATTGTCAGTCCTGGTGCAAGTGCCGTCCCTCTCTGGTGTAGTAGGAACGCACGGGGTTTCTGCTGGGTGCCTTGATGCCTGTAGGTCTCCAGCTTAGGGTGCTTACGCAGAGCTGTGCTCAGGTTGGAGCTGCTTCTTTAAAGAGTCTGCAAGATCAGCAATGAGGATTTCGAGTTCCTCATAGAATCTTAGAAAGTTTTGGGTCGGAAGGGACCCCCAGAGGTCATCTAGTCCGAACCCCCCGCAGCGAGCAGGGACACCGCTAACCAGATCAGGGTGCTCAGAGCCCTGTCCAAGCAGAAGTTGTGTCCATTTGGCAACTAACGGCCATTCGAAGGGAGGCCATCAAGTCTGAACGAACAGTCTGATGGCACAGAGTTACAACACCCGCCTTTCCACAGCCGCCGGTAATCTTCCACGGCTGGGTGGAACTACCTGCGGCTGAAGAATAACGTCTGAATTTGCATTTTCAGAGAGAAGTTTATTTTCCTCTAGAGTCTGAATGCGCTTTCTTAGTGTCGGCAGCCCGTTTGTTTGACCCTGCCCTGGCTCACCTGAAGCACCGTGGGCTTTCGCTGAATGTCCATGGGCACGTTGTGACCCCTGAGAAGTTACCAGAGAAGCTGCTCGGTGTTTTCGGTTTGAATTCACTGCTGAGTAACGAGCAGAGGTCTACTGTGCTGCCATTTGTGGTGAGGTTTCAAATGGCCTATTTTTGTGCTGTGATGAATTTTAATAATTGCTGTAAGTATGCTATTAGTCAAAATGAAGCAGAAAGAAACCCAATTATTGAACTAGACTGCTGTGACTGGAATCTATAGCTGATATATTAAAGCCCAACTGTCATGCTTAATAATTAACTCAACCCACTGGCAACTCTGGAAAAGAAAATGAACATTAATAATGAGTTAACTGATCATTATTTCTTTTTCCCCATGCCATTAGAACAATATCCTGCAGTCTATCAATTAAACAATACAATAATTTTACATCATACACGCTTTCTGCTTGCACTTGTACTTTTCTACCTCCTGCTTTCCCAACACCATTTTTATGTAACTGCTGCTTTTTTTCAAAGGCTCCTTTTGCTGCCCTGGTCTGCGTAAGTATGGAGGGAGCTGTTACAGGATGTAAATATTATTGAAAACGCCTTTGCTTTCACCTGAACTGGAGAGGAACGATCCGCACTGACAGACACGTACCCACCTGCGAGCACTTCCTGTGCACGCAGCGTCTTCCACTTCCCTGGCCTGCTTCAGCAAAAGGATGGCGACAGCAGAAAGGAACACCCACAGAATCACAGAATCACAGAATAGTAGGGGTTGGAAGGGACCTCTGTGGGTCATCTAGTCCAACCCTCCTGCCGAAGCAGGGTCACCCACAGCAGGCTGCACAGGATCTTGTCCAGTCGGGTCTTGAATATCTCCAGAGAAGGAGACTCCACAACCTCCCTGGGCAGCCTGTTCCAGGGCTCCGTCACCCTCAGAGGGAAGAAGTTCTTCCTCATGTTCAGACGGAACTTCCTGTGCCTCAGTTTGTGCCCATTGCCCCTTGTCCTGTCACTGGGCACCACTGAAAAGAGCTTGGCCCCATCCTCCTGACACCCACCCTGCAGATATTTGTAGGCATTTGTAAGGTCCCCTCGCAGCCTTCTCTTCTTCAGGCTGAACAAGCCCAGTTCCCTCAACCTCTCCTCGTAGGGGAGATGCTCCAGTCCCCTCACCATCCTCATAGCCCTCCGCTGGACTCTCTCCAGTAGCTCTTCATCTTTCTTGAACTGGGGAGCCCAGAACTGGACACAGTACTCCAGATGAGGATACCCGGATGAAGCGAGCGGTGTCCTACAACATACGAGCATCTCTCATTGAGCTCCCGGTGACGACTGCCTCTCCGTCGGGTCTGAGTGGCTGCTGACGGGGCGGTCGCAGCATTTAGCTTGACTGAGCTCTCCGCGCCAGGGCCGCGTGTGTCTCGTGGCTGGAAGAGGAGCAGCCTTTCTGCTCTTCCGACGCCGCGGCCGAGGCGCCGCTTGCATTCGACAGGCAGTGATGGGTGCTGCGGGCGGTGCCCAGCGCTGCCGGGGTCTGGCCATGGCTCGGTGCACCCACGTGCGGGTGAGTCCCGGCTGCGCGGCCGGCTCTCCGCTCGGGAAGGCACCGACCCGCGCTGATGCCGCCCGCAGAACCCACCTTCGGCAGAGTGGCTCTGCAAGCATGGTTTTCCCAAATTATTTTAGAAGTAAGCTTGGGGTTTTTTTTTTTTTTGAGTGAGAAGTGTTTTTGCAGGGAGGATGGATAGGCTTTGGTTTAACGCGGCCCTCAGTCGCGCCTTGGAGCTACCTCAAGGGAGTCATTTTAATTTGGGTCTGATCTCCCGCATCTCGGCGAGCTCTGCCAACCTCAGCTTACAGTCCTTGCACAAACCACGGTTCTGCCTCTGAACTTGCTGATATTTGCAAGGGAGTCTGAGAAACAGCAGAAACGTTGCACAAATTGAGAGGGTTATCTGAAGTTATTGTGAAATGATGATTCCCTAGCCTGTGCCCAGGGAGAGGAAAGCTGAATGCAGACGGCAGAGGAGAGCTGCCCTCCGAATTATTCAGAGGTCTTTGGTGCCCACCAGAGACCTTGGGGATAAGCTAGATCCTTTTGTACATTTACCTTCTTTTGTTTGGTTTTGGTTTTTATTTGCAGACAAGACTGAACGCTCGGAACAGAAACGTGGACTTCATGACGTCAATAAGAGCTTATCAAACACGGGGTAGTGCCCACAGCTGATTACCTATCCCCAATAATTAAAAAAAAAAAATCGAATCCCTAGTGAGGCTTCATCTGGAGTTCTGCATCGAGTGCTGGGCTCCCCAGTTCAAGAAAGATGAGGAGCTACTGGAGAGAGTCCAGGCAGGGCTACGAGGATGGTGAGGGGACTGGAGCATCTCTCCTAGGAGGAGAGGCTGAGGGAGCTGGGCTTGTTCAGCCTGGAGAAGAGAAGGCTGAGAGGGGACCTTATAAATGCCTCTAAATATCTGCAGGGTGGGGGTCAGGAGGACGGGGCCAGACTCTTTCCAGTGGTGCCCAGTGACAGGACAAGGGGCAACGGGCACAAACTGAAGCAGAGGAAGCTCCAGCTGAAGATGAGGAAGAACTTCTTCCCTCTGAGGGTGACGGAGCCCTGGCCCAGGCTGCCCAGGGAGGCTGTGGAGTCTCCTTCTCTGGAGATATTCCAGCCCCGCCTGGCCGCGGTGCTGTGCAGCCTGCTGTGGGTGACCCTGCTTGGGCAGGGGGTTGGGCTGGGGGACCCACAGAGGTCCCTGCCAGCCCCTGCCGTTCTGTGATTCTGTGTGATTAGGGGGCTGAATGACCCAGATGCGTTTGAGGGGTGGCTGAGCTTTCAAACCCCATTTGTTTCTCGGCGCCCTACGGCCGGGCGGTGCGTGCCTGGGCGGGAGCGTTCGCTGCCCGCTGTTTGCCTGCGCTGCTCCTGCGTCCCCCTGCTCGCCTCCAGCCCACGCTGGCGTGTGGGACCCTCGGGTGGGAGAGCAGAGGCACAGAGAGCGGAAGCCCATTCTTCAGGGTCGGGTATCAAAGGGCAGGAGGGAGAGCTCAGCCCTGCTCAGGAGGCCCCCTTGGACCAGATAAGAAGGACTGTACCGTTCCGTTTGTTAGTTATACAAGTGCAGCTATAGAATGTTGTTTAAGTGAAAAACAGGAGGGGAAGAAGCGAAAAATCAATGCTCAAAGTGGAAAAACTCAGTTATAATCCATGCAGGAGAAATATTGGGAAGTGGTTTCTAGCGTTGACTTCTGGTCTCGCCCCTGAGAAGCCCCACGCCGTAGTGACCAGCTGCCACGAGCGCTCCCGCATCGCTGGCTGGGGCCTGGCCCTGCCGCCCGCTCGCCTTCACGGGCGTGGGGACACACAGACGCCAGTGAGGGGCCTCCCAGTGGCACTAATGGCAGAATTACCACTCCACGTGTGCAAGAATTTTTTTGTTTTTTTCAGATCTGGACCTACATTTTAAGCTGTGTACGTATTTCATTTTTGTATTCCTGATTTGAATTTATCTTTCTGTGGTGTTTTCTGGGACTTGCTGTGGTTGCAGCCCTTGTTCAGACTGATAATTTTGAGTATGGGGCATCTAAGGGTGTAGAGATGGGACTTGTGAATAGAATTTTCTGTGTGGCAGCGCTAACATTCTTAACATTTATCGGAAAAAATCTTATCTATGCTGTTCATTAACAATACAAGAATGTCAATGGGTTTATCATATTGTGTCCTTGAATACAGATAAAAATGGAAAATGATCCTGGGTCACAGGTTGATAGTCTATGCAAAAGGTTTAGGTAAGAGCTGATCTAGTTCCCATCCTCTTTTGCACTGCAGGGTGCACGGGGAGCCCATGGAAGAGCGTTTGTTTTTTGTGAGTATGTCCATGTGGGATGCGCTGAGCCGAGCCACGCTGGCGTGGGTCTGAGCGGGCCGGGGCGGCTGGTGGCATGGCCATGCGGTGCCTGGACCTAATCTGTGGGGACACGGCATGGCTCTGCATGTCCTCACCACAGGCACGAACCAGCCGGTCACGGGGAGCTCAGCCTCTGTATTCCATGCATCTCGCGCTTCCCGGGCTCGGTGATGGTGACGCTCTGTTTTGGTTGGTGTCCTACCACGCAAGGACCCGAGCGTCCTCCTCTGCCTTGCCGGCTCTCCTTGGGAGTCTGGCTAAAGGGAGAAGGGGTTTACTTGGAGGTAGTTGAGGAGCAAAAAAAATTTCACGTTGGATCTAATTTGGCAGTAGCATTTAGAGAGAGACAGTGGGGAGAAAAAAAGTTTGATATCTTTGCTGGAGCTTGGGTCTCAACATTAACCATTTTGTGGAACATTTTGGCTGCTGGAATGAAAAGGGGCGCAGGGAAGCACCGGCTGCGTGGAGCACTGGCGTACAGGGCACGCTCCCCCTGCTCGGGAGCGGGGCTGGGCGAGACCCCCAGCCAGGGCACGGCTCGCTCTCGGGGGATGATGGCGGGAGCGGGGCTGGGTGAGACCCTCAGCCAGGGCACGGCTCGCTCTCGGGGGATGATGGCGGGAGCGCGCTGTCCCCGCCGTCACAGCCTGCTGGGGCTGGGAGCGCGTCGCTGGGCGTGAGCGTGTCCGTAGTCCGGTCCCTGGTGCCTGTTTCCTCCTGTCCGTACGCAGGAGCTGACCTGACATCAGCTGGTTGCCCAGCCTCACAAACACCTTTTATAAAACGTTTGGGAGCGGGTCCATGCCCACTAACAGCCCCTGAGCCGTCTGCACTGCTGTGCAACGGGGACTGGGCAGCTGCCGGTGACATTTCATGGTGAAAAATATACTCTGGAGAAGACAGCGCTGTCTGCTTTGGGAGAAAACACTGGATTTCTGTCTCTCCTCGGGTTAGGTGTTAAGGATTGGCCTATAAAGATTGCTCCGACCCTGGAAATGGCTGCTGTGCCCTTCTGGTCCCCTCGCAGTGCGCTGGGGGGGACGGAGACCGGGGTTCTCACCGTGGCCTGCCTTCACGCTCGGTCTCGCTGTCCTGCACAAAGCCAGCGACCAGCTCAGACCGAGGAGCGCTGCAGAACGCAGCGTCTGGGGAGGTTGCCCATCCAGGAGGGAAAAGCTGGGCTTGCCCCGGGAGCCGCTGCAGCCCCTGCTCCGCAGCAATTGGCAAGTGGGGGTAATTTAATCAATTTTCTTGAAGGGTGTTAAGCTCTGGCTCAGAGTTGTGGGTTTTTCAAGGAAATCTCGCTCCTTGTGAGGTTGCCCCAGAGGTCAACTTCTCGTTAGCACAAGAGCAAAAGTACTCTAGATGAGGCCTCACTAGGGCAGTGTAGAGGGGAAGGAGAACCTCCCTCGTCCTGCTGGCCACACTCTTCTTGATGCACCCCAGGATCCCATTGGCTTTCTTGGCAGCCAGGGCACACTGCTGGCTCATGGTCAACCTGTCGTCCACCAGGATGCCCAGGTCCCTCTCCACAGAGCTGCTCTCCAGCAGGTCCACCCCAAGCCTGTACTGGTGCATGAGGTTGTTCCTCCCCAGGTGCAGGACCCTGCACTTGCCCTTGTTGAATTTCATCAGGTTCCTCTCTGCCCATCTTTCCAGCCTATCCAGGTCACGCTGAATGGCAGCACAGCCTTCTAATGTATCCACCACACCTCCCAGTTTGGTGTCATCAGCAAACTTGCTGAGGGTACATTCTAACTCTTCATCCAGGTCGTTGATGAAGAAGTTAAACAAGACTGGGCCCAGTACTGACCCCTGGGGGACGGAGCACTGGAACAGGCTGCCCAGGGAGGTTGTGGAGTCTCCTTCTCTGGAGATATTCAAGACCCGCCTGGACAAGGTCCTGTGCAGCCTGCTGTAGGTGACCCTGCTTCAGCAGGAGGGTTGGACTAGATGACCCACAGAGGTCCCTGCCAACCCCTACTATTCTGTGATTCTGTGATTCTGTGAACAGGAAAAGGACTTCCAGCGCTCACCTTTTGTGCCTGCAATCAATGACGTGATGAAACACCAGCCAAGCACCTACGGAAGAAGTTGTCCTGCAAGTTGAGGAAGAAAGAATGAAAGAAATCCCCGGACTTATGAAGTGGCCGTAGGGCTGAGGGAGGAGGGGGTGCCGCTTTCGGATGCGGAAGAGGCATCCAGGTATCTTTAGAATGGACGGGAATTAACGTTACTTGTATATAAAACTTTCTTTAAGACTGAAGTTAGCTATATTAATATTCCTGATGGGTTGGAGCAGGTAAATGAGTTGCTGCATTGGAGGATATTTACTTGCTAAGTTTCTTTCGCTCGATCCCCCTGATGCCTACGTTATCTGACACTTCTTATTTTCCTATCTTTAACAGGAACCAAAGTACAAGCCTCTGCTCCAGGAACCATTGCCAAGGAGATGATTATTCATTAACTCTGGGTAAGGAAAAATGGGCTTAGCAACATCTAAGATCTCTGGGGGGAGTCTCTACATTAATTTCCTGTCAAATTCCTGTTGGTATTCTGTGCAAGCATTACTCCGAATTAATAATGCAAAATAACTAGAAAGTACCAGAAACCCCAAGGACAACTCTGCAATTTTTAGCCAGAATGGGTTTAGTTGATATTGTTTGACGCATCCATTGCCCCTAAGATCTGCTGAACTATTTCTGGCGTGGGTACCTGAATAATTCCTTCACTGTGCACTTTGTATGGAAACTATAGCTAAAGGGCATTTTATGTCTCAATTAGAAATGGTGGAATAGTAATTGCTAATAACGTGTTTGATTAATTTTCACCATCATTGTTGAACATATTTCATATGAATAAATGCCTTCATTAATAGATCGGTTTCATACAATGTAAATAAATTATTTGGGATATTTCCCCCATCGGTCACTGAATAAATTATTCTTGATTATTTCTATTCATTAAGCCAGCTGCATTCTATTAAGAAAATGATATAAACCATAGTTCAGGGAAAGACTCTGTAACTCTTTATAAACCCACAGGGAATTTTTCTCTCATGTCAACTTTTTTATAGATATAATCTTTTAACCTGGAAACGCTGTGCTCAGAGTATAACTTGGGGAAATCATCAGAACTTTGGGGATAACCCAGCTCGTGTGTCTGGAGCCCGGCTCTGCAGAGCCCCCGGGACGCAGCGTGGGTGGTACGGAGGTGAGGGACGCCGACGTCGGCTGGGCTCTGCATGGGCTTGGTGGTCTAAAATAAGCGCTTTGCTCCTTGGGGCCATGTTAAAGTGCCTTCGAGTGCAGCAGAACTCAAGCACGTCCTTTACTGAGGGAAGATCGTGGGAACTTGGGCTGTTCGGAAGCGCGGGAGGGCCGGTGCTGCTGTCTTTGCCTCTCCCAGAGCTGGATTTCATCCTCCTCTTACACTGAAATTCCCCCATCATAACTGTACAAATGAATGACTGTTTGGCAAGAAGGGTTGAAGGCAATTTGTCCTCCTTGCTTAATCTTGGAAGAATGTCTCCTACTAGCAGTAGTTTGACAGTCCCCACCAAAGCACATAGACCCGGTTTAATTTTTTCCCACAATTAAGTGGGTTCCCATTTGAGCGTTTGGCGTCGTCCCCTACAAATTCTCCACCTAATCACTTTGAAAAGGAGCCAATATAATTTTGATTGTTAAACAGTAATAATCCTCTTTTCATCTCAAGGGTCTACTCCCTCGTTTTTATTCCTGTGACTAATTGTTCATCTATTTCTTGCTGATAAACGTCAGTCAGTGTGGTTGGTGGCAGGAATGACTGGAAACCGTAAATTCCTTCTCGTCTGTGGCAATTCTTTGCTTTGCAGCCCATCTGGTAGATGAAATTCCTCAGCGGTGCAGTGTGTTGAGGGATGAGAATATCTTTGTTCTGGGTAGAGCTGCAGCACCATAACCACTTCAAAGGTACGTAAAGAGTGAATGGGGCTTAAAGCTCTGAGCTGATGCAGCACACCACCGGCGAGCGCTTGACACTCCCTGGCGGTATACGCCGGATGCAAGAGCGAAGTTAGGTGAGAAAGACAAGGGCCAAATACCTTTCATAAAACAAACCAAAGCCATATGCCTCCAGTATAATCTACATTCATTTTAACTGCATAACTTCCTTGGAGATGATTGAAAAGAAGCAACAGCCCAATCACAGAATCCCAGAATGTTTGGGGTTGGCAGGGACCTCTGTGGGTCACCCAGCCCAACCCCCTGCCCAAGCAGGGTCACCCAGAGCAGGCTGCACAGCACCGCGTCCAGGCGGGGCTGGAATATCTCCAGAGAAGGAGACTCCACAGCCTCCCTGGGCAGCCTGGGCCAGGGCTCCGTCACCCTCAGAGGGAAGAAGTTCTTCCTCGGGTTCAGCTGGAGCTTCCTCTGCTTCAGTTTGTGCCCATTGCCCCTTGTCCTGTCACTGGGCACCGCTGAAAAGAGTCTGGCCCCGTCCTCCTGACACCCACCCTGCAGGTGTTTATCAGCATTTATAAGATTCCCTCTCGGCTTTCTCCAGGCTGAACAAGCCCAGCTCCCTCAGTCTCAAAGAACAAAACCTCTTGTCTTGTACCTATGGAGGACCCTTAGTCAGCAGGAGCGGAGATGAGATCCGTGTCATCCCCAAGGTGTTTTTCCATATGCATTGACCATTTTGCAAGCTGCTGATCACTGCAGCAGTTTCCCGGCAACTCTGAGTACCGTGGCAGCTGAAATAACTTGCAGGGGAAAATCCCCTCTTGGCCTTCTGGTAGTCAGGTCAAGCGCTTCAACAACAGGAGCTCCGTGTTGTAACTCCAATCAGGCATTGGACCAGGCTGCCCAGGGAGGTGGTCGAGTCCCCGTCCCTGAAGGTGTTTAAAAAACGTGTAGATGTGGCACTTCAGGATATGGTTGAGTAGGCGTGGTGGTGTTGGCTGGATGGTTGGACTCAATGATCGTAGAGGTCTTTTCCAACCTAGGATTCTGTAAAATATTTACCTGCTGTTTCACTGGGAGGTGCTTGGAGTGAACCTTGCCTCACAGTTTCTTTGTAAGTTGAATCAATAGCTACAGGAGATCTCCTTGCCGATATTTTTAAAATTTTCTTTTTTTTTTTTTTTTAAGGTGGGTGATTGGTCAGGCTCTAAATGAATTCCCGTGTGCTTCCTTGGACAAGCAGACCCGTGCTGCTGCCAGCACTGCTGCAGCACATCAAGTTTTTCAGCTACAGCAAGAAGGGGATCAGTTGGTTGTGCATTGCACAGGTCCTGTATGCCCTGGGGCAGGTGTTGGTGGGCCAGATGAGCTGAAGAGCACAGGATCTTGTGTCTATAAGGGGGGGAAAAAGAAAGGAAAAAAAAAGAAGCAAGGCCAAACCCACTCTTGTCTAAAAAAGGCTGTCTTGGGATTTCTAACACCGCTTGCGGCTGTATGGGATGTTAGCTGCCTGAACTTCCAGCATTGTACCACAAAATTGAAGTAGAGGCCTTGAAGGCATTTCATGAACTCAAAAGAAAGTACATAACTTTCTTTGCTTTTAATCATCAAGATGTTTCTCTTACCTCTTTCTCATCCCCTAGGTACAATATATTTCGTATAAAACTTGCCAAGGACATGGAATATTGCCCAAAGGTGGTGGCTAGTGATGAAATATTACCCTGTACTCTGGTAGATGCCTTTTTGTCCCCAAAGGTTTGTAGGTTAGACAGGTACACATGTACCCAGCGTGCTCTTACAAATTGTTGTGCTGTGCTTATGGCGCATGGGGTAGCACTGGTTTTGCATTACAGTTTTAGTGTATTCTCTATGTAATTACACTCTACATAGTATTTTGTTATTTCCAGTTTGGATTGCTTTAATCATTCAATGAACGTACTGAGGAAATTCTATCTATCTACAATGATCTTTAAAAAATTAGGGAGGTTTTGCTCTTCCTAGTGTATCTGAATAGAATACTACATATGAGACACGAATTCTATCACTATGCCACTCGTCAGTGACAAAACCAAAGGGTATCTAAAAAAAGGGTTATTTTGAGTCTGTGTCTCAGGAATATCAAGTGACACTTCATAAACACACAGCATTTCTCGTTATGTGTTTATCCTGGGTCACTGCTTTTTCAAGACCTTTAGTTGAGGTGACAAACTGGTGGTCTGAGCAGCCAACTACCCAGAGAGAGCTGACAGTTATGATGGGGCCAAGCTCTTTTCAGTGGTGCCCAGTGACAGGACAAGGGACAACGGGCACAAACTGAAGCCGAGGAAGCTCCAGCTGAACCCGAGGAAGAACTTCTTCCCTCTGAGGGTGACGGAGCCCTGGCCCAGGCTGCCCAGGGAGGCTGTGGAGTCTCCTTCTCTGGAGATATTCCAGACCCCCCTGGACACGGTGCTGTGCAGCCTGCTCTGGGTGACCCTGCTTGGGCAGGGGGTTGGGCTGGGTGACCCACAGAGGTCCCTGCCAGCCCCCACCATGCTGTGATTCTGTGATTCTGTGAGTTATCTTTGCCTATCTGCTTACCTTCCTGAGGACACATTTACCAGGTGCTTTATGAGGGACTGAGGATATGCAATTATTAACTAAATTTGTCAGGGTTTTTATGAGTGAAAATAGGAGTATTTCTCCCAAAGTCACCAAATCAGAATCAAAACGTGAACTCCAGTTGGTGGGAGAAGGGAAGCTCTGTTCAGTCAGCTTTGAAGGTAGTGTTCGCTGTGCAAAGAACTCTGTGATCCCGAGACTGCTTGTGAATGAGGGAGAAGAAGCCAACCACGAAACCATCTCTACTTTAATTCTGTAAGATTACTTTAAGAAGTGGAAGATATTCTTCACTCTGAGGGTGGTGAGGCCCTGGCCCAGGCTGCCCAGAGAAGCTGTGGCTGCCCCCTCCCTGGCAGGGCTCAAGGCCAGGCTGGATGGGGCTCTGAGCACCCTGGGCTGGTGGAAGGGGTCCCTGCCCATGGCAGGGGGGTGGTGGTGGTGGAATGGGATGAGCTATAAGGTCCCTGCCGACCCAAACCAGTCTGTGATTCTATGGTATTAAGAAATAAAATCAGTGAAAACAAAGCCCTCCAGCTGTAAGGAGTGCAGCACAACTGCATAACCCTCACTGTTTAAGGGCTGGGGAGGCTTGGGAGGCACAGCTTCTGCTGCTTCCAAACCATTTTGCGTGCTGTGATTTCAATCTCGTGGAAGAGGATGGGGGGAAAAAGAAATCACCTGCGAGATATTATGGGTTAGGCTGTCCTGAGGACTGCTTTGATAATGGTACCATGATATGGACCTCTTGAGCATGGCTCCTGTCTCCCTCTTCGCCAGCCAGCAAGCGCATCACTTGTCTCGTGGACGTGGTGTAACCTTCGCTCCCAAGAAGTGGGGAGGGTGAGTTTCGGGCAGGTGCTGTTGGCCTGCTGCAATCCTCAGTTGTCTTGGGGTGACGTCTGAAAGAGGGCCTTGCTGACGTGTTAGCTTGATGCTAACTCTTAGGTGAGTTTCCCAGGCAACAAGGAAATGGCTGTGCTGCTTTCCACTCGCACTAAAGACAAACCGGATATTTAATGGATGACTGAAAAGGAACAAATATTTTAAATTCATGAAGACCAGTGATCAGAAACTAATTATGTAAAGTAAAAAAGGCAAATTTGCATGAAAATAAGGAAAGGGGAAATTTACATTTTTGTATCAGAACAATATTCACAGACTGACATATCGGGCTGTGACTAAAGCCGATCAGAAGTCAGCGCTTGCACTGCTGGGGAGGCTGCAGAGCTCTAAATTCTGTTTTAGAGCAATTAGCAGATTTTTTTTTTTCTATTTCTGTGTTGGCAGGAAAATACCAGAGACGCCCAAAGCATTTAATTTTTAAAAGTGTGAAGGGAGATGTGGGTACCAGGATGGGGCTCCCACTGAAACGCGGCCCCAGCGTTTCTCAGTTCGGGTTTTCCTGTCCTGCCTGGCAGAACACAGGGCTCAGAAGCGACGGGGCTGGAAGCGGCGCAGGAGACTGCGGCAGCCTCCGGTCAGGAGCAGCCCACCGCATACAGCTGCCCCGGAGCTGAGGGACCTGGAGAGTCCCAGATGCAAATGTGGCTGACTAAAGCCAGCTTCCAAAACCCTGTCCCCCGATGACAGCTGTGCTGCCGTCGCAGAAACAGCCTCCTCCTGCTGTAAGTGCAAGATGGATTGGAGTGGGAAGAGAAGGCTGTGAGGGGACCTTAGAAATGCTTACAAATATCTGCAGGGTGGGTGTCAGGAGGACGGGGCCAGACTCTTTCCAGTGGTGCCCAGTGACAGGACAAGGGGCAACGGGCACAAACTGAAGCAGAGGAAGCTCCAGCTGAACACGAGGAAGAACTTCTTCCCTCTGAGGGTGACGGAGCCCTGGCCCAGGCTGCCCAGGGAGGTTGTGGAGTCTCCTTCTCTGGAGATATTCCAGCCCCGCCTGGCCGCGGTGCTGTGCAGCTGCTGTGGGTGACCCTGCTTGGGCAGGGGGTTGGGCTGGGTGACCCACAGAGGGCCCTGCCAACCCCGAACATTCTATGATTCTGTGATTCCTCCCCGTGTCTGGTTCCAGCTGGGCTTGCAGATCTCTCTTTCAGGCATGGTGTTGTTTTTGACTGACTACTAAGCATCACTTAAAGGGTATCTTTAAAAATATGGTTAATCTCAGCTTTCAGGTAGATGATACGCTGGATTAGTTGTTGTTATGTGCCAACATTTGACTGCTAGTGTGGGAATTTGGAAGAGAAACTAGGGCTATACTATCAGCCCCATTGCAGTGTTGGAGTAAATGGGCTCTTGATAATTTTTTCCAAGTGAATAAAAGTGGGAGGAAAGCTACCTTGGCAAGAGGAATAGTTAGCAATTAATGAAAAATAGCTTTGCTCTTTGTAGGCTTTACGGGCGCAAGGATGGGGCAGACATTTTTTTGGTGGCGATTCAGCAGGTTCAGGAGGGTCACGGGATTCGCAGCGCAGAGCGTTGGCCTGACCTGCGGTGAGTGATCCGCTGGGGAGCCGCAGGGAAGCCTTTGATCTCCGCCTGTGCCGGCCACTTGGCCACTGCTGTGTCAGAAATGCCGCTGCTGCTAGCGGGGAATGTGGATGTGATAAAGGAGAATTTCAGAGCGTGCTGTAGGCAGAGCCTCAGCTTTCTCCCGCCTCCAGAAACCTGTGGGGCTCCAGACCCGGCTGTAGGCGAAAACTTTTTGCTGTAGCCACTTCCTTATCGTCCCGACAACACACTCCTCCGTATGCCACATGAAGAAATCAGCCAAACCAAGCCCAAAGACCCTCAGTCAAGTTGTGTTAAATCTTTTGCAGCCACAAAACATTTCCTCTAGCTGCATGAACAGAATAAGGAGACACCCGTAATTTATACGGCTGTGCTGGTGCCGTAGGCTCCTTCAGCTGCCAGCCGGGACGGTGCTGGTCGTGTCCTCCCAGTGTTGCCCAGGATGGAGACCAGCTTGCAAGGACAGCCACTGTGCGACCAACCCGCAGCAAGAAAAATACAGGAAGGTGAGCGTGCCCAGGATTTGCAGGGAGATGTGGGGCCAAATGCCCTGCGTGCCCAAAGCAGGTTTAAAAAGTGCTTGTTCTGATGAGTCCATCATGCAGAATTTCTCTTAAGGAGCAGCGAGGAAAGATAGGTGCAGAATGACACCCGAGAGGCTGCCGGTCTAGTGAGGTCCCACCACCCTGGACATGGCTGGAGCCCGAATGCAAGAAAAGGAGACCGGAGGGACCTGCTCCCTGCTCTAGGTGCCTGTGGACAGTGAACAAGCCAGGGTCACTTGTACTTCTGTCGAGGGCAGCAGAGGGAATAAAGTAAGGGGGGGGGCAAAAGGAGGAGGAGAAGGGTTGTGTGGAGGAGATGTGGAACGGACCTGTCCCGGGGGACGGGCAGGGGTCCCGGAGCAGCACATCTCAGCTGGGTGCAGAAACGCCGGGGTGAGGAGCGCAGTCAGTTTGGCAGCGCTGGGGTGGGATTGCAGGAGGCAGCTCTAGGAAGGAGGTTGTTGAACCGACTGCCACCAGCTCGTTCCTTGCCTTGCAGAAAAATCTCTCCAGCCTGCTCCAAGCAGTAGCCGGATTTCTGAGGTCTTGCAGAGAGCTGGTTACTTAGAAATGGGAACTAGACCTGATCGCCCTGGACTTAACTGGAGCTGTGAGTATTCTGGTCAAATACAACTGTTAATAAACACCTTATGCGGAGGAATGAAAAATGTCTGTCTTTTTTTTATTATTATGAGTTGTTAATCTGTTTGCTGAACTGCCTTCAACTCTAAATTGGCCTTTTGGCTCTTTGCGGCTGTTTGGACCAAAGGACAGACAAGAAGGCCGCGACTGCCTCTTGGGAAAACCCACTGGTATTTACAGTAATGCTGAAAATATTCTTGCAGCAAGGCGGGTGAGAGGGGGACTGGGGCTTTGACTCTCCCTGCGGCAGGAGCCGCGTAGCCTGGCAGGAGCAGGAGGGCCCCGCGCTGGCACCGGGAGCGGGTGCGGAGGGCGGCGGGTGCTTAACCGCGCTGGTGGAACGGGGCACGCCGGGCTCCTGGTCATCGATGCGGACGGAGAGCGGTTGTGTGGCGGGACCGTCCGTGTGTCCACGCTAAGCGCCCGCTTCACAAGTCTGCCAGGGACTGCTCCTCACCTGCAAGTGAAAGGCAGAGGGGGTGAGCGTGTGATACAACAAACACTGCGCCGTGTCTTTCCTACGCGAAGGTCTCTGGGCTGTGAAGCCGGCAGGAGTTTCGGTACCAGCAAAGACTATTTTGGTGTAACAGCAGCTTTAACCATGAAGGGAAAAACCCCAGTATTTTTGAATTCTGGCTCCAAGCTTACACTGTGCTGAAATGTCTTTTCATGGCACAACAGCGTGGCGAGCTGCTCTGGGATAAAGATGGAGCAATTTTTCGTTTCGCTCTCCGGGAGCAGAATAAACCACGTGTATTTTTAACGCCACATATGGATTTATGGGAAATGTTGACATGATTGTGTCTGTCTGTCAAGGTTACCACAGCAGCTTCAGTCTTTTGTTGGCACACCTCTTTGAAATACAACTCTTTACTTATTTGTTGTCTTTGTCTTACAGCAAGGAAGGGGTGATTTTATTTTGCGCTTCAAGGATCTATTTGAGTAGTGTCATCTCCTTATTTATGAATATAATGAGGTTTGATTTTCATATGTATATACTCCAGCTGCAGCTACCAGCGTGTCCCTTGTCTTGCAGGAGCAATGCCACCAACTGATACACTGATTTAATTCTTTTATGGGGTTTTATGGGGTTTATAGTAATTTTCTTTCCATACTAGGTACAGAAAAATGAGCATACTGTTCTGTATGCTTTGTATTGCGCTAGAAAAAGGAACTCAATGCTCTGGACATCAAATTCAGTTTGCAAAGCAAAGTTCCTGCTGCAGCCACTACTGCCAAACAAAATATTTGCCTATTTACTGCTCTGACTGTCTGGCAGCTGGAACAGCGTACGCGGTGGCAGAGCCATAGCATTTACCTTTGCTAAACGATGAGGTTCTGAAAGAGGCTTGTATGTCTGAAACGCCTTGCAATCAGGTGGAGACAGACCGGAGGGTCAGGAAGAGAGAGCTGAGGCTCAGAGTAATAAATGGCCGAGAGACTCACGGTGGGAACTCGGGTGGAAACAGAGAAAGCTAGAAACAAAAATTCAGGTCAGCCAGTGACAGATAAAATCCTTGGAGCGGTGCGAAGGCTGGGAAGTGAGATCGGGACTAAAGCAGGGAAACCAGAGAACCGAACGAAGCCTCTGGCTTTGCTCTGTTAAAAGTTTTGCCTTTTATCCGGTCAGCTTAAATAGCTGTGGAGAATCTAACAGTGACGCTGAAAATCTAAAAATCACCTGCATTTTCACTAGAAATAGTTATTGGTTTTAATTGCTGAAAAAAAAGTGTATTAAAAAATATGTAGGTTTATTTAAAGCACTGCCTAGTTTTTGCAAATTCAATGAAGGCACAATCCCAGTCAGCGCTGGTTGCCCTGCCCTTGCCCTGCCCTCTCCTCCCTCCCAGCTGCTGAGCACGAAGAGCTTCAGGAGACAGAGCTCTGCCTGGTTTTCATTAGGCAGAAGGGTTAAGTGAGTTTTTTCTACAGATCTTTATTGCTAGGGTATGACAAGGAAGGAATCCAGCTTGCCTTTCAGATCCCACATTTGGTTTTGTAGCCTTAGCAATAAATTTATAAAAAAAAAAAAGAGAGAGAGAGAAAAAAAAAATCACCCTGTGAACTGTGCACACATTATCATTTCCCATGGATTTCCAGATCGTTATGAAACCCCACCAGGCCAGCCTCCCAGTGTCAAACTGGAGCAGGGGTGCGCTGGGAGGAAGACGTCGCTGACAGGAGGGAGCGCCAAGGGCCCCGGCGCGGCGGTCTGCGTGCGACCGGCCCTGCCAAACCGGGGGGCTGTGCACCCCATCGCTGCGTCAGCCACTGCCAGCTCCACCGCTGGGCAGCGTCGGGAAGGTCGGTCTGAGGTTGCTGCAGAAAAACTCCTTAGAAAATGACTAATACTTTTGAAAAGTCCCAAATCTTTTCATTCTTTTGAAAATACGCATACGAGTTCATACAGACACTGCCGGTGTCCTCACCACAGAATTTAGCAACTGTCGGTAGTGGTTGTGAAGGGATGGAGAATTGCAGCTAAACTGGAGGGTGACCAGTTATTGACCATCTGTGTGTTAATGATACGTTTTTCTGTTTACTTCACAAAGCAAGCACAGCGGACTCTAAAAGTGAAACATCACAGAATGTTCGGGGTTGGCAGGGCCCTCTGTGGGTCACCCAGCCCAACCCCCTGCCCAAGCAGGGTCACCCACAGCAGGCTGCACAGCACCGCGGCCAGGCGGGGCTGGAATATCTCCAGAGAAGGAGACTCCACAGCCTCCCTGGGCAGCCTGGGCCAGGGCTCCGTCACCCTCAGAGGGAAGAAGTTCTTCCTCATGTTCAGCTGGAGCTTCCTCTGCTTCAGTTTGTGCCCGTTGCCCCTTGTCCTGTCGCTGGGCACCACTGGAAAGAGTCTGGCCCCGTCCTCCTGACCCCCACCCTGCAGATATTTAAAGGCATTTCTAAGGTCCCCTCGCAGCCTTGACTTCTTCAGGCTAAACAAGCCCAGCTCCCTCAGCCTCTCCTCCTAGGAGAGATGCTCCAGTCCCCTCCTCATCCTCGCAGCCCTCTGCTGGACTCTCTCCAGTAGCTCCTCATCTTTCTTGAACTGGCGAGCCCAGAACTGGACACAGCACTGCAGATGGGGCCTCACCAGGGCAGAGCAGAGGGGGAGGAGAACCTCCCTCGACCTGCTGGCCACACTCTTCTTGATGCACCCTGATATTTGATATCTACTGCCATTCTGCTGGTAGGAAACTTCAGGCTTTATGGCAGTTGCATGTACTGTAACACAGCCACGCCAACGTCTTGGTCAGAGGTGTGGCACAGCCCACAAGCGCTGCCGAGCGAGGCAGACTACGGAGTGTTACCTTAAGAAAAAATAAATTCTCAGCAGCAAGACAAAACATGCAAGTCATTAAGTAACCCCATATGATCTTTTGAGTTCCAAAACCTCTTCAACACCGAGAAATGCCGATTAGGAGGAGGCTTTTATTGGAAAGAAATCCTGTGGTTTGACAAAGCAGAAGAAAACAGGGCTGTAATTCCTCCGGCAGCGCAGGAAGAGCTGTGTGCCCGGTCAGCTGGTGCCTGTGGATACTGCTGCAGAAACGGTGCAAATGTGCTGGTGTACAGATTTCCCTCTGACAGCATCGGGAAAGTTTCTTTGCAAATTCTAAATTAATGCAAACGCCTTGTTCAAGTGAGTTTCAGCGGCTGCAGAAGCCTCCGGCGAGCGAGCGCGCGTGTTCCAGATGCCTGTTCACGGTCCCCTCGCCTGCGCCTTCGGTGAGCGTGGCAGGGACCGGAGCGGCCTCGGCTGCTTCGACTCCTGAAACCGCGGTCGCTGCTTCCTCACACGGTGACTCGTTGCTTCCAATCTTCTGTGGGTAGTTAGTGAAATTAGGTGTTTGGAAAAACTTGATAATATGCAAGTATACTGGAACATTTCTTGGATCGGACTGCCGCATTACTCATGCATCATTAATTCTCAAAATATTAAGGGAACATTTCTTAATATTGGGCCCTATTCCGTTAAAGAGATACAAAACAGCTTGCTTTGCTAAAACTGCGGTGCAGAACGCACCGTCGGCCGAGCAGCTCCGCGGCGTGAGGGCAGGCAGGAAACCAGAGTGGGACTGGTGGTGTGGAAGAGACTTGTCGGGCTTCGACGGAGAGCTCTGGATGTGCACTGCGGTGTGTGCATGCTTTATTAGCCCAGAACTGCAATATCTCATTGCTAAGCATTGCTGAACTCCTGTGTAGGATTTTCTGTTGTCACAGCAGACCAATTTGATGCTATTCAGCATTCCTCGTGTAACTGAAACCACGACGAACTTTGCCTGCGAGGCTGAGTTTGAAGCGAGTGCAGCCTTAGTACTAATGATATTGGGACCGCAGCTGCATTCATCAGCTCTGTTTTTTAGTTTCTGCCATTCCAGTGAGATTCACCTCTTTTCCAGGCTTAGAGCTGCCCTGGCACTTTCACTGCTGTCGTTACTGCCGTGCCAGAAGCGCAAACAGAATTTCAAGCGAGTCTCGTTTCCCGTCTTCTCCAAGTTGGTACATAATGATGTTACCTACTGTTTTATTGCTCGCATCCCAGCTCCTGCGAAAACGATGGCTGCGCGTTACGCTTCGTAACTGGAAAAAGTTTGGAGCGTGTCAGCAACCAACTGCTTTATTAAGTTATTTTTCTGGACGGGTGGTGCTATCCTCTGCATTTTAAGGTCGTCTGTTAAGATGGAGCGTGGGACTGGTAGACTGTAGAAGCCCAGACGGCAGGCAGCAGCGGGTCAGAGCTCAGCGCAGGTTCCCACTGCCTCACAGTGCTCCCACAGCCGCTGAAGGTCTGTGCGCGCAGTCGGGGAGGGAGCAGCCCATGCCCGACAGTTCCATCAGCTGGCACTGGGCATTCAGCCTGAGCTGGTGGGCATAGCTGACCAGAGGATGCTCCTGCCCTTTCATCGCTTTCCAAACCCTCCATCCTGTTGCTTCTTATCTCTTAACCTCCCCTGTGTGGCCTGGCTATCAGGGTGAATTTTCGGTGACAAGCTGGCTTCCCGCAGCTAGCTCCCTCTCTAAGACTTCCGTGTGAGAGTAGTGTGATAGTTCATGGCTTTCTCCATTAATGGCCCCTTATGAGATGCTTTGTAGGTCAACACCTTTTAAATTACAGCCTAAGATGGACAGACATGGAAGGCTATGAGAATGGCAAGGGCCACGTATCCAGCGAGGGGAAATCGGAGAAAGATGAAGAACGCAATGCCCGGGCTGGTGGGAGGAGGTCTGCGGTGCGTTGGCCTCCCAGACGCTGCCTGTCTTCCCGCTGGGCCCCTGCGAAGAGCGGAGCACTCCTGCCTTTGGGATCCGCTCGGGATGTAACCATCGATTTACGCAAACCCAGGCATCCCTGTGAAGAAACGCTCAGAATCCTGCGTCGCCTTCTTGAGCTGAATAGAAGTTGGTCTCTGAGCATCCCCCCGGTTTCCGCGGGACTGCTCGGCAGGGGTCAGACGCAGGCTCCTGCTGACTCGAACCCCCCGAGCTCTGATGGGGCCTCCGGTTTGGAAGATGCAGAAGCGGGAGGGAGCAAGGAGTGGGACAGGTCAGATAAGCCGTGTAATCCCAGGGCCCCAGGGACATTCCTTCTGCAGCAGGGAGAATTTCGCTGTGAAAATTTATCAGCTTCGCTTGCTCTTGCATACAGAAGACTGTATTTTGGAGAGTGCTTCTTTTTTTTTCTTTTTTTTCTGTTTTAGTGGAATTATATTAGATATTCCTGCTGGCTATGTGCGGAAATCTGAAAGGAAACAATATATCTGCTTTTGGAAGCTGACGGTTCTTTGTCATGGAATTGATTTCTTGAAACAAAACCAATTTTCTCTTTAATCCTTTTCATCCATTATTTCTCTTTCTATATTACGCAAAGTAGTTCTTTACAGAAATTATGCTCTTGTGTGTAATGTAAGAGTAGACTTTCAATAGGAAGATATTTTTGGCAGGCTAGAAGGAATTTGATAAGGTGAATTCTGGGGAGCTGCTGTGCCGGGAAGCACAACGAGGGCAGGTGAGCCAAACTGTCCCTCTTTTCCCTGCCCCTGCTAGAAAGACCCAAAGCCCTCCATCGCGACAACCTAATTCAAGTTTAAAATTTGCCAGCGTCGGTGGAACAATGGAAAGAAAAAGTGAGAGACTTCTGTATGAAATCTGAAGGGAGGAAAGGCTGTTGAACACCACCTGATAAGCTAGGAAATTAAATTTCAACATTTTTCTTGTCTCTGGCGTGTCAGGTTGGCGTTCGTGCGTTCGAGTTGTTACCACCCCAGGGACTCGCTGTGGAGAACGGCAGGGTCTAAGCGCGGCCTCAACCGCAGCCAGGCACCAAGCCGCTGCGAGGGACAGCGGGCAGCGAGCGGTGCGGGGCTGCTGCTGGAAGGCAGCTCGGGATCCATCGCCGCCCGCGGTGGGAGAAAGGCAAAGAGAGGAATACAAATAGCAGTGGAAGAGGTAACGTAAACATTTTGCGAGGGAGGTCAAAACTGCTTTCTTATTTTTATCGGTTCGATTCGAGTGAAAAACGAGGTGCTCTCAGAGTGTTTTTGTGAATATCTAGCAGGCCTGTGGTTATGAACCGCTAGGCTCGATGCAACACTCATACTTGATAAGTGGTAAATTACCCGCGTGTTTCCTAGACATCCGAGCTCAGGTTGGAGTGTTAAATGGCTGTGGTGGTATTTCCTTAGCAAAGACAGCTACTTCTTTTTTCACATCATAGAATCATAGAATCACAGAATCATAGGTTGGAAAAGACCTCTAAGATCATTGAGTCTCCTTCTCTGGAGATATTCAAGACCCACCTGGACAGGGTCCTGTGCGGCCTGCTGTAGGTGACCCTGCTTCGGCAGGGGGGTTGGACTAGATGACCCACAGAGGTCCCTTCCAACCCCTACTATTCTGTGATTCTGTGAGTCCAACCATCCACCCAACACCGCCATGCCTACTAAACCATATCCTGAAGTGCCACATCTACACGTTTTTTAAACACCTCCAGGAAGGTTGTTTTCTGTTACTGTTTTCTCAGTAGCTTTTCGAAGCAGCAGTCCTTCCTTTCCCACCTTCTCTCTGGGGGGCTCAGAGGCTGTGGAATGTATCTAAGCACACACTTTTTCTGTGTCCCAGGAGTTGTCTCGGTCATTTAATGATTTTATATATCTATATCTACATCTCTCTTCCTTCAGGGAAGAGAAAAGGTAAAAGACCTGCAGCGCTGACGCTATTCAAGTTAAAGGCATGCTGCTGTTGAACTCACCTAGGGGATTAGGTAACGTGCAGAGATTTCTAAGGAAAACTGTTGTGGAGCTGAAACCGAAGCTGGAGGTGGCCGTCAGACCTGTGGGATAACTGCCCTGCCTGTGTGCTGGAGGCTGCCGTGGGCATCTGTGGCACCCTGATGTCACCCGTGGCAGTGACCGGCCCAAATAACGCCTGCGTTAAGCTGGGGACATCCAGCACCTGTGGATGGTGCTTCTCCTCACCAGCACTTTGCCTGGTTGCTCGAGGAGGACATGTAATCTCACTGTCCGACCGCAGGAAGAACATTCGTTCTTGGTTCCTATGTGGCAGCACCGGACCCAAGGCAGCCTGCTCAGAACATGAATGCCTGGAAGCTGCGAGTCCTCAGTCAGCTTCAGGAAACACTTCCAGCCGTTCTTGATGGCCTTCCCCCTCCAAAGCCTCTGCTTCGCAGAACGGTACCACATCTTACCCAAAAAGAGGAAAAGCAAGGTGATCATCACCTAAAGCTTCTTTGGGTATTTAGCTAGGATAATGAATTACCAGTCAGGTTAGCTATGATACAAGTTTGAGTATAAACATATTTCACCTAACCCCCCTACTGCAGTTAAAAGGATGAAGCAAGGATGAAGAATAAATAAGCTTACCATTAAGATAATGAGACCCATATGCTTGTGCAGTCAAATAAAAGTGAACTAAATGTACTGAAGAGCCAAAAAGCAGATGAATGAACCATGACAGACATCCTGAAATCATGTTTAAAATGCAAATATTGATATTTCTCACACTTTTTTTCCCTTATGTAACTCACATCTAAATAAGGCGTCGGGTAGAAGAGAATATATTTTCGCCTTCGAGCTCATGCTCAAATGAATGAAGCAAACCCAGCTTGGGAGAATACCTACGGGCTGCTGCAATTACCGGAGACTGCAGACAGTTGGGGACTCACAGACAAGGCTTGCCATCGTGACGGAAGCTGAGCCTGAAAGTAATTTATATCCAAATCTGCACAAATTCATGTGAGAATTTTTTTCCTAAAAATGCAAGCCACACAGTTCTCTCCTGGGATGAAACTGCAAATGTCAGGTTTGGGGAATCCAGAAATAGTTGCAGTCAGAAAGCACTTTAGTGCCAGAGGAATTTTCCTCTTTCTTTTGTTTTGTTTCCATGTTACTTCTTCAGAAGAAGAAAACAATGAAAAGAGAAACAAACCGCCAGCTTTTCTGAGCTTGACTTTACTTTTACAGCAAAGGTATGTCTCAGGGAAGAATTTTCCTTCCCTTGCTAAAGGTCTGGGCTACTTGTTGCTGTGCACTTGCTCTTCTAGCTGCTGCTGTCGCCGACCTTTATTGCTTTGCAGGTCTGACCGATCAGCCCATTTTTCTCCACCAGTGACGTCCTTTAATTGGGCAAGTTATAACTTCTAAATACTGCTGGTGGAAGGCTACGAGTTTCAGGCTTCCCTCCAGGGAAAAGCATGCCCAAACTCCTCTCCTTCCCTTTGAAGGTGCCACTTTGAATCAATGGAGCTACCAACTTTGCTTGTGTGGGATGAACCAGCCCTCCTGCCTGCTGAGACGTGAGGATGGAGCCTGAGGTTACATGGAGTGCGGTTACCATAGCACACGCTCCTGCGTGCTGATGTTCATGACGAAGAGCAATGTGGCCGAATTGTCAATTTGGGGCCAATTTGAAAGGAAATGGGGGAAGGAGCTCTATGTGATGTGGCTGCTTGGGCTGAGGAAGAGGGCTCTTGGGCAACGCTCTGTTCGCGTGGTTGTGTGGTGGATGGCATCTCCCCCAGCGATACCAGGGACTGGGCTGGGGACTAGCATGAGCCCAGCGTCAGATGGACTTCTTGTGATACGCTTTATGTATCGTGATGTATATGCAATATGCCAGGCAGAAGTCACATGCCTGGGTCATCAGGGCAAGTGTGTGATACTGGGTCATGTTTGGCTCAATGGCAGCCTGCTGTGTATTCCTACCAGCTTTTCTTTGCATGTATATAGTTTTGCCTTTTGCTGATACTGTTATTTTTCTGACCTGCCTTTCAGGGAGAAGAAAGACGACATACACCCTTGTCCTGGTTACCCACCTTCTCCCATTTCCCTCTCCACGGGTAGGACACATCGCCATAACTCTTCAGGGCAGCGCTCTGCTTTGCACCGCTGCATTAAATGTGAGCATTCCTTTACCCAGACACAGCAAGGCATCGAGCCGCAGCGCTGAGTCAACAGGTTGAAACCGTCCTGAGAGCGCCCGCGAGACGCCCTGGAAAACGCACCATTGCCAGAGCTTCTCTTCTCACTGCCGCAGGAATTCTTGTCAGCTTGGCTGCCTTTCGGACTATCTTCCTGAAAGCCAAAAAGCTGTGAATGCTCATTGCATTTCGTTTAACTCTTAGCGCCGTCTCAGCTGGAAGGCTTAGCGAGCCAGCAGGTACCGACACACTGCCAGAAATGAACACTTTACCAGCCCAGGCTGTGGGTACCCAGCCGATGCCTCGCAGCAAAAGACGTGCATGTTTGGAAAAGACACTTCTGGGTTTTAACCAAGCATCGATTTTCACAAGACGCAGTTTCAAACCGGTAGCTCAGAGCTTACAGTCTGTTTCTCCGCACCCCGAAGTGGGAAGGTAGAGCTTAAAAACTATGGAATAATGAGAACTGAGCCCAAAATGGAGGAAGGGAGTGTAGAGGTACTAGAGCTATGCTATAGTTAACCCCAGCTAAGGATTTGGCTTTCAGCTTCTGTGTGTTATCTGATTACACGCGGTGGTGGTGGTGGTGGTTGTTGTGGGTTTGGTTTGGTTTTGTTTTCATCTCCAGGTCCGCTGTTTCGGGATCTGACGGCATTGCGACATCTCCAGCTAGAAGCCTGTCAAAGGCCCTGCTGACAAAGGCTTTCTTGTGGTCCGTATTACGTCTGTAACATCACTGAAATGTGACCTAGCTTTTGCCCAAAGTGCAATGTAAGTGCTGACCTTGTGACTCTTCTCTTCCAGCTGAAGTGTGACACTATCATGTGCTGGCATCCGCTGGCAGCCACTAATGACAAAGTCCTTCCCTCGTATCGTGTTATAAATACATTAATAGATCATAACTGTAGCTCATATCTGGCTTAGCAGATGAAAGGAAATCATTCTCCTCCAGAGTAACTGAGTTCAAACGAGAGTGCCTCTCCTGGTTGCCCAGGACTAAAGCGAAGGCTTCTTTTACGACTCAAGATGGAGGCGAATAGCTGTATTTTCCTGGTGCTTCTCAGGAACCGAAAAAGGTTCAGTTTGGGAGATCATATTAACCACCCTCATGAAGTGCACCATATGTTTTTGTCTTTTTTAATTACTGTAGCCTTTACAACCTCAGCTAAATGTCATACTTAATGCTTTGTTTTACAATTAAATCTCTCCTTTGGGGAGATCTTAAAATCTTTTTCTTTCGTCATCTTTGGAGTGTAAAGGAGAACTGCAATTTTACATTAGTATGGGCAAACAAGCGCATTGTTTGGAAAACAAGCTTTAAAATATTATTCTATATCAAGATGCTTTTTATTAAATGCTGTGTTGACGCCACGAAACAACAATTTTGGAGATAAAAGACATTCTTGCTCCCTCTTCAGCAGTGCCTTGCATAAGCCAAAGCATTGGTTTATTATTTGAAGACAGAGGTCTATACAAAATAAGAGACAACATCAGCTCAGGTCTCTGCACGTTCTGAAGATCTCAGCACTAAGGGCTAAGGATGAATTTACATCTTCAGCAGGCTTTTGGTAACTGCTGAAGAACTTGAAGCTATTCACAGCTCTCTCCCACTCCTCAAACCCACACAGACTTTCCACGGAGTGCTTTGCGCACAGATACGTCTCATTTAACAAAAAAAATCATTTCTTAAAGAACAGCAAGCTTAAATTTACCCCTTGTGAACCTCCTGTGGAGACGACTGTTAAAGTTCTGCTGGAAAATTTCTAGCTGTGTGGCAATACCCGGGCGCAGGGATGGAAACGCCGCTTCCTCTGCCATGGGGTTTGGCTCCGGCGAATCGCCGAGCTGGTCCCGGGCATGGGTTAAACATGGCAGACCCCCCGTAAGCTAGGTGAGGGGCTGGCCTCACCTTGCGCCCACCGCCCCGGGGTGGAATCCAGGAGTGTGATGGTGGCCGTCCAGGGCTGCCCACGACTGGGGCTGCCAGCTGGCAGGGGGCTGTCGGTGGGCTGGCTTCGGCCGAGACCGCAGGGAGCGGTGGCTATGCCCATCACAAACCTCCTGAGGTTTTCTGTTCACGGCAACAACTTCCAGCTCTCTTGTTTTGTGCTGCTTTCTGTCGATAATGCTGGCGAGGGAAACCTTCGTCACCTTCTCCTGTTTCTGGGTGACTGGTGCTGGAAAGTTGGGCAGAGAGGAACTTGGTGAAGTTCAACAAGGGCAAATGCAGGGTCCTGCACCTGGGGAGGAACAACCCCATGCACCAGTACAGGCTGGGGCGAACCTCCTGGAGAGCAGCTCTGCAGAGAGGGACCTGGGTGTGCTGGGGGACGACAGGGTGACCATGAGCCAGCAGTGTGCCCTGGCTGCCAAGAAGGCCAATGGCATCCTGGGGTGCATCAAGAGGAGTGTGGCCAGCAGGTCGAGGGAGGTTCTCCTTCCCCTCTACTCTGCCCTGGTGAGGCCTCATCTGCAGTACTGTGTCCAGTTCTGGGCTCCCCACTTCAAGAAAGATGAGGAGCTACTGGAGAGAGTCCAGCGGAGGGCTACGAGGATGGTGAGGGGACTGGAGCATCTCTCCTATGAGGAAAGGCTGAGGGAGCTGGGCTTGTCCAGCCTGGAGAAGAGAAGGCTGAGAGGGGATCTTAGAAATGCCTCTAAATATCTGCAGGGTGGGGGTCAGGAGGACGGGGCCAGACTCTTTCCAGTGGTGCCCAGCGACAGGACAAGGGGCAACGGGCACAAACTGAAGTTCCAGCTGAACCCGAGGAAGAACTTCTTCCCTCTGAGGGTGACGGAGCCCTGGCCCAGGCTGCCCAGGGAGGCTGTGGAGTCTCCTTCTCTGGAGATATTCCAGCCCCGCCTGGCCGCGGTGCTGTGCAGCCTGCTGTGGGTGACCCTGCTTGGGCAGGGGGTTGGGCTGGGTGACCCACAGAGGTCCCTGCTGACCCCTGCCATGCTGGGATTCTGTGATTCTGTGATTCTGTGTGCCTCTTGTGTGGGAAGGAAGCGATTTCGCATCGCAGCCTTGGGACAGATTAATTAACTGCTGATTAAAATAGGGACGGTCAGGAGCAAAAAAATGAACCACCTTCCTCCTCCTCGTCTCTCCCCAGTGTCGCAGGGCTGTTTCTAACACTTTTTTTCTCGTGGACATGTGGCATTGTCGCCATTTCCGATCCACCACAGACACCGCCAGCCTGCCGGGGGGCTGAGGGGGGCCGGGGCAGAGGCGGCTGGCATGGCCCTGGACCTTCCTCAGAGAGGCCCCCGCAGACCCCCTTGCCACGGAGAAGGAGGAACAAGGAAAAGGGGGGAAAAACAACAATAAAACCCTGCTCCTGATGATCCGCACTGCTGTGAGCGGAGCCCTGTGTCTGCCAGGGCTCGCCTGCTGGCCATGCAAATGGGTCTTGGCAGCCATGTGGAGCCATGGTCCCCCTCCTCCTGACGCCTGGCTCCTGGCAACACCTGGGGCAAGGAGATCCATCCTCCCTCCTCCGGTGGCAGGGGACGCCATTTCCTTCCCCCTGCCCCTGGCCTGTGCGAGGGCAAGGCCTCAGAACAGCCCGGACGCGAGCAGGCAACGCGGGTCAGCGGGGCCTTTCTGACCAGCAGCTACCACGCTGCTTTGGTAACCCCAGTTTACAGCCAGAAAAACCCCCAAACAAACAAAGTTTCCTCCGTGACCCTTCCTTTTCCCTGCAAAGGCAGGAGGCCACTGGCATGGGGTCTGCGGGCAGCTGGGGGTCTGCCCACCATGGCCTGAACACCTCTTCGGAGCGATGGTTCCCCAGAAACTGCAGCGTGCTGAGAAAACGGAGCGGGCTGCTGCAGGTCAGACCCTCCCTGCAGAGGGTTGTGGGGGTTTTTTTTCTGTTTATTTATTTTTTCTTTCTGACGGTTATAAAACTGACGGGCCGCATTTTTCATTCTCTCTGGCGTTGTTAAGGAGAAAGAGGGATATAGGGATATCCCTAAACGGTTTACAGCTGTGTTCTGAATCTTGAAGAAAACACCCAGCCAAATTTCAGGAGAGAAACTGGAGACAGCTGTGAAAGGGGCGTTGCTGCTGCCTGCTTTATAGGGTCATCTATTCCCCCGGTGGTAACAGCAGAACCACGTCCAAGGCAATCATGAGCTGGCCTTAAAGGACGAGCTAACGAGGACATTACAGCCTTGTTGCTTTCCTACACAGCAGCATCCATCAGTTCAGCAATGGAGTATGTGTTGTGTGTGGGTGCCTATTACGCGGATCCAGCTATGGTGGAAAAAAAGAAAAGGAACCATCTCAGCTGGATTTTTCCAGAGCAGGTAACAGTGGGACTACTTTTTAACTTTAAACTGAGATGATTTTGTGTGGACTAGGTATATTTGCGCAGGATGACATCTCCAAATAGTCCCCGTGGGGCTCATGAGATGGTTTTGCTAAGAACTTGGCTAGCTGCGTGTCTGTGCTGCCCAACAACAGGGATGTTTGCCTCGCTGGATGATAACTTTCACATGTTGTTGGAGATCCATCACGGTAGAAGTCAGTCCTAACCGGCTCACATGGCCTTCAGCTTTCCAAGATTTAATCATCAGGTCTCTAGGCTGATTCAAGTTTTTATTAGCTCCACACCTCCTCCAGTTTGGGAAGCCTCTGATATGAGGCCTTGTTCCTGGCTGGAGGAGGGAGATGGCCTGCCAGCACTTGGTGACAGTCACCCATTTCCCCACAGCAGTCAAAACACAATTTTACTTGTTTCTTTGGATCGTTTGCATTTTAAAGCAAGAAAGGAAATTGGCAATGACAATTGCATGCTGAATAATGGTAATTTAGTTTCTAACCCAATTGGTTTATTTTAATATAAGGCCAGTTTTCTGTGGAAAAGGTGCTAAAAGCCTGAGGTTGGCGCTTCTAACGAGAATAGCTTTGGGAAAAAACAATGGAAAATGAGTAATCTGGTGGTGGCCACCGCTGCCTGGCGGGATCAAGAGATGGATTTAGTGGTAAAAGCCTGTGCTGTGCTGGTGTGCTGCTGCAGGGCAGAGGCAGGCAGCGTGGCACAGCTCTGCCAGCCTCGGGGCTGGATCCACACCTGGACCAGGGCAGCTTCTCGGGTGCTTTAATGACAAGGGCTTGTAAAAACTACTGGAATGTATTATGGCAAGGAATTGTCTGCACGCTCCTTCCGGATAGCAGGCAGCATCAAACAGCAGCCTGAGTACAGGGTAACTTTGTGACATCTGGGGAAACAGCCGTTCCGGGGGTTTGTTTGCATAGCAGGTATTTATTACAAACGCAGGATGATACTACAGCTCAAACCTTGCATTCTTGGCCTCAGTGCAAACATTTTTATTTGAGCCATCTGCCAGAGGAAAACAATGATCTGTGTCAAGTAATTATGAGGGTTTACACACTTCTTAAACAAAGAGGACCTTGCTGTACCTCCCAAATGCACAGGTTACTGCCAACGACCTGCACTCGCTGGCAGCAGGTCTCTGGCTGTGGGGGCTGAGCCAGAAACCTCTCCTCAGCAGCGGTGGTCTCTGCCTTAGCCTTGTGTGTCTCTGTGGCTGGGGTCACACCAGGCTCCTCACAAAATCTCGGGTGCCGGTTAGAACAGACCCCTGTGCGCGAGTCGTGTGAGGAACGAGCAATGCCCGGTACCTGGAGCAGACGAGACAAAGCGACAGGCTCGGTTAACAAGGTGAGGTAGTGTGCTGCTGGGACTGGAGATCCTGCTGGAGAGTAGAGAGCTGTGGAAGGCTTAAACCATGTTTCCTTCTGCATTGTGAGCGTTAGAGGTGAGGTAGAGGTAGTCTTCTTTATGATTCCAGTGGTTTTGAAGGGCTGTATGTTTCTGGCAATTTTCTGGTAATTTGGGGAGTGTTACGGGGATGACGAACTTGCGCCTGGAAACTAGATGGGAATATTCAGGTGCCCAGAATGAAACCATTACAAAATTAATTTATAGTTTGGAAAGGAAAGAAGGGATCCTGCATAGGCTGGTACATGTGAAAAGCACATGGAACTAATGTTGTGGACATGGGACTGAACCCCAGATTTTACAAAAGCAGAAATATGAGTGCACAAGAACGTGCCTGCAGGGCTGTCTGTGCTGTGGTCAACACACATACACCAATTTTCAGGAGTTCTGTGGCACAGGCAGCGTGCACATGGGCAAAGATGCAGTGGCAGCTCCTGCGGATAGCTACAGGATACTGCAGCAGGAGGTGGTTACATGCTCATCTTGGATAGAAATGCAAGAACTATTAGTTTTAAGGTGGCCGTACAAATATGAACCACCACTCTGCTGTGAGAAGAAATATTTACACAAAGGGAAAAGCTCCTGGCAGTACAAGATGAGCAGGTAAAATTCAGCAGTTGGGAGGTATGTAAACTAAATATCTAAGTAAAGAAATGGCAGAAGATACAGTTTACTTGGGGTTAAAAGCCTGGCAAGTCCTCACTTGCACTGAAAGGGCAAGGGATTAAAAAAAAAAAGCCCCCACAAACTTGAGGGAGAGCTTAAAGTTATCCCCGCCACCCTGCCTGGGGCTGGCTGCCTGCCCCGGCAGCCTCGGCGTTTCATCCCTTCTCCTGCCCTGGCAGGCGGCTGTGGCCCTTCCTCCTCGCTCTGCGGCTCCCGGGGCCGCTGCCCAGGGCGCAGAGCCATGGGAGCACCTGCACCCCTGCCCTGTGCTCAGATCTTCGCTAGGCCTGGAGAAGCAACGAGCTGGTGTTGCCAAACAGGGGCCTTTTGCTGCCCTCTGTTTCCTTTGCTGTCAGCTCCTCTCCAGGTTTTACTGCCTGCCAGTTGCTCAGTCGATGGCCTTTGGGAGATGCCCTAATCCTTAATTCCTCCTTCGCTCGGAATAGCTCTGGGCAATCCACCTATTTGCCCTGTCAGTAAGTCCTTCCCAGACAAACTACCATCCTGTGACATTAATTTGGTTGCATGCACCAATGGGGGACAAAACTGTGAGAGGACTCCAGACTTTGAGAGCTGGAGTGGCTCTTCACAAGCACAGCAATGTAGAGCACGCGCAGCTCCGCGGGGCATTTCAGCCCGGCTCACGGCGTGGCTGCCAGCCTTCCCCTTGCTTCTTGCAACCTGTAGCCATCCTGTTTTCACACTGGCTGCTCTCCCGCATCCTTCCTGCTGCCATATCCACCAAGGCTGGGTGCAGCGCTGACACATCTCTGCACCCACAGAGAACCCTGCTGACGTTAGCAGAGCTGTATGTGGGTGCAAAAACCCACATAAAGAGCCCACACAGAAAGAGCCCGTGGGCTCTGGGTCGTAGCTGGCAGCCTTAAATATTTGTAATGTTCTGCTGAAATGAGATGTCAATACTCTTACCCTTTCTAAACCAAGAGCACGTTTCAGAATTGTAACGTGAAGCAGTACTTGGAGGGTAGCTTCACATGATGCAGCACGTTTGCGGTCATTCTGATGTTGGATATTTGTTTTGTTTACAACTCGTGCTGCAGCAAATCTGAAGTGGATTTTAACAGTCTGCATGAGTCGGCTCATCCACCGCGAGAAGAGCTAGAGCTACATCTGCTTTTTGAAAACTTTCAAGGTCAATACTGAACACTTTCAAAAAAAAAAAAAAAAAAAGAAAACAATAAAAAGAAACCTGTTGTTTCAATTGCATTCTCAACAACAAGGTGCAGAAAATCATGTGAGAGGAACTGGGATGACCAGGAGGAAATGAGAGAAGCCAACGGGGGCGACTGGGGAAAATCGCAACTCCGCCTGCTTGCCGCACGTTTGTAGGGATGGCAGCATGAGCTGCTGCTGCGTAACCAGAAATCAGTCTGAGCTGAAGTGTGTCCGACATGCTCAGCCAGAGTTTCTTGAGAACTTCACATGTGACAAAAATGAAGGTAACAAGCCCTGGAAGAGGGCACGTTGTACCTGATTCTATGGCATTCAGGTAAAGGAAGAGCTCATCTTGGCAGAGGATTTGTCTTGGTAGCATTTGCAGTCTGGAAGTTCATCAACGAGGTGACATTTGCTGGCATCAGAGTGCTGATTTCTGAGCGCCATGCTTTCCGTTGTGTACTTCTTGATGGTGAAAGAGTTTGAGAACAAGGAACAGTTTCAAGTCAGGTTCCAAGACAAAGGTCATTTTCCTGCCATTTACCTTGAAGAGCCCTTTGATCTTAGATCTGGGTACATTTCTCAGACACTTGCAGTAGAATGTCAGAATCTGAAATAATACCTTATCAAATGCTGCTCATGAGTGCTCTTGGTTTGTCAGTACACTAAATTAACAGCGATTCAGTACATTAAATTAGCAGCAAGTCACTGCAGGGCATGTTTGCTCCTTGCTCAAAGAATCATGCTTTACTCCATTTCACGCGTACAACTTTATTTCCTTCAAAGGCGCTGAATGGGTACAGCAGAGTATTGAATGTGACCAAATACCTGCAGAAAAACAGGGTGATGCTGTTCTCCTCCTGTCCGAGTAGGTAATTCTCACACTGCATCCATCCAGCGCTGCAGGAATCTTCTCTTGCGAGCTGTTTCTTTAACTGTCCACTGTTCAGCGTTCAGCCATGCAGGTCACGGCAAATCTTTGAGTCCTGGTAATCAGAGATCTCCAGAACAGTACGAGCTGTTCTCCGCTGGGTTCAGAGCAGACGTACATCGTAATTAATTTGTTTGGATTGGGCTAGTCTTTAAGTTGTGCAATTTTTCACTGGTATGAAATGTGTTAGAATATTGACACTCTGGTATTTCAAAGCAGCCACATCTGCTAACAGCTTTTCCTGAGTGAGCTGTACATCTCCTACGTTTCTCAATCGTACACCGCAATAAAAGGCGCGCTGTTGAATGGCCGAGTAGGCATTGTTTTCTGCTGCTTTGTGACATCTTCCCGAATTCTGAAAAACTGTGGCTGGAGGAGAACTTATGAGAACTATTTCAGCCTGAGCCTGCCCGCATTTGACAATTGTTCAGCTCTGCTCCGTGGTTATTCAACCAGAGCAGCACTGCTTTCAAGTGGGAATGCTGTGGCCATGTGGAAGAGAGTGTCACGGAAGAGCTGTGGCAAAACAGTTCCTACAGTTTACAGCGGCAGAAAAAAAGGGGTAGAGGACACTGGTGGTGTGGTTCCCTCTGCTCTGCAGTTGGGAAATTGTTGCTCGGGAAACACCAAAGACTTATTGTGTTAGCTCTGGAATTCTGAAGCGTCACTTTTTCTCTCCTCTGATTTGCTTCCTCTTTTTTTGGAGCTTCTATTCGGAAAAGCTTCAGCTGCTTCTGAGTCAGGCTCTCTAGGGTTAACTACACCGTGTACAGAGTCTTCTCTGGGCATCCAGGTTTCCTGCCTGTCTCCTGGAAGGAGGCAGCACTGCCTCCCTCCCCTTTGGTGCCCAGCGCAGAGCCCAGTTTTCAGAGTGCTGGAGATGCAAAAAATGGCTGAATGGAAGTCCAAAAGAACATTTTTCACCCTGAAGTCAGACTTCCAAAGAGTTAGTTCTGCTTTCCAAAGCTAGTTCCTGCGTGGGTATGTGCTAATCCCCCAATGATGATGGCCGCTCCATATCTTCTGTGGATTCACACGACCTGCCTTACCCTCCCAGGCCCCAAACAATGTTTTTTTCATCAGTTTCCTTTCATTTAGAAATGATGGATGTTTCCGTTCAGCCTCGCTTGTATCCTGGATGTATTAGTTCTTCAATGTCACTTGAAGTCAAAGTAGAATATTTTAAGTGATCGTATGATGTTATAAAAAGTTACTCTGTTTCTGAGCCATATTTTCACTGGGGCAAATTGAGTGAAAGCACTGCCTGAGGACGGGCCAGTGGTGCAGGACTCCAGCTTTCGATTCGGGTTTAGGGTCTACGCAGGTGAGTGGTGCTGTGGGGAGCTGCAGCAGAGCTGAGCTGGCAGCTTCTTCATGGCTGTTTGCTCCGCTGTGCTGAGGAGCTTCTGTCCTCCGCAGTCAGGCCCTCTGGGGCTGCGCTGCATCCGTTCTTGCTGTCTTACACTGGCGTGTAGAGGGATGAATTGAGATGTCCCGGTGGTGTATCGGGAACCCACTGGCAGAGCAGGGCAGTGCCCAGTGACAGGACAAGGGGCAATGGGCACAAACTGAGGCACAGGAAGTTCCAGCTGAACATGAGGAAGAACTTCTTCCCTCTGAGGGTGACGGAGCACTGGAACAGGCTGCCCAGGGAGGTTGTGGAGTCTCCTTCTTTGGAGATATTCAAGACCCGCCTGGACAAGGTCCTGTGCAGCCTGCTGTGGGTGACCCTGCTTGGGCAGGGGGGTTGGACTAGATGACCCACAGAGGTCCCTTCCAACCCCTACTATTCTGTGATTCTGCTCCCCGTGTCGCGGGGACCCACCCTGGCAGTGGCACTGCTCAGTCCTCAGCCGCTGGACACACGGTGGAGACCCTGCGCCTGGCCTCCCACAGCTCTCCCCTCCTAAAGGCGCTCCGACAGACGCCGAGTCTGCGGTCGTGTTTCCTCCTGAAGTCCCCCCAAGCTACACCTTCAGCGCTGGGCGTAGCAGGGGCGTTGGAAATGCTGTGTACAAGTGGTGAGCAGGATTGTTAGCTTCTGTCTGGAACAGGTCTGGTTGGTGGCATCTCCGGCTGCCCCTGCCTGCGTTGGTTGTGTTGGTGGAGCAGAAAGGGTGATAACAGACAACGGGTGTTTCGGGGAGAGGAAACCTCCCGTGGAAGATCTGACAGAGTCAGGGGAGCAGCTTGCGTCCCCCTCTTAGATCTGAGGAAGGATCTGTGTGCCTTAAAGCTTCCTAAGTATTGTCCATGTGCATCAGCTGGTCTGATGAGAGGTTTTAGCCCTACCAACAGACTTTTCCTTGCTGAGGCCATTGTGGATGAAACAGCAAAAGCTGCTAGAGTGATGTCAGGAGTCTCCTGTAACTCCTGCTTTAGTTTTGTCACAGTCTGGAGGTTGGCTCTGGTGGTCTCTCCCGGTCTTCCTCAAACACGTGTGACTGGGACCACGGGGTGTGGAGCTGCCAGAGGTGGACTCGCCCCCAGCTCAGCCACAGGCCTCATGCGCAAAGCCCAGACGAAGCGTCACCGCTGGCTCTGCTGCTTCCCGTCCGGTCCTGGCGCAGCTGGGTGACAGCGAGTGGCACTCGTGGGCTGTCCCCAGATGAGTGAAGGCTTTCTCCACCATAAGCACTACCTTCAGAGCAGCGGTGCTCACGTCACATCTTCGCAGAGCCAGAGAGACATCACAGTCCTCGGCTCGTTCTATGCTTTCTTTTTGCCTTCGGATGAAATTCAAGACCGTGTAGGATCATTTTTGGCGGGTTGATTGTTTCCTCACAAACTAAATAGCGTTTTTCTCTCTGGCCAAAGTTACACAATGATTTTTGTGTAGTTGGTCTAGCCCTGAGGGTGTCCAGCAGCGATCGGCAGCGAACCCCCTCCCTACAGACGCTGCAACACCACACAGCAAGACAGTCCCACTTTCGCAGGCTTTGGCTGTGTCGGAGGCAGGATACCACATCATTCAGAAGTGGAAATTCTTACACTGCTGCTTTTCCCTAATTGTACGCACATTTTGTCTGTGCAGATTTTGGACTTGAACGGGAGCTGCTGAGAGCCAGGGGCAGCTTAAAAGCTTCTTCGATAATGTTGTATTTTTACTGTCGCGGACTGGGCTCGAGCTGAGTTTGCTACCAGGGGGAGAGGAGAGCGCAGGAGGAGGAGGAGGGCATGGTGAAGGACCCTCTCCCCAGCGATGGGAGGAGGTGACCGAGCGCTGCGGGCAGCCACGCCTGCTCCATCCCTCGGTTGCTGGGAAAGGCAAAGCTGGCGGCCGGGCCGTGGGTGCTCCCCTGCACCCGACAGCCGGGTGCTGGGTCGGTGCCCTCCTCCCGTGACCAAAGGCCCTTGGAGCCCAGGAGCTGTGTGGTGTGAAGGCAGCCCGGGTGGGTCTCCCTGCGCTGCCTGCCTCGGGGGCTTGCTGCCGAGCTTTGGGCACAAACTGGGGCACAGGAAGTTCCGTCTGAACATGAGGAAGAACTTCTTCCCTCTGAGGGTGACGGAGCACTGGAACAGGCTGCCCAGGGAGGTTGTGGAGTCTCCTTCTCCAGAGATATTCAAGACCCGCCTGGACAAGGTCCTGTGCAGCCTGCTGTAGGTGACCCTGCTTGGGCAGGGGGGTTGGACTAGATGACCCACAGAGGTCCCTTCCAACCCCTACTATTCTGTGATTCTGTGATTCCGGGCTGGTCCCACCGCCGGGCTGAGGCCTCGGCACAGCTTGTGCCGAAGGGGCAGAAAGGCAGGGGGCAGCTGAGCCTGCAGCCCTGAAGAGGGGTCCTTGAGGTCCCTGACCAGGGAGAGCCAGGGCCTGGGGGCCAGCCCCCGCGCTCGTAGGCTGGGCAGGGGGATGGCACCCCGGGGTGTTCCTCAGACCCTCCAACGGGGGTTTTCTCCGTGACATGGTGCTGCAGAGACTTTGTTTTCGCAAGGACTCGTCTCTAATTGATACCAGGATGAGTCTGAATGAACAGTCTCTATTGCCATATCTTTCCTACGAGAAGAGGCTGAGGGAGCTGGGCTTGTTCAGCCTGGAGAAGAGAAGGCTGAGAGGGGACCTTAGAAATGCCTCTAAATATCTGCAGGGTGGGTGTCAGGAGGATGGGGCCAGACTCTTTCCAGTGGTGCCCAGCGACAGGACAAGGGGCAACGGGCACAAACTGAAGCAGAGGAAGCTCCAGCTGAACCCGAGGAAGAACTTCTTCCCTCTGAGGGTGACGGAGCCCTGGCCCAGGCTGCCCAGGGAGGCTGTGGAGTCTCCTTCTCTGGAGATATTCCAGCCCCGCCTGGCCGCGGTGCTGTGCAGCCTGCTGTGGGTGACCCTGCTTGGGCAGGGGGTTGGGCTGGGGGACCCACAGAGAGCCCTGCCAACCCCACCATTCTGTGACTCTGATACAAACACGACAACCAGACCCTCCCGATGCAAAGCTCGGGATCGCCATCGCCGCACGCTCCCGCGGCGGGTCACGGCGAGGTGAGTGCGGGGCCACGGGGCTCTCGGCAGGCAGCGGCGGGACGCGAAGAAAATCCAGAGCGCTTCTCGGCGCCGTTCGGAAGCCACCGGCGGGCTCCACCTGGGCGAAGCCAGACCCGGCCTTCACCCCCCCCCCCCCCGCCTTTTGCTGTCTAGTTTTTATTTCATTTTTCCGTCGGCAGCCCCCGGGCCCTGCGCACGCGTTACGCCGCCGGCGTTGTCCCCCCCCCGTGGGGCCGGGGCCGGGGGCGGCGGCCCCCCCCGGTGCCGGCTGAGGCGCTCGGCCCCGCCGCGGCTTTCCGGCCCCTCCCTCCGGCGCCGGGGTCCCCGCGCCCCTTTCCCCGCCGAGCGGAGCCGAGCAGCGCGGAGCCGGGCGGTAAGTGCGCGGGGAGCGGCCGGGGCTCCCGCCGGACCCCCCCCTCCCGCTGCCGGTCCCGCTGCCGGCCCCGTCCCGGTCCCGGCGCCGGGCGGAGCGGAGCCGGCCGCAGCCCCTCGCCGCGGGGGACGCGACCCCGAGCCCCTTCCCCTCCCCGGGACAAACAGCCGAATGCGGAGTTTCTCTTCTCTGCCTCCTTTTCTTTCCTTTTTTCCTTTTTTTTTTTTTGGTTTGTTCTGAAAGTGGCAAATTGTCGAAGGAGGAAAAAAGAAAAAAAACAAAGTTGCCGTAGATGTTTTGGGAGCTGTTGCTTTAGGCAGGCAACTGCCCGAGAGCCGGCTGGGTTCGGTGGGAGCGCTCCCGAATCCGATGTCGCTTGGAGCTGGGGGGAGAGCTGGCCACGCTGCTCCCCGGACGCCCGCGCCGAGATGTGCGGCGAGCGGAGCCAACACCGCTGGCAGGTTTGAAGGGAAGAGGAGAAAATCCGTGGGGTAACCAAGAGAAGTGCTTTCTGCCCGCTTTTGCTGGTGTGCTGGGGTTCCTGGAGCAGGGGGCTGTGTCGGGGAGATTCGGGGGACCGGGCTGGTGGAATCCATGGAGAAATCTCCCTGGAAGCAGAGTTGCTCGCAGCGTGTCCAGGGCTTGAGCCCTGGCAGCCTGGCCTCTGCCCCCTCGCCTTATCTCTTGGCTCACGTAGCTCCAAGGCTTGTGCTGGAGCTTGCCCGTCCGCCCGGAGCCGAGCAGCCCGCAGGCAGCCAGGCTGGAGGAGCGTGTTGGGTGCGTGGCCCCGGCCGCCTTGGAGCTCGCTGCCGCCACACTGGCGTTGAGTTGTTTCTCTGAGCCTTTGGGGCTGAAGGAAAAGGTGGTGTTATTGCTGAGTTATGTTAATACTGAGTTTTGTTTCTTTGCGCCCGCGGGCGATGAGTGGAGGGGTGGTGCTGGAGAGTGTAGCTGTTCCTGCGGTTTTCTGACGGACCATCAGCGCCTGAATCCTCTCCTTTCCCACTCTTCCTCGTGGGATGTCTCTGGTTTGGGCATCCTTGTCCTTTCGTCTGTGGAGGAAGGCGATGGGCACATCCCATAACCGTGGCGTTGCTTATAACTTGGTTAGACTGGTATTTAACAACAAAACTACAGCTTATGGCATGCGGTTCATGGGTGCAAAATTATCTGAGAAAGATACAGCTCTCTAGGCATAAAAAACCCTTATTAGTGGAATGGATGAAACTTTTTAATATGAAAGATTTTCCCCTAATGGCAGAATGGGGCCTACAGAGGCCAAAAAAGGGTCTTTTTAACTGCTGCTTTTCCCAAATGGAGTCAGCTGGACCTTCGAAATCGCTTTGAAGACAGTTACACCAGCATTAATAGGGCTGGTGTTGGTGTAAAAATATCATCCAAAAATCACACCCTTAATTGGCATTACTGTGTTGGCAAACCTTTTCCAGTGCTGCCTTATTCTTCAGCAGCCACTTTATTTTAATTGTATCCATGCATTCTGTCTCTCGGGCAAGGCTCTGAGCAGGATTTCTTGAATTCAGTGCGGTGGCTGGAGCTTGACCTTCTCCAGTAAAGACAAGAAACTGATGGCAAAGCAGCCGAGGCCTTCAGTCCTGGTAACTCCTCGGGGATTCTGCTTTTGTGGGCCTGCTGGTCTGGGCATACTGCAGGAAGCTGCTTTGCAAGCTGTATTGTGGTAAAGAATAGCTAAATGCTACCCTTGCAGTTTATTTAAATGCTGGGAAAAATACTTTTAATTCACATCAGTTTCCGTGATTGGAGAGATCTCTCTCCCGTCCGTCCGTCCATCCACCCACCCACTTTAGCACCTTTTCAGTTGCATTGGGTGATAGCGTGGCGTTACGTACTTCTAAGCTTCTCTGATCCACTTGAAGCTGGAAGAAGCCGTCTTTATGCAGTTTTGTGCACCGAGTGGTAGGTAGCCTTTCAGGGGCAATGGTGGGCAGCGAGCCCCACGGTGCTTGGTGGCATTGGAGGTGACATTCCAGTGCCATCAGCACCTTCTGTCCCGCTCGGACGTGCAGCACGGGAGAGCAACAGCAAGCCACGCTGAGGGCTGGTTGGGTGAGCATAGCTGAGGGCCTGCTGGCCCACTGGAAGAGGCACGTGAGCACGCTGGGGTCTGCACCAGACTGCTCACGCGTGTCGCTTTGCTCCCGCGTGTGCGCAAGATGAAGCCCAGCAGACGTCCCAGGCTGGCTTTTGGCTCTGGTGGTAGATCACTATAGAGCAGCAGCGCAGTGAGGAGACGGCATCTTCTCAGCTGCTGTCTCTCTGGTTGGTATTCAACCCTGTTATTACACTTTTTTGGAAATACTTTGTTTTGCTGGACAGTTCCTCAGCAACGGGAGGGACGGCGCTGGGGCATTTCCACGCTGCCAGAAGCGCTCTGGCCCTGTGGATGAGCCATTCCTCTGGGTTTGCAGGAGCGGAAGGTAGTTACAGCCCATCTCCAGGTTGTGACCGGCTTTCACTCCCCGTTAAAGATTACGCTTTTTGTGCCTGTTTCTGTGTGTATTGGAACCTCTAAGGTCTCCTGAGGCTTTCATTGCTGTTGTGTCTGGTATCTGCTCTTGATTCTCCAAGCCTCCATGGAGACTGCTGAGTAAAGAGGATACCTTGGATGTCTGTCCTCGTCATCCTTGTGCCCTTAGGTTTTGCATCCCGTGTAAACCAAACCAGGCCTACTGCCAGCCGTGGCTTTCACAGCTGCCTTCTTTCCTTTATTCTGGGAGAAGACAAACGCTTACAATGTTGGTCTTCTCTTCCAAACCGTTCTTTGGGATTTTTTCCATGCCTGGGAGCTTCTTCCCCTAGTTTGTGGGTAACAGGTGGGATTTAGCGGCTTCCGGCAAAACCAGAAGTGTCCCTTAAATTATCCAGAGATTTTTGTGGTTGCTGAAAGACTTAAAATGGGCACATGCCCTTCCTACAGCTGCCTTCTGGCTTTTCAGCATCACACCCTGAAGAAACCAGGCTGCTGCTAGCTGGCCCAGCCGTGCTGGGGGCTGCTCACGTGAGCCTTCAGCCGTGGGGCAACCATGATCTCAGGTGGCCTCGCACTGCCCCGGGAGAGGGCTGCGCCTGCCGGGAGCTCCCCTTCCCCCTCCGTCCCGGGGCTGAGCTGTACCGATGTGGTTCTTCTCTCAGTTGTGTGCAGATCCCTCGTGGCAGAAAGAACCTTGCCTCTTAATTATTCTGCCTCTTATCTCCTCTTAGATGTACCAACAGCCCATGTGTTTAGAATAAGGCTCTGATATAGCGATATGGTCTCCTGCATTCACTTTTGTTTAGCTTTTCCCCTCATTCTCTTGCATTAGAAATTTGGATTTCCTTCCAGCTCATTGGCGTAATATTAACATTTCTTTTTGCTGGAAGTGACATGTTGCCTTTAGTAACAGGGGCCTGGATTTAATATCCCAAGGGATCCTTCTCCGATTCCATGTTCACATACATTAGGAGCTAGAAGAAAGAGACTTCTGAAAGGGGCTTTCCAAAAAGTGGTTTATTTTCTCCTGCTTACATGATTGTGGTCTCTTTGTAAGAAATGAAGCTGTTGAAATGAAGATATATCCCCCTTAGATATGAAGCAATTACTCCTCGCTTGTGGCCTGGATCCACTCCTCCTTCCGCTGAACATGATCGGAGCAAGACCAGACCCTTCGAGTTACCTTTTTGTTCTTGTATGTTACAAACCTAATATACAATGTGTGAAAATTAAGCTCTGTTAATTACATCTCCTGGTCTGCTTTAAGAAACATTCCTGTCTCATTTGCTAATGAACCCTGTGGATTGACTCCAAGATCAGGGAGAAGTAGAAGCGCTGTTGCCGCTCCGTATGTGACTCGCCCTGGCTGCGTCGTCCAGATGTGACCCGCAGGGGAGCGGCTGATGTGACCGGGAGATGTCACTGGCATCGACTGCCGGCTGCGCCTACAGCCTGTGGCTTTCAGCAGCGTGGTCTCGTTTTTATGAATGAAGGCCGGCAACGACTGCCGAGCTGTCCAGACCGGTGCCAGGAATCCGGTGGTGTGGAGATGGGAGCGTGGGAAGCGCGGCTGCGCCGGCGGCTGCTGCGTGGTAGAGCTGCGTGGACGGCCCCAGGCGCGTGGACGGCCGCGCCGCTGCTGGGTCTGGAGGTGCTCAGGGTGCCTTGGGGGGAAGAGTCGTGGACGAGTATGTCACGTGCGCCTTTTTGTGACGTGAAGGTTTAGAAAGTGCCTCTTCTCACCTCCCAGGCTCTTTCCTGCCTGTTTTGGTAGGGATTGCCTTCTTCTTTTTTTGGTCCTCAGCGTGAAGCTTCTTGACTCTATTCAGTGCACACACCTCCGAGACAGAGAGCTCATTTTTTTCCTGTATGCACAGTTTAGTAACTGCTAACCCCTGACACCTGGACATGTATGGTCAAGGAAGGCTGTTAACGTGGTTTTGTCTAGACTTGTGATGGAGGGAGAGAAAGCAACACCTGGGGCATGGATACATGACTTTTTGGAAGTAGAAAATATACGCAGCAAAGATCATATCCCCACCAGAGCTGGCAGAAGGGGTCTTACGGGTGTTCTTAATCCACCTCGCTGCAGAGTCAGCCAGGTTAGTTCAAACCACCTTGGTTTTTGACTGAAATTAGCTGAGTCTGCGCTAGCGCAGTGAATGTTCTCTCTGTCCCTCCTGCCAGATGTGCGGTGGGGGACTACCAGCCAGCTGCTGGTCCTGGGCCAACTCCTGCTGTAGCCACATCCACGGGAGACCGTCTGCATGTCCCCCAGGCTTTACTTAAACGAGAGCTGAGCCATTTGTCCAGTATCAACCGCTTTTGTCAGACAGAATCAGCTGAAGATGTGCACCTTACGCTCGTGTTCGCGCTGTCCTAGGTCGTTTCAGCTTGGCACCAACCCGCTGGTTCTTCGCTCGGGTCCTGTTAACTGTCCTTCCTGGGAAATTTCACAGGTCACTGGTGCTCTGAGGCAGCCAGCAGGAAAGGGACCAGCTGAACTCCTGCAGGGTGTCGGTGTGGTTCCGACTGAACAGCCGTTTCACCCACGGAGGGACAGACCTGTTCTGTGATGCTGTGATTTTACCTGCGGATTTGTGAACCGGCTAGGGTGATCCTGGGTGTGCACGCATGGACAGAGACTGAGAGGATGGCTGCGAGATTTGCATTCCTGTTTAGATTAAAAGGCAATTTGTTGTCTCTGTTTCTGTGTCAATCCCACCTGAGGTGTTCTACAGAAACAACTTCTAGGGCTTTTCTGTACTGCGCACTGGGCTTTGGAGACCAGGTTACTTACAGAAAAAGAAAAAGAAGATGGAGGCTGGATAAGTAATGTTTTGCTGGTGTCATGAATTTTTAGTTGGGAGAGACACAGATTACATTTAAAACTCTGAAGTGTTGTGTAGCCTGAAACTTTTTCACAGGAGAATGGTATTTTATGGAGGGGAAAAAAAAAAAATCACTTCTGCAAATGATGATTCTTTTAAGAATTAAAACCAACTGTTTAGAAGTGATTGATTATTGTAACATGTGAGCACTATAAAGTTTCATCTATTCACAGTAGTATTTCAAATGATTTAAAGTTGTTTGCTCAAGGTTTGCTTTTACCATGTCATTAAACGTCATGGATTTGTTCCAGCTGTCCGCCACAAATGTATCACTCGTGATGGATTTTGCATGGGAGCAGGCTGCCAGATTTTACTTTTGATACCAAAGCCCAATTTTGTTTTTGTTTTTATTATAGTTTTGCCTTGCAGAATGAATTACTGGCTTTTAATGGAGTTGGCAGAGAAGATGCTAGCAGCTGTCTTGGGCAGAGTTACTGGACCTGGCTTGCACCTTCTGACATCCCTTGAGGCTGGTGTCGAGGGTGGGTGTCGGTGCCCTCTGACCGCTGCCAGCTGTTTCCCCCGGTATCGGCTGTGCCCGGTCCCTGCCTCCCGCTGCTGTCGCTGCCTCCCGGCCGGAGGCACCAGGCCTGCTGTCTGCCCGCAGCTGCCAGGTTCGCCTGGGCGCTTCCTGATCTGCTCTAGGCAAAATCAAGTGGATTATCTCCAGCCGCTAATTAGACTATCGAAGATAATCCCACTGGCTTTTGGGGTTGTCTCTTTCCTTCCTGAAGTGAATTAGGGAGGACGGCGAGAGGCTGCTGGGCCAGCCACATCTGGAGGGAGCTGGGCTGTGGCGGGGCGGAAGGACGGGCGGCTGCAGTCGGGAGCAGGGATCGTCCCCCAGGCCTTTCTGACAGCCGAATGAAGTCGTTATTCGAGGAGAAGGTCTTTCTTACTGAGCTGCTGAGGCTTGCCCAGTGCCTCTACCGGGTCTGTTGAGGCTTATTTTTCACTTACTCTATTTTCATAGCCAGAACGCTTACATTCGCTAGCGTGTCATGTTCTCCTGTTCTAAACTGATCTGCCCCACGCGTGGAGCTCTGTCATACAATCAATATAAAATACCTTCTGATGAGCTTGAAAGACTGGGTGTGATTAATGTATGAAGCTTGGACAGCCGCTTGGCAAGGATATAATCTGATACTGTACAGAGCTGATTGATTCGGGGATTACCGCTTGGTTCCAAACTGGTAAATGGCGTAAGTGGATCTGCTCAGGAAGAGGAACTGCAGTACCCGTGGAAACATTAGTTTGCCTCTAGAGCAAAACCAAAATGCAGTCTACTTGCTGGTCCTGGCATGGCTGCTCGCATATCCAGAAGGATGTGTCCTGTGGGAAGTGTTTGCAGTAATTTGTGGATTTTTCGAAAATGCGGACATCAATAGCGAGAGCGCGTGATAAGCAATCTCTCTTCGTGTTTATTAAGATTTCTGCATTATTCTCAGAGTGCTGACATAGTACTCTGTACCCTGGGATGCTGACGGAGCCCTGGCCCAGGCTGCCCAGGGAGGTTGTGGAGTCTCCTTCTCTGGAGATATTCAAGCCCTGCCTGGCCGCGGTGCTGTGCAGCCTGCTGTGGGTGACCCTGCTTGGGCAGGGGGTTGGGCTGGGTGACCCACAGAGGTCCCTGCCGACCCTGACCATGCTGGGATTCTGTGACTATATAGGACGCGTAAAAGAATGTGGACATGTAATAGTGTCTCTTCAGTCTGGGCAAACAGGTTACCTCAAGTGCATCACTTCTATTCCAACATTTAAATAAAATGAACTATGGTGCTAGTAACAACAAAGGAAACTCACTGGTATATACTTATGTTTACTAAAATCTCTCCTTCTGTGAAGAGTGAACAAATAAATTAGCACTTCACAGAATCACAGAATAGTAGGGGTTGGAAGGGACCTCTGTGGGTCATCTAGTCCAACCCCCCTGCTGAAGCAGGGTCACCTACAGTAGGCTGCACAGGATCTTGTCCAGGCGGGTCTGGAATATCTCCAGAGAAGGAGACTCCACAACCTCCCTGGGCAGCCTGTTCCAGTGCTCCGTCACCCTCAGAGGGAAGAAGTTCTTCCTCCTGTTCAGACAGAACTTCCTGTGCCTCAGTTTGTGCCCATTGCCCCTTGTCCTGTCGCTGGGCACCACTGAAAAGAGGACTTTATGGTCTTTATCATGAAGATGAAGCATACCTCTAGACTGAACACTTTCACATATTTAGTTTGAATCCTTGGTTACATTTCTAGCTGGTGGTTGCTTGTCTCTGGGGCTGGAAACAGCACAGCGCTGGGCACTGGGGTACTCCAACGTGCAGGTAAAGTTCCAGGTGCTGCCACAGTTGTGGTACAGCTTTGCACTGGAAAAAAACACCAAAATAGGCAGCGAAGTGGGTCAGGCAAGCACGTGTGTGTTAAATAACGTAATCTCTAGTCGGTTTGAAATGAAATGCTTCCATTTCTCTTTAAGCCTGCTTTTCAAAAACTCGTTTAAAGAGGCTGGGTAACATCTGCCATCAGGAAGGTCCTTACGTTCGGGCCCTCGCCCCGAGAGCGCGCAGCACGCGCTGGCAACAACTTCATGTTGGTTTTCAATGGTGTTTTTCCCTGATAATGAAGTAGGTCTCGTTTCCTCATTAGAAGAAAAGCTACGTTAAAGAAGAAAAATGCTTTCTGCAGATCACGTGCTGCTTTGCTCCTCGTTCGGTTCGCCCCGATGTGGAGTTGCGGCGTGCGTGTAGCCTGGCTGCCCGACCTCCCCTCCTCTGCGTAGTGACGCTGATACTACAGCTAGGGGGAAGCTGAGACTGCTGGCAAAATGGGTGGAAAATCAAATGTTTAATGTTTTGCTTGAACATTTTGTGGTTTCTCCTGAAATTCTTTGTCTGAAACAAAGGGTGTGTTTTGTTCTTTTTTAGGGTTTTTTTTTTATTTGAAAAAAATCTGCAGTGTCACTGTGGAGTGCAGAAGCTTCTACAGAAATGGCGTAAATTCTGTGCAAAATGTTTTTTTAAAAACTGAAAGGAGGACAGTTACAAACTGCAAAAAAATGCCTCTTTTGATGGTGAGAATTTGTTTGTTGGCAGGTTCTTACCAATGCATTCAGAATCGAAAGGTTAGCGATTTGGAAAAATCTCGAAACACAGTAATTTCACATGACCCCCTCTTGGAAGCTGCAAAGTTTTGCATTCTTTGCTCCAGCACAATTCCCACTGAAGAAATACTTCAAAAAAAACCAGACTATGGATTCTTTCAAAAATGTCATTCCATGCTTTTTGGGTACTGTACTAAGTTCTGTTTATATATCTTAATCTTAGCCTGATTTATATGAGCAAAACGAAGCTTTCATGGATTTGTCTGGAGTCTGGAAAAGATACGAACCAAGCCGTGGGCCAGAGCGTGGCTGTCCCGCTGAGCTGGCGGGCGCTGGGTGCCCGGGCTCTTCCAGCCGGACGCGGGCTGCCGCAGGGGTGGGCTGCCCTCTCTCCCGGGCGGCCCCGCCGGAGTTACCTGCCCAGTGCTCCCCGGCCCTCCTCGCCGTTCGCAGGCCTGAGGAGCAGCGATGGGCACCAGGGATGGGCTGGAGGCAGCGGTCGGTTCTCTCCGCAGAGCTGTGGCTGGGAAGGGGGTGGCTGCAGCCCGGGCGCAGCAAGAAAGAGCAAAGCTCTGGGAGCAAAGCAGGGATGGTGGTGGTGCAGCCATGCATGGCACGCTCAGCGCCCGCACAGTGCCCAGGACAGGGCCTCCGAGCTCTAAGGGACTGTCTGAAGCATAAAAAAATAGGTGGCTTTGGAATGATGTTGGTGAAATGAACTTCTAGTCGAGTATCTTCTTGCCCTTTCAGCCAGGCTGGCTTTTACTGTGATGCTAGCTTGCGCTGCTAGTTGTCACTCGGAGAGTATTCCTTTGTTATTTCTGAATTACTGAGACGCTTAATTGGCTGTTCGTTAACTGCCTTTGTGAAAAATAAGATTTGATTAATCATCATTTCAGCAAATTATAGCCTGTTCCTCCGGCGGAGGAAACGAAGCAGCGGAGAGCTGGCTTCCTGCCGTCGGCCGTGACCTGCCCTGGCTGTGCAGCCCGCGCCGCCTGGCCCCGGCCCTGAGGGCTCGAGGCGCCCAGAAACCAGAGGGCTCTCCTGTGGCAGTCGGGGATGGGGGACTGTCGGGTTGTAGGATCGCTTAGGTTGGGGAAGCCCTTTGAGGTCATCGGGTCCAGCCGTCAAGTCCCGCGTTAACGGAGCGAGGGCCACGGAGCAGTGCCCAGGGCGCGCTGGAGGTGATGCCTCTGCCTGGCAGAGGTCCGAGCTGTGGACATAAACGCAGGCAGACAGCAAGCGGGGTGGCTGGTGGCCATGATTCCTAACCTCTGAGATGACTTCACCTCCTTTTTGTTACTTTTCTGTAAGCAATCATCATTTTAACTGATCAAGAGCAAATTTCTGAGCTGGGATCTCGAATTCATCATTGAAGGATGTATATTTTTCTCTGAAATAGTCCTATGTAGTACCTTATTTCAAGTTTTACCTTACACACATGCTGATTTCAAACCTAACTGGTTTCAGTTACGCAACAGGGAAGCTGCAACTAGCACCTTTGCTTTAGAACAGAATGGTTTATCCAAGGGTCTAGAGTTTGGAGAAAGGAGAACTGCACGGGGGTATTATGCAGTCGTTAGAAATCCCGCACAAGGTGTTTGCAGGCCTTGCTCACAAGGCCAAGAACGCAAAAAGCAGGTTCCTTACAAGAAAGTGCTTTGCCGCCTTCTGGCCAAGAGTTGAAGCTCCCCCAAAGGTTTTCTATTTTCTGCCATGGCTGTGTCTTCCATCCTTCCTTTTCCGAGGTCCCTGACTTTGCTCCCCTTTAACCTCTGTTAGGGGCCCTTGCTCAGCTGTTTCAAAGCAGCTGTGGCTGCTCCCCATCTGTCTGGGGGTGGCAGAGGGAGCCACAGAAACCTCCCGCTGCTTTGCCAAGCCGGTCTCCTTCAGCCTCCTCTGTAATGTGATTTAGCGGTGTTTCAGGCACTGCCAATGTTGACGTTGGGATTACATGGAATTTGCTTTCAGGAAAGTTGGAGAATAGCACAACCATTGGTGGTTGGCACTTTACCCTTTTCAAGGCCTAAACATTCAGGAAAAAGCAACGCCGGATCAGCGCTCGCCGTTCGTCACCTGGGCTTTGGTGTGCAATGCTTAGGACCCGATGGCGTGGCTGGGGCTGGGCAAGCAGCAGTGACAGGACTTGAGGACCGCTCTGCCCCTTGTCCTCCGCGCCTGCGCTGGTCCTGGTGCGTCTGGCAGCTTCACAACTGGTCTAACTCTGTGCCGTGCTGAGTTTGGGGAGAAGAGGTATTTTATTCTTCTCTGAAGCGTAGTCTCGTCGTCATTGAGCATGATGATGATTGCAAACACAAGCCAGGAACAGGTCAATAACAATAGAAGAATATTAACAGGAGAATTAATAGAAGAATATTAATAATTAATAGAATTAATAGAAGAACATTAACAGGAGAATTAATAGAAGGCTTTCTTTTTTTTTACAGGCTGCTTTTATTATGTGTGTGTAGTAGAAAGGTTTCTTCTGTTTAGCAGAAGAGACAGATTGTTTTTTGCTTACAGAGTCACAGAATGGTGGGGGTTGGCAGGGCCCTCTGTGGGTCACCCAGCCCAACCCCCTGCCCAAGCAGGGTCACCCACAGCAGGCTGCACAGCACCGCGGCCAGGCAGGGCTGGAATATCTCCAGAGAAGGAGACTCCACAGCCTCTCTGGGCAGGCTGGGCCAGGGCTCCGTCACCCTCAGAGGGAAGAAGTTCTTCCTCGGGTTCAGCTGGAGCTTCCTCTGCTTCAGTTTGTGCCCGTTGCCCCTTGTCCTGTCAC